>NC_140070.1:5283040-6596030 GCF_964194135.1 Talpa europaea
CCGGCGCCGCAGAGGCCGCGCGCAGTTTCGCAACCCAGCGCTCAACCGCTGCGCCACCGGGGAGGCCCGAAAGAGTTATTTTTTAAAAACATAACCAAAATGCCATTTTCTCATCAAAAGAGTTTTGTCATTTACTGTGCCAAAAATTCAAATTTATCTGTTATCTCAATGTCTTTTTATACTGGGTTTGATCAACAGGATCCAAAACAAGTTCTATATCCAGCACTTGGTTTTTGTGAGGTCTTTTCTAAACCAAAAAGCAGCAGTTAGTTATTTAATTCAGTGAAGCAGATAGCAGTGTTTTCCTAAGGAAGATATCTGAAACACTTAAAAATCTGGAGAAAAAGAAAAACACGACACAAAATCCTCATGTCAAAAACTCACCAATAGATAACCCACTGTAGAAATGCAGTTACATCTAATGTAAATTCATCTTTAAAAACTTAGGAGTTTGAATTAGAGTATAACTTCTTTCCATAGGTCCAGGGAAGTATTTGAAATTGTACTGAAAAATCCATTAGTACAATAAGCAACTGAAAAAAAAAAATAGTCTGCATCATCTACACTAAGTTCAGTTTAAGCATGTTAATTATTATGTAAGTAGTACATACTAATTGTAGAGGAGAAAACAAAACAGGGCTAGAAAGATATATTAAAATCGCTACAAATTGGAGATAGCTCTTCAAATGCTCCCTCCCCCACCCCGGGTAATTTTGGTTAATTGCTGAGCTTTAGGAAAACACTTTGGTTAGGCCATCCGGTATTTTTCTTTTTCTTTCTGGCTTATTTCGCTGAGCATGATCCCTTCCAGCTCCATCCATGTTGCTGCAAATTGCATGAGTTTATCTTTTTTGATTGCTGAGTAATGTTCAATGATGTATATGTACCACATCTTCTTGATCCAGTCATCTATTTTGGGGCATTTGGGTTGTTTCCATAGCTTAGCTATTGTAAACAGTGCTGCTATAAACATAGGGGTGCAGGTGCCCTTTTGAATGAATGTTTCTGTGTCTTTTGGGTAAATACCTAGGAGTGGAATTGTTGGATCATATGGAAGCTCCATCTTTAGCAGATTGAGGAGCCTCCACACAGCTCTCCATAGTGGTTGGACCAGTTTGCACTCCCACCAGCAGTGCAGGAGAGTTCCTTTTTCTCCACATCTTGTCAACATTTGCTGTTGCTAGTTTTTTTAATATGTGCCATTCTCACTGGTGTGAGATGGTATTTCATGGTAGTTTTGATTTGCATTTCCCTGATGACAAGTGATGTTGAACATTTTTTCATATGCCTGTTGCTCATTTGCATCTCCTGTTTGGAGAAGTTTCATTTTAGCTCTTCTGCCCATTTTTTGACTGGATTATTTACTTTGTTTTTGTTGAGTCTCATCAGCTCTTTGTCAATTTTTGTGATCAGTCCTTTATCATTAGTGTTGTGTGCAAAAAATTTCTCCCAATCCGTGGGGTGTCTGTTTTGGTTACTGTCTCTTTGCTGTACAGAAGCTCTTTAATTTGATGTAGTCCCAGCTGTTTATCTTTGCCTTCACTATCACTGCTTTGGGTGATGTGTCTTGATTTATTTATTTTTTTAAAGATTTATTTATTTTTATACAAGAACTGGGGTACAGGCCAGTTGTGTGGGAGGGTGAGAGGATTCACCAGAGACAGAGTGGGGAGCAGAGCAGGCAGAAGGACCGAAGTACACTGCTGAGGGGAGCAGCAGGCGAGACAGGAGAGGTCTGCTGCGCCACATGGGACCCTCACCCGCTGGCCGGCCAGGATCAAAACGGCACTGCAGAGGCTATGGACAGCTTCACAGTGCAGTGCTCAACTGCCTTCGCCACCAGGGGAGACCCAGGTGATGTGTCTTTAAAGATGTTACTGAGGTATAGGTCATGTAGTATTTCACCTATATTTCCTTCTACATATTTTATGGTTTCAGATCTTATGTCTAGTTCTTTAATCCATAGCGGGAATTTAGAAAACCTAAATAAGGGACCAGGAAAAAGACTAATTACAGTAAATTAAAAATCAAAATCAACAAGCAACTATAAACCAGAGACACACTGGGGGGGGGCGGGGAGGGAGAAGGATCAAAACAAAGGGGGGGTGGGAATTGTATGGGGACTATAACCAAGATGCATACAAAATGCACAATTGTGCAAAAATGAAAAATGATGTAAAAAATATATAAAATTTAAAAATAATAAATAGAAGTCAATTGTAATGCAAAAAAAGAAAACTGAACAGAAGAATACAACAAATATTCAGTTAAGATATGTAAATGGCTAATAAAATATGAAAAAATGAAAAAAAAGAAAAAAATACTTTGGTTAAAACTAAAGGACAAAGTTAACAAAATACCCTATTGTCCAGATTGAATGTCAACCTGCACATTTAGTTTATGGGGTACAGCACAGATTTAGGACTGGGATAGATCAGCAATCCTACTACTTTGGGTTATAGTGCTGCTCCGTGTGCAGAATGACTACTAGCAGCAAAAGATGTGCCGAAAACATTTTAGTGAAGGGACTGAATGACACGTGCTATCGTCGAGAGAAAATTGAGCATTTTAAAATATCATTCCCATAGCCAAGAAGAAAAGCAAACACATATTATCCACTTTGGTTATCCCTCAGAGGAAAAAATAACACGAATGGTATACTTTGCATATTGCTGACCAGAAAAACATTCCATTTTCCCTAGGTGGTTACCATGGTTACATGAGCTGTTTATAACATCAAGAGGGGGAACTAGGTCACAGTAGTAAAGGAGTTTGAATCATACAATTATGTTTCCTAAAAGCAGGGGGAAGGGTTTAGCGAGAAGAGATTTATATACTCGGAGTGGAAATTCTGGCCTGATTTTGCTCCCTGAATAAAGAGTGCCCACAGGAAGGCGCCTGAGAGAATTAATGCTTTTGCAGGAACAGTAAACCCAGCAACAGCCTGGAGCCCTGCAGGGGCCAAACCCTATGCAAACTGGAGCTTTGAGCCCTTGCCTTTGGTAGCCTGTGAACGCCGGGCCACCCCTGTCAGATTCTGCTCTAAATCACTTTCCTCAGAGGGAAAGAGAAGATGGCAAGGGGGGACTGCTGTCAAAACTGTGGGAGCAGAGCCTTCACCCTCCCTTTCATTTTGATGGTGTTTCACTAAGAGCTTCACAGAAAGCCGTGCACAATGTTCAAAAAAAGGTTAGACGGAGCGAAAGAAAAGAAAGCCTGCATCTCCTGCTTGCGCAATTTCGGGCAGCCCTTTTTAATCTCATTCTCATTCTAGGCTCATGGACTTTTTATAGTAATTTTAGGATCAATGATTTCCCCAGAGAAAGAGAGAGCAGGCAGCCGAGGGTGGCCTGGCAGGCGGGGGCCTCTGCTGCTGATGGCAGCTCATCAAAACCATCCATCTGTAGGGCCTCCCTGGTGGCACAAGGTGTGAAGACGCAGCCTGAGAAGCTGTATGCAGCCTCTACAGCGTGAGTTCAATCCCCCGTCAGGGAGCAACCCACATGGCGCAGCAGACCTCTCCTGTCTCACCCACTGCTCCCCTCAGCAGTGTATTTCAGTAGATCCACCTGTTCTGCTCCCCACTCTGTCTCTGGTGAATCCTCTACCCGCTGCACCTCTGGCCTGCACCCCAGCTCGTGTATGCATAAATAAATAAATTTAAAAAAAATAAAACCATGCATCTGTGGGGACAGGAGGAGGCTGAGGACCCGGTTATAGATTAGCCGATCAATATTTTCTCACAGGTTGTCAGATGGGAAACCAGAGCAGTCAAGTCCTTTGCCCAGGGACACATAGAGGTCAGGAGACAAGTGCACACTGCAGAGTCGGGAGTAAAACAAATACTGCTCATCGTGTTCCTGGTGTTTTGCAGCCATCCCAGGCTGGGCAGGTTCACCGTCGGTTCCAGTGAGTTGAAGAATTTTGGAGGCCTCGGCATCATCTTCACAGGGTTTACACCTTACACGGGGAAACTAGCCAGGGGGGAGAAAGCAAGGAGCGCCCCCTGTGAATCTCCACACACTCATTCTCTGGGCGCTCTCTGGACTTTCTTTGGCGTTCTCTTGGTCTCTTGTGGTCTCTTCCTCTTGCAGCTGTTATTCCGCCGTAGCCTTCTCTGAGTAACGCCACCCTTATAGTCCTGTGCACACTCGCACATGCGCACACACTCATGCGCAGGTGTCCATACCTTAACAAGACCGAGGCCTCAGGTGATAGCCACAGAGGCCAGGGCATAAAAGCCTGGCCAACATCATTTACCCTACACCGAGCTAATAATTATTGAAAAAGAGAAAAGTGCCCATAGGGAAAACATTTAGAACTTCAGGACTTGGAACATTATAAAATGATTTTTTTTTCCCTGAGAAGTCTTGCAACAAAACCTTGCAAGAATCCCTCTAAAGGAAAATCAGAATTTCCTGAACAGTGCTATTCCAAATAATCATAAACTCAAACATATTACAAAAGCCCAGAATCTTTTAGTTTGTTACTCATTTTCAACAGCTCTAACTGAAATGAGAATGGTCTTTAAAAAATAAAACTAACGCTGGTGACCTGCTTTCTGCTCAATCTTTTGTTCCTTTTAAATGATTCACATTGATCATTTCATGAGACCTTATCGGAGCTATTGTTACATTAATTGCTCTGGCATGGTTAATTTAACCCAGCTTTTGGTGAATATTGATTTATCTTCCATGGATGACAGTTTTTGGATTAGTTATCTAATTTATTTCCATAAATTGAGGTTTTCTGACTCCTATATATGGAAACTAGTATATCTCACTTTATGGATGTGTTTCTGGCAACCTTATTTTGTTTAAATCTTATATTGTTACACAACATAATTTTAAATGTGGTATAAAGATGACCTGGTCTTGACAATGAAGATATTAATTTTATACAAATAATGTATCTGATTTTCCTTCATTTTTAGACTGCCCTCAGTCGTTTTTGTCAGCTTTAGGAAACTTTATTTTCTAAGCACAGGCCAGGTATAATTTCTTTGGCTGTTTCTAACTGGCACACTTCAGCATAATAGCCTTTGATCACAGAAATGGCATTTTTCAGAGAAAGGGCCTTGAAGAACTACGTAAAGTGATGGTAGAAATATTTCCTGCTGCTATATGACTACAGGAAGTACTAGAACTGGAGTGATGGGGAAAAACAGTTATAAAAGAGATAAGGGAAAATGTATGGAAATTATCAGGGGCTAACAAGATTTGTAGTGTGGAAAATAGAAGAATCAGGAAAAGGAATGATTAGTGGAGGGAAAGGAATGCTCACTAGAGCCACGGATGGTGGTGGGACAGCATTATCAACATGCAGGGGTCACGGTGCGTAAATGACATGTATGGAAACTATGTGTGATGCTTGTGTGCACAACAGAAGACACAGGACGCACGGATGACCTAGCTCATCTAATCTCTGCGAACTGGCACCTTGATTCAAAAATAATTCAGAGGAGCCTAGTGACTTTCTTGTGTGACGCCCTCTCTAGAATAGCCCTAATTTTCTGTATTCAGGAAATAGATGTCTGTAAAGAGGCCAGCAATACCGAGTGATGGTAGCTGACTCAGGCCTGGATACCTGGACTTGGAGGAAGGTTTCGTTTACACAAATATTATTTTTTACAATTGATTTTGTTGCTTCAGGTATTACTTTAAGACAATTTATGCTTTGTTTATTTAAAATAAAGGAGCAACCAAACTTCCTGCATGTTTGAGAATAGCAAAATGCACGTGCATGCTGCCTACGAGGACAGGAGCCCACACGTAGAGGCACTGGATATTTAGACTGAGTCCTGTACTTCGGAATTTTTCTACTGCTGCTGTTAGCAGTGTCTGTACTTTGCATGCCAGTGTTTTAATTGCACATATTACACAAAATGAAAACCAAACTTCGAAATTAAATTTGAAGCTCTTAAGGACTTCCGACTTTAGGAACGAATCTAACACTTTTGATGCAGAAACATTTTCGTGACTGGAAACACTTTCGTGACTCGCTGGAAATAGTTCAGAACTACGGACAGTAACCTTTTTCCTCATTCAGTATGGTCCTCAAGGAGTCAGGAGCTATTTAAACTTTTTTTAAAAAAATATTTATTTATTTATGCATACAAGAGCTGGGATCCAGGCCAGAGGTGCGTGGGGTGAGAGAATTCACCAGAGACAGAGTGGGGAATAGAACAGGCAGATCGACCGAAGTACATTGCTGAGGGGAGCAGCGGGCAAGTCAGGAGAGGTCTGCTGCGCCATGTGGATTGCTCCCTGGCTGGCCGGGGATCGAACTCATGCTGCAGTGGCTGTGGATAGCTTTACAGGTTGCGTCTTTACCCTGGTGCCACCAGGGAGGCCCCTATTTAAACTCTTTGTAGAATCTCATTTGAATACTTTAGGTTTATGTGGAATCAATTTTATCATTTTTGTGATTCAGGTGTTTGCAAATTCCTGTTCAGATTGATGTTGCAGGTTAATGCATCTGTTACTCTGCCTATGCCCTCAGAAGGGACCTATGAAATAAGACTCCCCAAGAAGGAGCCTTCCCAGGCCTCTCTCTGAGCTGCCGTCTTCTCTGCATAGCACTGATTCACAAGTGTCTAATGAGGAGGAATCTGAGTGTAGCAGCTAAGGAAAAAGCCTGAAAGATGAGCGCAGATGTCATGAAGCAAGGAGGGAGGCACAGGAGGCAGCTCTCACTATTTCTGTTGCATGGCCCAGAGAACTTCAAAAAATTGATTCCATTCCAGTAGACCTGTTTTTTAACTCAGAATAGAAATCCTTTCCAATAAAATGGATATCATAGATGTATACACACAGGAGAACAAAAAAAATGGAGTGACATGAGCGGTTCCAAGACTTCATACAAGAGGGTTTTTTTCAGAAAATTATGCTTCGGTGTGTGGATGCTGCTTTCTAGGAAAAAATAGGAGTGACAGTTACGCTGTTGTGAATCACAGCCTGTGGGGAGAGGGAAGCAGAAGCAAGAAAGGAGCAATTAACAGGTATGAGTCCTAAGGAAATAAGGAGATAGATTCAGGAACTTTCTAGGAGGTAATATCAGCTGGGCCTAGTGTCTTTTCTGTATTTAGGGGGTGGGGAAGAAGAGAAGTCATCTAGGGCTTTGGCTTGAGTCCTAAGCAGATAATGGCAAGGCTATGGGAAATAAAGAATCCAGAAGGCAAAGCAGGCATGTGGGGAAGAGAGATAAATTTAGTCACACCAGGATTACAACCATGTAGTTTTTCACATCTTTGGGCTCCATTCATTTTAGGTCTCCTCTTCCAAACAGCATAAATTCTTGCTTCCTATTGGTTTCTGATCTGCCTCCTATACATTCTTGTTTGTGAAGAACTGCCAGCTACAGAAATTGGAACTAGGAATGGGTTAGGAGGGTAATGACTAGAGGAAATGATTTAGACATATAGTGGTCTTAAAAATATCCTTCCAGGGCCTCCCTGGTGGTGCAAGAGGTTGAGCGCAGCACTGTGAAGCTGTCTGCAGATGCTGCAGTGTGAGTTCGATCCCTGGCCAGGGAGCTACCCACATGGCGCAGCAGACCTCTCCTGTCTCGCCCGCTGCTCCCTCAGCACTGTACTTCGGTCCATCTGCCTGTTCTGTTCCCCGCTCTGTCTCTGGTGAATCCTCTCACCTCCCACACCTCTAGCCTGTACCCCAGTTCTTGTATGCATAAATAAATAAATCTTAAAAAAAAAATCCTCCCATATGCTAAGACTTAATTAGGTTTGTATTCTTTTTCTTAGCAAATGTGGAGTTGGTAACAGTGACCACAAGGACATGCAGAGAGCCTGATAAAGAAAGACTTCATGCAGCGGGTCAGGTCGCTCACCCTCGTGCATGTCTCCTGGGGAGCCGTGACTGACCATGGGCAGCCCTGGGAATTTGCCCCTTAGGTGTTTCTTATGCTGGGGAGTATGACGTTACATACACCCAGAACTGTGGATCCCACGTACTATCTCATCAGGTTGTGTTGGGCAAACATGTACACACCTGGTTTCCCTGTTGGGGTGCTGAGATTCGGTTGCCATGAGTGATTGCATAGCAGAATATGGGTACGGTAACAGCTAGCCATACAAGTCTTGGACCCAAGACTCAAACAGGCTTCTATGGGCAGAGTCATTCTACACACACTTGCCAGTGGCTGCTAGCGGAGGCAATTCCTTGTGGTGCTTCAGAGGACATCAGAAGCCTGTGCTAGCCCGGCTGGCCTCTCTGATGCATCTTTTCCCTGTTGCGCTCTCTACCTTTTACTGTAGTAAATAAATCTCAGTCACCTGTACAACCTGCTGTGGGTTCTGTGAGTCACTCTGGGGTCACCAAAGGAAACAACCATAAACACTGCTGAAGAAATCTAAAACCCAATTTGTCCATCCGAGTCTTAACAGGATTCACTGGGAAAAGAATAATCAATATATGTACCTGCTGTACATGGATTTAAAATAAAACACATCTTTGGTCCATGTCCAAGAGACACTAATAGTCTCTCCAGGGAAATAGGGCTCATAGGCTGGGGGAGCATAAGCAGAAATAAAGGCATAAGCAGAAATAAAAGCAAGTTAGTAATTTATGCAGAGGAAAGGCAGAAGAGACCACTGAAATTGGCAGGAGTCAATCAAGCTTTATGGATGATGGTGCATATTTAAGAAGAAAGTGGAACCACATTGGCAAGTGTGTGTTGTCACGTGTCATCTGCACTGGGTTTCCTCGGACCTCACAGCTAAGAAAGGGCTGTAAGGTGCCTGGTCTCATAACAATGAGCCTCTTTATGTCTTTTTATTTTTACAAAAAGTTTGCTCTTAAAAGTGCAGCAAGCTCCACGTTACTTTATTCTGGCTATTGATGGCAACAGACATGGCAGGGAATCCAGACATTTAAACAGGAATGAAATGAAGGCTCACCAGCGCCTCAGGCACAAGGAACAGCTGACTTTTTGCCAGATTTTTTCATTCCACTGGTGGCCAATGGCCCTCCCAAAGGCCCTTGCCTCCAGCCCCTGCCTTATCTGGCTCACCCATCAGCTGGACTGCCTCAGGAGCGGCATCTCACCCCTAGCAGTCCAGACAAGGCGCCGTCATCTCTTCCCAGACCCTGCCACCAGAAGCCAAAATTATTTTAAACTAGGAAATTTCTACAGTATTCATCGGTGAATGACTGAGTTGAATGTGGTAAGTACTTACAATTATTTGATTTTAAAAAGGCAGGAGAGGGCCTCCCTGGCGGTGCAAGGGGTTAAGTCCCAGCACTGTGAAGCTATCAGCTCCTCTGCAGCATGAGTTCGATCCCCAGCCAGGGAGCTACCCACATGGCGCAGCAGACCTCTCCTGTCTCCCTGCTGCTCCCCTCAGCAGTGTGTTTCAGTAGATCCGCCTGTTCTGCTCCCCACTCTGTCTCTGGTGAATCCTCTCACCCCCCCACCCCATCCCTCACCCCCACCTCTGGCCTACACCCCAGCTCTTGTATGCATAAATAAATCTTTAAAAAAATTTAAAAATAATAAAAAATAAGGCAGGGGATTCTGACACATGCTACAATGTGGATAAGCCTTACAGACATTAAACTAAAGGAATTAAGTCAGTGACAAAAAGACACATATTGCAGGATTCAGCTGACAAATTTACCTAGAGTGTTAAATCCATAGGAAGTAAAATGGTGTTGGGGGGAGGAGAGACGAGGATGACAAAGTTCTGGAGGTAGATGGTGGTGAGGGTAGCACCACAATAGCTACTTAGGATCGCTGAACCGCCCTCTCAAAAATGTTGATTTTATACGCATATTACCACAATTAAAAGAAGTGGCTGAGCAGTGTTCTTGACAATCTCTGATGAATGAGACAGGAAGTGGCCTGACCTCATGAAGCTTTCCTTCTAGGGAAGGAAACACTAGAAATGGCTGAGTGGCAACTAAGTGAGATGACTGTGAAAGAAATTAAAGAGGGTGATTTTTCGATAGAGACTAACAGGTAGGGGCAGCTCACTGTAGGTAGGATATTTGAGGTAAGACCTAGCGGACAAGAACGAAGCTGTAAAGGCATTCCAGGTAAAAGATGCAGCAAGAATAAAAGTCCTGAAGAGAAGGACGGGGGGGTGGTTGAGTAAAAGAAAGGGGAGCAGGGTGAGCGAGGAGGCAGGCAGAAGGTAGAGCCGGCATAGGCTCGAGTCTTGAGGTTGTGTGGAGAGAGAACGATGGTTAGATCAAGGGTTTGAAAACTTTTATAAAGGACCTGATGATAAATAATCTGCCTTTGCAGGCCCAGAGGAAAAAATAAATAAGGTCCTATTGTAACAGGGGGGGTCCCCAGGAAAGGGGGAGGTTCCAGGTTCCTGCCCCACCCAAGGGAGGGTGGAGCTGAGCAGGAAGAGAAGAAGCTGCAGAAGAGACTGAGGAAGGAAGCAGGATGGAGCCAGAAGGAGACCTGGAGGAGGTGCATGGAGCCTAGAGACAAGTGAAGAAACTGCGCTTGTCTTTTGGTCGTGGACGGGGTGACACAGATGTGGGTGAGACCCGTGGGGAGGTGACCATGGCAGCTTTTATCTTGAGTTTGATTTTACTCTTTTCCTTCCGGGCTTGTCTGGTTGTTTCTGACCCTTTTCTGTGGGTCCCCACTGGAGGATGCTTTAGACTTGGGGCAGGCTCTGGGGCCTTGCTCTTGGCCAGTCCCCTTTGGATGGAGTTTCACCCAGGAGGGGACAGGTCACTCTGGGTGCTTGATTTAGAAATTAAATTTTTTGCCTTTCCTGTATTGTTTCCTAGCTGTGTTAAAGTCCCTTCCCATGAAAGTCTCATGTTTTGTGTTGATGCGGCGGATGGCAGAACCCTGTATAAAATAGGCAGGTTTGCGGGGTTTGGGCTGCCCCTCTCCCTGCCCTGTAACACTATGATGACATTGACAGGACAAAAGTCTGACTCTGCCTGTAAGAAAGGATCAGGCAAGAGTGACAATCTCTGTGTTCCACTTAGAAGTGAGTCGGGCCTCATCCAAAAGTGGGGCAGACCGCGAGAGAGGCCGGCCGAGCAGTAAGAACAACTCGGGGTTTGTTCCAAGCTGACCAGGGTGTGCAGGAGGAGAGAGTGCTGGGGGAAACCATAGCAGAATGGGCAGCAGGCAACTTTGCTGCGGACACCTGTTACCGCCGCTCCGTGGGCCGGCAGCTGCAAGCGCCTCCAGTGTTTGGCGCACGAGCTGTCCAACAGGAGTGCGTGGAATAAATGTTTATCGCTTTTTCCTTCCTTTTCAAGGTTATTCCCTGCGCTAGGATGCCCTAGTGCTGCCCCCTGGTGGCCCCGGGAGCGCATGTCGGGCTTTTCACCTAAGCCTCGGGGCGCCCTGCGCAGCTGCCTCAGGGAAACCTGCTTCCACCTTTGGGCTTGACTGTGGGGCTCCCCACGGGGAAGTCAAGGCTCCTAGCGGGGGTGCAGGTAGAATCAGTTACTTCTTTCAAACTTCATGCTTGATCTTTTTTAACCATATCCAAGCTGGCCTACAAGTGTTTCACAACTTGCTACTACCTGAGAGGGTAATAAGGTCTGGCAGGTGTATATAATGTGGAAATGCACAAGAGTTTCCCCTTCTTTAAAAATAAAAATGATTTTTAGCCAAAGTGCCTTTTTTAAAAAATATTTTTTAAAACATATTTATGCAGGGCTTCCCCGGTGGCGCTGCGGTTGAGCACTGGGTTGCGAAGCTGCCCGCAGCCTCTGCGGCGGCGGTTCAATCCCCGGCTGCTCCCCAGGCCACAGAAGGAGGGTCCCACATGGCGCGCAGACCTCTCCTGCCGCCCGCTGCTCCCCTCAGCAGTGTACTTCGGTCCTTCTGCCTGCTGTGCTCCCCGCTCTGGCTCTGGTGAATTGTCTCACCCTCCCGTGCTTCTGACTGTACCCAGTGCTTGTATAAATAAATAAATAAATCTTTAAAAAAATAAATAAATAAAATAAAACATATTTATGCATACAAGAGCTGGGGTTTAGGCCGGGGGGGGGGTGTGTGTGCTGGGCAGGGTGGAGGGGGCAGATTGAGAGAAGATTCACCAGAGACACAGTAGGGAGCAGAACAGGTGGATCTACAGAAACACACTGCTGAGGGGAGCAGTGGGAGAGACAGGAGAGGTCTGGTGCGCCATGTGGGTCACCTCCTTGGCCGGGGATTGAACTTGTGCTGCAGAGGCTGAGCACAGCTTCATAGTGCTGAGACTTAACCCTTTGTGCCACCAGGGAGGACCAGGGAATTTTTTCTCATTTTCTTTGACACTTTTGGATGACCTCTCAAAAGATAAGATCAACATGCCAACTTGACACTATGTATCTCAAAGTGGAAACTGGCCCCTATCACAGCAGAACCTTACGAACATACGATGAGCAACTACTATTTGTCCCCAAATTCTGCACATTCTTCTAAGTGCCGATTCCATTCTGGCCTCACCCCGGGAAGGCTCATTCTTATTCCATCTCTGCTGCCACTGACCACACTTCTCTGTAGCTCTTCCTTCCCAATTTACAAATGTACAAGAGCATTTTTTTCTTTGCTTATCAACAATTTCATTTTAACATGTCATGCAAGCTTTCTTAGTCACAAAAGTATCTCTGAGCGTCAGCTGCTCATGCGACCTGAAGATCCTGAGTGTGAGCCAATACCTGCAAAGTCCCTCAGGCTGCCAGTTTTTAGGTCCAAGTATCCCCTTTGGGGAACTGTTAGTATTGGGGAGACGTGTGAATACACCCGATGTCAGGGTGAGTGCGTGAGAAACACATCACCTTTGCTTGGCCAGGGCAGCCAGCCGGTCATGGGGTTCACTGGCTGTGAGTGCCCCCCGCCAGTGGGCCCTGCGCTCACCCCTGAACCCACATGCTCTCTTGGATGGTGGGAGAGCACTGACAACTTAAGTTCCCAGACTCTCCCTGGCGGCCTGGAAGAGCATGACTCCACGAGGCTGCTGCGCTCCTCTGTTCCTGTCACCATTTTAGGGTGTGCATGATGAAATTTACAGTCCTTAAAGGCAATTGGTGTGGCTTTTTAAAAAGTACCTAAGGGGCCTCCCCGGTGGCGCAGCGGTTGAGCGCTGGGTTGCGAACCTGCCCGCAGCCTCTGCGGCACCGGTTCGATCCCCGGCTGCTCCCCAGTCACCAGAGGAGGGTCCCACATGGCGCGCAGACCTCTCCTGCGGCCCGCTGCTCCCCTCAGCAGTGTACTTCGGTCCTTCTGCCTGCTCTGCTCCCCGCTCTGGCTCTGGTGAATTCTCTCACCCTCCCGCGCTTCTGACTGTACCCAGTGCATGTATAAACAAAACAAGCAAATAAACAAATAAATAAATAAATAAACATGCCTCTATAAAATTAAAAAAATAAATAAATAAAAAAAAATAAATAAAAAGTGCCTAGGATTTACCTGTTATGGCTGCGAAGAACATACCGCAGAGAGTCCTAATAATGACACATTCCCTTTCGGCGATTTGTCCAGTTGTTCTGAGAACTGTAAATCCAGAGATGTATTTTGTTCAGCAATGAGAGGTTGACATTTCACATTCATGTGGTTGTCAAGCAATAACTAAGAAGGAGAGTTAGCCACAGGGCATTTTTTGTGGCTATTATCACACCCTCTAGCCTCATTTTGGCGGAGCTGCGGTTCTGCTCCGTCTGCCACATCCTGAAGAAGGCTTGGAAAACTCAACAACTGTTTTGCCATCGTAGCAGCAGTGTTACTGCTGTAGCTTAGCCCATAAGAAAAAGTCGGTCATCTAGGGGTACCTGGAGGAGAAAGGGTCTCCTTAGTATATGCTTAGGATTAGATGGCAGAGAAGCTGCTTGTGGTTAGACATCATTTCAAGCAAGTTTATCCAACTCAAGCGACGCGTGGATGCAGGAGGAGCTATTGTTAAGGCGTGTCTCCCCCTCTGCATGCAGCAAGGCAGTCTCTACTTGTCACTTATGAAGTTAAAAAACCAACGTTCTGAAGATAAATGATGATGGTGGTGGCAAATTCAAGCCTCTCTGCAGTAAGCAGACTAATGGACCTGCACAGATAGCCCTATCCTCAGTCCTAGGCCCTGACCCCTATGCTGTGAGAAGGTTGTGTTACATGGCAAAGGAGAATTAAGATTGCAGATGGAATTAAAGTTGATCAGATCATGGACTAATCAGGTGATCTTAAATAGGGGGGTTATCCGTGTACCCCCAACAAAATCACAGGGGTCATACAAGTGGAAAAGGGAGGCCGAGAAGTTGGGGTCAGACAAAGGAATGTGACAGCAGAGGTAGAGCCAGTGTGAGGCAATTCGAGGGCTCACCTGAGGGCTCAGCGGGTGTCGAAGGTGACGGAAGTGGACCATGAGCCTCGGGCATGCCGCTGGCACCAGAAGCTGCAAAAGGCAAGGAAGCATGTTGTCCTTCAGAGCCTCTGCAGGGGAGACAGAGCTGCCCACAACTTGATGTGTGTGGGAGACTGGCTTGGGCTCTAGCCTAGAGCTGTGTGAAGCCACCATGTTCTGGCAGCAATAGAAAGTCAACATGGTGTTAATAGTTTATCTGCCATGGGTCTCAAGAGTCAGTAGGGGGGCCTCCCCTGATGGCGCAGCGGTTGAGCACTGGGCTGTGAAGCTGCCAGCAGCCTCTGCAGCGCCGGTTCAATCCCAGGCCACCAGCGAGGGCCCCACATGGTGTGCAGACTTCTCCTGCCGCACCCGCTTCTCCCCTCAGCAGTGTATTTCGTCAGTCTGCCTGTTCTGTTCCCCACTCTGGCTCTGGTGAATTCTCTCACCCTCCCAAGCTTCTGACTGTACCCAGTGCTTGTATAAATAAATTTTTTAAAAAGTCAGTAGGGACTTTGATATGTGGTGACCCAGATTCCCTTATAATAAGAAGGGATAAATTTTAAATTCTTTTTTTAAGATTTATTTTATTTATGCATCCAAGAACTGGGGTATAGGCCAGAGGAGCAGGGGGTGAGAGGATTCACCAGAGACAGAGCAGGGAACAGAACAGGCAGGCTGATGAAATACACTGCTGAGGGGAGCAGCGGGCGGCAGGAGAGGTCTGCTGCGCCATGTAGGATTCTTACCGGCCGGCCAGGATCAAACCTGTGCTGCAGAGGCTGTGGACTGCTTCACAGTGTGGCACTCAACCGCTTGTGCCACCAGGGAGGCCCCCAATCAAGTCCTTTTTATCCACCTCTGGGCCCTCCTAAGGAGTGATGCGTCAGATGTCACAGGATGAACAAAGCAACCTTATTAAACAAATGCTCATCACTCGCACGGGTGATTCTGGCACGCATGAAGGTCTGAGGCCAGGCCCCTCGCCTCCTGTGCCTGCCTCCCTTCTGCCTAATTTCCACCAGGGCTGGAATGGACCCTGTGACGTTCTTGCACACCCTGGTGCAGACCTCCCTAAAGCCACAGGATCCTTCCTCTCCTGTCTGCATCCCAAGGGCAGAGTGACTGCTAGACAATGTTATAGGGAGGGCAACGAATATTTTCAAAATAGCATTATTTTACATTTTTTTCATAGTTTTCAATTGCATTCAACATTCCGAGATGAAATACAAGGGCAGACAGAAAGGGGCACGTACTTTACCCCAAACGGGTTTCCAAGCCGCAGGTTGAACATGCATGGAAACTGTCCCACGGAGCATGGTGCAGGCAGCAAGATGAAGTACACATGCTTCCACGGATGGCTAGTCTCTATTTCATAAGGACCGTTTTTAACTTAGCTAGTGTAGAAAAAGAGACAGGATTAGTGAGCTGTATCAATTTTTTTTAAGGCTTCCTAATTTAAATAAAATTTCTCAAATTTTCCTCAAAGTGTGGCTGCACTTACTGTTTCCTGAAATATATGAAACAAGTATGGCAGCATGTTTGGTTGGCGTTCACACTAGTTGCCCCAAATTAAACCAAGTCATTGTTTAGTTTTCTGTATGAAGACTGGATTGAAGTCCCTGCTTCAGTATTTGTTAGTTCTGTGATTTGATGGGAACAATTCAAAAGTCTTGCTTTCTCATTTGTAACATAGGATCAACAACATTAACCCACTTGGGGGGCCCGTGACAGCAGCACACCGCAGGCCCCCGGGGAGTGGTGTTCGGCGGGGAGTTCTTCGTGCTGAGTTTCATTTCTTTGAAGTAGCAATGACTATATGGACATTCATCTGAAAATTCTTGAACTTTAATGTCCTTATGGATTTCTGTAATTGCATTTCACAATAAAAAAGAGGTGGCAGCAACTGTTAGTGTGAATTATATACTAATTTATGTGCTGGTCCCTTAAGCCTGACCCGAGTGCCTACTAATTGCTGATTCTAATATGGCATGCTACTTGAAAAACAAATTGGTTCCATTTCGTAGTAAACGTGGTTTTCTGCTTAATCCGCTCTAAAAGCTATTGCAGAAGGAAGCTGGCATCCACCCTGGGCCTTCTCATGGCTAAACCTCTTTCTGCTCCAGTCCAGGGAGGTGCTGCAGGAATTGAGAACGGATGGGAGAAGGCATTCCTTCAACGGAAATAGTTCTGCTCTGAGTGGTTCCATTTTTCTTCAAACTTCTAAGTGAAGTTTGAAAACCACTGGTTATATATCCAGAACTCGGGTTTCGTAATTTCAAATTCCAACTTACCTGAAAAGACTTGAGACAAGAGGTGATGCTTAGCTTCTTATGCATTTGTACTGACATTCCTTCCTGTTTCAGGTCAGATGTATTATACACCCACTTCTAGATGCCTTTGTAGTTCCAGGGACTATGTTACTTAGTTTGGCTGTTTCCTGATGATTTTCAAGGATTCTGATTCTATTCGTTTTTACTAATAAAGAATGCCCTTCGTGTTTATTGTTTTCCTTTCCAAGTTAAAGTCAATTTAGATTGGGACCTCGTCCACTGCATTTCTTGCTGCATAAACAGCAAAGAAACAGAACTTTAAAAATTAATACTCATTTTCAGGTAATGAGTTTTAAGAAGGGGAATCGGAAAGTAGAGAGAGTAAAGTTGATAATAAAAAAATGAGGAAGAGATGGCTCCAGCTGGATCACAACTAAGCTGTTTGCAGGAATGCCAAGGAAATGTGAAAAATCTGTTCATATTTTTCTTGCAGAGCAGTGGAAAAAAGAGCCTGACAACCACTTTTATCTAGCTTGGCTTAAATGGTAGTAAGTTACCAAGAACTTTTCATCAACCACAGAAGATATTTTTTAATGCTAAAATATATACTTACCAGTTTCTAGAAAGTGTGTTAATACAGGACTTAGGCACAATTTTTCAGACCAAGTCCACAAATTCCCCTTAAAACATGACAACAGCACAAAGGTAGGACTGACCTGTTTGCCAGCTGCTGCTTCTGCTACCTTCCCCTTACTCAGGAATCTAAACGGTAGGGAGAAATCTCCATCACGCTGCTTGGCAGGGAAAACGATAGCCTGTTCACACAGATGTTGGATCTGGCTTTTGATGATAATGTACAAAAGTCTTGGAAGCACACACTTCCTAAGACAATTATGCCAGCCAGTAACGACAGTAGGCAGGCCCCAAGAATTTGGGCTAAAAACTTATGACAATACCATTTTTCAGTCAACTTTCCATTTTACCATTTGAAAAAAAATCCTGATTTTACAACCAGGAAGTCTCAGGACATCATTATCTTGTCTCATTGACTAAAAAAAAATCTGTATTCTGCACCTCTATCATCTATTGACTAAAATTTTTTAAACATTTATTTATGCACATAAGAACTGGGGTACAGGCCAGATGTGCGGGGTGGTGGTAGTGGTGAGAGGATTCACCAGAGTCACAGTAGGGAGCAGAAAAGGCAGATTGACTGAAATACACTGCTGAGGGGAGCAGCAGGTGAGGCAGGAGAGGTGTGCTGCGCCATGTGGGTAGCTCCTTAGCTCAGGATCGAACTCAAGCTGCAGTGGCTGTGGACAGCTTCATAGGTTGCATCTTAACCCCTTGCGCCACCAGGGAGGCCCAGACTCAATTTTTGATTGCAAATTTACTACACCCACATGGGATGGTTTGCTAGTTGAGAATGTAAGACATGCAAGTACTAAGAAATATTAGTAAGCACAAAAGCTCCTGATGTGACTCATTTAAAAAAAATTAAGCTTTGGTGAGTTGTTTCAGTCACTTAAAAAAACTGGTAGAGAGCCTCCCTGGTGGCACAAAGGGTTAAGCACAGCACTATGAAGCAATCTGCAGCCTCTGCAGCATAAGTTTCATCCCCAGCCGGCCAGGTAGCCACCCACATGGTGAAGCAGACCTCTCCTGTCTTACCCGCTGCTCCCCTCAGCAGTGTACTTCAGTCAAGTCTGCCTATTCTGTTCCCCACTGTGTCTCTGGTGAATCCTCTGACACACACCTGCCGTCCACCCCCCGCCCCCCACCTCTGGCCTGTATGCATAAATCAATCTTTAAAAAAAAAAAATCAAACTGGTAGAAAACCAAAGCCTAAGGAGGTTTTCAGAAACTTGAGTAGAGTGAGAAAGGTTAAGAAGCATTTCAACATATTGAGGGCTGAGATCTGGAATGATAGGGATTTGCAGAACTTAATGTTTCATTTGTAAAATGGGCCAAATGAGAATAGGTCATTTCAAGAATGTCAGGAAGTGCAAACACATAAGCAATAAACTATGAAAGCCTGTGCTACACGGCACACCATCAATGCATCCTGAATCTTCGCAGGTCCGGATGGGAAATCTGAGTCCTCCTGTACACATGAAGTTAAAATTTAGAGGCAGAACCAAGATTCTATCTCAACAAGATTTTAGGCTTTCCCCCAGCATTCTGTATTATCTTCAATTTGACATACACGTTTCTCTTAAATCAGGGACTCTTTAAATTTTTATTACTTTTTTAAAATCATAGCAAATGCAATGAAAAGCTGTTTCACATGAAGTAGCTTCCTCAAATTCTACCCCATCAAAGGCTTCCTATAATTTTTATATTGACTTGAAACAAATTCACTTAAGAAATTACCAAACCTGGGCCTCCCCAGTGGCGCAGCGGGTTGAGCTCAGCACTGTGAAGCTGTCCGCAGCCTCTGCAGCACGGGTTTGATTTCCGGCTGACCAGGGAGAAACCCACATTGGCAGACCTCTCCCGCCTTGCCTGCTGCTGCCCTCAGCAGTGTACTTCGTCTGTCTGCCTGTTCTGCTCCCTGCTCTCTGATGAATTCCCTCAACCTCCCACGCTTCTGACCTGAAACCCAGTTCTTGTATAAATAAATCTTTAAAAAAAAAAAAAATTACCAAACCACCTCGTCGGAGATATGATAGAAACCTCTTGTAACACTTGGCGCCTCTTCCTGGCAATCACTGTCCCACGAAATACAAAGTGAAATAAGGAGAACTGTGTTCAAGACACTCAGGTTATTGTTTCTCACAGTAAAGGAAACCGGTTTATAGAATAGGGGCTTATGTATCCAATTTATCCTCAAAAATCAGTCATTTATAAAGGTCACCTGGTAAAATACTGATTCTTTCAGGTAAGCAGAGTGTCCACATCCATTATTTCCAGAATGCAGAGTTTCTACCTAAGAGTTCTACATCAACTTTCCTATTCCAAGACAAAGTGGCACATAAAGGTATTTTCTGCATTTGTCTCTGTACTTTATCACCACTACTGCTCACTGTACAGCGCAGAGAAAACCATGAGAAAGGTCACAAAGAGAACCTCTTGGGCCAGTTTGAGCTCAGCTCTCCAGGCTGTTCTGAGATCTGTAAACAAAACCTCCTAGCTCCAGTTTTGAAAACTGTAACTTCCCTACCCATAAAAGGCTATTCAGATCACCTTGCGAAACTCCCTGGTGCAGTTTCCAACAACCAGACCATTTGTAGGAATTGGGAATTACTGATGGGGGGAGGGGATGTGGAGGGAGAGGCAAAAAAAAAAAAAACCACACAACTTCTTGAAAAGGTAAAATAGCTTAAAGCATTTAATATCTAAACAAATCAATCTGTTAATAGTAGTCACAAAATATGCTTAATATAGAAACCCACATTTATGTCCTTTAAGAAAAAGTGTAAATTGTTTTACCTCAAAACATAAATTAATCCACTTAAAGAATCTGCAGCAGTCAAAATTATGGTGAATTTTAAACAACTTCAGAATAAAATAACCTTAAGTACTTTATACTGCTTTATATCTAAAAAATGCTTACAACTTCTCATAAAAATAGTCTGAGGCAACTATTTTTTCTCTTACTCTTTAACAGACATGTTCAGCAATTTTTAAACCCTAAGCTTTACAGCTTCCAGACATTCAAACACTATGGTCCCCTTTTCATGTGAAAGTTTATTCAGCTAAGGGAAAAAAAAAAAAGCATGGTAGACAACTTAATACATTTTCACCAAATTGAAAGTAGTACAAAAGTTTCATGACTCTACAGAACTACACATCGTACCTAATTTATCATTAAAAATAGAAGACAGTCTTTTCTTAAGCAAATAAAGCAGCATCCAGGTATGCTGCATATGTGTATCTTTCAATGTCTACTGTCAGTCATAAATTATTTACAATTTCTACTGTGTGAAGAGAACTAGAATGTAAATTTTCTGCAAAACTGGAAAAAAGCAATACAAAATTTGTGAAAGCCTATGTTTTATATTATACAAAAGTAAGCCAGTTTTTTTCCTCCAATGCCAGATACCTGCAGTGCTGCTTTGGACATATTATAGTAGTTCTTGCGGATGTTTTAATGCCGGAGGTAAGTTTACGGGCCTTGATTCTTCATCAAGGAGCACTAGGTCTTCTATTTCGCTGCCTCTGTATTTCCTTTTACATATTCTTACCACCACCTTTTTCTTGAGAAACAACTTCAGTGCTTCTCTTGATGCAACAGCTTTTGCATTTTCTTTGCTTTTTCCACAGCCAGTACCCAAATACACAGACTTGCACCTCAATTCACAAACAATATTTTCTTGAGAGCTCTTATTTTGAGGCAGGTCTGCCAGTTCTTTTAGTGGGACAAAAAACACATCCAGTGTTGCTTTCAAAGCCTCTATGGCTGCATTCAGGAGCTCTCCATGATTCACATTGGGACTAAAGCCACCAACAGCTACCAACTTCCACGCCACCGTTTTATACAGTCTATTGAAAAAAGGCTGCTTCTGTTTCACATCTTCATTGGTTAACTTGCAATAAGAGAATTTGACAGAACTCTCACTTGACTGTGAAGTACTTTTAGAAGGCAACTGTGATGTGCTAGTCTGAGAACTACTCTTAGAGGCCAGCTGGGACACACTTGCTAAGGAAGTGCTTTTGGAAACCAGAGATCCACTGGGCTGGGAGCTGCTCTTAGAAGCTAACAGTGATGCAGCTACCTGTGAAGTGCTTTTGGAAGTCAGCATTGATGTACTTGTTGAGGTGCTGCTGCTCTTGGGAGTTAGCAAGGATGTGCCTGATGAGGAACTGTTTTTAGAAACTGATGATGAAAGACTGGCCTCTGAACAAGTTTTGGCAGTTAACCCACTTGAAGCTGTCTCTGAACAAGGTTTAGAAGACAACAATGGCAACTCTACTTCTGAGCTTCCTGAGGACCCCAACAAGGGCACCTCTACCTCTGACGTGCTTTGAGAAGCTGACACCGAAGAGCTTTCCAAAACACTCTTTTTAGGTGATCCACTTTGTTGTCTGGCATCAGTGGATTGGGTCACATGACTATTTACACTGGATTTCAACAATGAAGAGACAAGCGATGCTGAACTGTGTTTATCTGGAGCCTCTGCTTCAGAAGCTTTTCCAGACCCTGCCACTGTTACCTGAGAGGAAACGCTGCTGCTGCTTTGGCTGGAAACAGACCGGTCTCCATCACTTGCCGAGCTGTTCTGACTGGAGCCGGATCCCCGAGCTGAGTTCCCACTGCTCTCGGACTTGGTAGAGGACCCAGGACAGGTTGAGCTGTTTTCTTGCTGGGCTGACGCTCGCTCTGTTTTCACAGACGTTTTTGCAAGTTCTTGCTCAACTGCAGAACTGTTTTTCCCTTCCGTGACTCGCTTTTTCAATGGCTCCTCTACCCCTTCTGAAAAGAAGGAAAACATACACGTGACCAAGTCTATCTCATACCATGGAGATAAAAACTTACAAGACAGATTACTTGTTAAAGTAAGAACACAAGGCAAAAATATTTCAGGACTACTGTTTTCTTTAAATACTGCAGAATCACGTCATTAATTTCTTAAAACAGCAAAGATTAACATCATTAATGTCTAATATTAAAAAATGAACAGCATAGACATCTGACGCTTCAGCATCTGTAACAATCAACGGAAACCATCAAATGCAAAGCCTAAAACACACAGACACATAATTTAGGTTTAACATTCCAACTTGATTAATCACATTACATTTTCAATGCTAGCTGGTTAAAAAAATTAGTAACAACATTAATTCCTAATTTTATCAAACTTAAGGTCTAAACTCCTATGTATGGTCACATCTATGATCTGCTAACCATTGCTACTCGATATCCCTCTTTTCTTCACCTTGGCAACCAGTTCGTCTCTTGTGGTATGGGTAGGAGCATCTGTCACTTTGATGCCTTCCGCCATACTAAGTATTTTATCCATAACTTTTTGAGGGTACCTGAAAAAGAAGGAAACCGCACTTTTTAAAAAGCTACGACTTCTAAAAAGAATAACTGTAAGGAAGAAAAAAATCAAAATCAACAAGCAACTATAAACCAGAGACACTGTGGGGGGGGCGGGGAAAGGAGGGATTGGGGGTCAAAATACGACGGGTGCAACTGCATGGAGAATATAAAAATAAATAAATTAAAAAAATAAAAAGCTACGACTTCTGGCGCGCCGAGGCGGGCCGCGGGAGCCGCATTTCCTGGTGGGAATCCACCAAGTGCACCAACCGCCAGGAAGTTTCGGTTTCCTGGAACCCCAGAAACAAATGTCCCCGCGTCTGGGAGGCGGGGTCGGCCTTACCGACCTTTCAACTTAGCGTCGGTCCACGAGCGCGCGGCGGGCCCCTCCGCCGCCGGCGCCCCACCAGCGAGGGCACCCCGGGGCGGGGCCGCGTCGGGCCGGGCAGCGCTGCCCCCCCCCCCACCCTCGGAGGGCGGCCGGGCCCGGGGTTCCCGCGCTTCGCCGCCTCCCCTCCCCGCCAGGCGGGTCCGCCGAGGGCGCCGGCCGGGCGCGGGCGGCGGGCCCCCCGGGAGGGCGGCGTGGGGGCGCCGCGCCCCACTCACCGGCACCCGAGGAAGACGTGGTTGGCCCAGGCCATGGAGAAGGAGATGAGCTGCTGCAGCGGCCGGCTGCGGGGCGCGCTCTCGGCGCCGGCCGCCTCCTCCGCGGCCGGGGCGGCCCCGTCGCCCGCGGGCGCCAGGTCGCCGGCGTTGCGGAGCAGGAACTCCCGGCGGTGGCGCCACTGCTTGTCCGTCTCGCCGTCGCCGCGCAGCGCCTCCACCCAGGCGGCCACCCGCGGGTGCTGGCTCAGGTACTCCGACACCTCCTGCGCCATGTTGGGCCTGCGCGCGGCGGAGGCCGCGAGCCGACTGCACCGGCGGAGAGGCGGGGGGCGCGGGCGCGAGCGGCCCTGCGGCTGCGGCCTGCACCGGCGACCTCCGGAGAACGCCCCTCGGGAGGCCCCGACACCCCACAACAGCGCCGGGAGCCGCCGAACCGCCCACTTCCGCCCGCCGCCGGCTCCTTCCCTTTTATAACCTCGCCGCCGCCGCGCGCACGCGCGCCCTTCCGGCGTCAGCCGCCTCGCCCAGAATGCTCTGCGGCGCGCGCCGCTGCGGCTGCGACGGCGCCCGCGAGGGGCGGGGCCGCGGGCTTGGCTCCTCCCACCCGCGAGGGCGCGACGCCAGGGGGTGCGCCCGGGGCGCCGGGGCTCGGCTTTGTGACGCCGCGTGTTGTGTGCCCGCCGCGTTCCTGCCGCTCTGGGCCGGGCGGCGCGGGGAGGGGCGCGCGGCGGGCTGGGCTGGGTTGGGCTGGGTTGGGGGCCCCCGCATCCGGGGTCCCACACCCGACCCGGGCGGCCCTGCCCCCCTCAGCCGCCGCGGCGCGGCCGGGTCGGTGCGCTCCGCCCCGACGCGCTTGATTTGCGCCGGGCCTGAGTCAACAAAAGCGCGCCTCCATGTTGGCGCGAGGGCAGATGGCGGCGGCCCCGTCGGCCTCGGGGCTGCGGCGCCCCAACAATACCCCGGGCGCCCGGGCTGCACCCCGCCCCCCCTCAGTCGAGGCGGCCCCGGGAGCCCCGGCCCCGCGGGGCGCCTTGGGTTCCCGCAGTGCAGCCCGGGCTGGGTCGCCTACTCTCACTTGTGTTTTTTTGGCCAAGAGCAGGTTTCCTCAGGGTGTCTGTAGGGTTTCCTGCAGTTCACAGCGTCGCCGCGGCCCGGAGACGGCGTAGAAATAAATGTGCCTGTTTCGCTGCCGCCCCAAGTCCTCTGTCAGCTGTTTCGTCCTCGTGGTCTCCTCACATGCGAGCGGCCACACTCGCTGCCCCTTGTCTGTTGTCGGTGTTTTCCAATTCAGGGACTGGTGTACTTTAATCAACTTTAATAAATGATAGGTAATTGCGAAACTTATTTCCAATAAATGTTGTAGACTTTGATATTAAAATGCTTAAAATTAAGAAAAAGCAGGCAAAAAAGTGTCACTTAGGTGAACCAAAAGTGTTATAGAGCAACCCTGATATTAAATGGGTTCCTGGCTGTGGGTCCTCACCCGCGCGCTTTAAAGGGACTTACGAATACTCTACTACAGACACACGCAAAAGGGTTAATAAAAGGTTTATTTACAAGAGAAAAAGAAATAAGGAAAATGTACAACTCATGGAGAAAATAGGGAAATAAAGTCTTTAATGCGTCCGACCCGAACCGACGACCTGGAAACCCAAAGTCACTCTCAGAGCTGGCCGGACGCTGCGAGCTGGCTGAGAGCCCAAAAATGGAGAGAGCCCCCAAAGCCCACGTGTCTGCCTTTTGTATCCACCTGGCTGCTGAACCCCACCCTCAGGTCCCAGCCACCTTCCCTTGGGTGGGGATGGGATTTGGAGTTCCCAGTGTCTTTGGCTTTGACCTGGGGTGGGGGTGGAGTTCACAAAGCCTATATGGAATTTGCTTTGGGACATCCTTTTCCCCCTAACAAAAGGACTGTGCAATTTATATACAGGCTGAACAATCAATCCAGTTATTAATATGAAAATAAGAGGGCCCGCTTTCCTGCCATGCCAAATTAGGTTGTATGAAAACACACGCACAAAGAAATTTTGAGACATGGGACTTTGCAATGAAAGTTGCTGAAACCTACCAGTTTGAAAAATGAGAGACATTTTATGGGTTTTCCTTTCATGAATTCTTTTTCTAGGGAAAAAGCAAATAAACGAATCTTTGATTACCAGATATTTGTGAATTTCAAGTCAAGAATGTTCTATTTTTCTGGCCGTGTAGCCTTCCACCCTTGGGCTTCATTGCCTTAAAGGGAGGGCAAATAGCCTGAAGTTCAAAATAATTTTTCAAAGAAACCTCAAAGTCTGAAAACTGGAGTACTTATTTGCAAGCCCCAGGTGCTTGACAAAAAAGATACATGTATTTTTCTTTATGAATCTTGAATGTTGATTTTGCATATGAAAATTATGGGCATAGACCATGGACTACAAAGTTGAAAATAGCATGTATTTAAAACAAAAATCTTTCTACCATACAGGAAAATTCTTTTCTGGGTAGAGGGAGTTAAGAGAGAAAAGTTGAGAAGAGAATTGGGGAAAATCACTGGGGGGTGGGGTGGTGTTGGCGAGGTGTGTTGGTGCCTCCTGGTCCTGTGGGAGAAGACAGCCCAGTGAATTCCCTGAGCAGGGCGTGGCGGGGTGGCCTTGAGAGGGGAGCGCAGAAGGGGGATGCCTTTCCTACCTCTGATAACAGCCAAGGTTGCTTACCCAGGGAGACATGTTCTGAAAAACATCATGGGCAATTTCATAGTTGTGTGAATGTCACAGTTGTAAACTATGCAAACCTACTGTTAGATGGTAGCACCTTCAGCACACCTGGGGCATATACGGTGCCTTCTGTGGTCGATCATAAACCAGGAAGAACATGTAACTGAATAACCCTTTCTCCCTCAAACACACACACACACACACACACACACACACACCCCTTGTGCCTCACAGGCCAAGAGAAAACCAGAAAGTTCTAAAGAGAGAGAGGAATGGGGAGGTACCAGATACCTGCCAGGCACCATGGTGCACATGAGGCTCAGGGGTGGAGAGCCCAGGTGGGCAAAACAGGCTGCAGCTAGCTCTAACATCAGACCACTGGGCCTAGTTGGGGTCAAGTGAATACTGGGAGCCCTGAGATGCTCCTGAAATGATGCACGTGCCCTGCTTGTGCCTGGAGTTCAGACAGTTCACTCTCAGTGGGCCCCACAGGGAAGACGGCACAGAGAGAAGCCGCAAAGGGCGCTGGGATGGCGGTTGAGCAGGCGCCCACGGAAAATCTGATCAGATGAGCACAGGAAACTCCTGGTCAACTGAGAAATCTCTCCATCGCCCCCAAATTGAGTTCTAAACCGCAGGTGAATGAATTCTCTTACATTCGCGAGATTTGAGTTTTCTGTTGTAAGTGGAAGCACATTCGTTGAACCTGCTGCTACATCTATGTCTCTAAGATACTCAGTAAAAATTCCAGCAACACACAGGCCTTTCTGCAAGATGGCTTCCCCATGATCCCATACCTTGGGGATGCCCGGTCATAAAGGTGATGGCCGAAGCCAGTGGTTCCTAGGCCTGCCTGTGAGCCTGAGGCCGAGCCGGCCCAGCACCCTAGTGGATGGCGTGGTGGAGATTGGGACTTCACTTAAGCAACAGCAGACAGTGAAGGGAAATTTACAAAACAGTGTAAGCGGTGACAAGTCAGCCAGGTCACAATGAGGCACTGTGGCCTGAAAGGTAAAGAGAAGGTTGTCAGAAGAAGGTGGTCCCCTGCATGAGTAACCGCAGAAAAACTCCAGAGGGAACCCAGCACGCAAGTCAGGGGCAGAGACTGGAGCCAGAGGTAAAGGCTGGAGTTTAGCAAAAAACAGCTTTCATGGTGTGAGAGAGGCACCCCGGATGTTGGGGTGAGTTGGAGGAAGGGAGATGCTTGACTCTGGAGAAGAGAGGCACTGGAGAAGGTTGTGGGATTGGGCAGCTTTCCAACTAAGATGGGAGTAGCTTGAGCGTGAGCACCCGCCGACCCAGAGGGGCTAGTAGAAGGACAGCTTTGTCACCTGCTCAGTTAACATGGTGGCTGGGCTCCTGGGGCATGTAAGGCTTGATGGCTGGGCCAGCAGGGGAGAGGAGGAACTGAGTGCTAAGGCACTGTCCTGCTGTCCACAGAGGGATGCTTTTAAAACCATATATATATTTAAGTTTTTTTTTTTTTTTTTTTAACAATAGCTAGGGTATAGGCCAGAGGCGCGGGAGGGTGAGAGGATTCACCAGAGACAGAGTGGGGAACAGAACAGGCAGAAGGACTGTAGACACTGTTGAGGGGAACAGCGGGGAGACAGGAGAGGTCTGCCTCGCCATGTGGGTATCTCCCTGGATGGCCAGGAATTATACCTGTGCTGCAGAGGCTGCGAACAACTTCACAGCGTTGTGCTCAACCCAGGAGGCCCTAAAAACATTTTTATTACAGAATTTTTCAAACACATACAAGCAAACATTATAATGAAGGCCATGAACCCAGCTTCTGGTTACTGTATCTGTCCCTCCCCACACTGCCCCATACCCACTGCACTCTGCTAAAGCAAATCCCAAACATGTCCCTTTTCCCTGTAAACACGGGATTCTTCCCTTTTCCGAATTTACCACAGAGAGCACTACTTCCAAGGCACAGGGAAGAGGGTGGGAGGGACAAGGGAAGGGGGTAGGGGCAGCCTCTCCCTTAGGTGCTCTTGGCTCTCAGCCAGCTGCACGGTTTCAAGCTGCTTCTGGCGGACTCTGCCGCTTGACCTTTGAACAGCAGCACCTCCTGGGAGAGTCTGCTGAGAACAGAACAACTGGCACCACCTGTGCTCAGTGAAATGTTAAGTATTTCAGGTTGTATCATTTTTTTTTTCCTTTTGCATAGGTCTGGCACCAGACAGAGCTCTTCATGGGGGTTGAGGTGCTCAGGAAAAGTAGGGCAGCTAGCAGTTTCTGCAGAAGTGGAGGGGCTGGGATCCAACAGGTGAGATGTTAGCCTCCTGTAGACACAGGCGTTCTCTATTTAAAAAAAGGGGGGGGTTGTAAATATGGAGGTGGGACGTAGAAGTGAAGTTCCATGTGGGGTTGGGGGAGATGCTTGGGATGGATATTTTAGAGAGATGGCGAGCAAGCTGCCTGCTTGCTAGCAGTCCTCTACTACCATCCTTAAACATAGTTTAAGTTGTGGCCATTAAAACAAAACATATTGGTACATGCACGGGAAAATGAAATGTTGCAAAACAATGCAAAGTCTTTGGACAAAAGTGGAGGTCTCCCTTCTCACCTCTGTTCCCACTCTGCTGACATGAGCATTAATACTAATTTCTGTCTGTTTCTGGGGGTGGGGTTTCTGGGGGTGGGGTTTCCAGATGATACACTTACATTTCTGCTTCTTGATTGTTTACATTTAGTCTGAAGCAGTCATACTTTCCCTCCAGAATGTGGGCGGTAAATAGATAGCATTCACGCTACCCCCTCCCTCTTCCCAGTTTCTTAGTTGTATTTTTTTTTAATTTATTTATTTATACAAGCACTGGATTACATGCCAGCCGCACCGGAGGGTGAGAGTTCACCATAGACAGAGCAGGGAGCAGAACAGGCAGAAGGAGCAAAGTACACTGCTGAGGGGAGCAGCGGGCGAGACAGGGGAAGTCTGCTGCGCCATGTGGGTAGCTCCCTGGCCTGCCGGGGATTGAACCGGCACTACAGAGGCTGCGGACAGCTTCACAGCGCTGTGCTCAACCCCCTGCACCACCGGGGAGGCCCTTCTTAGTTGTATTTTTATTCTTCTTCTGCTGATCACCTGTCATGCATTTAAATAAACTGTTCCCACCTCATGTAAGAAAGTTCTAGAGTGGAGACCATATTGCAGATCGCTGGACATGAATGGAGTCTGGCTTTGAGGGAACCTGGTCCCTGGGGGTGAACTGGCAGCAGGCAGAGATCAGTCCCCATTGACCCGCAGCGTTTGTGCCGTCGTTTTTACATCGAGCCTTAACACTAATGAATGGCAAGTTTGTGTGCTGCTATGAGAAGTAAATGAGATTGTGAAGTTACATATCGCATGGGGATGCGTTTCTAAAACAGCAGTGAAACATCAATGAAAGCGAGATAGGATGTGATTCCACTAGCCCTTCTCCTGTGCTCCGGCAATTACCTGGACTTCAGAAAGCCCCTTGGCATCTACTGATGTGAGGAAATATCGAAGCACGGGCCTCCTCTGCCTGTTCCCAGTGCTAGCCTGATTCATTTCTGCTGCAAGTGACCAAAAATTATGACTTGGAATGACTCTACATAAACAAAAAGGGGATTTAAGGGCATGCGTTAGCCCTGTTCATTCAGGGGAGGAGATAGTGGATTCCTGACACAGAAACAGTGTAACCAAGAAATGAGCTTCTGTTCTCCTGTAGACTTTGCTCTCTGGGTTAGCTGCCATCTGCAAGCTCTTGGCACACAGTGACACCAGGTTGGAGGCCCCCACATCCGCCCTGATCATCATTCCACAACTGCAGGAGAAAGAGAACTTCTTTCCTGCTGGTCCAGCCGGTGTCTGGGGTTGTGTTAGGAACCCAAGGATTCTCATGTATCTATCCCTTAAATAAACTCTCTAGCCAGGGCTGTGAGATACTCTGATTGTGCACGCCTGAGTCATGTGCCTAATGAGCAGTCAACACCCAAGGAGGGTCAATATCACACAAGCAAAACAACAAACTCAATAAGTCAAAGGATTTACACTCAAGGAAACAGAAAAGACATTGGCACGCATAGAAAGATCGAAGTACCGGAAAGGATTTTCTTTAATCGAGGTAATATGGGTTGCAAGACTACGCATTGTTTAGGGGTACACGTTCACACTTCTTTGCAAATGCATGTTACCAGACCACAGCCACCACCAAAATACTAGCAGCCCTCTGCTACCATCCATTGGGCCCTCCACCCTCTGCTCCCCACCATTCCCTGCTGGTTACCTCAGTTCTGCTGTCAGAACCCAAGGGTTTGATTTTATTTGCTTTGTTTCTTTGTTTTCCACACATGGGTGAGATCACCTGGCGTTTGTGAGAAAAGATTTTTTTAAAGGATGACAGCAAGCAGTTTCAAATGAACCAGACAATTCTGTGGGAGGCGCTTGTGGTCGCCTCACACCTCTAGGTGTGAAGAAGGGGGGGAGGAGACCAAGTGGAGCAGTGGAGGGGCAGGGGGCAGTGGATTTTTCCCCAAGAGCTTTAGAGTGGGGTGGAGAGTCCCTGGAAGCCCTATAAAAAAAGAACCCAGCACCCTGACCCTGCGGTCCTCCCGTGGAGGACCTCCTGCTGCCAGGAGTCTCTTGCAAGAAACCTGAGCTTGCTAAGCTTCAGCCCGGTGTGCCGGTGATGGTTCCTCAGCCGCTCAGACACAAGAACCCACCCGTTCGACGCCCGTTCAGCAACAAGATGACCTCCTTTCTCCACGTCTTAGCCAAAGTGATGAACATATAACAATCCTTAGATCCCTTAGTATTGCTTCCCAGACAGCCTCACCACAAAGAATTTTATCTTTTTAGCATGTTCTTCTTAATATCAACATGAGGCTTTAATATATGTAATTGCCAGTTTGCTTGTGAAACTCTTCACCTGTGCCTTATCCCAGAATGGGGCAGAGTTAAATCTAGGGGGGAGATAGATAGACATCAGAAAAATGTATTTGGAGAAGTACAGCTCAAGTTTCCACAAATTAATAAACTTGATTCTGGTTCTTCAGAATCATGGTGGGGGGAGGAGCCTTAAGATGGTGTTTATTTTGTCAATAAATGAAGAAACTGACTCAAAGTGGCTAAGTGATTGCTCAATGTCAAATAGTTAATGGGGGCCTCCCCGGTGGCGCAGCGGTTGAGCGCTGGGTTGCGAAGCTGCCCGCGGCCTCTGCGAACGCCGGTTCGATCCCCGGCTGCTCCCCGGCCACCGGAGGAGGGTCCCACATGGCGCGCAGACCTCTCCTGCCGCCCGCTGCTCCCCTCAGCAGTGTCCTTCGGTCCTTCTGCCTGCTCTGCTCCCCGCTCTGGCTCTGGTGAGTTCTCTCACCCTCCCGTGCTTCTGACTGTACCCAGTGCATGTATAAACAAGCAAAACAAACAAACAAATAAATAAATAAACATGCCTCTACTAAAAAAAAAATAAAATAAAATAGACATTCAAATAGTTAATGGAAGAACTGGAATGAAAATCCAAGGGACATAGTCCATCTGCCGGCTTCTGGGTTGGGACTGTCTCCTGTCATGTAGTGCTCCTTAGTGGAACTTAATTAATCAGTAATTTTTATTAATTCACCAGGTGTGGTGATTGCAAAAGAGATGGGAACTGAGCTACGATTGGGAAGTTCAGACACGAGGTTGCAACAGCAACAATTGGTTTAATTACTAGGCAATTTGGAAACTAGTACCAGGAAGGATATGAAATGTGTGCGTGTCTAAACCCTGGGGCCCCAGGACATGAGTGTGTAATCACCTTCAAAAGCTGAATCACAGAGGAAGTAGAAAGGCTGTTCCTGGAGATATCTGGGAAGCCAAATGAGAGGGCTGTGTTTAACTTAGCGGGTAAGAAAATTCTTCAGGAGTCAAACATCCCGGGGGTTGAATTCTGGCTCCATTATTTACCACTATTGTGGATTTGGGCAAATTAGTTGACTTCTCTGTCTTCTTCGAGTCTTCAGTCCCTTAACTGTAAATCAGGGGAACCAGCAATAGAATATGGATCTGGAGGATTAAGTGAGAGCATGTGTGTCAAGAGATAGGTCAACACCTGCGCTGTAGCTTCCAGCCAATACATGAGCTTGAAACAGGTTTTAGGTTTTATTTGGTGATGATGCAGTCGTAATAACTGGTGCTTTGGTTTATGCGAATCACAGCGTTGCAAATAAACTGAGCTCTGCGGATGCAAACCTCAGTCCACAAACTCAAGGTGTGTAAAGAAATGTAGCTCTTACTGTGACAGAATTCATTCCCTTTTCTAAGGTCCTATTCTACCCACCGGTAGAAGCTGAGTTTCAGTCCATTCAGAGTTTGAGTGTCCGTTCCCGGTGGTTTTCATAGTGTCAAGACAAAGGGGTTCTGGGTGGAGGTCAAGGTGAGAATCCCCGGGCCCCTGAAATATCCATCTTCCCTCTCCATGTCTGGCCCACGTAGGCCTGTGTAGCCGCTGCTTCATCCTCCTCGTCCTGGCGGCAGGTGTCTGTAGGCCAGGGGCTCCCCTTGCTAGCCCTGCTTCTCTCGGGCCCAGGGAAACATTCCAGTGCCCACTGCACCATGCTGGGCACGCAGGTGCTCCAGGAGGCTATTTCAGGTCACCTCGCCTAGCTGCATCCCATAGTCACGTCGACTCCAGCGCCGCCTGCCTGGAGAAGGGGCTCTGGACATCTCACAGGGTCCCTGGAAAGTCCCCCTGGGAATGAAGCATGGGGCACTTCGATCCAGGTGCTCAAGATGCAAAGCCCACCTGCTGGGCTTTCCCATCCTCCGCTCTCCTCTCCCCCCACCCCTCTGTAGTTCAGCCTTGGGGGTAAGGGTGGAAGGGCCACGGGACCCCTTCTCACACAGTAGCCTAATTCTCTTGCTTCCCTCCCCTTCAAGTTCTTCTTTCCTTTGGAGAATTTCTTACCAGGATAACAGGGAGTTTGGGTCTTCAGAGTTCTGAACTACTGCAGTGCCCTACCTGGAATTGTGCTCTGTCAAGGTCAAGGTCTTGCTTCTTATGCCTCCTACAGTTTGCTGTATCTTGTCCAAGGCAGTGACCACAGAACGCCTCTCCTCTCAAATACTGGCCGGAGAGTTAGAAAAGCCCCATCTACCTCTGGAATCCCCCGAGGAAAATGGGAAAAGGGAGCACCTTTAGCCACGACGGTGGAAGCCCCCTCAGGTGTTACTACTAGAAGGTAATGTTAATAAGCAGTTCCTCTAGTCCACAGAGTGGACCCCAGGAATATCGGGGTTGATGAGTCATTCCTCTATTCCTTCATTCTACCAAGTACCTATTCATTGGTGCCCCCCCCCATGAGGCCAGTGTTGTCAAATACAAGGGGGGGAAGTAAGGCAGAAGAGCAGAGAAGGGTTTCGCCTACCGTTGAGCCAGAAAGAGAGAGCGGTACTTTGCTGGGCTACCAAAGCAACATTTAAAAATCCCCTTTACTTCTCCCCTCTGATGTGACTGTTGGTTGAATAAGGATGAGTTTTTAAAAACCTCAATTAATTTTAAGGAAGGAAACAAAGTAAGTGTTTTTCTTCGCACCAGGGAAGGCAATTTTGATGTTAAACACCTCATTGAGAGTGGTAATACTATGCAGTTAATTTTAAAGATGGAACAAAAGAATGTTTTCATTCTCACTGGGGAAGGCAGTTTTAAACACCTCATTGAGGGTAGCACCGCCAGGCTCATCTGGGACTTGGTAATAGCTCCTCTTGACAAGACAACACTGAGAACACAGGGTGAAACCCACCAGCACTTAGGCGAGTTTTCACCCCCACCTACTAGCAAAGACACATTTTCTCAATTTCCTAAAAGAAGTGTTAGCAGCGCAATCCAATTATTTTTACAATGCCAAGTCTCATGGAAATGAATTCAGGAGCTTACTCCGTTGATTTCAGTGGGGCTTGGTGGGGTGAAATTGATTCCACACGGCTTTGATACAGAATGAAGAGTAGGGAATTTTTATTCACATTTATTTATTTTGCCAAGCTAGAGCTTAAGAGGATCAGCGTGCTCCTTTTAGCACAACCTCATGAAATGGGAACTAGTAAACTGGAAGGGAAAAGAATGAGTTATGTTACCCCCACAGTCATGAATTTGCTTATTATTGTGGGGGAAATCTGATTAAACTTTTTGGTAAACTGGGGACTGGATCTGGGCCTTTGTTAAAGGCTTGGGCTGAGAAGCGCAAGTGTTGGGACATCCTCTCCTCTCCCCACCCCAGTGACTCTGGGTCGGAGGATTCTGGATCTAGTATAATTGACAGTCTAGTATCATTTTGGGTGTCTTAGTATATGTGCTGCCGAAGCGAGCACTGATTTTGGGTGTCTTAAATGAGAAATCATAATGCACAAGTGATTGGTTCAGAAAAAGGAGATGTGTACACACACACACACACACACACACTGGAGGGAGAATGACGTCAATTCTAAATTACTTCAATTTTCTTATGTCAGAGATTTATGGCATTCTATTGATACAGGGCAGCAAGGGGCATTAAAACTGGCCAAGGACACTACACTGCCCAAATAGTTTACCAGTCACTGTCTGAGTTCTTCACACACATGCGCACAATTGCAGGACTACTCAGGCGCAGAGAACAACAACAGTGGAATTTATTTAACAAACCAGGGAAAACCAAAGAGTTACTGAGGCCAAAAATAGCCGTTTACCTCATCGGAAGCAGTGTCCAGTGTTTTTCAGTTGTAAACAAAAGCAGCTAAGATGGCATCTTCTGCCACTGAGGAGGTGCATTCCTCTCTGAAACAACAGGCCACGTGTCCAAGATGTCATCTTCCTGCCTCTGCTGACCTGGAGCACATAGCACCCAGACCCCAGGCCAGGTTTCAACTCATGAAGACAACAGAAGACGCAACAGGAGACACTCTTGGAGCTGCCAGGATGCCCAAGCATAGCACCAGACAAGCGACACTCAAGGCAGCAGCTGCAGCGGCTGAACAACCCCACAAATGGCCTCGTTCACACAGCTCAGTAAGGCACCCAGTTCTGCCTCCAGCTCCAGGTCTTCGCCTTCTCTGCTGGGCTGTAACAGCAGCAAAATCAGGAATAGTTTCAGTGGCTCAGCTACTTGCAAAGACTCCGAACTTTTCTTCTCAGAGGTTGGCTGCAGAGGCCTCCACCTTCAGCGACCCACAACAGCCCTCTGGAAGATTGGTGTGGTGGGGACCAAAACCCACTGACCCCAAAAGGCTGAAGATCTGAAAACCTCTGAATCCTGGGTACTGAATGAATCTGTCCCCTTCTCCAGTCCCTTCTATATTTTATCCGTTGTTCCATCCCCAACAGACCATACTTTTTAGCATTGTCCCTGGGGCTAGCTAGCCTCACCAGCAGCCCCCTCCAGGGCGCACCACCTGTAACAGTCTTTTAGCTCCAGCCAAGGGTTACACTATTACTGGCAGACTCCTTAAGAATAATGAGATTGTTTCCTCATTTTTAGGAAATTTAGGAACGATTAAGGAACAGATCCCAGAGAGACCATTGTGAAGGCTGATAGTTGCTTTCAGGCTGGCATTCTTTCTACTAGGTGTGTGGTTTCAAGAAGAGAAGCAATTTCCATGGAACCACTTGAAACCCTCTAGTCAGATACACAGGAACCACCACTTCAGGGCATAAGATGCTGGAAAATGAAGCCCATTTGGGGGACTCGAAATTCCTGACAAGGCAAGGAGAAAACAGAATACGAGCCCTCACACCCCACGTTGCAGAGAGCCAGGGCATCCACAAGCAGCAAGTGTTTGGCATGACCTGATGTGCGAGCCTCTGGCATGGGGGACGCCCACCGCCCTGAGCTTCCAAGATGGTGCCCTCCACGCTCCCCACTGGGAACAGGAAGTGTTCCTGGAAACACTGCTGTGGAATCTTCCTTTGGGGGATTTTTTACATCCAGGAACTTAATTTCATTCTTATCAAGGCATCTTTTTGTAATTTGAAAGGTTTTGAATCTATTAAGGGAATGCATATAAAGGAATCGTGGTTAAGCAGTAAGATAATGTTGGCCAGGTACTCTGCACTGAAATCCTGAAAAAATAGGGCCTCCCTGGTGGCGCAGGGGTTTAAGTCTCTTCACTATGAAGCTCTCAGCAGCCTCTGCAGAATGAGTTCCATCTCTGTCCAGGGAGCTGACCCACGTGGCGCAGCAGACCTCTCCTGTCTCCCTGCTGCTCCCCTCAGCAGTGTACTTCGTCAGTCTGCCTGTTCTGCTCCCCACTCTGTCTCGGGTGAATCCTCTCACCACCATCCCCCAGACCTCTGGCCTGCACCTCAGCTATTGTATGCATAAATAAATAAATCTTTTTTTAAAAAAGGAAATCCTCAAAAAGTAAAAGCACTCTAGAAATATAAAGTATATTATCCTGTTGTATGGCAGGAAGGGCCAGAGCAGGAGCTCTATGATCTGAGCAAACGGTGTAAGAAGTCCTGGAGCCCTCAGTGGCTTTTCAGGCTTTTATTGGGATTTACCAGGTACACAGCAGGCAGGGGTGCTGGGGGGCCGGGAGGCTGGCAGGCCTCCCAACCCCCAGCAAGCCTTCACTCTACCTGGGCTCTCCAGCCTTCTCTGGTGGTCTCTGCTCTCGTTCATGGTTCTCTCTGCTTCCTGTTCGCTCTTCTGTTCATTCTGCCAGCGTCCCTGTGAAACTGCCCTTATAAGTCCAGTCTCAGCCCAGGTGAATCCCATCTCCATATGCCCACACCCCACTCCAGGTGCCGCCATCAGGCATGCATTCAGGACGGCAAGGATCCGTCATCAATTCTAATGGCGGGAGGGCAGAAAAGCCTGATGCTTTTTAGCTTACCTTACACCTATTTATTTAGTTTCAGAATAATATGTATATTACATTAGCTTTTACTCTGGAAGGCCGTTTTTCTCTGGGTGCAGTGACGGCTCTCCCAATGCAGCTGAGAAGAAGCTTCAATAGCTTTAAATGTTAATATAATTTTTCTGTGAACTCCGTCACATGACTGACTATAGAATCCACTCTTGGATGTTTCTGTTTCGCTCCGGGTTAGCTAGAAACTTTCATCCTTTCTTTGTGCTTTCCCAGCTCTCAGGAATCTGAGGGAAGTTGCTGATTGCTCCGGGCTTTGTTCTTTATTAGCTTCAGTCAATCTGCCTAACACTCCACTTTTCCTGCCTCCTTTGAAGACTCACGAATTCCTGCCTCGAATCACAGCAGTCATAGCCTCTGTCGGAAGCGCAGGTTCGGGCTCACCCCATCTCTCTCAGTCTTTCTCACAGCCCTGGGGACGGAGTCCTTGGGGATTGCACTTAAGTCTGCTGACCAGGTCTTGAGCCCCAAGTGTCGTGCTAACACGTGCTCCGGGGGGCTGAGAAAGCCGCCTTCCTGTGCCCATCCCACCGAGCCTTGTGCTCTTGGCCCAGAGGGGCCTTTTCCTTGCAACTGCCAACCACAGTCCAGGCCTGCCTGCGCAGCAAGGCTTCCAAATCCAAGAGGTGCCTTATCTCTTCTGGATCTTTCAGAAACCCAGGCCCGGCCTGCACTTCCATGTTTCTGGGCACAGGGAGAAGGCGGCCTTGTCCAAAATCACCTCTAGCCTCCTAAGCCACCAAGATTCTTCTAGATGTCCTCGAGGCCGTGACCGCATAGCCACTGCGATAGTGCACAGAAGGCTCTGCTGGAAAGGGTCCAAATGGTGCTTCACTTAGTAGCCAGGACATGGGCCGAGAAACTGTGTTAGGCAATTGTGTCACTGTGCGAATGTCTCAGAGTGTACTTCATGAACCTTGGGTAACATGGCCCACTACACACTCAGGCTGTATGTAGAGACCACCACCATAGATGCAGTTTGTTGTGGACCAAAACATTTTGATGGGGTGCATGACTGCAATTTGTAGCTCCTCCTGACAAAGAAAAAAGAAAGAAACACTAAAATATTCTACATCTGTAACTAGAGAGGCTGGGACAGGGAATTCCCGAGGTTCCTTTCTCTGAGGCTGCAGGGTTCTAGATCTAATTTTGTTGGTAGAAGGTGGGTTTATTTGGGATCTATTTGGGGGTGAGGGTTAGCAAAGGATTGGCTTTGAGGAGCCATTTAACTCATCCTCTTAGTCTTCATGGTTGTAGGTAAGTATCAGGGAGCAATTTCCATAGCTTGGCTACTATCTTTATTTTATATTAAAGATTTTTATTTATACAAGCACTGGGGTACAAGCCGGAGGCATGGGAGGCTGAGAGGATTCACCAGAGACAGAGCGGGGAGCAGAACAGGCAGAAGGATGGAAATACACTGCTGAGGGGAGCAACGGAGAGACAAGAGAGGCCTGCCGCGCCATGTGGGTATCTCCCTGGCCGGCCGGGAACTGAACTGGTGCTGCAGAGGCTGCGGACAGCTTCACAGCACTGGGCTCAACCTGCTGGGCCGAGGGGGAGGCCTGCTACTATCTTTAGATGCCAGGGGGACTGCAGGGTGAAGCGAAGGTTCTTAATGCTTTTACATTGTACCCACAGAGTATCAGAGGTGATGGGGATTTGTTCTGGAAATAGTAATTGGACTCCTCCTGGGTGCTAAGCCTCTCCTGGGTGCTGGGCAGGGCCAAGAACAAAGCAGACACAAACCCCAGCTCCTGTGGACCCCGTTCCAGTGGGGACACATACAGGAAAGACGGGTGACTGTTTGGTGGTCTGGGGGGAGGGGGAGCAGGAAAGGAACACAGCCAGTCAGACAATAAAAGCAAATGCTGGACATTTTACATAGAAGACAGTTCGAGAACGTAAAATACCTTCAAACATGCCATTTGTGGCATGGATGGCGCTGGAAGTGATGAGGTTCAGAGAGGTAAGTCAGAGGAGAAAGACAGATACCTGTGGTGCCACTTAGGGGTGGAAAACAAGGGGTCAGATAAAGCCAAACGAAAAAGCTAGTTTGAGTGAGCGCCGTGAGGACTCGGGGGTGACGCGGGGGTTGGAGGGAGAGGGGCAAGGGATGTGGTGGGGACAAAGATGGTCTAAATTCATTTGTAAAGAGTGGGGAGCTTCTTACGGCCTGAGAGGAAAGGAGTCGGTCTCTCACTGGCTCCTGCCTTTCCTGACTTGACCGGTCACGTGATGAAATGAAACCGAGTGGAGAGCAGCTCTTCAGCGTGATGGGACCGAGCAACGCTGTGGTTTTAGAGATGGAGGTTGGTGCTGCCAGCACTGGGGTTCCTGGGTCATGTGCATTTGTTAAAGATGCCAGATGTCAAGTGACCTTTGATGGAGATCGCTGTTTTTGTTGAATCCAGTGATAGAATATGTTGTTGTTTTTTAAAAAAAAAAAAACCACAAAATTCAGAATCTGGGATTGTCATTAGCTGGATTATCCAAAGAGCAGGAAATCTCCCCAATACAACCATCTGGAAGGCTCTCCAGGAGGTCTGCTCCAGGGCACAAAGGAAGAGGTTTCTGGGCCTCCTCTGGTGGTGCAGCGGTTGAGCGCTGGGTTGCAGAGCTGCCCGCAGCCTTTGCAGCGCCGGTTCGATCCCTGGCAGCTGGCGAGGGTCCCACATGGCAATCAGACCTCTCCTGCCGCCCACTGCTTCCCTCAGCAGTGTATTTTGTCAGTCTGTCTGTTCTGTTCCCTGCTCTGACTCTGGTGAATTCTCTCACCCTCCTGCGCTTCTGACTGTACCCAATGCTTGTATGAATAAATAAATAAATAAATAAATAAATAAATAAATAAATAAATAAGACAGTTTATTTAAAAAAAAAAAAAAAAAAAACCGAAGAGGTCTCTAGGTCTATCCTGAGCCATTGACATTAAAAATTATTTACCAATGTCTAGATTGTTCCCCTCAGGTTGACCATATCTCTGGTTCGTCATCTTGCTCTAGGCCAGCTGAGTCTTAGACTGTCACAACAATGTTATCCCCGCAGCTACTTTGGGCCAGGTGGTGTCTCTGTGCTGGGATGAGTCACTGTTGACATGAGTCAACACTGATTTCATTCCACGCATGAAGGTGGCAAAACAGCCCAGCCTTTCCCAAAACAATGACAAGTGCTAGAATGTGATGCAAGAAAACCACCCAGGAATTATTGTGGCTGGCAGCCTATTAACTTTACAACTTCCTCAATACAGAGAGTTTTATTACCAATTTACCCAGTGGCCTAAATTACTATTTGCAAGATTCACGGAGGACAGTGAAGTCCCAAGGTGCCCTGGGCGTGCTGGATCCTCCCCGCCCTGTGAGCTCTCAGGGGTGACACATAGCACATTCCTCTTTCTTTTTTGGTGGGATCACTGAGTGTCACGATCCCCTTAGGAAACAGAAGTTGGCAGCAGCTTCTTCAGAGCCAGGAGCACACTGGAGCTGCTGCTTCCATTTCCACCGCCGGGTCCCATGGAACGTGGCCACATTGGCTTCCCCCGGGGACGGCCGCCTCCGTGGGCCCCACTCCCGGGAAGCGTGTGAACGGGCCCCCATCATCCATCCTGGCTGGTGGCCTGGAGGAGCCCTTCTTGGCACACACCTGGACCCCAGATTCCTCCAAGCCCCTGGGGTCCCCAGCTCTCCTTCCTGCTGTCTCCCCTGGTCCGGCTGCTCTTCTATGGCTGGGAAGACCTGGCCCATTTTGCCCGCTCCCTGCTGGGGTGCAGGGTTTCAGGAAAGACCATGGTGTAGGGCGGAACCCACCTGGTGGGAGTGACCTGGGGTCACAGAGGCCGGGCTCAGGGACCGTCACTGCTTAGCTGTGTGACCTGGGCGCAGGCTGACACGTCACCGGGCCTCAGTTTCCTCATGTGTACAATTAAAATGCCCACTTCCTGGGCTGCTTTTTCCCCTTTGCATTCTGAGTTTGAATCTCTTGTCCGGTGCTTGGGATTGTGGGAGATATTTCTTTAGAGACAAAGGGCAGAGTTCAAGGCCTTTGGAGGGGAAGACGCAGAAGGTGGCAGAGTGACACAAGGCTTGGGGAGGAACCCTGAGGTTGGCAACTGAAAGATTTGAGTGGACTTTGCAGGTAGCAAGGACAAGCCCCAGCCAAGTCCTCTAACAATGGGTTAATATCCAAAAATATTAAACACATATAAATTCATCAATAGAAAAACAAACCACCCAGTTAATAAATGGGCAGCAGATACGACAGGCCATTTGCGAAAGAGTAGATCCAGCGGACCCACAGCCACAGGGCCAGATGCTCGCTGTCACTTGCAGTAAGAGAGATGCAGGTTGACACCAGGACAACATCCATCTCACACTCATAGGCGTGGCGCCCCCCCCACCCCCCCAGTAACAAGCCCAGGGCGGTGTGGAGAAAGGGGAGCCTTATCACACCGTTGGTAGGAGTGTGAGCCTGCCCAGCCATCTGGGAAAGTGATCTGGGTTTACCTTAAAGAACTAAACATGGAAATACCCAATGACCCAGATGCCACTCTGGGGCATGAGTCCAGAGAATCTGAAATCAACTCAAAAAATGCCATCTGCTCATTGTGTGCTGCAGGGCGACTCGCCACAGTCAGGACATGGAACAACCTAAGTGGCCAGGAACAACCTAAATGGCCACTGATTGCTGTTTGAAGCAAGATGTGCCGTCTCCAAGCACTGGACTAGCATTCAGCCGGGAGAGTGGAGGGAGTGGGAGGGAATGAGACGCAGTAAAGCAAGCGGCTGTGACAAAGACAAATATTGGGTGTTGACCTAGTGGATGAAACGACGATGCAAAATCCTTACAAGAACAAGTGGACACTAGTAAACAAATTGAGGGGTTCTGAGGTTAAAAGGGTACAAGGGATGGTGGTAGGGGAAAAAAGAATAAAAATTGAGACCAATTAAAATTGTTTTTCTTTAATTTCACGTGCACAGGGTTTCAAAGAAAAAAAAAACATCAAAGACTGCTCAGACTCAGAGGCCCACACGCCAGCCTAACCCTAGACAGCCGCCTTGAAGGGGTGCTGAGCTGTGGGGAGGGAACTAGGGATGGACAGCAGGGCCGGGAGACTCGCATAGACCCCTCTGCTGTTGGTCCCCACCACTGCGCTCTCCAGCTCTCCCCCTGGTACGGGGCGGGGGATATTCAGCCTCTTCCCAAAAGGGGATATCCACGCTGCTTTTAGGGAGATGGGGGGTGAGAGGGTGGCCTATAGAGACTCATCCTGCCTGGGTTGATTCTCGATTGCCCTCAGCTCAAAATAATCCCAGTGCCAAATTGGCACATTTGGGGCCCTCAGAGGGGGTCCCCAAGGAGGCCAGGCCTACACTCAGGGGCTGCCAGAATGCAGGGAGCAGGCAGTGCCTGCAGGGGGCAGATCTGATTCTGCTGGACAGAGGCTGGTTCTGGTTTTTTAGACACCGCAGTGATTCTTGAGTGACTCTGGAGACAGGGAGGAGACCCCCTAACTGAGTTGAGGCCCACTGTCTCACCACTAAGGCACGGCGATTTAATATGATTGGAAAAGTTCAGAATGTAGCATTTTTCACACTCCAGGTCTTAGAGTAAATCTCATACTACTAAATGGATATCTTCTCATTAAAGACACAGTGATCCCAGAAAGCAGGTGTTCCTATCACCCCCATATTGGGGCAGACGCTGAGCCTGAAAGGGTGAGTGACTCAGTTACCGGCAGCTACTAAGTTGGTGCTTGGACCACCTCCTCCCTGGCCCACCCCCCACACCCCCCACCAAAACAAGGCCTAATAATTGCTTATGGAGTTTTCAGTTCGGCTTAATCTTCATTTGAAGTGGCTTGACCTAAATTCCTTTGTGGGGAATTGACTTCATCACAAGCATCCACTGTGCGGACCCATTAGGGCACCTGGCCAGAAGGCACTCGCCGTGGCCAGCACCAGATCCTGTCACACACCCTCCCCACCTGGGCCCGTGGGGGCCCTTTCTGAGAGCACTGGGAAGCCTCGTCCCCTAACACTGACGTGTCACAGCTCAGCTGCTCTCCACCACGCAGGCGAGGGAAACTCACTCTTATTATTAAAATACTTGAAAAGGAGGAAGGAGAAGAGGCAAGAGAGGGGATCTCCCTGGTGGCGCAGTGGGTTAAGCACCGCACTATGAAGCAATTTATTTATACGGAGCCCTGGTTTATGGGTCTGGCTTATTGACCCTTGTGTTCTTATAGAGTAATATAAGGAATATAAAAAAGCGGTGGTATAAAAAACCCCAGCGGTATACCATGTGGTATAAATGAGCTAATTTTTGTTTTGCCACCTTTACTGAGAACTTTTTCAGGTAATATTATATTTCATAAGAGTTTTTATAGAGCAGGAGCCTCCCTGGTGGCTCAAGGGGTTAAGTCGCAACCTATGAGGGTCACCACAGCCCCTACAGCACAAGTTCGATCCCCGGCCAAGGAGGTGACCCACATGGCGCAGCAGGCCTCTCCTGGCTCGCCTGCTGCTCCCCTAAGCTGTGTGTTTCAGTCGATCTGCCTGTTCTGTTCCCTGCTCTGTCTCTGGTGAATCCTCTCAACCCCCACATCTCTGGCCTGTACCCCAGCTCTTATATAAATAAGTAAATAAATCTTAAAAAAAAAAAAGAGGCAGGAGAGGAAGATGCTAGAAAGAGAGAGGAATAGACAGAGAGGCAGAAAGACAGGACAGGAAAGGCAGGAGGGAGGAAGGAAGAAAGACTGACTTATCAGAAAGTTCTTTCGTGCCCGAGAGAGACCTTGGATGAGGTCCCGGGAGAGCCCAGGTATTCCTGCTGTCTCCAGGCCCGGAGCATGCACGGCTGCAGCAAGAAGACCCGTTCCACCGGCATCAACAAAACTCTAATCCTGGAGGAAGGAAGTGGGGTCTGGTTTCCACTGTTGCTATAAAAAAATCAGGGCTTTGTTTGTCGGGACTGCGCTTCCAGCAGTTGCAGGGGCGGCTGCCTGGCAGGAAAAGCACCTTCTGAGACCAGAGCCCGTCTCTGGGCCGAGCCCGCCGGGCGCTGCAGTCCCGGCCGTGGCCACCGGGTGGCGCGCAGGAGCCGCGAGCGGGCGAGGCCCGGGCTGCACCGGCGGCCGCGTGGGCACCTCCCCAGCGCGCGCCCTGCGCCCCAAACCTCTCTCCGCGCGCGGGCGCCGCGTTCTCCTTACGTCAGAGGACGAAATGCATATTCAGCAAAGAAATTTTTATTTGGAAAGGATATTTTTATTGCCTGGAAAAGCCCGTCCTAGAAGGGGTGTGCAAAGGCGGCTTTGGGGCAGGTGGGCCGGCCACCCTTCCACCTTGCGCCCCGCAGCCCCCCTGGACTCCCGCCCAGCACCCCCACGCTGCCCAGCGGCAGCATTCACTGCCTCCCCTGCCTTTTTTTAAATTAAGATTTATTTATTTATGCATACAAGAGCTGGGGTACAGAGCAGAGGTGCAGGGGTGAGTGGATTCACCAGAGACAGAGTGGGGAGCAGAACAGGTGGATCTACTGAAACACACTGCTGAGGGGAGCAGTGGGTGAGACAGGAGAGGTCTGCTGCTCCATGTGGGTAGCTCCCTGGCTGGGGCTTGAACTTGCGCTGCAGAGGCTGGGGATAGCTTCACAGTGCTGTGCCTACCCCTTGTGCCACCAGGGAGGCCCTCCCCTGCCTTTTGAGTTGGGGCCCATCCCTCCCACTTCGCAGGGACCCGCGGGCCTCGTGGGCATCCTGTGCCCACGATGATTAAACCTGCAGAGTCATCTCCAGCTGGACCCCCAGGCGAGCTGCTGACAGGCAGTCCCTACCAGCTGGCTCGTTCCCATTAGCTGCTGATTGCCTCTGTCTTTCCTTCCCTTCCCTTCTCAGCAAATGTTGGGGTGAACTTGCAGGGAGCATGGCTCTACCTCTCCCTCCTACTTGCTGGAATTCACCCCTGTTGACCTCTGTCCCTTCAGCACGCTGACGCCAACTCTGCCCGGGGCCCCAGCCCGGAGGTCTGAAGTCTGGGCCTATTCGTGGTCCCTGCAGTTTGGACTCCACCCTCCCTGGGCTTCCTCAGGCTCCCCAGTGGACAGTGGGGTTCATTCCCGCTGGGTGCTGTGGCAGGCCGGAAGGGAGTCCACAAAAGCCCCACCCAGCGCCTTCCCAGCAGCAGGCAAAGACTTGGGTTTGGAGACAGGTGACCAGCTCCTGATCCCTATTTCTTCTTGCCAACTTGGGGCCCCCTCAGCCAGTGCCCCCCGCATAGGTCGGTCCCCAAGCTCAGAGGATGGCATCGAGGGTCGCGGGAGAGAAGATGGGAATGTGTGACAGTTGTTCAGCGCTGGGTGAGCCGTTAGGACCCAGCCTCTGAGACCAGGTCATCGTGAGCCGGGAGGCGGAGCAGGGGTGCAGTCTCGGGGGGGAGGGGGGCTGAGAGCATCACCCCTTGTCGGCAACCCCCAGAAACCCGGCTGGGGATCTGAGGATCAAGTGCTGCGTAACGAGCCAGAGCCTCACAGCTAGAGCCCATCGGATCTGCAAGCTGGTGGTTGGGGGGGGAAGCGGGTCCCCAATCCCCGTGGCGTCATTGTGGGCAGGGCCGGGGGTATGGGAGGACTCACCTCCTCAGGCCGGCCTTCCTACGCGGCTGGAGAGCTGGAGTTGGCTGCTGCTTGGGAGCACTGGATGTTGAAGGCCGGGCCTGGGCTCCCGCCCCCACGGGCTTCTTATTCACTCTTGGGCCTTCTCATGGCCTGGGGGCTCCGATCCCCAGAAGGTTCTCGAGCAGGAAGTGGGAGTTGCCAGTGTCGGGCGTGGGCCCCTGGGTTGGCGCAGCACTGCGCCCACCATGCTCTTTGGCTGAAGCAGCTGCGGGGTGTGCGTGGCCTTGGCGCCTCTTCTCTCCGGCTTCCTTCCTCGGCTTTCCTCGTTATTCTGCACCCGGGTGCAGATTTGCTACAGCTGAGGCCGAGGCCTGTGACGATGGCTCCTCGCCCTCCTTGCTTTCCCCAGCCCACCCCAGGCGGCTCCCCTCCATCTTGGCCAAGCTTGGGGGGCAGGGAAGGCGGGAGAGCCACGTGCCTTCCAGGGAAGACAAAGCTGGAGGCTCCGGTCCCTCCAGGTGAGCACCGGCTGCAGGAGGGGCTCAAGGGCCAGAGCCAACAAGTTTCTGAGCAGCCTTGGGGGGCAGGGGCGGGTCCCCATGCCTGAAGCAGAATTCCCCTCCATTGTGGTCGATGGGGGTGGATTATTATTACTGGAACTGGTTGAAGCTTCCTCTTCTTTCCTTGCACTGGGCCTCCAAAGGGATAGGAACCCACGGTCAGGCCGGGCCACCTGGGCAGGGACAAGGAAGTGGCCTTCGTGCCAGTGGGCGGGCACTTGTGTCCAGGTCTCCCACCAAAGCCACTAATTTATGTGACAAGTGCTGCCCAGCGGCCCTAGGGAGGGAAGACCTGCCTCTCGCCCCACCCAGACCAGCTCAGAGCCCTGACCTTGAGCCACAATGTGCCCCCCACCCCCGCAGCTGCTCATAAAGGGGCCAGCGGTGGCCCCTGCCACTCACGCAGGGGCTGCGCATGTATGAAGAGCTGAGGCCCTCGGGTGCAAGGGCTTGGCGCCAACAACCACACCTGCCTTTTTCCACCCAGGGGCTACATTTCCGAGGCCTTCCCTTTGCAGGCATTGAATGGATTTCCTTTTCAGACACATACCCCCAGGCCTCCACCCAGGGAGAGCTTTTACAGGACAGGGAATAGGTGAACCCACATCTTAAAAGAAGCAGAGCAGAGTCCGGAGGGCACTAGGATCAGCGGGGCTCAGGAGTGGTCCCCCCGCCAGCGCCCACCCATCTCCCGGCCCAGCTTGGGAAAACCCTGCCAGGGCTGTTTCCCCGGGACCTCGCCTTGGGACCCTGGGATACCCTGTGGTCTCTCAGCTGGCTCCTGATGGGTGGGTACAATTTAGGGAAGCAGAGAGGAAGGACGGGGGTACCTGGTGGGGTGTGGTTGCCTGCAGTACTGGAAGCACCCACACTTTGGAGTCCCATGCACTGGGTTTCAGCTCCTGGTTCCATGTTTTAGGAGCTCAGGGCCTCTTTAAGCTTCAGTATCAATGTCTTAAAAGGGGGGATCGAAGCCACGACCTCACATGGTTGAGGTTTCAATGAACTGATGTGCACAGGGCGGCTGCGGCACGCGGCGTGATGGCGCGGGACCATCGAGCAGTGACCATGGAGCACTGTCTGGAAGTCAGGCGGCTGGCCGGCCGGAGCCTGGGCTGGTGCTGTGGGGAGAGGGCCATCGGCAGGCTGTGGTGCTCAAATCCCTCCGAATGTGGGTGTTAGATAAGCTTGGACTTTCACTTTTCAGATGAGTACCCTGAACCCCAGGGAAAAGCAGCAACCATGGAATGAAGACTGTGTTGGGAGCCTCAGGCCAAGGTCTGTCCTGCACAAAATACAAGGCCATTGCGGGCAGAGACTAGAACTGACACGTCTCTGCAGACCCCCGCGGAACCCAGCGCAGGGCACTGGCGCTCCCTCTCTGAGCGCGAAGCCACAGAGGAAGGCGGGCAGCACTGCTGGACAGTCACCGGCCGGGCAGATCAAAAGTGACTGATTCAGTTTGGTGTCCCCCCAGGGTGGGCCAGGTGGCTGGGTGGGGGCCTCCACAGCCACTCCAGGCGTCTGTCCCGGCACGCCTGCAGCCGAGGGGATGGCAGAGGAAGAAGCTGGAGAAAATGGACACACCCTGGGGGACAAGAGGTGCTCAGTGGTTCTGCGGATTATCAAGGGGTCACTAGGAATGCGACGTGTATTCAAAGGTTGAGGTGCTTTGGGGCCTGTTGTTTCACAGGAGAGTAGGTTTATCTTTAAACATTGTCTGAATTAAAGGTGGGGCCATGCAGGGTGGGTACCTGGGGGGGGGAGGGGCCGTGTGTGTGCAGGGCAAGTTGGGGTGTTTGTGGGGGTCCATCTGTGTGGGGCAGTGCGGACAGTGGCCAGTCCAGGCCCCCAGAGTCGGTACAGGAGTTGGGGGGCAGCGGAGACCAGGGAACAGGAGACTGACTCATTGAAGAGGATGGGTCAGTGAGTAAGTAGTTGAGGGTGTTGGTGCAGGTTGCTCCCCATTAAACCACTGAACCCCAAGGTGTAGATCTGAAAATGGAGCTGGTTGGACAACCCTCCAGGTGAGAAATGTCCCCCTTTGGTGTTTCAATTTGCATCAAAAGAGATAAACATGTTGAGCACCTTTTTTGTTTGTCACCGTTTTTCGTTTTTCGAGCTCCTTCTCCGAAACGCCTGAAGGATTTGTTGCAGACGAGCAGTCATTTGTTCCTAACAAGCATCGTGAGTATTTTCCCATGTGTTCAGTCTTGTTATTTTGGGGCCACACAGATGAAGCATTTTTCCACTGGTTGAGGCCTGTCCATGTCTCCCCTTGTCTCCTGGGTTTCAGCTCGGAAGCAGCCTCTGTCACACACGTGTCTGGTTTCCCTGGCGCTGGGAGTCTGATCCCTCGGGATGCTCAGGTGTCCGCGGGACCTGCACCCCTGGCAGCTGCACTCCCTCCCGCGGGCGGAGACCTGCGTGGGGCGCGGTTAGAGACCCGCGACCACCCGTGTGAGCCGGGCCAGCTCTCTCGCCTCCGTGTCTCCATCTCCAGCTGGACCCTGTGGGCTGCTGCGGAAGCCGCGCATCAGAGGGGTGAGCAGTGGTGGAGGTGACGCCAGGCCCGCAGCCCTGTGCTGGCATGAGCACGTACCGCAGAGACCTTACACATCCTGTCATCTGCCACGCGGGTCAGATGACAGAGGAGAGGCATAGTGGACCCCACTGTCCACGTCCCGGGGCCTGGAGCTGCTTGGCCTCTGCCTGGAGGCTCCCCCAGGTGAGCCGGTCTGCAGGGGGCGGGAGGGCAGGATTCCCGGAAGGTGGCTTGGCCGGACCAGGAAGCAAAGAAGCTTGACCTGGGGGTCAGCCGCCCCTGCCCAGGGCTCGGAGTCCCTCTTTGCTGGAGTCCCGGGATGGCGCTTCCTTCCAGCCCGCTGGCTAATTCTTAGACTGAGCCCCCGGGTGTCCTTCCCGTCTCTCTCAGTATTGCGTCCCAGGAGGCCCCATGTACTTTTTTAATAAAGGAAATTACACACGCGCACACACACTGTTTAAATAATTAACAAACCGAGGATTAGGGGTAGAGACTCCCCGGCCCGGGCTGGGGGAGCCGGCCCCTTCACGAAGCCGGGCTGGTGCACGTCCCCGCCAGAGGCCGGGCCAGCCCAGATGCTCCGGTCTCACCCCTGCTCAGACCTGGTGCGGGTGCGGCTGAGCAGGGGCCCCGGGCTGCCCGCGGCCTGGCGTGGGCATTCTCGCTCCTTGGGGAGCTTGGTGGCGGCCAGGGCCGGGGCCTGCGGAGAGCCTGGGAGCTGGCAGCGGCTGTCATTCCCGTCGCCTGACACTTGCACACAGGCCAGTTTTGTGCCCTTCTCCGGGCGCCTCACGGCCAGCGCTTCATCTTCTTTATAAGCCAGCAGGCCGCGGGCCCTCCCAGACTGTGGGGTGGAAGGCTCCGGGGTCCAGCCCTAATTACCCTCATTTCTCATCCCTCGCTGGCTCACGGCGCCAGACAAGAGCGGCTCCGGCCCCCTCCCAAAACCACTTCTGCCTCCTCCGGGGTCTTTGCATCTGCCCGGTGGCCCCCTCCTGTCCGCACCTGCTTCCCGCCTCTCGCCCTCGCTCCGCCATCCTCGCCCTCCTGGGTGGGCTCTGAGCTTCCTCGTGCCCCGGTGCCCCACAGCAGACATGCCTGCAGGGCTGGCCCGGGATCGTCCCGCTGGCTTGGCTTCACGGGACCCGAAGCCTCTGTGATGCCAGTGCCCTTCCCCACCTGCCCGTCCTGCTCGGGTCTTGCCAAGCCCGGCTCCAGCAGTTAAACTTTAACACCTGCCCTTGGTCCCTGCAGGGAGTTCCGCTCTGGCTTCGCAGGACGCTTGCCCAACAGGTCTCCCCTTGCATAGTCTCCTCTCCTGCGGCTTTGTCCGTCCACATCGGCACAGGATCGCATCCTTAGAGTGTTGTGAGTGCGTGTATGTTTTATATATGCTTAAATATCTTTTAATCCACATTTGTCCTCATTATTCCTTTTTAAAAACTTGATTGATGTTGTATTCTGGCTTCAACCTTAAAATCAATTCAGGGATGCTGGATACTTCATAATATTCACTTAGCTCTTTCTGACACATTTTCTTGGGGTTTCCCATGACTGCAAATAAAGACAAAAATATTGCTGGGCTTCTCAGTGTTCCAGATCCTATGCTGTTAGGCCCAGAAGCCCGTGCTCTTAGCCATCTCAGGAAATCACACCCTGGATGGTGGTCTGGATCTGGAAGTGAGTTAACCAGGTATCCTTGGGAAGTGACTTCCTATTTTGGAAATGAGGGTTTCATTAGTTTCTCTGAAATGAATGATTAAGGAATGGACTTGAACGGTCCCTAGAGCCACACTTACTTGAATCTGGGACCATCCTAAGAACCTGGCAACTTTTTGACGGAGGTACCCACCCGTGCACTCTGGGATAGACCTTGACAGAGGGGCTGGGGACACTCCACACACAAGACAAGGATAATGAGAGCTGACAGGTGACTACTCACGTCCCGTTTTCTCTGCTTCAAGCCTTGCAATCCCAGTTCTACCCCATCTCTGCTTCTTATGACATTATTTTAGTTCCTTAATTTCTGAATCTTTATTTTTTTTAAGATTTATTTATTTATGCATACAAGATCTGGGGCACAGGCTAGAGATGAGGTGTGGGGGGTGGGAGAGAGGATTCACCAGAGACAGAGTGGGGAACAGAACAGGCAGAATGACTGAAATACACTGCTGAGGGGAGCAGTGGGCGAGACAGGAGAGGTCTACTCCGCCATGTAGGCAGCTCCCTGGCTGGCCGGGGATCGAACCCGTGCTGCAGAGGCTGTGGATTGATTCATAGTGTGGTGCTTAACCCCTTGCACCACCGGGGAGGCCCTGAATCTTTATTTCTTAAATCTCAGCAGACATTAGCACATTCCTTTCCTCCCCATACCTTATTTGGGGTCCCTCATTTTATAGGTGAAGAATACCAAGATTCAGAGACCAGACGTCTTGTACCGGCCACATCTGTGACAAAGTGGGGACGAGAAGGCATTAGCTACTGTCTTGGTTGGCCTGGGAAGGAATAACAAAGCTCCAGTGTGGACACGTGGAAATACACGTGGGGATATCAACACCTTCCTCCCCACGCCTGTTGTAAAGAGAAGAGAAAAATGAAAGCAACCAACGGTTCAAGATAGGGTTGTAAGAAGAACAGTCAGGAAAGGAAAAAGATCACAGCAAGAGTTAAGGGTCCAAGACAAAAGGTTGGTCCCGCCAAATCCAGCACAGGGCCGGGGTCAAGGCACAGTGCTGTTGAGGGCCAGCTGGCCAGTGCAAGTACTTACTAATGCTTCTCTCCAAATGCCGAGGTGAAAGGATCACACTGAGGGGACCCCATTCTAGCAACACTTTCACTCCACCATCGATTTCGATTTACTAGTTGGAGGGGAGAAAAAAAATTTGTTCTGGCAAGCTTGGTGAGGAAGTGAGATAAATGACCAGAGATTTAATGTAGATAAATGCAATGCAATACACCTGGGGGGAAATAATAATCTGCACATATATCAAAGAGAAGGATGGAGAAAAAACCAGGGCGCACTACCAATTATTTACCATAGATACGAGCCATATTATCACCACCACAAAGAAAGACCGATGGCGCCTTGGGTTGGATGTGGAAAAGGATCCCTCAGAAAACAGACGTGGTAATAAAGTCGCTTCACACCACCTTTTCCTGGCAGTAATTTTCACGACGAGATGCTCCTGCAGGCGAGCGCAAAGGATGCAATTGAAAGGACATAAAGCTCTGCGGATTGCGGAGAGCGGCAGCCTCCTGTGGATGAGGGGGTGAAGTTTCGATGACTCAACCAGACCCCATTTTCACTTAAAGACGCCAAACCCAATAGGGCCCCACTTCTCCAAATAAGGATGCAAAGCACAATCAGCTTTCCTGTTCGCTCTGCTCCATCTGTCTCCCCAGGGAAGGGCCGCATCCTGCCCATGTGCTCGGAGGTGCTGTCAGTGGACGCTGGGCGAGGCCTGGAGCCCGGGAGAGGCGGCCCCCTGGACTCAGAAAATGAGCAACAAAATGGAGACTCTCAGGCAGAAGAGAAAATGGCTGGGCTCGGTGTGAGACCCGCGCGGGGCCTTCTGCAGGTCTGGGGTTCTCTTGGTGTAGGAGACTTTTCACACAGTCAGCATCTGTACACAGGGGAACAAAGCTGACCGTCTAAGACCTGGGCTCGGAGACCCAGCAAGTCTCCTAATTCACCAGCTGCTGTGCCTCCATTTGCCCTCAGGAAAGAGCAGTTCTGGGTGGCTCCCACCCTAAGGGTAACTCCTTAGAACAATGAGCAGCGGAGGCTCCTTCCAGGGAGCGAGCAGGGAAACACCCGGGAGGCCGTGTGGGGTTTGCTGTCTGACTTGCTGGCGCTGGATGTAAAACCCACCGGGACTCCCCCCGCCCCCCACCAGCTCTTCCCAGCGCCCAGGCTACCGGGATTTAGGCGTCGTGCTTCTCAGGCTTTTCTGGCCAAGAGACGCTTCAGAGAGTTTATTTTAATAGGAGATTTGCATATTAAATCCAGATCCATAAAACCAGGTTTATGGCACAGTAGGTCTAGGGCGGGGCCCAAGAATCTGAATTTTCAGCAGCCACCCCAGGTGGTCCAGCTGGAGGTGGGCCGCCGGCCGCTTTGGGGTTCTCAGGCCCACCTGGCCGTGATGGTCTAGCTATGCCTCCCGGGCCGTGGACACTCAGCCGTGGCCCTGCAAGCCGGGAAGAACTGGGAACCGGGATTTTGTCATTTTGCTGCCCAATATTCATCCACCTCCATTTCCTTTTGGGAAATAGCTGCCCTGGGTTTGTTCAGGTGATCCCGGTGGGTTCCCTCTTCCTGGCCAGGGCGGACCTGCCACCTGGGCCTGGCCGATGAGAACATTGGGCTTGTTAGCGCTCTCGGGACTGTGGGGAATGGGGTTCACCCAGCCCCTCCCCGTGCTGTCCTTCCCCGAGGGTTTTCCAAGCTGTGCATGTCAGCATGTGATCAAGGAGCCACCAGGGCCTCCAAAGTTGCACATCTAGAACAGGGTCCTACTGTGACGAGAGAGAGGAGGTGGCGGGTGGGGAGAGAGAGTAGGCTTCAAAAATTAGCCGTCCCCTTGTGGGCAAATGCCCAGAGTCAGCCCAAAGCAGGGCCACAGCAGCCCGAAAGCTTGTCACAAGTCTAAGGCACCTTGTGGTCGGGGGACAGCAAGAAAGGGGTAAGGCAGGTCCCCAAATCTGGGATAAAGGTTCACATCGAGATAACGGCTGCCACTGCCACCTCCCCACAGGTCCCTCCCTGCAGTCCTGCAAGCCCAGGGCAGGCTCTCTATCTATTCGGGCAGACAGAGGAGAGTCCCGGGGCCCTCGGTGGCGTTTTCAGGCTTTAGTGCTCTTTCTACGCCAACTGCTATGGGGCAAGCCCACAGGCTGGCAAGCCGGGAAGCCTGGGGCCCAGGAGTCTGGCAGGATTCCCAGTCCCTAAAGAGTCTTTGCTCTTTCTCTTCAGGCTCTCTCTGACATTCGCTCGTGGTCTCTTCCTCCTGTAGCTGCTCTGCCATAGCCGTCCTGTCTGAGGACGCCGCCCTTGCATCCTCAGCCTCCAGGCCCGGGTGTGCACACTCACCTGGAGTACATCAGGCAAGTGTACCCCAAGCCCAAGCTCCTAAGCTCCTTCTGCACTGAAGGGCGCCGGTGACAGCCACAGAAGCCAGTGGCGCAAGAGCCTGAGCAATTCCCTCACCCTGCACTCCCTCATGTGTCTGTCTCAGGGTCTCCACATGTCTCCCCTCCAGAGTCTTCTTCACGTCTCCCTCCAAGTCTGAAGCGCGAGTCACGTCAGACAGGCAAGAGCCGCTTTTCTAGTCCGCCAGCCTTTGGTGTTACATCACTTCCTCTGGTGCTCAGCTCCACCCCTCACCCCCAGGTCAGTCCAAGGAGACTGCCTGTAAGAGGGGTTAGGGAGCACAGTACCTCCCTAACATGTGGGAAAGAAGCAGACACCCCAGCTCTGAGTCTACCGGCTCTCCTCAGGAGCCTACCGGCGTTGTGAGCAGGAAACTCTTGGCTCTCATGCTCCATCTTGGCACAGGCCGCTGCGCACGCTGTAGACAGTTAAGTTCCCTGAACCCCACGCATGCAGTTTGAGCTGCAGACAGCAGATCTTGTGTTCTCATCACAAGGGGAGATGCTTTTTTCATTTCTCATTCTTATTTTTAATTGCATCTCTGCGAGAAGACTGGCAGTGGCTGAGCCCATTGCAATGATCATTCACATCATTGTAAACCCAACCATGTGTGCTGTGCTTCAAGCTTCTACAGCGGTGTGTGTTGACGGTTGCTTAGTAAAATCGGGAAAATGTCAGTTTGTAATAATCAAAAACCAGGAACGCTTCTATACGTTTCCATACACCCCCAGGGGATGCGCCGCTCTGATCGGAAACTGTGTCTGGTGACACAGTGCCAGGGCTGGGCAGGACGCGGCCCCCTTGCCACCATGCAGCCACGACTGGGGCTTCGGGGGCCACCTCCAGCTGGTCCTGTTCCCCTCCACTCCCTCAGATATTGTGGTAGATGCGCTTCTAACACATAGAGAGTTGCTAATGAATTGCCCTGTCCTACTTATTGCAGGCTCTTTGAGACCAGAGACTTCACAAGTCTGCTGTGCTGTGAAACCCTGCGCAGGCTTCAGAGAATGCCATGCTGCTGCTGAGCACCCGGGATATATTAATTGCTGTGTGACTGCTTTTGTTTAGATGCAAACAACCAAGAGGGCTGATACCCTTGGCTCTTTGCTGGGTTGCATTTGCTGGGACTGAGGAATCAAGTCTCACAATTAACTGCTTGTCCAGGCATCTCTGACATGGAAACTTTGGGTGCACTCAGGTCACCCAGTTGTGTGTGTGGGTGAAAGTCTTCCTTGGGGGTTAGCCAGAGAGGCAAGCTATTTGCAGCAAAGCTAGACTTTTAAGAAGTGGAAAACTTGGCAAATAAGTAGGAGAGAGGAACCAGGTTAGGCCAGGTGAGTTAGAAGTATGGGCCGTTATCGCCTGGGCAGCCCCGAGGGGGTAGCTGCAGCAGCTGCTGGAACCTGGGAGTAACTCTGAGCTAGCAGCAGGCTTAGGATGGGGCTGGGACCAGTGTGTTTGTGGGAGGGACACTTGTCAACCTCCACATCCTGAAGCCTGTTCTACCCAAACAGGTGATCACACCTTGCTGAGTGCAGGCAAGGTAAATCTATGAGGGGCAGTTAGGATGCAGATTTCTATCCTCTTTGGTCAGTCCCAATTGGGGGTTTTCATGCCTTGTCCCAAGCAGATTTTACTTTCTCAGGGTGATCATTAAAGTATGTAGGCTGTGAGAACAAGGCCGAGGCTAGAGTGAAGCTGGATGGAGCATGAGCCACCATGGCTTGGAAAGGCAAAAATAAGCTTTTCTTGGGCCTCCCCTAGTGGCGCAGCGGTTGAGCACCGGGCTGTGAAGCTGCCCGCAGCCTCTGCAGCGCCGGTTCGATCCCCGGCTGCCGGCGAGGGTCCCACATGGCGAGCAGGCCTCTCCTGCCACACCCGCTGCTCCCTTCAGCAGTGTATTTCATCAGTCTGCCTGTTCTGTTCCCCGCTCTGGTTCTGGTGAATTCTCTCACCCTCCCACACTTCTGAGTGTACCCAGTGCTTGTATAAATAAATAAATAAACCTTAAAAAAAAAAAAAAAGGACATCATGCATAAAAAAGAAAAAAAAAAAAAGCTCTTCTTGTCTTGAAGAGTCCTGGCTTGGTGAGCTGGGTTCATTTGCAGCACTGCAGATTCTATTCTCATTTTGTTCAGTTTTTATTGACTTTCTTCCAATATTAAGATGAAAGCTGTGCTGTTCTAAAGAAAAAGTGGGGGGAGTGGAGGATCATGTGTTAAGCACAAGCTTTACCTAAAACACAATCCCCTCCCCTTCCATTTATTTCCCTCCGAGTCCAAGTGGCAATTCCTGTTTAATTAGCGGGAGTACTCCCTAACAAAAACAAGCTGTATTTTCTTCTTCCTTCCCGGTGATTCGGATGCGGATCAGTAAGTCTTGGCCGTTCCTGTTTCCGGGAGCTGCGGTGACAAGGACCCAGGCGGGAGGCTGCTGTGCTTTTAAGGATACGGTTGCAGGTCACTTTGGGAGGAAAATTTCAAAGATAGCAGCAAGAGCCTTTGAGAATAGGGTGATTACTTACAACAGAACCTCTTCCAAACATTGGGGGGTTCCACCATGTATTGGTCATTTTTTTATAGTGTTATCTTTTGTAAGTTTATTTAGAAGCTTCCATTTTTAAAAATTGGTAGCTGGGCCTCACTGGTGATGCAAGGGATTAAGCACAGCACTATGAAGCTGTCCACAGCTTCTGCAGCACGAGTTCAATCCCCGGCTGGCCAGGAAGCTACACACATGGCGCAGCAGACCTCTCCTGTCTCACCCACTGCTCCCCTCAGAGGTGCATTTTGTCAGTCTGCCTGTTCTGTTCCCTGCTCTGTCTCTGGTGAATCCTTTCACCCTCCCATGCCTCTGATCTGTACCCCAGTTCTTGTATGCATAAATAAATCGTTAAAAAAATAGGTAGCTGCCTGTCCAATATTCCTTGAGGTACACAGGCGCTATCAATTAGGTGGGCAATCACCTAAAAGACAACTGTTGCAACAGTTTTGCGTTCTAGCAGAGTCTACCTGCAGGTAAAGGCTACAGTTCATCCATGTGTGTGATGATTGAGGGGAAAAAATCATACAGTATTATCAACCAATGACACCTCCATAAAAAAATAATGAACATTATTTTTTGCTCTTTGTGGTTAGGTCTCTATGTGAGAAAGGACATAGTATGGAAGGAGCAGGGAGGGAGGGGGTCAATTTCTGTACAGGCCTGACCACTATATATTTGTTACTAAAAAGAAAAAAAGTCCAACTCTTTTTTTCTTTTTTAAAAAGATTTATTTATTTATTTATACAAGCACTGGGTACAGTCAGAAGCGCGGGAGGGTGAGAGAATTCACCAGAGCCAGAGCGGGGAGCAGAGCAGGCAGAAGGACCGAAGTACACTGCTGAGGGGAGCAGCGGGCGGCAGGAGAGGTCTGCGCGCCATGTGGGACCCTCCTCCGGTGGCCGGGGAGCAGCCGGGGACCGAACCGGCGCTGCAGAGGCTGCGGGCAGCTTCGCAACCCAGTGCTCAACCGCTGCGCCACCGGGGAGGCCCAAAAGTCCAACTCTTTTTGTTTTAAAACTCAAAAAATGTACTGAAATATAGTGCAGTACTTTGCAAACAGGTTCTGCAGCCCCGGGCCCCTCGTGAATCCCTGCAGTGTGCCTTTCCAGCCTGCGGGGAGCAGTGGGATGGGAGCCGGGCGTGGGGGGGCCAGCACCAAAGGACGAGGAGGCGGTGGGCAGGTGGCAGAGACCGGCATCCCCCGGGCAACGGTGATTTTTCTCCTCTCACCAAATGTTCTTAGGAGCCTTAATATTTTTGTCTTAGAAGAAAGCATTAACTTCTTTTTAAAGCCCTTTTTGAGGGATGATTGACATATGTAATGTCATCTTCAATCTAGATCATTCCATTACATGTTGTACATATTTAATGTATTCAACTGGGTGCTTTTGGAGAGAAGTCTCATCCATGAAGCCGTCACCCCATCTATGCCAACACGTATCATCACCCACCAAGTTGATTCCCCCCCCTCTCTTTATTACCACTGGGCATCTGTTATTGCCAGAGCATTTAGGGGTAACCTTTAGCAGGTGCAGATTATATTTCTCAGACTCTGCACACTTTACACCTATCTTGGTGACCCCTCCAAATGTTCTCATCTAGAAAAAACTGAGGCCCAGAGAAGTGGAGAAACTGGAAAAATCACCCAGGCAGTGAGTATCAGAGACAGGTGTATAACTAGGCTCCAAAGTCCAAAAACCGGGGGACAAAGGTGGCCCAGGGTCCCAGCTTCGAGGACCTGGTCTGGGTCATGAGGAAGAGGGTGGGTCAGCTGATGCTTGCAAGGGCAGGAGAAAGGCAAGGGGCTGCATCTCACTGGTGAGAAGTCACAGGTCCCCCTGGCCGCAGGATTGCAGAGGTGGGTGACGCGGATGAGGAAGAGAGGCTGGAGGCAATTCCCACAAAGCACAGGTGTGAAAGGGAGAAAAAGGAAGGGAAGACCCCGGAGAACAGGAGAGGGGGTGGGGACAGGGCTGAGGGCAGGGACTCAGCCGTGGGGAGCAGGGCAGTTTCCACTGTGGGCTATTTTCCTATATTTTTTTTAAGATTCATTTTATTTCTTTATGCATACAAGAGCTGGGGTACAGGCCAGAGGTATGGGGGTGAGAGGATTCACCAGAGTGGGGAGAATAGGTGGCTGAGGGGAGCAGCCAGGGAGACAGGACAGGTCTGCTGCGCCATGTGGGTAGCTCCCTGGGCTGGGATTGAACTCGTGCTGCAGAGGCTGCAGACAGCTTCATAGTGCTGAGACTTAACCCCTTGAGCCACCGGAGAGGCCCTATTTTCGCTTTTTTTTTTTTGGTGGGTGGGAAGGTCAACAGAGATCAAAGTCAGGCGGGGCCCTGACGTGTCCCCAGACAAATCTCTACGAAAAGTTTTGGTCAAAGTTCCCACTTTTATTACCTTAACAAAATTAGCTGCTTCCGCTGCCACCGCCCGGTGTGCACTCCCCAGGCGGTAGGCATCTGTCAGTTGTCTGGCTTTGCCCTCGGATGCCTCCTCTACCCCAGCCCGGGCCTCCCAGCTTGCCAGTTCTGAGGTTGTCCTCGCAGACGGGGGTTTGTCGCCGGGTGCCTTTCGTCTGAAAGTTCCAGGGGCTTTGCAGAGCTTCCGGCCACAGATGTCAGACTTGCCCTTGCTCCAGAAGAAGCTGGTGGCTGTTGGGGATGACGCCAGCAGCAAGGCTTGCCTGCTCATCGTCTTCAGCACTGGCCGGTTTCCAGAGGGCTACACCCCCAAAGTGTTTGAGAACAACGTGGCGAAGGTGGAGGTGGATGGAAAGCAGGTGGAGCTGTTTTTGTGGGACACCAGCGGGCAGGAAAATTATGATTGCCTGAGGACCGTCACCTACAGGGACACCGATGTGGTCCTGCTGTGTTTTTCCATTGGCAATCGTGAGAGTTTTGAAAACATCCCACAAACGTGGGCCCCGGAAGTCAGGCATTACTGCCCCAACGTGCCCATCATCCTGGTTGGGAACCAGAAGGATCTTCGGGATGATGCGCAAACTCTGCAGGAGCTGGCCAAGGTGAAGCAGGAGCCTGTGAAACCAGAAGAAGGCAGAGACATGGCAGACAGGATTGGCGCTTTTAGGTAAATGGAGTGTTCACCAAAGACCAAAGAGGGGGTGAGGGAGGTTTTTGAAATGGCCGCCAGCGCTACTCTGCAAGCCAGTAAGGGCAGAATTGGGAGCATTGACCCGTGTTTGCTGCTGTGAGCTCAGCCCCCCACCCCTTTCATTTAGAAGTGCTGTTTATAATCTTAGTGGGCGATGGCTGGTCTTTTCCACCACCTGTAATTTACCTAAGATTACAAATCAGAAGTCACCTTGCTACCAGTGTTGGAAGACCCCATGATCACCATGAGCTCCAGCTGACATGGCTCTCAGCCCCCACAGACCCACAAGCTCTCATTCAAGGAAGTTCTTTCTTTTTCCTAGAAAAAGAAACCATTGGTGACTTTCGTGAACTAGGCTGTAACCACTTTATAACTAGCGTGACCTCCCTGTCATTGTCAGCTGCCGGGGACTCTGGTGAGTCATCACTGCAGATTTCATTGACATAGCTCTGGCGCTGGCACCCAGCGTGGCAAAAATGTGCTGGGAATGTACCAGGTCAGAGACCCAAGTCCATGCAGCTGAGCAAAGTTAAAGGTCTGTGGTTTGTGTTAATTACTGTATAGTAACTTGTAATTAGTGCCACTTCATGTGTTTCACCAAAATCAATGTGCTCCAGATAAAATGTAGTGTATTTGTATAATTGGATTTCCTAATACTGATATCATCCTCACAGAAAGGGTATTGTTTTAAATAAAGTGTATTTGAAAATAAAGTGAGATGAAAAATTAAAAAATATTATTCAAAAGCATATTATTATTCTGGAGTCTCCTGCCAACAGCATTTCCTGTAACCATTCTTAAAGCATTCATTGCTGGAGTATTTTAGTTCTCATTTTTTTGTGGCAACGATTCCTTTTTCTTTTACAAACTATTCAACTCTGGAAACCAGTATCTTAAAGACTACACATCCCAGGAATTCCCTGTAGGGGCTTAAGTACCTGGAACTGGTATTAAAAAGATCATTAAGAGCAGAAGATCCTTCATTCCCTAGAGCTCCTGGTAATTTGTATTTAAAGACCTAGGCTTTAGCAGAGTTAATATTTACAGTGAGGTAATATATTATTTGCATGGACCCCAGACACCAAAACATCTATAAATTCACATATAGTTAACCTCCTTTTGCTCCTTCCTTTCTTTACTCATGAAGTCAACTCAAGACCTCGTCTATTATCAGACAGAATGTTCTCACAGTAATTTCACCCACAGGCCCTCTTAAAGGGAAATAAAAAAATAAGGGACATGCTGAATTCTCTCTTTACAGATTTTAGCAGAAGTGTTCTGAGTTAGGTAAATGGTGAAAATGTGAAAGAAAAATAAATTACTACTGTTTTGTCCTTTGGAGTTAAATACAAATTGCAGTGGAGGAAATGGATTCCAAGGGATGAAATAGTTCTCCGGAATGTAACAAGTTATTCGTAGGGATTGCCAGGACTCAAAGTGTCTGCATATGAGCAAGTCTAATCTAAAAGGTGATTTAGTGTATAACGAGATGCATTCATTAACCCGAATTGATGAATTATATATTGCTCAAGAATTCTTAAGTAAGGGTTCTCAGCCTAGTCCTCAAATTCTGCACCTGTGTCTTCTGTGCCATTTGAGCAGCTCAGGAACTGAAATTACTGATTGTCTGCATGTCTAGGTGTCTTGGGCACATCAAGATTTCACCCCAGGCTTAATCCAACTCAGGCTCCATGATCGGCTTGCATTTCAGGGAAGTAATCAAGAGACTCTCCTCACTTCATTCTACAGCAAGGAGGAACTGAATATAAGTGGTAATTGAAAAGGCCTGTTGGGATCAAAGTAGCAATCAATATAAAAACAAGTGGAGTTCTCAGAAGAACTTGTACATGGATGTTTATAGCACAATTATTCATTAGAGTTAAGTGTCCATCAGCTGATAATGGATAAATATAATGTGGTAGATCCATATAGTAAAATACAACTCAGCCATAAAAGTAAATAAGTACTAATATATGTTACTAACATGAGTACCAATCACCAACATCAGGTATGAAAGGGTCTTACAAACACTAAGCAATAATAGGGCCGATTATGAACAACTTTATGCTAACAAATTCAATAGTTTGGCTGAGACTGGACCAACTCCATGAATACATTTTCTATTTTTTTAAGTATTTATTTATGCATACAAGAGCTGGGGTATAGGCGAGAGGTGCAGGGGAGTGAGAGGATTCACCAGAGACTGAGTAGGGAACAGAACAGGCAGAGTGACTGTAATACACTGCTGAGGGGAGCAGTGGGCGGGGCAGGAGAGGTCTGCTGTGCCACATGGGTAGCTCCCCGGCTGGGGATTGAACTCCTGCCGCAGTGGCTGCGAATAGCTTCATGGGTTGCACCTTAACCCCTTCTGCCACCAGGGAGGCCCCATGAATAAATTTTCAAAACGGACTTGGAAAGAGCCATGAATGGGGCTTCCTGGTGTGATTCTGTGTTCCATCTCTGCCCCCACCCCCTTACCACCACAGGGGTCTAGCACAATGGCAGCAGACGCTTCTGACATTCCTGGCATCTTGAACTCCATTGATCCTAGTTGGCTTCCTGGAGGCTTTCACATCACACACAAAGAACTGGCTGCTCCCTGCCCGGTGCTTCTGGGTGGGGGATCAGTCTTCACCCTACACAGGGAGGGACTTCCAGAAACACAGGGTCAAATCCTGCTGCCCACATCCCCCGAACTCACCCTGTGGGAAACTCTGCTAGACCAAGACTTGCTTTTTTCTTAAATGCAGCCAGTTAAATGACCCGACTGAAAGGTAAAGAGGTGATCCTGGGGAGTTTACCGCAAGGATCAGGAAAAGATGTTTCACTGGGAAAGCCTCCAGCGACAAGCCATGGGGGGGAATTCTCTTTTCTTTCTTCGCAGCAGCAGGTTGAACGTGTCCTGAGCTCTTGAGAATTTGCCCCAAGGAGGTGAGCGAAGGGTAAGGAAAAATGTCAGGCTTTTCTGCCCTCCCGCCCTCAGGATAGATGATGGATCCCTGCGGTCCTGAATGCATGCCTGATGGCGGCACCTGGAGTCAGGTGTGGGCCTAGGTAGATGAGATTCACCTGGGCTGAGACTGGGCTCTTAAGGGCGGCTTCGCGGGGATGCCAGCAGAAGCCGAGGAGAAGCCAAGAAGCAGCAGAACAAACGGAAGAGCAGAGAAGCAGAGAGAAGGCCAGAGAGAGCCCAGATAGAGTGAGGATTTGCTGGGGGCTGGGAGGCCTGCCAGCCTCCCGGCCCCCCAGCACCCCTGCCTGCCATATGCCTGGTGAGCCCCAATAAAAGACCTGCAAAAGCCTGAAAAGCCACCAAGGGCTCCAGAACTCCTCCTTTACCCCGTCTGCTGGATTAGATAACCTGCTCAGTGGTCAGGTCCTGGCCCCTGCAGTGAGGAAAGGTGGAAGGCGTATGTGAAAAGAAGAGCGGCTGTGTACGGGGCAGGAGGACACCGAGCAGGATCTTTATGACCCGAGCAGATGGGGTAAAGGAGTGTGAGTCCTGGAGCCCTTGGTGGCTTTTCAGGCTTTTATTGGGATCTACTGGGTACACGGCAGGCAGGGGTGCCAAGGGCCGGGAGTCTGGCAGGCCTCCCAGGCCCCACAAGTCTTCACTCTGTCTGGGCTCTCCGGCCTTCTCTGCTGGTCTCTGCTTCTCTGTTCTCCTTGTGGTTCTGCCTTCTCTGCTTCTGCTGGCGTCCCCGCGACGCCGCCCTTAAAAGCCCAGTCTCAGCCCAGGTGAATCCCATCTACCTACGCCCACGCCCTGCTCCAGGTGCCGCAGGGTTCCCTCATCCATCCTGAGGGCGGGAGGGCAGAAAAGCCGGATACTTTCACCTTACCCTGCAGGCTGGAACAGGGCTCCGGGGAGGGAGCAAGTGCTAAACCTGATTTCTAGAGTCCAGATAAGGTCTTGACCACCCGTTTTCCATTTTACTATCCACATTTTCAGACAGACAGGGAAGTGGAAAGGACTGTACAGTGAGTGCCCACACACCCAGCACCCTGGTTCTGTCTGAAGCATTGTGCTGTCCTGGTCTTATCAGCTCTCTCGCCGTCTCTCCAGCCCTCTGTTCATTTCTCAATTCATCACAATTTTCATGCAATGAAAATTATAGACTTTGACACCCTGGAAAATTTTCAGCTCCTGTTTTCTTCCCTCAGGCCATAGAGCTTGTAAGTCTTTACAGCAGTTATGTTTCTGCCTCCCTCTCTCTAATCATTCCTTTCACTCACAGAGGGCCCCCCGGGGTTCCTCCCTTTTGGCACCCATGGACCCATGGCCCTCACCACTCCCCGAGGTGCTGAGAAGGAGGCTGGTCACAGGGCCTTTCCTCCAGGAAGTCCTCTGCAGTTCTGGGAGGAGGTGAGGCTATGGATTCGGTGACAATACCAGCCACCAGCCACCTCCTACTGGTGCGCGCGCACACACACACACACACACACACACACCACCCTCAAACACCTCCCCGCATCTCTCTCTCTCTCTCTGGTGATTTGCAACTATCCCAGGCCAGGCAGGTTCACCATAGGCCTAGGCAGCTTTGAAGAGAAACTTGGAGCCCTTGGCATCACCTCCACAGGTATTTAATAGTATGCAGGGGAAACAAGCCAGCAGGGAGACAGCAACCTGGGCCCTCTTGCCAACCTGTACACGTTCCTCTGTGCTCTGGGGCATTCTCTTGTGGTCTCTGCCTCTCGTAGCTACTCTTCCGTAGCCATCCTGTCTCTGAGTGACGCTGCCCTTAGAGCCTCAGCCTCTAGGCCCAGGTGTGCCCACTCACGCGTGCCCACACCACACTCCAGGTGGCCACCATCAGGCCTGCATGCCCCGTGCCCACGGTCCAAGTGCCTCCTGCATTCAAGGCCGCAGGTGAGAGCCACAGTGTCCAGCGGCATAAAAGGCTGAGCAATTCACTTTTCCACACCCCCTAGCCTCCCTACCCTCACCCCCTGCACACAAGTCACACCCCACCACACATACATACCTCCGCCACACACCGTGCCACACACAGACATCATACGCCCGCCCCCCACCCACACGCACACACAAGCCCTCTCCAGGTGACCGTGGTGACCACAATGGCATCATTTTCAGAAGGCCCCCAAGTGTTTTCTGCCTTCTCTTCCGTCATTGGCCGTGAAGGAGGGGAACCATCGGGAATCTTTTATTAATGAAGACATTCTTCTGGGTCTTGTGCTAAAAACATCCACAGAGGCAAAACTTGGAAGGGAAAATTGAAATGCACGGGAGGCAGTATTTTCAGGGCCGCAGCTGGTTTTTGTTTGGGTGGATCCTGTGCCATTGTCCTTGTGCCCTCGAGGCAGGGACAACAGCGGGTGGCTGGGCCCACACACCCCGTCATGCCCCCCATGTCCTCTGGCTGTATTTTTCTCTCCATTCTTCTCGGGCTTTTTAGCTCTGCATCCTCTGTAGTCTCCACTCCGTCATTTGCTCGCCAACGTTTCTTTGAGGTAACTGTCTTCTTTCTAAAATGCTCACGACTGAGGGTTTTGCGGTTCTTAAACCCCCCAAAGCATTCGAGCCAGTGGCCCCTTCCTACCCTGCCCTGGGCCTTCTCAGGTGCCTGGACGAGCCGGCTGCAGACTGTGCCCGGCGCCCAGACTCTAATAGCCACACACGTTTCCGCCTACGAGCCCGTCCGTCCACCTGCAGGGCCGCCCACCGTCCCGAAATTCTAAGTAGGGTCAGCACTTGCAAGGGGAATTCTTTAAAAGAAATCGTCTTTTCTCTTTCTCCACTCATGGAGGGAAATATCTTTTTTTTTTTAAAAGAAACTGAAACAGCAATCTAATAAGGAAGAAACTCGCATCTTGCAAAGGAAACAAAGGCAGAAAGGACCCAGCTCTCATAGGCCGCTCTCACCTTGGCCGCTCGGTGGGCTTGCTCATTCCCAGCGCCTTTTGATGATGTGGAAAATGCCGGTTAACAAAGAGGGCAAATATTCCCTAAGTCTTCAGTAATCTCTCAAAAGCAGTGGATTTCATTCTCTTCCAGACACATTTTGATGGCTCCATGGGTTAAAAGATCTTGGTGAATGACTGAGCAGACACCTTACATAGAAACGTCACAGGATTGTTTACTCTTCCCCTGCACAGGGCAGGCCCACCTTCCTACCCGAGTACTAACATCGGGCATTTATTCCCAAGGCAGCCTCTTCCGAACTGTGCCCAGACAGCCCCTTTGTACCCCAATGCTGCCCACACCCCAACCAGGCTTGCCTGTGGATAAGGACTAATTTTTCTGGTCCTACACGCGATGCTATTGGTTTTGCTATAGGGTTCACTCACCACAGAATTCTGATGCTCTGAAATTGGGCACATGCTTGGTTGACAAAGAGGGTAAGTATTTTCTAAATCTTCCGTGGCCTCCCACAACATCTGCAAGTGTGTGCCTGTGTTTTCCTCCCGCATATTCGGACGGTTTCATGGTTCGTCTCCTGGTTGCATTACTGAATTATTAAACTTTGCATAAATGGTGGAAGCATTTCTTCAGAGGTACAGTGCAAGGTTGGCAATGGCCTGGAATGTGTAGACCACCAGCCTGGAAAATTCCATTCTCATTCTGTTTTTCCTGGTGAGAGGTTGCTTAGTACAAGCTGAAGCGTGTTAGGGGCTGACATGATACCTGTCCACATTATCTATCAGCCTCCTGGATCTCCCCTTCAGAGAACTGCCCAGATCTCTAGGGGCAACCTTGGCAGGAGGGTTTCGCTCCCCTTTGGCTGTCCAGGTCCCAGCTGCAGCGCCCTTGCACTCCCACATCTGATGGGCGTTCTGACCTTTCATGACAGAGAGCAAAGAAGATGGATGTTTACTCTGGGTCTGATCTGAGAGAAAGTGACAGTGAGATTGGTTTTAAGGCCTGTCCGGGGCGGCTGCCTGGCTGGTGGCTGTCAGATTGCAGTTTGTGTGAGTTTATTGCCACGAGCATGTGTCTGGAGGCGTTGACAACGAGAACCTTTTTAAAACCTAAAAATAAAAGTCAATATGCAAATAATGAGCATCGTCAGGCAGCGAGCGCTCAATGGAAGCTTTTGCTGAAGTTCAACGATTCATTTCCGACACTGACAACACCTGAGACCCGTTGATGGGTGCCCCTGACACCCCCCCACTCTCCTGGCTCTGGCCTAAGGGCAGTGTGCCCACTGCCTGCCCGTCAGGAGCGGGGAGAAGTCGCTCGTCCAGGGCCCTGTTCACCTGTGCACGGATTTGCTTTGCACTAGCCACGCTGGGTGGTTCCAGTGGCGACAGAGACCCGACCCTTCCAGTCAGAGCGACACCACCACCCAGTCACCCACGGGAAACTCATTCACAAGACACCAGGACGCTTCCCAAGAGCAGACACTGGATTGAAATGAATGAGGAACTCGAGGCACCGCCCTTCCGCGGGGCTCGACCAGGCCTGAGAGCTGCCTCTATAGTTTCCCGCTGGGCTCTACCACCAAGACTTTCTTGCAGCAAAGAACAAAGCTCCACTACAATGAAATCAAAGGATGATATTGCTCCCCTGTTAAAGTGTGAACATTTAGGCAGAGCCACGGTGAAACCAGTTGTCCCAGGCGCCCCCTGCTCCATCGGAGGGGGACTCCCTTGGGTGCAGAGTTTCTCCAGGGGTCTCAGGAAGTGCCGCATCCCCGCCCGTCACTGACCTATGGGTTAGGGAAGGGGGTGGGAGGGAGCCCCAAAAGGCAGGGGGCGGAAAAGGAGAAAAGAAAGCAGCAGCAGCAGCAGCAGCAGATTATTGTGTGCAGGACGGTGGAGATCCACTGCACTCCCGTGGCTTTGACGCCTCTGCTAATCCTCTCTGGGGGTGAGGTAAAGCCCACTGGGACCCCCCCCCCCCCAAAGAGAAACCTGGCCAAGCATGCAGACACAATCCTTTCCTTGGTGTCTGTCTCTTAGTACAAAGAAGGCGAGAGGACATTTTCAAAAGGGCGTGGACTGAGGAAAACAGAAAGGGCAAGGTGGCAGGAGAGAACAGCGGGTCACCAAAGCCGGATTCCCCAACACAGATGGCTGGTCCTACCGGGACGCTTTTCTTACTCAAGGGGACAGAGCCACTCCGCAGGCACCAGGGCTGCCCAGGTGTGGGGGAGCATCTGAGATCAGGGCACCCAGGAGCTGGTCCCCCCTACACACCAGAGGCAGCCCCAACCCCAGGGCTCTGCTACTCAGGCCTGGTTTTTCATGTGAGGGATCCACTGGACGCTGAAGACCTGTCCAGGGGGTGGTTTGCTTTTGGGTGGACCTGCCAGCTGTACCCCTGCAGAATGACTTTCCAAGTTACACTGGCTGAAATCTCTAACAATTTCGGATGGTCACATGATGATAGACACATTGTATCTTTATACACCAGATGTCTGCCAGGGGAGGAGCTGTGGGATGAATGAATGAATGAATGAATGAATGATTCATTATTTTTATTTTTTTAAAGATTTATTTATTTATAGAAACACTGGGGCACAGGCCAGAGGCGGGGGAGGGTGAGAGAATTCACCAGAGACAGAGCAGGGAACAGAACAGGCAGAAGGACTGAAGTACACTGCTGAGGGCAGCAGCAGGAGAGCCAGGAGAGGTCTGCGCGCCATGTGGGAATCTCCCTGGCTGGCTGGGAATCAAACCAGCGCTGCAGAGGCTGCGGACAGCTTCACAGCGCTGCACTCAAGCCTCTGTGCCACCGGGGCTCAGATTGATTTACACAACAGACGTGGCCAACACACTATAGCCCAGCCAACGGTTAACGAAGCCCCTGTGGAAGTTGCCAACGTCCCCAGGTTCATCCAGGCCTTCAGCCTTCCATTCCCTCTTTGACCTACCCAGAGCCTTCCGCATGGAAGCATCTGGTACAGACAGAATGGAGAGTGGGTCTGCATTAGTGTGGTCTCCTCCAGGCTCTCTGGAGCAGAAGTGGGTATTACTCAGGAGCAAGGCAAAGTCAGGGAGGTGTGGCCAAAGGAGGACACAAGGAACCACTTTAACTGCCACTCCAGGTGTAAAATTTAGACATATCTTTGGGGAATGAAGCAATTTTCGTTCTGAAACCCGACACATGAAGGCAGGGTCGCTAAATACCTCTCACAAAGTGGGAGGACAAAAGAAGAGTAACCAGAAACCTATATACATAATGAATTGTTGTGAGCAAGACAATCAGAAGCAATTCTGGCCTTTGGGATTGGCAGAGATGACAAAGAATGTGGGTTCTCAGGGCCACCTGTGGGGGTGAGAACACAGGTGTTGGCGTGCCGGCCTGCCACGCTCACACAAGGTTTCTGGGAGAACAGTCAGCTAAGATGTAGCAAGAGTCTTTTTAAAAGAGCCTTTCCTTTGCCCCAAAATATTCTATATTCTTCCCATGAAAATATTCACCGTGATTTATTTTAATTCCTTGATTAACACCTAAATTCTCCACCAGACCAAAAACTCTGAAGGAGGAACTATGGACCTCGCTCTGTTGCCTGTGTCCACAGAGATGTGTATGAGGAGGTGCTCGATGCATGTGTTAATGAAATAATAAACATCTATATCTCCTAAAATGTATCTCCAGGAAACTCCTGGGCCCGCATGCAGAAATGTTGATAAAGGTCATTTATCGCCTCATGATTTCTAAAATGTGAATTGAGAGCTTCTCCTGAGTCTTCACCCAGCATCAAGTCAACTTGCAGCCTGTGATGCCTTTTATCTCTCGAGCTTATCAAATGTCTTTTCTGGAATTTGTTTTTTATGTTTGCTGCCATGAGGAGAACTGCTAGAAGACACAGTTCCTTCCTTGCAATGCCTGCCTGTGATGACACACAGCCGTGACTCCGCGTCAGCTGCCCCACACGCCAAGCCTCCCGGGTTCCTGTGCTCACCCGTTTTCTTTAAAATCCAAACCAACCTGCTGAGCCTATGCCACGTCTGGTTATAGAGCATGGCCTCTCCAAGATCCTGAGGCCACCCCCAGCTTGGGTCTGGGATGGGCTGGTATTCCCACATGCATCCTTTGCTTACAAAGTCCTGCTGTTACCGGGCCTGGGGGACCTGTCCTCTCACGTCCTGAGGCTGCAGAGGGCTACCTATCTGCTCCAGCTCTGTCTTTTTGCTTGTACAGACTTCGGCCTATACATATGCAATTAGTCCTTTTAAATAAATAAAAACTGGTACATTCTTTGAGAATCTGTTGCAATTTCTGTTGTAGCGGTGGGGAAGCAAAACAAGAACTCATGGTATTTTGGGGCTTGGCACGACTTTTGCGAAGGAATCGCAAGGTTGCCACCTCAGAGGTTCTCTGCAGAGGGGGCTCTCCAACCAGGCAGATGAAGTGTCGATGGCAGAGAGGCTCTCCAAGGCCGCCGAGGGGCCAGTGTGAGGGTCTGTCTCTGGTTCCCAGCAGATGGGCCCGCTCACTGCACTCTGGAGGAGGGGGCCCCCGAGAAGAAAGATGGAGCCCCTTGAGGTGGCCCCAGATTGTTTTGATCGCTCCCCGACTTATTCCAAACTATGAATAATTTAGGGTTGCATTTCAATTCCTAATCTCTATTGACTACTCAACCAGCCTCTGCTTACTCCCTTCCTTTTGCCTTTGATCGCCCGGGAAACGTTTAATAAAGCATCTGACATTGAGTCTGTGCTTAAGTGTTCAAGAAATGCGGGTGAAATGACCCAAGCACGGGATGAGCTTTGACTGGAACCTTCATAAATATGGTCTCCGAGTCACATCCGGGAAGCACGCGGGACTTACGGCGGCATCCACGCTCGGGAGGGACATTTACAGCCTCAGCAGAAAGGCTGGATAATGACCCCATTTAGAACAGCCATTTAGCATCATACATATGTTTCCGCAAATAAATCTGCTCTCACCCCGGGGCTGACTCGACAGCTCTGCCTAGTGGTTTGCCCTAAATGCGCAGAGCCTGCCGCGTGTCCCTCCACAGATGAAGAAATACAGTCGGCCATCCTTTTTGGGAGTGAGCGCACCAAATGAGAAAGAAATGGGAGAAAGCAGCGCGCAGGAGCTGTGTTTATTTTCTAGCCGGCGGCCCACATGACATCGTGACAACTGCTGCAGGAAAAATCAGCCACAGTCGAGACCCAGACAAGCGTTCCAACAAATATCTTTGAGAGGACGAAAGAAAAATACCAAGTTTCTCATCAGAGGCACCGTCACAGTGAGGGTGAACAGTGGGGCGCTGGTTAGGGCTAGTGAACCATGGGGGAGGGAGCCAACTGGTTTAAAATCCTTCGGGGTCTCCCCTTGACTTTTAGGATAAATTTCAAGTTCTTTGAAAAGGCAGAGGAGACCCCCCTAGTCTAACCACGTCTTCCTCACCACTGGAGTCTCCTCTGCTCTGAACCCCCAGAACCACCAGCAAATGTCTCCTGTTCTCTGGCAGTGTCTCCCCTCATCTGCCCCCACCCCCATGGAGTTGCAGGCCCACCAGCTGCCAGGTCGTCCTGCGTGGTTACTTGGGGCGAGGAGCCATGTCTCCGGGGCCGACACCTGGCAGGTGCTGGAGAAGCAGTTCTTCATCACTAAAGGTGGCTTGTACATAGCTGCTACCACGGCCAGCTACCTGCCTTGACCTCAGTCTTCCTGGCTGCCTTTTGGGGACCAGTGCCAGCCTCATTGTACAGGGCAGAGATGAAGATGCCAGTTTCCCCGGCGGTTCCCCAGGTCATTCCTCCAGCTAGTGTGTTGGGGGTAGGGATCTGAACCCAGGTTGTCAGACTCCTGAGCCCATGCTTGCAAAGACCACTTGGGCTGAGTGAATACGTGATCAATGTACAGTTAGGAGACATCTTTCTGGTGTTATTTCTTGAGAGGGGAGGAGCAGCGAGACCTCTATTGTCGCACAGAGTCCGGTGCCTGGGGTGCCTGGGGTGCCTGCGGGTGCAGAGGGGTGAGGCAAGAGGAGCTTCTCTTCCTACTTGATATCTTGCGCCTTTGACTTTTTGTCAGCTCATTCCTTTTTGGGGTCAATAATCATAGATGATCAGGATGGATACGAATGACTTCACTGTCTTGAGTTATAAGCAGCAAGTCCTCTTGCCCCATCACTGCTGCTTAGACAGGAGGAGAGCAGAGCCACAGGTCATGGTTAACTCTGGGTGGACACACATCTGAGGGCAGGGGTTTGCTTTAGGAGGGGGGTTATTGTCAGCATTTCGTTCACCGTCTTCTTTCTCAGAGCTGTTAGATCTTGAACACATGCTGACTTTCCTGTCTGCAAGAACTTGGATTTTGAGGTGGAATAAATTGCTCCAATGGGGTTTTGAACAGCCCCCCAAGGTCCGGAGGTGGCTCTCAGGCAGGTCCTTTCTTGTGGTGCCAGCGGGCACAGGGCAGATTCTCTGTTGATTCGGGCAGACGGGTAAAGGAGAGACCCAGGGCCCTCAGTGGCTTTTTCAGGCTTTAATGCTCTTTCTATGCCCACTGCTCTGGGCAAGCCCACAGGCTGGCAAGGCAGGGTTGTGGGGGGTTGGACAGGAGGCTGGCAGTCTTCCTGGCCCCTGGCGAATCTTTACTCTTTCTCTTTGGGCCCTCTCTGGCATTCTCTTGTGTTCTCTTCCTCTGTAGCCACTCTCCCGTAGCTGTCCCCTGTCTCTGAGTGATGCCGCCCTTATAGCCTCAACCTCCAGGCTCAGGTGTGCCCACTCACATGTGCCCACACCACACTCCAGGTGCCCCGTGCCCAGCGCCCAAGTGCCTCCTGCATTCAAGGCCCCAGGTGACAGCCACAGGGACTAGGGGCATAAAAGCCTGAGCAATCCACTCACCCGCATGCAGCCACAGCCCCTTCCTTTGCGCACTCAGGGCCTCGGGGTCCAGACGTGCTCGTGAGGTCACTTGACGCCTGAGGTGGGTCCACAAGAGCTGCCTTTTAATTTTAGGCCAAATTGTTTTTCAATAGCAGAGAATAATGCTGGGATTTCAGAAGAGGTGATGGAATGTGTCACCCTCATTCAGGGACCATCTCCCCACACAGCTCCCCTGAGAAGCTCACATGTGGGCATCACACACTCACCCCTGACTGCTTTTCCTGGGCTTGTGAAGGTGGTTGCTGTGACGAACTTGAGCTCTGATTATTTGATCACAGTGAGGTCAGCTCCAGGAGCGAGCACTGGCCGAGACCCAGAACATACCCCAGCTCACTCACGATAAGGTCAGTAGCAAGAAGTAAATCACAAACTCTATACTTAGAACAACCCTCCCCAATAGACTGACGTCCATTTTCAGACATGTTCTTCATCAGTTCTCCAAAACAATGCGTTCTCTATTCGAAGGTCTGGCTGCTTTCTTCTAGACAATAATGGCCATTGACTTCCTCGGCGGGCAGCTGCGTTCGCCTCTCCACTGAGATTCCTTAATTGGAATCACCCTCCCATTGACCTAAATCATTCATCACCGACTCTTTCAGGCCACTCCTGATAGCCCCGGAGTGGAGGTGCCACCTGCTTTTCTCTCGTGTGAGAAGCATTTCCACTGCGGGAAGCTCGAGTCACTGCTCAGAAAGCGAATTTCTTTTGTTCTCACATCGCCGTGAACAACTTTGCATTAATAGCAGAACCTTGGGCCACTTGATCTCTGGGCTCCCTACTTGCCAGTGAGGTTGATGAGGGCTGGCGCTGGGAAACAGGGATTGTCCTCCGGCCCCCGGCCCTGTGGCTGTCACCCACCCGCCCAGCCGACCATCTGCGGGGACCTCTGAGCCTCACACATACTGTTCCTGCTGGGGCCATTCCTGCCCGTTCTCCGCTCTGCTGCCTGTGTCGGTGGTGCTTGCTGTGGGCATGCAACATCACCCGCTCGGAGGGCGCCTGCCTGGCAGCCCCGGCACATGGAGCTCAGCAAATGTGTCTCTCCCCCACCCGCCCCATTCCTCGCCAACTTATCTCTTCTTCCTCTAAGGTCACATTTATCACCCTGCACTGACCTGTCTCGTTGCCCGCCCATTTTCCTGAGTGGTCTGTGCGGTACTTGACAGCAAGGATCCCTCTTCTCCAACGCTGACCCCCTTGGGCCTCACATGCCTGACACACTTACAGGGTCTCAATCCCAGGGATACCCGGTACAGGGGTGTAGGGGCGGGACAGGCCACTGCGCAGGTTTTCTGATCCAGGAGACCGGGTGAAGGAGGAGTCAGAGTCCTCAGTGGCTTTTGCAGGTCTTTTATTGGGCTTCACCAGGCACATGGCAGGCAGGGGTGCTGGGGGGCCGGGAGGCTGGCAGGCCTCCCAGCCCCCAGCAAATCCTCACTCTATCTGGGCTCTCTGGCCTTCTCTCTACTTCTCTCTCGGCTTCTGCTGCTGCTTTCTTGGCTTCTGATTTCAGCTTCTACTTGGCGTCCCTGTGATGCCACCCTTAAAAGCCCAGTCGAATCCCATCTACATAGGCCCACACCCTGCTCCAGGTGCCGCCATCAGGCATGCATTCAGGACCGCAGGGTTCCCTCATCTATCCTAATGGCGGGAGGACAGAAAAGCCAGATACTTTTTACCTTACCCTACAGGGAGGAAATGGGTGCATGCGTGGATGGATGAGTGGGTGGGTGGGCAGATGGATGGGTGAGTGGGTGTTTGGATGAGTGGGTGGGTGGGTGGATGGATGGATGAAAAAATAGGGGAATGAATAGAATGATGATGGAGGAAGGATGGAGGAAGATTCACAATCTCTTTCATCATTTTTCTCCTCCTAGAAACAAAATCTTCCTTTCAGCTAAGGCTGGTAGAAATATTTGTGCTGATAACATCTACAGCAGTTCTGCCAAAGCAGGGCCCCAGGGGAACTTGGCAAGAGACAGTGGCTGAGTCCGGCCTCCGCCTCAGGTGGGCTGGTGGCCACAGGAACCGCAGCTGACGCCGAGTAACTGATGCTCTTAATCCAAAGGCGAGTGAGGCCGTCGCACAAAACTGTGAGGGGCTCAGAGTGAGGGGGAGCGAGCCTGCCGGAGGATCTTCCACTCGCGTCCGAGGGGACAGCATGCCTCACGGGGAGGCCAAGTGAGCCAGGCCTCTTCTGATGGCGCACACCCTGGTTTTAGAAGAATCAGTTCATAGGGACTTCGGGGCAGGGCGTGTGTTCAGCGGGCGCGCAGCAGCCGACCAGCAGCGGGGAAGAAGCACAGTTGCACGTGCTCCTTCAGAGGGCTCGCTCGCCCTTCAGAGAACACACCTGGATTGCTGCCCCTTCTCGAGCCCTCCCTGCTAACCCTCCCTGGATTAAGCAGCAACGTGTCCAGGGCGAGAACCCTTGTGCTACCCACTCTTCCAGCAGCCCAAGCACAGGCGCACCTTGGAAACACCTGGGTGTGGCTCCAACCTGCACGACAAAGCCGCCACCACGCTGAGTGCGTCTGGGTTCCCTGGCTGTGAAAGGTGTCGGGGGCAGCCTCCTGCCCACCGCGTCCACGCAGGTGTTTCCCTTCACCAACCTTTCCCCTCCGCAAAGCAGCAGCGCCCTCTCCTCCCGAGTCCTGCTGGGCCTACACGGGCGTCTCTTTCTTAATAGCCCATTCTTTAAAACTGTAAAAAAAATGCACCTGCACGCTACTTCAGTGTGTTAAGTGAGCAGTAGCGCTGTGTCTCACAGCACGTCCAGCCCTTCTTGCTAGAACAGGAGCACATGAGCGAGGTCCTCAGGAGAAGGGATCTCAACGGGGGGAGGGCTGGGAAACCACAATGTCTGCGGAGAGCAATCAAAAAGCGGGGCGCAATCAAACGCGGCCAGCCCGTCTCCTCCTTGGATCTCACTGGCCCGCGCTCCTGGCTGAGCACAGGGAAGCAGACAGCAGAGGCCCAGGCCCTGGCCCAGCCTCCCAAGCCGTGGCCCCTGCCGCTGCCACTGATTCCAGCGCCTTCCTCATCTGTTAACGGGAACCGCCACGGGGTGAGCCTAGGGTAATATTTAGACAGGATTTACAAAGAAAAGAACCCAGTTAATCCTGAGATAGAGGTCTTTTCATTCCTATTTGTGGAGTGGGTGTGGACGAGTCCCATTTTCCTCCCCTTCAAGCCCCTTTGCGGTTGCAATTTCTAACTTCGCAGCCACAAAGCCAGCATCAGCTTCCGCCACTTGGCAGGGGGCAGGGACGGGGCCTGCCCTCAGCACACCCAGGCTCTGACTCCGGTCCAAGGGCAGCAAGGTGCTCAGTGAAAGCCAGACGGCCTGGAGGGGCGGGCGTGGCCGTGGCCGAGACCACTTACCTCAGCATAAAACGATGGAGGCCTGCCCTGGAGTCTGGGGGGCTATGCGGGTGGCAACTAGGTGACTTATTTAAGCGTCAGGTTCCTCACCTGTTGGCAGAGGTAATAACTGTGCCCACATGGTAGGGTTCTTAGGCGGGCAAGTGAGGGGACGCAGAGAAAGCCCTTGTCCTAAAGCTTAGCCAGTGGAAGGGACTCAAGGTTGTTTATTTTTCTGTTTATCGGATCTGATGGTCTCTGTTCTCTCGGTCCATCTCGTCTTATTTTTTTAAGCCTCAGTCCTTTAAGGCTTGGAATAAAAGCTCGGCTGGGGCCTCAGAAGACAGAAACATCAGATAACAAGGCTTTCAGAAACATTCCGCCCACACACCTGGTTATGAAGAAGGCCTTTCAGATCTGCTTCCGGACAGTGCCCGTGTCTCCAAGGGGAGACAGGCTAAGACGGCCCGGGTTCCCCTCTTCCTCTCTTAAATGCCACCCCCTGAATCAGCACACGGAGGGGCCCCAGGGTGTTGTGTTCTGTACATCCTGGGCCTGTCCATTCAGGGAGCCCCTTCCCCTGGGGCCCTGGGAAAAGCCCAGACTCCTCCCTGGTTCATCCCCAAGATGCTCTGCTGGACTGAACCCCATGCCGGCCTCCTGTGCTCAGTCCTTTCGCCCCCAGAAGAGCCTGCTCAAAGCCTATCCTGTCCGTGGGAAAATGCCCCGAAGACTCTCTGTCGTGGGCAGTCACTGGCTCCCCCCGGGTCCACATGGAAGGCTGTAGGGCTCTACCCGCTTACACTTGCTGAGAAACAGCCTCACAGTCTCTTGATGGTCCCACCTCATCCCACCCCACCCCAAACTCTCTGATGAAAGTTTCAGGGGCATTCGATGGACTTCCTGGCCAACATCAAGTCAAACCAATCAGCTCCAGGAGCTGAGAAGTGCTATGACTTTGAAAAGGAGATTTCCTTTGTTACACTGACACTGTCCTCACTCTCTGGAGACCTGACAGCCACACAGTCGACGCCGGGGGCTGATCAGAAAGACATAAGGGGCCACCTAGAACAAAAATCCAGAGGTAGGCGGAGCAGGAGGGGTGTTGGTAAAACCCAGCCCACCTCTGTCTTCTCCAGGCAAAGGCTGAGTTCCATCAGGGGTGGGGGTCGGCCGGGAATTCTGAGTGTCTCAGACCTGAGCTCCTTGCAGCAAAATCAGGGGGCCTGGTTCTCCAGGGGTAAGCGTCTGTATGTCGGGGAATTCCAGGAGGAGCTTCAGGCCTCCTTGTCTCCCTGGCATCTGCCTAAAGACCAAGAGGTCTTCGTGCCAGACACTGGTTGCTTTGTTTTTACTAAAAGAAAACCTGTAGTTTATTTTGTTCTCCTTCCTGGCCCTCGTCCTGCCAAGCCCCTCTCTGAGCTGACTGCGAGGCCAGGTCTGCCTGCCACCCTCCCATGCCCACGCACAAGGCCTGTCTCTCCACGTCCAGCAGATGCTGGTCTAGTAAGAGGATGAGGAGGCACCTTCTAAGGGATGGCGGCTGCAAATCCAGAGCTGCAGATGCTGCTCCCTGACAGTCCCTGATCTAGTGGACAGTCGTCCTTCGAGATCCCCACCGAGCCGGCCGAGTCATCTGTGCTCAGCCCATTGTGGAGGAAACTCGGGTGCTGGACTTCGGCCACGTGACTGAAGGGGTGTTTGCCGGGTGATTATGACAACCGGGCTTGGCATCTCTCGGCGACTTCAGACTGTAATGACTCAGCAAGCTCCTGGAGCGCTCCAACCCGCCCCATCTCCCCTCAAGTCCTCTTAGCAGGCACCGTCCTTGAAGAGACCCAGGCCCCAGCCACCACCTCGGGCCTCGCTGGTTTTCAGATCACCTGCACAAGCTCATCCTGGACACTCACACCTGGCGTAGAGCCCTTCAAAGCCCCTGATTGTCCAAATAGGGAAACCAGCGCCCCGCCACGGAGACTATAGCCCAGCCCCATTTTTTGTGGGCCCCTTGCTACCCGCCAGCCCCCATGCATCAGCTGTTGAAACAGTTTCCCACCCACCACCCTGTTCAAGGCCTTTTCTTCCAAAATGCTCTGGCTGCCTCCCTGCCCTGACACAACCACCCATTTCTGCGCATCGGCTTTGCTCGAGGATCTCGCATCCTGTCTCCCTGGGGTTCATGCTGCTGGAGAGCAAAGCTCTGTGGCCCAAGCTCAGTCTCTCGGTCCTGGAGCAGGTGGGATGCTGAACGAAGGAGCCGCCTGGGGGCTCTGTCCCCTGATGTCTGCCCTGGACCGGGCCTCAGGAAACCCAGAAGGGTCTGCACCACCCAGACGTTTTGGTTGTGGCTGCAAACTCTAGAGGCGAAGACCAGGAGCCACTGGCAGCCATGGTGCCTGTGCGTGGCTCCCCGGACAGCTCCTGGGATCTAGGATTGGTCAGTGGGTCTGTTACAGCGCAACCCTGATATAAAACAGGTTGCCTGACTGCGGGTCCTCACCCATGCGCTTAAGGGGACTTATTAACGCTCAACTGCAGACACACGCACAAGGTGAATAAAAGATTTACAGGGGAAGGGGAAAGGAATTACTCAGGGAGAAAAGAGGGAGATGTGGTCGTAAATGCGTCCTACCTGTTCCGCGGCCTGGATCCCAAGGACCGGCCGAGCTGGAGAGCACCTGACAATGCCGCGAGGCCAAGAGGGCGACCCGGGCCACACGGCCAGGTAAATACTCAGCCCGAGAATCCGGTTGCTCACTGCGCCCTCAGGTCCTCGCAGCCTTCCCTGTGGTGGTGATGGCATTTGTAGTTCCCAGCGTCGTGGGGGTGGCATCCACACAGCCTGCACGGACTTTGCTCAGCACGTCCTTCCCCCTAACAGTTCCAATAGCAGGACTCGCTCATTTGCTTTTCCTGACAGATGTATTTGTCCCCCAAATGGCCACAAAGGTATTTCCAGTTCCACAGCTCCTCAGAACCTTGCTGCTCCGCATCAGAAGAGGGGGCCTGTGCCTCCTCTGCTCAGCAGGCCCTGGTCTCCAGGAGTGTGGGGCCAGCTCACATCAGGGCCTGCTTGGGCTCAGGCGCCGGGAGCAGACGAGACTCACACGCGCGCGTGGCCGCTGTGCCCGGCAGCTGAGCTTCGGGGTGGTTTCTCAGCGAACAGTCGCACGCTGGCCCGGACAGAGAGGTCTCCTAGGATTTGAGGTTTGGACATACGGGGCTGGCTGGTCGCCCCGGCTGGGCCTACGGGAAGTGCACGTGACTCGGGCGCTGAGTGTGAGACTTTGTCTGGTTTTTCAGATGAACGTTTCCTGAGGCTGAGGTAGCGCCGTTGTCCACACGCTGAACAACGTGGTGGTGATTTGCTTTCTTTCTGGCTGGATTTCACTTCCACCCGAAATGTGGAGCTAGGAGGGCGCGCCTAGGTCTGGGGGGGTGGGCCTGGGGCTCCCTGCTGTCCAGCCTGGGGGCCGTGGCACTGTTTTCCTCTGCCTGGAACCCTCACCCCTTTCTATTTCTTGGAATGCTCTTGCTTACGCCCTCCTGATGGCCTCTGGCCCTGGAGAGGGAGCCCAGCCGGAGACCACCCAGCACGGGGAGGGGGGGGCCTCAGCGCACCTCCCTGCACCTTTGCACTCACTGCCTGGCCAGTAGGAGGCGCTCGAGGGGTGTCTTTCTAAATGCTAAAAGGATAAATGAGAGGGGACTCAAAATACAAAATGGAGGTGGACTTGAAAATTCCCTGGTGTAGCGGCAGGAAGGGACGGAGCAGGATTTCTAAGGCCCGAGCAGATGGGGTGAAGGAGGCGTCCTGGAGTCCTTGGTGGCTTTTCAGGCTTTATTTGCGGTTTACCAGGTACACGGCAGGCAGGGGTGCCGGGGTCTGGGAGATCGTCATTCCTCCTGGGCTCCCTGGTGGTCACTGCCTCACTTTCGTTCTCTTTCACTCTCGTTCTCTCTGCTGCTCTGCTTCTGCAGGCGTCCCCGTGACACCGCCCTTATAAGCCCAGCCTCTCAGCACAGGTGTACCCCCCTACGCAGGCCCACACCCCACTCCAGGTGCCGCCATCAGGCATGCATTCAGGGCTGCAGGGATCCATCATCCATCCTAGTGGCGGGAGGGCAGAAAAGCCTGACATCGTTTACTTACCCTACACCTGGGCAGACGAAATCACTTCACTATGTAAGTAGGACGGAAACTGTTTATCAGAAGAGAAGCTGAATTTGTGTTATTTCTTGTAGAAGCCTCTGACAATTATAAAAGGAACTTCAGCTATCCTAAACAGGGTACGAGGGCGTCCCTTTAAACCCATCCCTCAGCATCCTGAGGAGTCTGTGGCAAAAATAACCGTAAATAATAATAAGGGTAAGCTACTCCTGTGTCTCCACTTTTCAGCCAGCCTGTGGCTCCACGCCCTCAACTTCACAGCAGGGGCTGACGGTTCCCAGAAAGAGAACTGTTCTTATATACACAATAAACTCTTACTGAATATGATTATTGACTTGGTGGTTTTAGTTTTGCTATTTCTGGATTCTCGACAGAGGTTCTGGTGTCCAACTCCCACCACAGAAATCTCCTCTTCAATAGCCCTGACAAGTGATCATTATCTGTATAAACACTTCTGGATGGAGCTCTCTACCTCAGAGAAACAGGTTCCATTCCATTTTTAGAAAAAGACTTCCACACACTATTAACCATCTGCCTATAATTTTTAATGTCTGCTTTTCAGAACATTCTCATCTGTCTGCCTCCTGGAAGGCCAGGTCTGGTTCACCACAGCCGTGTCTCCCGGACCCTTATGACCTACGCCAACTGGAGCAGCTCCCTGCTTTAAGTCCATGGAGGTCAGCAACACAGCCTCGGGGATCCTGGAAAACTGCAACCACTGAGAAAGAGTCTGGTGGTGGCGAGCTTTCTGTAGTGCCAGAAAGGCACAGAGCAGGTTTCCTATGGATGTGGGAAGAATCTTGGAGCCCTTAGTGGGGTTTTCTGGCTTTTGATGATCTTTCTACACCATTTGTAGTGCAGCAACCAGGTACAGGGCAGGCAGGGGTGCTGGGGGGGCAGGAGACTGGCAGGCCTCCCAGCCCCTGGCAGGATCTTTACTCTTTCTGGTCCCTTCCTCCCATAGCCTGTCCACTGCTATCTGCTGCCTCGTCCTCTGTGACACTGCCCTTACAGGCTCAGCCTCCAGGCTCAGGTGTGCCCACTCACGCATGCCCACACCATACCCCAGTGTCCACCATCAGGCATGCATACCCTGAGCTCATGTTCACAAGCACCTCCTGCATTTAAGGCCGCAGGTGATAGCCACAGAGGCCAACAGTGCAAAAGCCTAATCAATCCTACAACCAGGATGGGAGCCCTGTCTCTCCCCTCGCCTGCAGAGCAACATCACAAAAGATCCTCTCCGAGGCTGGCCCAGACTCAACAGCTGGACCATGATGGGCAGTGGCTTCGGTTCACCTGGCCAGAACCTTCCAGCTGGTGGCTCCGCTGTGGGAATCTGTCGGGTCCCCTGCAGGCCCATCAGGCCCTGCGCTCGCAAGGGGCATGCTTGCTTCCTGGGCCCTGGGCTGTGCCGCCAGGAGCGCTGGGAACCTGGAGACAGGGCCCTTTGCCCTGAGTGGGGCCCTGTATCTGCCAAGGGCTCAGCCTCCGCGGAGGTCTGCTCATAGGTGTGGCCTCAACCAAACCAAACAAACAAGATGAAGCCTCAAAGGTCAGCCCCATTGTGGATTTTGTTTTCACACTACAGCGTTTTGTCTTGGAACTGGCAGGAGGCTTCACGCCGGCACTGCTTTGTCCATGAGGCTTCAACTGCAGAGAAGAAAGCCCAGTTCTGGACAAAAACTCTCCCTAGACACAAAGAAATCAGGCTTCACCCCAAGTCCTTGCTGAGGGTGGAGAAAATAATAGCGTGAAATCCAGAGCTTCTAGAACTCTCGGTCCTCACTTAGTACCTCTGGGCCCGCCTGGGTCTTTTTCATTTTAATTAACCCAGTGAACCAGCCTCTACCTTTCAAAGGAATCTCAGGGCAACTTTTCTGCCAAGTCCCCTCCGAGTCCCTGTGACACTCGAACACGGGTCAGGATCTTGTGTAGGATGAGGAAGTCTGAGAAGAATAAAGATTATAGGGGAACAGCTACCTTTCTGTTCAAGCTCTTGTTTTGCGTCCCTGAAATCTCAGATTCAGCTATTACAATGAGGTCCTGTTGTAGAAAGAGCTGGCCCTTTATCACCACTTAAAATCTAATTAATCCATATTGAAGCACAAAGATTTCTGTTGTGTTTTAGGGTGAGGGGTCATAGAGCCCTCTTTGTTCATCCTTAGACTTATAATCATCAAGCATTGGGGATATAATTTTACCAAGCAAATTGGAAGGTAACAAATCAAATCCTTATCAGAAAGCCTAACTCATAGTTTTAACAGAGTCCTTCATCCTTTACATGAAACACTATATTTGAGAAGAACAAACACGCGTTTCAGAGTGCCCAAAGAGTTAACGAGCGCAGCTTATATTCCAGCGGCGTCGATGCAAGGCCGTCACACTCCTGTCAACCACGGAGACAGCAGCTTCTATAGGGGCGGAATACGCCTTCCCATTTTGTTGCAATGGCCTCGGGCTTTGGAGTGATTATGCAATTTGTTGGACTTTTATTATCGCTGCTGGGATGGGTTTTCTCTATTATCACAACTTATTTGCCACATTGGAAAAACCTCAACCTGGAGTTAAATGAAATGGAGACCTGGACCCTGGGCCTCTGGCAAACCTGTGTCGTCCAAGAGGAAGGTGGGAGGCAATGCAAGACCTTCGATTCCTTCCTGGCTCTGCCTGCTGAACTCAGGATCTCCAGGATTTTAATGTTTCTGTCCAACGGGCTGGGATTTCTGGGCCTGCTGGTCTCTGGCTTTGGCCTGGACTGCCTGAGAGTTGGAGAGAGTCAGCAGGCTCTGAAGAAGCGGCTGCTGATCTTGGGGGGCATCCTGCTCTGGACAGCAGGCATCTCGGTCTTGGTTCCTGTCTCCTGGGTCGCCCACATGACGGTGCAGGCGTTCTGGGACGAGACCCTCCCGGAGATCATGCCTCGGTGGGAGTTTGGGGATGCCCTGTTTCTCGGCTGGTTCGCTGGTTTTTTCCTGCTCCTGGGAGGCTGTCTGTTGAACTGTGCAGCCTGCTCCTCCCGGCCCCCTCTAGTTTCGGGCCACTATGCAGCGGCGGAAATGCCAACTCAGTGTCCATAGCTGAGTGGAAATGTACATCTGAAAATGTAAGGCTTTCACAAGATTGGAGATGCATCCTGCTACAGCCACTGTGATAAGGGTCTTTGTTATGCAACTAAATCTGGGCTGCTCACAGTCTCATTCAATAACCCGTTTTCTACCAGGTCCTCCCTCCCCCAGCCCCTCTCAAGGCTGGAGAAGTAAGAAAGAGGTAAATCTTAAATCTAAAATGATTATGCTAAGCGTTACACAGATATGAGCCAAAGCATGTCATCGCTGGGGTTACTAAAATCAAAATGTGCTGCTGGTCGTGCAATACCCCAAGGCTTCAGCTTTCATGTCAATTTTATGTTAGAAAAGGTTTTTGGTGTTCTTGTTGGTAGCTGAAAGTGATAGTAACTAGTTTTCCTAAAGAAAAAAAAAGCTGAAATCTTATAAGCTGCCCGCATTAGCAAGCCACATGTTAAGTCAACCCAGTGTTATTTCCACAGCTGAGGCTGCTCTTTGAACAGAAGGGGCTGAGCTCAGACACCTGTGCGACAAGGTGAGAAGCTGGGGATTCTCGGCACAGCTCGATGCTCTCAGGCTCAAAATAAGGGCCAGCCTCCTCTCTCCTCCAAAAGCTGCATATCTAAGAGAGAAACATTCCAAAAATATTTCGCTTGATAGCAGATAGGGACAGCTCATTTGCCCGAAGAAGACTTTCCTTTGTTCAATTAAAAATGACAAGCTGGGGATAGAGGCTTTTGTGCTGACCCAGCTGAGTCTAAGCTACAGCGCCCTGTTGCTTAACTTCTCTGCAGCGCGGAAAGCGTGTTTCGGCAAAGGAAAGACACACGTGTTGATGCGCATGTGCATGAATTTGGCAGAAAGACACGTAGGTAAGCGGGCCGTGGCGTCCTCAGGTTCTGTGGCCTGTGCTAAGGGCTTTGGAAAAGATGGCCTGATTTCAGTCTCCAGAGATTTGATAACAGTAATTTATTTGGTTAAGTAACAGTTTTCTGGCCACTATTTTGAAAAGTGGCAACACCTTGACATGACATACAGACTAGAATGTGAGGATAAAATGAGCAGATAAAAGCCGGCAGAGGCCCTTAGCAAGCTCGAAAGCAGCGGGAGTTGAAGCAAAGCTGTCAAGGAAACGCTGTGCATTTAGACTTTACTTCTCGGACGGTAGGAAGGTGGGGGCATGAAAGCCATCCAGACCTTCACGAGGAAAGGAGGCGTGTTACCCCTTCAGGTTGTTTCCATAACATGCTGTGCGTTACAAAAGCCAGCGCATAGGACATGAACCTGATCCTGGCCACACCTCGGCATAACTGGTTTGCAGAATTATTTCCCTATCCCTTTCTGAAACCTATTCAACATGGAATCAAACAATGTCAACTCTGGCAGCAATCCTCCTATACACACAATGAAAAAGTGCTGAAGTGATAACACAAGGGCTGCACTTTTTTTCACGACACCCCAGAGCAGGTGTGAGACTGCCCAACGCGCTCAGAGCTCGCCGATGGCGCTCACCTTTAGAGCTGCGGCACAGTGGGCTGGGATTTCATTGTCTTTACTGGGATGGGTTTTATCCTGCCTCACCAACTACCTGCCCCAGTGGAAAGACCTCAACCTGGATTTAAATGAAATGGAGACCTGGACCCTGGGCCTCTGGCAAACCTGCGTCGTCCAAGAGGAAGGTGGGATACAGTGCAAGAACTTCGATTCTTTCCTGGCTCTGCCTGCTGAACTCAGGATCTCCAGGATTTTAATGTTTCTGTCCAACGGGCTGGGATTTCTGGGCCTGCTGGTCTCTGGCTTTGGCCTGGACTGCCTGAGAGTTGGAGAGAGTCAGCAGGCTCTGAAGAAGCAGCTGCTGATCTTGGGGGGCATCCTGCTCTGGACAGCAGGCATCTCGGTCTTGGCTCCTGTCTCCTGGGTCGCCCACATGACGGTGCAGGCGTTTTGGGACGAGACGGTCCCGGAGATCGTGCCTCGGTGGGAGTTTGGGGATGCCCTGTTTCTCGGCTGGTTCGCTGGTTTTTTCCTGCTCTTGGGAGGCTGTCTGCTGAACTGTGCAGCCTGCTCCTCCCGGCCCCCTCTAGTTTCGGGTCACTATGCAGCGGCGGAAATGCAGTATCACTGCCAACACCTGGAGATGAAAACCACCCACCTGAGGATCTGAGCCAGGAGGGATCAGCGGTGTCGTCTTCCGGAGACGCTTCCTCGGCTCTGGATTTGGGAGGGCTCTGACTATACAGCCCTACACTCACTCTGCTGCTGATTTTCAAAATGCCTTTTTTCCTCCTGGGGCTATTAGCTTCTTAAACAAGAATTTCTAAGATGGTAAACCACTTCTATTTTCTACTCTGAGCAATACCAATCAAGACTTAATAGTAATCATACTCATTACAGTGGATGAGTTTTCTCAACTTTCAAATAGATTCCAAGGTCTGCGCAGAACTGGTAAATAAGACATATTAGGACTTAGGTGTCATTGAAGGTGTTATTTATAGAGGTGAATCATCTTGGCAATTGGAAGTGTTCCTGTTAATTGCTATTTCTTCCGAGTGTTTAAGATCACCTATTATATGAAAACTTAACGTCTCCTTGCACATTTATTTAAAATGTATATCCGATCATACTAAAAACAAAGATCGCTGGCTCTGTGAAAGCGTGAGAGGTAAGACACGCCTGACGCATCATGTCCTTTGATGGGAGACCTCAGTCAAAGGAGCTTCTCGGCCACCTTCACCCGTAGCATCTCCCCTCTGCCAGAAGCGGGGGTGGGGTGGGGTGGGGGGGGTGAGCTGGAGTTTGGGACGGGTCACATGACATCGACCACACAAATGTGCTTCGGGCTCTTGTGTTCCAGGCACCATGCTGGACGGCCGACAGTCCTGCCCACCCCGGCCGCCTACCCCAAGGCACTGCAGGTGGGGCTGGAGAAGATCCTGGCACCAAGGCCCCGGGTCTGGGAGCACACAGCCTGGACAGGTGGCCGGGACTCTGGGGCCCTTTGGTGCCCTCGCCCAGTGAAAATCCTCTGCCTTTTTTTAAAAAAATCAGCAATACATATTGTCCACCAAGAACTATCCTCGGGCCTGGGGAGTTCTTCATGGAATATTTCATATTTGCTATGGACAGAGTTCAAGTGAACTTTTGTGTCTGCGCCAATCAAGGAAATTAACTGAACAATAAAGGTCACTGAAATAGAGTATCAGGCAGTATCTTTGTTTAACAAAGTATCTTTGTTAAAAAAAAAAAAAAAATTTCCCACCCGTAAACACACAAAAACTGCAGAAACCAAAGTTAAACTATGTGATGTATTTGCATATTTTTACAAACATGACAAATGACAACAGAAACATATTCAGAATTTAACCTGATTAAATATTTAGTTCAGTCCTGAGCTTTTGATATTTAATACAATATAACGTAGTAACAAAAAAGATTTTAAAATTGATTTGATTTGCAGGCTACAGAGATTCAGCTAAACTTTGTTCATTTGGCTAGCAATATCCTTTTTGTACCTATTACAGATTCTCATATACAAAATTGTAATAACATATTGATAATTCAGACTGGAGAACTAAATATTACATTCTTTTTACCCTGTGCAGAATAAACTCTACCTTTTAAAAAATAGTATTTATAATATTAAAATTCTTATTTGTCCATATGGTTTTGTGATGAAGTTATTAAAATGTCTTGTCATTGTGAATCATTGGGGTTAGTACAAATACGAGAGAATTGTTAAAAGCTGCCTGTAAATACAAAACACTATCGCTGATTTTTAAAGTGTGGAAAAGGATTATATTGAGTTTGTCTCTCATGTTAGAAATGAGAAAATTTTGTGTAAGAAAACCAAAAGCATCTTGGTCACACTACTAACACTATCAGTCGGAGACAGATTTTGCTCTTTTATACTTATCTGAAACTTCTTGTGTTACAAAAAGCTAACAGCTCATCTGATGAAGTTTTATAAAGCTGTAAATATTCCGATATTGCCTCTTCTATGTCAAACATTTAAAAATGGCCAGAACCGAACTATATATTAAACAGAACATAAATAAGACCGTAAATAAATAAATGAAGAAAATAAAATCGTACGGTACAACTACACATAATTCTATAAACATTTTCATGGTCAAACTAAGAAGCTGGAAACAGCTGACCTTCATGTAACTCTACATTAAATAAACTCCTTTCACATTTGACCTTGACGAGGACGAACGATACTCTTTCTAGTTCTCCTTAGTCATCCAATAGACAGCCACGCAGGTCTGCGCCTGGCCGACTCAGGCTGATTTTGTTCAAAGTAGTGTCATGTCCAGTTACAGCTTCAAAGACATTTGTATATAAGTGACGGGACACAGAGGAAAAACACAATTAAAGTTCTAGGCTCAGAAATGGCTTCATCTGAATTTTGATTCTGATCAAGTGAACCTTCCAAAATAGGTATAATTACTTTCAAGAAAGTGTAAGTTTTGCCACTGAGGATTCTAGCTTAGGAATAGAACTTGTGCCGCCCCCAGCCCCACCCGCCCCACCCCCAGCCCCGTCCCAAGGCCCCTGTTCTTTTAAGATGATTTGTATTTCCAAAGTTTTGATTTAAAATTACCTGTTTCAGTATAGCCGACCAAGTTCTAAGGAGCATTTAAATTCCATTGGCACCACTGACCTTAGAAGCCTGACGCTGGCAGAGACATCGGCAGCTTTGTTTCCTTCCAGAAGTGCCTGGGTTGAGTCAGCTCAAATTCTACACTGGAGGTCACTTGAAGTCTCTAAACCTGTTTCTCTAGACTTTTTTTGGAAAACAAATGACTTTGCTTACACTTCAAGTCAATCATCTCCCCAGGCACACACTTCTCTTTGCCTCCCAACTCCTTCCCATAAATTAGAGCTGGGCTCCCCTAAAATAACTGCAAAGGAATTTCTAGCAAATATTAGAAATCTTTTCAATGAATGTGTTTTCTCTTTAATTTTTGGCAACCTGGGTTCCATCAGGAAACCTGCTGCTTTGTTCCTGGCTGCCCCAGAGGGTGCTGCTCCGGGGTCTCCCCACGGCCGAACGGCCGGTGCCCAGAGTCTGGGCCAGGCTGTCCACGCACACCCCTACACCTGGGACCAAACACGCCGGGTGCGAGCCCCAAGCCTGCACGTGAACACTCCAGCCACTTCGGGCGGAGTGGAAGCAGCAGGTGCCGCTGATGCGCCTCCTCCGGGGTGTCTCGAGGTGACTGTCTTCTCCCCCTCCGCTCCCCTCACTGTCCTGCACCACAAGCTCCCCAGCGTGGCCTGGAGGACTGCTCCGTCGCATTCTTGCACGGGGCATTCTGTTTTGGTTTTCTTTAGCCCGGCGGGAAAGCACAAAAGGACACTGTTTCAGAGGTGGAGGTGCGGGCCTGGCCTCCCCGCCCGCAGGCCGAGCCCACCCGCAGGCCGCGGGCTGCTGGCGTCTCTTGGGCTGGTGCCCTCTGCAGTCTCCTCCCGAGCACATCGGGGAAGAGCAGAGGCACCCGGCCGAGCCCAGGGCTCTTGGCCGCCAGTCCAGCAGGGCGCCCGCCGGGCTCGGCCTCTGCTCCGTGTCACCAGCTACAGCCACTGGCGAGACCCGCACGCCGCTCGCTGCCGTGTCCCAGAGCACCCCGGCCTGCTTAGCGGATGCTTTTTTTTCCCTTTTTTAAACACTTATGATTTACATTCAAGGTTCTTTGCGAAGGAACGTGTTGAAAATCTGACGTGAAATAAAAGCTCTTTAAGAGTCCAGGTGGTGACAGAAGGCCCCCCGCCTCGGCGCCCCCAGGACGGCGCGGGCAGCGTCACACGTCGTCCGCCGGCAGGGACGGGATGCTGATCTTGGCTCTGGTGAAGTAGGCCATCTTCTCCCTGGGCGGGGCGAGACGTGAACACGGTGGTGAGAACCCCGGGACCCTGCACAGCATCCCCAGGAGCCCCTCGGCCTCCTCTGGGCTGGACGCAGACAGGGCTCCTCAGGTAAAATCACGTAAAATCCAGGCCTCCGGGGCCTGTCACAGCAGCTGCGGGGAGGAGGCCTCGGCAGCGGCTGCCATGTCCCTGGACGCCAGGGGGGCAGCCCTCCCGGGGGTCCCGGGGGGAGATGCTCGTCCCCACTGGGGTCTGCTCCAGGATGAGCGCGTCTGAGCCAGCAAGGCGAGAACCAAGAGGGAGGACACCCGGCAACCGCCTCAGGGGCCTCCTGGAAAACGATTTCAAGTCCAGGATGGCTGGCAACGGCGAGGGCGGCTTGGTGGGCGACCCCAGGGCTTAACCAAAGGGAAGGACCTGGCGAGTCTGACTGTCTCAAAGCTGCAGCACTGGGTAGAAAGGAGGTGACGGGGGAGGCCGGGAGAGAAGAGTGCAGGGTGGCGTGTGCACACACGTGCACACACACCTGAAGCCGGGCCCGCTGTTGAGACCCGGATGGTCTGGGTGGAGGAAGGTAAGGCAGGCGAGAAGTCAGAGTGGAGAGAGAAACGCTCTGAAGACCAAGCGGAGGCCAGAGAAGAAAAGGAAGAGGCGAGCGTGGGGCTGGGGTGAGTCCAATCCCACGAGACTCCACGAGGGCAGCGAGCGCACCCGCCACTGGGCCTTCTGGAGGAAGCAAAGACCCGAGGGGGCCCTGGCACGACCCCAACAGGTTTCTCTGACCTCGTGGGGTTTTTTAAATACTTGACTTAGTTGCCGGTGTGTGCATTTGAGATACTTGACGTGCACATCGCTGAAACCCAACTTTCCAGGACGAGTGAGAAGACCAGGGAACATGGGCTCTCGATTCCCGGGGGCAGCGGCTGGGTTCAGGCCCTGCTGCCCCTGTTCCCGGCTAGGCCGGCCTCGCTGCAGTCCATCTTACCCTTTCTTCCAACCCGCCCGACGCTGGCGAGGGATGCGGGGTGTTTGTGGTTTTAGCAACAGCTGGACGAGGGGCCTCTCCAGGTGACCACTTGCTCACCACCCTGATGCTCTAAAGGACTGAGGTGCAGCCTTCTCGAAAGTAACAGGAGGGATCGTGAGCGGAATAGTGCAGGGAAAACTCTTCACTGTCAACTGTCATATTCCAACAAGAGGGCAGAGGCCCTGGACCCCAGCTCCGGTCACTCCATTTCTCAACTCATTAGGTGGAGGAGGGGCTCCCCCTTCTGGGCCTCCCCTCCGCAGCCCCCCACGCCAGTCCTTCCAGCTCTGCTCTGGGGGAGCCCCTGCGTGAGGGCTGCCTGCTGGCCAGGGCTCACCTGAAGGACTGCACCTGCTGGGGGACCTTCCGGCTCTGCTCCCGAAGCCGACACACGTCCTTGGAGACTTGCCTCATTAGCTTCTCGGCGTTCAAGCCTTGCTTCTGCTCCTCCCTTGACTGCTCGGCCTGGACAGGGTGTGAAAACACACACGATCCACAAAACATGACCCAGGACATCCTGGAGGCACGCTGCAAGGCTCGAAAGACGGCCCGAGAGCCAGGGCAGCAGCCCGGGTGGCCGACAGGGAGCCGTGTCCGCCATCGGGGGTGACTCCCACACGCCAGCTCACCTTGATGGGGCGAGTTTACCATATTTTCAAAATCTTATCACACTGCCAATATGTGGTTATTTTATTACGCTTGGGAAACCTAAGCGCCCTCCAAAAAGAAATTAAAAACGATTTATCGTTGTGTCCAAGAAATAACTACTGTTGACACTGGCAGGTATACTTCCAACCTCTTGTTCATCATATTTTGTCATCTGGCCATTTCATTTTTTAAAAATTCATTTCTTTTTCATTCTAGTACTTATTTGTTGAGGCAACACTGGTTTACAATCTTGTGTATGATTTAGAGGTGCAGGATCACACCCTGCAGGTGGTGTCACCACCCCACTCCCACCACCAAGGCGCCCACAGGCCTCCACCACTGTGCTCCCTCCTCCTGGGTTCCCACCCATGTCCTCCAGCAGCCTCTATTCTACGAACTGATTTCTAGGGTTTGTTTCGTCTGTTTCGTTTCTCTCTATTCCACCCATGACGGAAAGCACCTGATCTGTGTCTTTATCCTTCTCGCTTATTTCTCTGAGCATCACCCTGCCTCCATGTTGGAACAAACGGCGTAAGTTCATCTGTTACAGCAGAGTTGTTTTCCACTGTGTAAATACACCACATTTTCTTTATCGACTCATCTGTCCCTGGGCACTTTGGTTGTTTCCATAACTTGGCCGCTCTATCTAGTGCCTGCCTCCCTGCCCTGCCCGCCTCCTTGCACGCCAGCCTCCCTGCCTGTGTGCCTGGGTGCCTGCTTCCCTGGGAGAGCACTAAAGCCTGAGCAATCCACCGAGGGCTCCGGGATTCTCCTTTATCTGTCTGCCCGAATGGATAGTGAACCTGTCCTGTGCCCACTGGCCCTACAGTGGAACAAGCAAAACTTGGAGTAAGAGAGAAACGCATCTGCTCAACAAGATCAGCAGCGGGCAGAGGCGGCCTGCACCACGGCTGGGTGGAACCACTACTTTCAGGCACAGAAATACAGATGCAAAAAGGGGCCTCACACCCCCTTGGATGCCCACCCGCTGGCTGAGGGTGCTTCAGGACAGCGAGGATGTGCACAAAGAGGCTTTGCTGTTTTTTAGGGAACTCTCTGGTCAAGGCCTCCCACAAGTTTCTGCAGCTGAAAACAGACACGGGGTCACGATCGGCTCATTGAAAGACGAGAACCATCAACAAAATGAACAGGTGGGCCTCAGGCATCGGGCCTCGGCTCTTCTATCTGCCCTGAAGAACCTGCTGTGGGATCTGGACCCCTTCCAGTTTCCATCTGTTTGTACTAAGAGAAACTCTACGGATTCCTTTAATGTAGAAGGGAAACAAGAGTCACCCTAAAATCCTGCAGACTTTTAATCATTCATCAGCACCTGCAGAAATCTCAGAACTCTATAATAGAAGATGATTAAAAGAAACACTTGCTGGAGCACTGGCGTTTCGACGCTTCCAGCTGGGAAGGAGGCTGAAGCCTGTCTCCTTCCCTCAGTGTGGGCCCCTCGCACTCCCTGGATCTGGCTCCACATCCAAGATCACTGATTTTGTGGAAACACCTGTGGGACTGGGCAACGCCCCCACTCTGGCTGACGTTGCACGCAACCGCAGCCATGTTCCCAGGCCTGCTGCGAGACCTCCGTGGCTCCCCAGTCCTCAGACATTTGTGGCTCTCAGTAAGTCTGCCGTGGTCTAGCTCAGCTCCAGCTGTTTCTGTAGGACACACATCAGGTGCCAGAGATACAGAACCCAGGCATGGAAAGAACCAGCTCATGTTTTTAACCCTGAGTTTTCAATTTGTATTTTTAACATTTAACTCCTTATTCCACATGGAGAGGGCTTGGGTCTATAGCCAGGGACCCAGAGTCCTCTTCTCTGCGGGCGCTCCTTTCCCAGCCTCACTAATTCTGCACTCCCTCCTTTTGCCCCTGCTGACAAATGGCCTCCGCCCACCACACAACACGGCCCGTGGGTACGGCTGGTTTGGGCTCCCTACTTCACTGATGGGTCTCAACTCCTCCCCCAAGCCACACTGCCCATACATGTTGGCAGCTTAATAGATCCCGATTCCCTGTAGGGCAAGCCCCCTCCTGGCTTTCTCCCTCAGAGAAGTCTTGGCTGTTCTCTGTTCTCCATCAGCGGCATCAATTTCCACGAAGAACCACATGGGCATTGTTAGGAGGGACACTGAATTGTCAGCGCATTTTAGGGAGAATCGACAGGCTCCACAGTATTAATTCTTCCTCCGTCTCAGGTCGCCACTGCTTTTGTGAAGTTTTACTAGAACCACAATCCTCTGTTTGCATCTTGTCTTGGTGCTTTTGTGTTAAGTGGCAGACCTGAGTGCTGGTGACTGGGGCTCCATGGCCTGCAGACCTTGTCCTGTCTGGCCCCTCATAGCTAAAGGTAGTATGTTCTCCCAAGAATTTAGGGGTTTTTCTATTTCTCCCCATGAGGTTTTCCCTATACTATATGCATTTTTTTAAAATTTATTCCTTGATACTTGATGATCACTCCTACTGTTGTAAACCATATCTTTTTTTTTTTTTTTTAGAGGCATGTATTATTTATTTATTTGTTTGTTTGTTTATACAAGCACTGGGTACAGTCAGAAGCGCGGGAGGGTGAGAGAATTCACCAGAGCCAGAGCGGGGAGCAGAGCAGGCAGAAGGACCGAAGTACACTGCTGAGGGGAGCAGCGGGCGGCAGGAGAGGTCTGTGCGCCATGTGGGACCCTCCTCCGGAGGCCGGGGAGCAGCCGGGGATTGAACCGGCGCTGCAGAGGCTGCAGGCGGTTTTGCAACCCAGTGCTCAACCGCTGCGCCACCGGGGAGGCCCTGTAAACCATATCTTAATTAAATTCTCTGATTGCTTTTGACAGAGCAATGCAACAGACTTTTCTATATCATTCTTCTGCTTACCATCTTGCCATACTCTCATGTTATTTGTAATAATGCACAGGTAGGTGACCATGTCACCTGCAAATAATGACAGTTTTATTTCCTCCTTCCCAACGTCTGCTTCTGCTCTTCTCACGTCCCAGTTACAACTCCCCAGACGACCCTGAGCAGAGGGAACTGTCTGCTTGAATCTGATTCAAAAGGGAGCAATTCCCACGTTCTTCTGGTTAGGGCCACATTCACTGCCTGTTACTCTTTACAAGTTAAGGAAGCCCCATCTCTTCCTCACTTCCTGGGAGTTTTAGACAAGAATAAGGATTGACTTTTATCAATATTTTCCCTGCATTTTTTGAGTTGAGCAAGTATTTATTTCCCCTTAAATGTGTTAAATAGATTAATTATATGGTCAAGTATATCATCTTTTTACTACACTGTTGAATTCTGTTTACTAAGATTTTAGTTATGGTTTTTACATCTATGTTCATAAATGAAACTGGCCTGTGATTTTCCTTTTTGATAATATCTTCGTCCAGTTTTATGATTAGGGATGTTGGTCATACATAATGGGTTGTAGAATAGTCTCTCTGTTTCTAGTACTTGGAAGAGTTTGTATAAAACACTGATAACTTGTCCACTCAAAATCTGGTGGACGTGTCTGTAAGACAACTAACCTTGCTTTCTTTGTGTATAGACTTTTAATCACTGCTTTCATTTCTTCAAGAGGCGGAGGGCTTTTAATCCTTTTCCCCTTCTTTCATCAGTCTTAATATTTTTAATTTTCCTAGATTTTGTCCAAATCGTGGGTTTTTGATAATACCTATCATTTGAATTTCAAATTTATCTGTAGTTCTGTCTCTCTTTACTTTTATACTTTTCTTCATTTGGGTCTTCTTTGTTGATCTTGGCCGAGTTTTATTTTTTTATAGGTTTTTCTGAAGAACCAAGTTTCTGTATTACTGAGCTTCTCTACACAGTGGAGAAGAGACAGCAGCCAAGACAAACTACAGTCAAGCAATTTGCAGATGGCTCTTAGCAATATGCTGGTAAGCAAAAAAAAAAAAAAAAAAAAAAAAGTCCCAAAGTTTTTATAAATTATTGATTCCAGAATCTCATATCATGACAAACTAGAAGCCAACAAACAGCAAAAAACCCCAAACATTCAAAGTTCTTCTAAAACCAATCACTGTAAGTCACCAGTCCAGCTCTGAGAGTCCTGGATTAGGGTCAAAGTTTCGGGAGCTTCTCCATGATGAGAAAGTCAACTAAGGACTTGAAATTCCTGTCGCTGTTGAACTGAAAGACTCAAGCGAGTGGCAACGGGGGCAGTGACCACGAAGGTCGTGGCACAAAAGCAGGTCACGTAGGCTTCCGGCAGCCTCTAAAGCCAGCTGAGCCCGGCTGCTCCCGGTGGCTCCTGCTGTGACCCTGCCTGTCTGGAGCTTCTGCTCCTTTACTATTGGGGTCTCCCGCCTGCTGGGCCTCTTCACCCCCACTACCTGCTCTCAAGACCAGCTGAAGCACCACCTCATCCATGAAACCACTTCTGCTCTCGCCAGGAGGTGGCTCTGGAGCCTTGCCTCCTTCACCAAACCACAAGCTCGCGCCCTGTCTGTGGGAATTCCCTCTGCGTGGCCACAGTGTCCAGCAGAAAGCCCACAATTGAACTCCCCACGGAACAGGTACTTGCTAGTCCTACTGTGCGCACAGGCTGTCACCCAGAAGTGTTAACACGTTTTCTTATACTTTCTGAGAAAGTTAATGGCGTCAGCCTGATCCCCAGAATTCACCTGTCATACTCCTGAGCTCCGCTGGGACTAGTCGTGCGAGAAGAAGCAATGACTGTTTCCCCACAGTCCAGTATCAAACGCGACATGATGAAAAAATAACTTTGGGCCAAAAAGAGAAGCGTTCGTTATGGCCAAGATTTCCTGTTGTTTAAGGAGGAGTCTAACCTATTGCAGATTTCCATCCAAACGAGTTGAAAGAAAATAATGTTGTGGCATTTGTAATACATCACTTATGTGGAAAACGCGATTTGGTTATTACAAGTGGGAGTGAACACACATGCCTACAGCAAAATACAAATTCCAATCTTGAGAGAATAAATCAATTTCATAAATATGCAGGTTCTTGAAAATCTGGTCACATTTAGGTAGCAGAACTATATACAGAAAGAGACCCTTGAAAACTAACTTTTCCGTCAGCGATTTCGCCCTGTTTTGTGTGGCTGCTTGCCTGACGAAAGGCAAGGGACAGGCCAGAATGTGACATGCAATCGCTCTTGAAGGTAAGAAAGAATGAAAATTTAGGCACTTTAAAGTCAGCGATGCATTTACAACTAATGTGGTTATTGAAACTGAGGAGCTACTTGTGTAAAACTCAAGAAAAGTCAGCAGTTACGTGAACAGGTGCGGTGTATTTGCTGGCCTGGCTCCTCTTGAGACAGAAACATGGCGAGGCCCCTTGGCCAATGCTGTGGCCAGAGGAGCCCGTGCCAGCCTGTGGGGGGGTCTCGAGGCACCTTGGTGGGGCCAGGCTCATGGCACTATCCTGGGTTCCAAACAGGCCGATAACAATTAAAAGAAAAGTGTTCCACGTTCAAGAAAGAGGATTTGAAGACCGGGGTGGGGAGAGGGCTAGGGGTAGCCCCAGCGAGCTCTGTACCTGCTTCTCGGCCTGTCTGAGGAGCTTCTGGAAACGCTCGTCCTCCAGCACGCCCGGGGGCAGGTCGGTCTCTCCCTGCGCCTTCAGCTCCTCCAGCTTCTGCCTCAAGCCCCGCAGGGCCTGCAGCTCGTCGTTGAGGCGGCTCTGCCGCGTGAGGGAGGCCTGGAGGTCCAGTTCCAGGTCCAGCGACGTGCGCACTGGGCACTCCTGTGAGGCTCGTCTGAGCACCGGCTGGCACACCGCCTGCACAGAAGAGGAGGGCACGCTCAGGCCGCGCTGGAGGGCGCAGTCGGGGCCAGCACCCGTGGGTGGCACTGGGTGGCTCGCTCCAGGCAGGGGCCTCTCAAAGCGAGGGAAGACCCCTCAGCCCGGTCGTGGGGGAACGAGGAGCAGAGTACCCCACTACCCTGCAGCAGACAAGGGCCCGAGCAGGGACTAAGCCTTTGTTGTTGAACCCATAGAGACGTTTACAGTTACGAACTGAAGATGGCTCAGCTCTGCCTGCCCGCTGTCCCCTCGCGGTCTGCCCAGCGGGAGAAAGAAGCACGTCACAGGACTGCCAGGCCCCCCGTGGCGGGACACACACCCGATGTCCACTCCCCTTGCTGCCGCTCCCGTGCCGGCAGAAGGCAGCTGGCCAACGGGGCTAAGACTTTGGCGTCTGATCCAGCCGCGTCTCCGCCAGCTCTGCCTCAGTTTCCACTATCTGGTCTCCTTGACCACGGCACCGCTGCTGGTCTTCACCCGCGCGTCAAGAGGTAATAATCGAGCACGTATGAACACACGTCTGCCGGCGGACACCAGGAGGAGCGGGCGCCGTTCTGAGCGGGAGGCCCGTGGCCAGGGAGCTGCGGGGAGGGGGCACGGCCTCAGGCGGGGAGCGCCTCGGGAAAGCAGTCAGGCCGGCAGAGGCTGCTGAGACTGCACACGCCTCGGGGACGAGGAGGGTGTGTCACCTGGACCACTGGCAGCGGGAAATAAGATTATGGAAAGAGCGGGGCCGCCCGATAGCAGAGGGAGGGGGCTCGGGCCTGAGAACCTCAGCCCTGCAGCCCAAAGATCTGGAGCCGCGGGGGGTTCAGGACAGACGGAGGGAGGGGGCCCGGCTCCCTTATCCCCAAGGCTCGGCGCTGGCCCGGACAGTCCTCATGGTCTCTTCCCCGCGCAGTGAGGGCTGTGAGCTTCTCCCACACCCTCCAGCACCCCCACGGGCTCCCCTTCCCTCTCCTCCACCTCTGCCCTCGCCAGCAGACTCAGCCCACAGCACAATCGCCACACACACCCGTTGCTACTCCCTTCTCAGCCTCAGAAATCCTGCCGAGGGCCCCAGCACGCCGACAGCTGGCAGGTGCCAGCACGCGGCCAGCTGGCAGGTGCCAGCAGGCGGCCAGCTGGCTGGGGCAGGGCGCGGAGGCGTCGGGGGGAGCAGGAAGCTGTAGGGCTCGAGGGGCTACAGACAGGCGGACCCTCAACTCATGTGCCAGATGCTCGGCTCCCTTCACCCCTCCTGTTCCTTGGAGGTGACCCTGCGTCAGGAGAACATCCCCTGCAGACAGCACAGGGGAACGCAGCTCTCCCCACAAAGCTGAGTCTGTGCGCAGAAATGGAGAACCCTCCCGCCTGATCTCCCCGCCTGAGATTAAGGACGTGCTTTACTCCTGCCCGGGATCCCCACCTCCAGGCTCGTCAAGATAAAGGCTCCCGAGCACAGTGCAGACCCTTCCCCACTCCTCTACGCCAACCGCTGACTTGGACTCCAGCGGGCACCGTCTCCCGCGGAGGACGCCGGGACTCCCCTCTCTCTGGCTCAAGAGGTTCTAGGAACTCCCTTAAGCACCCTGAGCTTCTTCCTGGCCCACACCCTTCCAAAGCCCTCTGGGAACGTTCTCCCATGCTCCAAGAGGAGGTGCTGTTTGAGAATGCAGGCGCCTAAAGAAGTTGAGAAAACTTCTCAAAATATTGGCAACTCGGTGCTTTTGAAGCCCACAGTGTGGCGCCCTGAGTATTTTATTCCTCGGCGTTTCCTGGAAATGCTGAATGCTGAATCATGCCAGCAGACTTCCCTAAAAAAACGAGCATCTTTATCAATTCCAGGTGATTCAGAGGTTAAACCCGGGGACCCAGAGGTCAGGCCCACGGCACTAGAGACAGGGGAGCGCTCGATCCCAGGTTCCCCCACCCCCAGTGTGCAAGCCGCTCCTCTGAGTTCTTTCCTCCCCTCATCTGTCTCCTCTCCCACCCCCACCCAGCTGCCATTTTCCGCTGAAAGCCACCCAGGGGTGCTGGATGTCTCAGGCCTCCTCCCTGAAGTCTCAGTGACTCCCCAATCAGAAGCCCCGATCACCCACCACACCCTGCAATAGGCCCCCGTGCACTGCCTCAGACCCCAGAGCCTGCAGGTGGCACCTGGAGCTGGCACAGGCGCCTGGACACTCCCCGAGTGGTGAGTGTGCTGCTGAGGGGCAGGAGCGGGACCTGCTGACCTCAGGGGCAGCCCACCCCTTCCACCCAGTTGTCTCATCCAGAGACCAGGGCCCCCTGGGCGCCTGGCTCTGAGCCCTCCGTCTGTACTCCCTGTAACCTACAAAGTCTGTTTTTAGGCAACTCTGCGTGTTCCTGCTTTACCACAACCTCAGCCTCTGGAGAAGGTTCTGGGTTTCATATTCTCTCAATCGCTCTACAGCCAGACAGGGCAGAGACAACCTGGCAGAAACGGGCCCGGCTGCTCGTGAGGCCCCTCCGCGGACTAAACTCCATCTCCTGCCTTCACCATCTAAGGTCCCAGACCAGGGATGTCCAGTCCCAGCCCTACAGAGGGGTTCATCTGCGTTTCTGCCACTGCTGGGGTTGCTCAGAGCCCGGGGCCAGAGGGGCGATGCCCACACCCCACTATTGGTGCTCTGCCTTTGGGCATCTGAGTTGCTGGGGGTGACCTGGCTGTTGCTGGGATGGGGTGTTGCTGGGATGGGGTGTTGCTCGGACGGGGGTGTTGCCTGGACGGGGTGTTGCCGAAGAGATACGTACCCTTTTGACCCTCAAACTGCGCCGTTCAGTGGAGTTTCTCACAAACAGGGATTTCTTAGCCAGGGTGGAACTGTCACTGTCACTGCGATTTAACTGGCAATTAGAGATAAAAAATAAATCAGTAAAATGAGTGCCTATCACAGCCCAGGGAAGCTCGGCAGCCACAAGGGCATCAGATAAAGCAGGTGGTGGTGACAATGGGAGTGATTTCCCTCCCAACCATGTTTTCCTCTGTTCTATACCTTCCTGAAACAACTTAATTTTCTTAAATAATTTAAATCATCACCTTTTGGTGGTATTTTATCAGAAGCCAAGTGTGGAGATAACTATATATATTTTGAAATAAAATTACCCTTTGTGTTTTTAGCTAATATTTTATATATATATAAAGGTTTGTTTATTTATACAAGCACTGGGGTACAAGCCAGAGGCACAAGAGGGTGAGAGAATTCACCAGAGACAGAGTGGGGAGCAGAACAGGCAGAAGGACCCAAGTACACTGCTGACTGAGGGGAGCAGCAGGCGAGACAGGAGAGGTCTGCCGTGCCACGGAGGAATCTCCCTGGCCTGCCGGGAATCAAACCGGTGCTGCAGAGGCTGCAGACAGCTTCATAGCACTGCACTCAACCGGCTGTGCCACTGGGAAGGCCCATATATATATATTTTTTAAAGTCAGGTTTGCAACCCAAGAAATTTGACAGTAGAGTTAAGATGCTGGCGAGGGAGGGAGAGGATGGAGGGGCGAGGACTCTGGAGGCGGATGGGCGCCTGGGTGTGGGTGTGGTGTGGTGACAGGCATCCGAAGAGGTGTGAGCGTAGACCTCTCAATCAACGTAGTGTTGTAAACGGATGCTACCTCGCTAAAAAAAATTTTTTTTTTAAAGATGTGTATGGTTTAGGAACTCCTGGTGAGAGTAGGTCACCGTGTGTTGAATCTAGAACACGGTCAGTCCAGATTCAGGGTCTCGAGGCATTACTGAGAGATGCTTTTTGTTCTAAAATCCAACCATATGGATACGCCTGAAGGAATATACTGAGAACTTTAAAAGCACTTTCCAACCCATTTTATACTATTAAACCTGTATTACTACAAGTCAAAAATATTTTTGGAGGTGGAATTTGGCAAAACGATTCAAAACTAATCCTAAGAACTGTGAGACTGATTCAGGGTCTCGAGGCATTACTGAGAAATGCTTTTTGTTATAAAATCCAATTGGAAAAATTTTGTTCCTGCAGAACCAACATGGTTTGGAGCATGTATTGGTGGAGAGCAGAAATACTGGAAACTTTTATAAATCTCAAATCACTAAGTTTCTAAACAGAGATCAAAGTCCAAATACACCTAGCAGCCAGGGCCTGAAATTTCACTAAAGAACCAGGTAAATGGCACAGATACTGAATTTGGGGAAAGAAAAAAACACACACCCCAAGCCCAAACTAGAAGGACCCTGGGTGTGACACTGCCTGTGTATTTCATGGCGCTTCCAGTGGTCGCACCACATCTCCAGCAGCCCCCTCCTCCGCGCCGCACCCTGCACCCCTGCCCTCACCCTGCAGATGTACTGGCTGCGGCCCCCCGGGGAGAAGGTCTGTGATCGCACGATCACGCTGCTGCGCACGAAGGGGCGCTGGCGTGCGCTCACACCACTGCGATCCTTGGGGCGCACCGCCACGCTGGGGCTGCCCGCCTCCTCGGTGTTGGTCTCTTTGTCAACCTGCAAGACAGGCCGGTCACAGGTCATAGAAAACAGATGGGTCCATGTCCCTTCCACCCTCAGGGGCACGGGGGAGAGAGAGATGTCTGCTCTTAGGACACAGGCCCTGCCCCAGCGCCCTCCTCAGAGAAAGGCCCTGTGTGCCTCCCCCACGGGAAGTCTTAGGAAGTCACCGATCCTCCGTGGGAGCAGCCGGGTTACCCAGAAGTGGAGCTGACACCGCCCACAGATCAGAAATAACCAAAAGGAAGTTTTAGATATTTGAGGCATAAATGTGGGTCGATAAAGAATGGCATTTGGGAATGCTTAATCATTCAATATTCAATTTTCTGGCTACCTTTTTCCCAGACTAAATGGTAAAAGCCTTTAAATACGAGAAAATGAAAATATACGACAAGTTACCAGATTTCAGAGACTACGCGATTATATGTACATGAACATGACAGCTGCTGTTATGTACTGTGGACACCCCAGTCTGGACATTTGCTGGATGCTTGGAAAGGCAACAGAAAGAAAACTTTAAGTAAAACCAAGATTTCTCAGGACACCAGCTCTATGGGCACCCACGGGTGTCTCTTGCAGATCTCATACGAACTTCGTGATTTGAAAACTGCCTCATGCTGCTTTGTTCCTTTAAAAAGGAAGTCTTCAGTCAGGGTCTGAGATTACTTTTCTCAGGAATAAAGAATATAAATTGTCTAAATTCCACTACTGACAACCCAGTTTTCCAGCATCCTCAGAGCCTGGAAGTGGTCTTTGCCCTTGGGGGATGGGAGCCTCCGCATGTCAGTAACTTGGCCGACACCTGCGCCAAACTGGGTCACCTGCCACCTTCCAGAAGACGTGTCAATCAGAACACCGCGTCACTAAATGAACTGACATGTTCACTGTGTGTCTAAAATGGAGATAAACTTACACCACTTATGACATGTAATGCAATGAAGTGCTCACCCTGGTGTTTATCCAGGAGATTCTGAAAATGCTTCACCAAATACTCAGGACATTTATCTTTTAATTTAAGTCAGGAATGAGTATCTTGGGCTCAGAAACCATAAAGCATTTACAACGCGTCTGACTGCCTGCGCTCACGGACGCCCCCCGGGCTCTGCGCCTGGCACAAACCCTACTATGGAATTACACCTGTTCCGGGAGCAGACGGGCAACGCACTGACCAGGGCAGGCGCTCCGGCCGGCGGCCGACTTCCGAGGTCTTGGGCTCCGTGGCCGTCTTTCCTGCTGGAGTCTTCATTCATCTCGGGGACACTCGGGCAGGAACTTGCCTCTTCTGCATGGCTGCTGCCCCCTGGCAGTTCAACAGCAGCCTCTTCTTCGGTCCCAAGTTCATCAGAGGCTTCTCGCAGCATCGTTAACCTGCCCGGAGCAAGACACAACACACCAGGCTGAGCAGCGAGCCCCGGGACCCCGGGAGCCAGGGCTGTCAGCACCTTGCCTGGCCTGGGCGGAAACGCACGCAAGGGGACTTGTGCTGCCGCTGGCCGGGCTGGAACGTTTAATTCAATAAAATGTTCGTGAAAAAGAAAATCATCACCATATCCTCTAGCAATCTGTGGCAAGATCACTGGAATCTGGTCCTAGAAAGTTAAATTCCTGAACTTTGACATGATTCCTAGATACTAAAATAGCAACGTTCTGAAATCCCACGTTAATGGTGACCCCTGGTGCCCTCTGACATGACGTGCTATCCATGATACACTGACCACATCAAGTGGGGAGCTGGCTTTGACTCTGAGCATGAACAGAAACCCGCACATCATCATCTGTGTTTGGGATCTAGAGGGGTCGTGCCCTGTGAAAGGGAATTTTTTATTCCTGAAGCAACAGAGGACGCTATGCCTTTGAGTTTGTCTGGAACAAGAGCCGTGGCCTGGGCTTGGGCACCTGAGCTCGGTTTATATCTCCAAAATGACACTGACAGGGAAGCAAGAGAGACCTGCACGGCTCAGAACAGCTCATCAGGCTTTGCAGTTTCATGTTCTTGGAATAGAAACACTCACGATAACAAAAGTCGAACCTTAACACGGCTGGTGACACACGGACAGCTGGGCCTCCCACTTGTTATTAATCGCCTCCCCTCCACACCAACAAAGGGGGCCTAGCTGTGAACACTGTGAGTTACTAATCCCTTTCTGTCATATGCTAAATGTGTGTGACACAAATCGTATTTTACAAATGTGAGGGAGGCTCTATAGGCCACGATTCCATGGGAGCATATAAATGAGCTAAGATTTATTTATTTTTCTCCACAGTGCTCTGATTTTTATTCATTATAAAGGATGTTTGCTAAGGACAACGTGTATCTGTACCTTTCTACATCACTATACTAAGCTGTTCCTCCCAATATCTGTGATTTTGTTATTTAGATCTGTAACAGGGGGGTCCCCAGGAAAGGGGCCCAGGTTCCCTGCCCCACCCAAAGGAGGGTGGAGCTGAGCAGGGAGAGAAGAAGCTGCAGAGGAGACTGAGGAAGGAGGAAGCAGGATGGAGCCAGAAGGAGGCCTGGAGGAGGCGCATGGAGCTGAGAGACACGTGAAGAAACTGTGCTTGTCTTTTGGTCGTGGACGGGGTGACACAGATGTGGGTGAGACCCGTGGGAAGGTGACAATGGCAGTTTTTGTCTTGCTTTTGATTTTTCTCTTTTCCCTCCCAGACTTGTCTGGTTGTTTCTGATCCTTTTCTGTGGATCCCCACTGGAGGATGCTTTAGACTTGTGGCAGGTTTGAGGCCTTGCTCTGGGCCAATCCTGTGTAGGTGGACTTTTACCCATGAGGGGACAGGTAACTTTGGGCACTTGATTTAGAAACTAGATTCTTCTTTGCCTTTCCTGTATTGCTATTAATTATATTAAAGTTTCTTTTCATTAAAATCTCATGTGTTTTGTGTTGATGCGGTGGACGGCAGAACCTATTTGAAGCAGGCAGGTTTACAGGGTCTGGGCTGCCCCTCTCCCAGCCCTGTAACAGGTACACCTTGTCACTCTAAGTTGGTAGACAGTTGTATGTGCACAGATACACAAATGCATGTTACATACGGATATGCATGTGTGTTAACAGTAGTTCACTCAAACATATAGTATAAGCAACACAGTTAACCAGCACAGAGTTAAGCCAAGTGAATGCAAATGATTTGCATATACTTTTTAATAATTGCTACATTCACTGAAAATTGTTTTCAGAGAAAAAGGTGCAAAGCAGGAAAGACAGAGAGTCCTTCACACACATGTGAATCTAGTAAAAACCAAAACCTTTTATTCTCACTTTTTTTTTTAAAGGACGGGCTATTGGTAATGAGAAGGGACAGAAAAGGTGGTCTCAAGCAGAAACATGACTCCCAGCAGCTGTTTTCTAAATACCTGCTCCGTCTTCCAGAGCCTAAGTGGTACCTCTGACCACTTCAAGAGTCTCCTTTTAAATTTATCTATGATTATAATATAAATGGTCAGACATTTCAAAATAGGTAATTTAAACCTAAAACTTTAAAAGCTCAGGAAATAGCATTAAAAGGGCCTCAGGCGAGAACAAAGAGGTTGCTCACGGGTGAAGGCTGCTGCTAGGGCCTTCAACGCCCTAGTGACTGCAGAGGGACGGTGCTCGTCGCAGGTTTCCATAATTCAGGATGAGCTGTGACCCTATGAAGATCTCCCCGAAACCAAGCACATCCTTCGTGAGCCCCCAGTAGCGAAAGGAAATAACTCACCAGTCTCCCTCGGGACCCCTGCGCTCTTCTTCCTGTCCTGGTTCTTCTTCCTCCTCTTCTTGTGCTAATTCTTGTTCCACTGCCAACAGCTCAGCTGATGTTCTTGCAAGTAAGGCCGACACTGCATCCTGGGAGAGAGCAAAACACACAGCAATTTAGCATCAGGCACTTTGAGAAATGACTGGAACATGCGACGGTGACCGATGCCTCCAGCTGCGAAAGGGAAGCTGGTACTAGACCCAATTCTCCTGCAGAGAACAAATTTGAAAGCCGAAGAAAACAAGCAAGCACGAAACCCCAGCTGGTACAACGGCATGAGGGGCAGCAAGGTGGGCAGGACAGGGGCCACGGGCCCAGGGCGGAGGGACGGCACGAGGTGGCACGGGCAGGGGCAAGCAGCCTGGGAGACAGGCCATGCTGGCGGGAGGGCGCAGGGGGCAAACACCCCAGCTCCCTGGGGCCGGAAGGCGGCAAGGGCCGGAGGACACAGGCTTGGGACAAGCCTCTGCTGCGTGGGGCGTCTGTCCGGGCCGCGGCCGTCTCTCAGGTTGCACATGCAGAGAAGCTGAGCCGCGAGGCGAAACCCGGACACCACCACCTCTCCTGTCTCCCCGCTGCTCCCCTCAGCAGTGTATTTCAGTCAGTCTGCCTGTTCTGCTCCCTGCTCTGTCTCTGGTGGGTCCTCACCACCCACCCCCACATCTCTGACCTGTACCCCAGCTTTTGTATGCATAAATAAAATAAATCTTAAAAAAAAATTTTAATGTATCTCTCAGTAACTGATAAAATAAGCAAACTGAAAAATCAGAAACTGTGCAAGGCCTGGAAAACAAAATTAACCACTTAAGCTGAAGAACATATGTTCTTTTCCAGAGCACCTGGTACTTCTGTAACTGAGCACAGGCTAAGTCGGAAAGCAAACTTCATGTTCAGTGCGGACGAGTGGCGTGCTCTGAGAGCATTAAATAAAATCAGACATCGATAACCAAAGACGACTAGGAAACCCCACTCTCTGGGAATCGAGTAAATATACTTCTATAAAAGAACTCATGGATCAAAAAAGAAATTTCAATGGAAGCTATAAAATATTCTGAACTCAATGGTATTAGGATAAGTCACATTATTAAGCCTGTGAAAAGCAGCCAAAACTGTGCTTGAAGGGATTTTTTTGTAGCCCCAAAATGCACATACTGGAAAAGAAGATGGTAGAACAGCTGCCTGAACACCTGCCTAACGAGCAGAGAGTCCGAAAAAGGGGAAAGTGGAAGCAAGGAAATAAGAAAGAACAGAATTAATAAAATAGAAACATATGTGTAGTAAGAAATATCAACAAGGCCAAACATTTCTTTATATAAAATAAAAAGTTTGGCAAGTCCCTGGCAAGAAGATACAAAGAAAAAAAAAAAAAAATAAGAAGGGAAGGAACAAATCACCGGTATCAGGAAATGGAACAGAGAACACTGCTCGTCCTGCGGCATATGGGAAGGTAATAACGAGACATAAATGAAGAACTTTTGCCAAAATTTTGATTATTTAGATAAATGGACAAATCCTGTGAAAAATACAAGTGAAGAAGACCAGGGCACATACAGGAAGTCAGAACAGCGCTGCGCCCAGGGACGAGACGGACTTCTTAACTGAGAGGTGGGCCATCAGCCCTTTCCCTGACACCCCCTGGGACGGCAGCCCTGACGTCCTCACGCAGCCCTTACGTCAACACAGAACAGCCGGGACGGTGTAGTTACGTGTCATCCTTGAGAGAAACGAGAAAAATCCACTGAAAGCCTTTCTGTTGGGCGTCTCGCCCAGAATTCCGGGTGACACTGGCTGCTTTTGCACCAAGAAAACTACAGGCTGGGCTGGCATGTGGGGGCTTCTCCCAGGGATCTGAGGAAGACAGGACACCCACCTTAAAAACTTTTGCAAACAGTAAAAAGAAGGAATACTTTCTCATTTATGCAATCAGCAAAGCTTTATTCTCAAGAAATTACAAAGACAGTATAAGAAGAGAAACTAATTTCTCTCCTGATATATAATAAAAAAAATCCAAAACACCCAAACAAAATATTAAAGATCAACTCCAACAACGCATACATTTTCTTACACTAAATGCAGTTTGTTCTGTTTCAGAAATCCAAGGGCACTTTAAAATTCAGTCAATCAATGCATAATCCATCACATTACGAGAATAAAAGGAAACAGCTGCATAATCGTCTTAAGAGATACAGTAAAAATGTTTGATAAAATTCAATATCCATGCATTAAAAAACTTCTAGCAAACTAGAAAGAGAAGGAAACTTTCTTAATCTGATAGTGATCATCTATAAAGAGCCTTAGAAAAATCATTCTAAATGATGAAATATTGAAAGTCTTCACTTTGAAAAAGTATAGTATCGTCTACAAAGGACAGGTAGGCCACTGGGACACAGGAGATACTTGAAGACACCCACACACGCAGAGTCACGTGACTATGACCAAGGTGACCAAGGTGACTATGACCAGCTGAGAAAATCTCCTCAACAAACAATGCTGGGCGAGGTGGGCATCCCATGGGTGAAAAAGGAATCTTAACCCCTGCCTCATACTTTACACAAAAAATTAATTTCGAGGGGACTGCAGATCTACATGTGGAAGATAAAATAACAAACACGAGTGCCAAGACAATACAGAAAAAAACCTTCACAGCCTCGGGGCAGGCAAATAGTTCTACAACAGGAAAAGAAACACACTCAGCATAAAGGGAAGAACTGGCAAGTAAGGCTACATGAAACCTGAGTATTTCCATTACTACAGACAACATGAAGAAAATGAAGTGGCGAGCCACAGGCTGGGAAAAGACACTTCCAACAAATACATTTCACAAAACACTCAAGTATAAAATTAAGAACTGCTACCTATATTTATATACACACACATATACATGAATCCAACAGAAAAATGGGCAAGGTATTGCATATACATTTCACGAATATGATATCCATTCAGCTCCTAAGCATAATCATTAGTTGATTAAACATTTTAACCAGGAACATGCAAGAAACACAAGCGTGGGGCCTCCCCGGTGGCGCAGCGGTTGAGCGCTGGGCTGCGAAGCTGCCCGCAGCCTCTGCAGTGCCAGTTCAATCCCCGGCTGCTCCCCGGCCACCGAAGGAGGGTCCCACATGGCGCGCAGACCTCTCCTGCTGCCCGCTGCTCCCCTCAGCAGTGTATTTCGTCACTCTGCCTGCTCTGCTCGCCCCTCTGGCTCTGGTGAATTCTCTCACCCTCCTGCGCTTCTGACTGTACCCAGTGCTTGTATAAATAAATAAATAAATAAATAAATCTTTAAAAAAAAAAAGTTTAAAAAAAACAAAACACAAGCGTGTGTTCTGACCCTACCTACGTGGCTAGAAGGAAGGAAGGTAAATAGCATTTTACCAAAAGACACGTAAGAGGATGTTAACAGCAGCACAGTTCACGGCAGTTCCCCAAACGAGAAGTGAGTCTCATGGCCATTGAGAGCAGAACAGATGAACCGTGACACAGTCACACAATGCAACACCTCACTACAGTGACACAGGGGAGTATCGTAACATGGAACAGGGACGCCTCTTACAGACAAGTCATAAAGGGGTATCTACACAACGATTTTATTATATAAAGTTCAAATGCAGGCAAAAGAAATATTTGGTAATAGAAGTTAAAATAGAGATTGACTTTAGGAGAGAGTGGTAATGATGGGGATGGGGCCCCAGGGAAGATTCTGGGGTGCTGGTCATGTACTATATATCTTGATCCGGGTGATGGCTACAAAGGTGCGTCGGCTTTGTGAAACCTGGAAATTAAATGATGGTCTGTGTACCTTGTTATAAATCTCTGCATCATACCTCTCCACAAAAGAAACAAGTTAGACAGTGAGATTAGAATACAATAAAAAGTCTAATAAAAATGTATGTGTGTGTGCATAAATGTATGTATCTCAAACTATCAAGCAACTAAACCAAACACACATCTGTGGCACATGCCACCCCAAAAGTAGAGTATAGTGCCTTCTCAAGTGCATGTAGAACCTTCTCCAGGATACACAATATGCTAGGCCACAGAACAAGTCTCAGTACATTTAAAGCCCTGAAATCAGACAAAATATGTTCTTTACACTTAAATGAAATTAAAAATCAGTAACAAGAGGAAATAATAAGAAGTTAACACATTTCTAAGTAATCAATGAATCAAAGAAGAAATCACAAGGAAAATTATAACATATTTTGAGATGAATGCAAATTAAAAAAAACAACATACTAAATTTTGGTGATTTATGAGCTGCTGCTGCAGAGGAAAATTTGCAGCTTAAGTATCTACATTGGAAATGAAGCTCTCAAATCAATAACCTAAGTTACATCTTGAGAAAATGGGAAAAAAAGAGCAAAATAAATCTAAAGCAATCAGAAGGAAGTAATAAGACTCTAGTGGAAATTCATGAACTTGAGAATAAAAAAAAGAGAGAAAATCAACAAAACCAAAAGTTGGCTCTTTGAAAAGATCAAGAAAAGTTGACAAATCTTTAGCTGGACAGACTGAAAACAACAGAGAAAGCTCAAATGACCAAAATCAGGGATGAGAGGACTTTCTGGGAGATACACAACGGATCACAAGGGAATACTGTTCAACATCGCATGGCAATAAATGAGACCACCGAGATGAAGTGAGCAGTTCCTAGAAAGAGACAAGCTACTGACATGCACCTAAGAAGAAACTTCTGAATAAAGCGCAGGAGTGGTTGAACATTTGAAAATCAAGAAACCATACAATTGTCCATATAATAAAGGACAAAGCCACGTGATTATCAAGACATGCCGGAGAGTATCTGTTATATCCCACAGCCTTTAATGATTAAAAAAACCAAAAACCAAAAAACAACACTCAACAAACGAGGGAAGAAGAGGATTTCCTCAATCTGATAAAAGGTATTTAGCTAAAACTCACAAAATCATACTTCACTGTGAAAGACCGAAAACTTCCCTTCTAAGATGAGGCAGAAGAAAGGATGGCTGTCCTCACTGTTTCTTTTAATACTGTACTGGAAGTTTCAGTCAGGCCAAGTAGGCAAGAAAAAGAATTAAAAGATGGTTTCAAAGGAAGAAGTAAAACTAACTATATCTGCAGCATATATGGTTATTACATACAAAAAAAAAAAGCCTAATGAATCGCTGAAAAATTATTAGAAATAATAAAAGCTCAGCAAGGCAACTGGACACCAGATATAATTATGCAATAAATAATCTGCAATGAAAAAAATAATTCCATTTACAATAACATCAAAAAGAGTAAAATACTTAAAGATAAATTTAATAAAACTAGTGTAAATGTGGATCCTTTAAACTATGGAACACTGTTGAAAGAAATTAGGAAAACATCCTGTACTTGTGGATGTTACGATGACAACACCTGCCAGATGGACCTACAGACTCAGTACAAACTTGACCAAATCCTAGTTGTCTTTTTCTTTTTCCCCCTAGCAGAAACTGACAAACTGATATTAAAATTCACATGGAAACACGAGGCGTCCCAACTAGCCTAAATCACTTTGGAAAAGAAAAACAAAATTGGATGACTCTCATTTCTTGATTTCAAAATAAGGACAAAGCTCCTTTTACCCAGGGACGGTGGTGCTGGTCTAAGTGCAGACATACAGATTAATGGCCCAGAATGTGCAGTCAAGAATGTAAGTGTGCACACTTCTTCTTATGGTCAATTGTTTTTTGACACAAGAGTCAAGATAATTCAATGGAGAAAAAAATCAATTTTTCAATAAGCAGTTATTGAATCGCAGACCCATATAAAAAAGAAAGAAATCGAACTTGTTCTTCAGATCACACTTAAAAAACAACTCAAATGGGTCAGAGACCTGAAAATAAGAATGACCTTTAAAGATCTCAGATGAAAGCAATGAATAAATCTTTGCAATGTTAGGTTGGCCAAAGCCTTCTTAGATACTGCACCAACAGCACAGGCAATAAAAGAAAACAGACTACGCGCACGTTCATCAAAACTTCAAACTTTTATGTTGCAAACAGAACCATCAAGAATGACAACAACCCACAGGAGGAGAGGAATCACCTGCAAGTCATGTGTTAGGTAAGGGAATATACAAGGAACTCTTTTAAGTCAATAATGAAAGATAAACAACTCATTTAAAAAAGAGACAAAGTGTCTGAAGAATAGTGCTAAAAAAATACATTAATGGTATTAAGTCCATGAAAATAGGCATAACATCATTAGTTATTAAGGAAATGTGAGACAAAATCATCAGACACCACTGCACCTCCCCTAGCAAAGCTAGAACAAAAAAGTCAGGGGTAAGGGTGGAGGGAACCGGGAACGCTCACACATGGCTAGTGGGAAAGTGAAGTGATGTACCTGCTTTGGAAAACAATTTGGCAATTTCTCAATATGGTAAACACAGTTACTGTATGACCTAGCAATTTTGCTCTTAGGTATGTTCCCAAGGGAATGGAAAACACATGTCCACACAAACTGTGTGTACAAATGCGCAGAGCAACAGTGTCATTAGTAGTCAAAAAGAAGAAATAGCCCATCAGCTGGTGAACAGATAAACAAAATGTGGTATAGCCATACGATAGACTATTTTACTTGGGAATAGAAAGGAATGAGGTGCTCATGAGGTACACGCTACAACATGGGCACACTGTGACAGGTTAGGCTAAGTGAAGGAAGCTGGTCACAGAAGAATAAATATCATGTTATTCCACTTACAGAAAATGTCTGTAATAAGCAAGTTTTTAGAGACAAAAAGATTAGTGAGTGTTGGGGAGAATGCACATGACTGCTGGTACAACATTCTAAGATCGTGGTGACAGTTGCAAAGCTCTGTGAATATGCAAAAAAAACGAATTTCAAATTATATAATTCAAATGCAAACTGTGTGCTCTAAGGGGGCAAATTGTATGGTATGTGCATATTTTTTAAGATTTTATTTTTTTATGCCTCTTGCACATCACAGATGATCATGAAACACTGTTGCTAAAGTTTCTGGCTTTTGCTTGGTGGGCTCATTCCTCATATTTCTCTCAAGTGAGCCCGAGTAAAACAAGAGCCACAGATGCCACATCACTGAAGAAGGGCATCATGAAATATCCTTTAGTAATTTTTTTTTTCAGTGCTGAAGATGACTGTTGGTTAAAACAAACTTTTTAATAGAAAATATTTATGGGTATCGATGTGACAAATGGAAAGCTAAGACATCGCAGGCTTAATGACTTCACAATTGTGGAACAGACTTCCGATGTGAGGCCTGGCGACGGGATCAAAGACGTGACACGGTGGGTGAAAATTTAAATAATTAAAATCAAAAGGTCTTCCATGGACACTGAAGTCAATGAAGCCTCCATATCGGTTATTTTCATGGAAGGAAGAGTGAGCAGAAATGAGTGATCCTTTTATGATCTGCCCTTGAGACAGAGCTGCTGGTAATTATCTTTCTTTTTGCTAGAAGCCTGGGAGGAAAGTAAAGACAGTGAGCATGAATAACAACACAGAGATATCATAGCATTCCCAGCTCATTTGATTAATTTGAATGACTTTTTTTCTCTTAATTTTGACTCACCAAGTCTATAGAATCTACCAATGGCTGGCTTGGTGGAAACACAGAGTCTTCGTTGTCGTCCTCACCCTTCGTGCAAGGCATTTGCTTGGAAGGAAGTAAGTTATACCACAGAGTGAAAACGTCACTGGAAAATGGCAAACCTGCCAGGCTGATCTGGGTCCCAGCCTGCGTGGAATGAAAGAACAAAAAGGGTAAAAAGGGGGAGAGAAAAGGAAAGGTTGAAACTCACATTTGCTCCCTCTGACATAATTAAGATAATCGAGCAAGCTCGCTTTAGGCTAAAGAAACACATCACTCATGATATAAGCATTGGTGGATTTTTGAAAAACCTGGAGATATCTTAAGTTTTTGAAATAGGAGAAACACTCCCCAAGATAAAAGTCAACCCTGGGATGATTTTGTCAGACACTATTTGGCCAATGACTTAGGGATGCAACATTTTGTAAGTGTGGGGCTGCTTTCAGGTGGAAAGTTAAAAATAAAAATATAAATGAGTAATAAGCATAAGCCATAAAACTTCTTGTAACACACCACAGAACAGAGTGAGGACTACTCACACACACACACACACACACAAACACACACACAAATCCCATTTTCCCTAAAAAATTTTAAACAAACAAAATCCCCGCTCTGGTTCTTAAGAAACCAGATAGAAATGTTTTCCTTTGGGTAAGTTAGTAGGATGTCAATGAAATTAAAGGTGAGAGATTTTCATATTCCACAAAATCACACACTTCAGCCAGAATCTAAATTAAGCTGGACCCTTCTTTAAAGGCAACCTAGGAACAGATTTCCTGACTGTATTGGCTCTTCCAACATGTTACCTAACAGGCCTATGACCTTTGCGCTTTTCTCTTTCTTTATTGCTAGACAATATTATCAGACATTTTTTCATATGAAGAAAAGAAAAACTTTGTAAGAAATCAATCGCTCTCTTCAACTTTCATGGTGATCGTGGTGTTTCATGCCTCCTACTGGGCTTCTGGAGACCACACTGAGTTCTCATTGCTGGGGCTCACCCTCACACCCCTGTATTTGAATGCTGACCCCCCCACATGCCTGCATTTGACCATCATGTACCCTTTGTTGGCTTGTGGTGGCTTTCTGGTCACTGTGCACCAAGGTGTGTTAAACTCAACACTGGTTATGTAGGAAGTTCTGCTGTTCAGCATTTAAATATTATTAGAGCAACACTTAGGTCTTCCAAGAGGTTCTCCTACCAGGGCTGGGAACAACCAGTTGATTGAAGGAACAATAAACAGTATCTTGCAGGGAATTCTATGCGGGAGTCTTCGATACCTGGTTCCATTATTCACTAAGCTGTGTGGCTCAGGACACACGAACTCTCTACATAGTTCTTATCTGAAAACAGTGGATGATCCTTCCCTTCTCATAAGACTGTCTTGAGGGTTAAATGAAATAATGTAAACACAGCACTGAGCACAAGACTCAGACTGGGAATAAGTGAAATCCACAGTGACAGTTACACCAGAGGTCAGAGTTCATCTTTGACCAAAGGTAGAAATAGAAAGTAAAACAGAAAAGCACAACTAACCCGGAGATTTCAAAGGTCTGGAATCAGGGACTGAACACCAGAAATCACTACTTCAGATAAAGAATGGGTCACCCGCTGCAGGTGCCGGAGGCTTTGGGTGGATGGTAGTGGCACCAGGGCTGGCCAATGGCAACTCAGCTCATCCATCACAAGGGCTGCTTGCCACGATCACGAAGCAACCTACCAGGCACTCCTCTCTTCGGTGCTTACTGACAGAGCAGAGGTCCACTCTCAGGGTCTTCTGCTGCAAGGCTGCTTGGGAAATGGTGGCTCTGAACACATCATTAAATAAAATGGCTTCCGTGGCCGGATGGACTTTAGTTCGAAATAGACAGCTGACATCGGTTGAGGAGGGAAGTAAAGCAACCCTAAAATATCTGCAAAGCACAAGATAAAATGGATTTCAGAGGCACTTTAATGAAACTGGATTCACAGCGGGTGCTGGAAATTGTCTGCCTAAAAGAGGGACACGTGGCGGTGAGGAAGTTCATCGTCCACCTAAAACTCTGTAGTATCTGCGCCCGGTAGGAGTCCGTGGGGAAGATGAATCCACGTTCCACCTGCGCAAGGCAACCTGATTCCCTCCCTGGCTGTGCCCGAGTCGGGGCAGGGAGGAACACTAAGCAGGTACAGGTCAACGTGTCCCCAAGGAGTCTCATCCTGAACATGGAACGAGAGACCCCGAGGAACAGTTCCCAGGAATGGAATACCCTATCCTGCTAGAGGAGAAAAGCTAAATAGCGTCGTGTTTTGAAACTATACAGCAGATACAGGGGAACAGTTCCAAAATGCCACGGCCTAGCACCTCAGAAGTCGCAGCTCTGGCAAGAGCCTTATGCTTTGTAAAATTCAGTGAAGAGTTAACAGAAAAGCAGGAACTTGTGAAACTGCTTTTCGGGAGGATTTTCTCTGCACACACTGCATGCGGGCTCAAAACTCTTGGAAACAGCACAAGGTCTTTTCTTTTAGATCAGAAAGAGAACACCCCTCACATTGCCCCTGCCCCGTTTCCAGGCTAGTGCCCTGCTCAATTATAAAAACTGTACATTCCAACGCAGAAGCGAGCCTGTCCTGCTACTCTGATATTTTATGTCAGCATTAATCGTGGAGACACAGCTTGAAAACCCTAGAGGACGTTGGCCACTGCTGTCCAGGCCTGAGCCTTGTCAGGCAGAATCTTCTCTCTCTTCATGGAGCAGCAACAGAAGGGAGCTTCTGGGAGCTCCTGGGAGTGCTGGGAAGGACGGAGGGGTTCTTGCTTCCCCTGACTTCAGTTTTACTCTGAGTGTTTGCAGGATTAAGAGCTGAAGCCACAGGGGAAAGAAGGTAGGGGCGCTTCTCCTGTCCTGCTGTGGCGGGGCGGGGGGGGGGGTCCCTCACCGGTTGGGCTGACAGGTGAAATTTCAACACTCCATTTTCATGTACAAGACCAGGGAGTTCCTCCAACCCAGAAGTCACCATTAGGCCATTATGAAAATTAAAATTATATTTTAAAATAAAACCAGGTCCCAATATGGCACATGACGGAAATTCTGGTTGAAAAGGGTGATAACGTCTTGGTTCCTAGTCTCAATAATGAATGGGTAGAATAACCCAATTTGCTTTTTCTTGCACGCTCCTTCCTTCTTGGTCTTTATGCTGAGACGTGATCGGCCCAGCCGAGTCCTCTGCAGATCTTCACTGGATGAACTGCTTGACTACGGTGTAAAATTATCATATACGGGTGGTTTTACTTACACTTTTGAAGTGTGAGGTATCAAGAAGGCATGAAGATTTCGGAGTTGTGCTAGAATCACCATGAAACTGGACCGTTTTGCATCATATCTGTCAAAAGAGATGTTGATGAGGTGAGGGAAAAGCACTGCAGAAGGTTCCAGAATCGCCCCTTCTCCCATGCTCAATCTTTTACCTGAGTCCAATTTGCACCTGGGCAGTCTCCATGACGGCAACATCCTCTTCACCGTATGTTGCATCTTCAACTTCGCTGGGCCTGGGGATGGGGACAGGGCGGGGGGACAGCGGGCACAGAAGGTTCATCAGTGGGATATTGGTTGCTATGGTGACTGCTGTTCATGGCGACGAAAACCTGAATCTACAGTGGCCCTTTGCCACCCACCGCCCCAGAGGCATGGAGCCCGGGAAAGCTGACTGTTGGTGGTCTTCCTCCCCTCATCAAGAGTCCACTTCTGGGCCTTCATGGGAACAACTCTGTGCCTGGCATTCCTGAGCCTCGATGGCACCCCACACCCTGGAATACTATCTAGGCCTCCGGACACGTACAGGAGAAGCTCCGAGCACCGAGCAGGTGCCGGCCAAGCCTGTTCTCACTGACACCCAGGTTAAGCCTCAGAGAGGGTCTGCTGTCTTTGAGCCACCAGCCCGTGCATGCTTTCCCAGGCTGACTGACAGCATGTTTTTAGGGTGCTGATGTCATTTTAGGGACACTATCTCTTTCACACTGCAGCCCTTACTGTTGCAAAAAGAGGGGAGGGGGTGAGCAACAGCGTGCCTTTGCAGCACGGAACCCCTGCCTGGCCAGGAGGAGGTACGGCAAAGCACCCCGACTCCTTACTGTTTGATGAAGGCCTCGTAGACCCCGCTGTCCCCAGCCACAGACTCGTCAGACACAGCCGCCGACACGCACGCGGTTTTCTCCCCAAGCAGGTGGATGACTCTTCTTTTCGGTAACGATTTTTCCACATCTAAGGAAAGGAAGTGATAGCACTAATTAGGGCTTCTCTCTGGCAAGAGTTCGGTGTATAAAACACACACACACACACACGCAGTCTGGCGATGAGAAATCCAAAATGAAACTTCCAGCTGAGAAGCAGGGACGCCACCTCCCAGCGAGCACGCAGTGGGTTCAGGCCCGGGTGGCTTGTCAGTTCCGGGGTCACCATCTATTTTGGTCACGGCTGCGGGAGAATATGGCTGTTCTTTGTCCTGAGATATTTTAAGGGAAGGGAACACTGCACATCCCCTCTCTGGCCTCCTTTGGGGTGCTGGCGGCAGAGCCCCCAGACTCAGGGGTGAGGGGTGCTCTGACCCCAGGGAGTGGCTCCATTTCTAACAGGCAGGGGCTACTCCAGGGCAGGAGGCTCTTGTGCCTCCTCCTCCCGCGGGCCGAGCTCCACCTTCTCTGCCGTGACTGTCACGGAGGTTAAAGGACAAATAAGTCCTGGACATACAGAATTTCTCAGCAGCAGGTACCGTGGAAAAAAACCTTGTGCTCCCGAATCTTTAGCAGCAACTACCACTGAACCTTCTCTCTCGCTCATCTTCATCCAGCAGCACCCCACGGTGAACGAGGCGCCCACTCAGCGCTGCGCTCCCGCGGAATAAGCCCGTGGCTTCTCTCATCCTCCTGCGGGGCCAGCGCGGCCGGGATTGCTGTGCATCGCGCCCCGCTTCTGCGTCGTGACTCTACGTCTGGTTAAGATGTGCAAGTTTCAAGGCTTCAGATTACAGGCGGGCTGGCTGCACGGCCCCTTTCATTGCTGGCAGCAGGCTGCGTCCTCCTTGATGATGAAGTGCGCGCGCTCGCCCGGCCCCCTCTGGAGGGGTGAAGGTGATGGCTGGGGGGATTGATCACCCCCAGAATATTGATCGCCCACGGCAGGGAAACCAACTCTGACATGACAGAGACCGGCCGTGGCTAGCTACCCCACCTTGGTTCCTGTGGCCCGGCAGGGACGGTGCTGGAGCGCGGGGCAGGACGTCTTCAGCACTGGGGGGTGGATATGGCCCCACTCCAGTGGGTGACCCACGGGGAAGTGGTCTTTCCTGCTGTTTCCGCACACGCAGCTGAATCTGATTTACCAACCGAGGTCTTGAACACACGTGGACATATTCTGCCTCGGGGGTGGGGGGGCCTTTCCACAGCAGTTTTCTCAGGTGATACTCGCTGTCATGGCTGGAGGCTGCTTCGCGGCTCTTGGGGGGCCGGGCTCCAGGCACGGCTCAGAGGCAGTGGACCCTGCCCGGGCAGGGGTTGGGCAGGGACGGCCTGGGCAGCTTTCGGCACAGTCCTCACTCCCTGGCCCCCCCAAGCGATGGAGTGTTGAGACGTGGTCCCCAGAGGACACGCCAAACACGCTAAGAGCCGAGCAGCTCTGAAACGCTCGGGAGAAGGAAGCTCTTCCATGGCAAAGGGACAAAACCCTGCTCCTGGTTCTCCGCTCCCCGGTGCCAGCGCGGTGTGGTAAGGAGTCTGCTCTGAGGCCTGTGTTGCTTCTCACCCCTGCGTGGTGACAGTGGCCTGGGTGGGGTGCCCAGTGCCAGGCATAGGGGTGCTATGGATGCACCAGCCTCCCAGGACCCACAAGGTCCATCCTGGGTGAACCCCATTTTGCACATGATTCAGAACAGTCTTGCCATGCAGGTGACGTGCTCCCCAGCACATGACCAGTCAGCGGGCAGCCAAATTGCGGGTGTGTGGTGGCTCCAGGGGGGGACCCCCCCATAATGAGCACATTCCCAGAGGCACAGGAGCCCCTGGCAGGTTTCTGCTAGTTGGGGCCAGTATGTCAACACCGTTTCTGCACTTTTTTTTTGGACGTCGATTTGTTCAATAAGACGTTTCTTATAGCTCAAGCACCTGCCAGGCTGGAGTGCACAAACCACACCAAGGGCTCCAGGACCTGCCTTCTCCCTGCCCCTGCCCTGGGCCCCGCCCCTTCCCCAGGCAGGTGGGTTTCAGCCTTCGGGCTCTGAAACCAGACTACGAGTCAGACTCATCTATCTCCTGAAACATCTGAGTTGGCCAATCAATGAATACTTAGAATTCCTAAGAAGATAAACACTAAACACATGTGTGTGTGTGTGTGTGTAAACGCGCGCGCGCGTGTGCACACACACACACACACTCACTCTCTCTCACTTCGAACGAGGCTGTCTGGTCTGACTGTGGACACAGCCCAAGCGCAGACCTGAGCAGGGCTGCCAGGACCAGCCCGGGGGCCTGCATTTCCCGTTTCATTTCCAGCATGGACCCTCCTCCTTGCACCAAGCTGGCCATCAGCTGCCAGCAAGGGCACTGCCCTGCTTCCTTTACAGCCACATCGACTCTCTGACACGTTTCTGCCTTGCAAAAGAAAACAGTTTGAAAATCTTCAATCTCCCCTATTTCTGCCTCTGAGCCCGGTCCTCTTCCGGGGCTGCAACCAGCAGGGCGGCCAGCAGATGGCAGCGCACCCCCGCTCACGGGCACCGGCCCTGGCTCCACACGGGCAGATGGAGCCTGGCACGAAAGGAGAGTTGTACTTATACAGCATTCCCCGAGCGATCGGAACATTGAACCCTGGTACTAATTAGCTGGTATGCTAATTGCGTGGGTTTTAATCTGTTTTAGGCCAACTTTTAAAAGAAGGTCTTCCTTCCCTTGCAATTTCAGGACCAGCACCTATTTGCACGGGATGAAGTGGGTTCGCCCAACATGCTTGGTGGCAGCTGCGACACGCAGAGGCTTCCGGGCCAGAGAGCAGGTGCTCGGTCGCTCCACCTCATGCCAGGGGGGCTACTGGGCACAGGCCGCGCCGCGGCTGCTGTGCTGCACCAGCAGTGCGAGAGCAAGCGCTGCACCCCACTTCTGTGGAGTGGGCGACCCCCCGCCCTCCTCCTGAAGACGGCTCAGAGGGCCCCCAGACTGAGGCTGCCACTTACCTGCAGCTCCTCCATACAGCGGCTCCCTGGCCCCGCTGGACTCCTCCAGCAGTGGCCGGGAGGCGCTGCCCGCCTCAGAGTCCAGCAAGAGCTGATTTTCGCCCAGGCCCAGGTCTGCAAAATGGCTGCTCAGCTCACAGTCCTCGAAGTCGGCAGTGAACTGGTGGAGGGGGGCGTCGTGGGAGGACATGGGGAACGTGCCCTCTAGAACCAAGGGCGAGCTGGGCGGGGACAGCGAGGACAGGGAGGAGCGGGAGGACAGGGAGGTCACCGACTTGGGGGCCTCAGTGGCTGGGGGCGTGTGGCCGGTGGCCGTGGCCGCCCCGCTGGAGCCACCCTGGCCGGGCTGGCCGGGGGACTTGGCCACTTCGTTCTCATGGATGGTGGTGATGGGGCCGGAGGGCATGTAGCCCCCCTTGTCCTGCAGCAGGAAGTCCAGCTTGTACTGGTAGTCCACGTCCAGCTGGTCCCCCGGGCTGGTGTAGTAGAGCTCGCTGGAGCTGAGGGAGTTGAGCGAGCCCCGGCTGGAGGTGTTGAGGGAGCCGCGGCTGGAGGCCAGGGAGCCCAGGCTGCTCCCGGACGACACGGACAGGGTGTTGGCGGAGAGGCTGCGGGGAAACACAGGCTGGGGAGACGCGCCGCTGTGCAGAAGCCAAGCACGGGCCCCGCTCCCCTTGGGAGGAAGGAGCCCGGACAGGGAAGGGCTTCGGGGCCAGGGCAAGGAGCTCTCCCTCCTCACTCCGTGTTCACCCACGAACATCTCCGAGCAGGCTCTCGAAGTGTTCTTTAAACAGCAATTCTACTGTTAAAAATCACGGCTCTTTTGCAAAAGTTAAAAAGAATATCAAATACTGGTGGACAAATCTCCCTGCAGAAAGTTACAAGCAGCTGTGCAACTTCACATATAGCTGGGGGAGGGCGTAAACTCTATAAAGTTATTGTGCTTCAAGAAAAAAATTCTGATGTAGAAAAAGGCAAGCTTGTCGAGAGAGAGGCCCCTGAGCGCTCACCTTCCTCCTCTCTGTGCTGAGCGAGAGTGACCGACCACATGGGGAACTCTTTAAGGCAAGTCCCCACCCCACCCCTGCCTCAACCCCTCTTAAAAAGCAGGGGTGATGTGGAGAGACTTGTCATCCTCATCGGAAGGTACTGAGACCTGAGCTCTATCTTCTTCCCACGACACACTCCAAACTCACTTCAGATATGACCTTGGGGTTCATGAAAAAACTCTGTGCAACATTAAATTTGGTCACCTCGGTCTTAAACTGTACTAGTTTCAAATACAAAGTGATCAAAGATAAACTAGACTGCACCCAAATTGTTTCCCCTCAGGACTCAAACAGGTGTACCTTTTAAGTTGTGAATGCAAATAAGTAGTTAATTTAGTAGTTTCTTCAAGTTTCTGCAGTAGCTCTTTTCTCCGTTCTTCTAATTTCAATCTAGAAAAATCACACAAGTGAATTTATTTTCAAGGATTACAACAAGGCATGAAAACTGACAGAAAGGAAAGGATTCTTGTTATACAAGGGTACAGGAGGGGGATCCCAGATGAACTCAAAAGAGAGAAAACGCAGCAACAGGCGAGAAGCAGAGTGGCAGGACCAGCCAGCCCCAAGCCAAATAAAGAGGCAGATTTCAAACCTCCAGCACTGCCAAACACTTCAAACTTTTTGGTGTTCTAGAATTTTCTTAAAAGGGTAAGGCACCTCTACTTCCTTTGGATTCATGTCACTAAAACCCTCAGCGACAATAAAAACCAGCGAAGATCATCCTAAATACTCAACTTGGAGAAAGTTGGCTCCAGAATAACACTCAGTGATTATTAAGTAGATGCTAGTATTTCAGCAATTAAAAAATGTCAGTCCACAGTGCTATTGGGAGCTAATAATTTGGGGCTTACCTATTTTAGCAAGAAAAAGAAGCAAAGGTGATTTCCTTTCCTGCCTGCAGCGTATCTCACCATCTACCCCAAGTCACCACCAAATTTCACCCCCATTCAGCTGCACCCATATATATGAGATTTTTAGAAATCTGAGTCTGGTTGGGGAGCCACATTTAAGGAGCTCCATGCCCAGGGCTCGCTGGAGACTCTCCGTGACAGCTCCAGGGCTTGCGCCTCAGCAAGAGGCACCTGTTCGGAGTGGGCAAGTGGGCAGCAGAGTGGGGTCCAGGGACCTCCACAGGCCCGAGTCCTGGCCGTGCTGCTCAGCCGCCAGCGGCTCTTTAGGTGGCCGCTTCTTCAAAGGTCTCACCTTTCTCATCTCTTAAGTGGTATAAGGCCTGGGGTGCGGCTGCCTGAGGTCACTAAAGGGGTTCAAGGAGCAACATCTGCCACAAGGCCCGGCAGCCAGAGACACCAGGCTTGCCCCGGGTTGGGGGGAAAGGAGCTGCTTTTGTGTGGAGCCTCCCAATACCCCTGATCCTGGCCTCTCTGAAACGTGAGGTGTGTATCAGGCCGCAGGAAGTGAGTCTGCATTTTATCACCAGCCCCTGCTCTTTGATGAGTCACCAACACAACTTCACTGATCATTAAAGCACAAAAAGGAATTCTAGGCCATTTTGTTCACGACTTCAAAGGCTGATAAATCCTGAATTCGCAGCTTCCAGAGAGGTATTTTGAAGAGGAACACAGCCCCTAAGTTTTAATCTCATAAATGTGAACAAAAACTCAACAAGGAAGAAAAATGAATACAAAGTAGATTAACTGAATTGGGGGGAACATAAAGTCCTGGAGAACGTCCCCCAAATCTACTAAAACCCATGTCTTCTGAAGCAGGAGAAAACGCTTTTGAAGTCAGTTTTGAAACTAAGCCTTGCACGGGCAGCTAGCGGCTCCTCTGGCGTTCCGCGGGGGCTGCGGGCGGGGCACCAGAAGCTGGTCCTGAACGTGTTTCAAACTGCAAAGTAGAACCCAAAGCTTCGGCTGTGCCCATTGGGGGACGGTCCTCCCTCTGCCCTGCTCCCGGGCCTGGCTTCTGTCTTGGTCTTGTTCTCCAAGCAGAGGGGAAGCCCCAGAGGGCAGGGAGGAAGCTGCGCCCCGGCCCTGCTCCCAGGAGGACCTGACCCCAGGACTGTCCTGGCTGCAGCCGCCTTCGCGTCCCGTTCTGGGTCAACAGCGTTGGTCAGATGCAGAAAGAGCCGGGAGGGGGAAGAGAGAACCAGGGGTGAAGAAGGAGAAAACGGACAGCACACGGCAGCGACACCAGGGGACCCAGGGCGGCCACACATGCCCGCAGGCGAGGGAAGGGCCGCTCACCTCGGGAGGAGGCTCTGGGCTCCGGGTGCAGTGAAATACGGGAGCTTCGGGGCCAGCTGCACCCAGGGGAGCAGCAGGAAACCTGCAGTCACTAAAGTCGGGGCGCGGGTGCCCACGCCCCACACGCCAAGGGCCTCTGCGGAGGCTTCTGGTCACGGACAATGAAGAGGAAATTCACGTTCCTTTCTTTTTGGCAACGCTAATCATAAATGATTTGATGCTTTCAAATGACTCAGAAAATCAACCCGTAAAACACACCACTCCCCTCGTACTAACACCCGGCACAGCCCGGGGCTCAGGAGACGCGCGACCCCCACGGGTGAGTGCGCAACGGGATCCCTTCCCGGAGCCCCCAGCCTCCTGGGTCTGGACAAGCCACTCTGTGTCACCCAAGGGCTTTCGAAAGAAAAGCAAGAAACGTCTGCGTTCTTGTGTGTAGTGAGAGCCAAGGGCGCCCGGGGGGCCGGGACCGTCCACGCTGCCGTCCTTGTGGGACACCCAGGCGTCCACTGCGTGGGCAGGAGCGCTCACTGAGCCACGACCCTGGGGTCACGTCACCCTCCCTGCGTTATCCACTGTCTGTCATGGGATCTCCCACAGCCCTGGGGCCCGGAGGGACTGGGGAGGGGGGCCACTGCTGGTCTCAGGCCCGGACACAGAGGCGTCCAGACCTGGACGTGGCGTGGTCTGGTTGCCGGCCCGGACCCGCCCTCGGAGACGCACCTCTCGGCCAGCGCTGGGCTGGGAGCACCTCGCACGGGCAGCAGCTCCTCCTCCAGCCGCTGCCTCTCGGCCTCCAGGCGTTCCAGCTCGTCTGGGGAGCGCGTCTGTGGCGTGACGAACTGCAGCTCCTTCAACAGCTCTTCTTTCTCATGAATCAGCATCAGCTTCTCCTTCTCGACATCCAGTGTCCCCGGCCAGGCCTCACCATCCAGTTTCGACAGTTCGATTTTCAAGTTGGCCATGCTGGGACAGAGGGGCAGAGCTGAGCGCACACGCGAGGGAAGGGGACGCTGGCCAAGGCGCGGGTGCCCAGGACCCTCCCAGGGAGCGCTGAGGGCTGGGGCTGCCCCACTGCACACCTCCTTCTCCTCGGCTTCCCGTCCCCACCTTTAAAAGGTGGACAGCTGGGCAGAGGTCAAAGCGCACACGTGCTTACAGGGCAGGCAGCTCTCCCAGCCCGGGGCCAGTCCTGCCCTGCACCTGCCTCGTGGGGTGTGAACCTGGGCTCCTCCATTAAAGACAAAACAAACCACTGTGGTAAGTGGTCCCCGAAATGCCTGTGTTATCTTTGTTATAGACTTCGCTCCTCAGGGTAAAGACACTGACCCGGGGAAACTGGGCACCGGGACATGTGCCAATCGGAGAAGGCACTGTTTTAACCAAGCGAGGCCAACAGGGCCCACCACAGCCAAGAGGGAGGGCACAGGCCTGGCTTGCCCGCCCTGGCCTCAGAGGCCGGAGATCTTCTCCCTGGAGGTCGGGGCCTTGGAGGCGTCCACACGCCTGCTGAGCTGTCATGGTGGTGGTGGGGTTGCTCACCAGCACAGGTGGCTGAGGGGCCCCATGGCGGGAACACAGGTGCCAATGAGGGGACGGTAGGAGGAGGAGGGTGCAGGGCAATTTACCCAGCCCCAGATTTCAGGATCGAAACCCTCATCCCAACTCTGAGAACGTCCCAACGCCTGAATCGTCCGGCCTGTTCTGTGGGCCCGAGGACAACGGTGTCCTCTATAAGGGGGTGCAGTGAGTCAACAACACAGGAGCCCACGTGCATGCGGGGAGCTGCCCAGCCAAACGTCGGGCACCGTCCCGGCCCACCCTGCAGCCAAAGAGCTGTCAGGAAGGAATGCCTTTTCCTTTTTGTAGAGGGAAGAGTAAAGATGAACAAACATGTTATCAGGAGCAAAGGTGGAAGCAGTTCCACATTCCTGGGCCGTAAGTCTCTTGTTTTGGTCAAACTAAAACTGCAGCCTTAGACTGGCGCTGCATATCCGAGGTGCTGGTGAATTTCACCCACCGTCTGCATTTATGATAGATGTAACATCAGCTGTTCTTTAGCTTTATCCACAAAACCATACACAACTGTCTCAACATACTGGAAAATTAATCATCAAAATGCTAAATAAGCACGATATTATTAGCTTCATTAAGCGCATAAAACAAAGGCTGGAAGGAGAAAACAGGTTTCAGAGAAACACAACCCGGCTCTTTACTTATTCAGAACTAAGGAATAAGAAGCCTTTCAACACATGCACCAACCCTTGAGATTTAGCTCCTCATCAGCATTGCCAGTAACTTTAAATAAAAGCCCAAGTGGGGTAACAGGACGGCGCGGCAACCAAAGGGAAGGAGCAGTGTCGTGAATCTGGATGGAATTAACCAGCAGGGCGAGGAATGGCACCATGTCTTGTGCAGTCGAGGCATGCAGTGGGTCTGTAGGCTTATCTGGAAGATTTCCTGGGACACCTCAGCAGGGAAAATGCTGCGTAAGCTCAAGTAGAAAGGGACTGTCTGCAGCCAAAGCATAGCCCAGGTCCCTGGACCCAGGCAAGCCCGCGACCCCAGGGCAGGCACCTGGCTCTCCAGGGTTAAGCGAATCCCGGGTGTGGTTTACGGAGGACGCAGGGGTTGGGGGTACGCCCACCACCAGGGAATGCCGGTCAGCGTCCACAGAGGCATCCTATCGCCAGCTTCGGTCCTGAGAGAGTCCGAAGTCCTTGGTGAGGACAGGACGCCAGCCGGGCGCTGAGAAGCAGACAACCAAGTACGCACGACTCTTCCCAGCCGCAAGAAATTGATCATCTAATTGACAGGCGTTAAAATGAGCCAAGTAAAACGTGCAGGGAACTCAGTGACTTGCTCAAGTTCAGACAGTTAGTGATTTGTGGACGAAAGTTTAGGGTTCTTTCAGTAAATCAAAGAACCAAGTAAATATTAGTAACCGAGACGATGATGGTAAAAATTGTCTTTGGGCAGATCATGTAATTACTCTGTCAAAGCCAGATAACCTCTGAGAACGACGGTCAATTACTTTTAAATCACCACCATCTCCCATAATAGTGGACATCCTTCTGCCGCTATCTGATGCTCTTTCTTGTGGGAGGAAACCCTGACACCAAAAGGTTCTCAGCTGAGCGTCCCAGGCCCACAAGGAGGGACGTGCCAAATGCCTCGGCCCCTGCGGGGAGATAACAGGTTCCCCCCAATGTCTTCCTGAATAAAAAAATCAATAGCATTTTTAAGCAATTCAACAGGAAAATATAGAAACCAAATGTATCAGTGTGACTTTTGAAATAAGCATGGGGCTCTACGTATCGAAAACAATCTGGGTCTGATACAACAAGAAGACGGTGAAGCTCAAGGTCACCCAGGCAGAGTCAAAGAGGAGGAAAAAGACGGACCTCTGCCGTGTGCCACCCAAGATCATTAACTCCAAATGGATTAAAGACCTTAAACCACAGGACTCCCGGGGGACAAATCTCTCTGACAGAGATTTTGGTGGTGACTGCTTGCATCTAACACCAACAGCAACAAAAGCAAAACCAAAAAGCGAGACGACCTCAAACTAGAAAGTTTCTACCCGGCCAAAGAAACCATCAACAAAATGAATACAGAATTTTCTGCCTCTAGAATGCCAGAAAATATCTGCAAATCACCTATCTGATAAGGAGTTAGTATCTATAATATACAAAGAACTCATTCAACTCAATGGCAGAAAGAACAAAAGAAACCACCAACTTAAGACCTGCACAAAAGATCGGAAGAGACATTTCTCCGAAGGAGACACCTGTGGCCGGCAGGCACAGGGATGATGCCAAGTCACCAGCCACCAAGAAGACACAAATCCAAACCGCAGTGAGAAGTCAGCTCCCACCTGCCACCACGGCTCCTGCCAGAAAGATGCGGCCCTTACACCCTCACGGACTCTGGGTGGGAACAGAAATTGGTCTGGTCCCTAAAGAAAAACTGAATGGAGGGTCCGCAAAATATTTAAACTACATCTACCATATTATTCAGCAATTCTACCTTGGGGTACTCACTTGAAGAAAACAAAGACTAACTTGCAAAGAGACACGCATCCCTAAGTTCACTGTGGCATTTTCACAATAACCAAGTCCTGCTAACCACGCCAGCTGGATGAGTGGATACAGAAAGCATGGCGTATGCAGTCGGGGGTCACTTAGCAACATTTTGGCCACACAGGTGTTGGCAGTCCCCACAGGCTGCGCCAGACAGTCGGGATGTGCAGGAGACCCCACATGACGTCTGCCCAATGACACGTACCTCAAAATGGATCCCAACATTAAGCAACACAGGACTGTATCTACAATGAGATATTATTCAGCCATGAAAAAGGAGCGAAATCTTGCCATTTGCAGTAACATGGACCTCGAGGGCATTCTGCTAAGTGACATGAGTCAGGTCGAGAACAACACATATCTAATGATCTCCCTTATATGTGGGATCTGAACAAAAAACCACGGAGCTGGAGACAGAGAACATGGCGGTTTGCCAAAGGTGGGGGATGGGCGCAATGGCCGAAGGGGGTCAAAAGGTAAAAAGAAAAACAAATTATTGCATATTAAAAAACAAACACACAAGAACTCAAATGACTGGCTTCAAAAAACGCTGAAGTCATGAAATGCAGAGCCTCAGAACTCCTCCAGATAAGGAAACTAAGAGACATACCTGAGGTTGGGTTTTTTATATTTTGCTGTAAAGGACATTATTGGAACAATAGATAAGACCTCAGGTGGGCTGCAGATCAGGTAACAGGATTAGGACAAATTTCCTGATTTTGACAATTATTTTGTAGGAAACAAAACCCATAGGTATGCTGAAAGGATCGTGGAGACACACTTACACACACACACACGTGAATCAAGTACTCACAGGTCCACAACCAGATGGCTAAGTCCCTTAACCCAAACCTAACCCTTGGCTCACTGTCATGGTGATTGCCGCTGCACGTCCGTCACACACAGATCTTCCTCTCTCGCTGCCCCTCCATCTCTATCTAAGAGGCGGCAGCACAGGGGTTAATAAGCGTTTCTAAGATAAAGTGGGGAAATAAGAATCTCTCTTCCTTCTTCCTGAAGCACAGACACCTCAGCACCCTGGGGGATCCGCACCCGGTCTCCGTCAGAGCCGAGGACACCCTGAAAGGCGCTTCCCCGGGGACTCCGCAGCTCTCAAGGCCGTGCCGGAGCCCAGGATCAAGTTTCTATCTGAGAAACCAACCTTCTCACTTTTAATTATAAGTATTGTCCCAACTCAGAGCCGCTTTCTTCCAGAGAAGGGACGCATGCATCCTCACACTGCTCAGGACTGTCCTTAGGGTGGGGAGGACGGGAAAGGAACGGAGCGACAGAGGGGGCGCAGGGACCCTCACATTCCACCAGACTCACGGGTGACCTTGGTCAGGACCCGCGGGGAGCACCCAGCAGCCCTGGCGGAGCCGCTGGCCACCCAGCTGGACTGCCCCCTGCTGGTACCTTCTTTTGGCTTCCTCATATTGGAGGCTGAGTCTGACCTTTTCCGCTAAGTTGGATCTACTTCTCATGGCGATCTGGTGGGAAACAAAAAGGGGAAAAGTCAATGACGCCCCCAATGAAGGAAGTAAACTGCTTCTGTCTCTGGGCAGCACAGGTAATGGGATCGCTCACCAAGAGGGCGCAGAGAGCAGGGGAGGGCTGGAAAGGCACCTGCTTTAACCTCTCGGTGGGGGCAAATGTTTCTTTCAAATTCCGGCTTGTCTGTTTTTCAAAGATTTTCACATCCTTTTCCCCACACATTACATTTGAGGTTAAAAAATATGTCAGGTAAATGTTTCTGGTATCTAAGGGTTTATGAAGGCTGTCCAGGTCAATAAAATTTATGAACTGGAACTAATTTCCTAGTCTCCATGAGCCAAAATTTCCATCATTTAGTTAGCTTTCAACTGCATACACTATGAACTAAATCACTGAAAAATTAAAACAAACAGGTAAGCCCTACTGTTGATCTCTGCTTTACTTTCATAGCGCAGAATTCAAAGAAGCAGAAGAGAGTAAGAAAATATCTGGGAACTTATTAAAAAGTAAATTATCTGCAGGGCCTCCCCAGTGGCGCAGCGGGTTGAGGGCCGTGCTGTGAAGTTGTTCGCAGCCCCCGCAGTGCAGGTTCGATCCCCAGGTGGCCAGGGAGAAGCCCATAGAGCGCGGCAGACCTCTCCTCAGCAGTGCTTTCGGTCCGTCTGCCTGTTCTGTTCCCCGCTCTGTCTCTGGTGAATCCTCTCACCCTCCCGCGCCGCTGGCCCATACCCCAGCTCTTGTATAAATAATAAAAAATAAATCTTAAAAAAAAATAAATATCTGCAAATGGCACCCCAAAAGGAAGAAGGACAACAGCTCATGACATGCAAGGCCTGTAAGCTGTCTCAGAATGCCAGGTGTATACCACAATGGAACATCTCAATAGAATCAACTTCAGATACACAAAACCAAGTTTTTGATTAGTTTTTAAAGGTATATAGATCTATGTTTCTCATTAGAGAAACATGTTTATTTCATGTTTAATGTTTATTTGAAAGGAACTAAATTCCCAAGGCTCTAAACTTCATAGGAAAAACTGAAAACTTTCCTGTGTCTCTAAATACATCCAGTAGGAGAACATTTGAACAAAATCCCGATGTGCTTGGCAGCTAGAGAAGGTGGCTATGATTTTCTAAACGAATCTTCTGAGTATAATATCCTGAAAGTGCACAGTGGCATCCAGACCACCTGTCCTGCTCTGATCAGGTCCCTGTGGGGGCAGTGCCGGGGCCCGTCCTCCCATGTGTGTCACTCACATCTCCGGAAATGCTTGTCTGTGACCCTGCATCAAGGGTCTGTCTAGAGAGGGCCAAGTGAGAGCTCACTGGGCTGGATCTCAAGTCCGGTTCCGCTGGTCCAAGACCCTGATCCAGATGGAACCGCTCCTGCAGCTTAGCAAGACTCTGTTCGGGAAACACAAAGTCCTTCGTAAATCTTAACGTCTAGGAGGGCAAAGCTTCCCCACCACGCACAATTAATGGCAAAAGCGAATCTTAGTGGAAAAAACAATTTTCACTTTATTTTAGTAGGTACGTGTCACTTTAAATTATTGAAAAATAAGAGTAGAATGCAATTTTGCATAGACACACAGGCGCTTTGGAAGCAGGTATGAGACACTACACAGGTTACCTTACCTTTCCCAAGGAGGCTGGAGAATGGTTCCCTCATGAATAATGGTCTCTCTATATTTAACACATGTATTTTTTCTTTTTAAAATTTCATGAAAAGAAGTTTCCTGAACTACTCCCTTTCCATAGTGGAAATTGTGGAAACATGCCCTGCCTAGGATGCTGCCTCACACAGGCCGCAGCACGGAAAGGCCCTACTTAAAAGAATGGCGGTTACGGCCTTTCACATCTGGACAGAACCTGAGAGATGACTTCACCCAAACTGATGTCAGCGATTAGGAAGTGGGGACAAAGAATAGAACCCCGAAACTGCAGAACTTTCAGCCGCTCCAACTGTGTGTCAGCAGGTCTGAAAGTGAAATATATATCCCTTTCTGTGGGTCACGGTCAGGAGGGTTAGAAGTCTCCTTCAGCTCGCGTGGGTTTCTGGCCCATTCGCTGCTTTCTATGCTGCAGGAACTGGGGAGACTCTAGTCTTTAATTGAATCTGGCTTGTGTGTAAATCCAAAGTTTACAGGAAGACTCAGAGGTGATCTAAAATTGCTAAGTTATACGGTTCCAAAGTGTATTTGTTTCCAGTCCCATTAACTATTTTTTTTTTCAAAGAATCTATTACAGTTTAATGATCCAATGAACAGATCACTGTAGAAGAAAAAATACATGCAAGTGAAGTTTTGCACATGTTATGTGTATTCAGTAAAACCACATATTCTGGAGCAAGTCTTTGCCTGGGTCTGAACCCCGGTCCTGCCATTAATCAGTTGTGTGACTTTACATAAGTTAGTTATCTTCTCTGCACTGCAGTTTTCTAGTCTGTGAGTTGAGGATAATAATTGCACATATCTTCAGGGTGGCTGTGAGAATTAAAGGAACTATTTCCACCCAAGGCAGGCGCCAAGTCATTACTCACCAGCATGTGCTATTATTACTGCTGTCTTTTCTATTTGATCTCTTGCAAGTCATTTCAAAATTTCCCAAATGTAAAATTATCTGGGTTCAAGAACATTTACCTATTTACAATATGAAAACAGCAGTTTGAAGCTGACATGGAGGAGTGGAACATGGCGTTTAGACACAGAGGTTCTACTGAGAATGCAAACATCGGCCGCGGCTGTGCTGTTTTCCCAAACACAGACTGAGCCCTTACTGAGCTAAGTAGAGAACTCCACCTCTCTGAAACACAGAGAATTCCCAGTGCTTGTGATAATTATGGGATGGAGGCGGGGGAAGAGATACATGCTTAAAAAAAAAAAAACCTTGACTCTCCTCTGCTCAGGATGGATATTCAAATGACCTGGGGTCCCTTGAAGCTAAGACCCAAAAGCTGAGACTTGTACAGGTGTGAACAGCCTTCCTAAGGGGACCATAGAGACCCCAGGTGGGCCAACATTACCCCCCTCCACCCTCCAGTGAGCCCCTGGAATCACCTGGGCTCGGGAAAGGCTTCTTAAGCTCCTCGCATCCCTAACGCGTGACAACTGACAGACCCTGTGTGTGCCCTGGGCTGGGGACCACTGCTTCGGCCTGCTCACCTGGGTCCCACGTGCAGTGAGCTCCCGGGTGCACACAAGAGGCTGAGCTCCTATGGGCTCTGGGATCCACCACCCACCATCTCAAGGGCCACGTAAAGCCTGGCTTCAAATAAGCCCATCAGAACCCGGGAAACAGTCTGGTCTTCTCTGAGGCAGCAGGTGGCCTCAGCGCCCATAACAATCTCCCGCAGATGAAATTCTGTACGAGGGGGTGGCGCGTGATGAAGGGACCCCGGCTCGCAGGGAGAACTCCTGCTCGGAAGACAGTGATTTGACTTATGCTCCACAACGAACCTGCATCAGGTCTTGTTTTTCTTTCTCTCCTGAGCTAATGGCCTTCCTGATAGATTTCAGTTCGGTTAGAATGGCCTTGGCTTCACTGAGTTCGTAGCCGCTCTGGCCTCCAGACATTTTTTTATCAATCCTGTTAAAAGAGGAAAAAAAAGAAGTCAGAGAACGCCAGCGTACAAACGAGTAGGAGCTGGTCTCTAGGCTGTCTCAGCCGCGGGTGGTCTTCCCACTGGACTCTCACGCTCCAGAAACCCGTGTTCACGCCCACGCCACAGCCTCTCCTCTCCCTGCTGCCGGCTCGGCTGGACCCCCCTCCCGGCCCCCACACACTCCTGTCTCATTTCTCATCATTCGCGGGCTCAGTCCTTTGTCCTCAGTCTGTCCAAGGGAAACCACTTCTGGCCAATCCCCAGTGGCCTCGGATGCTGCCCTTGCTCTCCACCCTGATGGGTGCAGGTCACAGGGGTGATTTCGCAGGAGGACCGAAAGGCCAATGACCTGGACAACCTCAGGACTTGCGCCTGCAGCCTCGGCCACACGCTGTGCAGCAACACCCAGCAGGGGACCCCGGGGGCGCAGTGCTTCTCATTTCTGCCAGGAGCAGCCGCAGCGTGGGGCCGGTGGCTGGCTGATTACCTCCTCCTAGTACCTGGGAAGTATTGATTTTGGTTTTAAGAGGGTTGTGAGTGGAGCTAAAATTGCTTGCCTTGCTGAACGCGCTCAGGTGGAGGGACAGATGAGCTCACCTGTCAGCTACGGCGGAGGGCGAGTATCCTGCCCCTGCAGTGTCCTGTCCTGCAGGCCCACCTTCCAGCCACCCTCACAGCTCCCAGGGTACCTCCTGGCAGGGGACTTGGTGCCACCCAGGCCTTTGTGTTGGGGGGAGAGGGGCGGAGGCCCATCAGACCGCCAGGTGCTCTCTTAAAAATGGCCTAGTGCCTTCTCTGCTGCCACTCCCTGGTCTCCTAGTCACCTGCGCTGCCGGGACGAGCTTTTGCTTGTGGGGTAGGGGCTCTGCCTGGCTGCCCCCCAGATTCTTACCCAGAGAAACAGCACCTATCATACGGCAGAAAACTGGCTCTGGGCTCATTTGGCGAAAAACATTTCATAATTTATATTTATCTCAATGTGAAGGGTTGAATCCGAAAAAACAAAACAGTGCCGCCTTAACTCGCTTTTCCTAACACAGTTTACTTAGATAAATGCAGCTCAGTCGGCAATGTATTTCCTCAAGTACGAGTGCCGTAAATATTTTATGCTGCTGAATAAGCAGTAAAAGCCTTAAAGAACCTTAAGAAAATAAATTTCATGATAATCTCATTTGAATAAAAGCAAAAGCAACCAAATCACTGAACTAAACACCCGGTGGACTCAGTGTGCAAAGGGCCCCGGAAGCCTGCTGGTTGTTCTTCGCCAAATGAAGAAACTGAGTCAGAAGTTTATGCAAATTTAGCCCCTATAGTGCATGAATTCCGAACCAACGAAGACTGTCCTCGAAACAACGGGATCAGGCATGGCGCTCGCATGACTGTCATATTTAGAATATTTGATAAGAATGCTGGAAAGTACTTTGACGATCAGTTAATTCCATTTATTTGGGAAGGGATTTATCCATGAAATTTTTGGCACCCCGAAGTGCCAATGAAATATATCTAACAACTTAGTTGAGACAAAGGGTTTATTTTATTAAAAAAACTCTGAGGTTTCGTGCACTAGCGAGCAATGCCGTATCTCGAGCTGTGTCAACATGAATTTCTAAGGCCCAAGGAATTTCTTCCTATTTCAGTAAAGCCTTCAGAATTTCATGGAAAAACCAATCTTTAATTCAGAAATATACTTAGCATTTCAAAATGAAAGAGTATGATGGGCTGTTTTCAGATATAAACTTGAACATTTAAGAATAAAAGCAGAACTACTAAAAAAGAAAAACTCCTGTCGCTGGTGACAACACGGATGGAACCAGAGGGGGTGATGCTAAATGAAATCCGGGGAGAGACAAATACCAGATGGTTCCTCACATATGTGGAACACAGAGACACAAAACACAGGACCAGGTAGAACCAAGCCAGTAACAAACCCCAGAAATCTGACTCTGGAATTGCAGCTGCCAGAGGGGGCGGGGGGAGGGACAGGCCGGAGCTGGATGGGCCCCGGGTCCTGGGGGGGTGGTGGTGATACGCCCGGCAAAGGGTGTGATCCTCTTCCTGTGAATCATACACAGCTGGGAAGCCAGTGTTACCTCAATAAAAAAATGAATTCAATACATTAAACAAGAGAGAGAATAACTACCATAAAAACAGAATTAAAAACAGACTAGTTTATGGCTGCTAATTTCAAACTAAATGACAGGGTTCGACCCACATGGTGGCAGAACAGAGAGGCTGGCATCACCTTTCCCCCTAAAAACATCTATAAAGACAGTATTTGCTCAAAGGGAGACTTGGAAGCTCCCTGCCAGGCCCAGGACTTTCCCATGGAGGACTTGGCACTAGGCTCTGGCTTGTTGCAGGGAAGTTCAGGAGGACGTGAAGGAGAGAGTGGCAGGGAGAGCAGAGGGCGCAGTCGGTGGACTGAGCAGGCGGGCCCAGGCCCCAGGGCGGGCACTGCAGACTTCCCTGGAGGGGCTGTTCAGAAAAGGAGTCAGTCACCCCGCCTGGGATGTCAGGAACATCAGGTCCTGCGGCCAGGAGGCTCTCCCCCCATGCAGAAGTAAGTGAGCACAGGCCCCACAGAGCCAGGCGGGGCTGCATCAGCTCACAGCAGAGAGACGCCCTGGAGAGACACAAGTCACCAGCCCCTTGGAAAGCAGCAGCCGGGGCTCCGGAGCTGGCAGCCCTGGACCCTCAGAGGGGGGACTACCGAGCTGGCGGCTACTCTGGCGCCCTTTCTGCTGCACAGGCAGACAACGCACACACATACCTCCTGCTTGCCAGGCCCAGTGAGTCCCGAGTGTGAGCTCTGTGGACCAGAGAGGACCCCGTCGCCAGGTGATGGAACTCCAGAGAGCTCCATCCACAGGAGAAGGGAGCAGAGGGGTCGGGGAGGCAGAGGTGACCGACCTCACTCCCCAACAGAACTGAGATCAAGTATTTAAGCCCCAGACACCCTTCCTGCCCCCACCTGACGCCAAGGTGAACTAGCAAGAGAAACAAACAAAAAAAAGCCTGGAGCTCCTCAACCACAAAAATAGCATCTACCTTAGCACACACGCACAGGAAGCAAGGGACATCTGAACACAAGGTGGAAAAGCAAAGGAAAAGAGATGTGGGACGTGCACACAGGATACAGAAGTCGAGGACCGATCAGACGAAGAAGTTGAAAGAACAAATATTAAAAATGCTAAATGAGCTGCTGGAAGGTTAGTCAAGGGCAGAGAGGCAGGTGCAAGATTGTAGAAAGGAGCTGGAAGAGTGGAGCGAGTTCCTCACCAGAACCACTGGAGGCATTAAAAGAACACAAAGGGAGACTCTGAAACAAGGACATATCTAGAAAGTGCTTTAAATAGCATTAAACTGGTAGAAGAAATAATTTCAGAAATAAAAGACTCAAATGTAACAAACCACTCAATTAGGAAAAGAGAAACACTCGGAGAAACAGCACACTCAATTTAGAAGAGGAAACATCAAGACAATGGGCATTCCGATTTCCCAAACCTAAAGAATGAATTAAACATGATGTCCAAGAAGCAGAGAGAACACCCACGTTTCTAAATATCAAATGACCTGCACCAAGACACGTCACTGTCAAGTTATCAAAAATCAAAGACAAAAAAAAAAATTTACAGGAAGCTTAGGATAAAGACAATTTACAGTGGATTCCAAATCAGGCTTCCCTGAGATTCCGTCCCCGTCTCCAGCAAGAAGGTGCTCGCTGTCCTGGAAGAAAAGAACTTCCAGCCAAGGAGACCCCATCCTACAAAATTATCATTCAAAATAGGAAGGCGAAAGTTTCCCCCTGATGGTAGTGGAGTTTCTCACCACCACACCTGGCCTTCAAGAGCTGTTTCTACAAGAAAATAAACCAAAACACAAAACCCCGAGTAAAATGACAACAGGAATATAAAATCAGACGCTTGAGCGAGAATACGGAGAGTCAACAACAAAATACTAAATGGGAGGGAGAAATGAGCATGACCCGTAGAGGTAAGCGCCAGAGGGCTGACCCCAGCTCATCGAGGGCTTTTTTAGACATAGTGAGTCACGCATAATTCCTTGGTAATCACAACCAAAAATCTAGAACTTTCGAGGCACACAAAGAAACGAAGAAACTGATAGAATCACTGGGGGGAAATACCCTGCATGAGAGACCTGAAGAACAAACATCGTGAACATGGCCAGATTCCCTAAAGCTACTTACAGATTCAATGTACTACCTATCAAAATTCCAAAGACTTTTTCAAGGAAATCGAATAATTATAAAATCTGTACGGAGCCACGAAAGGTCCCAAGTGGCTCCACTTAACTCCATACACAAAAATCCAAAATTGATTCAAGAGCTAGAGATAAGAACCCAAACCACAAATTACTTGAAAGAAAACACAGGGGGGCGCACTCGGGACACCCCGCACGGAGATGCAAGTGGGGACACCCCTCCAATGGCAGGGAAACAAAGCGGGAGTCAACATCAGGAGTACATCCATTTTGTATCTTGAAGAAATCATCACAAAGACAAAAAGGCAAACTATAGAATGGGAGGAAATACCTGCATGTCACACATCTGACGAGGGGCTGGTTCCCAAGCTACAAAGTACTAAGACAATCCAACAACACGAAAACTGACAACCCAGCCAAAAAAATGGGCAAAAGACCTAAATACATATTTTTCTCAAGAAGCCATTCAGACAGCCCCGGATCTGGAAAAATGGGGGCCATCGCTTAGCCACGTGAGACGCCACCTCACCCCTGTGAGCATGGTCCATATCACAAAGGATGGAAACAACACACGTTGGCGAGGATGTGGCAATAAAGGGCCCTTCGTCCTCTGCTGGTGGGGGTGCAGGTGGGCACAGCCTCTATGGAGACCAGCATGGACAGGTCCTATGAAAATAAAAATGGATCCACCCTGTACGATCCAGCAATACTTCTGCTAGGTATTGTCACCCCAAAAAACAACAACAACAAAATAACTTCTCATAGGGAAAGACTCACGTACACCTGTGTTCATAGCAGCACTGCCCACGACTGCCAAGGCAGGGCAAAAGAACAAAATCGATTAAAAAATTTAAGAAACTCCACAGATTTATTTCTGCAAAAAAAAAAACAAAAACAAATGAAGCGGTGGAAAGTCTTAACTCTCTACCACTCAGCCCAACGTCACGCGTGACACGAGCAAGCCGGCAGCGCAGGGTCTTTGCTCCTGTCCTCCGGCTTTCCTCTACTCCATGTTTCTCCTGTCCTCCTCCACTACCATCTCCCGCCTCCACTCTCTCCTCCACCCTACCTGAACATAAAGTAAAATACAGCATTATTCACTGATCTTTAAAACAAAGTACTATGCTTTTTGTTCTTCAGTTGGGATGCGCTCTTTCATACTGTCCCCTGAAATTTTTTAAATGGTTTAGGTTGGTGTGTACTCTGTAATTAATTTGTTCCCCGTATCTTGGTCTCTTTTGAAAGGAAAGAGGTTACATTTGCAGGTTTTTTTCCTGGAAATCATGAGCGCCCAGCGCTAGCATGCACGGGCCGTGTGCAGTGTCTGTCTGTCTGTCTGTCTGTCTGTCTGGCGCTTCCTTATCTCCCACCTTCCAGTGCTGAGCCAGGGGCGGCAGAGGGGAGCGGCCACGTGCCCGCTATTCTGCCAGTGAGGCCAAAGTCAGGCTCGGGACCGGGATTGAAGAGAATAGCGGAGAGAGAAGGGGGCGCTCCCTCACCCAGCACCCAGTCCGGGCCCGGCAAAACTGAAGCTGGAGTTAAACTACGTTATAATGCCGGACTCCACAAAAATAGTCCATTGTGCTGTGAATAACTGAAAGGCCGCAAAGGCCTTGGTGGGATTCTATTTAAATCTTGCCCTGAAATACATTTTCTGTTACAACTCGCCATGAAAGCCCCTGTCTGGTATCAGGGATGGGGTTCCCTGGAAAGTGTGGTCTCCGGGTTCAACTGTGCTTCAAAGTTGGAGCAGCTCAGCCGCCAAGCCTGGCAGGGAAGCGGCTCTGTGCTGTCTGCGGCTCCGCCGGGCAGCCAGGGCTCCCTGTCGGCTCTGCCACCTTCCTGCCCTGCCCCTGAGGGATGAGAACGGCTGCAGGAGGAGGCCCGGATTTCTACAACAAATGTCTATTGTTTTCCTGTGGAATGTTATTGACAGATTCCTAAACATGCCTTAGATTCCTATAAAACTTGCTAGCAAGCAAGCTGCTTTAAAACAATACGGCATTGTTACATCAATATAACAAAAACAGCAAGCGAGGCCAGGGCCTAATCCCCAGGTGGTGGCGGGAGCTATAATTGCACGTGCCTTAAGGACGTCTAAGGAATGGCGAAGACTCTGTGGCACTCCTCAAAGCCCTGTTTCCCCTCCGCTCCCACCCCAAAGCCCCCCTCACTGTGACTGAACATCACACTCCTGTCACTCTGTGGCCGCTCAGGCCTGGGGGAGCTCTGCCACCGGGGGAGAGTCTTGGAACAAAGTCAGACCCGAGAAGCACCTGGGGTCTCCCACGACCCACCTGGGGGACCAGAAAAGGCAAGTTTTTAAGAAACCCTCGGGTTACCCTAAGAGGCCGTGAGGCCTGAGGACCACGAGGCTGGGCGACTGAGAGGACAGCAGGCCATGGCCACTGACTGCGGACTGGCGTGGACCCGTGGTGTCCCCCGCACAACTCCTCACCCTGACACCCTGAGCAACGGCCTGTGAGTGTCTAGTCAGCAAACACACAGGTTCTGCGGCTACGTGGAGGGGCGGGAAGAGCTATGTGGGGGCCGGGAAGAGCACGAGCCCCCCGGGAGGCCCCCTGCACTGCCCTAGCCTGTACCCTGGGAGGCAGCAGCCAACTCCTGCCCTGGTAGCCTCTGGTCAGGTGGTGCTGAGAACCCACAGGCTTCCTCCCTGGAGCAGACGCCCTGGGGTGGGGGTGGCGAGTAGCAGGGAGTCTCCCTGGGTCTGGGGTCCGTCAGCAGGGAGAACTGTGGCTTCTAGGGACGGGGAGCTGGGCAGGGATTCCTGGCGGGGCAGGGATTCCTGCCACCCCATGTCATCTACGCTTCCACCTCGATGGGCCAGGCCCAGGCTGTGGCACAGAGAGGCTGGACGTGAGGACGTGGTCAGCCCCTCTGCTGACTCCTGCCTGGCCCCTGAGCTCTGCGGTGGGACTCAGGGCGCGCGTGGGGCCACGGAGAGTGGGAGGGGGGCCTGGCCCAGGCCCGGGGCGGCAGGGCTCGCCCCCGCTGAGCCAGGTGGGGGCCCATTCCCCGGCCCTCTCCTCAGCCCCTCAAGGCAGGGAGCCGCAGTGGAGTTTCTCATTCGGGTTTCTTCCGCTCTCCAACGACTGGTAACAGCTTCAGCCCTTTCAGAGTGTACAGATTTCCCCAAGTTTTGGTTTTGTGGGCTGCTTGCTTTCTCGGCTTTTGGTGAGAGCTCTGAGCTTTTGACTTCATGCTTCGGGGAGAAATCGCTGAGGGAAGCCGGGGCCTCCGCTTCCGCTGGCGTGAGGGGCCCTGAGCCACGCTGCCGGCCGGTGTCGGTGTTTGGTACTTACTGTTGCAGCGTTTCAAAGCCTTGTTCTTTGTAGAGCAGCTCTTGCTTCATCTGCGAGAGTTCCCTCTTCAGCTTTTTAACCTTTTGTGAAAAATCAATGTAAATATGAATGTTTGTAAATAATTAGCAGCACCGCTTTAAAACATAATCGGTTAGTGAGGAATTAAACACACAAACACGGCCGTCAGCTCCACTGTCCCTCCACCCGTTTCTCCTTGACGTACGCCCCCCGGCAGCTACATCGGTCATGCCCGACCGCCAGCGCCACGCAGGGTGGTGAACACATGCCCTCTTCCTCCATCTCGCAAAATTCCTTCGAGCAGGACACAACCAGCTCTATTTTGTGACCAAAAGCCAGAAAGGGAGAGTCAGAAATCTTAATGTATTTATCTAGATTACTTTTTTGCAGGGACACTGTGTGACCAGAAGCCCCGGAACCCCACACCCACCACCAGGGCGCCCCCGGCCCCGTACCCCTTCCTGTCTTCTCCCTCCGTCTCCCCGCCTGTGGCCTCGGCTCCGCAGCCAGACGTACAGGGTTTGTTATTCTCATTTGGCTTTGCCTGACCTTTGCTTTCTCTAGAGTCCACACGCAAGGAAGGCTGTGATGGCGCTCCTCCTCGTCAGCACCTCAAACCGAGGCGTCTCTGGCTCTGCCAGGCGGTTTGCAGCTTTCCTTTGCCGAGCCCCAGGCCCTGTGGCCACCCTCAGCCTCCCCAGGGTCCAGGCAGGAGCTGCCTCGGGGCTTCTGCATGTGCTGTTCCCGCTGGCTGGGAGGCTTTTCCCCAGAGCTGCAGCCACTGGCCCACGTTACCTCTGCAAACAGGGCCTGTCCCTCCGCCCCACCCGGACAATACGCTGATATTCTTTTTCAAGAGCTGAAATTCCCTGTGAGATTTGACTGCCTGTTCCCGTGGGAATGTACGCGCATTCATACCAGCTGCACCCCGAGCTTCTAGAACAGTACCAGGCACACAGTAGTGATCAATAAATATTTGTTGTCAAACTGATCAAAAAGAAACAGTTTTTCCTGTTGGCAGATATAGTCCACGGAGACAGCAATAGTAAAATTTGACAGGTGAGAAAAACAGCCCCCGGCTGGGGGAGTCACGAGCTGACGGGTCTTCACAGGGAGAGCAGAGACTTTATTTTTATTTACTAAGTAATTGTCTTTTTTTTTTAAGATTTATTTATTTATACAAGCACTGGGTACAGTCAGAAGCGCGGGAGGGTGAGAGAATTCACCAGAGCCAGAGCGGGGAGCAGAGCAGGCAGAAGGACCGAAGTACACGGCTGAGGGGAGCAGCGGGCGCGGCAGGAAAGGTCTGCATGCCATGTGGGACCCTCACGGCAGGAGAGGTCTGCTGCGCCATGTGGGTATCTCCACAGCCGGCAGGGATCGAACTGGCGCTACAGAAGCTGCGGACAGCTTCATAGTGCTGCGCTCAACCCGCTGTGCCACCATGGAGGCCCTGTTCTCTTATTTCTTAAGCATCAATTTTATCTTCCTTGTCATTTGCTGAGTCAATCTTTACAGACATCTGTCAATTTTATTATTTTAAGAAACAAATTTTTCTTCTGTTGACCCCATCAGAGTCCTGTGTACTCGCCAGCAATGCCTCCCCTGACTGCATTGCTCCTTCTCCTGTCTGGGACTCACCCTGCTGCTCTGAGGAGGAATTCATTGCTCACCATCTGAAGACTACGATTTCCAACAGATCCACTTAAGGCTTTAAGTTTGTCTCTGCTTCTCTCCCGATGCTGCGAGCACCACTGACCCTGGGCAGGACAGGGGTCCCCCAGTCTTTCCAGTGTGCGTGTCCTATTCCAGCCCCAACACAGGGTGCCATGCCGCATTTATGGTCACGCCTCTTGACTCCTCCAATCCATGACACTTCCTCAGTCTTCCCTTGTCTTCCTTGACCTGTGAGTTTTGAGTAAGTCAGACGCCCTGTAAAGCGTGTCCTGTGTCTGCCTGATGCTGTTCCGCACAGTTAGACGAGGTCACAGGCCCTGGGCAGGCCGCCTACGAGCCCATGTGTCCCTCCTGCCGCATGACATCTGGACACGTGCCACCAGCATGACTAGCACTGGTGACATTAGCCTTCATCACTTGGTTGCAGTGATATCTGACAGGGTTCTTCACTATCATTTGCCATTTTTCTCTCTTCTTACTCTGCTCATCAGAAATAATCACTCAATCCAGCCCAGACTCAGGAAGAGAAGAGTATCCAAAAAATTAGCAGGGCCTCCCCAGTGGCGCAGCAGGTTGAGCGCAGCACTGTGAAGCTGTCTACAGCCTCTGCAGCACGGGTTTGATTCCCGGCCAGCCAGGGAGCTACCCACATGGTGCAGCAAACCTCTCCTGTTTTGCCCACTGCTCCCCTCAGCAGTGTTTCCAGTCCATCTACCTGTTCTGCTCCCCACTCTGTCTCTGGTGAATTCTCTCACCCTCCCGCACCTCTGACCCCAGTTCTTGTATAAATAAACAACTCTTTAAAAAAAATAAATTAGGCAGAGTAAGAATCAATAATCATAACATAGAACAACTCCAACAATATTTCATAGTAAGAATATATTTTTTTAAGATTTATTTATTTATACTAGCACTGGGTACAGTCAGAAGTGCAGGAGGGCGAGAGAATTCACCAGAGCCAGAGCGGGGAGCAGAGCAGGCAGAAGGACCGAGGTACACTGCTGAGGGGAGCAGCGGGCGGCAGGAGAGGTCTGTGCGCCATGCGGGACCCTCCTCCGGTGGCCGGGGAGCAGCCGGGGATCGAACTGGCGCTGCTGAGGCCGCGGGCAGCTTCGCAACCCAGCGCTCAACCGCTGCGCCACCAGGGGAGGCCCCCATAGTAAGAATATTAATAAAAATATTAATTTTTTGTAATAAAAGTTCCATAACACCACCACCCCACACCCCACCCAAATATCTTCTTTTCAGACTGTGCTTAACCATGGGTAACTGAAACCATGGAAAGCCAAACTCCGGATAGGGAGGATGACAATACTAGCTTTATTCTGATTGGACTTTGGTATTGTTTTTTGTTTCCATCTTTTTATTTATTTATTTATTAAAGATTTATTTATTTATACAAGAACTGGGGTGCAGGTAAGAAGCGCGGGAGGGTGAGAGAATTCACCAGAGCCAGAGCGGGGAGCAGAACAGGCAGACGGACCGAAGACACTGCTGAGGGGAGCAGCAGGCGAGGCAGGAGAGGTCTGCTGCACCATGTGGGGTTCTCCCTGGCCAGCGGGGAATTGAACCAGTGCTGAAGCAGCTGCGGACAGCTTCACAGTGGGGCGCTCAACCGCTGCGCCACCAGGGAGGCCCTGTTTTCAGCTTTTTAATTCTGACTCTTTCATACCCTTGTTTTAGGTGTCTCGTCACCATCAGCCAGGAAGGCTTGTCTCTCCAAATCCCTTCTGTTAATCTCTGTCTTTTTAACCAGAGCGTTTAATCCAGTATTATATAATTCTAATACTGATGCATTTGGGTGTCATTTTACCCTCTTATATTAGACTCTTCCTTTGGTTTTCCTTTTTTCCTTTTTAAAGAATTTCCAGTGGTGGAGGACTGTGGTGCCACGTGTCACTCTCTAATTTCGTCTTAAAACATCTTTATTTCATCCAAGTGTGTGAGAGATGGTTTGCTGTGTATAAAATCCTGGTTGTTGGCTATTTTCTCTTAGGACACTGAAAGCATCACGCTGTCACTTTATTGCCACCACTGGTGTGGACTAACCAGCTGTCTCTAGCTGCTGGAATGCCACGAGTAACCTTCTTTCTTCTGGCAGCTTGGAATTTTAACGATCAGGAGATAAACTGATAGAAACCCCACTTCGTTCTTTTTCATATACCCTTGGCCACTGGCATCATATGTTCCTTACTCAAATTTTCAATTCCTCCTTTATTTCTTGAGACATATTCAATACCCATATATTTTATTCTGTATCTAAAATCAACAAAACCGGAAGCATTTGACGATCCGAGTCTACCGTCTGTTTGGTCCTGTCAGTTCCTATTAGTGGTGAGACCTCAATGATGAGTCTCTGTGTGGACTGGAGTTTGGGGGTAGGCGCTCGGGTGCTTGGCGCTTTATGGAGAGGAGGTGCAGGGCAGGCGTGTTCCGCACGGGGGCTGTGACCTGCAGGCGCCCGGGGGCACAGCCATCTGCCCAAACTGGGCATAGGTCCCGCTAACTGTTCAGCTCGGATTCCCCAGACCATCCAGGTAGGTGCGAACTCCAGCTGCAAACCTGTGTGAGCCACCGATGGCAATCAAGTCAAAGGCTGAAAGGCTTCCTTTACGCAGCACGGCTTTTCCAAACAGGCCACTTTCCTGACTGCTTGCTGGAGGGAATGATGGTGTATAGTGTTACGTATGTATTTTTAAAGTCCTTAGCTTTTCAAAATACTTAGTGAAGTATTTGCAGATGAAATGACATATTATCCCAAACTGTCATTTAAATAATTCAGTGCAGTGAACAAAGGCAGCCCCATACTACTGAAGGCTCGGGGGAGAGCTCTGGAGTTCAGACGCAATTAAGCAGAAGGGGCCCTGATAAAATATCCCAGGAGTTCAACTGGGATTTTGAAGAGCTTTGCCCTAAAAGAAAGGGTAAGCTGGTAATAGACCTACACGTCACAAAGGAACAAAGGGCAGATTCCAGATAACTCAAACCTTGATTAAATTAAAATTACTTGCCCTGGCCCAACTGCCTGCAAGGAGCAAAACCACAATACTCTCTAAAGGGTGAAATCACCCCACACCCCACAGTATCTTTTTCATATATAATATATGTCTCTTACTAAAAAGTAAGCAGTTGTAAGAAGTCAAATATTTATCACAAATCAAGAGAAAAAAATAGACCCAACAGAAGAATTCAACTTTTAGGAAATCTAGATAATTAAACAGAACATGAAATTTAAAAGTAACTCAAGTGATTGTGTTCCAAAAGCTATCAATGTTCAGAATTTGGGCAAGCAACAAGAAAAAAGAAAAAAATCAGGTAGAAGTTTTAGAACTGAGAATACACGCAGTGAGATAAAGCTGAAATCAGCAAGAAAAGAAAGTCCCTGCTAGTTTAAAATTAAGCAATACACTCACAAGAAATCATAAAGAAGTTGGAAAATATCTTGAACTGATTAATAATGAAAATACAAAATCCAGAACTTGTGGAATGTAGACAAAAGCCATGTGCTCAAAGGAATTCTGGGCTTAAATGGCGCATATTTGAAAATGAGAAGGCCTGAAACTATTTCTCAGCATTCGCTGGAGCTGAAGCCATGTATCTTTTTTGACACAGCAATTCTACCCCTAGTTGCATAATCAACAAAAAATGTACACATATGTGCACCAAAAGACACGGGTAATAGACATATATGTGAGAGTATAATTTTTCGTTATCAGAAGCTAGAAGAAAATACATGCTGCTGAACGCAGATCAACAGAGGAGATAAAGAAGGTCTGGTATGTGGACCAAAGTGAAATGCTTCACAGCAGTAGGAGCGAATGTGGGTTAATCTCGAAATGCTTCCGAGCAAAGGAAGCCATCATATAACACAAATGGCAGCATTCCAGTCCGACAAAGTTCAAAGCGAGTGGACCATTAACCTACGGTGCTGATGAGGTTAGTGTTGCCTCCCGGAGGAAGGAGAGTGGTGATGAGGCGCCCGTGGGGACTGCTGGAGCGAAGGCCTGTCCAGTTCGTCCTAGGTTTGGCTGCATGGATTTACTGACGTGGTGAATAGTTTTTAACACTCCAGAAATCAAGGATAAAAAGTTTTGGCCTTAGTCATAGCTTGGTCAAAAAGGTTTAGGGTGTAGATGGGGAAACAACCCATGAGGAAGTGTGCGGAACTGTGAGTTTGACCTAGAAAAGAAACAACTTGAGGACAAGGATTGTGGGCCTCTCCAAGTACCAGGTTGTTTGATGAAAGAGCAACTAGGAGGACACACTGCAGCAGGAGGGAGGAAAGTGAGTTCCTGGGACTCAAACATCGGCTCACTCGTTGTGAGTAGTAAGACAGCCCAGGAACAGGGCACACGGTCTCAAGACGAGGACAACCCCCGCACCGAGCACGGCCAAGCAGCAGAAAGACCTTCTGTTGGGGGCAAGCGGGGAGACTCCAAGTGTGAACAGAGATGGCAGTGATCTCACAGCCCCTCCCACCCCCTTCAGATTCTGGGTGTATGTTCAATGCAGAACCACAACCAGAAAGCCTTACCCTTAATCGTGTAGTGGAGATCTCAGCTTTCAAAATATCCGGATCATATTTAGTACTGGATGAAGATCCTGAGAATACTTTTGAAGGAGAAAAAAAAAAGGGGGGGGGAGTAACTTTTACAAGTTGCAAAGCGAAGTCCTCAGCTTAGAATGTGCAAACCCTACAAACACGATGGTACATACTTCGGGGGATAATTACCCAACAATTCCTATACTGTCATTCGTCAGGCATCTAAATATAAAATGTAATCTTCAAATCTTTCTAACTTTCTTCTAAAAACTCAGGAGAGGGGAATGTCATAAAGACCCTGGTGCTGGATTTCATCCTGGATTAGAGCTGCATAATCTGAGAGGGTCTTATTGCAGGTTCAGCGTAGAAGAACTTTCCCGACTCCACAGAACTTCTGTGTAGAGTAAGGAGTCCTTCTACACCTGTCACAGCCTTCTGCCGACAAGGCCAGCACCCTATTACTGATTTATGTGCTGAGAGTGAAGTGAATCGACTCTGGGGTCAACAGAAACTTCACTGTGACTGACAGTTCCAGCTCCTCCCCACCGCATTGGAGAGCAGCAAAAAGGGCTGTGATTTCCCTGCATCTGGAAAGGTAAAAATTAACTCATAAACAAATAAAAGGCAACCAGGCAGCGGGAGGAGCAAAAGGATCCATAATCCCCAATGAGGAGAGTTTTCTCTGGAGTGGGGTTGAGGGGGTTTGCTGAGGAATCGGCGCTGTGTGTGTCCTCGCCGGGCTTTGAGGGACTCTTACCGCCTTGGAGGGACAAGGCTCAGAACTAAACTCTGCCTCGTCTGAATGGCCCCCCCGTACTTACGGCTGGTGCGGGAACTTGACTTTTCCTTGTAGGCATCGTTTAATCGGACATATTCATCCAGCGCCAAGGCCAGCCTCTGCTCCTTCACGTGGTACAGCTCCTTCTGCGTCCTGAGAGCATCCTGGGCCACCGAGAGATAGTCCTTGAGCATCTTCTCCTGCTCCCCCCGCCACTGTTTTCTGGGATCTTCTATCTGTGTGGTTTCTGAAAATACATGAGGTGGGTTCTTTTTTACAACGTAATTATTTTTTAAAAGATCGTTCCAGCTTTGAAAAGAGCAGCTAGCTTAAATTCTTGTATCCTCTGAGGAGTGCATTAGCATTGGTGGAGCGGCTGCTCTAGAAATTTGCAACAGTTTTTGTTTTACTTCACTTGCTCTCTCTCAGCCCCTTCCAGGTCCCCGTCGGCAATTCACTCTCACCCTGAAGCCGCTGTACACGATGTCCACAGCCAGACCGGGTCTTTCGAGATCTCTCTGGCACCCCAGGACCCAAAGAGCCGAAGTCCAGCCACTCATGCCAGCATTCAAGGCCCACAGGACCTGAACCCAGTCGACTTTGCACAGGCCCGACCAGGCCGCCCACGACACCTGGGCACCCACGGGCCGCGGCCAGCACCAGCTCATGGACAGGCGAGCGTCCACGGCAAGTGAAGAGCCCAAGAATAAACACTTGAAACATGCACCGACGACGTTATGTGGTTACTGCACATCTGCGGGCTGGATACTCCTGGGGCTCGCCGCCTATGTTTCCTTTCTCCCCACTTCTAACAACTCGTTTCTAGTGTGTTTCACAAGGTGTGCGTCTGTCCAAGGTGGATTAGAAATTTAAAAACAAACTCTGGTTCTGGTTTGGTGACTACAGTTGAAAGTTGGTGTTTGGATTTGTACCTCTGCACACTAGACTCACCGGCGTGCTCCAAACACCACTCAAATTCAGAAACTCGATTAGTTTCTGCAGTGGTACCAGGTGCTGGTGGATCCACAGGCAGCCACCCTTCTGTGGCGTGGTGCCCCGACTGCCCCTGGAGCCGGTGACTTGTCCTGATAAAACAGGACACGGCGGGGGGTGGATGTTGCTGAGACAAGGTTGCAGGAGGCTGGGGCTAGCTGCTCTCTCTCTCTCTCTGGCCGCCCTTCTTGGCTTTTTGCTTTCATGAAGCAAAGTGCATGTCAGCTAATCCATGGAGAGGTGCACATGGCAAAGAAAGAGCCCCCCCCCCCCCACCAGCCAGCAGCCACAGAGGCCCCGGATCCTGCCAACACTGCCTGGAAGCGGGCCTCCCCGTCCTGCCTGCAGAGGCCTGTGGCCTGGGCGCACCTCAGGCGGATGCCTGCCGGACGCCTGGAGCCCACAGAGCCCACAAGCCTGCCAGCGCTCAGGAGCCCCAGAACTGTGAGGTAATGAAGGGATTTTAAACTACTAAGTTTTGGGGTAATTTGTTATCATGAGATAACTGACTAACTAACCAAATAAGAGATACTACAAATTGTAAACACACATGAGAAACTTTTTAAGTGTTTGTAAGTTACAAACAGGACACATACCAGTGGTTCTCTCTCAAGTCTTCAGAGGTTTGATTGAAACATATTTCCCCACATACTGGGGACTTGACATACTTTCAATAAAATACTAATCAACAGCTCAACTGTCACAAAAATTTATTTGACTGACAAATAAAGTATAACAGAAATAACAATAAATCGTCAGCATTTGCTTTGGCTAGTTCAGCAGACACATTCCAGGAGGCTGTGCACGACACAGGAGACTCAGCAGGAAGCATGCACATTTCTGAGACACCACACAGCTCAGACACAAGCTCCGAGAGGGGTCCCCAAGGCCCCTTGGAAGAGGGCATCACTGAGCAGGGTTGTGCTTCATCTCCATCAGCTGTATTTGCCCCACAGATTTGTGAAGAGTATTTATTAAATGTAAATACTCAAAGCTACTATACAAATGTGGTGTTTTTTTATTAAGACCTGGTGGCCTTGGGAGATGCTGTACTATAATTCGATGCAATTTGCATATTGTTTACTACATAAAAGAACTGAGATGTCACATGCTGTTAAAATGTCACATGCCTCCAGGGGATTCACATTCCATCAGTGTTACAGACGTGGGACTGCTCCGAATTACAAGAGCTTATCGTGGAAGGAAGATAACATTGGAGGCTTCACAGGAATATTATTTCTGTCTGTTGTGCAGATTTCTATTCTTCCTGCTGTGCTCAGGAAGAATGAAGGAAATGAATAACTTTCCTTATCTTGTCTTTTTAGAAACTATCTGCTGTTTATCTACTATCTGCTACTCCTACAATTGCTGACCATCTACTACGTGCATGGGGGAAAACAGACTTTCAGGAATGTTCCCTCTCGCCCGCAGAGGAAGTTACAAAACACAGGAGAAATTGTGACAAGTGAATTTGAAATATAACAACTATTTACCCACTAGAAAGTTGTAAAAGCCTTGCAGAAGGCTGGTTAAAGGCCAGGGCAGTTGAGAGATACTTCCTTCTCCCAAGGAGCTCCTGAACCTCCCAGCTCCGAGCCCACGCCAATCCCTTTTTCTTCAGTGACTGGTAAACTCTGTCATTCTTTGTGGAATGCAAGGTTGGTTGAACTTTCACAAATGAATGAAAATCACCCAATTAACACAATAAGAGGAAAAATGATATTATCATCTTAACAAATGTTGAGGACTCACTTTACAGTATTCATACATGGTGTTCATTTGTGGTTAAAACAAGCACACACTTAGGGACTAGAACTAGAAGGATCTTTCTGCAACCTGATAAAGGGCATTTACAAACAATAAAACATTGTGGCTACTATCTTAATAGTGAGAGACCGAATGCTTTCCCTCTAAGATCAATAAAAGGGAAGAATATCTCCTCTCATCACATCTATTCAGCACTGTAAGGGAGGGAGCTCCTTACACTGTGTAAAAGAAAAAGAAAAGAAGGGTGTGGGGAGAAAAGGCTCCGACTGGAAAGGAAAAACAAAATTATTCCTTATTTGCAGAAAAAAGGATTTTCTATGCAGAAAAATCCAAAGACATCTATAAAAACAAAGTAAATTTAGCATGGTTACAAGATTAGTTATAAAAATCAACTGTATTTTTATAGACTAAACAAAAACAATTAGACAGTGCGGTATTAAAAAATAAACTACCATGACAATAACATCCAAAAAAGAAAACCACTCAAGAATAAATTCAGCAAAATACATAGAAAACCGCTGAGAAGTAAAGGGGGGTAGTTAGTAGAAACTGTAACTGATTTTATAATTTATATAGAAATCCAAAGTCATACACTTGATTGGAAAAACAATATTGATAATGAACCAAGTTAGGGGATTTATAAGAGCCATTTTCAAGGCTACCACAAAGCTTCAAACCTATGTGGTATTAGCATAAGCTAGACGTGTCCACAGACTAAAACAGAAAATGCTGGGATAGACCCTTACATAAACAACCAACTAATTTCCAACAAAAGCAATGATCTAATCACATGGGGGAAGAATATTCTTTAAGAGAAATGTGTTTAAATGATAGGATATCTGTTCAGGGGAAAAAAAGAACGCATTTTGACCTTATAGCATACTAAAAATTAAGATTAATAGAAACTTCTACCATAAAAACTGAAAATCATAAAACAGAGGAGAAAAATTTGATGACTTTCAGGAAGTCAAAGAATTTTAGAGCACAAATGGTATGAATCACTTTTTTAAAAGTTAATTAAACTTAAAATTAAAATCTTCAGTTCTTGGAAAATCTGCTGTTAATCAAATGAAAACAAGCCACAGCCTTGGAGAAAATATTCACAATACAAAATATTTGTAGATAGAATACATGAGGAACGTTTACAACTCAATAACCAGAGGGCAAATAACCAAATAAGAACATGGTCAACAGATTTGAACAGATACTTCACAAACACATACACAAATGGTAATAAACACATTAAGAGCTGGTGACATCACTAGTCATAGGGAAATACAAATTAAAACCACAGTGAGGCACCATTTCACACCCACTAAAATGGCAAAAATTTAGAGTTAACACCACGACCGAAACTCTTAAACACCGATGTCGTGAATAATAAATTGTGCAATCACTTTGCAAGACTGTGGCAAATTCTTGGAACAGGTAAGCCCACACATATGACATGGCCCAGTAGTTCTACTCCTGGACCTCTGCCCTAGAAATGAAGATATATTTTTACTCAAAGATGTTCCAAGTAGCTTTGTACATAATAACCAGAATGTGGAAACACCACCAACTGATGACCTAACTAATCCAGGTCTATCCACGCAATCAAACACTACTGGCCAGTAATAAAAAGGGTGAAAGGCCTGATTATGCAACTACATGAATGAATCTAAAACATGACTCAACCATAAGTTCACCCTGTGTTACTCCATTCCCATTCATGTCTATGACAGGAAAGGCTAATCGAGAGTGCCAGAAACTAAGCTGCCTGGGGTTGAAGAAGGAGTGACTGCAAAGGGGAGAGAGAAATTTTCTATAATGAAGAAGCTGCTTTAGCATGACTGTGGTGGCAATACTCTTAATGTGTGTATATTCTGTGGAATGTAAATTATGCGCCAATAGAGTTGATTCTTTGGTATCACTTAAAAATTGCATTAAAAAAATCAAAATGCCTAGAAATATCTAATAAAAATTGAAAGTGACTTCTATTCTGAAAAAAACAAAAAACAAAAAACAAAACAAACCACACAAAATTGCAGAGAGAAACTACAGAAAACCTGTATGAATGGCAGGTTATACCATATTCATGGTATTAAGACAGTCATCTTTCCAAATTGTCTATAGATACAATCTAAACTCAAAAATATCCAACAGATTCTTTTGAAGAATTTGATGAACTCATTCTAAAATTATATGAAAATGCAAGGAATCTAGACTAGCCAAACCTGAAAAAAGAACAGTTGGAAGACTTAAGTCACAGTGAAGTAAGTTCAGTGACCTGAGAGCCATACACAGGCTCACCCTCATATAAAGTCAAATGGTTTTCAACTGAAGCTCTAACTCAATGGGGAAATAAAATGGTGCTGCATCAACTTGGTGAGATATATAAAAGGGAAAAAAAAAGTCTCGACATTTAGCTCATACCACACACCAATAATTACTCATATTGGTTCACACGTTAATCATGAAAACTAAAACTAGGAGAATATCTTCACAATCTTGGGGTATTTTTTGGATAAACACACAAAAAAATACTATGTAAAAAATAAAAATAAGTGATATATTGAACTTCATCAAAATTTTAAAATACTGCTCTTCCAAAGACACCAGTAAGTAAATAAGTAGACATGTCACAGGTTAGAAAACAAATATTCATCCTACATCTGATAAAAGACATATCTAGAAAATGTAAAGAATTCTTATTTTTTTTTTTAAGATTTATATATTTATACAAGAACCAGGGTACAGGCCAGATGCGCGGGAGGGTGAGAGGATTCACCAGAGACAGAGCGGGGAACAGAACAGGCAGACTGACGAAACACACTGCTGAGGGGCACAGCGGGCCAGACAGGAGAGGTCTGCCGCACCATGTGGGACCCTCGCCGGCTGTCCGGGATCGAACCGGCGCTGTGGAGGCTAAAGACAGCTTCACAGCGCTGCGTTCAACTGCCTGCGCCACCAGGGGAGTCCCTAGAAAATGTAAAGAATTCTTAAAAATCAACATTAAAAAGAGAGTGACCCAACTTTCAAAAAATAGTAGACTAGTAAAACATTTCACTAACAGAAAAATCCAAGATTAATAAACAAATGAAAATGTGCTAGAAGTTTTCAGTCATCAGAAAAATGCAAATTAAAACCATGAGACACCATTTTACTCCCACTCCATTGGCTACGGTATAAAGACTGACAACAGCAAATGTAAGTACCAAGTAGTGGGAACAGAAAACACCCAGCCACTTTGGAAAGCTGATGGCAGTTTCTTTCACAAGCTGCCCTCTGACCTAGCAACTGCCTTCCTAGGTATTTATCCCAATAGAAATACAAATACACATCCACAAAAAGACTTGTATAGGACTGTTCGTATTAGCCTTTTTCCTATAGGGGAAAACTACAAGCTGAAATGGCAGAATGGCTTTAAAAGACTAATTTGTTCATACAGTGGGATACTCAGCAACTAAAAGGAATATACCTCTGATACACAAGAAGTATGGAGGAACACAAACACGAGGCTGGTGTATCTTTGTTTTAAAGTGTCTGTTTGGTGTCTATTAATTTTTTTTTTGTCTTTTTAATGTTGAATTTCAGGAGTTATTTATATATTCTGGGTATGGGTTCTTTGTCAGATAATTGTACTATGAAAATGCATCCATGCTCTTGTATGTCTCAGTAGTATACTACAGTACAGCGGTATGGCATTATTTAGCAGTATACTGTACTATAGTCCAGCCATATAGTCTTATCAGCAGATACTAGAGCACAGCTGTTACTATTCTAGAGTACAGCAATATAGTCACATCAGCAGTATACTGTATTATAGTACAGGAGTATAGTAGTGTCAGCAGCATACTGTACTTTAGTATAGCAGTATAGGCTATTCCCAGAAAATATGTTGACTAAAAGAATCCATTCATAAAGTTGAACACATTTCATTTACATGAGGGTCTAGAACAGGCAAAACCAAGCTATGATGGTAGAAAAACAGAATAATTTCATCAGTGGCTGGAAAGAAAGTATTTTACATCTTGACTGGAGTGACAAAGGATTATACAATGATCAAATCTTATCGAAATATGCAATTAACAACTATCTTTTTCTTGTATGTAAATAAGACCTCAATTACTAAAAGAAGGACAAAATATTAAGGTGTGGCTCTGATCTTCCCCCAAAAGTGATTTTCTTCTAGCTGCAACTAGTTCTGGTTGTGAACAGGATATATTTAAAATATATTATATATATTATATATATTATAAATATATATTATAAATGTATTATAAATATACTTCGTAGTTACCTTCCAGCCAGCTATAAACATCTCTGACCAATATCTATACAGTTATCATTGTCAAGGTCAAATCTTTTCCTTCGAGATATTTAGTTGTGTTACAAAAAAATGGTATTAGGCAGCCATACATCCTTTATTTCAGTTTTTATTAAAATAAAGAGAAAATAATGCTGAAACTATACAATGTCAAGACACAGCATATGCGTGGGCCAGCTGTTATGAGAGGATAATACCATGTGCTCCTTAAACTCCTTCAGGACTGTCGTGAAGATTAATGAGATGATGGGGCAGACCCTCTTTAGTATGAAAACTACTTGCTGTGGGTAATTTGGGCACTTTAGGGCCCAGTAAATCCATCAGGCTGCTGGGATACCTTTACTGCAGCAAAACGGTAGACTTAAAAATCTATATTCTGATGATTAATCTAATTTTTATATATTCAGAATGATGCTTTCTGAAGCATAATTTATACTTGAAATGCACTTTAATTCCTTAAAAAAGCAAACAGAAAGCTTTTAATCTGTGTATAAGTGTGACTAATAAACTTCTTCCTTCCTTCTAACATTTAAAAGTTTATCATCTTTCAGGCACCTTGAGATTAAAAAAATAGAAGGTGCAGTCACTGCCCACAGAAGCTTGCAATTTAGTCAGGGAAATACACAAGCAATTTAAATGCAATGACAACTGCTTTTTATGCCCCCCTAAGGACCTGGCATGACAGAGATCCCTGCATGGGGGGCACCTGACTCAGAATAAGGGTGGGGACCTGCCTTGAGAAGCGCTGGGGCCCAAGCAGGGGGACCCTAGAAGGAGAGGCCAGTTGGTCAGAAGGAAGGGCCCAGGGCCCAGACAGGAGGCAGCCAGAACGCCCAGGAAGCACTGGCTCCGATGGGTGTCTTCTGGTGCCCGGCCCGGGGATGAAGAGGGAGGCGGGGGCAGCTCTGGACCAGAGGGAGAGACACACTGGCCTCCAGCCCCTCCAGGAAGAGACTGAAGTCCTCGCCCCAGTGACCTGCAGGTGCAGAGAGAGGACCTTAAAGCGATCCATACACCAGGGGTGGGTGAAGCAGGGAAAGACAAAGGGGCAGGAGCAGCCAGGTAGGACCCCAACGGGCCAACCAGGAGCCTCATGAAAAGTAGTAAGGAGCAAGAGGGCGGAGCCCAGTGACAACGCCCCTCAGCCCCAGGGCATAAGACCAGGGATCGGCTCCTGTGCAAGTCTCAGGGACCTCGGCGCTGGCAGGTTCTTGAACTGAGGGGCAACAACGGACCACGCGAGGTTCATTCAGACCATGGTTCTCAGGCAGGTTCACTGAGATGGGGCGAAGACTAGATCAGAGCTGGCAAGGAACTGGGGCTGAGACAGCAAAACGGATGCCTGCTTTTGCTTTTTCTTGTCATTTTAGTTTGGAATCATTTTAAGCACTTTCAGTGTTTGTGTACAAAAGAATCAACAGAAATAGAAAAGTTGGGAGAAAAAATTTTTTTAAACTAGCACGCAACTAGTAAAGACACCAAATATTGGACAGAGGATCAGATAGAAAAGTTATTAAGAGGGAGTCTTTTCTGGGGGGGGTGGTGTGACCATAAGGGTACCTCCTCACCAAGAAAGAAGATCTTAAACGTGAGTTTAGAAACGAGAGAATTTGTAGGTAGTGGGAGGGAAGCTGAGGAATTTATTTTCCCTCCTTGACAGCTTCTATTTCTACCAAATCGGTGCAGATAGGCTTGTTTCTGGTTTCACAAATATTATTTATGAGGAAAAAGATAAACTTTTACCCATATAAAATAAGTATAAAAATGAGATTTAAATAGCTATACATGCCAGATAGTCCACTGCCTTGTTTTTTTTTCTTTCTTTTTTTTGTTTATAGCTTTATTTTTTTATTTCAATTTTATTTTTATATTCCCCATACAATTGCAACCCCCTTATTTTGACCCCACCCCTCCTTTCCCCACCCCCACCCCCCAATGAGTGTCTCTGGTTCATAGTTGTTGATTTTGATATTTTCTTTCTTATAGTTATTCTTTTTCCTGGTCCCTTATTTAAGTTTTCTAGATCCCTGCTATGAGTGAGACCATCGGTATTTTTCTTTTTCTTTCTGGCTTATTTCGCTGAGCATGATCCCTTCCAGCGCCATCCATGTTGCTGCAAATTGCATGTGTTTATCTTTTTTGAATGCTGAGTAATATTCCATGGTGTATACGGACCACATCTTCTTGATCCAGTCATCTATTTTTGGGCATTTGGGTTGTTTCCAAAGCTTAGCTATTGTAAATAGTGCTGCTATAAACATAAGGGTGCAGGTGCTCTTTGGAATGGATGTTTCTGTGTCCTTTGGGTAAATACCTAGGAGTGGAATTGCTGGATCCTATGGAAGCTCTATGTTTAGTAGGTCAAGAACCACTGCCTTGTTTATTTGCAATGGCTCAAGAATGAACTACAACAATTTAAAATGAATTTAACTTTCCAAATTGGTTTCTGCCATGAAGTTAAAACAATTGTACCTTGGTACCCTGGGAAATATTTGATTAATATATCAAGAACTGTTTACCAAAATATGATCTGTAAAATAAATTCTTTTGCAGACATGAAAAAAAAAATAAATGAAAACAATTGTTAATCACTGAGAAGAAATAAAACCTAGAATATGATATAGTATCAAGAAAGGTTTATCAGAAAATACAAAAATAAAAGCTAACTTTGAAACCTACAATTAACGAATTCTTCATGCATTTGTAGGAACTTTCAGGGAGAGATTTCTCTGAAACAAAGTTACATTTCTTCCAATATTATTTTAAAAAGGGAAGCAAGGACAAAACTTCGCAGGAACTGTTCTTTGTATTTATGTTGAACTGATGCCTGCATAGATGCTGGCTCCCCAGCTGTCTACACCACATCAAGTAACTGTAACAACTGGGAACAACTGACTAGACTTTCCCACCAGCTCCAGGTGCCTCCTGCAGAGCTGCTGTGAGGGCCAAGCTCCCCCCACCACACTCTCAGACACCTGGCTGGCCCTGGTGACAGTGCCACCGCTTTCTATGACAAGGCTAAGTACAGGGGAGCCCCCTTGTACCCCTTCTGAAGCTGTAGCGGTCACAGGGAGAGCAGGTGAATGGCTGTGGGGGTTACAGGCCCCCAGCTCTGCACTGAAGAAACTCCCCCTACTGGGCAGGTAGCAGACAGGCAGACAGACAGACTGACAGACCCGTCTCCGTCTGTCCCAGTAAGCCCAGCTCTGCACACCTGCTCCCAATAACCCAGATGTGCCTATCAATGAAATATTCGTCACCCGATAAAGTGACATTCACATAAATACTCTCGCTCTGTATGATGTGTGCTCTTGTGGACTCTAGATTGGAGAGGACTGTTTTCTTAGTATGTTTGGGGTTTACCAACAAGAAAAACTTACTGTTGACATGATCAATGTAGTAGACACCAATCTGGGGGTCAAACCCAGCTTCCCAACCCCACGGCAGCTCATCGCCAACACAATCCGCAAAGGATAAGGGCTTCGTTAACCTGCAACAGAACAGAACAAGACACAGGTAAGTCTTTGCAGGCAGCCAGAGGGCAGCGCCCCCCCAACACACACACACACACACACACACACACACATCAAAGTGTCCAGGCTGCATTTCTTTTTATTCTTGATTAGAGTTCACACCACTGTGTTAGAAGTCTGAAAGAAAACAATCACCAGGATAAAATGCAGTGACAACCCAAGAAGGATAATCAAAATGTCCTAACAGTCCTTTGAAAGTTCAGAGCCTGAGACTGGTGGATAAACGTACACAGCCAGCCAGGAGGCAGCTGGGCTCAGGGAGACTCCCGCGCTGAGAGCAGGGAGGCCTGGGGTCTGGCTCTGCAGCTAATGCGTCATCCCACTAACCAGAAACATCTGCCCGGACCCCAGACCCCAGCCCTGGCGGCCTGGAGCCCCCTGTGGGGCCTGAAAGAGGAGATGGACAGAGGCGCCCCATGTGGCCCTGCGTGCTCCGGCCACTCAGTGGCCATGTCCTCGACCGTGGGCTCCCGAGAAGGGTGACACGTTCTGCTTCGTGAGTGTCTTGTATCTAAGAGTCACTCAACACAAATTTGAACGAAACCAAACACACGGCATCGACCTGTGGGTGTGACCTCAGCCTCTGAGACGGCCTCATGCTTCCTCCTTAAGCTTGAGAACTAGGGGGGAGCCCTGATTTTCCTAAGCAGAGTGTAGACTGCAGCGGGGTTTCTGGGGGGATGCAGTGAGGTTCAGCAGGGATGTGGGGGGGTGTCGGGGGACGCAGCAGGGGTGCAGCAAGGAGAAGCCTCAGTAGATCTGCCCTGAGGTGTCATGAGCTGGCACCCCAGAGCCTACATGTGAGAGAACCTGGAACCCCTTTTATCTGAGCTACTGGGGAGCAACACTCCCCTTGCTCCCGTGCAATCCGGCTCCTTCCCAGAACCGTGGCTTTCATCACAGTAACACACTGCCAGGCTACAGGGCCGAGTGGGGCAGGCAGGGGTCGGAAAGATACGTGAGGGGGTGAAGGGAGCGGAGGGCGGTGTCTGACGCGGCAAGACATTGCATCAGTGACCCTGAATGCCAGCAGCACCCAGGGACTCCCCCAGGGACGCGCCAGAGGCGCCAAGTCCACCGAGTCAGCCGCTGCATGGAGCAGCCTTCTCGGCCGCGGTGCCCGGGCCAGCCGTGCCAGCACCAGAACTGGGGAGAAACAGGCCGCAGAACCGGCCGCTCCGGGCCGCACGCGGCGTGTGAAGCTGGAGTCAAGCCGAGCTCAGCTTGGGCCCAAAAACTGGTCAGGGGATTGTGCTCAGGATCCCCCTTGTGCCGGAAGCCGCCGGGGAGAAGGGCCGGCTGGGCGGCCGGGGACTCATCAAGAGCCCCGTCCCGTCCATCCCGGCGGCCCTGACTCCAAGCAGCGCCCGGGGACCAACTCCCGCGCGTCCGCCCAGCAAGGCCTGGCCAGAGAAGGCCCCCGGCGCGGGACCCCGAAGTGGCAGGCACGAGAGCCGCGCAGCGCTGCGCGCCAGCGAGGGGGTTCCACGGGTTTAATCCTGGGGCTCCGACCACACGTGGATGCCCGAGTGGGACGCGGATGTGTTTGTGGCTTTTGGAATCAGCATCACAGACGCGTCACCTCGTGGGCTCGGACCGCAAGTTTGAGCGACTTCGTGGCACCCAGAAGGTGTCCCCAGACGGCAGGCGCTGCACGAGCCACGGCCCCGCTCCTTAGAAGGCCACCCTCGCGTGGACGCGTCACTGCGCTCGGCGAGGAATTCCTGTTTCCACTCCTGCAGATTTCCACAAAAACTCTTTGCTACGTTACTTCAACCATCAGCGCAACCCTTGACTTTCTGTGTCTGCACGCAGGCGGCTGCGGCTCGCTCTCTACCCGCGCGTAAAACCGCGAGACACGTGTGTAGACGGGGAAGTTTTAGGAATTGATTCTCGTCTGAATTACAGATTATACCCAGGATGACTTTCTCAGGGCAGCTGGTCTGAGGAACCTGAATTACAGATTATACCCAGGATGACAAACGAGACGAAATGCTCGTGACGCCGCCGTCCTGATCCGGGCCCGTCCCTGGGCCGCATGGGGAGTCCCGGCCAGCGGAGTCCGAGCAGACAGGGCAGGCTGGGGCGGCCCCAGCTCCTCGGTCTCTTCTCTGGCTTCGCGAGGAATCTCTGAAACACCCCGTCTGCCCTGACGCAAGGGAGTAAGAAAAGATGGAGTCGCTCTTGGCTCGTTCCCTGCCAGGAGCAAAATCATGCACAAAGTCTCCAATTAACTCGAGTCTTTATGCTACATTCCTGGCATGACTCTGCTTCAGAAACCCTCTTCCCCGCACTGTGACGAATGTGAAGAAAACGGGAATGTGCTGCCACACTCTGCCACAGTTTACACACCAAGCCTGGAGTCTGCGTGGCATTTCTGCTCCTCGTGGTGCTGTGTCACTTTCTCACACGGCCTGGCACTCGCACTCATCGTCAAGCCCTGGGTACCTGCCCGCGGGGAGCGAGGCTACACGCCAACGTAGCGTAGATCGTGCCCGATCCATGATCAAGACACTGTGTTTGTTCTCCCCGTAACTGAGTGTGACTCACTGCGCTGAAGGGAAAAGCCCTTGACAAGAAAACCACTTTCAGGTCAATAAATCTTTAGCCACGGGAGTCGCGCCTCCCCAGAGCGCAGCACCCGCGGGGGCGAGACAGCCTATGCGATGGGTGCTCGGAGCTTCTGCGGCTCTCACCGTTCACCTCACTCAAGGCAGAGTCCTGGCTGTGCACGGTCTGGTGACTACGGAGTCTGCCCCCACGCCCACGGCCGAACCCCTCTGCGAGGCCGCGGTGCACAATCTAAGCTGTCGGGGTGGAGACTCCTGCCATCTTGCTAGAGTTCTGCAGGCATTTTCATATAATGACGAGGAGTCTTCTCCAAGCAACATGGACCTGCTTCCCTCACTACCCAGGTCTCGGGGGAAGAAGTCAGTAGAGGGACAGGGGAGGGGGTGGCCAGAGGGGGGACTGAGGCAGCAGGAAGAAAACCAGCAAAGAGCAAGCACAGACCACTTCAGAAGAGGCGACTGCAGCCCGCGCTGGGTCTTGGGGAAACTGGCCCTCGTGCCTCCAAGCAGTCCTGTTGTGAGACAGGGGACGGGCCAGCTGCCGTGGCCACGTAGCTGGAGGGGGTGACGGGCGGTCCCCGGGCTCCCGTCCTCAGACCCGGTTCTGGCCATCCTGGCACCAGCCGGGGTCCTCCGGTGGAGGCTCAGGTCCAGGCTTCCTGCAGTTCCTCAGGCTGGGGCTATTCATACCCCTCTCACCCCATGGTGCCCAAGAGAACTAGGTCCATCCTCGGCCCATGAGGGCTGTCAAGCAGCAGAGCACAACCACCTAGGCCCCCGCCTCTGCTCTCCGAGCGCCCAAAGGCCCCTCCTCTCACTGCTCCTCCTGTCTCTCCCCTCCCACTCTTCACCCCACGTTTCTCCCTGCCCTCGCCCCCCACGCCCCACAGCAGACTCTCCCCACTGGTTCTGACCGAGAGGCTTGGGATCGGGAGGACTCCAGCAGGCCTGGCCGAATCTCCCCATGCCGCCTCGCACAGGCTCTGCCCTCACGGACATGTGTGTCCTCGAAGGCCAGCGTCGGGGTGATTCACCTTTGAAAGAGCACAGCACGAGGGCAGCTGGTCTGAGGAACCAGATACATGACTCGCAAAAGCCTCAACGCTTCCAATACTTTGTTTTGAAAAAGTCAATTTATACATATGCAAACGACGCTAATGGTATCACCCACGTGCTGAGTGTTTATCAGGCGCCACGTGCAATTTTATGGACGGAGTTAAACCCCATCAAACTCTGCAAAGGACATGCAATTCTTGTCACCGTGTGAATAGTCCAGGCAGGGAAAAAGCTTGTTTGTGATCGAAGCAGGGGAATAACGTCTGTGATGTTGTAATGCAGCATGACTTCAACACATTTTTAAAAAATAAATGGCATCTCTTTGACATGATTTATAGAGAGAGAAGCAATTTCTAAGTAAAACTGTATGCTTTCTACATGCCATGCTTAGACAGGCTATAGCATGATTCGGCTTGTTTAAACTGTCTATCAGCTCAAGACGAAGTTGGTGGTGAAGAGGCCAAGGCTGTCGATGAGTCTCCCCCAAGGCCATTAACAATGTCTAATATACCCTTGGCCAGAAGCTGCTGATCTCTCAGGGGCTCTCAAATCTGAGAGCACATCCCAGGGCGTACTGCCCCACTTGGCTGTGCCCAGCTCTAATGTTAAATACAAATTCTGACTTCAGGGATTGGCGGAGGGGCCTGAGACTTTTTATTTCTAACAAACCCCCACATGATGCTGATGCTGCTGGTCCCCAGACCACACTTTGAGAACGACTGGCCAGGGGCACAAATTTCAGCCCGAATTCAACCCAGGGATGGGGAAATGGAAAACAAAGTCAGACAATGAAACTGGAGGCCAAAGCCCAGGATTCACGGGAACGGAGCCTCGCATAAGCCGGGCACCCCAGGCCACGGCGGCACCGCTGGAGGCCTAGACCCGGCGGCTCCGACCCCGCCAGGGTGATGGGAGGATGCGGGGTCTCTCCACGTGCTGCAGGGAAGGCCCCGCACAGCGCCAGAGGGGACGGGCCTCCAGAGCATCATGCTGGGCCGCAGAAGCCAGACTCGATGCCCCTGTGGTGCGAGTCCATGGATACACAAACCCACGAGCCATCGGCAGAGTGGGAGGGGCCTGCAGGGGCCGTGGAGAGGAGCTGCTCCCTGGTCTCCTGAAGTCAGGCCCAGGCAGGGCGGGGGCTGCGGGGGGAGCGTGGGTGCCGCCCGCCGCCAGGGGCTCATTTCATGTTCTGTGCATTTTCACCCCAATACATCGTCTTCAAAAAACAGTAACAAGTTAGAAGAATGCCAGGATTGCACATGAATAAAACATTTTCATGGGAGGACGTTAAATATGGGGAAATAATGAAAATATGGGAGCACATTCAACTTGGCCAATAATAAAAAATGCCAAAGAAAACAACGTGCGGCTTAATGTGAAGTCTGGGAAGGTGTCGAGTGTTTGTTTTGTGTCGCTCTGTCTTAACGATGAAACTCAGTTCTGGTGAGGATGTGGGCGATCAGCTGCTTTCATTTATTGCTGGTGTAACGAGCAGTATTTTGTAATGAGATATATAGTCCCTTTAAAGAGCCCTTTGGCACTATTAAAAAAACACTGAAATGTGGCTTCTGTGGAAGGGGGGATGTCATTCCAACACAGTGTGCCCTACACGCTGTCCCACCTGCCACGCCCACGAAGACCCAGCAGCTACCCGAGGCATCTTCTGCTGCGCCAGCCCCGTCAGCCACGCGCTCCCCAGGCAGGCCCTGCTAGGCTCTGGGTCCCCAGCACCAGGTCGGCCTCCTGGACAGCTGGCGCGGACTCAGGGCTGACTGGCTGGATGCGGATTGGAAAGACGACAAAGGCAAACAATTCTGTCCCGGAGTTCTGTCCCACAGGTGCAGCGGGAAAGGTATTTACTAAAATATCGACATGAAGGTTGATGTTGAGGAGCTGGAAAGGTCAATACCGCAGCAAACACTCGGTCCTGTAATTTAGTTTAGCGCAATCACATTAGGGGTCACAGATGAACTGCTGAGGAGGAAACCGGGCAGGAGGTGAGCGCATTAATCACAGGCATTTCAATAATTCAGCAAGTTGTCTTTTTTTTTTAAACTAGGATTTCACCCTCCAGAAGAAGAGAGAGCGGTCAGCAAACACTTGAACCTGCATCTCTTTTCTCTCCAAAGTGCCGGGAAATGTCTGCTTGTTGGGTCGTCGTGGTTGTGGAAAATGCTTTGAGAATTGCAGGGGAGGGGTCAGCCAAGAAGACAGGAGTGTGAGGAAGGACGGGTTCTTGGAAGACCCTTGTCCAAACACACGAACGCCACCGCCACCGAGACTGTCCCCTCCCCTCCCTAGAGGTCAAACGCACAACCCCCGGGTTTCCTCACAGCGCGCGGCAGTTCAAGGGCCGAGGCGGACGGCGGAGTGAGCGTTGGCTCTGGAAGGATGACCTCCCTTCCGAGGCTCGGCGCTCAGCAGGGCCCTGGACCGACAGCCCGCGTTTCACTCAGCCCCCCGGAGAGGCAGATGGAATGACTACAGTGAACATACGATTCTTGTATCAAAAATCAAGGAACTTAGAAGATTTTTTTTAATCTTTATAATCTCATTACATAGGGGTAATCCCAGCTCACCGCAAGCCTCACTCCAGGCTGTCTTGTTTTTTATTATTAATATTAAATAATATCTGTATGTATACCTCTGCGCATGCAATATTACACACGCTTTTACAAGCTTGGGATTAAACTTAACAAACTATACATGTACTCTGGTTTTGAATGCTGCCTTAAAAAGCACACTTTACACAGGTGAAGACTACATAAAGAGGATAAACTGTTAGTAAAGTCCCTTCTTATATTCTAATACTCTAGCATCTTCTCGGTCTGTCTAAAATTCAAAAGCTGTTACAAATCACACAAACAAGGCCATACCCTGTGGATTTCCTGTGGCTTTATTCAGTTTACACATCAGCAAGCCTTCAATGGGCATTCGTAAAGGTTTCCCTCCACCTTTTGAGAGCGGCACGTATTGAGCAGCCGATACTTCATTATCTAACTAATCGCCAATTAACAGACAGTTTCAACTTCCTTCAAGAGAAACTTGATTTAGTGAACATGCTTATAAATATTTTCAGCTGTGCAATTATTTTTTAGAATAAATTCTTGGCAACGAGTCAAAGATCAGCCATACATTTTAAATTAAAAAGTGTCGCCGCGCATTAGAGGGACACTGAAGACACATCGGCATGGAAACCCTCGGGTCTGGCACCCCTCACGTGAGCCCTACCCGTGCGCCGTGCAAAGCCGGGGCAGCTCTTACCGTGGCTGCTACCCGCTCCTCAGCACTCTCTGCTAATTACAGGGGAAGCTGGTAACTCGTCTCTATATTTATTTGCTTATTTTGTGACCTGTTCTTTTCAAAATGTGTCCTCTGTTCTTATTGACAGCAACTTTTAACATAGTTTGGTATTATTCTTTTGTCAATTTGCAATTTTCTCTTCCCCTGAGGCTATTACTTACCCATGAACTTTATTGGGAGTAAAAGACTATTGAAAGGGCTTGGGGGAACTTGACAGCAAGTCGGGCTAATGTGAGGGAGTGAAGCATAACTATTCGTGCTGTTCTTTCTGCTGGGAACACCTTCTCTCCTGCGTCTTCCCACCGTGTCCCCTGCCTCAGTTTCCCCTTACAGTTGTCCTTTAAACTTTGACTCCCTTAAAAGGTACTTCAGGCATCATCTTCTGGGGAATGCCATCCTGATCCCGAGGCTGTCACCAGGGAATGGCACAGTAGGAGCTTTGGTTTGGAAATATTCTCCTGCAATTAGTCACTTTTCACCCTCTTCACATTTTTCATTGTGGCCTGATGGGTTTTTGTCTCTGCATTCCAAGCCCTCACCACACAGCACTGGTGCTCACAGGGGTCTGCTAGAAAGAGCAGTGGGGTGTTCCTGGACAGACCCCGCTGTGGAGATCCAGGCTTTTTTAGTGCCAACGTCCCCAGGGCATCCCAAGGGGCATCTCGCCCCACAGCTCAAGTGACACACAACTCTTCACCGTTCCCCACATCTCTCCCCAGCTACCCCATCATGGAAAATGGTGTGCGTGACCCAGGGAAACACACAGGCCTGGCCACGTGGATGCTGTGTTCCCACTAGATTTAACTGCAGAAGTTTCCTGATCCCATGACAGGGCCTGGCTTTGCATTAAGAGCCCGCTCGGGTGACTGACCCAAGGGGAGTTATTGAGCATTGGATGGTCAGGGATCTTCCAGGAACCCACAGTGAAGAGACTCTCAGCTAAGGCCGGGTGTAGACAACTCACCAGGCACCCACAAAATTAAGCCGTGTCTGACTCTTCCCAGGAAGACCTGCAGAGGTAAAGGGGCCAGTCCAAGCCGGGCACCTCGGCTTCTCACACCAAGAAAGGGCACCTGCTGTCCGGCCTTCCGAGATGGCCCCTCACACACGTGAGTGTTAGGCCCGTGTCAGAAACGCGACTCTGAAGTTCTTTCCTGACACCAGCAGCAGCTTTTTAGAGTGTGGTATAAGTCTTGGTTACAGTCAGTGTCTACTCACGTATTTCACAGATAACATCTCCGCTAAGAACAGGGTTTCCCCTTCTTATTTGACCTTCCTTGAACCTGGGTATCCGCCTCAGGAATAGAACGAAATTTGAGGCTCCTGACACGGCGCCCTACAATCCTCTTCCATTTCCTTGTGTTAAATGGTCTTCTAAGGAATCTACAGAGGTTATCATTTTACATTATTAACGCCAGAATCTAATCTGACTGTGAAATGTGTCTGTTTGAGGCAAATCTGAATTTTTAAAAAAACACATACTTTCAGTGATCAAACAAGCTAACAGGCCCTGCATCGTGCCCAGCCCTTAGATGCAGAGTGGACGCAATTACTGATGTAGCTTCCTCTTCACCTGCCTTGAGGCGACAGAGACAGAGGACGCGGACATCTGGCCTGGGAGTCACTGAGGCCTGTGGGCAGTCACTGCGTCCAGTCACGGGCTGATGCCCCTCAGGCTGGGCCTTGCAACTCGCCTTCTCAATGGCTATATCTCTTCCTGCCTCCACACGGCCGTCGTGCCCACCACCTCCAACCCGGCGCCCAGGGCAGCTGCTGGGCTCATTCAAACGTATGTGGGGATGGTGCTGTGTGGACCCGCCATCCATACCCAGGCCCCTCTCGGGAGGCCCAGCCTTGCCGTGGAAAGTTGTCTTGGCCTGAGTACCATGAACTCACAATCCAAAAGAATCACAGAATTTTTTTCCCCCAAAGCTGGAGGGTAGGAATTTCAAGAATCCAGTATCAGAAAGCTAAGAAATGCTTCTCCGTCGCAAAAGGCATGGCGTGAACACGCCACAAATCAGTTCCATACCGAGCGTTTGCTTTGCTAGCTAAACACGACTGAATTTTTATGACTCGATGGAGACTTTCTTTGGTGGTATTTCCTGGTGCTCTCTAGCCTCTGCTTTGCTCTGGCACAGCCCCAGCTCCTCCAAGCACTAAAAATTAGACATATGGAATGTGAGGAATGTCGGAGAGCTATACTAACCTCAGGGATCAGCCCTGAGTTATAAACAAAAAGGCATGCCCTTTAGCTCAGGCTCAAATCCAGTTTGAGGCAAACAAAAGTCAGAAGGCTGACCGCGGGCATGGCGCAAGGTGAGGCGGGCTGGGGCGGCCAGAGATGGTCTGGACTGCGCTCTTGACCGCGAAGATGAACACTACATCTGTGTCTAAAATGTTAGTGAGTCAAAAGTGCAAGCACTGCTTGGCTTAGTGTTACATTAGTAGCACCTGAGCTAGAAAAACAAACCATTAAGACTACTGCATAACATAAAACTCATGCTTTTCCCCATAAAGGAACAAAACATAGAACAAACCCTACAGATCTGACTGGAGCATTGAGGCTACTAGAAGCAGAAGGTGGGGTGGGGAGCAAGTCACAGAGGGCCTGATGGGCTGCGGTGGAGGGTTATGGAGGTTTTGGAGGTGGATGTGGTGTGGGGACATATCTCTGAAGAGGTGTGAACCTGCAGCCTTAAATCATATACACTGTTGTAACCTGTTACCTCAGTAAGGAAGGTTAGAAAAATAATAAACAAAAAAACATTATGCAACAATATATGAATCAAAAGTTAGCCACAAAGGAAAAAAAAAAACCTACTCTAGTCCCTTATTTTTTCACTGATATCCTCCCCTTTGCAGGGCCTCGTCTTTTATCACCCACACACTTCTAATGGGGTTACTACTGTTCAGGACTAAGGGGGTGGAAATGCAGAATAAAATGTAAATACAAAACAAAAACTTGGGAAACTTGTCTAGTCCAAAAGAGAAATAACATCCAATTGTAGCATGTTTGCCTCAGTTGCAACTCAATTCTTAAGGGTAAAAAAAAAAAAAAAGTTATATAAGAATTCTTGGAAACTGGGTAGCTTAAATGTCCTAGATGTAATCAGATGAGATTATGGAACTTCTATTTTTTTAATTTCCTCGGGTGTGATGTGGTAACTGTGGGGTGCTGAAGAAAACCCTTGTTCTTGGAAGATGTACACTGAACTATGTAGTAGTGAAGGGGCATAATACCTATAGCTTACCTTCCAGGGTCACAGCAAAGAAAGTCAATGCCGCTGTGAATATGCGCGCGCACACACGTAGGGAGAGAGCAGTAAGCCATTTGTCAGCTCTAGATGGAAGATACACACGGATGTTCATTCCACTGTTTTCATTTTTTTGTGTGCTTGAAATTTTTCATAACAAAAGGTTGGGAGGGAAAAAAAAAAAATCCCTCATTAAGAAAAGTCCAGTCAACACAACTAAGCCAACACATGTGTTCACCTACAATCCCTCTAGAAAATAGCAGAAAGAAGATAAAAAGGCCTACACACCAGAAGACAAAGGGCAAGTCAGCGGACAAGAGCAACAGAATCCAGGGCAGTGGGAAGCAGACCTGAGAAACAGGAAGCCCCAGCCAGCGGAGAACGCCCAGCAGCGGGCCGGGTCGGCGGCAAGGCCCTCACAGTCTCCGCATCCGGCCCCAGCGGGACGGGGCGGGCTGTGCCGGGGGAAGTGGGGTGCAGTGGACGCAGCCTGCCCCTGAACCACCGGTCAGAAACTGAAGGCTTCTCCTCCAGAAGGACTCAAGCGGAGGACTGTGCCCGTCCAGGCCGCTGGTGCTGCTGAAAGGAGAGCCTCAGCACAAGCCTGCATGAGCCGGGAGCCTCCCAACTAACTCCCTCTCCCTACAGATCTGGGGCATCCCAGTGGCAGGGCTGGCAAATGGTGGGAGATCAGTAGACATTTTCCTGGGAAAACTAATAAGCACAAGAAAAGAGAAGTACTGACATTAATGCCAGGGAAAGCACAAAGAGGAAGGCTGAGCAAGGCTGACCCCGTTCACGAGCCCAGCACTTTCGAACAGCTTGTCATGCCTCGCTCTTAGACAAGACGGACAGGGACTTGGCCCCAGCAGGCTAGGTAACGCGGCAGTAAAGGAAAAACACCAAGGTCTCAAAGGGAAAACATCACAAACCTTCATTTCCCACTCAAGTTAAGTTCAAAATGGTTTTGATAACTCTTCAGGGCAGTTGACCCCCATATCATGGCTCAGGATCTGAGGTCACTGAGGCACCCCCATCTCAACACAAGAGTCCAGTCACCAAGGACAGTGATGGACCAAACAGATCACATGGGAGCAGGTAAGATACTCACCTCATGTGCCAGGAGTCAGTGACTGGTATTAGTTGTCTAAGGCAGACGTTAAAAACACTAGGCCTCTAAAGTAAAAGCAGAGTTTAAAATGCTGAATTAAGTAGCACACTTGAATTTCACTCAGCGGAACTGAAAGAAACTTTCAACTGCATCTCCTAGAATAAGGAGAAAATATTTGGAGAAAGAATTCTGGAAAACTCTTGGAAACAAACACTAAGGCACCGGTCTGTGTTTATTAATCATTTATAGATATAACCTTGATCAAAATAAAGTTGTAAAATGGTCCATTTAAAAAAAATCTCCAGAAAGTTTTCAATTTTAATTTCAGAAGCCAGAAAATTTTCTCTTTGGTATCTAATGATTTTTGAATCTATCCCTCTATTAAGTGTTAGAAGATCAAGTGAAGAAAACCTCCTGGAGAATAAGACAAACAGAATGGAAAAGATGGGAAAACTGGAGAACCAGTCTGGGGGGTGCTAGTGTCTGACTAGCAGGAGGCGGGGTGGGGAAAGGTAGAGGGATGGAGGAAGAGCAAACCACAATGAAGGGGGCAATATCATTGGAGATGTGGTGCAGGAGAGACATAGGTTTCCTGATTACACGAGCCCGCCAAAACAACGGTGCCTAAAAAGACACATCAAAGCACCATGCTGAGAAAATTTAGAACAGGGAGACAAAGAGAAGAATGTAAAAGCGTCAGGGAGGTCCCAGGTCACAAAAAAAGAAAAGTCAAAAATCAGAAAGGCATCAGATTTCTCAAAATAAGATGGAAAGCTACAAGGCAATAGAGTGGCATCATCAACTTTTTTCATCCAAATTATTTCCAACCTGGAATTACATCCCCAGCTAAAATATCAAATGCGCATGAAAGTAGAACAGCCTGTCCCTTGCTGATCTTCAACGCCTAGGCTGATTTACCCTGTGCTTCTTATCTAAGACAGCTCTCAACATGAGAGAAGACGCTAACGACACAGGAAGACCTGGCATTCAGAAAACTGGAGTATGGAAACTATACCCAAGAGTATATAGTGGGAAAGGAACTGAGTGATGACTCTGCAGCCAACTGCATGGTGGTCCAGTCTGAACCACAGGTGGAGGACAGACGGAGCAGGTCTGATGCTGAGGGGATGCTGCTATGCTGGGGACACTGAAAGGAGGTTTATAATTCCGGCCATAAATTAAGCCAATGGGAAAAGAGAAACAATTATTAACTACAGAGGAAACAAAAGGAAATTCAATTACAGTACTTGATTGGTCATCCAGGAACAATATCGACATAGTCATAAAAACGTAAACACTGCCTGCTGACTTCTTTACAAGGTGATCTGACACACAAAGAGGATGGGTGTGGGGGAAGAGTGGACATGAGGACGCCCAAAGGGAAGAGGGCAGATCTTCAACCCTAAAATCTGCAACTGGAAAATCAAGGAACATGAATATGTTGTTTAAAAACAGAGATAAGAGAAGCCTGGAGAAGCCACTGACTACGGAATTGGGGTTCAGTCTTAGGAGAGAGAAAATTAGGTTGGGAAGAGTGGTGCGAGGTGTGCTGGTTTGCTTGGGGGCTTAGTTGTGTTCATTAATCATTCACAAATATGACTTTGATCAAAAAAAAGTTGTCAGGGACCTCCCCGGTGGCGCAGCGGTTGAGCGCTGGGTTGCGAAGCTGCCCGCAGCCTCTGCAGCGCCGGTTCGATCCCCGGCTGCTCCCCAGCCACTGGAGGAGGGTCCCACATGGCGCGCGGACCTCTCCTGCCGCCTGCTGCTCCCCTCAGCAGTGTGCTTCGGTCCTTCTGCCTGCTCTGCTCCCCGCTCTGGCTCTGGTGAATTCTCTCACCCTCCCGCACTTCTGACTGTGCCCAGTGCATGTGTAAACAGAGGCAAACAAATGAATAAATAAAAACATGCCTCTATTAAAAAAAATAATAATTAAAAAAAAAAAAAGTTGTCAGATCGTCCATTTAAGAAAAATCTCCCGTAAGCTTTCACTTTTAATTTCAGAGGTCAGAAAATTTTTCTCTACGGTATCTATTTGGTGATTGTGAATCTATCCCTAAGAAATTTCATATAAATTTGTAAAGTTACCTATTCTCAGAGCTTATGTAAAGCATATTTTTCAGTACTCTAAAACGCATAACCTACAAGTGTGAAGATATTTAGTATAAACGAAGCTCTAGTTAATCTTCAATAGAAAACACAAATATATCTTAGTTTTCTAGTTTTTATTTAGAAGTCCTTGCTAGCTTCAATACAGTCTAGACACAACAAACACCAACAATTCCACTCCGGTAATCTACCCGAAATGCAGAAACACTCAGAGGGATCCCTGCTGGCTGCAGCACTATTCACAACAGCCAAGTTCTGGAAACAGCCTAAGGGCTCAAGGACAGAGGAGTGGACTAGGGAGATGAGGTCTCTAGTATTCCACATAGTGGAATACTACTGAGCTATGAAAAGGATGGAATCTTGCCATTTAGGACAACACAGATGGAATGGGAAGGGAATATACTAGGTGAAATAAGTCAGAAAAAGAAAGACAACTACAGGATGCTTTCACTCGTTTGTGAAGTATAGAGAAATAAAACAAGGGGACGGTAAATTTAAACCAAAACAAACTCTAGAAATCTGACTGCAAAACCGAGGGTACCAGAGGGTGGGAAAGGAGGCAGTGAGGCAGGAGGGCCCAGTGGACTCGTGGAGGGTTCTGGGGGCCGTGGTGGTGGGTGTGGTGTGGTCACCTCTGTCTGAAGAGCTGAGAGTCTATACCCCCAAAATCACAGTGTCGTAAACCAGTTACCTCAATAAAAATACAATAAAAAAGATATCAAGGAATATATAGGAAAAGTAGTTTGTAAAGTGTGAAAGCACAGCATCAACACTTTTCTTTTTATGTTTTGTCGTTTTTATCATTTGCCCCCTGACCACGCTCTCCAAGAGGCTACCGTCTAGCAGGAAAGATAAAGCACGTGCCGCATGTGCCAGGCACCCCGGGGCCGGTACAGAGAAGACAGCAAGAGGGTGAAGAGCCGTTTCCGGGAGCTGCATGTGAAATGGTGGTCGGCTCGCTCAGCTTGGCAGCCACCTTCTCTGTACCTTTTATAAAGCAGAGAAACAGGTTCGTTTGAAGAAATGACTCTTGAAATGTCCTGAGACAATGACCATTTCTCTGCCCTGTTATTCCTACCGCGCTGTCAATTAATAAAATGAAAAATCAATGCAACAAAGAACACCCTTGAAAGAGCACGTCTACACGCAAGGCTGCCTGTGTGGCCATGAGGACGTCCATTTCCTCTCCCTGCACCTGCCCACCTGCCGCAGTGCAGACCTCACGCTCTCCAAGTGCCCCTCGGGGCCCCACTGCCATGAGTTCTCACCAACGGCTACTGCCCTGGGACCTCGGGGCTGGCAAGTGTTCACGGAAGCCCCATCAGATACCTGAGATCCTCCTCCAGTGAAGTTTTTCAGTGTTTTATTTCTAGGTGCTCAGCCTCAGGCTGGCCCGCTGGGCCCCCCACCGTGTCACACTAGTGTCTGGTGCTTTAAGCCTCACGATGCACTGAAGCCGACCCATGGTTTTCTGGCGTGGAAAGCATTCTCGGGCCCAGGGCTGAGCTGCGGTTTTGCCTTTTTATGCTCACAGCACCTGGAAGGTGCAGCTGGCATCTTCCTCTCAGCCTAACTTCTGCTGCAGCTCTGTGCTCATTTTGTCCCACAGACTTAACTGTTCTCTAAGTAACGAGCACCTATTTTCCAAAGAGAATAAAGTCATCCTTTGGAGGTACGTTTCTTCTTCAGCACAGAGTGGGGTGTGACTCAGACACTGGAGAAGGAAGACCACGACAGGCTCAGCCGAGACCCACCTTCTGACACAGAGACAGAGGGCAGAAGGCAGGAAAGGGGAAAAGTGCTCTCTCGTACCACTGTCCCACCCCTCGGGCAGCAGGCACTGCTGGAGTCACTGCACATTATCTTCCGAGTCCTGTCTCACCTTCTAACTGGTAGTTTGTGCCTTTTGACCACTTTCCTCCAATCCCCCACCCCACCTTACCCTATGTCTCTGCTGACCTCAAGTTGAATCTTTCCTGTGAGTCTGTTTGGGTTTTTGTTCTTCTGGCTTCCATAGATCAGTGGGATCACGTGCTCTAGATTTGTCTCTGTCTGATTTTCTTCACTTAGCACACTGCCCTCAAGGTGCATCCATGTTGCCCCACAAATGGAAGGATTTCCTTGCTTTTACATGGTTGCATAGTATTCCTTCGTATACAACACCAAGCCTCCCTTACCCATTCACACACCCATGGGCACTTAGGTTGCTTCCTGTTACTCTGCACCCCAGTGAACATGGGGTGCAGATACCTTCCACCGTTAGCTATTTCATTTTCTTTGGCTTTATTTCCAGCCAGGGACTCGCTGGATCATACGGTAGGCCTTTTTTGAATTTTCTGAGGCTCCACCATACTCTTTCCCATAGTGGTTGTGCCCATTCACAATCCCAGCAGCTGTACCCCAAGGGTCCCCATGCCCCACATCCACACAGGCACTGACCTCCTCTACTGGAGGAGGGCAGCCTCTCAACAAGCAGGGCGTGGTTTTAATTGGCATTTCGCTAAGGACTAGCCATGCTGAGCACGCCTGCACGGATCTGCTGACCTGTTATACATTTTCGTGGGGGAAATGTCTTCTTTTCTTTTGAAACTCAAATTGGAGTCTATGAGAAGGTACTGATTTCAAAACAACTCTCCGTGTAGGTACATCTCTATTTACCTGAGGGCTTACCTTACAGTAAACTAAACTCGGGCTTCCAAAGTGTTTCTGGGATGAAATCATAATTTTACATTTGTTTACTCGGCGATACCGCTATTAGGGATGCAGTAAAAACACTAGTTTAGACAGTAAGTTGTAGCACTTCATTTAACATCTCGTTTCTTTACACTAGGTCTTGAATCGCCAAAATTACTTTCTTCCTTGAGCATAAATACTATGCAATATAAACAAATTAGGCTTGTGTGCATGAAGATATTACTGCATCATCTGGGTATACCGTGGTCACTCAAAACGGACATCCAATGGACATCCACAACTATGATTATTTATAAAGTTAAGGCACGTTTCCATAAAGGTATAAACACTACAGAAAGCACCCATGTCAGTCCCTCCTGAACCTTAACAGCGTTAAAGTAACTCAGCTGATTTCAATGAGTATCAGTAACAGCGTGTATAATAAAAGTTAAATAAAGTCCTCCCTACTGGTCAAGGCTGCATAAGCCTGTACTCCTATGATCAATTGTTTATTTTTTTTTATTTTTTTTTTTATAGAGGCATGCTTTATTTATTTGTTTTGCTGGTTTGTTTGTTTTGTTTATACATGCACTGGGTACAGTCAGAAGTGCGGGAGGGTGAGAGAATTCACCAGAGCCAGAGCGGGGAGCAGAGCAGGCAGAAGGACCGAAGTACACTGCTGAGGGGAGCAGCGGGCGGCAGGAGAGGTCTGCACGCCATGTAGGACCCTCCTCCGGTGGCCGGGGAGCAGCCGGGGATCGAACCGGCGCCGCAGAGGCCGCGCGCAGTTTCGCAACCCAGCGCTCAACCGCTGCGCCACCGGGGAGGCCCGATCAATTCTGTTTAATTTAACATTTTCAAATGTTTTCACAATGACAACAGGCTATAAGATACTTTATGTGGTAAAAAGAAAAGTGACATTTCAAATTTAAAGGGAAAATCTCGAAACTCTTGCCTGCACACACGACAGGTCACTTCCAACGCTGGGCTACCGTGGGAGACTGGTACCCATTTTCACTGGGGCGGCACAGGGGCCAGGGCCCGGGGCGGCACAGGGGTCAGGGCCCAGGGCAGCACACAGGCTCGCACAGTGGACACGGCTGAGCGCGTTTCTTTTGAAACCCACGAGCAAGTCACCCGAGCTGTGCCCAGCTGGAGCCGCCGACCCCCACCAGCCAGGGCGCGCAGCCGTCCCCGCATGACCCCACGGCTCGCGGGGCGCCGCAGAGGGCAGGGCCAGGGCTCGCCTCCGGCCTTCTGGCCCCGCGCGGACAGACGGACAAGGCACCCGCACCGAGAGCCCCGGGACGCCGCAGGAAACAGCAGGCAACTGCCCGGGACCTGACCCCGCCACAGTGACCACATCTCAAAAACACAGGGACGGTTCCTTGGCAGCTCCTGCCAGCCCCTAGGAGGGGCGGGCCTGGTTATGCCCGGGGGTTCTGGGGGATGGGGGGCGACACCACAAAATAGAAATATAAGTGAGAGCAAAAGGCAGTTGGATGTGGAACATGTTCACCTTCAAGGTCTCACTGCGAACCCAGAATCCCGGTGACTAACCAGACGGAGGGTCATGGAATGGGGGGGCTGGTTCACAGCACATCACAGTCTGCTCCGGAAATAGAGCAAGTTATTCTGGGGACACCGTCCAGAGACACTTTATCATCTGGAATGTCCACCTGGAGATGGACTCAAGTCTTTTACTAAAACACAAAGTCCCAGGAATTAAACAAAAGCGTTTTTTTCCCACCAAACTCACTTCATTTTTTTTCTGTCCAAGTATATTTCATGACACCCATTCAAGCGGCACATGCAGAATTCGGATGAAACATTACTTTGTGCCAGCTTGGAAAGTTCCTTCATTACCTATACAGTTTCTACATTCTTTGTAACTGTAATTAAATTTAAGCCTCAGTGGGCTTCATTCCCATCTGCTGGGAGTCTGAAGGCATGAGAAGTATGTAGCATTTATATAACAGGAAATATCTAAAAGCATTCTGCTGAGATTTCCTTCCCCCACACCCCCTTCCACACCCATTCCTTAAACTGCCTTCAAAGGGCCTGCTGTGCTCTGTAAGAATTAAACACAGTCACTCATGGAAATAGCGCACCTAGTCCTTTGTTCAGACACCACATCCCCACGAAGCCGTATTTAGCCTGGGTTCGAGGGCTCTTCCAGCCTAGCACCTGACCCTCCGCGCTCAGATATTTCAGGGCCACGCGAGTCAGCAGCATTTCTGCTGTTATCAGGGTGGAATTTAGGAGGCGAGAAGAAGGCCGAGCAGCCCGCTGCCAGTCTCCACATACCAAGCCCTAATCAAGAGGCCCTTCCGACGTTTGCCGTGAATGTGCCGTGACACTCCCAGTCAGGAGAGGCCCTTCCACCCTCCGCCCTCGCCCCGACTTCCTGACCCACCCTCCCTCCAAGGGATTTGCCCAACCACGGTTTAAATCCCATGGGCGTTCACCCAGCCTGCGTAGGGCTGGAATGTGAGGTGAACGGCTGGGTCGGGGAGGCTTGTTTACGTACATGGGCGGCGAAGATGGTTAAGATGGGGCCTGGAGGAGTCTGACCCTCATCAGGCCCTGGTGACCCTCAAGGAGCAAGACGTGCCTCTTGTGCAGGATTCTGCGGGTGGAGAAAACCCCTCACGGTGATGAGAATGTGGATGGCACCGTCCTGGGGCTGTCACGCAGCCAGCCACCCACCACTGACCGGCTGGTCTTTCTGCACATCTGTCCTTGTCCCCAGACATCAGCCCATGTCCAGGAGTACCCAGAGGGTCTGACTCCACTGAGAAGCATCCTCCAAATAAGTGATTCAAGTGGCCTAAACTTGATGTACTCCAAGACCCAAGCCCACAGGCAGGACAGCTCCTGTGTCATGCCGGGAGCCACACGCAGCACAGCCTTTCTTCCAACAGTGGAGAGTGGCTCGTGAGTTTCCCAAACGTTTTTGATTCAAAAAAAAAAAAAGCAGGGATTTCTAACTTAGTTCTTTTTTTGTCTTTTAAAGACTAACCCCCAATCTCTTCCCCCTGTTCCCATTACTTTAAAAGAGAGAATGTCAGATCACATAATGCTGAGGACCAGGACCTGCATTAAGTCACAACAGTTTCCAAGTAAAGTAACAGGGAGTCTCAACATTATGAAATCTGATTAAAAGAGATTGAGAGCAGAAGGTAAACCCCTTACACGGGCTTCCTCCACTGCTGTCCACACTGCAGGAGAGAGTTGTAATTTCAGTCCCACTTTCCCACTGGCCTCAAAAATTCCAAAAGTACCATTTTGTTAGACTGAGTCAATCCCAACTGAATAGAGCAATTCAGTAACTTGGCTCAGCTGCCCACAGGCACAAGGGACATTTTATCTGAATTCCATTTTATCTAAAATTAATACAACCTGCATTGTTTAAGCAAACCACTCCCACTAATCTGGCTACCTTGTTTGATGATTCAATTCTATGTATAATCGTTATAAACTTGGAAGGTATCCAACAGGTAGGTCACAAGGAGCTCCTGCATCATGACTTAGCAAACACAACATTGAAAACATCTAAAATAATGGTGATCATTGGCAGCAACATCCAAACAGAATAACAGAGTCCAGACAAAGGGCACGTCCAGTGCGATCTGGCCACGGCTCTGGCTGGGGTCATTTCAAACACTCGAAGTGAAAACTGATAAAGGAGACAGTGGCGTGTCCTAATGTACCTGGCGTCAGACCCCAAAAGCTCGTGTGAAGTTCTCAGCTTGGTACTCGCGCTACTTATTACCAGGTCACGGAAGTCTCTCAGCCTCATAGTTTACCTTCAGATTCTCTACATCCTCCCCACCCCGAGACGCGCTGCTTACTGGAAGGACTTGCAGCCCTGTTCCAATGACCCCTCCAGCGGTGAACTCTGGGCTCCTCCTCTGGTGTGGGGAACCCATGTCCCAGCCCCTCTCCCCTCGCCCTGTGGCCCATGTAAGCTGGCGGAGCGCAGCGTGGCCCAGAGTGAGGAGGGAGCTTCTGGAGCTTCTAGCATCTAAGCCAAGGCCTGGCGGGCAGAGGGCCCGGCCTGCTTCCCTTTCCACAGCGCCACTTTTTCTACTGCCTGGAGCACGTCTGCTTTATGGGCCCCAGTGGACCCTAAAGGGCCCTGCCCTCTCTGTTCCTAACACAGCCTGCGGTCACATCTGAAGGCGCCTCACTGCTCACCGCTCAAGTGGGAGGGTTTCTCTTCCTTGGGAAGGACAAAAACGGAAGCGTGGAAACGCCGCCTGCAGGAACGCAGAAGAGAGATGAACACGCCTGGAAAGGCAAAGGCCTGGCTGAGACTTGGGGGTCCAGAACGAGACTCCAAGCACAGGTGCTAGAACCCACAGGTAACCGGTAAACTAGGCAAAGCTGAGCAATCAGGGGAAGGAGAGCTTTGAGGGGCAGGGTGTGGGGTGTGGAGATGGGGTGGGGGGCGCATCGTGTGAACGCCGCTTCTCAGGAGTCACACCATCTGGAAGTCCCACCCAAAACAGCTGGCCAGCTCTGCAGCCAGGAACGGGCAGCTTGAGAAGATGTGCCATAGAGAGCAAGGGTGGCTCGTAACTGCTCACAGGAAATACTGTTCAGAGTCTAGGGCTACAGCTAGATACAAAAATTAAAAGCTGATCGTGGCTGCTGAAGTGAAGGGATGGCAATGGAGGCAAAAAAAGTTGACTTTTGACACAGGCAAGCCTCGTTTGCATGGTAGTGCAGGACCAGAAATAAGAACGTGCAATCCCAGACCGTGCGAGGTGGTTTTAGTAATGAATCAATAAGAAACTAATGATTACAATAAATAATAATACAATATTTACATAACATAAAAAATAATAACAAAGAATAAATAATTCAAAGCATTGTAATTGTTCTATGACCTTCGAAACCATTTTTGCCAAAATATTAAACACTGTCCATAGATGGATAAGGAAGCAAAAACACAGGAAAACTAATATTTATTCAGTACACTGTAATTTAACACATTAAACACTGAGAATGAAAGTGTTCAGTTCTTTTTAAAAAACATTGTCAAGAGTCGTTTGAACGGACTTGCTTTATCCTGTTGCGTAACTCGGGAAACGTGCGGAGCAAGACTCTTCCCTACCTTGACAAAAGGCCACACTCCTTTCTCAGCTTGGTCCAGCTGCACACATTTCATCCTTTGCTCTCCCAAAGTCATGAACTATCCCCCTTTAACCTGCAGGTATTCCTTTAACCTGCAGGTACTTGGTGACATCACTTCCTCTGGGACATTTCATCCATCTGTCACAACCACTTGCCTCACTTCTGTCTGAGAGTTTGCCTCCCCCAACGCCCTCTGGCTGTCACCTCCAGGGGTGACAGAGGTGACGCCCATGTGGTCACTGCCTCGTCTAAGACTTTGTGTGTTCGAGTCGAGTCCCGCCAGGTTATCTGCACAGGGTGGGAGAAGCTTCTGCCAGTCTGTACCCTCATCACTCACAGTTCCCACCAGCTGTCATGCCTGAAATGTTTCTATTTCTTCCCAAATTCAGCTCCAGAAAATGTACCATCTCCAACTGGAGCACCAATAACCTCTCCAGAAGTCCATCTAAGATAACAGGCTTCTTGGCTGCTATGAATGGAAACTGCTGTGCTTGCAAAAAAGTAAATTTTCACATTTTCATTCAAGCCCCAACCCCCCCAAATTGGGATGATCTGGAACATGATGTAGCATCTAACATCTAATTTCTCTAAGTCGTAGTTTTGCTTTAAAGGTTAAACTATTTTCCTACCTTTGAACAAAACAACTGAAACAAGTTCAAGCAGTGACGCCATCCCCCAGATCTCTGTGGCCGGCTGAGATGCTTTCGCATGATTTTCTGAAGCCGGAGGAGTCAGACTGATCAATGAGCAGGTTTGCATTTGAAGTCTCTCTGCATTGCCACACTTTTCTGATGTGCACATCAGTCTCCCTGGTTTACTAGAAAGGGTGACTCAGTTTAACCCCTTTCTAGCCACTTTGAGATCTTACGCCTTTTGTGGGAAGAGCTCCTGTGGGGGCCACTTCCCAAACCACCTCAACATCAAATACGGATGATGATCACCTCCGCCATCTTAAATAATCCCTGGGATATGCATATAAGATCTGGCTGGGCTACGTCTCCCCTGAAGGCTGAACATGAATCAATTCACGTCCACTTCTGCAACCAGTCTCTGCGGATCTTGTTTCTTCTTCAATTACTAGGTAATGCCATTTTCTTTCAGTGTGGCAACTAACTCAATTTTTGCCCTAAATGATAAGTCACACTGATTAGGATTTTTTTAATTAGTCTTCAATCCAAAGGCAAGGAAACCGCCCGTGTTGACTGTCACTTGTATTCCGCTCCTACTGCAACTTACACTCCAAGCTGGTGAACTGACTCACCCTGTTTCACAGTCTCAGGAATGGACTGGACCCCAGCGGCCTGCAGGCCCGAGTCGCGTCCGATTTGGCTGTCTACATTTTCAAATCTTCTCATCGCTTCTGATTTCACTTCTAGCATTATCACTGTTCATTGCTTTGCTGCACTTTCCTTTTGGTCTGCCAAGTCCCTCTTTACTCACTCATTCTTGTTATACTGTGTGTGGGTTTATCACTGAGAGCCGGCGCCAGTACAAGCACCCACTCCGCTGTCCGTCCGTGTGAACGGCTCACTCAGGGATGCAGCGGGAGGGGAAGGGACCGTCCACAGATGGGGACGCGCGTGTTTTATCACGGCAGTGGTTTGTGGGCCGACACGAGGCTTGTGCTGTATGCAGTTACTCATGGTCACTACACGGTGGTGGCTGAAGTCTGCGCCGTGTTGCTGGTAAACCAGGGAAACTGCCGTCTACGCACATCAGAATTACGCAAAGGGAGAGCAGCCTTATTTCATTCAAACCCCTACTTTAAAATGACCTACCTAGGCCAAGGAGGCTGAAGATTTGAGTAGCTTATTGAAGCAATGCAACTTCAGGAGAGAATCAAAGACCCCTAAGCTAAGACCAAAAGGGAGAAGTTAATTATACAAATAAGGGACATGAGGACAGAAGAATGCAGGGGCTACGAGAAAATTTCACATTAAAGCACATTAATTCACAGCGTTCATTTATGGTGACTGAGGTAGTTTCAAAAAGCGGAATTCGGGAGCATCAGTGGAGCAGCGGTTAGGACAGCTCTGTAGAGCCAGATCCCCCAGCACATTCTCAGATGTAAAAGGACAACTTTAAAAGACAAAAACAAAGCCCATGCCCTCAGGATAAACAGAACAGTGTCTGCAAATTACCTGAAAGTAAGAAAACAAACACCAAATCCCAGCGAGGTCTGTCAGCCCTGCTGTAACACTTGTTTCGAAAATACAAAGCCTGGTCTTCGGGTGTAATTGATATCTTAGGGAACAATTAGAGCTTAATGAGAATTCTGAGTTCACTTATGAGCACTTTCATCTGCAAGAAACACTAGAGAAAGCAGAAAACCGCATCCCACTGAACCACACTGGCAGGAGCCCGAAAGCACAGACACACCCCTGACATCCACCACCGCGGGGAGCCGGGAGCCGCACCACCCTCACGTGGCGCCAACTCGGCATCCGACAGAACAACTCACAGCTACGGTCGTCCTTCCCAAGTCCCACAGGCCAAGCCCAGGTCCTTGTCAAGGTAAGAAGCCGCGCGGATGGGGTCTTTAGGTTTTCCAGTGATTTAACACGGTGCTACAGTCTTTAGTTAGGGCCTTGTCTTTTTTTTTTTTTTTTTTCTAACGGGCCATTGACATTCCTTGAGTGCTGTGCTCTGTCCGGGGCTGAATTACGTTCCTCCCCAAATTCTTAGGTTGAAGTTCTAACCCCATTTGAAGAGATGGCTAAGGCTCAACAAGGTCACAGCGGCGGCCCGATCCAGTAGGGCTGGCATCTCTCATCAGGACGGGACGCAAGGACACAGACATGCGTAGAGCAGAGACCCAGGAGGGCACCTGGGGGCAGCGGCCTGAAGAAGCCACATCAAGGCCCAGACCTTGCACGACTGCCTCCAGGCCTGTGAGGGGAAGAGTCTGGTGTCTGTATCACCCAGTCTGTGGGGCTGGTGTCACGGCAGCCTGAGGGGGCAAATACGTGTCCCCAAACTGGTTCTCCCCACGACCCCTGCGGCTTCATGATGCAGATGTGCCGGGATGGACGGGCCATGGGGCCTTGGCCTGGCTGTCCAGCCCGAGCCCACTGGGGGCACCACCCAGGAAGGAAGGGGCTGGGAAAAGCCAGGTGGGAGACAGGGGGGTGGCAGCTGTAACCTTGCGGATGATCTGGAATCACTACCTGAAAATGGGGATACAGCAGGGAGCGGGAGGGGGCCACAGCGTGACATGGCACCCGACTTGAGGCAGCCTTGGAAAGGCCGCTACTTGGGGGACCCCAGGAGGAAAGGAGAGAGGCACTTTGGGAACTGCAGAGTTAGGAGAAAGGACACCTGATGGAGGGCGCAGAAATCTGCAAGAGAAGGAACTTTTCAAGAACAGGGAGCGCCTAAGGCCCCCCAGCAGCACAGAAGCTGTGCGGTCCAGCACCTGCTAGAGGCCGCGTCCCGGCGCTGGTGAGCGCCCCCTGGACAGAGGCCGAAGTTAAGGTCACCTGGAGTGGGGAGGCAACAGGAACCCCCTCGGCCTCGCGAGGCATCGAGAGGCCACATCACTTCTAGGGTCTTTCTCGAAAAAACATGCATAACCTGAAACCAATCACGATGAAGCATCAGACCGAGGGACATTCAGACCCCGAGACCCTCATTCAGACCAAATCAACGGCCTCTGTGCTTCGGAGACGTCAAGTCTGTGAAAGACAAAGAAAACGCTGAGGAACTATCGCAGGGGGACATGAAAGGGACAGTGGCAATCAATAGGCAGGTGCACCCCGACCGTACAGTGCCCAGGAGGGGAAGCCCCTGGGAAGGCAGGTAGGGCGAGGTCACGCAATCTGAGAGGCGAGACGCTGCCGCCTGTGACTACGGGAGGGAACACCCTTGTTTACGGGCAGAAGGAAGTGCCTGCAACTCACTCTCAGACGGTCCAGGACAGAAATAATAATAATGCATATAGGGTGTGTGTGCAAACTCAGAAAAATGTTAATTTGAGGAATCTGGGGGCAGGGTACTGGGGAGTCTTTGTACTCTCTCTGCAGCTCTTCTGGAAGGATGCCATCATTTCACAACAAGGAGTTGAAAAGAAAAGAGACTCAGCCTAGTCTGCCCGTGTGTGCTTCCTGGGCGCGTCCTCACCTCGCTCGCTGCAATCCAGGGCAGGCGTGGAGGGGAGTATGACGAGGACAAAGAACAAAATGGGATGGGAAATTCACAATTAGCATTATCACAGCATCTTAAAATCTGAATTCAGATGTGACCAAGGACGAGGCTCCGCACGACAGGCTGGGAAGTGCTGGTTTTGGCACCAACTGGAAAAAACGTTTCTGCCTCCCCGTGTTCTCAGGCAAGCGCTGGGAGCAGATGGGGTGCCGGCGGCGGCACCAGCACTGGGAGAAGGGCCGGGCTGACGTTCTGTGATGTGGTCTCCAAGCATGTCTGATGACTCTCAAGGGCACGGAGTCCCCCCGGCTGCCAACACAGGTGAGAATCGGAGTCGCTCACGTAACGTCAGTGCACCAGGACTCGGCAGGTGCCCTTGCGCCTCTCCTCGTTAGTGTGGGGCTCACCCGTCTCCTTCCCTCTGGCCACCCCCTTCGGTCTCTCCACCTACACCCTTCCAGATTCTTCTACAAATACATCTTCCAAGCCGTCACGCTTACCAAAACCTTTCAGAAGAGGCTTAGGTTTGGCTCAACTACGTTCCCCTCAAGATCAGTCTCCAAACTTGTCCTCCAGCCTCCCTTCAGCCAAACCAGCCTCTGTGCACGCTGACCGGGGTCGCTCAGCGAAGGCACCTAGAGGCCGCGGGGCCTCCGACTCCCGGACCACCTGTCTCCCCACGGAGGGTGTGGAACTAGAGCTGGGGCGGGTAACGCAGCCCGGAAGCCCCGCACAGCTCTGCTTTTCAGACGATCAGTCCTCTAGCTCCTGCCCACTCCCTCCCCTCCTGTCATTCTTTGTCTCTACTGGCCCGGCAGGTAGCTCGGCACACGCTTGTTCTGTGCCACAGCGCGGAGGGGGACAGGGAGAGCATGGAGACGCGGGCGGGGCCGGAGTTCTCCAAGAAGCATACAGGAAAAGCGGTGCAGGAAGAACCGGTGTTTGTGGTCCGAGAGCAGGGGCAAGAGGTAAACACGGCGCGAGAGCCGCTGTCCACTGGGCCTGGGGCTGCCGGGGTGGGGGTGAGGGGCGGCTGGTCAGGAGGCTGAGCTACATCCTACTCCAGCACAGATTATGAACAATTCCAACGGGAGAAATCCAACTTAATGAAACGCTGCCACACCTTTGAAGCACAGTTGTGACAGCGGCGAGGCCTTCCGGGGAGAGGTAACCACTCAGTCACAGCGCTGAAGATCCCGTGGTGCAGGCAGACAACCGCCAGCGGGAATCTCAAAGTTGCACCTGACCCCTGACTTCCTCCTTCCTAGGGACCAGGGCTTCAAGGTTACTGTGAACTATTATTCCCTGGAAGAATCTTCAGGAATGTTAAATAACCTAAATATACCGTCTCCACAAGTCAAGGCAATAGTAGTAGCAGCTAACACATCTTGAGTGGAAATCAAATCACTGAATCGTCAGCCTTTGACTTAGGTATTCCCAAAATGAGGAAACCAAGGCCCAGCGAGGTTAAGTAACGGGCCCTAAATCACACAGCCAGCGAGAGGCAGAGCCAGGATTCAAATGCAGGCAGTGTCTGGAGTTTGCACTTTCTACCATTTTACAAATGGAAATGAGAAAAGATCGAATCAAGGCATTCTAAAAATTAGCCAGAAAGTAAAATAATTTAACTGCATACTTCTGGTTTAGCGTCTAGAACGCAGTCTAATTTAAAAGGTACTACATGATGAGTTTGATCTTTTTTTTTTTTTTTTGGCTTTGAAAAGCCAACTTAATCGCTGTTAAAATAGCAAGTTCATTAATCATGCCTATTTGTAGGGCAATAATAATTACTAAAAACTGACATTTCAATTATTAGCTTAATAAAAATAGCACATTAATATAGCATGGATCGTTTTCTTTAATAACAACTGTCACTTTTTAAGCAGGCACACAGTTTGTCTTTAACTACTTTAGTTGTAATATGAATGGCAGTGTCTTTTAAAACTCAAGTGAAATAAACACAAATTAAAGAGGACTTTTTGAGCAAATAATCATAAAAAATACCTGGCATCTGACTCCGTCCTCATATTCCTTTTCCCGAGAGGGGCGAAGCACAGAGGACTGAGCCCAGGCTTTGAAGAGCAGCCTGGACCACAGCTCGCCTGTCCTCCAGCTCTGGGGCCTCGGGGAAGGCGTTTAGCCTCTCTGAGATTTGAAAATGACACCAAGTGTCTAAACTTACTTTGAAGACAAAAATTTATAGTCCACATAGAACAGCAGACCTACAGGAAATCAATGCCAAATCCTGTTCTTAGGGGACCCGCAAGGACAGGTAACTTTGGTCTCTGCACATCCATGAGTGCAAACTACACTGACACAATCCCGGTCCCAGGGACAAGCAGCAATTCCCCACCCTCATTTTCATTTATGAAACTCCCAATTCTGGATCCCCACTTATGTGGATGTTAAATTAACATTTAATTTTTTAGATTTATTATTTTATTTCTTTTTTAAAAAAGATTTATTTTTATTTATTCATGCAGACAAGAGCTGGGGTGCAGGCCAGAGGTGTTGGGGGTGATTCACCAGAGACAGAGTGGGGAGCAGAACAGGCGGATCTGCTGAAACACACTGCTGAGGGGAGCAGCGGGGAGACAGGAGAGCCTGCCGTGCCATGTGGGTCAGCGCGGAGCTGAGCGTGGCTGACTGAGCGCATCCCTGGAGAGGAAGAGTCACAGGAAGTGGAGAAGGCAGCGGGGCAGCGCCAGGGTTTGCACCAGCTTAGCAAGAAATTCAGAATCATACCTCACTGCGATCTGAAATGCGGAGGACGGCACAGCAGCAGTACGGTCATCTTAAACAGTTGCCCCATTAAACTCTCAGACCAGATCACATTTAAATAAGGTTAAGCAGGCCTTTGAGTCCAGCTTAGTACATTTCAACACTCATTAGCAGCAATGTTAATATGGGATAAACCAGCCGCCAAATTAACCCTTGAAGAGTCTTCTGGGTTTTTATTGTTGTTGTTTTATCTGTTTTTGTCTTTGTTTTGTCTGCAGAAATATTTAATATCCCAAAATCCCACTGTTTTTGCCAAGACAGGTTCTTTTTATAGAAGGGGAAAATGTGCACACCTAAAATCCTGGGCGAGAGCCACAGCCTCACACACGACACACATCTTTTGTACTCAGAGAGGTAAATCAGAGTTGAAGGGCGGTTTGAAAGATCAGCTAACTGCAGAGCTATAATTTCACAGAGTTCTAAAATTTCTTATAACCTACTTTTATTTTTTTTAACTACTCAAAACAAAAGGATTATTCAGCACAATCATTCTAAGGCTTTATTTTACACAGGCTGTTCCCATTCATACCGAACAATGAAATAATGAAATAAATTAACATGTGCAAATACATACTTCCCCAGAAAAAAAAAACAAAACATGCTTCACCTTACTGTTTTTATATTTCTCCTCAGCTGCTTTCATGTGTGCCTCGAGGATGGTTCCAAACACAGAACTTGAAAAGAAAGTAAGTATTTGGATGATCTTTTGTGTTCCTGTCACTCTCAGGCTCTCGCAGCATAACTGAAATCCTAAACAGAACGTGCCGGAAATGCCTGTGCCATTCCTACCGTGACCCTAAGTTTTTACATTTTCATTGTTTTTCGGTATCATTTTATTTTTCAATATCCTCTTTTTACAACATTTTGGAGCAAAAAGTTGAAGTGATTTTAAGCAATGACAGATCTCCAAAGATTCACTTGGCGCAGCTGACGTCCTGGCGAGGACAGGCACCAGAGTCCTCACCGCAGATGTCCAGGACTCCTTCATCGTCCAGACTTTGCCCTGCTGGCCAGTTCCCTGTCAGGAAGACGTAGTGTAAGAACTACCATAAGGATCTGGCATTCATTAGAAAACCGGACATCGCCCAGTCTGGCTGTGTGTCTGCAGGGAAGTGACTCAGTTTCTCTGAGCCTCCGGAGCCTCCCAGAATGCACAGACTCTGCTGCCTTATAGAGCGAGAGTGCCGTGACCCCACCGTGGGTAACTCCCGGTATGTAACAGCAGGGATTTCAGTCTGCACATGCACATGCACATGCGTGCCTCTGGGAGGTTCCCACTTCCTTCCCTTCTCAGAAAAGGCCGAGGTGGGAGTAAGAAAGCTTGCCTGCGCAGGTCACGGCAGGTGCCCGGCCATCCCGGCAGTCGGACTCTGGGAATGCGCCCAGGAAACGGCTTCAATGAGCTTTCTAGGTGTTTCTGTTTTGTAATTTCTTGGTAATTTTTACAATAGTCCTCAAAAGTGTCTTTTAACACACTTATTTAAATTCTATTTATTATACTGTGGGGTTTTTTGGACCACTGTCTACCACTACTGTATGATTCCTTTCAGTAAAAGGAAACACCCACCACCCTCTACTGTCTCCCCCCTTCACCCCACCTCATCCTCCCCCTGCCCCCCAGGAGCCTCAGTTCTGTTGTCAGCATCCACTGGTTTATTTTTTATTTTTACATTTTATTTGTGCACATTTTCATTTTATTGGACACATGCATTTCTTCTGCTTAGAGATCATGTCTTTAAGCTGACCGCTGCAAGGCAATCTTGATGACCAGGTATTTTTCACTTACTCTGTTTAGAAAGCACGGGATGGGGCTGCCATCCGATCTTACAGAAGCACCGTCCCCGAGCAAAACACACACGGGATATAAAATCACACGCACACCCCAAAAGGCAATTCCACAGCACAGGGCAGGATAAATTTAGGGGTGGAGAAAAGACCATCAACTCATGGAACCTTGTTTTGCTGGCAAGGAAACCGCGGCCTGGAGGGCTCGTCCAAGGTCAGAGGGCGCAGACGAGACACGGGCCTCCACGTCCCTTGGCCTCGCTCTGACATCCCTCCTCCCACGGCCTTATCTCAGACCCTGCAAACAAACCCCTGCAACAGACTGAGCCCCACTAGTAAAAGGCTGGCGCTACCAGCTCATCTGCCTATTTAACAAATGAGGACTTCTGGCCGAGACAGAGCCGCACGCGAAGCCCGCTGCTCTCTGCAGACGGCTCGGAGGCTTCAGCAGCTTTGCCCCCTTCTGTTTCTGAGTGGGGCTGCTCTGGCCCTCCCGGGGCCCTCCCTGCCCGACCCACGCCTCAGTAAGCGCGTGACCGGGCCAGTCACGTCGCTGGCGCCTGTGAGTGGCCCCGGTACAAAACAGTGGTGATCTCAGTAATAAAAAAGATGCATGCAAATAAATGATAATTAGAAGGTAATATGCAGACAAACATTTTAAAATAGATGGGCATATGGATAATTCTTTTTAAACTCTTCTGTCAGACTGCTGGTCCGTCCTCTTTTCAACAACAATAAAAGGGGAAAATGCTTGCCAGATATATTTTCAAACAGCTTGAAAATAAAGATTGCCCGGAATTTTCTTTCTGGACTTACAAGTCATTTTCCTTCACTTACCACAAGCCTCTGTGATCTATAAACGTTTCACAAGAGCATACCTCCAGCCCGAAAGCTACCCTATGGGGACACCGGGGCCTGGGGGCCGCCTCTCTCCATCTAGACGGGGTGGCCCTCGGAGAAGCGCCCTCTCACCTGAACGGCCACGCTGCCTGGGGCTGCCACGTTTCTCAGGGGTCACCAGCTTAACAAAACCTACTCAAACCAGCGCTGAGAAACACAAGCAAAGCACAGGGGCCTGGAGGCCGCCTAGGTGTTTGTTAGCCAAGTGGCCTTTTTTTCCAGTACTTGAAATGTTTGTTTACATAAGATCTTCTAACTACAATGCAGCATGTATCCATCATGACCAGAGCTGCAAACACAATGAACAGCATTAACCAAACCTGGTCCTGTCACAAACAGCTTGTGTGGACACAAGTGAATCCAGCCTCCCCCTTATCAGACACACCATGAGTTAGGACCGGCATCTGGGATCATACATTTTCTCACTACAAAAATTTCAATTAGTCCTGCAGCAGTGGCCTTAATTATTACTTTCAAATATTAACTTTAGCCATCAAAAGGGTGATTTAGCAGTGCTCCAAGATGATGAAATTAATGCCAGGCAGTTTTCATGCCCCTAGCACAATTCAGTACTAACCTCCTAGCAAAATACCCTCTAAATTTAGAAAGTATTTTAAATTCGCAATGGAAATTCCAAAGCAAGGACGCTAAATTAAACATTAAGCTTTCACAGGAAACAATAATTGCTTATTCAAGTCAAAATGGTCCCATTTCACCCAACCATTATTTTACATTACCTCTTTAACTACTTCAGCACATGTACTCACATCGGAGAAAAAGCTCCTGGATTCAGACTAAAGAAACGTCAGAAAAGCTGATTTAATGCAATCAACCCACCCACTGCTTGTAGGCAAGTTAGCTTTGCTGCTTTCCAATATCAGGGAGCCCAATCCTGGCAAACCAATGGGTCCGAAGGGCTGACGACGTGCAAAGGGCACATGGACGCCAGATTCTGAAATACAGGCCCCTGCAGAAGATGCTGGAAAAGAGCGTATTACCTCCCGTCCTTCTCCACGCCTCTGTGGCCATCCCCTTACTTTCACAGTTAGTCGTTTGACCTCGCCACAAGGGAGAGTTTATGCGAGAAACATCAGCCCATGCGCAAAATCTCACCTCCAATTAGAGATCATTTTCAATCTTAGAAAAACTTTCGAAATATTCATTGACTAGTCGGGAAACAGAACTTAACATCATGCATGCCTGAAAAGATTCATTATCTAAAATACACTAAGCCAGAAGGATGATGATCAGGACCAAGTACACGAGGAACTGGAATCCAGACCAGGCATGCAGCCATCTGAGCAGGGAGGTCAGCGCGTGTCATCAGTCCAGCAGGTTCCTGGCAGGTGGCTGAGGAGGCCTCAGGAGCAGCAGGGGGACAGCCCCCCGGGACGTGAGAGTCACCTCCAGCCCCTATTAACGAGCAGTCACAGGGCCCACCAAGTGCATTTTAACACTAACTCAGCAAAACATTATTTAAAAAAGAAAATTAGCCTGCACAAGTGTAGTCCTCTTTAGGGTCCCAAAGCCAAATCCGAGCACTCCGGGGTGCGCCCGCCTTTGGGATCCCGCCAGTGACTGGGGGACAGGACGAGTCCAGCCTTCCTCCCTGACTTGGGATCGGGGTTTCTGATGCTTCACTTTACACTGCTCTCTCTGGGAAGAAAACTGCATTTCTTGGTTTTTACTCTACGTATAATTTATGGAAGGAAGTTGAACATTCTTGGGTTTCACGATACAGGATACAGAACGGCAGCACCACCCAGCCCACGCCCTGTGCCCTGGGGTGCCATTAGCCCCGGAGCCAGGCCAGAACACACACCCTGCCGACTGCCTGGGGCACGCGCTGGGGCCGGGGCGCTGCAATGCATGAGGCAGACACTCAGGCAGGCTTTCGCACAAGCCGGGCGCAAACACAGCCCTGGAAGAATGTAAAATTGGCCCGACTCTAGAGGAAAACAAGATCACAAAGAAACGCTCCCCTTTTGGAGCGACCTGGACACACACCCCTCTCCGGGCTCAGTCTCCCTCGCACGGGAGGGAAACTCAAAGGACAGACCGACCCGGTCAGCGCCAGAGCCGTGGGCTGGCAAGAGGTGACCGTTTTCCTGGTTTTGAAAGGGACAGCAAGCTGGTTCTTGCCACGCTTGAGCCACCAAGAAAAAAACTACATTTGGGCAGGAAAAGCTTGGTTTACTGCAGCCCTCGCTAGACGTGATCAGATCCTAACAGCGGCACTGGACATCCCTGGAGTCGGGGCAGTGGGGAGCGCCCCACTGGGCACTGCCCTCTGCCCGCACGAGTGACCGTGGGCTTCTGTGCTTCGTCCTAGTGGCCCCTCTGTAATCTTCTCGCAGACGTTTCTGGCTCACGCCCTTACTTCCCCACTAGTTTTTCCACCAAGGGAGCCTCCCCCAGCGCACAGACCAAGGTGCAGGCCTTGCTCTGTCACGCTGTTCCTCTGTCAGCAGAGACCAGAAACAGTGCCCAGCCTAGCCGGGTGATCAGCTATTTGCTCATCGAATGACTGTTAGAGCGCACGCATCTCATCGTCCAGAGCTGCAGGAGATGGGAGGGGCCAGGCGCGCACATCAGCTCCCTAAGACACCCCCAGGCCTCCGAGCGGTGCCAGGTCGGCCTTATTCTAGCAACACCATGCCCCCCCCTCCCCCCCCTCCAGAAATAAGCCACTGGGGATACAGATATGAATTTTACCCCTCTGGGGACAACTTGTGATTAAAACCTGACACTCACTGGGAGGGAGAAAAGAAGCTGCTGTGGCTGAGGGGGTACAGCCTTTGGTGGGGGTACTAAGGACTGGACTCTGTCTGCGCCAGAGGTCCGCAGGCTACTATCTTGACCCCTAAGGTGGCTGCGTTGGGAGGTGGTGTCTCAGTATGTGATTAAGGGTCAGAGAGCCCGCGGGGTGGGCACCAGACCCAGCAGCACGGGTGGCCCCTAAGAAAGGGAAGGCGCAGGGAGCTTCCTCCAGCTGCCTCAAGGAGACCAGGCAAGGACCCGGCGAGAAGATGGTCAACCGCGAGTCAGGAAGAGACCCCTCCCCAGCAGTCGCATCAGCCCGCGCCTTGGCCTTGAGAGAGCAGGGCGTCTCGTCTGTTGGGGTGAGCTAAACGGACTAGTAAGCAGAGGGTGAGGACAAAACGACCCCAAAGGGTCTTGAATTTTTCAAAAATCCTTCCCTCTCCCTCTTAAGGACTCCCCAGGGGACTCCCCCACCAGCCTGCTTCCCCCCACCACTCCAGACAGACAGAGGGGCTGCTGTAGCATCCCAGGTCAGGACCAGATGTGTCGGCTCTGGAAAGGTTGGGTTGCCATCCCCATGACCCCAGCAGATCTAATTTGGGGGCATCAGCAATACTCCTCGTAGGGTGGTCTGTGTACAGCTGGGTGCCCGGCACAGGGGAAGAGCTGTATAATACTGGCTGTTATTACTGGGGACCCAATGATCCACTTTTACTCCCCAAATCACACTCTGCAGTGGGGACAACCCAGACCCGTATTTCAGGTAAATGAGGCACAGAAAGGTCACACGGCTATGAAGCAGCGGAGCCAAGATTCACAGGCGGCAGTCTGACTGCGGGTTCTCTCAACCCAGTGTCTGGCTTTTATTACTAAGGTCGGCGATCATATTAGCGAAGCAAGCAAAGTGGGCACTGGGCAAGAAAAGCAATTTATTTTTCCTTTCCGGGGCTCTTCTTACGAGGTCTCATCAATCATTGTAACCAACGGTAAAGCTGTAATTCTACCTGCTTATTGAAAAGAATGCTTCTTTATGTACACTAAAAATAGCTCTCATCCCAATATATCCTTGAAATTATGGAAGAGTCCCAAGCTAACAGTTGGTATTTATGACTCTTATGTGAGTATCTTCCACTCATAAAAAATGAAGCAAGTCTGCTTTTGTCTTTTCTGTCTATTGGTAGCGCTTGGCCCCTCTCCCCGTGGAGCACTGCTCTCAAGTCTTGTATATGAAAGCTTCGCTGTAATCACTCCTCTAGACTACACACAGTTTTCAAACACACATGTAGTACTCACTGAAATGGCAATCGAACAGGTCATAAAGTAAGTCTCGACAAAGCCAAAGGAATGGCACTCTCCACGCTCACTCTGACCATACTCCAGTTACACGAGGGATCCAAATCAGTAACAGATCTCAGTTGTTTGGAAATTCAGAGCGATACTTCTAAATAGTTATGGGTTACAAGAAAAAAAAGAAACAGCTAAAAATTACAAAAAAGTGCAAAGTCAAGGTTAAAGAAAACCCTGCGTATAAAAGTATATGAAATTCAAGGAAAGCATCAAGTAGTTAGATTCATTACCTAATGAACACCATTTTTAAAGAGAGCAGATCAAAGTGTAATGTGCTAAGCATCCCTTTTAAAAGGTGGTAAAATCAACCCCAGATAGAAGGATGGATATAATAAGGGCAGAAAGGAATGAAACAGAAAGCTAATTAAAGACATGAACAATGTTAATATTAAAATTCCTTTTTTGGAAAAGAATAATAAAATTGATTAACCTCTAACAAGAACTGATAAAGAAAAAAAAATGAAGGGGCCTCCCTGGTAGCGAGGGGTTAAGTGTCTCAGCACTATCAAGCTATCACCAGCCACGGTGGCATGAGTTCAATTCCTGGCCAGGGAACTGACCCACATGGCACAGCAGACCTATCCCGTCTCTCCGCTGCTCCCCGCAGCAGTGTGTTTCAGTCAATCTGCCTCTTCTGCAGAGTACCCACTCTGTCTCTGGTAAATCCTCTCATCCCTGCACCTCTGGCCTACACCCCAGTTCTTGTATGCATAAATAAATAAATATTTTTTTTTTAAATTTTAAATGAAAATACAAAAAATAGCACCACGACAAGGAGCTGTAGCCACAGGTGCTATGTAGGTTAAACACAGGACTTTACTATGAATTACTTCAGACGAACAAATCTGGACAAGTTCCTTAAAAGTGAAGCTCAAAAGAACTGAATCAAGAAGAAAAAGAAAACCTGAATAGTTTTATAAGTTTTAAAGAAACTCTATTAGTAGTTAAAAAAGCTAAACTCATTTGATTTTATGGGCACAATCAGCCAATCAAGAAAGAAAGAAGGCCATCTTTAGTCAAGAGTGCGGAACATGTAGGTCCATTCTGCAGCTCACTTTATCATGGTGGATAAGCTTAAGACTGAAATTTAACAAGAATGAGGAAGGACAAGTGTAACCCAAGTTCACTTAAGAACATGGATATAAAGCGTGAAACAATAATTGGCATAAAGATACAGATTTTTGATATTTTAACACATCTGAAGCCAGAACACATTATATAATCTGAGGCATCTTAGAATCATCATTAGTCATTTTCTTTTTAAGCATTATTTTTACTCAGTGAATTTATTTTATTTCATTTGTTTTTTAAATTGAACTAACACTGCATTATAACATTATATAAGTTTCAGGTGCTCATCACCAAGAATCAATGTGCATATATAAAAAACAAAATTTAACATCACTGAAAAGGAGATACATCTTACATAAATGGCATTTTAAATGTGGGGACAAAAAGTACTGGCAAACCAAAATCTGGCAAGTGAGTAATAATAACAGTTCATGACCAGTGTGGGCTTATTCCAGGAACGCAAGGTTGGTAATATTAAAATATCAATTTATGTAACTTGTGCCATTCACAGAGGGGGAAAAAAAATCATTCGATTACCTCAAAAAGAACAAAACCCTTTTAGTAAAATCCAGCATCATTTAAAAAAAAAATAAAAAACCACTCTTAGCATGCGAGGAACAGAAGGGAACTTCCTTAATCTGATAAAGGTGTCTGCAAAATACCTATTTACACTGAGAGCATTTCCTGTAGGATTTAGAACAAAACAAAGATCCCCATTATTACCACTTCAATTCCACACTGTATTCCAAGTCCAAGCTAGGACAGCAGGGCAGGAAAAGTAATGAAAGGATTTAGGATAAGCAAGAAAGAACAAAAGTGTCATTATTTGCAAACGATAGCATTGCCTTCACATAAATAATCTAGGAAACTTTCCCTACTAAATATTGGGTTTTGTTATAAAACTGTAATATTAAGACAGCGTGATAATGGCAAGCAGACTGAATAGACTAAAGGAACTGAACAGCCCCATAAAAAAGAGCCCCAGAAACAGAAACTTGACATGTCAGAATAGGTGTCATTGCTGCTGGGGGGAGGGGGGGTGTCAGACTTTTCAAAACACAGAGACATATGGGGGGGGGGGCTGCTGCATGGGGGTTGGGACTGGTCTCGCTTCACACCTCATACTCAAGGGACTGAAGACCCAAAGGTACACAGCAAACCTCTGAAGCTTTGCAAAAAAAATCTAGTAGAATGTCTTAGGACTTCAGGATGCAGGATATAGCTTTCTCCAAGAAGGACCAAAACGCACAACCATAAACGAGAAGATAGACAGATCTGAGTGTATTAAGAAGTGACATTTAGCAAAAACCTCCATAAAGAGTGTGTTAAAAAAAAAAAAAAAGACCACAAATTGGGGGAAGATACTTGCAGCACCCCCGACTCACAAGGATTTGTTTCTAAAATCTGTAAGAACTTCTAAGAGTCAGTAATAAACTAACAAACGAATAGGAAGATGAACAAACTTACGAGCAACCCACCCAGGAATTTCAAAGAAGAGGCAAACAAACGGCCTCAAGCATGCAGAAATATGTCCAAACTCACAGATAATTTGGGAAGTGAAGAATTCAAACCAGTTCAAAGCCACCCCAGTGTGTGTGTGTGGTGGGGGCGGGGTATTAGAATTCAGCATCTTCGAGTACTGCCAAGAATGTGTGGAACTGGGAAGTCTCATTCACCGTTGCTGAGTGTGAACTGCCCTACAAAAAATAAATTTTCTCTGTTGACTAGTTGGCTTTCCCTAGCAAAGGTGCACATGCAACCACAGACCCCAGCAAGCCCACTCCCGGTGTGCACGAACGCCTCCCTGCTCTGCCTCCCTCCTGAGACCGCAGGGCAGGGGTGACAAGCGGCCCACAGCCGCGTCCCCATGGAGAAGTTCCAAGAGGGCTGTTCTGGGGAGAATGGGGGGACTAGGACCAGAGCTGCCAGAAGCTCTGATGTGTCCGCTTTCGTTGAATGTAAGTTTTCATTTCTCTACGAAAAATACCGAGGAAGAGAACTTGCTGCGTCACACAGTTTGAGAGTGTGCAACTGCACTAGACACCTGCCGACTTCTTTCCAGAGCCAACGCTGTTCCCCGTCCCCATCAACAGCAGAGGAGAGTTCCAGTGACTTCACGCCCCGCAGGCAGTGGGTATTGTCCATATTCTCTTATTCCGCCAGTCCTCACAGGCGTGGGGGTTGTCTCGCGGTTGTAACCTGCGTTTCCCTAAAAGCCAGCGAGGCTGAACACCTTTTCATTTGCTGACTTCCCACCTGGACGTCCTCTGTGGTGACTCAACTGGCTTTAATCAACTCAAACTGTTGAGTTCTGAGAATTTCGAAACCAGACCTGCTTAGATAAGTGATCTGCAGGTGTTTCCCCCCCGTCGGGCGAGGGTTTGCTTCTCTCACCCGCCTTCAGACTCCAGCCACAGAATCAGCTCCCTTCTGGGTCACCTGCAGACCCTGTGACCACGCCCCACGTCCTGGGGGCCGCCTCATGTCTCTCACCGTCACTGCAAAGATTACGGTGGCCCGTACATGAGGTGCACGTCTCCACAGCTCATTTCTCAGGAAAACATTGTAAGGGCATCGTTTCAATTCCGGCGTCCAGTTAGCCGCCGGCTCGCCGCAAAAACACGCTGCAGGTCACGGGCGAGCTCTGCCCCGAGGCGGTCGCAGCCCCCACTCCTCAGGTGTGGGCTGCACACAGTGACCTCCTGTCTAAGAGGACACTGTAGAAAGGGGGGCGAAAAGAGTGACTTGAGAGTAAACCACAAAGAAAAACAAACAAAACCGCGCTGACAGACACGGCCCTGTCGCATCCAGGGCTCGCGGTCAGGGGAGAGTCTGGCAGGGGCCGCTGTGTCCGCGGCGACCAGCCCAGGGCCGGCGCGCCGTGAGGCCAGTGCGCAGTGGCCGAGGCTGAAGACTGCACGTCCTCGTCCGTCCCTCCGTGTCCAGCCCCAGCGGGCGTGCTGCAAACACCGACCCACAGGTGCTGACAGGAGGCCTGTCCTCTGGGACCAAGGAAGTCAGCAAGAGCGTCTCCGTGACCTGCAGCCCGGAAGGTGCCGTCCTGGGAGTGGCGCGAGTCCACGCCACTGACCAAAAGCCCTGTGCCGGCTACTGGAAGAGTGCAAGAAGCAGAATCGCCCTTTGCTGCTCTCTGGGAACCTCCCGACATGTGTGGCGATTCAGGATGGGCTCTCAACATAAAAAAAAAAAAAGCTCATTTGTCACCAAAGCATTTGAAGTATAACAATTGGCTCAGAATCAGATGCTATACAACGATCATACATAAGACTTCAATGGGGGAGGAAACTCCATTTCTTGGCAACATTTACAAATTCAACTACCTTTGTTAAAGGTATTTCAAAAGCAAAACCTGTATTTCTACCACCCCTGCGTCCCTGGCCTAGGACACACTATACTTCAGCTGGAGCCCGCAGTCAGGAACAAAGAAGAGTTTCACCTTCAACTACAAAAAGGGCAAATGTAGCATTGAAAACATTTCCCTCCATTAGATGCCCCAGGAACTGAGACACTTTTGACCAAATTTCAGACTGGCGATATGTCAGTTTCTACTAAGAAAAGGAAGGCAGCATTATTTTTGTTCTCTCTCCTTTTGCAAATTAAAACTCAACCTGGCTTCATAGCAGCACCCAAGGAAATACTAGTCCTTCCAACATGATGATCTGGAGCGGCCTCTGTCCTCAGGAGGCTGGACTGTGAAGGCTTCAAAGGCTCCCTAGACACGCTCCATCAACACATTCTTTCATCACCACGTGGGTTTCACATTATGTGTGTGCGCGCGCACATGCAGGTTTTATGGTGTCATGTATGATTCTGTATGTGAGCCTCTCAGCACACTGACGGCACTCTGGGACAGATGGGTGAGAGTCACACGATGATCAGCCTCACGACTGCCAGTCTTCTTGTTCCCCATAACCATTCTAGGTTCAACCCAGGACACTAGTGTGGGAAAGTTGGGCTTGTCAGGTCTAATTAAATACCACCCAATTCACCTGTTAAAACAATTCTATTAATTCTTACAAATTGCATACGACACGCAAGCACTACCATAATCACAAAATAAAGTACTTCCATCACCTCCATAAGTTCCCGCATCCCCAAGGGGTGAAACCGTCCTTCTGCCCCAGTGACCACAGCTATGTCTTCTGACCTTAGAGCTTCCCCTTTTCAAGAACATCACAGGGGGACCTCCCTGGTGGTGCAAGGGGTTAAGCACTGCACTATGAAGCAATCAACCCACAGCTCCTGCAATACAAGTTCAATCCCCAGCAGGCCAGGGAGCAACCCACATGGCACAGCAGACCTCTCCTGTCTCCCGCTGCTCCCCTCAGCAGTGTATTTCAGTCAATCTGCCTGTTCTGTTCCCCACTCTGTCTCTGGTGAGTCCTCTCACCCTCTGCATCTCTGGCCTGTACCCCAGCTCTTGTATGCATAAATAAATAAATTTTCAAAAAAAAAAAAAAGAACATCCCAGGAGCTGAATCACGCAGTCTGTAGTCACTTGAATAGGGCTCTTACCAGCCCACGCATTCCTGAAGCAGAAGTGCACGTGATGCTGTCGTCAAAGAGGGGGAAACTGATTCTTGGCAAGTGCTGAAATTTAGATATTACAGTGGTCTGGGTCCTGCAAAACCGACAAGCATCTACCTGTTGGGCATTAGAGGACTCATCAGAGACAGAGTGGGGAGCAGTGCAGGCAGATCTACTGAAATCCACTGCTGAGGGGAGCAGCGGGTGAGACAGGAGAGGTCTGCTGTGCCATATGTTGGTCAGCTCGCTGGCCGGGGATCGAACTCAGGCTGTGGCAGTGATAGCGCTGAGACTTAACCCCTAGGCCACCAGGGAGGCCCCCAGTGGTTCTACTCTCTTGTGGGAAAAGGAACTCATTTCCAACAAGACATTTGTGGCTATACAAGAAAAGTCTGGGAGGATTATTGCATGTACTTCCTTGTTTTAGCAGTAAGAGTAAATATGGCATGTTTCATATTTTAACCGCAATTCACGCTTGTCTGAAGTTCTGTTACTAGAAAAAGACGGGTAAGAAATCCCGTTGCTGTAAATGAGCATTACTACATTGAGTCAGAATAATAACCCGAGGACTAAATGGAAGATAATGATACTCTGCAACTGAAATTAATAATGCGGCAGGGGCCTCCCCAGTGGCGCAGCGGTTGAGCGCTGGGCTGCAAAGCTGCCCGCAGCCTCTGCAGCTTTGGTTCAATCCCTGGCCGCCGGCAAGGGTCCCACATGGCGCAGCAGACCTCTCCTGTCTTGCCCGCTGCTCCCCTCAGCAGTGTACTTCGTCAGTCTGCCTGTTCTGCTCCCCACTCTGGCTCTGGTGAATCCTCTCACCTTCCTGTGCTTCTGACTGTACCCAGTGCTTGTATAAATAAATAAATAAATCTTAAAAAATGATAATAATAATGAGGCGGCTAAAACAGCAACTGGAAACATGAAAATCTCAAGACAACACCCTTTCTGAACACCGCCCTGTAAGGGTAAGCGCTCAGCATGTGTTATATCGATAAAAGAATGACTAGAACAAAAGTGCAAAATTCCAACTATCTGCTCTGCGTTTGCAACGCATAAGCCTTGCAAAGCTGCTTGGCAACCAACTTCCTGGCAGAAGAGGGAATCAAACTCCTTAGCAAACGCTCCTCGTGTGCTAGTTGATATCAAACAAATTGCCGCCATTTTCACAAACTCACTGAGTGAGCTTTAATAACCTCCTGATAAGCTGTCCGTCATTTCCCCAGGGATTGAAAGCACATCCCTTTTCACATTTTCCACCACTTCAACATTTTGACCAGGGCCGACCACTGCCCAGACTTCAAGTGCCAGCACTGCAATGTGCAGGGCTACACAAAAACACTTCCCAAATTCAGCTCTTAAGACCAACGCTCTGTCCTGAGCTCTAGACTTCTACAGTCAAATGTCCACCCCGCTCTCCATGCTTGTCTCCCAAACACCTTAACAGGTTCCCCCGCTGAACTCCGCCTTGCCCTTTGGAGAACCAACTTGCTAAATGACATCATGGTCCACCCAACTGCGCCAGCCTGCAAGGGTAGAAGTCATCCCTCTGCTTCGCCACCAACATCCCATCCGTCAGCAGATGCTCTCGCTGCTTACGGTTAAACCTCTCTCATGCACAGTCACTTGATCTCCAGCTCCACTGTCACTCTGTGAACCCATGTGACATCACCTCCTTGCTGACCCATCAGTCACCCACCATCCCCAGTACTGCCCCCCCCCATCGGTCCCCAGGCTTGTTAGAGATACCAGAGTACATACTTGTGGTAGAGTTCCGGTCATAGAATGACATCTAAAATAAATTAACTGAAAAAAGTTAAGGGATATAAAAAGTTATACATAATATTTACTACTTTTGTTTAAAAAAAAGGGGTGCAGAAAAAATACATAGCTATCTAGTTGCCTGCAGGTGTACAAAATACCTGTGGAAGGACAGATAAGAAAAGCAACTACGGCTGTCTCGAGGGAGAGGAATTAAATAGAAGGAAGATGGGGGAAGGTGGCAACACTGCCTCATCCTTTGGTGTCCTCTGAGCATCAGCGATGTGGCTGCTTCACCTAGTCAGAAAAGGAAAATCAGGCCTCCCTGGTGGCGCAGGCGGCCGAGCGCAGCGCTGTGAGGCTGTCCACGGCCTCTGCAGCATGAGTTCGATCCCTGTCCGGCCGGCCAGGGAGATACCCACATGGCGCCGCAGACCTCTCCTGACTCGCCCTCTGCTCCCCTCAGCAGTGTTTTCAGTTGTCTGCCTGTTCTGTTCCCTGCTCTGTCTCTGGTGAATCTTCTCACCCTCCCGCATCTGACCTGTACCCCAGTTCTTGCATGCATGAATAAACCTTTAAAAAAAAAAAAGAAAGAAAAGGAAAATCAAAAGGGGGGGAATATCTTGCCCTGAGGATAAAGTACCCAACTCTGACCTAGCCCCTGCCTACCTCCCCTATTGCCGATGAAGCCACCTGCTTCCCAATCCTGCTTGCCAGCGCTCGCTCTCTCTCTCTTTCTCTCTCACACACACACATGCACACACACGCACACACACACACACACACGCATGCGCGATCACACACGCCCTGCATTCTTTCTGAACGCCCAAGGCATCAAGTCTTCCTGCTCAGAGACCACACATGCTCTTTCTCCTGTCCCCCCGAAATGATCTCCCTCCACTTCTGATTCCTACAATCCTTCACTTTTCCATGTAGAGCCACTTCCTCCGTGCCCCGGGAAGGCCTCCCCAGCATCTGGAGGAAATCACGGCGGCGTCGCATGCTGCGATTATATCCTGTCCTCCTCGTTGGGGCACGTGGTGCTTCCAGCAAAATGACCGCTCCGAGTCTGCTCACCCACCCCGACTCCAGGCAGCAGGGGCGGGGGCTGGGCCTGTCTTCCTGGCCAACAAGAGGAAGCGCGGCGCCCTGGAGGGAAGTGCCCAGTGCGACCGGGGGCTGGACTTGTGGGGAGATGCAAAGTGACTTGCTAGAACTCCGGAGGTGCAGCCAGGACCTGGCGGGGCACCAGACACGATGCGGGCCCCAGACATTGGCTGAATGAATCCACACGTGGACAAACCAAGAGACCTGGGCCTGGGCCCAGCTTGCAGCCCACCGGCCGGGTCGCCTCTGGCAGGGTACTCAGCCTCGGTAACCCTCACTTCCAGAATGGAAACCATCACACCTGCCTCTCCAAGCTACTGGAAAGGGCAAAATCAGGTACGTCCAGGAGGAGGAGGGCGAGGAGTGGGGAGCAGGAGGAAGTTGGGGGTGGTCCCCGCCCGGAGCACAGCCCTCCCGACGGCCAAGCTGAGCTCAATGAGAAAACGGACACCTGCAGAGGACTCAGCCGGACCAGGCGCACCCATGCCTGAGGGACTGGTGCAAGTCGGTTCACCTGACCCCAACGGTGTCCAGACACAGGAAGGGCAGCCACACGCGCTCCCGGCCCGGGCGGGAAGCAGAAGCACACCGCGGGGGACGCAGCCCGTCCGTCCGCAACAGCCCGAGGAGCTGCACTGACTCATTCGAGGGGAAGGACGCGTGGTCCTTGCGGCGTGCCCCTAGTCCTCTGACCCCCACAAATGAGGTCTCCCCTTCCCCTTCACACAACAGACCTTCGGGCCCTTCAAGAGCAGGGGGCCCTGTGCCTCAGTGGCCCAGGACAGCGTGGCTCACGCCTGTCGCCCCAGCATGATTATCAGCTGCGCCCTCTTGGTGTCCCAGAGAGTCCTGCTGTGGACAGTAAATTACACGACCACCCGGTTCCGAGTCACCGCTCGGCCTCTGGAAATATTTTTTAAGCATTTGCCTTTTCTCTGACCATGTCTGCTGTGCTGTCATTTCCAAGTGCTTCCCCGTCCCTTAAGCCATCAGTTCTGAGCGGACTCCGGGGGGCGGGGACCCCTGAACCAAATGCAGCAGTCGGGGTGCAATGTCACAGGGAAGACCAGAGTCGGGGTGTGATGTCGCAGGGAAGAGCAGAGTCGGGGTGTGACATCGCAGGGAAGAGCAGCTTGTGCTCCTGACCCCACCAGACACCCGAGCATTCTCAGAAATCAAGTCACTCTTTACTTAGGTTGAGTCCAAATCACCCATTAAAACGCTTAAGTCCCCGCCGTGAGCCCCGTTGGGCGCATGGTGCTTCCACGGCAGCTTCAGGTCCGGGTGCAAGGCCGCCTGGCGCACTAGGTCTGGTTCTGCTCACTGCTTCACCCGAGCCTACAAGGCGCTGGGATCCTGGCTGCTGAAAACCTGGCCTATATAAATACGCCACTATTTTCCTCCAAGTTATTAATAAAGCAGATTGAACTCAGAGCTACCGTCCAAATCCGTGACCAAGCCCAAAGAAAACATCAATCTGGGGATGGCTGGTGTCTTCCCCGGGCCCCACAGGCCCCTGAAGGGGAGAGGGTGCAGGGCCCGGGCGCAGGGGCAAGGCTGGGAGCCGCAGGTGTGACGACCGACGCATGGGGTGGGACGAGGACATCTCGGGGTAGCCCAGGCAGGAGAGTTTCGAGCAGGTGAAAGGGGCAACAGCCTCACACCTCAAAGACAGAGAACAGCCCGGGAAAGGCCCCCGTGGGGTTCGCTCGCTGCTGCCACCCCATCCTGCTGCAATGCAGGACAGTCCGGGGAGACTGTCTCAGCCCTGCGGGTGGGTGAGTGCTCTCAGGGCACAGAGAAGGCAGAAGCGAAGGCAGAGAGCTGAGAGCCCCAAGGGGGTGGCAGCGAGCCCAAAATACTTCAGGGCTCCAGAGTCATCTTCAGTCACGAACCCCAAGCCCAAGGTCTCCACGCAGGCACCACATGGGTGCAGGCCCTCCGCAACGTATCTAGAAAATGGAACAGTAACAGTGCTACACCATTATTAGCACATCAGATTTCATCCCTCCCGGAAAGTGCATTTACATTAGTCATAAAATAACAAATAAAAACCCCGAAAACCATGTCCCAGCAAGCATTTCAGTGACTTAGGCGCACAGACAAAATGACAACCTTCGCTAGCGACGGCCACTGTGAATCCAGCAAAGGCAGAAGGTCTGGCCTGCCGCGGGGGGGACAGACGGCGACAGAGGGCGGCGGGTCAGAGCAGAGAAGCCGCGTCCTGCGCTGCTGCAAGCGCGGGAGCCGGAAACTCGCCTCCTCGGCGCCCGAGCACCTGGGCCAGGCCGTGTGCGCAGAGGGCGGACAGAAAGGAAGGGCTATTGTCCTGGTCTGGGAAGGACCAGAGATTTCCAGCTCCGGAGAGCAATGGTGGCGAGCCGCTCAAGAACAGAACGAGCTGGCAGTCGAAGCTGAGGCCAGAGCCCGGGCTCGGGTGTCTCTCGCGGAGCCCAAGAAGCGACGGCGGTCTCGCGGGGCGGCGCCTCGGTCACTCTTCGGCCTCTCACCCGCCCCGACGAACAGAGCTGCTATTGCTCACGGGGATTGTTTTCGCCCCCGTGACACAGAGCGATGGGAGGCAATCCACACCCCCCGAAGTGACCCACAGAACAAACGCCCTTCAATCTACTGATCTGGCTCGAAGAGCTGGTCACAGCGAGACGCTCTGCAAAACCCCAGCTCCCAGGAGCGCGGGTGGCCAGCGAGAGGGGCCAACGCTTCCCAACAGAGGCGTCCTGCAAGACACCTCTCTGGACGCCGAGTGTCTGATTCATAAACAGCCTCAGGGCCTGTCACTAAGCCGGCTGGTCAGGGAAAGAGAGAGGATGAGACGAGCTGCAGGAGCGGGCGTCACGGTCACGGGGGAGGCCAGGACTCGTGAGGCAGCCAGCAGGGTCAGGGAGAGGGACTCGCCGCCTCGTTCAGGACGCGGCAAACACTCATCAGAGGCCTAAAACGAGCCGGACCCCACCCCGAGGGCGAGCGCGCAAGCCCAGCACAGCAGCAGGAGTAACTCGGCGGCTATTTGCGTGACATGCCCCGTCCTGAAATGTTCCGTTTTGTCTCATTTAATCCTCCCAAAGAGCCCATGAGGCCGGCATTACAGAGAACGTTCCCATTTTCCACATTCCACAATGAGGCGCCGAGAAGCCGGCCACACAGATCAGATTTTATCTCAGGCCCGACAAGGTCAGTGGCTGCAGCCTCAGTCACTTCCCTCACCTGTGAGGCGATCTCGTCCAAGGGATTAATGATTTCATTACGTGGGCGCCACAACAGAGGGCAGCCCTCGCCCCGTCAGTGTGACCACGGCACAAGGTCACCAAGCTTCCAAGTCCACAGCAGAACCAGACTCAAGCTCCAGGTCCACCGATTCCAAATTTCACCTTCCAGAACCTCCCAGAATCTCCCCCGCGTGGCGGGCTGTGAGCAGGGGTGCATGTTGCCTGAGGCAGATGGGAGTTCCTGGCCGGAAGCCATGACCCTGCCTAGATAGGGACGGGGGCTCCGCACGGGGACCCAGGGCCCCGCCTGCCGCCCCATGTGGGGTTGAGGCGGACAGAACGGGAGACGAAGAGGAGGCCACGGCCAGGGACACACAGGCCCCTGCACTGCTCGGCCCCGGCGGCGCCCCCTCACCACTCGCTGGCCAGCAGGCCGCGTCTCGCTGCAGAAGGAGGCCTCCACGGAGGGGTGGGCGGGCCACGCTGGGCTTGCGAGGTGGGTGGAAGTTCCTGGGAGTCTCTGCAGAAGCAGGAGGGTGGACCCGGCCCGGGTGAGGAAAGCCGGGGTCCTGGGCCGAGGTGCAAGGAGACCCTGGCTGTCGGGGGCACGTGCGCCTGCACCCTCAGGGGGCCGCTTACGCCCGAGCCTGGGCCGCACCCTGGTCCAGCCCTGGACACGCACAGGGCCAGCCCCTCATCTCACCCGCCGGGCGCGCTCAGCAGCCGGCCCTCAAGGCGTCCATTCGGCGCTGCTAGGAATTTGCTCACTCCTCTCTCTCCTGTGCGGAGGCGGGGAGGGCGCAGGAATGCCGCTGGAACTCCAAAGATAAATACACATCCACAGGCCGAGTGAGTCAAACAAGAAGGCACAGAGCTCTCTACTGTGATGTGAGAACGTTCCGGAAAAGGCATCCCGAAGTTAGGCATGAAAAATGCCTGGTGGCGCACGGAGGCAGGAGAGAGCAGGAAGCCGTGTGGTGGCTCCTGGGATGTACCTGAAGCTCCAGACCTGATGTCAGATGCAAAGTCAACATAAACGGCCCAAGTTGTGATTTCCTTTCCCAACCGAGCAAGAGACAACTGCCCTAAATCACAGACGCTCTAGGCTGAAGGAGAGGGCTTCACCCCGGTTTTCACTAATATTTACTAGCATTTTCAAAATGTTTTAGCATCCACTTTTACCAAATGAATTTATTTAAAATATTTCCATAATTATAAAACCAGTGCTTGGGAGCGCAAGCAGCCAGGGAAGTCTGTCAAATCATCTGGATCCAGCACCCGAAGGCAGAGTTCCTGCTGCCCCTGAGCTGCGAGTCACTTGAAAATACACCTGGCAATACAGGTGTTACCTCCACCCTCATTCCAGGGAACACACCCGTTCCACAGCGGAGCAGCCAGGCTCAAATCATCGGAGATGAAGCGGGTTGAAAGGAAACAACCCTGGACCAGACTTTTCCCTTTCAATGCCCCCCCAAACACCCCCAAACACACACATTCAAAGCAGGCCTAGGGGCCCCACGTCATGTCCAAACACCTTGATAGGGTCACGGCACTGGGGTCATTCCCTGCACATGGGATTTCGCTGGCCACACGTCTAGTCATTTCTACCTTTTGAGAGAAATCTGAGCTACTGCGCATTCCAAATTCTCAGATAAAGAGAAAATCGAAAGTGAGTATTGATCAATATGTACAAAGTAACCATAAAATCACACATACCGGAAGCTCTGAAACTATGAAAGCTAAGGTCAGAGATCTTACAGGGGGGACCCCTGGGTCTAAAGCTGAAACTGACATACTAATGGGGTAATGGGAGAAAAGCACATACGTGTACTGAGTAAGTTTTCTGAGATTCGGGAGCCTCCAGGAGGAAATAAAGACCCACAGAAATGGACGGGTGCATTTTTGTTTTAATGCTGGGGTGGACACCTCTGCAGGAAAACATGGCAGTTTAGGAAGGGCGCTGTCTTTGGGAACAACGGGTCCCCAACAAATCAAAAGAATATTCAGTTTTAACTGCTAAGACTAATTAATAATAATGAAAATAAATTCAGCAAACCTCAAGAAATTACCAAAAAAAAAAAAAAAAAAGCACGGTGCGTGGCAGAGGTGTGGGAAGCAGGGCCTCACTCAGAGCTGGCGGGGAGTGGGGGGCGGCGCGGCCCCTGGACAGCAAGATGGAGCAGCCGCGGGCACCGAGCGCAGCAGCGCCTGAGCCAGCCTTTCACGCCCCGGAACCGCTCGAAGGAGACACGCGCCCTAGTTTCAACGCAGCACTATTTGTTACACAAAAATAAAACTGGGAGGAGTTTCACGTCCATGAATGAGAAAAGGATTCCAAAAAACACAATACACCCATGAAACAGAAAGCGGAGAGGCAGATCACAGCCATGAAATGGAACAATCTCTAAAAACATACGGGGGTGGGGGAGGGAGTGGGGAGTTAAGGTGCAAAATAGTATTAGAATTGGGTCAAAAAAAAACACTAAGGGAACGGCAGAAGCACACGCCCGTACACGCACACGGCGTCTCTGGGAGAAAATGCGAGAAGCTGGTGGCGGACGTGTCCCTTTGGGGACAGGAACACAGCACAGAGATTCACTGTCCATGAGTGTGCCTGTGTGCCTGGATTGTGTGGCATGTACAGGTACTACCTGTTCAAAAAGGACAGAAGGAATTTTAAATCATTTTAAGGGAAAAAGATCTGCTGGCCAGCCCTGTCTTTGCTAAGATAGTGGGGCCTCTTCCAGTCGCCAGTTGGATCTGGGGGCTTCATCTGGCCCCTGGAGCCAAGGACCACAGTGACAGTCGAGCTGCAGAGCCCAGGAAAAGCAGTGAGATGCGACAGGCAGTGGCATTTTTCATATAAATGAGCAAGCAAGCAAATGAATCCAAGGAGCAGACACCCAAGCATGGAATCATCCACTGGAGGCGAGGTAGTTCAGAACCAAGGAGAGGGTGCTGGCGGAGGGCCTGGCTCCCGAGGACGCCCTGGGTGGGTGAGATGGTTATTATATAGTCTGGGGGCCACACTATACATAATACAGTGTAATATAATCTGATAAAATATGATGTGATGTAGTATACATTATGTGGCCTGGGCCATGCTGTGATATGTGATATATTCCAACCTCCAGTGACCCATCGGCTGACATGAATTCCCAGGAGACAGCAAAAATAAAGCACATCCTGAACTTCAGTGACTTTGTGATTCAGCAGGAGAGACCAGAAACACACACGCACAGGCATCCAGAGAAGGGGAACACAGCCCATCTCCAGAGATTTCTTGGGCAAGGCGTACTCACCTCTTGATTTCTGAATAGTGACAACCAGCTGAGCCTAGTGGGCAAATTCAGAGCCTGGGTCTTGTGAAAGTCTGGCTCCTTATTTTCTAGCTTAAACTCATTTTCTTTACCAGGACAATGTTACCGACCCTGTAAAGATTGCCAGGATAAGAAGACAGAAAAGACAGCCCAGAAATGAGCCCTTGCGTGTATAGTCGACGGATGTCCCACAAGGGTGCCCAGGCTGTGTGACGGGAAAGGACAACCTCTTGTACCAGCGAAGCTGGAAAACGGACGGCCCCGTGCAAGAGACGGAAGACGGACCTGTAGCTTACACCAACACAAAAATTAAGGCAAAATGGATTAAAGAGTTGAAGGGAAGATTTAAAGTCACACAATTCCTACAAGACACAGGAAAGACTTCGTGACACTGGATTTGGCAATGATTTCTTGGACACGACAACAAAAGCATTTGTAACAAAAGCATTTGCAACAAAAGCAAAAACACACATGCGGGACTACAGCAGACTTAAAAACTTGGCACAGCAATAGAAAGTACCAACATAAAATATCTGAACTCTTCTTGCTAAAGGTTTTTATTTGAACAAATAGTAAATGAGGCACATAGCATTAACTCAGGTGACCAAACATTAAGCACAGAAAATGCAATTATTGGGCCTCCCCGGTGGCGCAGCGGTTGAGGGCTGGGTTGCGAAGCTGCCCGCAGCCTCTGCAGTGCCGGTTCGATCCCCGGCTGCTCCCCGGCCGCCGGAGGAGGGTCCCGCATGGCGCGCAGACCTCTCCTGCCGCCCGCTGCTCCCCTCAGCAGTGTGCTTCGGTCCTTCTGCCTGCTCTGCTCCCCGCTCTGGCTCTGGTGAATTCTCTCGCCCTCCCACGCTTCTGACTGTACCCAGTGCTTGCATAAATAAATAAATAAATAAATCTTTAAAAAAAAAAAAAAGAAAATGCAATTATTCTCCCAACCTACAGCCTCACGCCCCAGAGATACCACTAATAAAGAGCCCTGGTTCAAAACCCTCCTAGCTGACAAATGTTGAATATGAGTGTGTGTGTGTGTGGGGGGGGGCATGTGTGTGCACACATCCTAACTGCAGTGGATCACAGTGGAGAGCTTTGTATCTGGCAGCACACAACCTTCCTTGTAATCAGTTCAGACTATCTCCTGTATGCCATGATGATTTATTATATACGAATAATGGTGCTTGTTTTTCACCAAAATTTACACACACACACACACACACACACACACACTCCTTCTCAGGCAGCTAACCTTACGACCCTGAAAATCCTACTGGGCTTTTCCAACTAACCAGCTCTTCATTTCACTCTTCAAGACCAGGAGAGGAAAACCAGCTTCTTGCTCTCTCAACCCCCAAACTGTGAACTGATGCAGAAGGATTTCACCTGAAGGAGCAGCAGCCTTTTCTACTCCCGCAGGGGAGGCTTTTCATCCCAAGCGAGGCCATGCATTCTAGAATCATGATGACACCAAAGGTCCAGACAGCCTCCATTTCTTTAAAACCCATCAACAAACTCAAGTTCTCTGATGAGCTCTTAAAAGCCAGGTAATGATCACGTGGATGGTTCTCAGCGTAAAGAAATCAGGAGTCGGAGGTGGACCTTGTAACCAGAACTGAGGGTGGTGGCCAGGAATGAAGTTAGGGGACAAGAGCCACAGCACCCAACGCGCACACGGGCTGTCCCCGGCAGGTCAGTTGAGCATCACCTCCAGGACCACATGCCCATCTGAGCTCCCGCGCTCAGCCCAGAAGAGCTCTGAAAGCAACAGGCCGCACGGCATCATGTGCCTTTAAAAATGGACATCTTAACAAAAGTATATATGAAAACCCAACTCGAAATTTCAAAACTAAGAAGAAAACCTTTGTTTAAAAATAGAACCACAAATGCTCTCCAACATTTACTCTGCACGGGAGCACAGGAGGAGGTGGAGAGCGCAGGAGGCTTCCTGGAATCTTCCAGAAGGAAGGTATGTTTTCCTCCCACAAACTGTCTAAACGACCAGCCCCCGGTGTTGGTTCTCGAGAGAGAGCTGGGAAGAGGCAAGATGCAGAAGAGGACAATAGGGGCCTCTTCCCATCTTCTCGGAGGGAGAATTCCTTACATGATCACCATGAATCCCTCACCAGCCCGTTCCCTGACCTCCTGCCTGCAGCTGGGGAGCCGGCTTCCACAGTCCGGCCAAGTTCCAGCACCTTCTGGAAATCTATCGGGTGCTAGGCAGCAAGGCCAGGGTTTCACTCCGGTTTTCATCCAAAGGGGTCAACCTGCACCCTTCGCTACTGCCTCCAATGTAAGCAAACATGCGAGTTTAAGGAGCATGAAGCAGCGAATCAGAAATCACAGGCCAGACCCAGAGGCAAGTGCAAGCTGCCCTCGGGAGACATTAAATCAGACAGTCAGGTGGAAAGCCAAGAACCAAGTGCCCTCAGGAGAAAAGAAGTTCTAAGAAGGAAGAAAAGGGAGGAGGGACTTAAAAGGGGGCAGCTGGGAGTGTTCACATAGGTCACCCCCTTTCTATGTAAACCACTACTCCGGGCCTCTGGGGCCACAACAGGGAACCCGGGGCAGACCCTGGCAGAAAGGACTCCAGCCTGGCTGCCCGCAGCAGCCCCATCAAGTCTCGCCTCATTTGAATAGTATTTTAGGAATGTTTTGTCCACGTGTCTGGGGATCATTCTCCCCTTCTGCATTCTCCCCTGCCAGGACAGCCACGGTCACAGTAACAAGTGATTTTATAGGCAGGACGTCCACGGCCGTCAAGGATGACCTCGCCTTTTTTAACCTGTTCAAATTCATGCATTTATTTGTACGCGTTTCCTTTAAAAAGGAAGGTTCACTGTAACAACTGTTGCTCACAGCAACCCAGGGACAAAAGATGTCGCACACGCATAATCTAAGCATTTCATTGAGATTCACAAACTTGGGTCTCAAACCAAGTCAACAGCAGAAATGTAAGACCACTGGGTCCCCAATTAGAAGCAGATACACCGTATACTGTCTAGCCTCACACGGACAGAGCAAGCAGAAGGGGAGCCGGTTTTGACAAAGCAAAGGCAAGGCCAGATCCCCGTGTGACTCCTCCAGGAGGTTTCATGGCGCAAGTCAGACAAACAAAAACACACCCCACTTCCTCTCGGTTTCCATCCCTTCCCACCGACAAAGGCGAGGGCCTGGATGCAAATCGAAGAAGTCGTTTAGAGCAAACGGTAAGGAGGCCATCTGCGGGAAGAAGGCGTCTTCCTCTGTGACTTCAGCTCCACAAGTCCAGTGGAAAAAGGAATTCTGATCACGGTCTGTAACCGACACATCTGTGCGCAGCCAAGGCTCTCGCTACAGCTCGGCCACCCGGGCTTCACCCTGTGAAAAAGAGCGTTCCAGAAAAGAATCTGGAGTTGCTGGACTCAGCTTTATCGCTCTGAAAATTCTCTACTCTTAATAATCAGTTCACCTGTCCTCAAACAGAGGGACGGGGGGGGGGGGGGGGGGCGGGTGTGGGGGGGTTCAGTGAGGTGAGTGACTCATCTGTAGAGGGGTGGCTCCAGAGGACCCTGGTCCGGAGGGCCCTTTCACACTGCCCATCCCACAATAGCAAATGCTACCTGTGTATCCCCAAGTTCAGTATCTCCAGCTGAGCTGGCTCCCAAACTCCAACCTCTGCAGCGGATGCCCGTGAGCGCACCCCAGAGGGGTGAGCCCGGCAGGAGCCTGGGCAGAGCCAGCGGGTACCAACCAGCCTCAGTCCCCCTCGGAAGTTCCCGTCAGTGAGTCCTTGAGCCCTCTCTGTTCCTCAGGCTCCACATCTCCAAAGCATGAGTGAGTTTCTTCCATTTTACCTAAAAAGAAACTCCCACCCCCACGCATTCACTGCTCTCTGCGGCCAAGACCATCATGCCAGTCCCAGACGCGTTTGCACCAAGTTTGTCTTGTCAGAGCTTCTGCGACTCCAGAACTTCTGCAACTCCTTTCCCACGGAGCAGTGACAGCTGGGAGCACAGCTGGGACCACATTACACACACACACACACACACACACGCATGCACACACACCCTGCCCTCCCTCCTGTCAGCTCCCCAATGTCTCAAATGCCCTTAAAACGTATCCCCACAGCACGATCAGGCCCCTTTGGCCTCTCTGCCTCCTCTCGTCCACACTGCGGTCACGCTGCGGCCTGATGCGGTGGCAGAGTCAGGCCAGGATGCCACGCCCTGCCCCTGTGGCCACGAGCACCCAGGAGACCACTCAGCCTCTCTCCACACTGGTGAACCTTCACAAACACATGCCCCAAGGCCGTGCCTTCACCTCTGCCTGCCCTGTGCACCCCAGATCGTCACATGACGGTTCTTCCACATCCTCCTGCTCAGCCAAAGGCCAGATCCTCAGAAAAACCTCTCCCAAGTCCCCACCCAACGCAGCCCCCACTGACGCCATCCTCACCTGACCTTGCTTAGGTTCCTCGAAACCACTGCTATGCCCTTGCAGCGTGCCTCCCCCACCCGAGAACACGAGACCGCTGACAGCAGGGACCTCGCCTACCTCTCCCTGCCATGATGGCGGGGCCTGGCAGGGTGCTGTCAATGTTTGGGGAAAGCAGTGGGTGTCGAGGAGGGCAAGTCAGTCAAAATAGGCTGGGGAGAGATTCTGGAAGCTACTGGAAGGAGGCCAGGGGTCCTTCTAATACTTCTTCATTTGTGTGGGTATGGGGCTCGACAGGGTTCTGAAGTGGCCCGTGGGGACCAGCCCCCTAAGGGCACAGAGGAAGGGCACGCAAAGCAGGGGTCCACCCTGAGTTGGCTGGAAAGCAGCTTAATGAAGCAGTGGTGAGCAGACGCCAGCGCCCTTCCAGGTCAGACAGCAGACCTCTGCGGCTGGCTCTGACCCTGCACAGCTCTACCTTCGGGGGGAGGCCAGGAAGCAGCGCTAGACGGCCAAGGGCCAAGCTAACTCCGCAGCTTCTGGAACTGCAATAGCAAAGCAGGCATCAATGCCAGGTCCACATGCAGCCGGGCAGAGCGGCTCACAGTCACGCTGGCGCACAAGTGCCAGGGGCTGTGTCACCTGGCGAAGGGGAAAGAGAGACCGGGCGACAAAGGAAACCTTATGAGCCTAACAAGCTCCAACACCCCGAGAGACAGCAGAAAGGGGAGGATCCCACAGTGTGGACAGAACGGCAGACCTAGAAGCTGGCCGAAGTGTCCTTGCAGGACACCCCAGGCCATGTGGATTCCATGCGATCATTCGTTGTCACAATTTCATCGAAGGAAAAAAGCACCGCCACGAGTTTCTTTCTTTGTCGAACCGTGACACACCAAGTTTAGGAAAACTGCAGGGTGGAGCCCCACAGGAGAGCAGCTCTGTGCTCTGTGAGCCTGTCCCAGCCAAGGCCAGGGACCACGCTTGAATCCCACTAACCTCCGAGCTGCTCGAACAGCTTGGAAAAGGGAGAGTCGTGGGGGCTGGGACAGCCATGGTCACGATGCGTTGGGCACCACACTTGGAGCTGAGGGCCATGCAGGACCAGCGATGGCACCGAGGGCCCCCTTCCTGGTGCCAGTGGCCGACACACCCTCTGTACAAGGACCCATATATGCCAAAAGTCGGCATATATTTCAATCATCAAAATAATTATTGTCTACATCTCTTTTTTCCTAAAGATTTATTTATTACAAGAGCTGGGGTGCAGGCCAGAGAGGATTCACCGGAGACAGAGTGGGGAGCAGAACGGGCGGATCTACAGAAATACACTGCTGAGGGGAGCAGCGGGGAGACAGGAGAGGTCTGCTGCGCCGTGTGGGTAGCTCCCTGGCCGGGGACAGAACTCGTGCTGCAGTGGCTGCAGACAGCTTCCTAGTGCTGAGACTTAACCCCTTGCGCCACCAGGAAGGCCCCCTACATCTCTTTAAAATGAAGTTTCCTACCGCCCTCCCAGCAAGACCAAATACGTGGAATGTACAGCCTGGCTCTAATCCTCTCTTGGGACCACTGTCACACCTCCTTGGTCACAGGGGTGAAAGTTCCAGAACGTAGGCTGTGGCTCCTCACTTCCCAGCTGGCTCCCAGGTCTCTGCCACTCACCACCCCCTTCTCAAAGGCGCAATTCTTCACCGCCCACCGGCTAAAGGAAGAGGGAAAAGATCCACGGAGCAAAACAAGCTTGGCCCTGCACAGCACCGCGGCAGCCCTGAATGCTGACAGGCGCCGACGGTCAGGATGACGCAGGGGAAGACTGTTTTCTGCCTGACCCTCAGGGTCTCCAAGCTTGTGGGTTTACAACACCATCAACGGGAGGCAGGTGGTCAGCAGGCAGCGGTCAGGTGAGGTACTCCAGGGTCTGCGCTTCCGACGTGAGCCCCGGGCCCTGCGAAGTCACCGCCGCCTGCTTTCCCCGCGGCACCGCACCCGACTGCAGGCTCTTGGGGGCGCCGCCGGGAGGCCTGGAGGACGGTAAGTGGCTGCTGCGTCTCAGGGAAGAAAAGCAGCACGAGAGGCCAGTCCTCCGGCCCCCTCGCACTGGCCTCTTCACACTGCCCGAGCCTCGGCCCAGGCGAGGGTCAGGGAACGAGCAGGAATCCAGGACAGCGGCAAGCGCGCCATTTCACGGGACGCAAACGCCTTCGAAATGCTTAGAGGAGACACTTTAAAGACTCAATCATTTCACTTTTTATCAGCGGGCTCCAGACCTTCTCTGTCGAGAGTCAGGGAGTAAATACTTTCGTCTTTGTAGGCCACGGACAACCTCGGCCACACAGTCTCCTTTGTCTTGGGATGTTTGTTTACAGCCCTCCCCATGATGTCCAGCCCGCTCCGAGCGGCAGGGCTGTGGACAAGGGAGGCTGGGTGGGCCCTGGCCCCGGCCCGGGCCCCGGCTTTGCCCACCCTTGCTCTTCACATCCACCCAAAATCCCTTGGTATGCTGCGTGGTTGCACATGAAGGAAAGAAAAACACTTCCAACTGCTTTGTGTGTTCTTTGTCATTGTCTTTTTAAATAACTTCATTTTTTAGAACAGTTCTAAATTCAGAGAAAAAATTCACTTGGGATAGTTTCCATCTAGCCCACACTAGTCAGAAAGTACCTTTGTTAAAATGAATGAACCCATATTGACTAGTTATTATATGAACGTGTCATTAATACATTATTATTATTATGATTATTCACTAAAATCCATGCTGTGTCCAGATTTCCTTAGTTTTCACCACAGTCCTTCTTCTGTTCCCGGATCCCGTCCTGGGCTATGACAGTTTCACACGCATCCCTCAATTCTGATGACCGGGACAGTCTTGAGGACGGGCCAGAGAGCTCACATGAGGTCCCTCTTGGAGATACGGTGGGTGCCGTACATGGCTAGACTGTGGTTAACATGGTTTTGGGGAGAAAGACCATCATGGGAAGTGCCACTGTCACACTGTCACACCGATCACATCAACAAGACGTCACCCGTCGTGTTAACGTTCAGTCTGATCACCTGGCTGAAGCAGTGTTTGTCAGGCTTCCTTCGACTGTTTGGTGTTTAAAAGCAAACAAAAAAATTTATATAACCTTGGGCCTCCCCGGTGGCGCAGCGGTTGAGCGCTGGGTTGCGAGGCTGCCCGCGGCCTCTGCGGCGCCGGTTCAATCCCCGGCTGCTCCCCGGCCTCCGGAGGAGGATCCCACATGGCGCGCAGACCTCTCCTGCCGCCCGCTGCTCCCCTCAGCAGTGTACTTCGGTCCTTCTGCCTGCTCTGCTCCCCGCTCTGGCTCTGGTGAATTCTCTCACCCTCCCGCGCTTCTGACTGTGCCCAGTGCATGTATAAAACAAAAACAAACAAATAAATAAAACATGCCTTAAAAAACAAAAAACAAAAAAAAAAAATTTATATAACCAGCTAAAAGCTCTTAACATTGACTCACTGTGAATTAGCTGACCACATACACAGCCACTCAGATTATGTCTCTTTATCTATGGGATTCCTATGTGTGCCTCAGATAATACATTCTATTTGAGATGAAGACAACAACGAATATGCACTATGTCAGTGTATTTCTACTTTGACTCCCTCTCCACACTTCTCTCCCTGCCTAGTAGGAAGAAAGGCGGTAATGACCACCAGGCAGAACCAGAGAGATTTCTAGGGAAAATGTAACTGACAGCATTCAGTTTCTTTCACTTTGTTGTAATGTGATTACGCAAACTCGATGGCAAGCAAGCTGAGCTGGACCTGAAGCTTTGTAGCTCCCAGATCAGCGGTACCTGGCTGGCTGACAGGTAAAAAGTGATGCTGAATTTCTATCTACAGCTTCACTGTGGAAATCATCGGAGCAGTCAAGCATGGGAGAAAGGGGGAGAGCAAAGGTCAGACTAAAAGGAACTTGTAATTTCTCTACCTAACATTTTCTTGGTCAAGTGGTGAGAGGCTGTGAAAAGGCTAGAATTCAGAAGGAAAACCTGGGTCAATAAAACAATCAAAACACTCTGAAGAGGGGGAAGCAGACCGAGACCACGGGAAGACAGCACCTCGTGTCCACCAGAAAATAACTCGTGCTGATGAGGATGAGGAGGCGTGCGGACGCTCGTACTAAAGGTGGGAATGTCAATGGAACAGCCACTGCAGAAAATGGCTTTGGGCTAGCAGGTCCTCGAAAAGGTAAATGTGGAATTACCATATGGCCCAGGAATTTCACTTATATGTCCAAGAGAACTGAAAACACATATTCCGACAGAAGTAATTCATGTATGTTTAAGCTTTGTTTATAATGTCCAAAGAGTGGAAACAACACAAATTGCCCATCAGCTAATAAATGAATAAACATTTGGTCTACTCCTGCAGTGGAATACTAAACAGTCATAAAAAGGAATGAGGTACTAACACCAGCTTCGATGTGAATGAACTTGGAACACATTACACTGCATGAAAGAAGCTAGACACATTTTGGAGAATATAATTTATATTTATTGTCCACAATAGGTAGATCAACAGACAGAAAGTAAACCAGTGGCTGTCAAAGGCAATAAGAAAGAACAGGAGTAAGCGCTTAATGGATAGGAGGGCTCTTTTAGGGGAGATAAAAATGGTCAGAAATTACAGAATGTCATGGTTGCACAACATGGTGGCTTATACCAAAAACCTACCATTCAATAATTCCCACCTCCACAAAGCTGGCCATGCCCCTTTATCACGGTTGGATCATTTTCCGATAGACATTTACTCAAAAACAGTACACAAATGCAATTAACAGGTAGCATCTCCAAGGGCAGGCGGGGCAGGTCCCATCGGACGGCAGGGCAGCCTCCCGACTGTCCTGAGTGCTTCCCCCATGAAAGCTAAACACTGGCTTCTCAGAGGCCGCACATCACACTGGTTGACTTGCAGCTCCCAGCTTAGTGATCTGCAGCTCAAACAAGCATTTATTTATAAATGGTACTTTTCTTGGAAAGCAATTATTGTCCCGAGACTGCCAACAGAGTCAAACTACAGGCTCTGGGCTGTTCAAGTCACGAAAAAATCTTCGTCATATACACCAACCCAGTACTGCTCAGCCCAGCAAGTATTAGAGCAAAATGTGTTGATTATAAGAAACGTTTCTTTGGCAATTTTTGGAAGACAGCATCGTTTAAATGAGTGCTTCCTCGGGTGATTTAAAAAAAAAAAAAAACTGCTTCTTTTAACAACCTCCCCAAACTTCAAATACCATAATCATTTAATTAACTCACAGTAACTACTTGGCACCTAAGACTCACATGGTGGCGAGCAGTGATTTCCAGCAATCTCTGACAATGCAGCTGTGATGAAGGCTATGGGGACTGATTGGGCTTTCTTTGCTCCCCTAAGTCATCCACATATTTATACTATTAGTCAAGAGGTAGCAGCTTAATTTTCTCTTATTTTTAATCCCACTGGAAAATCAATTGTCTCTGGTGGTTGGTGGTTGTGGGTATATAGTTTGAAAGCCCAACAATAGGGAAATGAGAGAGTAGCTCAACTAATATTCTTTCATTCCTGTAACAGAAGTTCATCATTAACTGACCTAAGCAACATCACGTAACATCTAGCATCTCAGAGGATACAGGAAGTAGTAGTAAGCAAATAGGTCTCCGGACAAGGTTACACCCTAGCAGTGGCTTTGGCCAAAGTGCTTGCTCTGACTGGGAAAGAAAGACAATACAGGGTTTCTCAGATCCTCTCACCTACCACAGCAGCTCTGCAAAAGCGAACTCAGGCTTCTGCACAGCGAAAGAGACAGTAACCAAAAGGAAGAGGCAACCCCCAGAATGGGAGGAAATATTTGCATACAACTGATAAGGGATGGATATCAAAGATCTATAAAGAGCTTATACAACTCCACAAAAACAAAGCAAACAACCCAATCAAAAAAAGGGCAGCAGAGCTAAAAAGACACTTTTCAAAAGAAGAAAGGCCAATGGGTATATGAAAAAATGTTCAATGTCACTTATGATCATACCACCTCACACTGGTGAGAATGGCCCATATTAAAATAAACTGGCAACGACAAATGCTGGTGAGGATGCAGAGAAAAAGGAACTCTCTTACATTGCTGGTGGGAATGCAAAATGGTCCAACCACTATGTAAAGCTGTGTGGAGGACCCTCAGAGTCCTAAAAATGAGGCTACCGTACGATCCAGCAATTCCACTCTTACGAATCTACCCAAAAGACACAAAAACATTAATTTGAAAGGAAACTGCACCCCCATGTTTACTGCAGCACCATTTACAATAGCTAAGATAGGGAAACAGCCTCAATGCCCCAAAGCAGAGAAATGGATCAAGATGATGTCGTCTATACACACAATGGGATATATTACTCAGCCATCAAAAAAATAATAAACTCATGCCTTTTGCCCCAACATGGACGGCGCTAGAAGGGATTATTATGCTAAGTGAAATAAGTCAGAGGGAACAAGAATAATATCGGAGGGTCTCACTTATAGGGAGAATACAGAGAAACCGAACAAAGGATCAGGACAAAATTTGCAGGCAAACCATAGGTCTGAGGTCCACAGCAGGGAAGGGGGCAGAGAGGAGTAAAAACAGGGGAAGAGAGCACAAGAGACGATGGTGACGGTCAGGCGTGCTGTGTTGGAGAGAGAATTATGGGGACTATACACGAGGGAAGAAATCCAATACTGTACAAAAATCAACAATGATATAGGGGGGGAAAAAAGCGACCTCCGTGCATCCTTGACGCCCAGCTGACACCCCTGCCTCCTCACTGTCTCCCTCTGCGGCGGCTCCCCTGCCCCATTTCTTCGATTAGAAAGGACACCTGACCCCAACCACAGATTATGGGGACACGCAAGTTTTAACGCAAAGCTGCTGTGTGTGGCTGTCAATCTTGTAAGTTCAACTTGACAAAGTCATTGTCTCCCTGGGTATCATTCAGTGCAAGGATTTAAAAATAAGCAAAATTCATCTGCGAGTTTATGAAACCCCCCACACACACACACACACACAAATCTCCAGGGCTGCCAGTCTCCGCTTCCTGCTCTTCCGAGAGGCCGTGAATCCATCCCACCCGGCTCCTGTGTTAGATGCGCTGGTGGGGTGGTGGTGGTGATGTTTTAAGCACCAGACCATTTGGCCATGATCTATGACCCGCCGTCAACACCCGCTGGAGAGGTCACAGGAAGTCCATGGTGAGCAAAAAGGAAGCGAACGAGAGAGCAGATCTGCAAAGGAACACTCCTGGGGGGCTGAGCCCAGTGTGGGGGGAGCAGACTCTTCTTGGACAGGTAAATCTCCCCGGGATTCCACAGTGGCAGGGGCGGCCAAGTCAACATTGTTTTAGGAACATCACGGGCTACTCAGGGAGGCGACAAAGCCCTTTACTCTTCCCCAAACAGAACTGCCAATGTGCCCGAGGACACAGTGGGTTTCAAGTTCTACCTGTGCTGAGGTCAACTGGATGGGAGTCCCCGACCCACATCCCCTCGGCACTAGATCCAGCCCGCGTGCGGCTCGCCGGGGAGTCACAGACACATAGAAAGTTGACAGGCACCTCTGCAGGTCAATAAAGACGGATCGATCGGCCAGAAAAATCAACACTGGGCAGAGAGGTTCCACTGCCCCAAGTCCCCTGGCACTACCTGCCCACTGATGCCGGCGCCACGTTCACAGCAGGGACAATCTGCAATCGGCACACTGCAAAACTCACACTCTCTGTCGCTCCCTGTCCTCGTTTGTCATCGGAAGATAATAGGACAGAGGACTGAGGGGGAGAAAGAAAACAAGATCACAGTTAAAGAGCGTGCACAGCGGCTGGCACAGAGCTGGGTAATGTGTACAGTGTCCGCGGTCACGACGACGGCCCCCAGTTCCTACCGGGCTCCCCTAAAAAGGGGAGGCTGAGAAGGCTTCGGAGATTCTTCTGCGCTTACCCAGCTGAGAACAGCCAAAGTCGGACCAGGTCTCAGTCAGGTCATCTGCTGCAGGAGCGTGAAGGTATTTTTTAAAACAATCCTTCAGCACCCTTGACACACCACTTACTGAATGCAAGGGTGTGCTCGGAAAATCCCTTGGCCAAATCCGCACATTTAACCTTGCAATGGGAAATGCTTCAGGAATTCTGACAGACTCAAGAACACAGAACTCTTTTTCTTAACGTTAACAAATAGGGCAGGAGAAATCGTGGCGATCATTTTAATGAAAAGTTCAAAGTCCTGCAGGCCGGCGCCGTTTATCCAGGCACTGTTTTCAGGGCTTGTCAGCGCATCCAGGAGCAGGGGTGCCCTCCAATTAGCCTGTGCTTGGTAAGTGTGTAACCAAATGGCCTGGAGTTAATAGTTACTCCAAACATCCTCTCCCACCATCTCCTACACCATTTAGCAGCCTTACAGTCACCTCATTGTCCTGAAAGAAAACACACTCCAATTGAAGTATGTCAATGTTGACTCTGATCTGAGGACCTTCCAAGCTCTGATACTCAGCCCCAGAAACATTTATAACCAGCCAAATACATATTAACAAATACTCAAAGGCCCAACAGCTTCAAGGAAAACTGGAATAATAACAAGTCATCTTTGTCAATACTGTTTGTCCCCCGGCCAGGTGAGCTGGTTACCCAGTTTCCTGAAAACAGAGTTTATAATAATTGTTAATCCATTAACCATTTAAAAGAAAAGACACGCTTAACCCGTGGGAGAAGCCGGGATACGGAGAAGCCGAGCCGTGTCACTTTATTCTGTATCTGCTTCACCCAGACGTCCCGTATTCCAGTCCTCATTTGTGGTACACGCAAATAGGACGATATAATAAAACACGGAAACGGAAGCAGAAGAGGACCTAAAACGCCGAAATAGTCCAAGAACTCATGGCAACGTCAAGAAGCTGAAACTCCAAGTTATCGGGAAGCAGAAAGAATGACCACACCGCTGCAAGTCAAATATTTATACAGGTGCGTTAAAAGCCACTGTTGGGTGCACCCCATCACTGACATTTACTATCTGCTAAGCAGTTTCAAAGCACAACGACATGCGTCAAATAGCTGGCTTGGCGCGTGAGGTCTGTGTGACAACAGCTACCATGTCTGGGGAGACTGTGGAGGTGTGAGGCCTGTCATAACTTTCGCGGGGCCGGCAGCTGGCAGCCAGGCTGGGTGGCAGGAGCCCGGCTCTCTGCACAGCTGCCCTTCCCCTGGCAGGAGGGGAAACCTAAACCAATGCCTTCATGGATAATTTAACAAGGATTGGTCCATAAATTTATAATGTCGTTTTATGACTTCTTTTAATTGCTCTTTAATCGCTTTCAAAAACAACACTCTTGGAATCAACGCATCTGAGAATACAGACTATGAAATCATTTCAGTTTCCAAGTGAGCCGAGGGGGGCGGCTGCAAGAGGCACCTCAAGAGGTGACGGAGCCCCAAGGCCACATTCCAGAAAGAGCTGGAAAGAAGTCTCAGAAGTGAAAGACGCTGCAGCAGCCCGGGATGACACAATATATAAGTTTACAATGAATAAGGTGCACGTGTCCAGTAGCTACACCTGGGATCCTTCTCACAGTCACTGTGACCCCAAGAGAGACTCTTTACAAGCGCAAAAGGCAAGATGGGCTGCAGGAGCAACCTTGGGGGACATTCAGCTCCTGAACTTTTTATCTGATCTTCCCTCGACCTGCAGCAGGGATACAAGCGGGCGTGGGGGGGCCCAGGATCCACGCCGCGCTGCGGCCAGGTTCTCACTGACCAGGTTCTCACTGACCACGTCTCATGTGTGAGGCTCACGCCACGGCCGGCTCCTTCCAGCCGGAGTCTGTCTTTTCAAGACCTGGGAGTTAGTTCAAGTTTTCAGGTAAACGCTCAACATGGGCAGGAAAACCCAAACAAGAGTTTCTCAGGTGTGGGGAGCGCCGTCGACGACACCCCAGAGCCGGCCCGGGAGGCAGGGGTGCCGGGGCGCCCCCTCCAAGCCCAGGACCGGGCCGGGAGGCGGGGGGCCCGTCAGGGGCCAGCAGCGGGCGGGGCGCCCAGGCCCCCCCCCCAGATGCCACAGGTGGCCCTGCCCTGCGCCCCCTGCGCCCCGTGCGCCCCGGGCCAGGACCACCCCGCAGGCCCGAGGGGCCGTCCAGGATCCGCGGCCCGCGCTGGGCGGCAGCAAATCGGAACCGGGGTCAGGAGGCGCCGCTGGGTCCCTTCCCTGGACGGGGTGCCGGCCCGGGCGCCCCTGCACCCGCACCCTGGGGCGCGAAGGGTCTAAAGGTCCAGGGGGGGGGCGGGAAGGAGGAGGCAAAGAAGTGGGGGCGCCCCCGCCCCCCGCCGGGTCCTCCAGGAGCCGGGCCAGCAGGCGGCCCCGGGCGCCGGCCCCGCGCCCCTCCCGGGAGCCCCCCGCGCCCCGCCCGCCCGCGGGTCTCCCGGACAACAGGCGCCGCCGCGCCGGCCGGGCGGGCCCCGCGCCCCCCGCGCCCCCGCGCCCCGCGCCCACCTGTCCCGGGGGTCGATCCAGCTGGTCCGGCGCGTGTTGTGGTCGATGTAGAAGACCTTGCCGTCGTAGTCCCTGGCCTCCTCCCAGCCCCGGGGTAGCGGCAGCTGCCCGCTCCCGGCCCGCCTAGGCATGGTGGGCGGCCTGGCCGGCGGGCGGCGCCTCCATGGGCCGCGGCGCGGGCGGGGTCGGGCCGGCCGCCCCCTCGCGGGCGCCGGCGGGGGGCGCGGGCGCGGCGGGCCAGGCGCGGGGCGCTCCGGAAACCCTGCTCGCGGCGCGGCGGTCAGTCCACCATGGCTGCGTCGGCGCGGGCGGCGCAGCCTCCTCCCCCGGGCCGAGCCTCCGCCCCTTCCTCCGCCCCGGTCCCCAGTGGCCGCGAGGGTCGCGGCGCCCGGGCCGCCCGCGCCGCCGTCTGGGCTCGGGCCGGGCGCGCGGCGGGCGGCGGCGGCGGCGGGCGGCTCATTTGCGTGGATTAGCATGCGATTAGCATGCGATTAGCATGCGATTAGCATGGCCCGCCCCGCCCGCGGCTGCCGGCGCATTCCTGGCGCCGCATTCCCGGGCTTAACCCCGCCGCTCCCGGGGCGCAGGGCCGGGCGGGGCGGGCGCGGGGCCGGGGCGCGCGGGGCCGCGGACGGCGCCCCCCAACCCCCGCGCCCCGCGCCGCCCCGCCCCGCCGGCGCCCCCCGCCCGACGGCCGCGGCCGCGAGCGCTCGGGGCCCTGCGACGCGGCCGGGGCGCCCCCCCGCCCCCCCTGCTCCCCCTCCCGGGGAGGCGCGGGCCCGAGAGGAAGCGGGCGGGGCGCGCTCCTCGGAAGGAAACGTCCCGGCGAGCCGCGAGGCACAAAGACCCCCCGGCCCGCCCGCGCCCCCGGGGCCCGCGGGGTGCGCCCGGGAAAGCGCGGGGGGCGCGCGAGGAAGCGTGTCCGGGGCGGGTCCGCGCGCGGCGCCCCGGGGCCTCCGCGGGGCGCCGGGCCCCGGTGACCTCAGCCCGGAGGCCGCGGGGCCCGCGGCGGAAAGAGGAGGCGGCCCCGGGGTGCGGGGCGCCGCGGGGGCCACGCCAGCCCGGCTCCGGGGGCGCCCGGGCCACCCCGCGGCCGTCGGAGCCGCCCCGCCGCGCCCCGGCTTGGGGCGCCCCGGCTCCCCAGCGGCCCCGCGGGACCGGGCGCCCCGACCCCTGGCTGCTGGCGGGCCCCGGGGCTCCCCTGCGCTGGCAGGGCCGATGGAAGTGGACACGTCCCGTGGGCACCCCCTTCCGTCCAGCTGCTGCCCGGGAAGTCCGCGCCCCGGGCCCCGCAACGCCCAGGGAAGTGTGGGCCGGGGCCGGAGAGGGTTCGCCGCGGCCGCAGGCCCGGCTCCTGGGCCCCGGGTGTGCGGGGTGGGACGTGCGTCCTGTCCCGTCCCTCGAGTCAGCCCTGAGCCGGGCCTGGGCAGCTCCGAGGCGCCGCCGGACGTCGGGCTCGGGCTGGACAATGGAGCAGCGGGACTGGCAGGGCCTGAACACGGAGCTTTAAGCCCCCGGCCCCTCGGTCTAGGAGCAGCCTCGCAATCCCCAAACCTGAGCCTAATCCACACCGCCATCGCCCATGCCTGTTCTTCCAGGTTATTTAGCAGCTCCTTTTAGGGGTGCCCCCACTCCCCGCGCCCCAGGAGGGCTGGTGCCCCTGGACTTGTGCCCTTGTGGATAACCATCCCTGGGCAGGGTCTGGGATAACGTTCCCCTGCCCTCCTGGATTCACAGACATGTGAGGGAGTCCAGTGACCTGAGACTGTGCTGTGCGGAGCTGGGTAGGGTGGTAAACTGCTCCCCCCAACAGGTAGAGACGCTTCCTGAGCCCCAGGCCGCGGGGTAGGGGTGGAGGCAGGCAAGCAGGCCGCTGCGGTCAATCTGAGGTGGAAGAGGGTGGTCCTGGTGCACAAGGACAGGGGCCAGGCGTGGCACAGTTTCACAGAGGGGCCTGGACCTGCCCTCTGGAGCACGGGGCCAGAAGGAGCTTGCTGGAGTAGTCTGGAGGATGGGAGGAAACAGAAACTTTAAAACCTCAAAAACTCTGCAGAACTCTGGGAATGATCAAGTAGAGAAAGACAGGAGCTGGGAAGGGAGCTGATCACCCAGTAGGAATTCACAGGCTCACTCTGTCTAGGTCTTTGCCTCTTTTACATCCAGGAAGGCAGGCTGAGAACTCGGTGAGAGGCACCTCCCCTCCTGGTGCCTGTTCTGCCAGACCCGTTCATCTTAAGGTGATTGAGACAAGCTCAGAGAAGGTTCCCAGAGAGAGGTGACATCCCCAAGGGTGATCTTGCGGTTGGACTTCTGAATGTTGTGAAAAAAAGGGTAAAACCCATCCAAAATTAATCCCCACACGCCTAAAATGGCCTATTTGCATGGCTGGAATTGCATTCAGGTGTGCTAATAACACCAGGCAAACAAGCAAATCATTCTTGGTCAAACCTTGCTTCCAGGCCCTTCTTCCCCTGTTAGAAAACATGTATTATACCAAAATGTCCCCATCCAACTATTAAAAAAAAAGTAACACACTTTGCAGTTGCCTCAATTAAATTTTTTTCACTGGAATGAACTCCTGTACAATACTTCTTGGCGTATTTCAGATTTGATAAGATTTCAACTAAATATTTTTACCCGAAGTCTAAACCCGACGAGGAGTCTGAAATAGCACACAGTGGTAAATGACATTTATAGTTCTATAAATCTTGAGACTTCAAAAAGGGAAGCTAAGTGGAGGAGCTAAACAGTGAAGCCATTAAGAGACGCCTGACGACTTCTCTCCTACTGGCTGACACAGGAAACATCTGGTGTGACAAAAGCAGTTAAGAGGACAGAGAGGAAACACCTACGGGCAGTGTTGTCTTGATCCAGCGTAAGCTCCGCTGTTCTGAGTTCACAAAATTTGCATAGTACCATCCCTTTGGAGAATTCCTGAGGGTTAAGACAATGAGAGCTCATTTCACTTATGTTCCTGTCTGTAAAAAGAAAATAAATATCCAGTTTGACCCTATGCTATAGATCGTGACCTTCTGATTTGATTTCAGCCCACGGTAGGCAGAGAAAGACATTGTGGTCTTCTGTCCTGAATGCCAGATCATCCCCTTCTAGGGAAGTCTAGACTCGTCACTGAAGAGTCCTCCATACCCTCTTCTCCTGGCCTTGCTTTTTCTCCAATACTACAGTGTATGGGAATAATCTGCCATTCAGGGGCCTCCCCAGTGGCCTCGGGGTTAAGTCTCAGCACTATCACCGCAACAGCCTGAGTTCTATCCTGGGCCAGGGAGCTGACCCACAAGGAGCAGCAGACCTCTCCTGTCTCACCCGCTGCTCCCCTCAGCAGTGTATTTCAGTAAATCCACCTTGTTTGCTTCCCACTCTGTCTCTGGTGAGTCCTCTCACCCTCACCTCTGGCCTACCCTCCAATTCTTCTACAAATAAATAAGTAAATCTTTAAAAAAAAAAAAAAAAAAAAGCTATTCAGCAAATCCTGGGTGGCGTAGCAGGAAAATGAGCACTCGTAAAAGTGGGAGTTGACGTAAAAATTCTTTCAAAAGACAACTTACGTTCTCTCTGTGCAAATTTAAAATATACAAACTTTCAATTTGGTGATACCTATGCTATAATTTCACCCTTGGCTATTACCGTTCCTTAAGATTTGAAGCAATGTCCATGATGGCATGTTGAAAAATAACAAAACTGGAAAAACCACCCATTGGAGACTGATTAAATGTCTGCTGATACTTCCGTAGTCACAGGCATTAAAAAACATTAGAGAAACATATGCCAATAAGGAGTGAAAGACGATTTTACTCAATACACATAGAGTGAAAAAAGCAAGGTGCAAAAAAGTCACTGGCTGACTTCACTCCAGGTGGGAGCCAGACATAAGAAAGTGTAGTCCCCTGTGCACTTGCTTAGTGTGACAGGAAGAACTCAGATAGGAAAATATGGAAGTTTTTCTAGAGAAGGTGGGCCCGGCAGGGAGGCACATACACTAGGAATATGCCTCCAAGACATATACACTAGGAAAATGGTCATTGAGGAAAAAAGAATGGGGTGGAGAGGAGCTCAGACATGCCCCTGAAATGGACAGGCATGGCAGGGCATGCTTGCAAACAGAACTGGCCCTGCAAAGCTCAGAGACAAATCTGGAGGGCAGGAGCTCAAGACTGGCTGGAGCCGTCTCGCTAGGAGGCTGGCGCGATAGTGTAGGTATGAGATAGATAAAGGTCTGGATTAGCAATAAGGCAGGGGGGATGAAAAGGAATGATCTGGCAAAGAATTCACTACTGATTAGATTAAGAAGGGAGAGGTGAATAGACTGGAAGGAGGAATCTGGTATGAATCCAAGATTTTATAGCCCAGCAAGAGAGACTCAAATAGCTGAAACAGATGAGGAAGCCCAAGGGGGCGAAGGGGCTTGATTTTAAAAATTGGAGACACTGCGCAGAAAGTTCGAGGCCAGAGGTGTAGCTGCAACAAAAGGGCAGAACTGCAGACAGAAGGGTGGGTGGCACCCACGTGCAAGTCGATCTAGAGGGACTAGCTCTTGGAAAAGGAAACATCCCTGAAAGTGAAATAGAATTAAAAGTCACTCATCAGGGATGCTAAGAGAAGTCAAAAGGAGGAAGAGAAATACCAGTTTGTTTCACTCGGAAGTGGAATGTGAAGAAACAAAGCAAAGGAACAAGCAAGACTGAACCAAAACAAACTCTAGAAATTTGACGGCAGAACGGAGGCTACAGGAGCAGGAGGGTGGGGACCGGGTGCTGGACTGTGGTGAAGGACTGTGGGAAACTTGGTGGTGGGCATGATGTGGTCACATACATCTGAAGAGGTGGGACCCTGTTCCACAAAGTCACACACAGTGCTGCACGCCAAAGATTCCTCAAAAAGCACAGGTTCATTTAAAAAAAAAATAGTAACTCATTTACAATTCTATTTTTAGCCTATACCTTTTCAGTAATTTGATAGGATTTCATTTATTGTAAATTGTGGCCTCCATTTTCAACTGATGTGTCTAAGAATGAGTTACTCGTGTATAAATCATCTCGATGAATTATTGTTATAACCTTTATGGTTATGCTAGTGAATCGGCTCATGTAGGTCAAGATGAACTGGTTTTCAGTTATTTCCTAGCCCCTGTTTCCTCAAGGAGATCAGTGATTATATAAACTTCTAAATAAAGAGAATGTTCTTTTTTTGGAATCAGGGTAGTGGCTTCTGACGGCTTGCTTTTGCCCTTCTGCAACCAAACTGGTTTAAATAAATAACATCTCTAATTGTTGGGACTAGGTAACCCCAGTCCACAATTCCTAAATTTTATTGTCCAGACAGTCCTTAAGAAGATAGGCATGTGATCTTTAAGAATTCCCAGTGCCAAACCAGAAATCTTGATTAGCATAACCACTTCCCCTTCAGTTAATTATTATACCAACACCTTAGGCAAAAAACAATCATTCCAATTCAATAGTGAGCAACATCAAACAGATTAGGCTTTACCTTCCTGCAGGTGGGAAACCTACTTTGAGAAATTCAGTGCTTGCTAAAGAGTGAACATGTAAAATCTCTGTTGTATTGGCGAAAAGGAACAAAAACTCACATGTATATAGATACACATATTATTTGAGATATATAGATAGATATTGGCAGAGAGCCATCTCTTGGAAACTCTGTGTGGTATTAGAGTAAGTATTCATTTATATAATTTCTTATATAATGGAATGAAATTTCCTTTTACCAACTTTCATTTGCAATTTCCCCATTCCAACTATGAACAACAGCTTCTTTAAAAGATGGAATTATATTCCCTTACCCCTATCTTATAAAATAATTTTGAATCTCCTTTGCTATCCCTCTGAATTTTCCATTAAATTTTTTCTTCTTATTTATTGTCCAGTCTCTGTCCATTCATGCTCTCTTTTCCCTTCAGTTCTTGATCCTGTGATGTTGGCTCAATGCTGTTGAATGTGGCTTTAGGAAATTCAGCTACAATATAATCTCTTAAGTGTGTCTGATCTAGAATATTCAAAATGAAAAGGGTGGGGGAGGTGTGAAAAATCAAAATAGCAAAAAATGTTCAAAGAAATAGAACTTGCCAACAAATATGTGGAATGATGCTCTAAGTCATCAGTAACTAGGAAATGAACATTGAAGCTGCAATGAGATATTCATAGAGTCATTCTATTGGCAAAAGTTTAAAAGAATGTGGAGAAACAGGAATTCTCATCAATAACTGGTGGAAATAGAAATTAGTACAACATTAGTACGACAACTTGACCTTATCTAGGAAAATTAAGGACATCTACATCCTAGGATCTAGGGGTTCCTCTCCTAGGTATATTCCTGGGGAAACTCACATGTTTATGCACCAGACTCCTGTACAAGAACATTTATGGCAGTATTTTGTACCGAAGCCAAAAAAATAAATGGCCATGCAAATGCCCAGTAAAGAGTGTAGTGGATAAATGGTCTATTTGAAAAATGAAATACAATCCAATTATGAAAAAGAATAAACTACAGCCTTTCAAACCCCTTGGTTGAATTTTTTAAAATAATGTTGAGTAAAATAAACAAGAAACAAAAGAATGTGCATAGTAAAATTCATGTAAAGTTCACAAAAATGGATAAAACTATGAGCCATACTGCTTAAGGATATTTACAAAAGAGAGAAAAGTGTAAAGAAAAACAAGGAGATAATCATCACCCAGAGCAGGATAGTGCTCACTTCTAGAAGGAGGAATGCTGTTGTATTTGTGGAGAAGGACATGGGGAAGAAATTGTGATAATATTATGGTTTACTATTTGTTTATATTTATTCATTAAATTATATGTTCATATTTTATACACTTGTATACGTGTTATGCTTCTCTCTCTCTCACACACACACCCAAATCCTATAGCTTAGTCTTGATGTGTGAAGATTATCCAACACAATCCCTACAGCTGGGAAAACTGTTTTAATGAACAAATAAAAAACTTACTTTTAATTAGCACATTTAGTGTGTGAAGGCAAATGCTACACTAAAGGTTTATTCTCTCTAAAATGGACTGAGAGTTCTCTTGTGTATTACTTTATAGATTGGGGGACATATATCCAAATCAGATCCAAGTACACATCTCTATGAAACAAAACTATGAAATTGTTATTTTGTACTTTCTAAAATCATAATATATTTTGTATGCACAATACTGTACACAATGAATGCTCTGTCCTGGAGACTAGAAGGTGAGTAACAATCAGGGCCCTGCTGATTCTAATACTGACTTGTAGTGTGTGGGTGTTTCCATATATGGGGCTGTATGTATATTTTGAAATATTTGTGATTTTGCTGGTGTAATACTTTTACTTTAAGATTTAAAAAATGGGCCTCCCCTGGTGGCACAGCTCTTGAGCGCTGGGTTGCGAGGCTGCCTGCAGCCTCTGCAGCGCCAGTTCGATCCCCGGCCACAGGCGAGGGTCCCACAAAAATAAATAAATAAATAAATAAATAAGAAGTCTGAACCATTTGCTCCTTGAGACACACATCTGACTTTTCACTTTGAAAAAAAAAAAAGTGAAAACTGCAGAAAAGCTGAAGGAATAATAAATAAGTATCTGGGTTTCTATCCTCTAGATTCTCCAGGAAATATGAAAATCTTGCCACATCACTTTGATTTCTCTGTCTGTAGACAGAGGTGTAGGTTTTTTGAGTCAACCACTTGAAAATAAGTTTAGACATCATGACACCTGAGTCCTAAATACTTCAAAATGCATCCTTTTTTTAAAAAAAAATTTATTTTTATACAAGAACCGGGGTACAGGCCAGATGCGCGGGAGGGTGACAGGATTCACCAGAGACAGAGTGGGGAACAGAACAGGCAGACTGACGAAACACACTGCTGAGGTGAGCAGCAAGGAGACAGGAGAGGTCTGCCTCACCACGTGGGATTCTCGCCAGCAGGCCGGGATCGAACCCACGCTGCAGAGGCTGTGGACAGCTTCACAGTGCGGCACTCAACTGCCTGCACCACCAGGGAGGCCCCAAAATGCATTCTTAAAAATAAGGACATACCCCCCGTAATCACAGTGTTATCATCAAATCCCCCAAATTAAAATGGATATGATGACTAATAGACACGTTCAAATTGTCCTAATTGCCCTGGGATGCCCTGAATAGCTCTTTGTTGGTTTGTTATTTTACAGCAACATCATCTTACACTTAATTTTTATGTCTCTTTGATCCTTTTTCCGTCTTTTTTAAAAAAGATTTATTTATTCATGTGTACAAGAGCCAGGGTGTAGGCCAGAGGTGCAAGGGGTGAGAGGATTCACCGGAGACAGAGTGGGGAGCAGAACAGGTGGATCTGCTGAAACACTGCTGAGAGGAGAGGTCTGCTGCACCATGTGAGTCAGCTCCCTGGCCAGGGATCGAACTCTGGCTGCAGTGGCTGTGGATAGCTTCATAATGCTGAGACTTAACCCCTTGCGCCACCAGGGAGGCCCCGATTCTCTTTCATCTTAAACATGACAGTAACATAAATTCTAGGCCAGCATTTCTGCAAAATATCCCACAATCTGGTTTTGGATGATTTCTCAGGATTAGACTCAGCTTAGAGTTCTGGTCCAGAAGGTTTCATGGCCCTTCATTACACGCTGTGGAACTTGTCAACTCTGTGCCATCGTTGATGGGACATCAATTTGATCACTCACTGAAAGTGGTATCTGGTAACATTTAAAAGTAGCTTTTCTCTTTTGCAATTAGTAACTCTCTACAGGGTGCTCCTTTGAGACTGTGTGAATGTCCTTCATCCCAACAAATCTTCGCCCGCCGCATTTGGTGGGTGTCACTGATACACGCTTGGTTTAATGATTACACCAGGCTTCCAAAGTGGAGTTATATTTCTACATTCCTCAGCCAGTAGTCTTCTGTGAAGGACCTTCTCTACTCCTTCGTGCCATTATCACTAGTTTGTATGGACTCATGCATCATTTTTTATTTAGTATATTATAAGAATTTTTATTGTGGCAAAACACACATAACATAAATTTTGCCATTTTGACCATTGTTAGGTGGACATTTCAGTGGTCTAAGCACGCTCACACTCTTGTGCAACCATTATCACATCCATCTGGGGACCTTTCTGTCTTCCCCAGCTGAACTCTGCACCCTTAAAACACCAAGTGCCCACCCCCCTCCCCCAGCTCTTGACAAATGTACAGGGTTTTTGTTTTTTTTTTTTAAATTTTCAGATTTTTTTAATGTCTCAGGATTGGCCAATGGGAGCATTTTTTTTTTTTAAATGCTCGGATTTTTTGAATGTCTCGGGTTTGACTCCCGTGTCCTCTGCACTTTTGGCACAAGCAGCTCTTCCAGGCGCCTCTGAGGCTTTCCCTGCCCTGGAGCCGGGCGGCCACTCCTCCCAGGACCCGCTTCCTTTTGGTGGGGAATGGTCCTTGGAAACTAACTGCTGGCACGCAGTGAACTCATGGCCGTTGGGTCGTCACCCAGTGCCTCTTCGTGGACAGAGTCCAGACGCGTGTCTGCATGGAAAGCCATTTACCCATCAAGGTCCTGTGGTCGCACGAATTCCTTCTGTTCAAATCTAGCACCGACACTTTCTTTCTCACTTCGCCCCTTCCCAGAATTGTAACGACCTTTGCAAACAAGAGATTCCCGCTGCTCCTTGTCCTTAATGCACCTGCATTTACCTGCATGGAAACAGGTGGCCTCTGTCCCCCCCGGGGGGAGATGTCTTCTTTGGCTCTCAGCACTCCTTCACCCCAGAGAAGTTTTTCCCACCTTCCCTGGGTGGGATCCCCATCTGGAGCTAGGCCACCTCCAGTGTAGGGTCCCCCATACTCGACTTAAACTCCAACATTGCATGCCAGGGAACTCTGCCCCCAAAAATGATGCTCCTCTTGTCTGCTCGGGGCTCTGACACCCCACAATAGGTGGCTCCCCCATTGCATATCATATGTATTCTGCTCCCTGTATTCCCCATCCATGTGGGTGGACAATTTCTTATACCTCCAGGGCTCAGAGGTCCCACGCCAGGCTGGCCCTAGGCAGGTGTGCTGCTGCCTGCACTATCCCAAACCTTTCCTGAGACTCTCACTGGACCTGCACAGAGCAGGTGAGTAGGTGGTAAATGATGGGGGGAGGGTTGCTGGGGGTAGATGGGGGGGCCCTTCCTCTTCCCTGAGCCTCAGTTTCCTTATTTACAATCAGGATGGATGGAATCAATGTTTTTCCAAACTTACCAAATGATGAACATCACCTGGAACTCTTGTTAATTATTTAGATTTGGGGAAATACTTTTTCATGAAGACGGTGCCCAGGGCAAAGAAGGAAGCCCCCACCGCTCCCCACCCAGGCCAGAGCCAAGCCTGTCAAGGCCAGGGAAGCTGCTCTGGAAGGCTGCACAGCCACAAAAAGAGAGGATCCGGGTCACCCACCTTTCAATCCACCCAAGGTGGGTCCAAAGCAGCCAGATAATCCCAGGGGCACGCCCCCAGGGGACACAAGCGTGGCAGGAGCCATCAAGTCCCCACCTGCTCCCACCCCCCATGGAGTCAGCCAGGCAGGAGCAAGGACACGCACCTGTGCTCCCGGTGGCCGTCGAGGCCGACAAGCAGCGGTCAGACAGGTGTGCAGAGGCTCCCGGCGCTGACCGACCGAGGTCAATGCCCTGCCGGGCCAAGGAGGGCGGAGGGCACCGCTCCCTGCTCCTGACCTGCCGCCCTGGGCGTCGCCACAAAAGCGGATCATCTAAACCGAGCCCGCTGGCTCCTTCTAAATATACATTTTTTTGCCATAAAAACAAGTCAGATAGGCAGGCGCAGGTCAATTGTATGTGACTCCCCAGAGGAAGGAAGTAGGAATGTGTCTTTTAACAATAGCTGTGAGCTTCTCCCCAACAGGGCCTCGGTACTCTTGTTGCACGGATGTGTAACTATTGCCCTCTTCAACTCTGAACGTCCTCTCATTCTATACTATTTTGATTTTGCCTAACTGTACAAGACTTTATTTCATTATGAGCCAACAGGCTTGGACTATTTTTTTTTTTTTAAGATTTATTTATTTGTGCATACAAGAGCTGGGATGTAGGCCAGAGGTGAGAGGGGGTGAGAGGATTCACCAGAGACAGTGGGGAACAGAACAGGCAGACTGACAGAAGTACACTGCTGAGGGGAGCAGCGGGTGAAACAGGAGAGGTCTGCTGCGCCATGTGGGTAGCTCCCTGGCCAGGAATTGAACGCATGCCGCAGAGACTGTGGACAGCTTCATAGGTTGCATCTTAACTGGCTGCACCACCAGGGAGGCCCAACAGGCTTGAACTTTAAAGGGAAATGCACAGGCTGTATACAGAGCGGCTTAATACTCAAATGAAATTTGTATGAAGGATAGATTCAAAACATAGTTTTTATATCTTTTTCAAGGCTAAATATTTCAGATATTTTTTACATTTTTAAAGAAACTGTCCCTGCAAAGATTTAAAATAGTCCTAAAATGTCGAGGTTGCACATGGATACTTCTGTACTGCCTTCTCATTGGAAATATTAAAGTGATGGAATACTCCATAATAAAATAAAAACTTCAGGCCTGCAGGAAGATCACTCTTCAAATTAAAAGGAAAAGATTTCAAGTTTCTCAGTGAAAAAGGAAATGAGTCCAGTAGAAAACAATAATAATGATAAAAAGGGATTGAAAGCAGGCCCCTGTGATACGGGACCAAAGGAGTGATGTGTAATTTGAAGAAGTTATAGTGAGGTGGTTTGCCACAGAGGAATGCATTGATTTATACAGTGTGAATACTACACTGCTGAAGAGTTTCCATATGGAAATGATTTTTATGTGTTATATTGATTTACGAATCATATTTATAAACACTCTGAAAATTTAAAGACATCAGGTCACTGTTGGCTATTGGATATTTTGGTCAAATCTGAACTAGACTTTTTTTTTTTAAGATTTATTTATGCATGCATGCAAGAACTGGGGTGTAAGTCAGAGGTGCCCGGTGGTCAGGGGATTCACCAGAGACAGAGTGGGGAGCAGAACAGGCAGATCTAGTGAAATACACTGCTGAGGGGAGCAGCAGGTGAGACAGGAGAGGTCTGCTGCGCCATGTGGGTTGCTCCCTGGCCGGCTAGGAATCAAAGTCATGCTGCAGTGGCTGGCAATAGCTTGATAGCACTGTCTTTAACCCCTGCGCCACCAGGGAAGCCCTGAACTAGACTTTCTTAAAAGTTAATCATTATTAGGCCTCCCTGGTGGCACAGCAGGTTGAGCACCATGCTGTGAAGCTATCTTTAGCCTCTGCAATGTGGGTTCAATTCCGGCCCTCCAGGGAGAAACCCACATGGTACAGCAGAGCTCTCCTGAATTGCCCATTGCTCCCCTCAGCAGTGTATTTCAGTCAGTCTGCCTGTTCTGTTCTCCACTGTGTTTCTGGTGCTCCTCTCACCCCACACACATCTGGCCTGTACCCAGTTCTTGTATGCATAAATAAATAAAAAAATTTTAATAAAAAAGTTAATCATTATTGAGCACTTGCCATGGACTGGGCAGTGCAGAAGACTATCCTTACATAAGCTCATTTAATCCTCCAATTAACCCTATGGAACGTGTAAACTAGTATGACTTTTTTTTTAAGAGGTGGGGAAACTGAGGCATAGATCATTAAACTCATTCCCCCAAGGTCACATAGCTGTTAAGTGATGAAGGTGGACCCAGCCCCAAGGATGGTCCCCCACCTCTGTGTCCTTAGTCATGTCACAGCAGTTAGCAGTCAGTGTGACAGTAGTTACAAGGAGCACATTGCTTCTGTACCTTCTGAAAAACCAGCTGAGTCATTATTATTAGCAAAGGTCTAGGTTTAGATAGACTTGAAACCGGTTCGTCACAGTCAAAAAAAGTTACAAATAAGCTAGGGAGGAGCCTCTAATGAACCCTAGGATAGTGGAGGGTGTTGGAAATTTCACTGTAGATGCATGTTGAGTTTCATATAGACAGACAGACAGACATATAGCTAGATGGTGAATAGACAGATACTTGATTGATAGAGAGATGATGGATGGATGGATGGATGGATAGATGGATGGATGGATGGATGGATGGATGGATGGATGGATGGATGGATAGAGAGAGAGAGAGAGAGAAAGAGACAGGCAGATAGGCACATAGGTATTTCCATGGGTTTGAATACACATGTGCATTTCCTAACTTATCTCATTGAAGGCCTAGAGAACGTCACCTCAGTAACAAGGACTATTCCCAGCATCCAGATCTTGGTTTTTAATACCACTTTCCCTATAAAAAGAACCAGAATTTCTTAGAGAAATGGCTGATTTCAGGGCTGAGGCAGGAAAATACATGGTGAGCCTGGCGTTTCCCCATGTGGCCCTGAATGGTCTGGGGTGGGGATTGTCAATGTTGATAGACTGGTCTTGGCTTCTTTATTGGAATCACCAAGGAGCAAGTGCTGCCGGGGAAGGCACCTCATGATTGGCACTTTTGTACGTCAGCTACCATGGCTTTATACCTATCTGCCCTAAGCTGCTGTTGTCTCCAACCTGAAGTGCGCAAGGACTTCAAAGGCCTGCACCTCCAAAGTCAATCTCGTTTTTCTTAGGTACTGATCTAGGTTGGCAGCTGCCGTAATTCCCATAAGGTTGGCACCTACCTGGGACAACTTGGTCCATTGGGTCATACTTGGTTTCCCTGATTCCATACGCCTAGATTCCAGAGACCCCAAGTGTGATTAAAAGGACTAACTTATAAGACAAAAGGTCCCCCACAAGAGTTGTGAGGAAACACTTCCTCCCGTAAGACAGTCTTGGGGAGGTGTCTGCTCAACCTAGCCATGAGCACTGAGGTCAAGAGGGGCCAACTGGACTCCCTATTGGAGTCTGCCCCACCCTATAGGTGATTCACTGCTTGGGCCTTCTACAGGGTGTCCCTGGTGAAGAATCTGGGCGTTGGTCTGGTGAGCTGTAGGATCTGCTAACCATGGCATGAGGCACCTTCCTTGTAGAAAACCATGACACTGGGTAAACATAAATGTTGTCTCATGGCCAGGCTCTTTGTTGCTGCCTGGAGGGCTGCTATGGTGATTCTGATTCATCCCCCACACTGGGGTGTAAAGAATCCTGTTTTGGAAGGCCACTGGATAATTCGTAAAAAAGGAAAAAGGGGAAAGAAATCATTTGTTCTGCCCCTCCCTCCCAAGACACTTAAGTGCTTTCTCAGAGGCTGTGTGTGAGGTGGCCAGTTTGGCCAATGGTACAGCCCTTTTAAGTCGTACTGCTTTTTCAAAAAAAAAAAAGTCAAAAAGCAAAGGACTTGAAAAAGGAAACGCTGAGGTCATCCTTGCCTTCTGGATGTAGACCCCAGTCCCGTTGAGGTTGTCTGGGAGACTGAAAAGGAGGACCCACAGCTCATAGCAGAGGGTGTTGAGGAACACCAGGTAAATACCCAAAAAGCAGAGAGAAGATGTGGGAGGAGTTAGAGACAGACAGGAGACCCCACACACACAAAAAGAGGAACACTTATCTGCCTGGAGGTTTGTTTAACAATAACAAGCTCTTCGATGATCAGAACAAAATGGCGGCTCAGAATGGAAGTGGGGTTCAAGTTGTCAGTTACAGGGTGGGGGACAGAAGCTCGTTTTTTGGTTAAGGACCTAATGTAGTGCTTACAGGGATTGATGTATACTGTATACTGTGTATGGGATATTTAATGATATATGATACGATGCTATGTAATATATAATGTGCATTGTATACTAGAAACTATGTCATATTATAAACTGATGTTACTGCAATATAAACTAAAGGGGAAAAAATTATGTTTAATAGAAAAAAGCAGGGAGAAGAGGGCTTGACCATGTAGTGGACAGGGGGCTTCCCAGGGAGACTCTGGTGGTTGAAGGTACCAGCCCCTTCCCTTGCCTGTCTTTCATCTTATCAGGCAGAAACTGAAACTGAAACTTAAGTAACTCTGAGACTAAATCAGTTTGAAAAGAAAAAGGAAAACAACAAACAAAAAGACCAATGTTTGCTATGTTTTTACCCTAGGTAAAGGGAGAGGGGAAAAAATTAAATAAATTGTATGAACATATATATAACATTTTAATATAAATGTAGAATTAATTTCATATGTATATATATGTGTGCCTCAATTAAAACAAAGTTTCATAATTTGACCCAATTGGGACTCCAAAATCTATATATTAAAAAATGCATGAGAGATTTTGTATAATTATATAATATACAACAAATGTTATATATTAAAATTTTTAACAAAAAGACAAAAAGAAGCTGAATGGCTTTTTGCCTTTTCTACCTAAGTCTGACATTGACTTTAGCATTTGTCCACTCGTTTTGTGGATAAAATCTATGGACTTAATACTGGGGCTCCAATTACTAAATTTGAACATTGTGCTCCTATAATCTTAGGGAAATAGCTAAATATAAAATAATTAAAAACAGATATGCCTTACTTTAACTATAGGCTGGCCTAAATTTCCTGGAGTCATCAAAACCCATTGCCTTAGGGCCTCCCCGGTGGCACAGCGGTTTAGCGCTGGGTTTCGAAACTGCCCGCAGCTCTGCAGCACCAGTTCGATCCCCGGCTGCTCCCGGGCTACTGGAGAAGGGTCTCACATGGCGCGCAGACCTCTCCTGCCGCCCGCTGCTCCCCTCAGCAGTGTACTTCGGTCCTTCTGCCTGGTCTGCTCCCTGCTCTGGCTCTGGTGAATTCTCTCACCCTCCCGCGCTTCTGACTGTACCCAGTGCTTGTATAAATAAATAAATAAATCTTAAAAAAATAAAATAAAATCATACCTTAAAAAAAAAGTATATAAAAAAAACCCCATTGCCCTAAAATAGTCTATATGGTTATAGACCCTTTAACTCAATACATGATAACTTAAAGTAAGTATCTGGCACTTAAAAAATTGGTTAGGTAAAATGGGACCCCATGGACTCTCAGTTAAAATAGTTAATAAAATCCAATGTAAGTTAAAACAGAGCCTTCAAGGATTAAAACTTATTATACAAAACCTAATTAATAAAGAAGTGATTATCCCCACTGCTTCCCCATTTGACAACCCAATTTTGCTTGTTCTAAAATCCAGAAAAAAGTAACGGCACCTCATGGTGGATTACTACGGCTATCACCTTGCTAATGTGGTTCGCACCATCAGGACCTCCATACCCAATATCCAATACTGACTGTTCCATCAACAACAGCTCAATACTTTGCACTCAGAGATCTGGCTCACATGTTCTTTTCAGCTCTTATTTCAACAGCTCCTTAGGTGAAGTTTACCTCCCCCTGCAAAAGGACAAAATTTACGTTTTCCAAATTGTCGGTGAGGAAAGTGTAAGCGCTGCCTTTGCACAAGATCTTGGTTGACAGGATCTTCCCAGCATCCACCTTTCTCTAGAAGCACAGGTATGACACTCTCCTCCATGGAGATTCACCTGCCATTAAGGACATGCAACCCAACATCCTTTCATTCTTTTTGGGTTCTCTTAGAACCCAGGAGATGAAGCCTCCCTGCTCCCCCTTGAGTATAGACCAGGGCTACTGACTAATTTTAAAAATCAGAGGAGGGGGGCCTCCCTGGTGGCACAGGGGGTTAAGCACCACACTATGAAGCAATCCGCAGCCTCTGCAGCACAAATTTGATCCCTCGGCCAAGGTGCTGACCCACATGACAGCTAGGGAGAGCAACCCACATGGCGCAGCAGACCTCTCCTGTCTCGCCTGCTGCTCCCCTCAGCAGTGTATTTCAGTCAGTCTGCCTGTTCTGCTCCCCACTCTGTCTCTGGTGAATCCTCTCACCCCCCACACCTCTGGCCTGTACCCCAGCTCTTGTATGCATAAATAAAATAAATCTTTAAAAAAATAAAAAATAAGAACCAGAGGAGAGGGAAGGAGTGACCGTGTAGGGGAGGACTCTGGCAACTCCAATGAAGCGATCAAGGCTGATATTACTGTGATGCCGCCTTAATAACTGGCCCTGCTCTGGTGAGAGCAGAAAGGCGTTTCATCCCGGGGTCTGCTTTACCCAAGGCCCAGAGCCCCCGACTAATCATGAAAAACAAACAAAAACCCAAAAAAACCCACATCAGCAAGCCCAGGATGAAGGACATTCTACAAAATAGGCCATAAAATAAGGAAAGACGGAGACATTGACCCAGAGTCGACTAGGAGATGGGGTGATTTAAACGCTCTGTGTTTGACCAGAACATGGCACGGAGTGGACACTGATGAAGAAAGTCAGGCAGTGAACACAGATGTACAGTGTTAATTTCTTAGTTTGACAAGTATTCCATGGTTTTATAAGATTTTCACTTTGGGGGAGACTGGGTGAACTGTGTATAGAAACTGTTCACACGACAACTTTTCTGTGACTCTACAGTAATTCCAAAGTCAAGTGTTGCCTGAAGGACAATTCGCTTAGGTGACCTCTTGTCTGGAGGATCTAATCTCGTACCGGCGCAGGAAATCAAGCGATGTGAGACCTCCCTTTATGGAGATCGCCTGAAGTGCACAAAGTCCCACTTTTTAATAGCAGGCAGGCAGCCCTCCCATGAGGGGAGGAGGCTGCACCATTTGCTATCTTGAGATTTCTTCCGGATCTATGATTCCAACGGAGAGGAATTAGATTGCCTTCAGTGCCGGCAATGTTGGCTAGAATCTATGAAAGCCAAGAAGTATATAAAATATGGACTATTTTGAAATATTATATATTTAGTGTGCAAAGACAGTGACTGTATTCTGTAACTAAACCTCATGAAATAACACGTTTTTATGCAAACAAGAACTAGAATTTTTAAAAAGCAGACAAAAATCTTTAAGAAGTACTACTTCTAAGTAGTTTTGCTTGCTTTTCCAGTTCATGTGGACTGAAAATGCCTTTTAAAATCCAGTATTTTTTTTAATTGAGGCATAATCAACCTATAGCATTCTACTAGGTTCAAGTGTCTGATACAATGATTTTATATTTGTATATATTGAAATGACCATTAAAATAAATCTAGTTAACATCTGTCATTGCACATAGTCACATTTTTTTCTCTCGTGATTAAAATCCCATCTTTTTGAATGAGATTTTTGTTAAAGATTTTTAAATTTTTAATTATTTATGCATACAAGAAGTGGGGGGCATGCAAGAGGGGCGGGGGTTGGGAAGATTCACCAGAGATAGAGTGGGGAGCAGAACAAGGGAACTACTGCAATCCACTGCTGAGGGGAGCAGCAGGAGAGACAGGAGAGGTCTGCTGTGCCATGTGGTCAGCTTCCTGGCCAGGGATCAAACTCCAGTGGCTGGCGGGAACTTGTTAGTGCTGAGATTTTAACCCTTACACCAACCAGGGAGGCCCGAAAGATATTTTTGTAGAAGACACCCTACAATATATTTGGTGAATTGTGACGGTTTCAGGTTAAATGCTCAAAACTGTAATTCTAAAGACCAATGACAGTTAAGATGTAAAAATTAAGTTCTATTTAAATGTGTAAGAACACATCTGTGCACAGCAAGATAAGCGTTTCTGTTTGTTCTTAAAAGTTCAGTATGATGATGAGGAATTAAAGTCCAACCATCCAGATAGCCAAATAGCGGATGAAAGAAATGGACTCTGAACTCCCCAAAGACCAGAACATTCTCCTAACTGTTTTGGCTCTTACATTGTAACAGGCATGAAAAACCCATTCTTCTGCCACTGTGGCTGTCTGTCACATAGCTTTATGCTTTTCCATTCTTAAATATTGACCCATCAAGTTTATTAATAGATAATGGAATAAGAACTTATAAGGCATTCACTGAAAAATAAGAATGGGAGGTGGAGAGCCAGGAAACTAATTTGGGTTCAACATTCAGAGAAATAGCGTATTCGAGATATTCATGATTGAAATATTTTCACTAGCACATGTATTAACTAGACCCGTGGGTGGATTTCTACATAAGTCCATGAAGGCAGAGAAACGTATCATCCTAGGGCCAGTATTGATTTACCGTGAACTGTAAGGAGGTTGTCCACACGGAGATGACTTTGTGTGTGAATATACCCCAGGTAACTGACACGTGTGTTTGCAAACAGCAGCTGATCTCTGTTGGCACCTATACAACCTGGATAGTCTTTGATTTTTGAGTGAGGCAGCTACAAAGTTCACTCCTATGTTTTGCTCTGGTTTATCAATGCAAAAAAAAAAAAAAAAGGTGTGTTGCTAAGTGACAACAAAAATGTGTGGACCACAGAGAGCCTTTTCCTTTGAGCAGCGACCGCTCAGACCTTTTGAAAAATCCAAGGGACTCCACTAAGAGTGCATGGGATGTAGGTGCCTTTGCTACCCTGGTTTCTTGAGAATCAGTAACCCTTGGCTCTACGCCCCTGGAAGTGGCTGGGACCTGGACCGCACAGGTGCCGGCGTGAAGAGCTGTTGATGAACTTGGATTAGGTAGGGGTGACGTGCGGAGAACACCATCCTGGCCCGCGAGAGCACAGAGAGAGGACTATTGCCTCTGACTCCCCTGCAATGCTCCGCTGCTCCCTTCATTCGCCTTCAGCGACCGTGGCCGTGACAGACGTAAGCACGGATGCAGAGCTGGGTATCTCCGTGTTGCTTTTTTCTCATTTTTTTTCTGACTGTTCCACCTTGAGCAGATTCCCACTAACTTTTCTGAGAAGCACAAGACAAAGCCACAGTTGCCCCCAAGAAAAGCCAGGACTTTGGGGGTCAGGGAGATCTCAGCTGCCTCCTGGCTCTACCACACACCAGCTGGCTGATCCCAACCATCAACTTTATTTTGAGCTCCAATTTGCTAATTTGTCAAGGGGGAACAGCAGCGCCTGCCTAAGGGCATTGCAGCGAGCGCTGAGATCCTGCGCCCAGCACAGGGGCGCAGCTGCTGACCAGTCCACCTGCCCGGCTCCTCCTTCCACCCTCTACCAGTCTTCTCTCTTTGCCACGCTTCTCTATCTCCTTACCCATCAAGTAACCTGCATTATCTTGAGAAGAAAGTAAGTTTTTAAATATTTTCTCCTTACTGAATAAATCATTTTTGTTTCTAATTTGGAGATCTCTTGATTTCAAGCTTCTCAGTGTCTCTGACAAATGTTTACAAATTGTGATGGACTTTCCTTCTGTGCCCAGTAAAGAACACTCTTCTTTAGCTTTGATACAGCCCCAGTTCCCACTAGAGGACTCTAGAAAGGACAATAAGGGGTACCTCAGTGGACTTCAGCCAATCACCTGCTCCCACTGTGATACTAAACTGCTCTCAACCACGCAGATCCTCCCTGCTATGGAATTGGATTCAACCAATCAGATACTTCCACTGTGATACTGAGCTGGGCTCAACCAGTCCTACACCCCCAGTGGGACACTCACCTGCGCTCAGCCAGTCAGATGTGTCCAGTGGGTGTCTCTGTGGGATGAGTGATTCAAAGGAGCAAGGAGAGCAAGGCAGTCACAGTGCCTGTCTGCAAGTACCAAGTGCCAAGGGCAACCAGCCTGGCCATAGCTCAGGGTGCAGCTTACCTTTCGCCCTCAGGTGGTTTCATCCTGGTTCTCAGGGCTTCTAGTTCCAGGTAGCAACTCTGGAAATGGATCAAAGAAGTAAAGCACTCCTGAGGTCTTTCTAGAATCATTTTCCATCTTTTGTGCCATTGCCTTGGGAGTCTCTCTGTCCTAGAAAAAGTGACGTGCTACCCAGTTTCTCCAGGAAGCCTGGCTGGTGGGTGCTGCTGACGTCTAACTTTAATAACCCCAGGCTGTTTCTTTTCCTTCCACTTCTTTATTTCCACCTGTACATGTTTGCGTGTCTGCACCATTATGCACATCTGTGTGTGTGTGCACGCGTGTGCACTTCCTTCTACTCAATCTTCTCATGTTAAAGTCCAGTCTGGAGTCACAAAATTTGAGAAGTTACCTTTGGGCCTCCCTGGTGGTGCAAGGGGTTAAACAGCTATGAAGCTGTTCGCAGCCTCTGCAGCACGAGTTCCATTCCCTGCCAGGGAGCTACCCACATGGAGCAGCAGACCTCTCCTGTCTTGCCCGCTGCTCTACTCAGCAGTGTGTTTCAGTAGATCTGCCTGTTCTGTTCCCCACTCTGTCTCTGGTGAATCCTCTCACCACCTTCACCTCTGGCCTGTGCCCCAGTTCTTGTATGCATACATAAATAAATCTTTAAGGGAAAAAAAAAGACATTACCACTGATTAAAAACCAGTAAAGTAAAACAATCAACAAAAGTATCTCTTGGCTCCTCCATATCACCTGCTTCAAAGCCCTGGGGGTAGTAGGGGAATTAGTACCTGTGTGGTGCTCCCCATGTGCTCCAGCAGGTAGTGTGTGCTCAGTAAGGGTCAGCCATGGCCATTGCAATGCCTGCCCTTAAATCATCAGTGAGGACTTTCCAGATCTCACCACCCCTTAGGGACTTCATCGCTCCCCTCCCCAAATTCATATGCTGTTTCCTAAACCCAGGTACTGCAGATGTGGCTGCACTTAGAGCCTTTAAAGAGGCCATTAGGGTGAGAATGAGGTCCTGAGAGGGGCTCCAATCCAGTGCCAGGGGTGTCCTCATAAGAAGTGGCAACCAGGTAGGACACAGGGTGGCGTCTCCGAGCCAAGGAGAGCGGCCTCAGACGAACCCAGCCTGACAGCCCCGAGGTCTTGGACCAGGTGACCTCACAGCCACAAAAGAGCAAATTCCTGTGTGGTTCTGTCTTGGGGGTTCACGATGGCGGTCCCAGCAAACCAGTACAGCCCGAGCTCCAGCGCTACCGCCGAGCTGTCTCTAACCTCACGGCCCCGTCCTGGACACCTCCAGGCCTCCCCTCTTGGGGCGCACCCGGCTCCTCTGTGAAACGTGCCCACATTGTTGCACAGCCCCCTGGTTTCCACGCTTCTCCCACCATGGCCGTCTTCTTTCACGGTGCCACCTCCTACCTGTAGGCCGAGGCCTCCAAACCCGTGGCTCTCAGGTCACTCCTTCTACCATCTGCAAGACCTTCCAAGCGCTGCAGACACCTGCGTGGCAAACCCTGCGCCCACGCCCAGCCAAGGCCAGAGTCCTTGCATCTGGACTTTCCCCATTTTCTCTCCTACCTTCGTGACTGTCTCAGTGACGCAGGCCATGAAGTCATTCCGCCATCACTGATTTCCTTCCTCTGCCAGCCCGTGGTCCCCAAGCCGCATCAATCATTTTCTACAAGGTTTCCCTTTCCCTTCCCGGCACTCTTGGTCACCGCGCAAATCGTCACTCACCCTCACTCACCCAGCGCTTGGCAATCCCTTCCTTGTCTTCCTCTCTTCAGTTCGGATTCCACCCTTCAAGGCGGTATTTTCCTAAACACAAATTATGCTATTTTCTTGTCAAAATATCTCTGTTGCCTAATTTAACAAGGCCCACATTCCTTCCATCGGCATTCATGGTTTTCTATGGTCTATTAAACATCCTTCCTTTTCAACTTTAAAGGATATTTTGACACAAGCTGGCTTCTAGAAAAATCTCTCAATATGCTTGGCACTGATGTCGTGTCAGACTATTTCGCGATCGGAGTAGGCGGCTGACCCTGCAGACAGCAATATTTCTCTTCTGCCTCTGTGTTGTCCTTGTCTTCTGTCCATGACAAGACTTACCTTCCAAGTAGGTCCCATCCGGGAATGAGAAGAGCAGAATTCTGATATTTTTACATAAAAGCTGAATTGTTTTTATTGGGGTAACATGGATTTCCAGAGCTGTATTTGATTTAGGGGGACAGGTTCACGCCTCTTCGTTATATGTTACCTCACACCACCACCCACCACCAAAGCACCCATGATTCATTGGCCCTCCCCACTTTGCTCACCCACCTGCTCCGTAGCTGCACTCTACAGCCAGGCCTCTAGGGTTTGCTTTGGTTTCGTTTTATTTGTTCCTTTTCCAAGGGCTATTTTTAACTCCATGGACCCTCATCACAGTTTATAGACGCTCATCTACAAGCCGGGGCCCATGGTGTGGGCCCAGGCAGCGTCGGTCCTAGGCCTTCACCTCCCTCTGTGTTGCCTGCACTGACGACTTCAAATGCTCAGTGCCAGGGGTGCAAGGCCTGTGCCCAGTGCGCCCAGCCATGTCCAGACAGGCCGGTGCCCGTGCTGGGTGAAGTCCTGGGCACTCACCACTTCCCTCCAGTCTGTTCTGCGGCTCCAAGAGCTACAGGTCCCCAGGGGGGATGTTCACGGAAAACTGGGTCTTGGCAGGAAGGGGAGGTTCTGTGGGGAGGGGGGGCAGTTTTGGAGTTTTCCACGCCCCCGGGGCAGAGAGAACTGTGCAGGCAGGTGCCTTGTGGACCGCGGTGCATGGGGTCGGTGGGGAGGGTTGGGGTGGGGTGGGGTGGGGGGTAGAGTGGGGGGTAAGGGAGTGGGGGAGCAGGGCGGGGCAGGGGAGGGGGGCTGAGCCTCATTGCCCCCGGGGAGGAATGCACCAGGAGAGACCTCAGCCAGCGGTGCGCAGTTCCTAGGCTGGGATCATTTAGACAAATGAGAGATTTTTTTTTTTTTTTAAAGGCGTAGCTTTCGCTCATGTTTTCTGTCTTCTTAAGGGTTTGCCCAAATCTGCATCAACGTGTCGTAAAATCATTTTGTTTCCATGTCTGCTTATTTTGCGCTTACAAACTATGTTGGTGTCATCTGCTATGGGCAGAGAAAAGGTTTTCTGTCTTTTTTTTTTTTAAAGATTATTTCTTCGGGGACTATTAAATATAGTTTTTAATCTGCTTCACGTGGTTTTAATTTTAGTAACACCCAGAAGAATATCCATGTATGAATCAGCCTGAAATAATGAAATGGAATAATTGTGTTTGGGGGAAGTAGGTCAGTTCACAGTTACCATTAAAAAGGTAACGTCTTGTAGCGTAGCTCTCGCTCAGACTCAGTCAGCAAATCTATTGCTCTGTCCCCCATTCCATGTGTTTTTAACTTGATATCACTGATCAGAAATGGGGGAGCTGGGGAGCAAGTTTTGAAAACCTGAAGTTTTTTAACCTGAAGCTTTACTTCAGGTCAGACTGTCATCAGCAAGGTTACTCCAGTGACATTACCCCTGATTGGAGAAGTTTCATGCAGGTTCTTCCCAAATGGGGGCCATGACTCATGTGGGTTAACAGGCTGCCCCCCCCCCAGCCCCCTCCCCAGGTTAGACCCCGGGACAGCTGAGGGGGCATGAAGTGGTGCTGCCACCTGGTGGTCATGAGGGGTAACCCACATTCACCCCCTCACTTCCCCCTGGGGCACCCCACTTCTAGCTCCAGTCTGCTCTGATCACAGACATTTATTGAACTTACCTGAGAACCAGGCACTGGGATAATTACTCAGGGGACCGACCTGTCTCTATCGCTTTTCCTTTGCTTTTTACCATTTACGACACAGTTTATTTAATTTCACGCAATTGCTTTCTTGGGAAAACTCATTCTTTTAGCCTCTCCATCCTTCTCTGGGCTCTCAGTTCTTGTTCAGTTCCCTTAGAAAAGGTTGTTTCTCTTTCTTTTTTAGGTTCCATTTGTGAGCCAAGAATGACATTAATCATTACTTAAAGGTGAAAATGGCCTCTGTTAAACATTGTTCCAAGGAAATCATGCAGTGGGTGACTTTTCCGTGAATTCCTAAAGGGCTTTGAAGGACCCAGAGGTCCACAACCCCCCTTTGTCTTCTCATCCAGCTGTGTCTACACCACTTTTACCCACTTTTCCTGAGGCACCAACACTGAGGAACGCGATGTATCATTCTCACCCATTTTCCATTTTCTACTAATAATAAATGTTGCTTTTTTACTATTTTTCATCATAAGTGTGAACCCTTTCAGCTCTCTGTGGATTAATCCAGATTTTAAAGAGATTATTTGTGAACATTTTCATCATTAATAAATTGTTTTTAGGGGGGGAGGGAGGAATTGGGGTCAAAATTGGGGTTGCAATTGTATGGGGAATATAAAAATAATAAAAAAGTGGGAAAAAAATAAATTACTTCTAGAGAAACTCCATTGAGTTCAAATAAGTAGCCAAAAGCTTTTGAAATATACTTTACTGAGCATGAGAATTTTCTGTAATTAAAAGACATAAATTAGGGGCTATTTTGAGAAACTGGTTCATAATGTAGATTTGCTACATCCTAGATTCATTTATCGTGGATCTCTAAATAACACAATCTCCTGGTTGCATTTAAATTGTGAGTCAATTTTAGTACATTTAGAAATAGAAGTAGTTACAAATCCAGTGGGATAAACACAGAGTCAGTGAGAATCAACGAATTTGGAAGAACTACTCAATTTCAGGATTAGTTCCACTAATTGTCACCTACCTGAAATACTCTTATTGTGATCAGGGGGTCATGGCCTGGCACCCTACTTCTGTCCTCTGTAGAACACACAGGGCTGTAAGCCGCGTTCCACAGTGACAGACAAACAAAGATGAGCAACTGATTAAAAAAAAAAAAAAAAAGCTTTTTTAATAAATACAAATTTCTGACTCAGAACTTGGCTTCCCAGCGTTCCCGGTGACTGATCAAGCACTGAGGATATTATCCTGCAAGAATTTGCTGGCCGCTCTCTGTGTGCCTTATCTCCGATTGCAGGTGAAAAAAAGGACTTGAAAATATTATTCATTAGTAACCAAACAACTCCTTGCATTCCAAGAACTCCAAGAGAAGTATAAACCACTCCAGACTCTCTCGAGCGAGCGGGAAAGGCAAAAGTCACACATGGTTTGTCCTAGGCAGGGTAAGAGCCACAAGTCACCCCTGGGGTGCTGGGTGCAGATGGGGGCAATTGGTGAGCATCAGGCTATTGTGGAGTAAGGAGGAGCCACAGCAGGGACTGCTCCCAGCAGTGCTAATGAGCTGCAGATAACGGGGAAATTGAGACACAAAAGGACATAAATGTCATGATTTTATTTAAAAGTCCATACAAAATTTGCAACCAGGCAAAAGGCTTCTGTTTACCATCATGCACGGGTAGGGCCTCCCCAGTGGTGCAGCAGGTTGAACGCAACCCTATGAAGCTGTTTGCAGCCTCTGCAGCGCGGGTTCGATTCCCAGCCCTCCAGGGAGCAACCTTGCGCGCTGCTCCCCTCAGCAGTGTACTTCAGTCAGTCTGCCTGTTCTGCTCCCCACTCTGTCTGGTGAGTCCTCTCACCCCCCACACCTCTGGCCTGTACCCCAGCTCTTGTATGCATAAATAGCAAATCTTTAAAAAACAAATCAAAACAGCACAAGAATTCTCCAAAATGTAGAGCAGAGGGCTCAAGAACGTGAGTCCCAGAGAAATATCCAGAAGTTAACACTGACCTGTGAGCTTGTGGTTTGAAGACACAACAAACGAATGTGCCCTGGAACTTGGGTGAACTTGGGTGCAGGGGAGACCTGGACTTTGGCCTTCTGTGGACAGGGGGAGGATCTGAGCTCCCACATCCCCCAGGGGCCCCTGAGAGGCCGTCACCTCAGTGAAGAGTGGGTTAGCAAAGGCTTGCTGTCATGCCCAAGGATCCCCACCCCTTTTTCTTTCCTCCCTCACCTCCTGCCTTCTCCCTCCCAGAGATTTGTAGGAAGGAGAAAGTCTAGAAGTCCTGGCTTAGTAACCCTGAGAAGAAGCTATAAATCATCCTCCAAAAGGCTTGTGCGGCTGCTTGGTGGAAGGAAAGCCGGCTATTGCTGTTCTGTCCAGCTACTGTCAGTGTTGATAACAAACAGGTCTGAGCATATCCTAATGATTCCCCAGCAGTGTACGTCATTCTGCTAGTTGCACCTTTTTTTTTTCTTCAGTGTTCAGGAAAAAAATATTGAGGAAATTTCATGTATTTAAATGCAAATTGAGTTTTGGTTTGCACTATTTACACTATGAAAATATATTACGTCAACCCAGTACCTCCGATCACATGAGTCTTAAGAGTCAAATACAACCCTAAAAAGGTGTCAACATGTCAGATCTTAGTTTCCTCATATAAGGTCTTATTCATTAAATGGCTGAGTGTTTGTGAATAAATATCATTCCTATTTTTAAGATCCAAAGACAGATCATGAATGAACTATACCGATAATTACAGAATTTAATATTTATAGACATCTGTCACTTTACATTTTAAGATAGTCTTGCCATATGTACTGCTTTCTTTTAATTCCAGTAATTAAAGTTTATGAACATATACTGTGAAAATGTAGCTGTAACACAGTTAAATTGGTCATCAGGCGACTTTCTTCCCGATAAGCTTCCTAATTTTTAAAGGAGAATTATTACAAAGGTGAAGTCTACTCTAGAATCTTGTTCCTTTTTTATTAAAAAAAAAAAATTGTTGTGTCCCTTTAAGCCACTAAAGTTCATCCTAGCAATATGCCCTAGAGCCTTGGGGATGTGACTGGACTTAGATGTCATTATTTGTACTTGTCATTATGTAACATGTGAAATGTATCAATAACTTGCTAAAACTTTTGCCTAACAAGGAAAACTCATTCCCAATCTTCACTGCTTCTGTTTCTTTTGAAGTAGGCTGGAGACCTCCTAAGGTGGAGACACGTCCTTCTAGCATCTTCTACAACATCCAAATTGATTGTCATGTAGTTGAGGTGGATGGAGTTGGTTTTCTGCTTTTGAGCTTGTCTTAAATAGCACCACAGATTAGAATGGATTCTCCAAATCCAGGCTGGATTTGAATCAGCCCTCAAGCATTAAAATTTCTATATACATTTTAAGTTTTATCAGCAAAGGCAACAATTCCCCAACTGTTCTCTGTGGGTGATGAGTGGGAGCAATGACTTTCTCTTTTCAAAGTAAAATTTTATGGATTTACAATATTACATAATTTTTAGGGTACATCTTCACCTCTGTGTGTGTATAAGCCTCATCTCACCCACCACGGAAGTTCTAGCGCCTTCCCGCTGGCAGACTGACCCCCTCTAGCTTCCCCTATTTTCCTCTTTCCAGCCCCCTCTGGTAACCACTATATTTTTCATAGAATCTAACAGTTATTTCTGTTGGAATTTGTTTGTTTACTTTGGTTATTTATATTCCATATGTGAGAGAAACCATATAGCAATAATCTTTTACTTTCTGACTTATTTCACTTAGTATTATAATCACCTCAAGTTCTACCCATGTTGTAAAAGGCAAGACTTCATCCTTTTTCAAAAAAAGATTTATTTCTTTATGCATACAAGAGCTGGGGTACAGGCCAGAGGTGTGGGGGATGAGAGGATTCACCAGAGACCGAGCAGGGTGCAGAAAAGGCAGATTGACTGAAATACACTGCTGAGGGGACCACCAGGTGAGTCAGGAGAGGTCTGCTGCACCCTTGGGTCAGCTCCTTGGCCAGGAGATTGAACTCACGCTGAAGAGGCTGTGGACAGCTTCATAGGTTGTGTCCCAACCCCTTGTACCACCAGGGAGGCCCAAGATTTCATCTTTTTAATAACTGAGTTGTAACTTCTTTACGTAGTCACTCATCACTGGGCATTTAGGTTGTTTCCAATTGGCAATAGTGAATAATGAACAATGGTTTACTTGGTGGATGGAAAATCTTCAAGTGCACAGAAACCTAAGAATATATTCTTAGCCCATTTGAAACTCAACTGTCCACATTACTGTGGATCTGGGTGCAGGAGGGGGCATGTTTTGAAAGCTCAAAGAGTTGACAGGCTCCTGACCATGAAAAGTCATTACATATCCACCTCTGTGAAGGAGAGACACCACTTCCCCACCCCTACTTACATGCAGCCACCCTGGATAACAAGCCCCAGTGTGCCATGAATTGGACTTCCTGAGTGGGGGAGCTACTGGCAACTTGGGGTGGAATTGATGGCAGAGATGATGGCTGCCATTTTCTTTTTTTAAAAGATTTATTTATTTATGCATACAAGAACTGGGGTACAGGCCAGAGGTGAGGGGGTGGGGGTGAGAGGATTCACCAGAGACAGAGCGGGGAGCAGAACAGGCAGATCTACTGAAATACCCTGCTGAGGGGAGCAGCGGGCAAGACAGGAGAGGTCTGCTGCACCATGTGGGTAGCTCCCTGGTCAAGGATCAGACTAGTTCTGCAGCGGCTATGGATAGCTTCATAGTGCCGAGACTTGGCCCCTTGTTGTTTGTTGTTTTTTTTTTAATTAAAGAAAGGAGCTTAGTTTTACTTTCTCTGTGCATTTGTAAAACACCCAGGACCAACATAGAAAAAAATATATATCTCCTATGAAAAAATTATACTTAAAAAAAAAAAAGGGTCTAAGGAGAATTAGTGCTTTAGCCTCAGGGAAACTCTAGCAACTCCAGTTGGTCCAAGGAATTGAAAAGATAGAGAATATAACAGGAGGAAAGATAAAGAGAAGTTTCTGAGGGTGAGGGGCTCAAAGTGGGCCATGGGTAGTGGGTCTGGGTTCAGGGAGCGGCCGTGCTAGTAGCCGTGGTGTTAGTGGAAGAGGCCCATATTCACATGGAGTCACAGGACCTGGGTGGCCCCTGAGAGAGTCAAAAGGGGGACCTCAGGGGAAAGACTTGCTGCCTGGAGGCAGCCCAGGATGAGCATTCCAGGTGGTGGGCAGGGTGGTGGGCAGCCAATACCAGGATGTGGTGTCTCCTGTCCCAGGTATCTCCTGTCTGGGACCTGCTTAGCCCCTTTCTTGCTGTTCCCCTCCAGAAGGTACTGAGACTTGTGAAAAGCTCTCAGGCCTCAGCAGTCTGTCTTCATCCAAACTTATTTAGCTGGGCATTTGCCCATGAGGGGGATGGGTAATTTGGGGATTTTGTGGGGAGGCTATTATTGGGAATAACCTTCCTTCTCTCTTTACACACACTAATTCTATTAAAGATCTTTCACACTGAGAGTCTACTTCCTTTGCATGGGTCCCTTAACAGTTTGGGGTCCCCGTGTGCCCCTCCATCATGCACGGACAGGGTCTTATCTGTCCAGTTAAGATTGGACTTTAGAGAGGGGGCGGAGCAACATGGCGGCGAGGAGACGCTGCGAGTAAGATCTCCCATTAAAAAAAGTTAATAGGGAGGAAAAGCGGCAGGTCCCAGTGAGAACTGGGACACGGAAGATAAACGGACGACTCCAGCAAACTGCCCGAAGAAGAAAGTTGCCATAAAAGAGGACGAGAAGGGAGGGAAGCGCAGAACCCTGCTCCCCTCCCCCGCCCACAAAGTCGGCACTCTCCGACCAGCAGAAAGGAGGGAAACAACAAACCAAAACGGCCAACAAGAAAAACGGACGCAGCAAGTGGGACTGTGAGTGGAAAGGAACTATTGCAGCCACCACACCCCGTGAACGGGAGAGGCGAACCCTGCAGGATCCGCCGCGGAGGTGAGCTCCAGGCGCCATTAAAGAGAGCCACGCCCCCCAGGAGGAGACCAGCACCAGCACACAGCCCCAGCCGCCCGGTAAGCTTGCGTGCGGAAAGCGGCGCGGATCCGGACCGGATCGCAGCTGCCCAGGTCCCCGCGCCTGCGACCTAGGCTTGCGGGGAGACGGCGGAGGCCCTCCCTGAGTGAACAGGAACAAGGCGCCCAGGCAGGGGAGCGGGATTCAAAAGGCGCCATTCCCGCGCCACTGATCTGGGCTACAGCCCGCGTCCTGGAACTGAGGGCTTTGGAACTGAGACCCGGGGCACGAAATTAGGGGGAGACGGCGGAGGCCCTCCCTGAGTGAGCAGGAACAAGGCGCCCAGGCAAGGGAGCTGGATTCAAAAGGCGCCATTCCCGCGCCACTGATCTGGGCTACAGCCCGCGTCCTGGAACTGAGGGCTTTGGAACTGAGACCCGGGGCACGAAATTAGGGGGAGACGGCGGAGGCCCTCCCTGAGTGAGCAGGAACAAGGCGCCCAGGCAGGGGAGCGGGATTCAAAAGGCGCCATTCCCGCGCCACTGATCTGGGCTACAGCCCGTGTCCTGGAACTGAGGGCTTTGGAACTGAGACCCGGGGCACGAAATTAGGGGGAGACTGCGGAGGCCCTCCCTGAGTGAGCAGGAACAAGGCGCCCAGGCAAGGGAGCTGGATTCAAAAGGCGCCATTCCCGTGCCACTGATCTGGGCTACAGCCTGCGTCCTGGAACTGAGGGCTTTGGAACTGAGACCCGGGGCACGAAATTAGGGGAAGACTGCGGAGGCCCTCCCTGAGTGAGCAGGAACAAGGCGCCCAGGCAAGGGAGCTGGACTCAAAAGGCGCCATTCCCGCGCCACTGATCTGGGCTACAGCCCGCATCCTGGAACTGAGGGCTATGGAACTGAGACCCGGGCACGAAATTAGGGGGAGACGGCGGAGGCCCATCCTGAGTGAGCAGGAACAAGGCGCCCAGGCAGGGGAGCAGGATTCAAAAGGCGCCATTCCCGCCCCACTGATCTGGGCTACAGCCCGCGTCCTGGAACTGAGGGCTTTGGAACAGAGACCCGGGGCACGAAATTAGGGGCGTGGGTTCCCCACGACGGTGGGGCACAAGGCAGACACAGCACCCCAAAGCCGTTGAGGTGTACCCTACCATCCCCGCTCTGCTCCCTGTCCCACGGGGTGGAAAATCAGCTCCCCAAGGGCTCTAGGAGAGATCTCTGGCACCACCTAGCGACTTGAAGCCAGCAGAGGCTCCTGAAGGAGCTAGTGGCCAGCTGGGGAGTTTGCCCACACCGGGCCCCTTCCGAACAAGTAGTCTGAGCCCACAGGGAGAGCGAGCACCCACAGCTGGGGCAGACCAGGTGCGCAGAAGAGTGTGCCTGAGACCAGACACGCAGGGAGTGTGTCCCACATCACCATTTTAGAACAGGGACATTTCTTCAGTAAAGACTACCTGCAGAAGGCTTCCTCAGGAGCCAGAGGTGAGCGGGGGAAGTTCGCCCACGCCAGACCCCCTCTGGCCTGCAGTCCAAGCCCAGAGGGGAGCAGGAACCCACCGCCGGGGCAGACCAGGCGCACAGGGGAGTGTGTCCCTACATCGGCATTTTAGAACAGGGACCTTTCTCCAGTAAAGACTGCTTGAAACTGACAGATGACTCCTGGAAGAACCAGAGGGGAACAGAGAAGCCCACCCAAGATGCCGGCCAGTCCCAACTACACAGTGTCCCAACGCATACGGCAAATTAGAAAACAGACAGTAGGGAAGAGAAGAACCACACGCAACCTAGCAACTCTCCAGAGAAAAAGCACACCACAAAAAGAAAGCCAGCCCCCAGATTGCAAAGACAATAACTTGGAAGAATTTCTGAGCCTTCCAGAAAGAGAATTTAAAATTGCCGTGATTAAAAAACTAACAGAAGTCATAAAGGAAAACAATGATAAGGGAAAAATAATCAACGATCAGAAGAATGCAATTGAGTCCCTAGAGAGGGAAAACAATGGTCAGAAGAAAGAAATTGAGTCCCTAAAGAGGGAAGTAAAAGAAATGCAGGAGATCAAAGAATTAATGGAAGAACTAAAGAATTCTGGGAAAAGCAATGAAAGCAGAATAGATGAAATGGAAGAACGAATAAGTAATCTTGAAGACATAGAAATAAAAAGAACCAAAACAGAAAAGGAAAGAGAAGTACGAAGGAAAAAGAACGAAGAAAGACTTCGGGAACTATCTGACTCCATGAGGAAAGGAAATATAAGAGTTATAGGAATACCAGAAGGAGAGGAGAGAGATGTAGGAACAGAGAAAATATTCAAAGAGATAATTGAAGAGAACTTCCCAAATGTGAAGAAGGAGCTGAAAATTGATATACAAGAAGCTAGAAGAACACCAAACTTCCACGACGAAAGGAAAAATACAGCAAGACACATAATAGTAAAGCTCCCAAGAATCCAGGACAAGGAAAAAATAATGAAGCTGGCAAGAGGGAAGAAACAGATAACATTCAAAGGAAAACCAATCAGGCTGACATCAGACTTCTCCGAAGAAACACTACGGGCAAGGAGAGAGTGGAGGGACATAGTCAACAGACTCCAAGAAAACAGATGCCAACCAAGAATACTCTATCCCGCAAAGCTCTCCTTCCTCTTTGAAGAAAGAATATGGACCTTTCCAGACAAACAGAAACTCCGGAATTTCATTGCAACTAAACCCCCACTCCAAAAAATACTACAAGGAGTCCTAAAGCCAGAACCTCAGAGGGACGAATAACAATGAAAGAAGGCCAAAAAAAAAAGTTATTAAAAGAATAAATAAATAAAATCAAAGGAAAGACAAACACAATGGCAAATACAGATGTTAACATATCAATAATAACTCTGAATGTAAATGGACTAAACTCTTCAATAAAAAGACACAGAGTTGCAGCCTGGATTAAGAAACAAAACCCAAACTTTTGCTGTCTCCAGGAAACACATTTAGCTACAAAAGATAAAAATAGGCTCAAAGTTAAAGGATGGAAAACAATCCTACAAGCAAATGGACCAAAAAAGAAAGCAGGAACAGCTATACTTATATCAGATAAAACAGATTTCAAACTCAAAAAGATAAAAAGAGACCCCAATGGTCACTACATTATGATCAAGGGGACAATACTTCAAGAAGAAATAACACTCATTAATATATACTCACCAAACGAAGGAGCACCAAAATATATCAGACAACTGTTGTCCTCTCTGAAAACAGACATCAGAGAAAACACATATGTAGTGGGAGACTTCAACACACCACTATCAACAATGGATAGATCAACAAGACAAAAAATAAGTAAAGAAACCAAAGCTCTAAATAAAGACCTAGAGCAATTGGGCTTAACAGACATCTATAGAACACTAAACCCCAAAAAAACGGAGTACACATTTTTCTCAAGCGCACACGGATCATTCTCCAGGATCGATCACATACTGGGGCACAAGACAAACATCAACAGATACACCAAGATTGAAATCATATCAACCATCTTTTCTGACCATGAAGGCATCAAACTAGAAATAAACCATAAAAAGAAGGCAAGGAACTTTCCTACCTCATGGAGATTAAAAACCACACTACTGGAAGACCATTGGACTAATGAGGAGATCAAAGAAGAAATTAAAAAATTTTTTGAATTGAACGACAAGGAGGACACCAATATCCTAAATGTATGGGATGCAGCAAAAGCAGTAATAAGAGGAAAATATATAGCAATAGAAGCTCACATCAAGAAACAAGAAAGAACGCAAAGAAACAACCTAATCTCGAAGCTCAAAGATCTAGAAAAAGAACAACAAGAAAACCCCAAAACCAGTAGAAGAAAAGAAATAATAAAAACCAAAGCAGAAATAAATGAAATTGAAACTAAAAAAACAATCCAAAAGATCAATGAAACCAAGAGCTGGTTCTTTGAAAAAATCAATAAAATAGACAAACCCCTAGCCAGGCTCACAAAGGAAAAAAGGGAGAAAGCACAAATAAACAGGATCATCAATGAAAGAGGAGAAATCACAACGGACACAGCAGAAATCAAAAGAATAATCAGTAACTACTATGAACAGTTATATGGAAACAAGTTTAACAATCTAGAGGAGATGGACAAATTCCTACAACTCTACAATCACCCAAAGCTAGATAAAGAAGAAATAGAACACCTAAACAGACCAATTACAATTAGCGAAATTGAAATGGTAATCAAAAACCTCCCCAAAAACAAAAGCCCAGGACCTGATGGATTTACAAATGAATTCTACCAAACATTCAGAGACGAATTAGTGCCTATCCTTCACAAACTCTTCCAAAAAATTGAGAAGGAAGGGACAATACCAAACACGTTCTATGAAGCCAACATTACACTAATACCAAAACCGAACAAGGACAACACAAAAAAGGAAAACTACAGGCCAATCTCCCTAATGAACACTGATGCAAAAATCCTCAATAAAATTTTAGCTATCAGAATCCAACAATGTATCCATAAGATAATTCACCACGACCAAGTTGGATTCATTCCAGGGGCACAAGGATGGTTTAACATCCGAAAATCAATCAACGTTATCCAACACATCAACAAAAAGAAATATAAAAACCATATGATAATATCAATAGATGCTGAGAAAGCTTTCGACAAAGTGCAACACCCATTCATGATAAAAGCCCTTGAAGTTCTTGGGATACAAGGAACATACCTCAACATCATAAAGGCCATCTATGACAAGCCAACAGCCAGTATCATTCTCAATGGTGAAAAGCTGAAAGCAATTCCATTAAGATCTGGAACAAGACAAGGATGTCCACTCTCACCATTGCTTTTCAATATAATACTGGAAGTCCTAGCCAGGGCAATAAGACAAGAGAAAGACATCCAAGGAATCCAAATAGGAAAAGAAGAAGTCAAACTATCACTATTTGCAGACGATATGATATTATACATAGAGAACCCCAAAAACTCCACAGAAAAGCTAATTCAACTCATCAATCAGTTCAGTAAAGTGGCAGGATACAAAATCAACACGCAAAAGTCAGTAGCCTTCCTATACACAAACAATAAATCTGAAGAAGAAGAAATCAAAAAGACCATCCCTTTTGTTATTGAAACAAAAAAAATCAAATATTTGGGAATAAATCTAACAAAAGAGGTAAAGGACCTATACAAAGAAAACTATAAAACACTGTTAAAAGAAATAGAAGAAGACACAAAGAAATGGAGAGACATCCCCTGCTCATGGATTGGAAGAATAAACATTATTAAAATGGCCATCCTTCCAAAAGCAATATACAGATTCAATGCTATTCCAATCAAAATTTCAATGTCATTCTTCAAAGAAATAGAACAATTATTGATGAAATTCATATGGAATCACAAAAAACCCCGAATAGCCAAAGCTCTCCTGAAAAAAAAAGAAGGGAATGGAGGCATCAGACTCCCAGACTTCAAACTATACTACAAAGCCATAATCATCAAAACTGCATGGTATTGGAACAAGAACAGACATACAGACCAATGGAATCGAATAGAAAATCCAGAAATAAACCCACAGATTTATGGTCAACTAATCTTTGACAAAGGAGCAAAGACTATGCATTGGAGCAAAGAAAGTTTGTTCAATAAATGGTGCTGGGAAAACTGGGTCGCTACATGCAAAAGAATGAAGCTTGACCACCACCTCACACCATACACAAAAATCAACTCAAAATGGATTAAAGAACTAGACATAAGACCTGAAACCATAAAATATATAGAAGGAAATATAGGCGAAACACTACGTGATTTGCACATCAAAGACATCTTTACAGACACATCACCCAAAGCAGTGATAGTGAAGGCAAAGATAAACAGCTGGGACTATATCAAATTAAAGAGCTTTTGCACAGCAAAAGAGACAATAACAAAAACAAAGAGAAACCCCACCAACTGGGAGAACATTTTTGCACCCAACAATAATGATAAAGGACTGATCACAAAAATCTGCAAAGAGCTGATGAGACTCAACAACAACAAAGAAAATAATCCAGTCAAAAAATGGGCAGAAGAGCTTAAAAGAATCTTCTCTGAAGAGGAAATGCAAATGGCCAACAGGCATATGAAAAAATGTTCAACATCACTTGTCATCAGGGAAATGCAAATCAAAACTACCATGAGATACCATCTTACACCAGTGAGAATGGCACATATTAAAAAAACTAGCAACAACAAATGTTGGCGAGGGTGTGGAGAAAAAGGAACTCTTCTGCACTGTTGGTGGGAGTGCAAACTGGTCCAACCACTGTGGAAAGCTGTGTGGAGATTTCTGGACCTACTAAACATAGAGCTTCCATATGACCCAGCAATTCCACTCCTAGGTATTTACCCAAAGGACACAGAAACATCAATTCCAAAGAACACCTGCACCCCTATGTTTATAGCAGCACTGTTTACAATAGCTAAGCTTTGGAAACAACCCAAATGCCCAAAAATAGATGACTGGATCAAGAAGATGTGGTACATATATACCATGGAATATTACTCAGCATTCAAAAAAGATAAACACATGCAATTTGCTGCAACATGGATGGCGCTGGAAGGGATCATGCTCAGCGAAATAAGCCAAAAAGAAAAAGAAAAATACCGGATGGTCTCACTCATAGCAGGAATCTAGAAAACTTAAATAAGGGACCAGGAAAATGAATAACTATAAGAAAGTGAAAATCAAAATCAACAAAAAACTATGAACCAGAGACACTTTTACGGGAGCGGGGGCGGGAGGGGAGGTATTGGGGTCAGAATGGGGGGCTGCAATTGTATGGGGAATATAACAATAAAATTTATAAAAAAAAAAAAAAAAAAAAAAAAAAAAAAAAAAAAAAAAAAGATTGGACTTTATTCCAAAGGTAGAAGGAAACTGCTGAAGGATTTTGAGGAGATTTATGTTTTACAAAAAATCGTTCTGAAGACTGGATTGGGGATATGCCTCGGAGAAGTGCAGGGTGAGAGAGGATGCAATGCAAGAGGCAGGAAACCAGCTAGAATCTGTTGTCGTCAGACATGACGAGGACCTACAGTAAGTGAGCAGCACTTCATTATGTAACATATAATGAAGGAGAAGAAACAAGAGGGAGGTTTTAGATATCTATTGCTGTATATCAATCATCCCAAAATATTGCAGCAAAATTGACTTAGTTTGCTCCTTTGGGGAAGTTTGGGCAGGGTCTGGCATAAACACGTGGTATTTACTACAGTCCCTTGATTGGGTGTGGAGGGTCCATTTCCAAGATGGCCACACACATGGCTGGCTAATGAGTTGGTGCTGGCTGTCAGCTGGGTTGAGAGGGTGAATGTTACACCAGGCAACAAAAATTTCCAGCTTTAAGGTAAATCTGAGATAACTCAGCCTTCATCGCTTTCCTACGTGTGCCAGCACCCATGCTATTCCCTCTAAGCGCTTCTATATTATGGCTCATCCTCTGAACCTATAGGGCATCTCCGTTACATTAGCCACTTTGTCCTTACTTGGAATATCCAGAATCTGGAACCAACTGAATTCCTAGAGGGTGGGAATTTAAGGAGACCCATCTTGTTGTCTTTGGTCTAACATCTTAAGTAAGCCCTCTGCTTCCATCCATCCATCCATCCACCCATCCACCCATCCATCCATCCATCCATCCATCCATCCAACATGGATTCATCATCCTGATTTTGCCTAGTAATGTATTTGGCCATGCTGGCTTTTTATTTGGGTGGATTCACACTCTGTTCTTTGATGCTCCTGCCAACAGGAAAAAGAAATGTTTGCCAGCAGGAGGACAGTGTAGTGATTAATCGTTCACTTTATCTGCCATTTTGTCTGCTATGATATCAACCAATGGTCTTTGATAGAAACATTTTTGCCAAGAATTGTTCTGCTTTCTCCTTATGTTGTATTTCTCTTATGCAACATTTCCATATGCAATAGCATGTCCTATGATACTGGCCATTAACTTCTGTGTTGGTTCTATGTTCCTTGATGATTGTGTCATTGATACCTATTACCTCGTTTTTTTGCCTCTGTGGATGAAATGAATCAGATTCATACTTGGAAAGCAGTATTTTGCTTTTATTCCCAAAAACCCTCTATGAATGCTAGAAAGGTGACTGACTTGTTTGAAAAAGATGCAAATGTTTTGATGGTTTTGTGTCATTCTGTGACAAAATTTCAATACAGGTGATACACTGGGGACAAAGAGTGAATGGGTTACTTGTCGAATGAAATCCAATTTTCAGATATTCTTCTTCCTGCGTGGCATTCACACTTTCCTTTTCCAAGGCTGTGTAAAATCATCACCTTCCCAGATCACTTGCCCCAGCATGCACACGTTCACTTGCTTTATTTGCTTTGAGCGTGCATTCTATAGAAAGCTGCTCTGAGTTGCAGTAGGCATGTCATTGTTACATTGTTGTTTTCATACTTCAATAAATCATCCTGAGCCACTAATCCACTTTTGTGAAATGGAACTAAAATGGAACATGTGAGTAAAAATGAAAAGGCGTGTTTAATTAAGCAGTAAGATTAATTAAGCATGTAAACGATCTGGAAGCATTTAAGCCAGAAGGTAGCACACCCTGTTTACTGGAAGGTGGCTTCCTTCAAATAATCAACACAGTTTTTTGTTTATATGCAACCTCTAGACCCTAAATATTTTTAGTGCTTTAATGGTATTTCTATGAAAATTATAGTTTATCTTTCATTCAAAATGTATGACATATATATAAACAATTGGTTGATGGCTCTTCCTCTGAAGACGCATACAGATGGCGATAGACTGCTAAAAATCATGTGGTCTGTGAACCAGACTTCTCTCTCTTTTTGTCTGTCTCACCCCAAGGGGGTTATATATACATAGCATAGTGGTGCAGACAGGTGAATGCTCTAAAGCCACCCATGGAGAGACCAGCCCTGGACTCTGGCAGATGTCTCTGACTCTCCCCACCCTTGAGTCCGCAGTCTCTTGCTCTTACTCTGTGGTTCTGCACAGCCCTCCCTCCACCAGAGGTCACAGGTGGACCAGCTAGACCTACAGACACAATTTCCTTGGCTCACTCGGCAGTTTTGAAATTTTGCACAAGTGCTGACATTTCAAAATTGGGTTTTTTTTTTTTTTTAAACTTAGATTTCCATCTTTTCTTTGAAAATCAGAAAATGTAGGTAATTCTGGATGGCCACATTACAGTGACACTTTAATAACCATGATAAGAATAGTCGCCAGTGCTGATTGGAGAATAATAGCATCTACTATTCACCCTGCGCTCTCTGAAGTGTTCTGTGTACATTATCATTTAATCCTCACATGGGGCCTCTGAGGTGGGTACTGTAATTGTCGTTAATTTCTAAATAAGGAAAAGAGTAAGGTCAAGTTACGTGTGTAAAGTCACAGAGCTTTAAATGACCGAGTCAGGATTGGAAGACAGCTGTCTAGCTCCAACGTCTGATGGTTAAGGACTAGTAAATGTTGTCTCTCAGGAGATGCTGGGTCGGAACAGACCTGGGTAAGCCTGTGGGCGACTGGAGGAGAAAGCTGTCAGGATGACTGCATATTGGTTAAAGCAGCGTGGGGTCTGGGGTCAGATGGTCTCTGCTGAGTTTCACCTGGGAGAACCTGGGCAACTTGACTTTTTTTTTAATTTAATTTTTTTGGGGGGGCAACTTGATTTTTTAATTAATTTTTAAAATTTTTTTACATCATTGTTCATTTTTAAACAGTATTTGCTTCCCTGCACCCCCTCAGATGTAGTCCCCATAGAGTTTCCTTCCCAACGCACCCGTTCACCATCACCTCAGTCCCCTGTGCGCCTCCCTCCCTCCCTCAGATCCCTCTCCCACAACTTGATATTATAAAGCTTTACTCTCAGCTGTAAAATGAGGAAATAGTTCCTTCTCCATGAATTGTTAAGATTTCATAGAAGTGAGTTCGTAAATATAAAGTCCTTGTCACAGCTAAATGTTAACACATAATAACTCAATTCATGTTCACTATTACTATTATATCTGGGTTACTCTTAACAGTGAACATTTCTTTCTTTTTTTTTTTTAAAGATTTATTTATTTATGCATACAAGAGCTGGGGTACAAGCCAGGGGTGCAGGGTGGGTGAGAAGATTCACCAGAGACAGAGTGGGGAGCAGAACAGGCAGATTTACTGAAATCCACTGCTGAGGGGAGCAGCGGGCTGACAGGAGAGGTCTGCTGCGCCATGTGGGTAGCTCCCTGGCCGGCCGGGGATCAAACTTGTGCTGCAGAGTCTGCCAACAACTTCATAGTGCTGCGACTTAACCCCTCACACCACCAGGGAGGCCCAGCACATAACATTTCACATGTGTTGGACTAAACAAAGTCTTTTGTCCACGTTTGCCTATTTCTAATAGTCTAAAGGAATTGTCTATGGGCAAAAATAATAGGGTTTTATGTCTGAGAAATAGTGTTCAAGCTCTCTTTAGCTGAAAGACATCACTGTATAAAATAAAACGAAGCTTTCCTTTTAATTTGATTCCTTGAACAGGTCTTACTGAACATCTACTGTACTGTGTTCATCATTGTATCTCAAAAGTTTTTTACTGGCTCCTAATAGGTATCCAAGTAATATTTGTAGAATGAGTTAAAGATAAAAGTGAGAAAATGACAAAACGTCGTCCTTCAAAAAAGTAAGAAGTCAGAAAAAAAAAACCCTGCGAATCAGTTCACATAGAGTAAACAAACAAAAAGTGTAATCAAAGAAATTTTTCTTGTTAGGATCAGAATGCATTAATACTAATGAAAACAGGACGCATACCCCTTCTGACATATTTTATACTGTTTAAAGACAAACATTTGTGCACCGCAAGCCACAAATGGATTTAAACTCCAATGAGGACTTTATAAGCCATCTGCTAGTCTCCTAATGAGGCTAGTAACTATCATTGTTTACAGTTAGGCACCAGGGGTCATGGGTATTTGATGTAATGAAAGCTGCGATGCATCACTGCGGAAACCAAAAGCGCCTGTCTTCACGAGGGCTAATTACAAATATAATAAAACAACATTAAAGAAATCTCTTGAAGTCCACAGAGAAGCCTAACTTGGCACAACAAGTACAAACCGTAGTACCCACTCTGTTTTCGTTTCGTGAATTCTGATTACAGAAGCCAAATCATATTTAACTACTAACAATACAAGGCCACCAATGGGTCCTTCACTCCAGATCACTTAATCACAAGCTGCTTCGTGAACCATCTGGATCTCTAAGATGTTTGCTCTGACACTCTCTGCAGAGTATGTAAAGACTTAGCAAGACCCACAGGTTTTGTGTGTGTTCGTGTGTGCGTTAATGAGCTGCAACTTTAAAATTGTGCCTCCAGGTGCCCGGACTGAACTTGCTTAGGTAGTTAATTTGGGGAGTGGGGGCGGGGGATAGGAGAAACTGATTGCTGAGGGTCACGAACAAACAAGCTGATTGCCCTACTGTACGTTTTACAGTTTTTCATTTGGCAATGTGTCACATCTGTATCATCATTGCCTGGGTCTGTATAATGTGGTATTATCTCCACAGTTAAATGGAGAAAGAATTTGGCCCACTGCAGGAGCTGATAATGCCCAACATTATTCATTTATTCTCAGCATTTTATGCTAGGAGAACTTCAAGTCACAATATGAAGGGGTTCTTATAAAATGATTCACATTGGTTGCACTCTCAGATACTGCGATGTCAAAAATGAGATGATGCTTATTGGTTTGTGTAGGGGCAGGACTGGACACAGCGCAGGTTTTCTGATCCCATGCAGACCGGGTAAAAGAGGCGTCAGAGTCCTCAGTGGTTTTGCAGGCTTTCATTGGGATTACCAGGTACACGGCAGGCAGGGGTGCTGGGGGTCCGGGAGGCTGGCAGGCCCCCCAGCCCCCAGCAAATCCGCACTCTCTCTGGGCTCTCTGGCTTTCTCTGCTTCTGCTGCTTTGCTTCTCTCTTGGCTTCTCGTGGGCTTCTTTTTCAGCTTCTGCTGGCGTCCCCGTGACGCTGCCCTTAAAAAGCACAGTCTTAGCCCAGGTGAATCCCATCTACATCTGCCCACACCCTACGCCAGGTGCCCGCCATCAGGCATGCATTCAGGACAAGGATCCATCATCTATCCTGATGGCGGGAGGGCAGAAAAGCCTGACCTTTTCTTTACCCTACAGTTTGTTTAAAATTGGCTGTAAATAGTAATAAGAATCCAAGTGCAAGAAATAAAAAGGTATCCTATTTGTAGAGGGTTGCCCACTTATTCCAAAACTTTGTGTGTAAAAACTCAAATCCAAATCAAAAACCACTAAGTAATACAGATATCCCTCGGGGGGGAAAAAAAGCCCCCAAACATTTGAAAGTAGGAAGGAAGTTAGCACTACCCAATACTAAAACACAGCAAGCTCAGGCAAAGCTGTAAGGCACAGCTGAAGAGTGGATCCGACAGAAAGCTCTGCGTGTAGGGCTCCTATATAAAAGGAGTCCCCGACACTGTGCCTAAGGCACATAAGAAAGTGTATGTGATCACAAAAATCTGCAAAGAGCTGATGAGACTCAACAACAACAAAGAAAATAATCCAGTCAAAAAATGGGCAGAAGAGCTTAAAAGAAACTTCTCTGAAGAGGAAATGCAAATGGCCAACAGGCATATGAAAAAATGTTCAACATCACTTGTCATCAGGGAAATGCAAATCAAAACTACCATGAGATACCATCTTACACCAGTGAGAATGGCACATATTAAAAAAACTAGCAACAACAAATGTTGGCGAGGGTGTGGAGAAAAAGGAACTCTTCTGCACTGTTGGTGGGAGTGCAAACTGGTCCAACCACTGTGGAGAGCTGTGTGGAGATTTCTGGACCTACTAAACATAGAGCTTCCATATGACCCAGCAATTCCACTCCTAGGTATTTACCCAAAGGACACAGAAACATCCATTCCAAAGAACACCTGCACCCCTATGTTTATAGCAGCACTGTTTACAATAGCTAAGCTTTGGAAACAACCCAAATGCCCAAAAATAGATGACTGGATCAAGAAGATGTGGTACATATATACCATGGAATATTACTCAGCATTCAAAAAAGATAAACACATGCAATTTGCTGCAACATGGATGGCGCTGGAAGGGATCATGCTCAGCGAAATAAGCCAAAAAGAAAAAGAAAAATACCGGATGGTCTCACTCATAGCAGGAATCTAGAAAACTTAAATAAGGGACCAGGAAAATGAATAACTATAAGAAAGTGAAAATCAAAATCAACAAAAAACTATGAACCAGAGACACTTTTAGGGGGGCGGGGGCGGGAGGGGAGGGATTGGGGTCAGAATGGGGGGCTGCAATTGTATGGGGAATATAACAATAAAATTTATAAAAAAAAAAAAAAAGAAAGTGTATGTGATCAGCGTGGCAGTGAAATAAGTGAAGAAAATTAAAGTTATTCAATAAATAAGACAATAAGTTAACTTTGGGGAGCAAGGTAGAGCCTCGCAGTTTTTGACATGCCAAAATAAGGTCCTGGGGTCCTGGGGGGGCGAGGCAGACAGGTGAACACAGTGTCCTGTGCTGACTGCAAGGAGAGGGAAACCCACGGGGGCTTCGCGGAGGAAGCGGCATGGCAGCTACTGGCTGTGCGTTCCGCATCTCCAGACGCAAGAGGGGCGAAGGCTGCGCTGGACGCAGTGAGAAAGGGTCAGGCTGGGGGAGGATCCCCCTGGGTGGCCTAACAGCCGGCAGCCCGGGCCGGGCCGGTGGCCTCCCGCTTGCCCCGGGACCCCGATATGTTCAGTGCTGCGAGGCTGGAGCCAGCGCCCAGCTCGCGGGTGCCCGCGCCCCTCTCCCCGCGCCTGCTGGGGCGCCGGACCCCGCGAGGTTCTCCTGCCGGGGTCAGCACCAACCTCCTCGCGCCGGCCCTGGGGCTCCGGCCACAATCCCCTCCCCTCGCCCCGCGCTGTCCTCCCAGGGGGAGACTCGTCCTTCCATGGCGGGTCTGGGGGTGCGCGGGTGGGAAGCGGCTTGGGGGACCTCCAGCCCCGAGGCGACAGCCCCTGGCCGCTCAGACTCTGCCACCTGCAGGAGACGCGAGGCCCTGCGCGTGGGTGCACCCCGATTTCTTCGCTTGGGGGGCTTGGGGGCGGGGGAGAAGGACTCAGGGTCCCTGGAGTGTGCTGGCCGGGCTCTCCCGCCTGCGGGAGACGAAGGCGCGCGGCGCCTCGGGGACCCCAAGCCCCCGCGGCCAGTCTCTGCGCTCGCGCCCCGCTTCTCGGCTCCGGGCGGCTGCCGCGGGGGCTGGGGGTGTCAGAATCCATGCACCGTCACCCCCAAACTGCCAAGCCGTCGCGCTGCTCCCGAGGGGAAGGCCGAGCTTGGCGCAGAGCTCGCCCCGGGCGCGCGAGGGGCTCCTTGGGCCCCGCGGCTGCCTGGAGCGCCCCGGGGCGCGCGGGCCGGAGCTGGAGGGAGACGCGGGCGGCCCCGCGGTCCAGCGCGAAGTGCCAGCTCCCGGCTGCGAGCGGGCAAGGCCGGGGGAGTGCTGGGGAGCTAATGACCCGGGTTGGAGGGGAAACAAGAAAGCAAGCCTCGGTGTTCAGCCTCCGCTCCGCGCAACGCGCTCCCGACGGGGGCCGCGCGTAATTAATGATGCCACGAGCCCCCGGCCGACCCCAGAGGCAGCGCTAATGTGGATGACTCCTTTTTCATCTTTATTGCACGTTTCCAGGATGCCAGAAAGCATTAAAAGTTCATAAAAGGGGAGAACTTGGCTTCCCCGTGACTGATCTCATCCCTGAAAATGAGTCCGAGGTGCGGCGAGCGCACCAGCCATCTGCGCCGATCGGGACAGACCCATTTGTCACTCTCTGGGTCCCAGATGTCTGGACACTCCAGACAGAGCCGCGGGTCTGGGTATGGCTTTCCCCGGCAGCAGCACCGTCCTGGGAGACGCAGCCCCTTTCGGTTCCAGAAACACCCCGAGGAAGGGAGGAGACGTCGGTGAGCGACATGCTGGGCTTGTCAGCTGACACGTGGGTTCTGCTAAGCCATATTGATGGACCTCCTCGCTCGGGGCTCACCTGGCCGGGACCCCACCACCGCGGAGCCCTGGCCAGCTCGGAATACCTACTGCTGTAGCCAACAGGGCAGGCTTCGTGCCTCCAGAAGCAAGCGGGGTGCTGCTCTGTGCTCACACATTTTGGAGGGAAATCGGCTCTAGCCCTCTAATAAATCATCCTAGTTATGGCCCCTCCATCCCAAATCAATCCAGAGTGCAGTGGGGAGGAAGCGGGCACGTGACCGTAGGCAGAGGGAGGTCTCACCGCTTTATGCCAGCCGGGACAGTGGTGCCATCCAGCACCCCCTGCACCCCACACTCAGCCCTCACCTTGGGAAGAGACTGAAGGATGCGAGGGGTGGGGCGCTCACTTCCTCCACAGCAGCGTTCTGGAAGCCTGGAGTGGGGACAGCCAGCTGCTTCCAGGCTCCGGGTCAATGACATGGAGGACACCCCTCTGCAGAGTCGGGGTCCACAGTGGACTTGATGGAAGCTGGACGGAAGCTGCACGAAGCTCTACGTACTGAGATTCCAGGGCTTCTTTGTGGCCTGAGCAGCTCGGCATCATTTCTTCTTTTCTTTCACATTTTAAAGGACAGATTTATTAGGAAAAAGAGGCACCTGTGTAGTGACCGCGGCCAGGGGTGCAGGGGTGCCGCTGCTCACCTGTGTCTAAAGCACAAGCAAAGCCCCACACCATGTTTTCGTGCCACCCTGTGGTGTGCGAAGGCCCTAAGGATGAATTCCAGCCCTGGGGAGCATTTCCTCCCCGGGGGGGGGATTTTGGCTCACTGGTCTCTGTCCCCAGGGGTGCCTGAGGACACCCCAGACCGTGGAGGCTGATGGCAATCCAGTTCAGAACACCCGTCAACCAGCAACACTCTCCTGGAGGCAGCGTTGACTCTGACGCCAGGAAAAAATCCGCATTTGACACTGAACAGCATTTAATCTCCTCCGTTGACTGACTTCACCACACCAGGACTTTCTTAGCAGGAAGGGCGCGGAGAAGGCTGCGCAGCGCTTGCTGGCGGGTTACCATCGCTCCAAGCCCGTCATTTGAAGTCGCTTCAGACGCTTCCCTTTCGTGCCCAGTTAGGTGGTCCCCAAGCCCTCCTGGCTGGCAACACAAAGTTTCCAAAGCACACCCCGCTGTGCCTTCTCCCCCAGGGGCCTAGAGTTAAAGACTCATTTGGACTTTGGGGCCCACCGCAAGGTGAGGGTGGGTGGAGCAGAGAAAGTCTATCACCTTAGAAAGTTTCCTGAGAGGCCCTGCCATCACCCGGCTCTTTTCAGGGTGAGCCTGAAGGAGCCCGTCCAGGAAAGAAGGTGCCCGGCCTCGGGCCCCTGAGGAAAGAACAGAGGGTTGTGACAGGGGAAGGGAAGTCGGGAGAAGAGAGTGATTCATGTACTCCGTGTCTCGAGTGCAAGGAAATTTCAGCGAGCTGTAAAGTTTGAGTGTGTGTATAACTTTTTATTTTCCCTTGATGTCTGATTAGCTTTACTGGCTGCTGCTACTTAACATTTACACACCAGCTGGAGCGGCAGCACATTCCACATTCATCTGCAAATGAGGTTTCCATCGAGTATATCTTCGGCAAAGGAGATAAAATCTTACTAAAGAACACAAAGCGGAATATAAACCAGAACATTATGCTTTTGACAGAAACTAAAGGGAAGGCGGAGAGACGAGAACCCCGGATCTGCTGAGTGTGGCTTCCCACGGCGGCTCGGGCACCACACACCTTGCCGGGAGCGTCTGCCCCCGGGGCTGGCCACGCAGCTCTGTCTGCAGCTACCTGTGTCCAGCAGCTCCCCCGGGGAGGAGAGCGCGCCCTTCCGCAGGGGCAATATCGGCTCTTGGGAAGGGTGGGAACCTTGCTGAATGCGCACATGGCATCCAGTGCTCCCATGCTATTAATATGTCTTGGAGGGGGCCTCCCTGGTGGCTCAAGGGGTTAAGCACTGCACTATGAAGCAATCCACATCCTCTGCAGAGCGAGTTCGATCCCCAACTGGCCAGGGAGCTACCCACATGGCACAGCGGACCTCTCCTGTCTCGCCCGCTGATCCCCTCAGCAGTGTATTTCGGTCAGTCTGCCTGTTCTGCTTCCCACTCTCTCTCTGGCGAATCCTCTCACCCCACCCCCAACTTTTGGCCTGTACCCCAGCTCTTGTATGCATAAATAAATAAATCTTTAAAAAGTGTAAATAAAATGTCATGGGGGGGGAGGTGACAGGGAAAAATGGCTTACCAAGCCCCCTCTGGGGGTGATAATGGTGAAAAGGCTGAGGACACTGGGTGAGAGAGGCACAGAGGCCCGAGACCCAGGGGCTGTTCAGTGCCTGGAAGGACCTGCACTTGGTGGTCGGGGGTCATGGGGGCCGATCTAGAGCCTGGGCCCCTCCGCTGCTTTCTCACCCTTTCTGAAATGGGGGACCAGAGGAGGCACAGACCACAGCCGGGAGCTGGAATCTGCTGCCCGAGCTCAACCCGGACCTCCTCTCCAGCTGCTGCTCGGGTGACTTTACCTTCCAACTGCGTGGCCTGCAGGCAGCCAGGAAATGAAGGGAGGCTCGGTCCCAGGGGGGGCCTGGAAGTAGGAACGCTGCCTGGGGCAAAGATGCAAACACCCTCACAGGTGTCCAACCCAGGTGGTCTGCAAGTCTCTGCATGGGGTCAGGGACCTGAGTGGGCCCCCCAACTGGGCTGCGCATTTGAGACCAAGGTGGGGGGAGCGTAGGAGGGAGGCCTTTCAGAAAAGAGCTGGTGTCCTGGTCTGAGGATTCCCCTACCCAAGTGGGGTCTGAGGCGTCAGCACTGGGAGCTCAGGCCCCTCCCGGCTCCTCCTGCGGGGCTGCGGAGCGTGGAGACACTGCGGGACTGTGGGACACCGGAGTGACCGCGTCCTGGGTGCTGCTTCCCGCCCGGGCCAGAGCCGGCAGCCCCTGAATCAGCCTCGCTCGACGGTCGCGTGAGCAATTACATCGACCGTAAGTGCCAGAGACATTTTCTTAGCTTAAAAATTGAGAAACAAAAACTCAAGCCAGGTCTCTCTGCACCGGGACAGCTCAGAGCACATTCCCCCAACTTTTGTTCTTATCTGGAAGAAGGGAAGGGACTGGCGAAGAGGTTTTACAGGTGAGGTTGAGGAGGGGCTCTGTCCCTGGGAGAAGGAGACCATGCATTTAGGTCACTCACCAACACGCTTAAAAGAAAAGCGTCTCCAGTGACCACAAATAATTGGATTTCTTACTGGGAGCGCACAATACTTCAGATGACTCCTCTCCCCTTTATCTGGGTGTTTGATACCTGGTAGGGGGAGCGGGGGAGACACACTTCACAGCGGATGGAGGTAGATAAAAGGGAGAGATCAGACAGTTGCCATTATTACCGTGGCATATCCTGCCTCTCAGCCAGGAGTCCCCAACCCCCGGGTCACCTCGAGGCTGGCTGTGGGCGGACATCAAAGGGCGACAACAAACATGAGAAAAAGATTTCTTCAGGGACAGAGATGAAGATAACGGTGCTTTCCTTGGGTTGTGGCCCCACGGTGGTGGACGGGGTCTTTCAATGTCAACATCATTCTTTCTGAGCTTTGGAAAAGGTACAAATGCAATTAAGAGTTGAGTGAAATGTCCTGGCTGAAGCGAGTGCTTCCTCGTCATTGTTTCGCTAATGTATTCCCTTCCCTGCACCAACTCCAAATTTGAAACCAAAAGCTCCCCTTTTATATTGTCTTAAAATGCACACAACAAGTTGACCATTTTAGCCAATTGTAAGTATACAGTTCAGTGGCACTAAGAATATTCCCATTGTTGTAACCAACACCATCTTCCATCGCTAGAACTTTCTCCACATCCCCAACTGAAACCCTGTCCCCTATTAAGCACTGATTCCCCACCCCTTCTGCCCCCTCCCCCAGTGTCCCCATCCCTGGGAACCCCCACTCCACTTTGTCTCTATAAACCTAGACTGATCCAGGTTCCCCGTGTAAGTGGGTCATATAACAGCTGTCTTCTTGTATCTAGTCAATTTTGCTTAGAAATCACGTCCTCAAGGCTCATCCACGTTGTAGCATGATTCACATTTTCTTCCTTTTTAAGAGTGAATAATATTCCATGGTCTATATAGATCGCATTTTGTTCATCCACTCATCTGTTGATGGACACTTGGGCTGTTTCCACCTAGTGACTATTGTGAACACGGGTCTCCAAATGTCCGTTGGAATCCCTGAATTCAATTCTTTAGGTTCCACACCCAAAAGTGCAATTGCTAAATCAGATGGTAATTCTTTGTTTAATTTTTTTAAGGAGCTGCTGTGCTGTTTTTCTCCCCTTTCCCCACTTATTTCTTTTTCTGCTTTTTAAACCTCTGTGACTGTTCAAAGCTTTGCGTGAATATTCTTTACGTTGGTGAATTGTTTCTGCAGACTATTTTGAAATAGGTTATACTTTCCACAATAGGTTTGATGGCCGCAAATAGTAAGTATCTAGATAGTCAGAAGCAGGTGAGAGATACCAGGAGGTTGTTTCCCATGACACGGTCGATTTCCATGAGATCAAGCACCCAATCTTTAGTATTAAGCCTCAGACAGCCAGCAATAGAGTAAATATCACTAACCCAGAGTGGCTACTCTCTACTCGAGGCACAAGATTTGTAGCCATAAGAGAAGCCATGTGGGTTCTGAATTCAGCTCCCTGAGGCTTTACACAGAGACTAAGGACCCCTGGTTCTTGTCCTGACCCCAGCGCATACCCAGTACATGACTGAAAGAGGGTCCTGTCTGCAGAAATGAGGTCACCAGAGGGAAGGGTGGTGGGGAACAAAACAGGGAGGAGGCCCAATGGACTAGGGTGGAAGATTAGGGGTGCTTTGATGGTGGGTGTGGTGTGGACTTATATTTCTAAACGCTATACGGTGCCGTAAACCAACATTACTTCAATAAAATATTTAATATAAAAATAAAATTGAAAGCTTTGAACTTGAAAAAAAAGAAGCTACCTTTAGGTGGGTTATGAGCAACTCTAAGATCTTGTTCTAGAAAGACCTCTGGGCTGGGAGGGTCCTTGTTGAGGGATCTTGGTAAGATTCTGATGTTTCACGGGGAAAGCTGTGAGCAGGAACAGCTACCAAATTATTCGACCTTAGCTTGTCATAGTTTGATCTATGGATGTTATATATTTACTTGGTTTTTAGTTTTTCTCTTCTCAGGGTTAATTATTCATTTAATGACAGGTTTCTGGTGTGACTAACTACCATTAAAGAGAAATATCTTTGCAGCTCATGCATTTTCCTGGATTTACCTTTCACGTATTACCTTTCAGACCAGCTCCAGGTTTTAAAAGTAAAAATTTGGTGTTGGCAGACCTTATAAAAATTCTTTCTTACATAAAATTTCCTTTAATCCTTAAAGTAAAAACCAATAAAACTTTCGCGATGTATGACTTTGCCAATTATTTTCACTTATTGTGGAAGTTAGATTGAGTTTGGTCTTTAGCCAGAATATATATAAAATATATCCAGTGTTTGCAAAGTCATTTACCTTTACTGTACTTCCAGGTCTTGGCTAGAGAAAATAACTGGATTTATTGAGTGTTACAGAGAAAAGAAAATTGTTAAATTACTGCTTGCCGGGGTTCTTCGTTCAGACCTTTTTTGGAGGAAAATTGTCAATTCAGAATTTCTCTTATGGGTCTCAGAAGCTAGTAACTTAATGAATACAGAAAATGTCTTGTTTTAAACTTATGTGCATGAGAAAAATCACCTCTTAAAAAGTCCCTAGTGAGATATAATGTGGAGCTTATGCAATAGCTGGAGGTGGATTTAGCTATATTTATAGAGATGCTCAGATAAATGTTTTTGGGCTTCTCCCCACGTCTTCAAGAATTTTTCTTCTGAGGCCCATTCTGAGGGCTTTTTGTTTAGATGAAAGCAAAGAGGACTATTTGGCCCTCACTGACAGCCCCATTATTTATGAGTTTCCTTCAAAAAAAAAAACAAAATGTGTCTTCTTCTTACCTGAGCAATAAACAGGCTGTAAGGCATTGCATATGTATAAGTTTTGGGAAATGGAGGAACTGTGTTTGCAGAGTATTGCTTGAAACAGGTAAACTGAGAGCTTGGTTTTACCTTCATAATGTTGACATAGTCGATGCCACAGATGCTTGAAGGAATTCTACTGTCGATGATAATGAAAACATGATTCAAGGTTACTGTTTGTTTAGGGCACACAGGAAAAAGAAGGCAAAATGAATCTTTGCTGTGTTTTTGATTTGCAACCATAAAACTGTGGTGAAACTATACGATCAGGCATTCATTTATGTAAAATCGTGCTTCTAGCAGGAGCTAATCCCTCTCTAATGTCACCTTTTCCCCGCAGAATATTAATATTAGGAAATATGGTTGCATGTAGCTTTATATTGGATTCTGACTATCTCAGCTTTTCTTTGCCCACAAACAAATAAAAAGATTTTAGGACTGTCATGGAATTTTAGAAATCCGGAAACTTTCTAGTAATAAGGATACATATTGAAAGTACCCACCTTTTTGTCTGTGCTCAGATATTTAAAAAATAGTCCTCCATGAAAATCCTAGGCTGTTTCAAAGTGCCTCTGGCATATGCCCACTGCCAGGTGGAAAAGCAAAGGTTCCTGCACATTTTTTTTAAAAAGATTTATTTATTTATGCATACAAGAACTGGGTTACAGGCCAGAGGTGCAGGGGACGAGAGGATTCACCAGAGACAGAGTGGGCGAACAGAACAGGTGGATTGACTAAAATACACTGCTGAGAGGAACAGTGGACAAGACAGGAGACATCTGCCGTGCCTTGTGGGTCACCGCCCTGGCCAGGGATCGAACTCGTGCCATGCTGTAGTGGCTGCGCATAGCTTCATAGTGCTGTGTCTTAACACCTTGCGCCATCAGAGAGGCCCCTTCCTGCACATTTTTTTATAAAGATTTATTTTATTTATACAAGAACTGGGGTACAAGCCAGATGCGTGGGAGGGTGAGAGGATTGACCAGAGACAGAGAGGGGAACAGAACAGGCAGACTGATGAAATATACTGCTGAGGGGAGCAGCGGGTGAGACAGGAGAGGTCTGCTCTCCATGTGGGTTGCTCCGAGGCCGGCAGGGATGAACTGGCATTGCAGAGGCTGCGGACACCTTCACAGCATTGCGCTCAACCGCCTGTGCCATCAGGGAGGCCCACCTGCACATTTTTTTGATAGGAAAAGGAAGACCAGGTCTCCTTGTTAGAGAAAAGTGCCAGGCGCCATAGAAGATCTGTCACCTTCGTGGACATCGACCCAAACTGCCGGCGGTCATATGGAAACCAATAAGACAGGACAAGAAGAAATATTGGGATCAACATTTACTGAGCCAAGGAGATTTGCCTGGAAAAACTGCCCTTTGTCTTCTTGTCACAGTGATAGCTTCTTTTATTATTATTTTTTCTTTTTATTTATTTATTTATTTATTTTTTACATCATTGTTCATTTTTAAACAATATTTGCTTTTTTTCTCCCCCGCTCAGGTGTAGTACCCAGAGAATTTTCTCCACCAATGCATGGCTGCACCATCACCTCAGTCCCCTGTGCCCCTCCCTCCCTCCCTCTGATGCCTCTCCCTACCCCTCCCCTGAAGGATGTCTCTGGTTTATAATTGCCTGTTTGTTTTTGTTTTGTTTTGTACTGTTATTATTTTTTCCCCTGATGTCTTATTTGGTTCCCCTATATTCCTGCTATCAGTGAAACCATCCAATATTTTTCTTTTTCCTTCTGGCTTATTTCACTGAGCATGATCCCTTCTAGCTCCATCCATGTTGCTGCGAATGGCATGAGTTTGTCTTTTTTGATTGCTGAATAGTATTCTATTGGGCATATGTACCACTTCTTTTTGATCCAGTCATCTGTTTTTGGGCATTAGGGTGGTAGTTTCTAGCTCTGGGGTCTGTGGAAGAACCGATAGAAAAATCACAGAAAATGAGGAAAGAGCTCTTCCTCGAGAGGGGTGGGTGGGGCTCGAGCAGGAGGTTGAAAGTGCCTTGGATGGCTGGATGCCTCCTTCTTCTTCACAAGCTGCTTCAAATCCTCTTGTCTCCTGGGGTGAATTTTCCTGTTGATGGGTGAATGTCAGGGGCCATAATTCGGGGTGAGGGATTTATCTCCATGAAATAACTACACATTGAATGAAAGAACATTGTAGTCAAGAGACTACAGTATCAGTTAGGGTGCTATTTCTTGTGGCAGCAAAGGCCACAAAAACATGCTGACTCAAGATAACTCTTCATTGTTTGCAGGAGTCACAGCTGAGGATGTATGTTCTGGGTTGGCAGGTGAATCTCTCCCTGGCTTTCAGGAACTCAGGCTGACAATAGCTCTTCCATCTTTCAAGGTGACTTTCAAGGTCATGTTGGAGTCTACCATATTCACTGACTGGAATTGTAGGGTGACAAGTCCAGGAACAAAGATTTTTCTTAGGCAGGTGAGAATAAAATACTTTTTTAAAAAAAGATTTATTTCCATTTATTTATGTATACAAGAACCGGGGTACAGGCCAGATGTGTGGGAGGGTGAGAGGATTCACCAGAGACAGAGTAGGGAGCAGAACAGGCAGACTGACTGAAATACACTGCTGAGGGGAGACAGGAGAGGTCTGCTGCGCCATGTGGGTATCTCCCTGGCCGGGGATCGAACTCATACCACTGTGGTTGGTGATCCCTTGATAGCACTGAGACTTGACCCCTGCACCACCAGGGAGGCCCCAGAATAAAGTCTTTTCTGTAGCAAGAGCTGAGTCCCTGGGTTACGCCAAACTGGGAAGGACTGGAAAAGGCAATTCCTAACTGGCACAGTCTTGAGAAATTCTCTGCTCTATATCTTGGATCCATATATGGAAGGTTTTTATGGAATGTTGGCTATAAAACTGTTAAGGCTCTGGGATGTTGCACACACACACACACACACACACACAATGCATGCTAAGAGAAACATTACACCTCTGGATCAGAAAAACAATAACATTTATTTATAAAACATCCAAGCTCTAGTTCTTAGGATACACATTCCTAAGAATGTCATGATATGTCTGCAATGAATTGTTTTAGTGACTGCTTTAAGAGATACAGTTTATACAAAACACTAAGGTCAAACAAGGCCCTGAAGGCTTCAAGAGAAACTGTTGTCATTAACTTAACTACTTGGAAAAATGAAGATGACCCAGATTTAGGGGCATCTCCAGATATCACCTTTCATCAGAGAAAGCCATCTTGTTGGTAAGACGAACAACTAGAGCTTTGGTTTTTGTCATGTGAGCTCCCCTGTCCTCATCACAAGAGTCCTTCTCTCTCCTTTACACCCAAGCCCCTATTCCATTCATTAGCCTGATAATGAAAGCCCTCAGTCTATCCCTAAAATTTGAATTCCCCATACTTCTGTAACTCAGTTTATTCTTTTTCTCCTACAAAAATAAAATAATATAAAATGTATAATTCAAGTTTTATAAAACATCCAAGCTCCAGTTCTCAGGCTACTGAATGTTTATCAAGTTGTACAACCATCAAGACAATGTTAGAACATTTTCATCACCCTAAAAGGAAGTCATTAGCCTTTAGCTACAGTGTCAGTACCACACCCTTCCCTCCAATACAGCCTAACGCACACATCACCTCCTCTGTGCTATTATTGGGGAAGATACTGCATTTCTATATATTATTAGACCAACAATTTAATTATATAAATAGTGTTTTATACCATTTTTAAAAATCAGTATAAAAAAAAGAAAGGAGAAAAGTGCTTTTACATTATCTTTATAATGACATCATTATGGTTAATGCTGCTCCTTCTTTGGTTTTCACGGAAGTCACATTACTGACACCAGCTCTCATTGACCTGGGTGGAAGTCACTTGTATATGTTCACTTGGTAACAGTTTGTCAAGTTGACCACTTAAGATTTGTGTGCTTCTCTATACAATGCCCTTTGCTTTGTATCTACACTTAATATGGAACGCAGCAATACGAAAGTTTTTTTTAAAAATCTGGGATTGGAGAACTGAGCAGAGTTTCAGTTGAAACATGCAAATTACTGTCACTTTCAAAACCTCTACTAACTTCACTGTACAGCAGTTTTAGAAAATCTAAGTTTTTTTTTTCTCTTTCTTAGGAGTGAACAAATTTCAAAAGTTGAATCTGCACACCCAGAGCTGTGACATGTTGACAGATGTCACAGGTCTTCACTTCTGCTCTAACATTCAGACACAATGATAATTGAGAAATCTCTCAGATGAAGTTTCTCATTTTCCTTACTCATTTTTGAACTCTAGGTTACTCTTCAAATTTGCAAATGACTGCTAAGCACATACAGCGTTAAGTACATGAACATCCCTCCGAACAAATGTCAGCATGAACACAAAACATGTCCTCTTACCTAGAACATATGGTTTTAACAACAACAGCCATCATTTTTTTATGCACCAGAGAGGAACAGTTTGGCTTGTGCTTTTTTTTTAATGAATTCAATCTGTCCCTGGCCTCTTTCTTTCTGAATGGCTCTGCAAAATGAGATGAAAATGACAATCTGTAGGTGTTTCTCTTTACCTTCAAGGGTCCTAGCTATTGCAGACCTGGGATCTGTGAATCCTTGGTTCTGTGAATGGAAATTGCTGATGGAAAAAAATCATCTCAATAAACTTGAAACCATGAGCTCCTCTGGCAATTGACCCTTGTCTGAGTGGAAAGGCTTCCCCTAGGTCACAAAGGGATAAATAAAACCTGTGAGTTTTTATTTTTTAAAAAAAGCCACACAAATATTTTGAATTTCCAGCTCCTTTAAATTTCAGATGATACATTCCTTTGCCCCCCCCCAAAAAAGATTTTTTACATCAAAGGCTAAGGCTGCGTGTGTGTGTGTGTGTGTGTGTGCTCCTTATCATATGACTAGAGTACAAAGGTGAACATAAATAAAAGCTGTATTAAGGGTACTTATTTAGTTCATTCATTTGTCTAATGAACAATTTTAAAATCCAATTACTTTCTTCTCATTTTTAATATAACGGAAGCTCCAAGGCATAAGCTTACATGAAATCACAACTTATTTAAAGCAAGACTTTGTAGAAGACTGCTAGGCATGCTGAAAGCCACCAGGTGCCTCCTATTTTGGTAGATGCTGTCATAAATCCAAAGTAAACACATATGCTAGTGAAAATACTAATACACCTTTAGAACTAAGACTTCTTTATCTAATAAAACTGACCAAAATATTGATGGCCCACCTCCTTTTGGTTAATATTCTCATACCTTTTAGAATAAAGCATGTAGTAATCCACCAGTTATTCTCTGTGCTTCCATCACGAGCTTGAGATAGTCTCTGAAAGGTTATCTATTACTGCTCACATGTGCAAAGAACAACATGTTTCTTTCTGTAATTGGTGCGATCTTGTTCTTGAGCCCTAGTGTATCCACGCAGGAGGCTTGTGAGGGGGAGGGAACTTGGGTTGGGGAAGGAAGGACTTCAAAACTTTCTCTTCTGGTTTAAATACCTTCATCCAGGTAAATGCTCAGGTGTTCAGAGCTTCTCCCCTTTGCCTGCTCCTGCCCAGGATGGCTGGGGAGACGGGCAGGCTGCAGTGACTTCAGAGTGACCAGGAAGGACCAGAAACCTCAGGTCCCCAAGCTCAGGCCCTTGAGCTGTCCTTGGAGCTTCACTGACCACCCCTGGTCACTGCTCCTGTGCGCTGTAGGCAGGGACTGTCCACCCCCATGGATGGGGACTGGGGATCACTCCCTGGCTTGGTCAGGGCCCCAAGGGCAGCCCTTGCTGCCTCTCTCTTCTTCCACTTCCCTCTCCCTCACTCTTGTCTTCTCTGCTGATCTTTATGAGTGTCTACTATGTGCAAGGCACTGTATTAGGTCTGTGGATTCCAGGAATAACACTGACAACGTTGCCTGCTTGGAGCCTGCATTTTAAGGGGGGGGGGCATCAGACAGAAAGAAACAAGCAGAAGTCAATCATACAGCGAGTCAGAAGATGATGAAGGCTCTGTGTGTGTGTGTGTGTGTGCACATGAGGGCTAGCAAGGGGAGTGAAAGCAGGGTAGCCGCGACAGCTAGGCCAACATAGGGCAAGGAAGGCCGAGTGTTAAATAGGCAGAGCAGTCAGGTTGTGGGCCCCCAAGCTTAAACGATCTTCCTCCTGAGAAACAAACACAAAATGGCAAATACAAATTGGTCCCAAAGTGAATATTTATTCATAAGTAATTACTGTCACAATGGAGTTATAGGTCTCTCTTTTCTGATTAAGCTATTTATCTGAAATGCTTATATAGCGAATCTTCCTAACTATAAACTGACTTTCCTTCTCCACACTCTACAACGACCAGCACAAGCACGCAAGCCCAGGCTTGACAGAGCTGTGCTTCACAATGGAAGCTTCTCTAGCTTCATACGTAAGTCAGCCCCTGCAGGGGTTTCTCACGGAGAAGGGGACACTTGTCCAGGACTCAAAAGAGGGTAGAGCATTAGCCAGGGACTTAGATATCTGGAAAATTGAATCCCAGAAAAAGGGACCAGCTGGAGTGAATTCCAAAGGGGTCTTCTTTCGAGCCTCTTGAGCTCAGGGGCAATGCTGAGGTACAAGGGCAGAGGCTGGCATCTGTTTTATTTTCCTGAACTTAAAAACACATAACACTTTCATGAGTATGGATGTAACCCTTGCTCCAAAATTCTATTCTTCCCTGTAAGGTTTTGGGTTATTCAACTATGTGGCTCCTGCCATGGGGATTTTCAGGATCTTAACTCTCATGTTCAAGAAGATAAAATGCTCTCGGTTCTACATTATTTATGTGGATCTTTTTGTCAGTGGAAATTACAGTGTGGTTCAAGTCCTGTAACTTATTCTCATGATGTTTTTTCCAGCCAGCCTAGCTCCAAATTTCCATACATTCTTTGACATTTTTTTTTCACTTCTGATGTCTCAGATTCTTTTTTTTACAACATCTCTTCTAGCTATGACTTTCTATTTCCTCCCCTCACCAGCCAGTTGATATGTAGATTCTTCCTAGAGTGTCCTGACTGGTTCTTCCTAGCTTCAGTATCAGTTCTTTCTGATCTAACTTCCATGTTGCTCTTAGTTTTTTTTTTTCCTAAAATTCTCCCTTTCATTATGTCACACTGAGTCAAAATTTTCAGTGGTGCCCTATCTTTTCTAGTAGCAATAGCAAATTAAATTTGAATGTGTGTATATCAGTAAAAGCATTCTGAGCACATATCCCTAATATATATGTATTTATTTATAAATTATGCATGTTCTCCAGTTCACCCATAGATTTAATATCAAGTTTAACTTTGCAATTTTGTAGAAAAAACTAGTTCTATATGGAAGTTATAATATTTTTTATTCTGGGATCCCAACGGATCCTCTAGTGCCATTCATTTGGGGGAGTGGTCTGTGGCGGGATGTTGGTATTTGTTTTTTTTTTCCTCAAGTGATGGTGGACCTTAGTATGGTCCCACTGTCCATGGTGCTGAACCATTATCACCCACTATCATTGTCTTGACCTTGGGACAGTGGAGACTCAAGTTAACACCCCCCGTAATGTGAAAAAAAAAAAAAAAAGGTATAGACTATATAAGCTCAACAAGATTCTAGTTTCCAGGTGGAATTCCAGAGGAGTGAAGTAAGAGTTTGCAGCCTTCCATGCAGAAGGAACAAAGACTCTCTTTTCCTTGGTAAAAACACACTGATAATAATAAGAAACAGAGGGTTTATGTGAGTCTTCATGTCAACTGAATTTTTCTTTTAAAACACAGCCAAGAATTAAAAGAAGACTCTAATCCTCATGTTTTCATAATTTTACAGCTTCACAACCAAGAATGATTGAAACAGGGGAAATTGCTGTCAAAGATTATACAATACAATGAAGTTGTACAGCGGGGTTCGGGCATATAAATGTTAGCAGTTACATGAGTAATCTGTGACCGTTGGCTATTAGAAACAAGTTTGCAAAGTTAAAATTGCCTATTAGACTGTAAATTTCTGCAGTGCGGAAGATTCTGATAATGTATAAAATGTCAGCTGATGTTGTCACAAATCAGTGCTTCATATAAATCTCATAAAGATTATAGAGCCTGCAGTACCTGTGATATAATTGTTGAAAGAGTATTTTCTCTCTAAATCTCTGGCTAGCTATAGTTAAATGCAAATTGGAAAGCTTAAATGAGATCTAGAGTGTTGAAAAGTAGTTAGGTTTCTCATGTAGGTAAAAATATGTTGAGAACTTAGAAAAACAGAGCAAAAATCTGTTATTAATGGTTCTCTCATAAAGCCACTAAGGGGGTTATAACCAATATATCAACTTTCTATGGACCTTTTTAAAACTTCCTTTCTCTTTTCTATGGCAACTAATTTCTGGCTACCTGATATTGAGAAAATTGACATTTGATTGTGGATGTCAGCACCATTGTTCAACTTCAATATTAACTATTATACTTCACTGATCCAATGCACTGAAAATGTTCATTCATGTTAGTTTTTAACAGAGATTCCCATTTAATAAATATTTGTTTACAAATTTATATGTCAGGCCATGGGATAGAGAGATAAAAAGAGTTTGACACTTAGGAATTTCATGACCCAATGAAGAACACAGACAAGGAGATACACCAGTACCACTCCATTATATTTTCTGATAGATGCATAAACAGAATAATATGTCAACACATAGATACCTAGGCAGATTGAGATAGTCTTTCAGATGAGATGATGCTTGAGCTGACTTTTTCAATAACATCAGGAGTCAGGTAGGCATGCAAGTGGAAGAAAGTCATTTCAGAGAAAGGAAGCAGTGTGCAAAGGCAAAGGAGGCAGTAAAGAAAGATCTGGAAATTAAATGCACTTCACAATGTGCTCTAGTGGGTAAAAACAGGCAAAAGGCATAATCAGAGGAGCTATGTAGAGCATTCTAAGGAATTAGATATTCTCCTTAGGTAAAAAGCAGGCTTTAAAGGATACTGAGCAGTGAAGGGACATGATATTAATTGCATATTAAAAGTCATTCTAACAATAATCTAAGTAGTAGTGTCACTGTCCCTAAAAGAGGGAGGCAACTTTAGGATATCACAGAAATAATGAGTCATCAATCAAAGCATTGCAGGTAAACGTGGAGAAAGGATACTGACTGAAAAGATATTATGCCCTAAACTCAATGGTTCATGTTGAACAATCAATTTAGGGTGAGAAGAGAGAAGTCTTAGGTAACCCCACATTTTCATGCTGGGAAGAAGATGTCACTTGCTGAGCCAGAGAATACAGAAGGGACATCTTGGTGAAAGACAATGAGTTTTGGATGTGTTGTGCTCAAAGTGCCCATTGGCCTTTTGAGTAGAGATGTCCAGAAGGAAGATACTTGATTTTGAAGTTCTGTAGAACAATCTTAGCTGAGAGTGGTTATTTGTAACTATTCACAGGAGCTGAAGCCATGTGTGGGAGCTCTAGAGAGAGGTATACAGTGAGGAGAGAACCAGATACACTCTCTAAAGAAAAATAATCTGTAAGCAGCAAGTGGAAAATTGGAACCACCAAAGGAGAGTAGGCTTGAGTAGTAGATGGAGAGGTCAGAAAACAAGAGAGTGTATCATGGAAGCCGGGGGCGGTGATGCTTCTAAAGGGGAGAATAGGAAGATGGGAGAAATCTCTGCCTTCCTCACCTATATTCATTTTTAGACCAATTTTTAGACCATTTTAGACCAATTTAAATCTGTGTTTATATTCTGTTTATATTAGCTGCTAAGGGTAAATATATATATATATATATATATATGTAAGTGAATTACATAAAATAGACACAGTCATGTTCTATAGCTATTACAGCTGACAATTGTGACCATTGCAGGCTACATCTTCCCTCTGTATTCTTCTGGTAATGGCAGAGACATTCTTTTCTGTTGTGCTTGAAGCCAAGCCTGGCACCATATAAAGAAAATCTATCTGAGATTCCCCAGTGTGAAAAATGAAATTTTATGTTATGGAAATGAACTCTAATAAAGGAGTGAATGGATCCTTTTGAGAGATACTTCATAATGCCATAATATAACTACTTTGTACTCACAAGTTCAGCCATTCATGTTTTTATATTTGTCATAATGTCAGAAATTACCCTGAGGTATACCCAGAGAGTGGAAATACTTTGAATGTGATGGAAACATATTTGGAGTTCTCAACACTGTCACATAAATGTTGAACCTAAATAATTGAATGAGAAAAATACATTTAAAAAGGTTTATTTCATGAATTAAGGTCACAGCATTTTATAACAACCTCAAGAAGAGCACTGACTCTAAATCTGGGATACCGGTCTTTCAGGACTAAAAAGACGAGTTAGTTGAAACTCAGACACTTGCTTGTAAGGTGAGGTGTTCACACATGTGTGCATGTATATGCGCTGGTTTTATGGGCATTGTCTGCTCAGTGACATAGCTAGAGTCTATATTCCCCAAAAAGCAAAACACACAAAGTAACCTGTACACTCCTTCTCAAGAGGTCTAAATTTTTGCTGGATGGTCTGTTCAGTTCCCATCTGCTTTCTCAAAGTGGGTACATTCTTATACATTCTGTATCTACCCAGTTAAGCAAAATGTGGATTGAACAAAAGTCAACCAATCAAATAAAATTTGAATGCAGTACCATTATTTTACATCTTGTTAATATTTTGACAGTGTAGGATTTCTCCCCTCAGGTGTGGTCACCAAAGCTCTCCCACTACCAATGCACCTTAGTCCTCCACCATAGACCCAAGAGGACCCATAGTCCTCTTCTCTGGCCCCATGAGTTCTCCTCTTTCTCCCTCAGCTACCCCTCTACCTCCCCTCCTAGATGCTTCAGATGTTTGATAAACCTTCAAGGGCAAAATCAACCAGTTTGTTCACAACCAGTTAATTTATTAGAAAACGAATGTAGACATCATTGGTTAAAAAAGTGTTGGTTGCCATATATATTGCAATGTTCCTTTAGCTTGTCATTTTGAAATTTTTCAAAGCTAAAGAAACATTGGAATGGCCAGTTGATCACATTTTGCTGTATTTGTTCAATTTATCCATATGTGGGTACTTGTGTGTATTTGTTTTCTTTGATTCAGTTGAAAAATAGTTTGTAGGTACCATGACACTCTCATAATCACCCTGGACTCCTAAGAATGAGAAAATCTTCATAGCTTTAGCCCCATTACCAAATCCAAGGCACTTAGTGCTGACATAACAACACCAATACCCATATTCAAATTTCCCCAATTGAGCATTTAGTGTCCACCACCTCGTCACATTGCATTGAGTTATCAAGTCCTTTTAGTATCCTTCAGTCTAGAACAATCCCCCACCACTTTTTGATGTTGCTTATGACACTGATACTTTAAAAGAATCAGACCAGTTTGTTGCATCAGGCAACACCACACTGATAAAGAAACAGGAGTAGCGGAACAGACTACATAATGCAGGATGCTGCTGAAGAGCAAGATCCTTGCCTTTTTATTGATAGAAGAATTATACAGCATCAATTGAAAGGAAGGAGGACAAAGAGAGAAGGGAGGGGTGAAACTAGAAAAGGTGCTCTGTCATCTATAGCATCAGGGGTCCTGAGTCTGCCCTCCAGGCACTTCTCATCTGCTTGATGACTTGGTATTGTCATTGAGATCAAGCTCTAGTTCCCCAGCCTTGGTTTCAATCTTATCAACAGGGCTTTCAGATTCTGGGGTCCCTTGTTATACATTGGTCATCAGCTTCCCCTTCCCTCAACCCCCAGGCATTCCAGGTCATGCCTCAGGATGCATAGCCTTCCCAGTGTGATTTCTTTTGTGCTCTTGATTGATTTGAAAGGTACCTTGCAGGGCTGGGCTCCTGTACCTAAGTAACCAGGCTGTTCTGACCTTGCTTAGGAATTAGAACTGTAGATAATAAAAGGGTGGCCCAACAGGCTGCTTAGGATTAGCAGACCCACACAGTTGTCTTGTAGAACACCCCACAATCTAAATCTGTGTGTTATTAGTGTCCTAGGGCTGTTGTAAAAACTGCCGCAACTGGGGGTGGCTTACAACAGTAGGAGTTTGCTGATTCATAGTTCTGGAGTTGGGTATGATTCTATGCTGTGATTTCCCCTGTGACTGAACTGCGCTTGATGGTGTTGTCAGGAACTTTGTGCAGATGATCTTGTGTGCGTCACCATGCCATCAGTTTGGCTCTTGTTAGAGATGCTAAGTTCCTCCACTTAGTCCTCTCTTGAACTGAGCTGCTTCTCTCAAAATTCACTCCTTGAAGTCTTTACCCCCAAGGTGGCAAAATTTGGGAACAGGACCTTTAAGGAAATAATCAAGGTTAATTGAAGTCCAAAGGGTGGGGATTTCATCCAATATGACCATCCATTGAAGAGACACCAGGGATGACTCTGTGCAGAGGGAAGGCCTCATGATGGTGCAGCAAGAAGCCGGCCAAGGGGAGAGGTCTCACCAGCCACCTGCCCTAACTGCATCTTGATGCTGGACTTCCAGCCTCCAGAACAGGGAAAAAATAAATGTCTATTGTACAAGTCACCCATTCTTTGGTGTTTTGTTATGGCAGGCCCAGCAAACTAATACAGTATAGATGCTTCATTTGTAAAGTTCTTTTTTTCCCAATACTTTTTTATGTAGAAGCACTGGGGTGTAGGTCTGAGGTGTAGGGGGTGAGAGGACTCACCAGAGACAGAGTGGGGAGCAGAACAGGCAGATCCACTGAAACACACTGCTGAGGGGAGCAGCAGGGAGACAGGAGAGGTTTGCTGCACCACGTGGGTCATCTCCCTGGCTGGGGATCGAACTTGTGCTGCAGTGGCTGCAAATAGCTTCATAGGTTGCGTCTTAACCCCTTGCGCCACTAGGGAGGCCCTCACCTGGAACTCTTGAGGAGACACGGAGCCTCGAGATCTACATATGTGCTGGAGTGGAACTTCCCCTTGGGAAGTGACAAGCTAGGGACTATGTTTAGTCCGTTGCCCGGTAATAAATGAGAAGTTGGAGGACAACAGTCTTTGTCTGCTGAGAGTGTATGACCAAAGCCCTAGAGCAGAGTTAGTACAGATGTGTGCTGATGTGTGGTGGGGGTACACATAAGTCCTTAGACATTTGAAGTCAAGTAATTCTAAGTTGAACTGGGATAAATCCAGGACCATCTGCACTCACAGGTTCCCACTGTTACCTGGAGGGCTGTCTTTCACTTCCGTCTCACCTGTCTCATGCATATCTCTGTGGCAATTGGCCACTAGTGCTCAGCATTGTGGGGTTGGCCATCGTGGAACTGTTAGGAGTGGTTCAGAATGAATTTAAGAGACCGCCATGCTGCTGTGGTGTTTCCCATGCCAGCAAACCCACCTCACAAGGAGATATCACTTCCTACCCTGGCACCTGCTTCTAGAAGAAATGAATCATGTGCCATTTCTCCTCTCTTGGATGATAAGGACCATGGCCCCAGAAGGAAGGGGGATCTTTTCATGTGGTCAGGCTGCAACAGATGGGGGTAAGCCTGGTCTGGGTCTGAAGAACTAACCCTGACACTAGCTGATGGCAGCTTCCTAGTATGAGAAATGGGTGTCATTAGATGCCCACCAAATCATGATTATTTATGATACCTATGAAATGCTCAATGAATCTCAATGAGGATGATGATGGCGGTGATGATGGTGGGGGTGGTGATACTTTGCGACATTTGAGACTCTTCCAGTGTATGCCAGTTTCATCACTGGTTTAAGATTTCTAGAAAGTGTGGTTAACTGACTATGTAGAGCTGACAAGAAAGAGGGGGGGCTCTCATTGGCCAATGCACAAAATATATTTCAAGATTCTGAAAGGTGAAAGCTAAAATGAAACTCATGTGGTTAACAACTATTATGTCATTTTTTTTTTTTTTGAGTAAGACAGTTGAATCAAAGAAAAGGTCAACCACTTCAAGAAATCATGTAGTTTTACAATAAAGTAATGAGAGAGAAGCCACAACAATCAATCTTTTCATTCTAGAGTCACATCTGGAGTGTTCAGTGTTACTTGGAGAAAGGAGTGTAGGTCAGTGGAATGATGATATTACTGGGTTTCAGTGTGTGATGAATAAAAGTGTATACACACCTATTAATATCTCTTTGAACTCAAGCCTTGATTCTAAAAATATAACCTAGCATATATCATGCTGGTTTTTATGTGATCACGAAAGGCATTCTTTTCTCCAAATATAATCTCCCATTTGTTGATTCAAGTGCTGATGAATTCAATACAATATCCGTTACTGTCAGAGAAAATTTCTGGTAGATTTTACTTCTTCCAGTTGAAGGCACAGGTCTGAATTAAAAAATGTAATTCAAATTCTTTTGAAGCGGTGTGAGATCTGTTTGCTTCATCTTCTGCTCCATGCATGAAGCAATTACCTTTGCTTACATTAATAGAATACTTTTCTATACCACAGGAAAAATGATTCCAACTCTGTCCAAATAGGCTTTGTTTTAATATTAAAATTATAGGCCTGGGAGTATCAAAAAGAGCAGAAATAGAACCTGGCAATAGCAGTACAACAAGATATCTAAAGCTCTTGCCTGCAAGTCAACAGTTGGAGCTAAATTAGGGGGTAGAAGGGGAAGTTGATGCCACTAACTCTCACTTTTCCTTTGAAATGTCTTCTTTTTAAAGATATATTTATTTATGCATACAAGAACGGGGGTATAGGCCAGAGGCGCAGGGAGTAAGAGGATTCACCAGAAGACAGCGTGGGGAGCAGAGCAGGCTGATCTACTGAAATACACTGCTGAGGGGAGCAGCGGGCGAGACAGGAGCGGTCTGCCTTGTCATGTGGGTCAGCTCCCTGGCCAGGGATTGAACTCGTGCTCCAGTGGCTGCCAATAGCTTCCTGGTGCTGAGACTTAACCCCTTGAGCCACTAGGGCTGGGTTTGCCCTGTGTGCTGAGCTGTTGGGGGTAGATTATGCCCCACTCACCTCTGACCTGAAAAAAGCAGCATGGAAAACAAATGAATGACTAAGTGAAGGAATGAATGGAAATGACTCTTAAGCATAAGTGTGGGGTTTTTGTTTAGAAGTTGGGTGATATTTTGTGGCCAGAAATATGCTATAGGAACTTAACTCTGTTGGTATCAGTGAACCCATGGTAAAATTGGTTTCGTTCTACATCATTGCCCTTACAGCAGCAGTGTCTGGGAATCCAGCCACAGCGTTCACGAGGACTCCCTGTACCAGAGATAAGTAGGGGAACGTACCTGGGGTGCGCGGTGCTTGCGGGATGATCCGTGTCAAAGAAACTTTTTCTTTAATTTTATCACACCCCCTGAATTAGTAACTTGCTTCCAGCACCATTTTGAAGCAAAGAGCATTTGCAGAGCCAGATAAACAAGCTAAACGTGCTTCGTATTCTATTTAGAAATATCTTTCACTAATAATGAACCTCTTCCAAGAGCACGGAGGGTTCATTTAAACCTAAACGCTTCCCCACTCATTTCATAAGTGTGGAAACTGTGCAGCTGAGTTTAATCATTTAGATGCCCACGATGTGCAAAACAACATGGCAGGAGGAGAAGGCAGGTGGGCTCATCAAACGCCCCCGGTGGGGAGGGGGGTGTGGGGGGGGGCAGGCAACGCCAAGGGCAGTGGGAAGCTTCTAGGCCTTGTTTTTGCAATTCAATTCCAGCTCTGAATCCTCTCCGAGAAGGGCGCCGCACCAGCCTGCGTTCATCTGGCCACTAGAGAGCACTTTGAGACTAACAAACCCGGGCTCGGGCGCCCAGGCCTCGGTTTGAACCCTGGGCTGGGTGACGGAGGCTGTGGCTTGTCTCTGGGCCGCCTCGCTAGGGCTGGCTTGCTGAGGGCTCTGGAGGCTGATGGATGCATTTTGTGAAGCTTAGTGACCTGTGGTCGTGATAATGAAGTATTCTGGAGCCCAGATAACATTTTATTCTGTCACTATGGTTTTTCTGCCTCTGGTGACATCACCTAATTTGTGCAGCTTTCCAGTATATTTCCAAGGCCAGCATTTCAGCCAGGGTCTCCGAGTCCTTCTTGCGCGTTCTCTTTTCTGTCAGGTTGAATTTCTCTCAAAGAGAAAATATTGCTTGATATTGATTCCAGCGCACGAGATAATTTCAGGTTCTCACTCAGCAGTTCATCGAAAGCCCTGTTTAAAATCTTGAAGAGGGTTTCCAAGGCTAAGAGGCGCAGTTCAAAAGAACAGTTCTTAAATGTGTTGAAAGGACCCTTGGCTATGTTTTCTGATGTTCCATCAGCAGTTCACACTGATATACTTTCCATTGTTATTACAACTGAACCATATCAGAGGGAGTTGTACCAGCAAGACCAGCAAGATTTCTAAAAAGCTATAAAGCTTTGATGTTTTCTGGCCTATTTCTTACTGTGCTCTTAAAAATGTTTAGCTGCTGCCGAGCCAGATGTATAACTCTAAAGGCGCAGGCAGTAAAACACTCTCCAAGCATCTCGGTGACTGCAGCGGCATCTGTAGGTACGGCAGGGGGAGGCGAGTGTGTTTGGAGGGGCGAGGGGGGTCCTTTGTGGGGTACATTGTGAATGAATAATCCCGACCTCAGCCCATCGTGGCTGTGGAGAGAGAGGTCCTTTCCTGACCACTGCTTATGAGCATCTCCCAGAGCCATTCCATTCTGGTGTTATTATTATTGCATCAAAGAGAAATCAAAGGCATCAGTCCTAGCCCTGATTCCAAAGCAGATCGAGGCATTTATTAGGATAGGTTTGCAGGGAATTTCTTTGATGTTTTAAAAAAAAATCCTAAATAATTTCTCCCTCCTTTGAATGACACTTGACTTCCAAGTAAAGAATATTTCTGCGTGTGGAATGTCAGGTCTGTCTAATAATAACCTGCTTAATGTGCACTTAAAATCACTAATAGGATTTGCCATCATTTTCAGAAAATGAAGTTCTTTCTTCCATCCGGGTGCCTGAGTCAGAGCCTGGTTAGAACACCGGCCTGCTATCGCAAACAAGCAGACCGCGTGTGCAGTGACACTCTGTGTAAACTTGCTATCTCACCTCTTGCCAACACACGCCACTGGTGACGCGGGAGTGGCCAGGGAGTGAACAGGCTATGAGCAAAGACTTTCCTCTGGATTTGACCGGGAGCCATGGATGTGATAACATAACAGAGTGGAAGGCAAAGATAAGGAGTTTACATGGGGGTGTGTGTCCGGGTGTGTAGACCCTGTTGGTCGGCAGCAGCCAGACTTCCTCTCAGCTATCCGTCCCCAAGCTCGACCCAGGCACGTTCTTCACCTGTCCTGGAGAATGTGCTTCCTGCCTGCTCTTATTTATTTGTTTCGTGTGATGCTCTTTGTGTGGGTGGAAAGATAGTAGAAGTCTATCTGAAAGGTAATGGTATCCCTGGGATTTCTACAAGGACTGAATTAAACAGTACAAAGCAGAAAGATTGTGTGTGTGTGGTTTGTGTGTGTGGTGTGAGCACACTTGCTGGAAACTCCCTGGCTCTGAGGGGCTATGATTATGTTAGGGACAGGTTAACATTCCTTGTTTATTGAATGCAAAGGGATGGCACTGGCTCTTTCTCATCTGGGCTTAACCACCGCTCAAGAGATGAACTTGGATTTTTTTCAGGTGGAAACTTCTCCCAAGGTGGTCCAGAGCCACAGTTAGGGCCCCCTCTTATCCTCGAGGCGCAAGACCTGCATGTTTCTGTGCAACTGGGCAGGTTCTCATTCTTTGCATCTTCTGTGTCTTGCATTTCTTCCCAAAAGAGGAAACTGGATTGCAAACAAAATTTGCACTAAATGGAAATAATAATGAAGAGAGCAGGGGTATCTCTGTATCCATAGACTATGTGCTAGGTGGGCAGAAAGGCTATTTTAAGGTAGAAGAGACACACTGCAAACCTCCTACTACTTTGGGTCAACTCTTTGACGTGGCCTTATATTGCTACTGAGCTATTGACTGTTGGTAAACCCGTTACATTGTTTTGTCTTCTTTCTGGCCAAGAATCAGAGAAAGCTGATTCAGTCTTTCCATGGTATTTGATGGCCTAGCAGAATACCTTTATAGAGGTTCTCAATAAACACAACAAAAATAATTCTTGGGCCTCCCTGGTGGCACAAGGGGTTAAGTCTCAACACTATGAAGAAGTCTGCAGCCACTGCAGCACAAATTCGATCCCTAGCCAGGGAGCTACCCACATGGCACAGCAGACCTCTCCTGTCTCCCTGCTGCTCCCCTCAGCAGTGGATTTCTTTCAGTCTGCCTGTTCTGTTCCCCACTCTGTCTCTGGTGAATCCTCTTAACCCCCGCACCTCTGGCCAACACCTCAGCCCTTGTATGCATAAATAAATAAAACAAATCTTTTAAAAAAAATGAGTCTTAGACTCTGTGAAAAATACACTGGTTTTCAGAGGGGATGAGGTAGGGAGACACAGGGAGCTTGGGTGGAGTGTAAGTGAGGCTGTCTTCCTAAAATCATAGAATTAATTGTTGGGCAAATTAATAAAATTCAAGGAAAAATTAAAAAATAATAAACAGCTTCAGCTTGACAGACTCTCAGTGAAGATGCGCTGTGTGCAGGGAGGAATCTGTGTCAGCGTGGCTGGGAGCAAGCCGGGGGAAGTCGCTGGGCCGCTATTTCCTCATCTGTAAAGAGAAGGGGCTGGACTCTGTGATTGCCAAGGTCACTCCCGACTCTGCAAATTCCATGCTTTTCAAAAACCACTTGGATCCTGAAAGAAGATCTTCTTGGGTTTCGGGACAAAGAGCCCAGGGTCTACTTACGCCTGACTTCCCACCACATCCTGACTCTCTCCTCTAATGAATCTGGGTTTATTCTTCAGTGAAATGGCTCGACTGCCAGAGCCCTTGGTGTGAGTCTAACACTGTGTAGATATTGATTTTGCTAGCAGGGCGGTGGTTTCTATAACCACCAAACAATTAAACATCTCCCGTTCTCGTAAGAATGCTCCCACATGCACACCTCTCCTTTCGGTTGATAAATATAAGTCAATCTAGGGCCAATCTGAAGATAATGCTGCTATCAGAGATAGTATCTCCAAATGCCTCCTGGCGGAAGGTCACTCCCTTTCAGCGTGGCCAACACCGCAGCAGCAGGGGATGGGAGGGGATGAGACCTTTGCCTCCTGAGGCCAAGTTTAGACTGTCATACGTGAACGGTGTCAGTAGCTATCAAAGCAGGATGTAGGTTTCCCTTCTTGTGTTGTTTGTTCCCACTGTAGATGACTTTTTACCTCATGCCATTGATTGGGCTGTCATGGCGGGACCACAGGCTTAACCCCAACACCCACCCACATGGCGTGAGCTACGATACTGAAATATTCATCTATTTTGCCTTCACTTTTTAGAAGTTTACCCCGTGAGCTCTTTAGTTTGCTGATGGAAGGTGGGAGGTATCAAGCAGGTTATAATGGCCGTGAACTTCAAAAGACAATTTAATAGGGGAATTCATTTCCAATGATCCTTGGGCACTCGCCTGCTGCAGCAGTCAAAATACAACAAAATGAGTGGTGACTCTGATGTCAATAAAGAATTCTTTATCCAGAACCCCAAGCTCTGTTGATTGCCCTTGTAGACTGTATGGTGACCCCAGAGCAGAGGGGATAATTTAACGAGATTGTTAATATTTCCATAAAACCAACAATCTGATAAATTCTCTTTGGGTAGGCACTTTTGCAGAACTAACATAAGTGACTGTTCCACATGAAGCATTATCTTTTCTTGTACAACAGTGAAAGCTTACACGCTGCTTGACAAATTTGAATTTTAAAAAGTAAGAATGATTGGCACTCTGTAACTTACACAGAAATATAAAGTGGTACAAGAAAATTGCCCATTTCTTTTAGATTTACATTTTATATATTTCTTTCTTTTAAGGAGTGATAAGACATGTAATTTCCATCAACTTCAACCAGTTGTGTAGGAAAGAGGCTGTGAATTCAGCTCTGTAGAGAAGTAAGTCTCGGAGAGAACCAGTCTACCAAGAAAGCAGACAGCTTTTCCAGCTGCTTTCTGGAGGTGGGTGCCACAGTCCAAGACTGAGATTGCACCCCTTGGCATCCTGACCCCCCAGCCCCAATATCTCACTTCAAATGACTTTCCAGGCCCATCAACCACTAGGAGATAAACGAAAGCAATGAGAGTCACAACTAGAGTTTACACATGAATTGGGGGGAGTTGGATGTGCCCCCCCCCATTTTTGGCCTCAAACAATTATTTTCTCTTCATTCATTTATTTAGTTAACAAACATCTGTTGATACACAATAGCACAGCATCCAGCTTTGGGTCTCTGCCAATTTAACATCTTCATTATAATTCTGAAAATATGCAATAGTGATGAGAAGTAGGGCCTCAGCTCATCACACACATTTCATTTAGGAATCTTGAGTTTTTGGTAGGAATGTTCTGGCTTATCATTGCGCCTTCTGTATGCCTTTCGCTGAACACCAGCAACTTGGCCTCTTGTTTAACACATGTGTAACAATGTGCATCTTGACTAGGCCACATATTTTTTCTCCCTAGAGCTTTCATTTTGACTTGACTTTTTCTCTGCGTTAGCAGATATTTGGATCATCCCCTTCCTTAAGGCTTAAACAGTTCACTCTAGTTTGGACTTCCATGTGTGGGCGTATAAACAGTTTTCCTTTGAAGAACAGTAAGAGCAGCACTTGTCTGCTTTTACTGCCTTTTCCGTGCTATTGCTGAGCTCTGACGTTTTTGGTCCTGGTGCCACTGGATTAAGAACGAAGCTATTCCAAAAGGCAACTTATCTTCAATAACAGTTATTGTGTTAACTGAGCCAGCAATGAGATTCTTTTATTTAGCATTTATGGGGGGGAGGGGTAAGCCCTGAGACTGCAAGAACTGGTTTATCTTGTTCCTTGCTGCAGTTTAGAACACCTAGCTCAGAGAATTAACAAAAAATGATGGAATGAGTGACTGACTGACTTTACAGATCAGTAAGCAAAGAATCTAAGGATGCAAGTCCTTTCTGAAGGAATTCAAGTTCACAGCCTGGTTTGACTCCGAGGTCTGTGTCCTTTCTCTGATGACAGACTTTAGGCATGGACTGGTCGCCCCCCAGATCCCCTGCCTCTGTTTCTGGATTGTAAGTCACACCCTTTTCTGGACAAGCAGAGGCGGTGGCAGAGTGGTAATGTTATAGGGCAGCCCCGATATTGAATGGGTTGCCTGGCTGTGGGTCCTCACCAGCGTGCGAGTCCTGCAGACCTAGTGCGCTTTATGGTGACCAACTCAAGAAAAATTACTTTGGGCTGGTCAACCACGGGCGAAGCTTGGAAACCACATTGGGCGCCAGCTGTTATAGGGCAGCCCCGGTATTGAACGGGTTGCCTGGCTGTGGGTCCTCACCCGCGCGCTTAAAAGGGACTTATGAATACTCCACTGCAGGCACACACAAAAGGTTCATAAAAGGTTTATTTACAAGGGAGAAGGAAATAAGGAAAATGTACAACTCAGGGAGAAAATAGGGAAATAAAGTCTTTAATGCGTCCTACCCGATCCGCCGACCTGGAAACCCAAAGGCACTCTCCGAGCTGGCTGGACGCTGCGAGCTGGCGGAGAGTCAAAATGGGGGACCCCTCCAAAGCCCGCGTGTCTGGCTTTATACCCACCTGGCTGCTGAACCCCACCCTCAGGTCCCAGCCCCCTTCCCTTGGGTGGTGATGGGATTTGGAGTTCCCAGTGTCTTTGGCTTTGGCCTGGGGTGGGGGTGGCGTCCACAAAGCCTGTATGGGATTAGCTTTAGGACAGCCTTTTCCCCCTAACAATTAGTGGTAGGACGGCCAAGCAGAAATCCACGGAGCCACTGAAGCCCCACCTGAACCCCCCTTCCAAGGCACTGAAATATATTCTAGGTCCTGCTGTGTGTCAGACAGAGAAAACCTGCAGGCCTGTACAGTGACGCCAAAGCCGCGTGACAGCAGGGCTTGTGAGTGTCTGATCGCTCCTCTGTGTGCAGACCCGCCCTTGCTCCAGGGATCATCACCTCCGTGGGGCTGAAAACATAGCCTCTGTGTCTGTGGTAGGTGGAGAAATATCCTCAATTATAACCCAAAATACAAGGTATTAACAAGAGAGTTTTAACACCTAGAGTCACACTTGGAGTTACAAGGTGTTAATGAGCAAGATAATCCAAGGAATGCATCCCTCCACCCTCACCCCCAGCTGCCTTGGTTCACTGTCGCTGCAGAATAATTAAAGCTTCAAGTTGTGAGCCTCTGGATCAGGAGGGTCTCCCGAATGATGAATGATGTCCCCCTATAAGAGGAGAGACTTTCAGAGAAACGCAGAACATTCAGGGTAATGCGTTTGCAGCAAGCAGGATGCTGAATTTATTGCAGAGGGGACTGTGTGAGTTGACCAAAATGGAGAATGATGAGAAGTAGCTAAATTATGTATGACAGTCTTTACAGAGCAGAGGAAGGAAGAAAGCTTACTGATGTGGCTGAAGGACCAGCAGCCATTGGTGATGTATTGGCTGGAGGTTGAGAGGAGAGAAATGGATCTATGAAGACTCTAAGGCTGTGGATGAGGGTGACGAAGACCATGCAGCAGATGGAGGGAGCGAGGGTTGGGCCCATAATAAATATTAGTGGCAACAAGACAGTCAAGTAAAGTTAACGTGACATTAAAAACCATCATCTTAATCTCTGTAGCTCTTTCAAGCCTGAGTCTTATTGTTACGGAGCAGCCCCTGCATCCTTTCCCCCCTAACATTATCAAGGGAAAAAAAAAAACCCACAGTTAACGATGACGTATTCTCCCCTTCGCTTTCCCGGCATCCACCAAAGCAGCACATAATTTAATTATTGAATCTACAGGCTGAGAGGCAGAATGATGTGTCTGCTGTCCTGAGAAATGAGATAGGACCAACTGTTTATTCCCATCGTTCTTCCCCCGTTAAGCTAAATGAATATAGTTAACCAGCTTTTGTTTGGATTCGCTGCTGAGATCTGGGATGTGTGGATCAGAACTCAGATGATCATAGCAGCTATTATTTATGGAGCGGGGCTGCATCATCAAGCCCCACAGGTAATCCAGAAAGGCGTTCTTTGCTCATTTTCTGTTCTGGAACTGTTGTAAAGCAGCCCCGATACAAAACGGGGTGCCTGACTGTGGGTCCTCACCCGCGTGCTTATCTTTTTTTTTTTTTAAGATTTATTTATTTATACAAGCACTGGGGTACAGGCCAGAGGCAAGGGAGGGTGAAATAATTCACCAGAGACAGAGTGGGGAACAGAACAGGCAGACTGACTGAAATACACTGCTGAGGGGAGCAGCGGGGCGAGACAGGAGAGGTCTGCTGCACCATGTGGGTTTCTCCCTGGCCGGCTGGGAATCGAACCCGCGCTGCAGAGGCTGTGGACAGCTCCACAATGCTGCGTTCAACCCACTGGGCCACCAGGGGAGGCCCAGCCACCAGTGCGCTTAAAAGGACTTATCAATGCTCTACTGCAGGCACATGCGAAAGGTTAATAAAAGGTTTATTTACAAGGGAAGGGGAAATGAGGAAATGTACAGCTCAGGGAGAAAAGTGGGAGACAAAGTTTTAAATGAGTCCTACCCGATCCGCCCATCTGGAATCCCAAAATGGCGCTCTGAGAGCTGGCTGCCAGCCAGGAGCTATGAAGCCAGGAGGCAGCGATAGCAAGCCCCCCCAAGGCCCACGTGTTTGGTTTTTATACCCAGCCTGGCTGCCCAACTCCACCCTCAGGTCCCAGCCACCTTCCCTTTGGTGGTGACAGGGTTTGTCTTTCCCAATGTCTTGATGGCTTTGGTCTGGAGTGGGGGTGGCGTCCACAAAGCCTGTATGGGATTAGCTCAGGACATCATTTTTCCCTTAACAGAACCAACGTTCCCTGGACTTCGAGCTCCAATCTGAGAACAATGGGGTTCAAGGAACTCAGATTTAGTTCTTCGGGGTGCACAGGCCTTCAGAAATGTCACTGATGGTCCTTCTCACTGACCCCTATAGATTGTCGAAGCAACTGGAACAACCCATAGGCGATTTTAAAGGGACAGTCGTTATCCAGAGCACCCAGAGGGTGTGCATGTGTGTGTGTGCGTGTGTGTGTGTAGAGGTGCTGGGGTAGGGGTGCACACCCAGAGCCCTGGCACACATTTTGCTAGAAGCTGAAGTCATGCAAAGCGAAATGCAAATGATGCCACGAAGCATTTGTGCCTCGAGGCACTGAGGCCCCGCCTGACTCAGCTCACTGCCTCTAAACAAACCCTCCCCGCCGGGACGGTGGGGGACGGTGGGGCAGGCGCGGCCAAGCGTCCCACGACCGGGCAGGGCAGGCCCATTCCAGAGACCCAAAGCTCCTCCCCGCGCCCTGGCCCTTTCGGTTCCAGCGCGCACGGCTCTCCCGGCGGCTCCCGCCCACAGGCTGCAGGTGCTGCGGGGCCAGGTACTCGGGCGAGCGCTGCGAGCATCAGCAAGGCTGGCGGCCCAGCCTCAGGTCGGCGATGGCAATGCCCAGGTTCAGAGGCCGGAGCCCGGGCGGCGGCCGCGGCCCGTCCCCCGGCGCCAATCCACGACCCGGGGCGGCCCCGGGGACTGGGGGGCGCCCAAGCCCGGGCCGAACCCCACCTCCCAGCACGACCGGGGGCACCGCCAGCCCCGGGTCCGCGCCGTGGGGGCCGGGCGCTCAAGTCGCCGACCGGCCGCGGGCTGCGCCATGGCGCAGAGTGGCCAACAGGGGAGCCCCGGCCGCGCAGCCCCGGCCACGGCCACCTTCCGGCCCCGGGCCCGCCCCCTCTCCCGACTTCCTCCCCGGGGCCGGGCGGGCGCGCGGCGGGGCCGGGGCGGGCGGGGGCGCGGCGGGGCTGGGTTCGTGCGCCACGTGGCGCGGCCGAGCGGGGCGCGCGGCTGGGAGAGGCCGGCGCGCGGGGGCGCGGGGCCGGGGCGGGGGACGCCCCCGACCCAGTTTAATCTCCTTCTGGGCAGCCCAGCCGCGGGGAGGCTTTTCCCTCCCGGAGGCCGGGCGGGCGCGCGGGGCGGCGGAGGCCGGTGTCCCCGGCGCGCACGTGTGCGCGGGGCGGGAGGCCGTCCCCGCCGGGCGCACCGCGGGGGCTGGGAGCAGCTGGGTTCGGGCCCCGGCGGGTGAGGAGGCGACCCCGCCCCCCGCGGACTCGTGGTCTCGGGGCCTCCGCTCCCTCCTGCGTTTCTGCAGCGCCGCTCCGGGGACCAGGTGGGGGCGCCGACCAGGTAAAGCGCGCGCCGAGCGCAGCCAGTTGCTGCCCCGCGCCGCACGCCCCGTCCCCTCGTGGCTCGTCCTCTGCTCGCCCGTGCGCGCTTACCTGGCTCCCTGAGGCCAGGTGAGGCCTGCACATGCCCACGGTTGTGGATGCGAACCCTGGAGCTGGGTCCCCATCCAACCCGCTCCGCCCTCCTTGCCCCCAATCTGGGCCGCAGCGTCGGTGCGTGACCCTGGTTTCCAGAACCGAGGTATTCCCCGCGTGCCAGGCCTGCCTCTGCCCGCAGGAACCGCGCGTCTAGGTCTAGAGCCCGTCGTTTATGGGCAATTCTCAGGCGAGCCCAAGTGTCCAGGATTTCTCCAGACTTCTGGGTGACAGCTACCCAGGCCTTCTGCCCCTCCGTGCCCTTGTGTCTCCCCCTGGGAAGTTCGCCTGCTCCCCTACCTGGAGAGTGGAGGCTCCCCAGGCCCCTGAGGTTGGAGAGGCGGCTTGTGCAGGCCTGCCTGGAGCAAAGCCGCTGCTAAAACCTTGCCTTAGAAATTGCTTTGCTCTTGACACTTGCAGAGTTTGTCCTCATGTGATCCGGTCCTCAGTGGAGAACTTGTGTCCCATCTGGACACGCTAAGGGAAAAGGAATAGGGACCAGTTCTCTGGTGACCCTCAGAATTGGGACAGGTCCAGAGGATTTTTTGGAGTCCAGCTAGAGGGGCATAATCCTGCGTGATTTCAGATGCGTCAAGTTCTCTGGGTTCTCTGTAAGGTGGGGTGTTACTCTCCGCCTCCCTGGGAGCAAGTGGCCATGACCAATGTGCAGGGCCTTTAACAGTCAGTGTCCCTTCCCTCCGGTGCTGGCTTCATGTAATAAAGAGCGGGGTGCCCGTGGGTGGAGAACATTTTATATAGTGTGGGCTTTTGTCACGATGTAGATCATGGCATGAGAGAGCTGCAGATGGATTGGTATTTGGGAATGTGATGTTAGACTTGCCAAACCCAAACTTCTGAAATAGTAACTAATATTTTTTTCTCAAGATGGGCGATGGTCTGGGGTCTACGTGCTGTGATGTCTGAGAGATGTGACGGAAACTGCCCCAGGTTTGCAGATGCAGACTTGAAATGCGGTTGGGTCTCAGGGGAAAACAGATTAACGGAAATGCTTTCTTCCAGGGCAGCTTGTCGCGTTTCCCTCCCAGACCCAGCATGAGTGACTTTTCCTGTAAAAAGCGCGATGACTATTTGGAATGGCCCGAGTATTTCATGGCCGTGGCTTTCTTATCGGCCCAGAGAAGCAAAGATCCAAATTCCCAGGTAAGTGAGTTTTATAAGCGCCCTTTTGGGGACTCAGACCCGGAGACACCCACAGAGGAGCAGAGGATGAGACAAGAGACTCAGCAGACGCCCATCAGCTTACACAGGCAGAGTAAATTCATTCCTGCCTGCTTGTGTGTTCCTGGAGAGAGTGGATTGGCACCTGCCATCATTCACTATCCCTTTGCCTTTGTCTCCCCCCTTTGCCCCCTTTCTTTGGCTGGGGGGAGCTGCCACAGAAGGTGAGTGAGGAGACAGGGCTCTTAGCACCTCCAGAAGCTGTCGCCCCCAGTTTCATCCTCCCCAGTAAGTGCATGCCCCTCCCCCCCCACCCAGGTCGGAGCCTGCATCGTGAACGCAGAAAACAAGATTGTGGGGATCGGGTACAACGGGATGCCCAATGGGTGCAGCGACGACCTGCTGCCGTGGAGGAGGACAGCGGAGCATAAGCTGGACACCAAGTACCCTTACGGTAGGACCTCTTCCGCTGTGATCCCTGCTGCTTAGTGGCCTCGCCTGGGTGAGTGTGGAAGGAAGGGGGTCAGAAAGCATCATCTCCCCTTTTAGTTATCAGAGGCTAGAAAGAGGGAGAAAAGCCTACAGAACCAGCCCGGTTTCCTGTCCCTGTCATGTAGGTTCCAAAGAGAGCCGGTGGACGGCAGCTCTGTGGTCTGGGCCTCGGTACCTGCCGTGAGCTGCCAGGCCTGGCCCACCCACCTGCAGATAATGGGGTGTAGTTGGCATAGGCAGAGGGCGGGGCCAGCAGGGAGATGGCTGAGCAGAGTGCAGGCTGCTGCGTGGCTACTGGGGAGCCAGTCCTGGCCGGAGCTCTGCCATAATGAGAGTGGGGGGTCCATTCAGCCACAGCCTGCCTAGGGGATTGGCACCAGCTCACCCTGGGAAGCAGGAAGCACACTGCGCTGGACCTCAGGAGGGGGACGATGCAGGGTGGAGATGTTGCAGGGAGGTCCTCTCTGAGGTCCGGGAATGGATGGGCTGGGGTCCGACCCAAAGCCAGAAGTATGGAGCCGCCCACCCTGGGCTGCCATTTCTGGTTTGCAGCTCTAAGTTAGGGAGGGGGCGTCTGGTGATGTTGCCTTTCTGAGCCACTGGGAGGCTCAGTTCAGAGATGAGCCTTTTACTCCCTGGAGACTCTGCAGCAGGGCCATTGAGCAGCAAGGGTAGGTGCTAGTGGTGGCTGCTGGCGTGCCACCATTTGGGCTGTGTGTCTGTCTGAAAATGGACAGGCGGACTGCGTTTGAAGTAAAGAAGAAGGAGAAGCCATCCTGATGGGGAAGGTGGACCCTTCAGGAGACCAGGCTCAAGGCTTCATGGAGACTTTGTTCTTCCCTGTAGCTTGTTCTCTGGGTTTTTCTCAGAAAGAATGCCAAGGCTGCCTTTTGATAATTTATATATTTTTACTAATGGTCTTGGACCTTAATTATGTCCAGTCAGCCCCACACATTTCTTTGTTACACAGCTTCAGGGCAGTGCTATATTTTGAAAGGAAAAAAAGGTACCTAGAGGTGGAGAAGGAATTGAGTACCGAGGGCAGGAAGTACTACCAGGCACCCCGGGTTTTTAGGGAGTAAGGACAGTTTAGTGATGCAGGGAATGTCACAGTCAGATGGGTGAACTTGACTTCACCGCTGGCAGAGGAAGAAGAGTAGGATCCATCTGGGTTGATCCAAGCTTGGCGGCTGAGTGGAGGGCAGCGAAGGAAAAGGTGCATGTTTTGGAGACTTTTTGTCATTCTGATTTTCTCTCCATTAGCTTTCATTGGTCAGAAATCAAGGACATGATTTGCTGCTTGTAGACAACACCCAAAGGTGATCTTTCACCCGCCGGCTCAGTGTCCCCTAGGAAGGGGTGGAGGTGTTAGAGATCTCCATGGAAACAAGTCACGAGCAGGATCTCCAGTTGGGACAGTGGAGGGTCAGTCGGAGGAATTCCGAGGTGTATGGGCCTGAGGCCTTTGGGTGTTGCAAAATGATGCCAGTGGTTGGGTGAGCCAAGAGGGGCCCTCACTGGCTGCTGAGCGCCTCTCCCCAGGGACCTGGGCTGCCTTCTATCACCCTAAGCCCCAGGGAGATTTGTGACCCTGACTAGAGCCCCCCCAGGCTTTGCAGCACAATTGCAATTCCCGTCTCTTGGGGAGTCTCTGAGTAGCTTCCTTTGTTTGCTCTGACACACGGGCCTTTTGTCCATGCAGGAGGGATCCCCCTCCCAGCTCCTTTCCAGGAGGAATTTTTAAAAAGCCACACAGGCATCTGTCCAGCTCCACTGATGGTTATTTATTGAGTTGCTGCCGAGTTTCGGGGTGCTGGCTGGCTGTCTGCGTTATTTTTTACTATCCGTGTGATAACTGTAGGTCTTCAAAGCTCTCTGCCCTCCCTTATCAATTATTCATTTTACATGTAGCTGTGTTAGAATGTAGACAGTCTCCTTCCACGAGAGTAAGCTTGTAATTTGATGTACCATAAAAGTCGTAGAAGGTATTAAATGGTTTTTAAAAGGCATTTAGGATTACTACCGTCGTAATACATGTAAGATGGGCTTTACGTCTAAATAGCAATGACTGGCTGTAAACTGTACACTTAGTCTTGTCTTATCGAGGGGTTCTGGGGTTTGCTGCCTCAGACTTAGTAGGAATATTTGGTGGTAGTTGATTGAAATGCAGGTTCTTTTTTTTAACTTCTGCTTTAAGATTTAAAACATGAACTCAAAGAATAAGTGATGACAGCTGGGATCAGGTAGGGTTAACCCTTTCTTGCCTTGCTGACATGATGGCTGAGTCTCTAGATCAGGAAGGGTAGATTATATTTTAATCCCTATAAAGAGCTCTGGAGATTATCCAGAGTTCTAGGCCATGGATTCTTAATTCTTTTTTTTTAAATTTATTATTTATGCATATAAGAACCGGGGTACAGGCCAGAGGTGTGGGAGGTGAGAGGGTTCACCAGAGACAGAGTGGGGAACAGAACAGGCAGATTGACTGAAATACACTGCTGAGGGGAGCAGTGGGCGAGACAGGAGAGGTTTGCTGTGCCATGTGGATTGCTCCCTGGCCGGCCGGGGATTGAACTCGTGCTGCAGAGGCTGCGGACAGCTTCATAGCACTATGCTTAACCCCTTGGGCCAGCAGGGAGGCCCCGATTCTTAATTCTTTTGACTATCCAGGGACCTTCTATTAAACATCCAAAAACCTCTCAGGACACTTGCATAATGCTAGTTAAACTGGTATCTTTTGAGTAACAGACTTCATGATGACATGGAAGCTGCTGGGAATCAGTGATGCTGGTGAGTGACATCCACTAACGCCACGGTCGGTGCTTGCTCCAGTCCCTCTCCGCCCATGGGGTCAGGGCTCCAGCTTTAAAAGTGTGGATTAGGGCCTCCCTGGTGGCGCAGGCAGGGGTTGAGACGCAACCTATGAGGCTGTCCGCAGCCTCTGCAGCACGAGTTCGATCCCGGGCCAGGGAGAAACCCACATGGCAGGACAGACCTCTCCTGTCTCGCTTGCTGCTCCCCTCAGCAGTGTATTTTGTCAGTCTGACTGTTCTGTTCCCTGCTCTGCCTCAGGTGAATCTTCTCACCCCCTGCGTCTCTGGCCTGTACCCTAATTCTTGTATAAAAATAAATAAATCTTTAAAAAAATAAAGTGTGGATTAGACCATAACCCAGTGGACCCTTTTCATTCCAAAGTGGAGCAAACTGAGGCTGAGGTGACATACCAGCCCAGGGGTCCGGGGGGCAGAATGGGGGGAGGTCTGGGGGGAGCGGGCGGGGCCTGTGGACCAGGTTTGCTTTAACATTCTCCAGTGGGGAGCCTGGGTCTTGTAGAAGTTGGAATTTACCAGTAAATAACCAACTTAATTCTCCTTACTAATTCTGTGAGTTTGGAAGTTATTAGTCGTGATTGACACTTCGTGGAAAGGAGGGAAATACAGAATACTTGTAATCTAAGAGGAAGATGGAGCGTTTCCCGGCTGTGTCTCTGGAGAGGCCCTTTTTAAAGGGTGTTTTTGTTCTTCCAGCTTTAGGATCAAAACTTCACGAAATTATTTGATTATAATGGATTAATATGGAAAATGAAAATTCCCCCTGCCAAAGAAACTGCTTTTAATTTCAGCCTTTTCCTGAATAATCCAAAAGATAGTATGATGTCAGTCAGCATTATTATAGTGACATCTTTTCACATGAATGACAATTAGAAAACCGGGAAGCAGCCGATTTATCTAATTTACCATGTAAAAAACTTGGGAAGATTCTTATTTTTTAAGGAGGGGGGCTGCTCACCTCCGATCAAGTCGTTAGCTGACATTTTTAGTTCCTTTCTCTTTGTGAAATTCATTAGCATGAAGCCCATTTAATCAAAATACCAATTTTATAAAAAGGAGGTGAAATCTGCTCAGTAATTCAGACATCACTCTTTCTGTGGGGGTTCGGAACCAGTTTTGATGACAAGTTTTATAGACCAGAGAGTTGAACTAGAATCGACTCCTTCATTACAGTGCACGGTTCTGAGAGCGCTCTCTCTGCTCACTGGCCGCCTTGGGGTCTCCTCCTTGCTGTCCAGTTGACCTCGGGCTTTGTGCCTCGTGGCTTGGCCTCCTCTTCCATCCAGCGGATCAGGGAGCTGGGATCACTTTGCATCCAGCATCCCATGACTTCATCAGGGACAAGACCATGGCGTGACATCCCCAGGTGGGGCATCGGGTAGAAACAGTGGACCATCTTTTCCTGAGTCATTTCACGTCTCCACGGGAAGACTCTCGAATGGATGTGATGCTGAGAAGGAAAATGCTGGAATTAATGAAGGCGAGAGTTCAGCGCGGCCACTTTCCACAGCTGTGCCAGTGTGTGGCAGTGCGTCTTTGAATTTTATATTTAAATGGAATCTTTAGTTTTCCAATTTAGCATATTGTTAAGCACGCAGAGATGTCATCTCAGTGATTACTTAGCCATTTACCTTGCCCCCCCACCCCCAACACTGACATTTTCCTGACTGCCACACATGTGATATATGTCTTTGGCATCCAAAAGGTTAGTCTTGAGAAACTAATTTATCAAGAAGTTAGGAGGCTGATCCTTCTTAAGCTGTGACTTCCTTACAACTTGTGAGCGTGTCTTTGTAATTAAGATCAAATTTGTTCCTTCAGCCAGTTGCAATTGAATGCCCTCTGGTTTGTTAGGCAGGTCCATGGATTTGATGACTGGCCGTTTCTTTTTCCTGCAGAATTTTAATTTCTGCTAGAGCTTCCTTCCCTTCCTGACTCACTGGCCATATCATCCTTGTGGCCGACAATGGGCCTAATTAGGGACTTTTGTATAAAATAACCAGTGTGCGCGATGGGAAACCTTTGAGCAAGTTTACAGGAAAGAAATTAAGTAGATTATTTTTATGAATTAAGAGGACAAGCTCAAGATCCTTTGTGTTGTTTAGAGAAACAGGGAAACACACCAGCTGCCCCCTCCCCCAAATTAACCATGTTGATAGAAGCATATTTCGCTTTCAGATACAATTGTGTATGAATAATCTTCAGCAAGAATAATGTTTTTCCTCCCTTAATTTGCTTCATTTTTATCTATGTATTTTAATGCCTAGGTTCATGGTAGTTACTTTTGAAGAGCTAGAGATTATTGTTTCACTATGATTATTTACGAAGGATGCATAGCAGCAAATAGCTCTCTGTTCAGAGATCAAATGTAGGGGAAAATGCTCACCTACGGGACCCGGCCTCCCCGTGAAATCCACATGTGTGTCTCCATTTTGTAAAGTCCATTTTCCTCATGGTAATTTGTAATACAACGTAAGATAATTCAAGGTCAGTGATTCCCAAGTTGAGACCAGAAGTGCTAAAGTTTATCTTTGCACTGTCTGAAAAGAAGAAGTTTGTTGAGAACTATTCAGCCTATTTACATCATGTTACGTATGCAAGCACAGAAGTTCTGTGAATTTAAATGAATAGTCCCAGGAATAAGTATAACTTCTTCATTTCTTTAATTCTGATGAGTCCTTGAGTTTCCGGGGAGCACCTAAAAATGATAGTCCTCCTGGTCTGTGTTGATCTATGTCAGTTAAGTTGATTTTGTCGAATCTTCTCTGAAGTTGCTCTGAATTACTAAGCGTCTTTTTTATGGAGGCTTTTCGTTTTTGTTTTCATAAAGGATCTCTCTTTCATAAATTTGTTAATACTGGTCTTTAAAGTGGAACATGTGCACATCACAGACTCCAGGAATATGCAGTAAGACCTGTTTCCTGACAATGTTTGTGATTATCTACATTGCTTCTTTCTCTTGCTTCTTAGAAGTTTTGTTTTACACTTGGATGGAGATTTACATGTCATTAATACACAGATCAGCCAGGAAGCCCCCACTTGCTTAACACAACAGTGGGCAGATCCACGTGGAGGAGCCCTGCACCAGCCGTGCGGAGGCTGAGTTCAGGTGTGGTGTGTGTGAGCCAGTGGCGGGGCTGGCAAGAGATCCTTCCTTGACTTCGTTTCTCAGTATCTTTGTGTAATAAAATGACCTCCGAGGACCCCTCCAATTCTGGAATATCTAAGGAAGAGAGTAATACAGCTTTGTTCACAGCAGATTCTTGTGCTATTTCTCTGCCTGGGGAGTTTTAAGAGCTTCCTGAATCAGAGCTGCAGAGCTGTAAAAAGCTGTTGGTGGCCACGACCCAGGGAGAATATGCATTTGTGCGTGTAGATAAATTAATAGAGAATCACAGGCTTCCTCCTCTCCCTCCCTGCCAGTGATTCACATCTGCTCCAGCTGACAGCAGACTATAAACACGAGAGAGGTCCTCCCTCCAAGTGGGAATGGCATTTGAAGAGTGTAGGTTGCGGCACAAACATGGAAGGTGGAAGGCACTGGAGGGAAACAGGTTGGAGTCAGCAGTGAAGAAGCAGCCCCGTGTCTAAGTCCAGGGCATTATATGAGTAGAGGAGGCTCACTTGAACTCTGGAGACCGGAGGTGACTCAAAGGCCAAATGGGAAGGAAGGACATTAGAAGCGCTTTTGTGAAATCTGTCGCTGTGAGGACGGTTCGTGTAGCACAGATACCTGCTGGCACCGGGAAAGCCCGTGATAAATGGCGGATATTGGTGACAGCAAGGGAGTTAGGATGTGAGCACGTCGTCTTTGCAGTCTGGAGGCTGAGCACCGGCCCCTTAGTGGAGGTGTTACATGTTACCGCTGCCTCTTGTGCATGATAGATGCTGTAGCACATTCCAACTATTGAGTATGATAGCCGAGCATGAATTTTTTAATTCTGCAATTAAAAGACTTTGTTCAAGATGCCATTAATTTCGAGTTTAGGTGAAAAAGGGAAGCAGCATTCCTCATTGTCGTTTTTCCTTCTGCAAATGAGTTATAACCGCTGGCATTGGAATCGATACGAAGAAGCCGTTGGTTTTATCAGGTGGAGTTGTCTGTCCCTCGCAGGTCATCTTGCCTTACTTTTGAAGAATTGTAAGTGCTGTGCAGTGCATCACATTTTTCAGAGTGAGTTTGTGTGAAGTCATTTACTCACTGGGCTCGGACGTGCCAGGCGCTCTGCAGCGGTGGATACAGTGCACATGCTCTGCTTTTAGGGGGTTTGCAGCCAGATCATGGGGGAAGTGGATAAGCAGATCTTGTTGACCCTCCTTGCTGAGGAGGTGGCTGATAAGCTGAGAGCTAAGGATGAGCTGGGGCCCCTCAGGTCAGACTAGGCAGTTCGAAGAGCGCTGGACCCAGAGCAAGTGCTTGGGCCCGGGCACTCCGGTGGAAGGCTCTGGAAGCTTTGTGTAGGAAGTGTTTTGTGTGTGACTCAGCTGAGGAGATGAAGGCTGGAATAATAAGGAAAATAAGATGAGGCTGAAGGCCTGGAGGGCTGGGCTTTTGGCTCTGAAAGACTATATTGGTTGTGTGTGAGAAAAGGAATTCTGAGGCATGACGGGAAATGAGGCTTCCAGCCCTGAGGTGGCTATAGGAGGGTGGGCAGGAGCACTGCAGATGGAGAGGAATGGCAGGGTCTGGCCTACGGCTTGGAGGCAGTGTCAGGAGGGCTGGATGATATGCGGGGGTTGTGGCGGGAGGTTGGCTCTCCCTAAACCTAGGCTGGAGCACTGCATTTTGGGGGCTGAGCAAGGAAAATCTGGACTCCTGAACTTTGAGATGCCTGGGACATCTCTCAGTGGGGTACCCGAGTGGGGGGAGCATTCTAGGTTGGAAGTGTTAGTATCAACATGTTTGGTATTTGGGTGCCAGCAGCACCATGGAAATGGCGGGGTGACCCCAAGAGAGGCTGCAAAGGCAGGAGCTTGGTCTGATCCCCAGGCTCTGCAACATGGAGAGGTGGTCGGAGGAGGAAGGAGCTGCAAAGGATTATGTCATCACAGAAGACGTGGAGCCAGGCTATAAGGAGGGGCCCATCCACTGTGTTTAAGGCTGCCGAGAGGTCTAGGGGGATTGAAAGGGGACCCTGCACCGTGGAGGTCGCTAGTGACCTTGCAAAGAACGGCTCTGGTGGATGGAGTGGGTGGAGAGGGTGCGTCGGAAGGCAGATTGGGGCCAGTTGAAGGAAGAGCAGGTGGGAAAGTGGGGGCATCTGAGGCTGTAAAGAGACCTGACCGGTAGGGCAGAGGCTGGACTGGGAATGGTAGCACGAGAACTCCCGTAGTGAAGAGACTGATGAATCAGGAAAAGGAAAAAGATGTAGGGTCTGTGAGGCGGTGCGAGGGGCTTGGCCTCCCCAGTGCAATGCTCAGCAGTAGGAAGAGGGGCGCTGAGTAGGGCGAAGGGGGTGGGTGACGGCTGATAAGAAGCAGGTCCTGGAGCTGCAGGTGGAAGCTTAGAGTAAAAGAGTCAGGACGGAAGGTCTGCGGGCAAAGATGAAAGCGGAGGCGGGCGTGAGGAGAGAATCGTTGGTCATTACAAAGAGGCGCACCAGCCCTTCCGGGTGACCCGGTCGGGCCTTGGAAGGGATGGGCTCCCCCGGAGATGACTCCACGGAAGAGTGAGGCCACCCCCACCACGAAGAGAAAGGAAAGAAGACTCTTGCCCCCAAGGGGCAGCTTCTGGTCGGTCAGCTGCCTGCTGCATGGTGCACACGCCTCTTCCCCCCTCCTTTTTTTCTTAATAAGCCTGCTGCGTGCTGCTGAGCGAGGCGCTCTGCGGAAATCGTTCCTCAGGAGGACCCAGGAACGCCACGCACTGAACCCCATCGGGAGACTGTCCGTCACCAGCTTCTCAGGGTGGGCTGAGGCAGGGCTGTCGGCTGAAAGAGGAGGCCCTAGGGAGCAGGACGAGAGTCACTGTGGCGCAGGCTGGCGCAGACAGGGCCCTCGGACCACGCACGTCCGGGGAGGGAAGGTAGGAGGGCAGCATCAGGAGCGGGGGGCTCATCTCAGGCTGAGGGTGAGGTCCATTAAGCCCCATTTTCCACTTGCTGAAACAGATCAGTGCTTCGCCTGCGGTGGGCTTGCTAGAGCTGGAATTAATTGGAACCACAGAGCCTGACTCCTGTTCCAGCGCTCTTTGCCATCCCAGCTCGCCTTTAAGGGCAGTTAGCCCTCGAGGGCCTTGGAGGCTCACATACGTGTGTGTGCGCGCGTGTGTGTGTGTGTGCGCGTGTGTGTGTACACTCCAGAGCTGCCCAGCAGCCCCGAGCGTTCTGTTTCCACTCGTGTTTCTGATTTTCGTGCATTTTAGACTCAAACACATTTCATATGAGCAGTGGGCTGAGATGCAGTTTTTCCTCCTCCTCCTCCTGACCTGATTGTGTGCCCTTAGCACATGGGGAAGCGATGTAATTAGAGTTCTGGGGCTTTATTATCAATAATGGAAACACCACAGTCAGAAATCTCTTTAGCCCTAAGCACTACCATTGGGGTTAAGTGGCTCCCCTGGGGGCTGTGAGCTGCTGCCAGCAGCCTTAGCAAGAGGCAGTGAGGAAGGGGCCAGGCTGGGACCAGAGGAGGGAGAGCAGGCAGCGCCCAGTCCCGGCCCAGGCAGCCGTGGCAGGAGCGGGGAGAGGAGCCACACTGACCGGGCCGCAGGTGCTGTGCACAGGCTGTCTTCCGGGGCATGGGCGGGCTGGTGAGGGCAGGAGCTGGTGGGGTGGCAGTGTTGGTGCAGGTGGCTGAGGGGACCTAGTAAGGAGGGGCAGGCAGGCCAGGGGGTAGCTCTAGCCATTGATCATGCGACACCCCACAGGCGTGTTCTGGGGTAGAAATGGAAGCTCCTGCTGCAGGCAGGTGGGCCTGGGGTAGCAGCACATGGGACCTCCTAGGAGTTTGCGTTTCATCCCAGCCTGGAGAAATGGAGCCTTTTAAGTGGGGGGCTCTGCCCTTTTACCCCAGATCTGGCCAGATCTGCTGTCATTTTCTTCTTGCAGAGGCCCCCTCTCTGGGCGCAGGGTGGTACAGTCTGCAGGCCTTTCCCAGGCCTGTCTGCTTCTCTTCTCACGCAGACTCCCCTGCAAGAACTTCTCTGCACTGGGTCTGTGCCCCTCAGTGCCAGAGGGGTGTGGGGCCAGCACCTTCACCTGCTGAGTGGAGCTGGCCAGGACGCCTGGCCCTGTCACCCCTGGTCAGGAGCACCCAGCGCCCCCAGGCCATCCTCATGGGAGGCCCGGGCAGCTCAGCTCGACTCTTGGTCACAAGCGCTGCTTTTGGGTGATTCTTGCTAGTTCACAAGGCTTCCCGCTTGTGCTCTTCATTGTAACCCCAAGGAGACAGGAAGGAGGATGTCGTCATTACCGGTTTTAGTTGAGTGCCCCTCAACTTAGTGTTTCCACCCCCTTTGTCCTGCAAACCCTTTGGCTTCCACACGCGCTTTCCTGTGGAAATGCCGTCACCCGCAGGTGCGCGCCCTGCTAGCTTCAGAGGGTGCGTTTGACCCCTCATTTCTGGTGTCCACTTCTGGGGTTCACCCTCATTTCCGGTCTCCATGTCTGGGTTTCCCAGCCCTTGGACACCTGCAGACCCCTCTGCTGCCTGCAGCCCTTGCTTCGGTCTGTGCTTGTGTCTGTTTGGCTGTCCCTGCCCGGCAGCCGTGAGCTCTCCGGACAGACCCGCCTGGCCCCTGAGGCCTCTGCCCTCGCCTGCAGCCAGCACTCCGCGCTGAGGGTCCTGGGAGACCCTTCTCTCCCTGCCGCAGGCCAGAATTGCTGCTGACGGGAGGGCGCTTGTGTCTGAGCGACTGAGGACCCATCACCAGCACACCGCACGGAAGCTTAGCAAGCTCAGGTTTATTGCAAGAGGCTCCTGACAGCAGGAGGGCTCCGAGGCTGGCGCCCGTTTCTGTTGGGGGCAGGTTGCTTTTGTAATCCCTCGCGGGGACTTTCCTGCTCTGGTGCTTTTCCTCTGCCCGCCTTGGCCCCAATGCTCACTTTGCCACCCAGAGCTGTGAAGCCACCACAAGCTACTGGGAGCCTCAATATGCCGGTGGTGCCCCCAGCCTCTGCCGGCCAGCTCAGTGGCCAGCAGCCCATCAGCTTTCTGCTCCCACAAGCACCAGCCTCAGCCTGTGGTCTTGCAGCCAGCCCTTGCCAGCCAGCTTGCAGCCAGCTCCCCAGCCAGCAAGCTCTTGACTCCCTCAGAATGCAAGGGTGTCCCTCTGCCCGGGTTGGGGTTGGCCTGGGATTGGGGCCAAGCTCTGAGAAGCCATAAAGCTGATGTAGGCTTGGGAGGGCCCCAGGGCTGAGGAATGAGGAGCGGAGGTGAGCACCCCAGGGATGTGGCTGACAGGGCTGTTTGCTTAGGATTGCCTGAGAGAAGTGATGGAGTTGGTGGTTTTTAAGTTGGTTCTTCCTCTCCCGACTCCTTCACCTTTTCTTCAACTCGCTGGAAACCCTGCTGGCTTTATAGATAGGGAATTTCTCCCAGGGGAGATAAGGTAGAGCCACATTGTTTGGGGCCACTTTCTGGAAATGTGTGCCTTGGGTCTGGGGGTAGCCCTAAGAACGAACGTTTTACAGACTTTGATGGGGAGGGGGGCAGGTGCTGGGTGTGGTGGCAGGTTTTGTGGGGGAGTTAAATTTAGAGGCTACCCTGTTGTTAAATTACAGACTTGTAGGATAGGTACCTTGGAGGCTGGCAGTGACATATGAGGCCTGTCAGGATAACTTTCAATAATTGAGAAATTAGTCGCTGAAACTCCATTTTCGCTCCAGAAGCAGAGAAACAGTTCCCTCCGTGGATATGTAAGAGGAGCAAGCCTGTGCCCCACCTTCCGTGGAGGTGTCCATCAGGCATCTCGGGGTACAGGGAGTGGAGTGTCTGCTGGGAGCATTGGGGTGGGCGGGCAGATTTAATCTGTAGGATTATATGTAGACCAAGCTTCGAGGTAAAAATGTTCAAAAAGTTCTGACAAGAAGCTTGGTCATCAGAACAGAAGAGGAACATCTCATAAAAATTAACATTGAGTTTTAAAACATGCACAGGACAACCTTAAACTTGGTTACCCATTTCATGTCCGTCATACATTGCTGGAGAAAAGCCCAGTAGAAAGACTGGATGGAGAAGCTTCTCACCTTTTTGTTCCAGAAGGTCATGAGCAGAGGCTCCAGTCTCCTGAGTCCCGGCCTGTCCTCTCAGTGAGCTGAGCTGTCCCTGCTCTAAATGTGGGTGGCCCCACAAACTTCACATCACATAGGCCAGGGCCAGAGGCGTACAGGTGTGTGCTCCGACCTGGCCCTAACGGAGTTGCCACCCCAAGTGCCCCCCGTTTCAGATCAGACTTGATAGAATACCCTGCAGGTCTGACAAGTCATTTTCTTCAAGTAAAATTCTCCAGCACTGCAAATGAGGCATTTAAAAACAGATGGGAGAGTTTCTTTAACTGGAAGAGAAACTTCCTGACTGCAAAGTCCATCAGGCCCCAGTATTTGCCGTCGCGTCCTGCCAGAGCTTGAAGGTGTACTCGGACGAGAGGAGCGCTTTGTTGCTGAGTCGTGGGTAGCGATGAGCATCTGTTTAACATCATTGAGAGGTTCTTCTTTTAAACCTGTTTGGTAACCCTAATGCTACTACAGGCAAAAATAGATATTGTATTAGTCTTCTAGCAAATGAGATGAAAGTCAGACGTATAAAATGTGGAATCTCTTAAATCTAACCAAGGATGGAGCACATCCTGTTCATTTGTCAAACTTCTAGGGCCCGCCTATATGAGACAGTAAGGATTAATCAAGCCTTGGTAAGAGAGAATTTGAAAAATACAGTTTTCTAATTATATAGTCTCTTCTCAGTGGTCCAAGGTTAATGCAGTTCTGAATTCTGACAGTTGGTAATAGAGGGGGGAAAGATAGACCAGAGTCTATGAATTGTCTTATAATTACCTGAAACAGAGATTCTCCTGGCAATCAGGAACTTTATAAGCATTAATCTGATATCTTGAGCATTTGATTCCTTCCCTCTTAAACAATGTCGAGCAAAATGGAAGGGTTTTGTTTCATTCTTGGTGCTTATCAGTTATCCTTGTAGTAGTTGGAGACTTTTGTTGTCGGTGGTTATTGCTTAGACATAGATGAGTATTTCTAGGTCAATCGTTAGATCTGTCTTCTTTTTATTTATTTATTCAGTATAATTTAGCTGTCTTAGGAAGACGTCCCGGCTACTGTTTGTCTCTGGGATACTTGCTTCTTCTTCCTACAGTGAATATTAAAACTGTGCCCTCTCAAGGTCGTTGCCATAGCCTCTCCTCCTTATTGGGTTTTGCACTCATGGATGTTTGTAGCAGTCCTGCTGTTTTTTCTATGCAACACCAAAAAATGCTGGCACTAGAAAAAGACAGTTATTCTTTAGTTTATTGTCAGATATCCATGGAGTGTTGATTACAGTGAGACGTGTTACAGCCCCCCTCAAAGAAAAGGCTTGAGAAGATGAGAAATTGGGGTCAGAAATATAGATTTCAGGGTTTTAAAATCTATGACTAGATGAATGCTTAAAGCTAATGACCACAGGAGAAACACATCAAAAGAGCAAGATTGAACTTTGGGGGAATGCCCAAGAAGAGTGAGAAAGAAACGTTTGGGTGAGGCTGAGGGCTTTCCGAGTGGAGAGTAGCCCTCAGCCAAGCACCAGAAGCGCAGGCACACCCAGAGACTGCAGCCCGAGGGGGTGCCTGGGGTTGCGTGGAGTGAGCTCTCCATGGAGCCGACTCCTGCCACCTCACCAGAGCAGATGGTGCCATCTCTTCCTGTCATGTCAGGAGCTTGAAATTGACCCGTGGGAGTATTTACACCACAGAAATCAGCAGATGCTGTGAACCAAGGCCTGCCTCTTATTTTTTAAGTATTTGGTGGTAAACCTCTGCTGGCGTGTTACAGAGGCCACCAGGCGTGCACAGATGTGTTTCTCAGACTTTTCCCACGTGACCCTGGAAACGTAGTTCCCCGCCTGGAACACAGACACACCTGAAACAATTTAAGGAACTTCTTAAGCTGTGTGGAAGGCGTTCTGATGCCTTCCCTTCTCTTTTCATCCATTTTATAAAAAGGGGAGGAAATGTCACTTAGAGCGCAGCAAGCCCGTCCCACGACCTAGAGCGTTTTAGAGAACAGGAGGCTCTGTGTGCATCACAAAGTCGAGATGGTTATTTAAAAAATAGCCGGTATGGGAAGGATAATTTCACTTGAAAGGAAGAAGAAAAGAGACATAAAATGCTGCAAAGATGGCCTCCTCAGCGTGGAACTAGGTATTCATGCAGTGAAGCAGAAGGAAAATGGAGCAGAGAAACCAGCGCCCTCGGAGGCGGCCAGCGTGAGAACTGGCCGAGAGACACGGCCTTGCCTTTGGTGACGGGAGAGAAGACAGGTTTTGTCAATAAGCGTCTTCGAGAACATCATCTGTTCTAGAGGATACAGGAAACTGGACACACTAGGAAAGAGCTAAAAATAAGAAAGACTCATTTTTAAGATTGCTTTTTTATATTTTCTGTGTATCTTTGTGTTTCACATGCGCTTATATTTTCTGTACCTAATTTTTTTTTTTTTTTATTTTGTGTACAAAGAGCCGGCGTGGTTCCTGCTGTAACGTAGAAGCCCTGAAGGGCCAATTCAGGGAAGTTCCCTTAGCCCCCCTTAAGGAAGCCTGCATCCTTCGAGAACTGACGGCAACATGGCAGCGCACGGAGGCCGTATTTCCTGAGCAGACGAGGCAAGAGCGAGAGCCCTGGCTGAATTTCCTCAGTGGGCTCCAGCAGAGCGGCTGCTGACCCATCTGGCTTTCACAGAGGCAGTGAAGCAAAAGCTGTTTTTCTTTCTTAGTTGGGAATGTTCTTTCTCAGGGCCAGTGGTATTCCTTATGCTTGTGAAAGTCACACAGCAAGAAGTGCCAAGCGGGCCTTGACCCAGAGCTGACTCTTGCTGCCAACCCCCTTTTACATACTTGCCTGCTGGTGGGGGAGAACCCCAGGGACAGGGGGTGCGCCGTGGACGATCGGGGTGCCGGCGCCCAGCAGCGTGGGCCTCACAGGCTCGTGGACTGGTGGCCTGAGGCGGGTTTGGCAGTGCCCGTTTGACCCCGCTCCGCTAACGAGTCCAGGAGAGGGGGGGCCCCCCGGTTCCACTCTCTCTGCCAATGTTAACCCAACCAAATGGACGGCCATGAAGTGTCTATGCCCAGTTTCCTCTCCGAGGACAGTCTGTGGGTTTGAGGCCTGCCGTGGACTGCAGGAGCGTTGTGGAAGAGAATACGCAAGGGTCAGAGCTTCAGAAGTAGCCAGTGCCAGGGGAGAAAGGTGAGGGCAGGCTTCAGAACATGGTTCCAGCGTGGAGAGGGGCCAGGCTGAGGGCCCTGGGGCCTGGGAGGCGCATGTCCCAGGCCCAGCCCCCCTGACCACCCACGCCCACCCCCTCCCCCCAGGCTTCTTACCTAGAAGGGGCCTGGCAGCCAGAGTCAGCGAGTTTGAGGCCCAGCTTGGCACTGTGGCTGTGTGACTTTCAACAAAGTGTAAGTGCTCATTCAGTTTGCAGGAATAACACTGACTCTGAGAAAATGCATTTCCAACTAAAGAAAAAAAAGAAAAACAGCTTTTGCCTCGTTGCCTCTGAGGAAGCCAGATCACCAGATGGGTCACCAGCAGCTCTGCGCAGCCCTCTGAGGAAATTCAGCCGGGGCCCTGGCTCTTGCCTGGGGTGGGGTTTCCCCAACCCTTTAGGTGCAGCTTGGGGAAGCCCATGTGGATTACAGGGGGAGCGGGGCCTCCGGGGAAGGCTGGAGCAGGCATGTGTCACACGTGTCTGACATGGGACATACACGTCTGAAGTTACCCCTTGTGCCAGGATAAGCGAGAGAAACCACGGTGGCCAGGTCCCTGGAGTCTTGTGCCTGTCTGGTGTTGAATATGGAGGCTTGAGGATCGAGGCCTGTTGCCTTGTGTGCCCGACACTCCACCGCTGACACTCCAGAAGAGCCTACTCTTTTTCTAACATAAGGGACTGCATACTTTTCCTCTTGTGAATTTGCAGTTCAGAGAAAGGAAGTCTGTATAATCTGTATTGTTTCTTTTTTTACATTTATTTATTTATGCATGCATGCAAGAACTGGGGTGTAGGCCAGAACTGCAGGGATGAGAGAATTCACCAGAGACAGTGGGGAGCAGAACAGGCAGATCCACTGAAACACACTGCTGAGGGGAGCAGAGGGGAGACAGGAGAGGTCTGCTGCACCATGTGGGTCAGCTCCTGGCCGGGCATCGAACTCACAGCAGTCATAGCGTGATAGCCCTGAGACTTAAAGCCTGCACCACCAGGGAGGCCTCTGTGTATTATTTCTATAAACCACCCCTTCATACTGGCAGGTGTGTCAGGTGCTACCCAAGAGTCTGTTTCATATGGTAATTCTCATGAATGGCTTCAGGCCTATAATGTTCAAGTTTGCCCCAAACTGCCTGGGATGAATTAGAGGAAGCTCATTGCTGTGAATGGGACAATGTTTAGAAATTCAAAAGAGGACAATTTAATGGTGTTTCCTAACAGTCAGAAACAGGGGTTCTGAATATTAATACCAACACCATCAAAAAATATTCATTAGATGGGAAGGCGTATTTTCGAAAGTTGAATTTAAGAGGACTTTCTGTATTTCCCACCGTCACCATCAATAATTGGAATCTGTATCACCTCCTTTATTCAGCCAATAAATATTTAACACCCATTATGTTCATGGCATCCCATTAGACTCTGGGGGAGTTACAAAGAACGTAGAAGACTAGTCTGGGCCCTCTGGGGGAAATAAAAGAAACAATTACATCTAATTGTTTTCAACACTGAGCAGCGTTAATCCCAGCTTGGGAACATCTTGGTCACCCGGGAAGGGAATGGGGCCGAGGCCCTCCTGGCCACCAAGCAAGTCCCTTCTCTTTTCTTTGCCCTCCCACCTCGGGGTCTGGTAGACAAGCATATCTCAGGCCCTCGGGGATTATTCTCCAGTGGACTTTGATCTCATTAAGCTCAGCTCTTTTTTCTTTAGCTGTTCTTCAGCGCCAGAGCCTGTTCATTTCCAACCCACAACTAAGACCTCCTAAAAAGCCAGATCCTTACATCGCAACCCTTTCCCGGGGGCCCCACAGGCCTGCTTTGTGCCTGCAACATTGCAGAGCTGCTCCAGGCACCCCAGGCAGAGACAATCGCTAGTCCACCCCCAAACGGGCAGAAGGGTGGCCAGTGGCTTTTTCCTACCTGAGCCAGAGGAGGGTCTCAGTGAATGTTGGACTTCAGTGTGTGGCCCACTGCCCGCTCAAGGCCTCAACCTTCCTGAAGGGAGGTGCTTAGTGTACAAAGCTGGTGGGCTGGAGAGATGGGGAAACTCCTGAAGGGCAATATATTTATAATTCTAGGAGTTTTGCTTGATTTGAACCATGGCCTAAGTCACTCATTAATTCATTCAACAAATGTATTTTAGCACAGGTGTGCACTGAGCGTTTTAAGTCCCCAGGGGATGCCAGACGCTGCTGTAGGCAGTGTTTCCTGAACACTTCTGCCACATAGACTCACCTGAGGAATCTCTGAGAGTCCAGAGCCCGGGCCACCCCAGCCCATCAAGTCTCCAGGTGTGGGACACAGACCTGGGTGTTTTGGAAGCTCCCTGGGGGATTTCAGTGGACAGACAAGTTTGCCAAGCCCTGGCATGAGAGGCGTATAATACAACTTTAGAGGACACACGCAGAAAAGTAGGTAACACCGTAAGATGGTAGTGCAGCACCCCCACAATGCAGGTGGGGATTCAAAACTAAATTGGAGAGTGAGGCTCCTGGCCTCAGAGAAGAGGTGCTCCCGTGGGTTGGGTGGTGGGACACCCCCCGATTGTTTAGGGAAGATGGAAGAGGAAGATGCCCCCTTTAACCTTGAATTCAGGCAAGTCTGGGGATGACCTGAGATCCCTGTTTGGGGGTCGTTGGTGGAATGGGCCAGCGCCCTGCAGCCTGACTTTTCCTTACCTCCCAGTGGGTTCATGTTTTTCTTCTAAAAGACAAACGTACCTGCTGGTGTTTTTCTTGTGTGACTGTGGGCCGGGAAGGAGGAGGTGAAGCAGATCCCTGGGAATGGAGACGCTCAGCTTCCCTCCTTGCTGTTCTTGCTCTTTACATTGCTCCCTGGCCTCTAAACGGCTGCAGCGAATGTCCCTGAGTGTGCATATCCACACTCCAATGAGCCATTTTATGGGGGCCATTCCAGACCCCAGGGTCCTGTGGCGCGGTGAGCCGTGGCTCCAAGGGGGTGAGTGGTGCTTAGGCCCCTCCTGGCTGCTCCAGGTGCTCGCAGACTAGGGCGGCCACACTGATCACTTTGGCAGCCAGTTGTCAACCTGTCAGGCCACATGGTCCTCATTTGGTATTCTCCCCTACTTTCCATTTCTAATCAGCTTTGAAAAAAATTGATAGGTTGTTTTGGGGTGCAGTCTTGAGGGGGTGGCATGCACCGGCACGGTTAGCAAACTTATTGAGCTGCTATCTAAGCTCCTCTTTTTTCTGTCTCCACCCTGCAGTGTGCCACGCCGAGCTGAACGCCATCATGAACAAGAACTCGGCTGACGTGAAAGGCTGTACTATGTATGTCGCCTTGTTCCCGTGTAATGAATGTGCTAAGCTCATCATCCAGGCAGGTAGGAACCAGGCTGCGTCCATTTGTCACATTTGCATTGCTGCCTGCTCGTCAGTAGCGCCTTGCCGATGTGTTTGATCTTAAATTGCTATTGTTTAGATCTAAATTAATTGCACTATCAACTTTGCAAGGTATTTCCCGTGTTTTGTTTTTGAACGGTGCCAGGTAGCCTAGGACTAATTGCATCCTCTGTGATTCTTAGCATGTTTTTAATTTACTTTGCAACTTCTTAAACTACAAGCTGCCAAAAAACAACACAGGCATTGCATATAATTACTGTCAATTTACGATTCCCTGACACAGTGTGCATAGATTAGGGGGGAGGGAGAGAAATGAACTTCTGTCAGAAACAAGGTCAGCTGGGAGTCTATCTATGAAATTTTAATTCGTGTCTAATATATGGTAGATAGCTGAGGGCCGAAACATCTTTGCGTCTTTAAGTTTCTCTCACTTTATGGTTGCCATAAATCTGCACCATTGTATTCTGAATATCTCACCTTTTTCAAACTGTCATATCTCAGATTCGGCTACACTTTATCTCCATAATGCTCTCGGCTTGAGATTTAAAGACTTATCATGTTCCGCCAGATCTGTGGTTTACTGGGCTGTTTATCACGGGCCGGTGGTGTCTGAGCAGCTTCTCGTGGTGTGGCTGCAGGCTCCTTTGCCAGCGGTCAGCACTGGCAGGCCCAGAATGTGCTTTGGGGGGCTAGCTTTCTGTGAGCCCTTCAAAGGGGACCTGGGCAAGCAGGGAGCTGTATCAGGCACCCCCAAATTCCTGGCTCTCAGGTTAGCACTGCTGCCTGGTGAGACCGGAAGAGAAACCACACCTGCTCTCCCTGGAGCAGGCTGGAGTTGGTCTGCAAGGCCGTTCTTGGGAGCATGGAGCACTTATTGCTGATCTTGCCAGTACTTTTCATCCCCCACCCCACCCCCCAATATCGTCCTCTTGAGTGAAGAGTAGTTGCCTGTGAATAAAGAATATTTGATTGCCCGCAGTAAAGAAAATTTGTTAATCGGATCAAGGCATGACTACTTGACATGTTTTCACTTTGCATTTGTTAAAAAAAAAATCCATAAAGACCGGAGGGCGGATTAAATATAATCCGTCCTCTGCTGCATCAGAAAGCAGCAGATGTATATTGCAGCAACTGGACATTGTGTGCAAGATAATTAATGACAGACACCACCAGGCTCTGCTGCTCCCGCGTGTCCTGTCGAGTGTCCGTGTGTACCCACCCTAACAAGGCTTCCGTGGTTGCATTTTAGGTATAAAAGAAGTTATTTTCATGTCTGATAAATACCATGATAGCGACGAGACAACAGCTGCGAGGCTCTTGTTTGATATGGCTGGGGTCACCTTCAGGTAAGTCGGAGGAAGTTGGGGGCACCGTGATATGAAGGTAGGAGGAGGAAATATTTGACCTTGTCTGGCATTTGATTTTTGCTGTGGTCCTTGGCTTCCATGCCTGGAAGTGTCTTTTTAAGTGCGATGGGCTAAGATGCCGGAGATTATTTTAGGGGTGGAGGGAAGTCTCTGTCGACAATCTGGGTAATGATTGTTCTGATCTCAATCAGTAGCTTTCCAGGGGCTTGGACTCATGATTCTAGAAGCAAGAAGTTTTTGAATCCACCAGTTTTATAATACTAACGGTGAGCCTTTGTAAATTTTGCAAAGGTAACAAGTCTGGCATAGAAAATTTAGGATGAAAGTATCCTGCCAGGATACTTTGAAACACCAGGAATTCTTACAACCACCTTTTACATTTGAGATTTGAAGTCATTTAGATTTGTATGATTAGATTTGCTTGGCAAAAATTGGGAGGCATGTTTTACTTGCAAGTAAGTATTCAACTGCCTTGATTCCTGGTGGAAACTTCTTTTGAGACTTTGAAAGCTTTCAAAGCAGTTTTTTTATTTGCATTGTAAAATATTAAATTTTGATTTCTTTTCTTCAGAACAGTGTCTCTACAGGGTGTGAAGTCAGAGGTGGGGTTCTTATCATAGGTAACACACCTCACCCCTTGTCATCATCACGGATACAGGTTATATGTCTCACACGAGGCTTTACATGTAAATTGTTTTTGATTTTTAAGACAAAGTTTAGTTCCCAACTATTTTCTCTGTAGCTGTTTTAACAGGTATATCAGTAAGCAAAAAATTGTGAATTTATTTTACCTTTGTATTTTCAGAACATCATTTTCAAAATGACTCCTTACTAATGCTAGTCGATTTTTGCTATGTCTCAGAGGCAAAAGAAAACCTTTTGCTTTGCTGTAGAGTGATTTCCACTTGGCAGCAGAAATTTCCTAGAAAATAAGGTATATCTAGTAGGAAAACTAGTGATCGGATGTCGTGTTATGCAGCTAACTTGTCAGAAATCCTTTGACTCCCCAATAATTCATGAACTCAGCTCGTTGAAGACCATACAAACCAAGCTACCCCCCACCCATGCACCTATTTTGTCTCAGCCTTCTCTGCCCCTCACTTCTCTCGGTGTGATGCTCTGTAATTGGCTTCTACAGAGATAAAATATCAAGTGAATCCTGGGAAATTTTTTCCTCCCACAGAAAATGTAGGTTAAGCCAAAGTAAACAAATTGCTTCAACTACTCACTGGATAATATCTTTATCTATTTTGTTTTCTTACATTTAGGAAATTCACACCAAAGTGCAGCAAGATTGTCGTCGACTTTGATTCCATTAATAGCAGACCGAATCAGAAGCTTCAGTGACTTACATCTCATTACATCTCCATAAGATTGGGATGATCTCTCTTCTAAGAAGCTACTTGTGCCTTTCATCTTGAAGTTACACATAACTTTTTAATAGCCGTACAGCCAAAGGAGACATCTAAAGAGCAGAAAGCCTCAAATCTTCCTGTCTCTCCTGTCACATGGAATCTGCATCTGTTTAAGCTATTGATTTAGGGTTTAAAGTAAAGGCGCCTATACACGGCCAGTCACTCAGGGCTGGCATGCGGGGCCCCGTCTGGTGTCCCTGGTCTTGCCAAGGTGCTGGCGGCTCTGCAGAAAAGGGCACCCGGTCTCTGTCCTCGGCTGCGCTTCCGTGGCCACCCTGCCCTGCTCGCATGCTGGAGGGACAAATAAATAATGCCTGTGTTCCTGGCGGGAGGAGCAGGCACGCGAGTTGGAGCATCTGGTCCAAATGATGCATGTCACGCAGCACCCTTGGGAAAAACCAGCACTGGCGTGACTACAGGATTTTAAAGTATTTGCTTTAAAGAGTTGATGGAAACCCCTACCCAGCCACCCACCCAGAAAAGTAGGGTGGCACAGCTGTTCTGACAGGTGTTGAGCTTAACGCAGCCGGGGTGCTTTCTCTGCTCCTGCTGTGCAGTCTGTGGGCAGGGCCCCTCAGGAATGCGGCCCCCTGTTATTACTGCTTATTTTGGTCTGTGGGTGCCACAGAGCTCTGAGTTTATCTGCACAGTGAGTGGTTCCTGGGGAGATGTCTGTTCCACCTTGTCGCCACCAGGACCCATGTCCTGCGGTGGTGGCAGTGGGGGGGGTCCCGTGGTGGGGAGGGTGAGGCAGGCACCCCCTTCTTTTGCTGTGTGGAGATGCTAAATTCGTTCCGGTCCTGTAAGTGAAATACGAGAAAATGAACCACCGCAGAGGTAGTTTATTCCAGATCCATGGCTGGCGGGACCCCCTGTTCTCCCGGCTGAGGCCTTGATCGACCCCGTCTCACCGTCCTGACCGTTGGCCTGGGTTCCTCTGGCTGTGCCTGCTGGCTAGAATCACATCTTTTCATGAAACAGTAATACTCAGTGCCTTTGTTATTAAATGTTACTAAAAATGTTATTAAAATCTTCATCAAACATTATCAAGTATTTGTTATAATCTGCTGTGTGCTCCGTTTCCATAACAGCTGCATTAGCCGGGAAATAGCATGTAACTCGTCACTTTGGTGCCCAGGAGCAGCTGAGGGTGCTGGTGCTGCCTGCTGGCCCCAGGCGGTGGGCAAGGCCTGCCTCCCAAGCCGACTCAGAAGTCTAGCAAGATCCTCTTCCTGCCCTCTCTCCTCTCCTGTGGTACTTTTTCTTTTTTAAGATTTATTTACTTATGCATACAAGAGCTGGGGTGCAGGCCAGAGGTGTGGGGGGTGAGGGGATTCACCAGAGACAGAGTGGGGAGCAGAACAGGCAGACAGACCAAGAACACTGCTGAAGGGAGCAGTGAGTGAGACAGGAGAGGTTTGCTGTGCCATGTGGGTAGCTCCCTGGCCAGCCGGGCATTGAACTCGTGTTGTAGAGGCTGCAGATTGCTTCATAGTGTTGAGATTCAACCCCTTGCGCCACTAGGGAGGCCCCTCCTGTGTCACTTTCTTAGCTCTGTCTGGGCTTCCTCAACTACAGTGCATCTAATTTATTCGGTTTCAGTACTCAGATCTTGTGCCACTTTGTTACTGAGTCTTAGTGAAATGAGAGTAGTTTGATTCCCTTTTCTTGGTGGGAACAACCTTGCCAAGAAGGAACTGGCCAGCCTGGCTTGGGTGCCGCGTGTGGTGAGGCCCCTGATTTCGGGGCTCTAAGGGCTCAGTGAAGAGCCAGCGCCCCGTACTTGACTTCCCGGGGGCTGAGTGTAAGTAATTATGTCTCCGTTTGTGAGGTCACCACAGGAGGAGCAGAGTCAGCCAGTCCAGAGAATTCTGCAGATGTCAGTCTTCAGTTAGTAGAGGTTTGCTTTGAACTGTTGCCTTTGGGAAGAACATTCCAGAAGGAGCCTTTTGCCTTGAAGGCATTGCTAGATAATTGTGGCAGAGAGAGATGGTATCTGAGAGCAGCAGCTGGCTGTCAAGGCTGATAAATGATGAGGAGACCGTCTTTCACCAAATTGTTGGTAAGAGAACCACACTGAGGCGATGCTTGTGAGTGAAATGGCAGGAACACCATCTCCCTGATGCATGTTAGGCTTTTCTCCTGTTTGGTTTTTTTACTGAGTCTGTCCTTAAAGATTTCTGAAGCCCACCAAGACCCAGCCAGAAAGTGATCAGCGGTATTAGCTGTCTTTGCCTAAATTAAAAATGAAGCAACCTAAGTAAAAAGAAAAGTTGGGAAGAATGGAACGTGCATGGAGGCTCGTCTGGCCAGCGTGTGCCGGCATCGTCCCTGACCTTTCCATGTTTGTATTTACCTGAGGATTAACATTCTTCAGTTTGAGAAGAGGATATTGCATAAGAGCCCCAGAATACACAGGAGGTGGTGCCCTTATTGCTGACAGTGAGACGTGTTAATGCAGATAGTTCATTTGTTCTTGTTTTTTAAAGTAACAACTAGAAAGCACTGAGAAGTGATAGTTTCAGCAAGTCACATCAACCAGGTTTTCGGAGAGCTGGGTGGGAGGACTGGTGTCCTGCAGACTGGGCTGCTGTCAGGGACCCGCCGGGTCTGCAGTTCCAGATGCCCTTCTGCAGAGGTGCCAGCAAAATAACCCTGGGCCCTGTCTGCTGGGAATCCCAATCACATTTAGAGATGGAGGCGTCACCACATTGAGACCAGAGGCAGGTGTCCCGAGAATTCTGAAAAACCAAGAGCTGGCTCTTCCTTTCAGAACTGTTGGGAGGGTGTAAAGCCATGTCACCTGAGAGCATGAGTCTGCAGCCACCGAGCCTGCCATGCCTCAAGTGGACTCTTAGTGCTTCGGAGATGTAGGTGCCTGACAGTACAATTGTGATTATAAGAAGCAGCCCAGCTTTGCCAACCTTTCTACTGAACACTCCATGCACCTGGACTTTCTTCATGTGCCTGGACACTCTCCATGTGCCTGGACACTTCCCAGGTGTCTGTGCCTGCACTCTGTTTTCCCTGTGATGGTGGTGTCTACTCTTATCATCCACAGCCATCTGAGTAAGGCCTGTGGGAAGAGGAAGACATTCAAAAGTGAAAGCCTGCAGGTTTGGACGTTGATGCCATGTCAAAGATCAGATTTTTTAAAAGGTCTTTCGTTAAGTTAAACTGAGTTCAGTATTCCCAAGGCCTAGGGGATGAGGTTCCATATGCCACCTGCTAATATTCCATTCCTGCCTCCAGGCTGCCACTTCCATCTGAATGTCCAATGCTCAGCTACAACCTGACCCCATCCCCCTGCGTCCCTGATGGCCACCCGCCCTCCACCAGTCACACGGGCATCCAGGAGGATTTCTCTCCTTAAATAAAAACAAAGTCAGCCTCTAAAAGTCTCTCACTGGGCTTTCCCTGCACCCCCACAAGCTTTTGCACACCCTTCCTGACTGTGCCAGGCCCTGCCTTCTCTACAAGCCTCCCGGCCTTGCTCAGCTCGCAGTGATGTTCTCTGAAATTCTGCAGCAGTTATTGTCAGCCATGATCCTTTTGGCAATGAATCGTGCACTATTTTATGGCATCTCTTCTGCTGCCTAGAACTGTTATTGAAACATTTCATTTAACTTTTCACACTGATCTCTTGCTCTCACTAGACGATTAACTCCACAAAAGTGTGTATGTCTCTTTGTCCCCAGCTCCCTCCCCTCCCACCCATGTGCTACGGCGGGCATATTGAATACCCTACGCAGAGGTGTTCAATACACATGTTTGATATTTCCATTGAAAAGTCACGAACCCTATCGCGCTTTAATTCAGTGAAGTAGCTGATCAGGTGCCAGCTTCCTAAATTATTTTCTCATGAATGGCTTGGGGGAAAAATTTGGTCAAGTAGAATGGGAGAGAAAGAAATCTTCTCATTAGCCTCTGGGGTCCACAGGCACATTTATCTCAGAGAGAGAAGGGAGATGACTATTTGAATGTTTTATTTTTAACTTTGGCATTTTAGTGAAAGCATACTTATATATGATTTTGAATTAGGAATTTGGCAATAATATATGTTCTTGGCAGAGCACCAGAGATGATGTTTCCATTTAAGTCCTTCTGATTCGAGGATGGCTTGACCTTTTCAGATCTTAAATCGCTGTAGAATGCTTACTGTTGCAAGAGTTCTTTATTTTCACTTTTGTTAATGAAAATTGTTACATCTTTGGTTTTGTTAAAAATGCCATTGGGTCTGGGTTTTAAATGACCATTTTGTTATGGAATTGCTTTCTCCGCCCAGTGGTGCATGGCATGTAGCATTTTGTATTTATTCTTTTGCTTTTTCCCCATTTTTTTCCCTGAGTAAGCAGACATCAGCAGGGCATGCGGCTATAAGTAACAGACACCTAACTCAGTGGCCTAACACGTAGTATGTTTTTCTTATGTAATAAAAAGTACAGGGTAAGCATTTGCTCGAGTTGGTGCTCAAGGATGACAGCAAAGACCTAGGCCGCCTTCTTTATTTATTTGGCTACCTTTAGCCCTGTGTCTTATAGCTTGCTTTGTCCAATTACTGGTATCCCTATTAAATGCAAGCAGGAGCTGGGAGGTGGGGTCGGCACAAGACTTCTCCCCTCTTGCTCTGTCCTTTTAATCAGAAAAGCAGAAATAATTGGCAGAAGTCCTTGCAAATGTTCTCACATTTCATTGGCTACAAGTGGATGACATGGCCACCCTTAGCTGCAAGGGAGGCAGGGTACTTAGCATTCCAAGTTCTCTAGCAGAGAGTACAAGGGAGAAGGGGTATGTGACTGCTGTTCCTAATGATACCACAACAGGCACTTTGCTTTTGATAACTTATGTAACTGTAATGTAATTTTAACTTAGTTGCTTTTCACATACCATATTCAAGTATTTGTTGAGTTGAAAAGCAAAAATCTGTGGACTTTCAAATTCTTGTGTACAAAATCTTAGTTCTTTAGGTGGTCAGAGCAATACAAGCATAATACATGCACATAGGCTCCCCATTTGAGGGTAGTTTACATCATGCCCTTTAACCCCTAAATATTCAGTGTGTATTTCCAAGAATAGGAATGTTGTCACATATAACCACAGTATATTTATCAACTTTCTGCCATTTGTATTCCAATGTTTTCAATTTACCCAATAATTTTCTTTTAAAAAAAATTACTCCAAGTGCTTTTCTTATTACCCAAATGAATAAGATTTGTGGAGATCCACAAAGATGTTCCATTTGGAAAGAACGAGCATTTCTTGACAGCAAGAGAGTCCGTTCAGTGACCATATCCAACTGGCACTTGCATTTGGCAGAGGCAGGCTGAGGGGAGTTGGAGGCCAGCTGTATTTTTTTTTATAACATTTTCAACACAGGGTCCAGTGTTATTACATTTAGTTGTCCCTTTAGCCTCTTTAATCTGGAACATTTTCACAGAGGCACTGCTTCTAAAAAAAGTCTCTTTCTCCTACAGCCTTATATTAAGCTTTCTTAGAAGCAGCAGTTTTCAAAAATTTTCAAAAATATTTTAATTTGTTTAAAATGATAACAATAAACTCTTTACATGTTAACCTAAGAAACAGTCTTGTGAAAAATAGCTGCTTTCCAGACCAAGAAGAAATATTTAGTGAAAAGAGTAGCCTTGTCTTACATTTTTGCAACTCAGTGTCTGGTGTAATAGAAAACAGTTGGACTATCATTTCTGAGTGTGCTTTTTATCTGTGGTGATATGTTATTTTGGTTTAAGGATACAAAGAAAATCTGGCTACACACAGATAAGTAGTTGGAAAAAGGACTAGTATTTTAACAGCCTTTTCAAAAAATTGCAAATGTTCTTCGTTGATACCACACCACAATTTGATAAGTGGTAGTTTCCTAAAGCTTAGATGTGATGTGAAATTTGAAATTCTTCAATGAACATTTCCTGTTACCTTACAATAAAATCATTGGTCTGTCTGTTACTTTGAATTGATGCTCTACCTGTGCAAGATATTATGACCTGCATTGGTCACTTGGAAAGTATTAGTCCCCTGAGATATCCAGATCTTCCAAATGTTGACACAGTTCATTATACAATATCCAAAAACCTTTTTTATAAATATCAGAACTGATCTCATTAGAAAAATCTCTATTAAATATTGGGAAGCTGTCAGACCCATAGTGCTGGATAACTAGTTTCATAAAACTCTAATATTAATCTTAAACACTTGATTTTTATCATCATATTTTCCTTGAAGTGAAAGGCTTACTTTGTTCGTTTTCAAGAATGTTTGTCATATGTCCAAATCTGAATGCCCAAGGTTTGTCAGTCTTTCATATAACGATGATGTTCCAGGAACCAACAGGCTAGTTGGGCTTGCAACTCAAAATCAAGCTGGTGTTTTTCCTGAAGACTCCCTGTCTTTGGATAGCGACACTGTTGCAGAGCATAGGTGCTCTGTGTTTGCTCCTGGCTCATCCAGGGGATGGATTTAGTATACATAGTACTTTGTCAGACATCATGGAGAACATTCTTAACTCAAAGTGTTAGGGGGAAAAGGATGCCCTAAAGTTAATTCCATATAGGCTTTGTGGACTCCACCCCCACCCCAGGTCAAAGCCAAAGACACTGGGAACTCCAAATCCCATCACCACCCAAGGGAAGGTAGCTGGGACCTGAGGGTGGGGTTAAGCAGCCAGGTGGAGATAAAAGGCAGACACGTGGGCTTTGGGGGATCCCCATGTTGGCTCTCCGCCAGCTCGCAGCGTCCGGCCAGCTCTGAGAGTGACTTTGGGTTTCCAGGTCGTCGGATCGGGTAGGACGCATTAAAGACTTTATTTCCCTATTTTCTCCCTGAGTTGTACATTTTCCTTATTTCCTTTTCCCTTGTAAATAAACCTTTTATTAATCTTGTGTGTGTGCCTGTAGTGGAGTATTCATAAGTCCCTTTTAAGCGCGCGGGTGAGGACCCACAGCCAGAAACTCGTTTAATATCGGGGCTGCTCTATAACAAAAGGATCCCTTTTTCTTCTTTTTTTTTTTTTTTGCTCTGAGTATGTGGTGGTGACGAGTACTGACTTTGTTGGAACCACTGCCTGGTTCATCCAACACTGCCTTAACCAACTTTGCTTTGTCATGTCAGTGCAAATATTGCCACATCGAAAAGAGCAAATAACACTATCACCATGAAAATAGTTTTGACTAAGTGGATCCCTCTCAAGGGTTCCCCGGACCACATTTTGAAAACCACTGCCTTTGCTGACAAGTGGTGCCAGACAATATCAGGCAGTAGGGAACCACTGGTTCATCATCAACTTTGTTCATTTTTATGCATCTTTTGCCCTGGGAGTCAATGCCTGAGGAAATACCAGGGATTGTTTTTTTCAAGAATTGATTGTTTCCTCTCACCTGTTACTTTATCTCTTATAGTGAGCATGCAAGGACTGATTAACATTGCTTTAAGCGAATTAAAAATACACCAACTCTTGATGTATACCAGACTCTCTTGGCTTGCTGCAGCTGAATGAATGGTACTGTCAGTTAGGGTTTTGCAAATTAGAATCTCACGGACCTTCTTATTTAATGCCCTGTGTTAAGATGTCAATAGGGGACAGTGAATTGAGTCAAGTCACAGCAGTGTATTTTGAGAGGATGCACTCTGCAGCTGTGGTTGATCAGCCGCCCAGGAAGCGGTTGGAGAGGCTGACCGAGTTCTAATGAAATCCCTGTCCAGTCGCAGGGACCTTCCTGTTCCTTGCTTCCTTTCCTGGAATGGGGACAATAGTTTTTCTTTCAAGTCCAGATGAGGCGGATTGGTCATCTTCTTGGTAGAATTAGAGCTTTTAATTATCTGCGGCAGCCGGAGAACAGTCGAGAAGCCACAGAGCCGTGCACATTCGAACAACACATGTCGGCGGTGATTAGAGCGGCTGGTTAGAGCCAGGACTAATGAGGCCGAGGTCATGGACTTGGCCTCTCCGCCCAGGTAGCCCAACCACCCTCCCAACGGCAGTCCCTGTAGTCCTCGCCCGGTCAGCGGCCTCACAGATGCTCAGTGCCTTCTGGAAGGGGGCCAGGGAGCCAGGAGCGAGCAGTCAGCAGGCTCCTTTTGTTTAAAACCAAGCAAGATAAAAACAGGTTCTCTAATGTACCACCCCCGGTGATCCCTCTCTAGGAATATCAGGCTTAATTATTTAAATTTAATTTGTTAGCCATTTGGTGGTTAATTTTTTAAAAACCCAATGATTTATCAGCGTTTTTATAACAAGCAACATTTAATATCTGCTAATGAGAGTTCAAACAGATCAACTATTTAATTTCTTAATAAAATGAATCAGAAAAGTATTACTTAGCAGAAACTTCATACTGTGAGCATGTTCTCCGCATGTTTTGTGACCTTGATTCCTTCCTCTGAGTAAAGAAGTCAGGAGGGAGGGTGGAGGGCCGACTTCAGCCCTTATTCTGCAGCTCTGACTTCCGAGAGGGGAAGTCAGGGATTTAATGAAATCCCTGTCTGAGGCAGGTTGGTGCCACGTGACCCCTGGGACACGCGCACTGGCTTAGGAACAGCACCTGTCACACGTGAAAAAATGCTCATCGTCACTTACTCCCAGGGACATGCAAATCCAAACCTCATTCCTGTGAGGATGGCCTATCTCAAAGAGCCCAGACAAGCAAGTGTTGGCGAGGGTGTGGGGGAAAAGGATCCCTTGTTCACCGTGGGTGGGATGTAGATGGGTCTGGCCTCTATGGAAAACAATACAGAAGTTTCTTGAAATATTAAAAATAGATCTACCGTAGGGTCCAGGAGTTACCCTCCTATGTATCTAGCCAAGGAATGCAGAAATACTGGTTCAGAGGGATCCCTGCACTCCTGTGCTCACTGCAGTGCCATTTAGAATGGCCAAGTTATGGGAACAACCTAAGGGCCCACAGAGGAGCAGCATAGAAAGGCGAGTCCCATGCACATGAACATGAACTCTCGCCACTTGACAACAGGGTTGGTTGGCCCTGGAGGGGATGGTGCTAAGAAGTGAAGTCAGAGGGAGAAAGACAAGCATCAGAGGACTTCATTCATGTGTGGGATATAACATCCAAAGCAAAAGAGCAGACAACTGGAAAAAAAAAAAAAAAGCCCCTGAAATCTGACTGTAGAACCGAGGATACCTGAGGGGAAGGTGGAGGGAGTGGGGAGCAAAAGGAGAGGAACCCAAGGAACTGTGGGGAGACCTATGGTGCTTTGGTGGGGCGCATGGTGTGGTAACATCCATCTGAAGGGCTGTGACTCTACACCCCTAAATTATACAGTGTTGTAAATCAAGGATACCGTCATAATAATTTTAAAAATAAAGCCCGAGAAAAATTCAGTTACAAAAACACGGACCCTTCCCTGCCTGCTGGTCACCCGGGTCTTCTTGGCGGGCTTCCCCTAAGCAGCTGCTAACACCCTGGAGAGTGGGAGGGGGCAGGGAGTAAGGGTGCCCAGTGCTCTTGCCGCTGATGAACTTTAGATACTGAGTGGCGCTGCACCTGCTCCCCACACCCTCTGAAAACAAGAAAACAAAAGAAAGCAAAAAACAAGGGAGGTCTTTACCAAACAGTAATAGCACCTTCATTTAAATGCAATGAGGCACGTTCTCGAAACAACCCAAATGCCCAAAAACAGATGACTGCGTCAAGAAGATGTGGTACATACACACCATGGAATATTACTCAGCAATCAAAAAGATAAACACATGCAATTTGCAGCAACATGGATGCAGCAAGAAGGGATCATGCTCAGTGAAATAAGTCAGAAAGAAGAAGAAAAATACCGGATGGTCTCACTCATAGCAGGGATTTAGAAAACCTAAATAAGGGACCAGGGAAAAGACTAATTAATACAAAGTAAAAATCAAAATCAACAAGCAACTATAAACCAGAGACATACTACGGGGGCGGGGGGTGAGCGGGGGTTGGGGAGAGGAAGGATTAGGGTCAAAATAAGGGGGGGTGCAATTGTATGGGGAATATAACCAAAATGAAAATGCATACATTGAGCAAAAATGAAAAATGATGTAAGAATTACATAAAATATTAATTTAAAAAAACAAGGCACGTTCTCGCTGGGGGATAGGCGCTTGGCACAGAAAGGGTTAAGTGTCACATAATTGCAGGTTAAATATGTCTGTGGGGTTCTGAATGGGGAGGAGCAGAGTCCCTCCATTGCTAAGTCCAAGGGGGCACAAGAAGAGGTCTGGGGTCAGCTCCAGGATTCGGGGTGTGCCACCTGGATGTGGGTCTCAAGTCAGCACGGGCATGGGGCAGTGGTCATCTGCAGGGACACTCGAGCCCTAGGAAATCTGGCTGAATGGGGCTGTTCTGGGCTGGTGGTGACTTGGTGCTGATGAGCACGGTTAGGAACCCCATTAGGAAGTCGGCTGGAGTCCCCGGCACAGGCAGTCGGGTGCCTGCGGCCTGATGACTCGCCAGCTCTCTCCCTCATGCTCACCCCCCTGGCCTGGGATGATATTTCAATTCAGGCTCCCGCTCGGTCAGGACTCTTAAGAGGCCCATTGTCTGGGAGTGGCTTCCTGCCTGCCGCTGCTCTCTCCTGCCTGTCCGCTCTTGGACAGGACCGTGACATTGCTCACCGGCCAAGTGAGTTGTCAGTGTCCCTGGGCGGCGTGTTGGCAGGTTTCCTCTCATGGAGGAGCGGCAGCCGCTTGGCCAGGGAAGATTCTCCATTCTTTAAATGCAAGCTTGGCTCCTTGGCACTCGGGGGTCTGGCGTGGGGACCTCAGCACCCACACGTCCATTGGATGTGGGCCCAGAAACCCACTCACAAAGCACCCCACGCAGCTGCAGCCTCCCGGCCAGCTCCAGCTCCACCTGCCCTCCCGCCCTGCCACCCCGGCAGGCCTCTGTTTCTTTCCGACTATTCCTTCCCAGATGGAGGCTGCTCTTGCTCGTGCTCCTTCCTGAAGGGGAGCTTGCGTGTTTAAGAGTGAATCTTGGAGGACCTCCCTGGTGGCGCAAGGGGTTAAGCACCGCACTAGGAAGCAATCCGCAGCTTCTGCAGCTCAAGTTCGATCCCCGGCCAGCCGGGAGCAACCCACATGATGAGGCAGACCTCTCCGGTCTCTCCTGCTGCTCCCCTCAGCAGTGTACTTCAGTCAGTCTGCCTGTTCTGTCTCTGGTGAATCCTCTCACCCCCCTGCATCTCTGGCCTGCACCCCAGCTCTTGGATGCATAAATAAATACATCTTAAAAATAAAAGAGTGAATCTTGGAGTTGAGAAAATTAGAAACATTTGGAAAGGGGGAGCATGGGACTGGGTGAATGTCAGCAGGTGGGGCTGATGCTGAAACAAGTCGAGGGGGTGTGTTGAAGCCTTAAGGTTGAGGAAGAAATGGGACAAGGTAGTTTTTTTGAATGCTGTTAAGAGTAGACCCACGACCGGGGAGAGGAGCCTCGGGGAGAAAGAGGCGAGGCTGGAGCTGAGCAGGAGTTTGGCGCTGAGTGGGGGACCTTAGGAGAACAGGGTAAGGTGGGTCCTTTCAGGGAGGAAGGGTGGGGGGAATGGGGAGTCGTGCCACCAAGAATATCACGTTTGCCAGATGAAAAAGTTCTGAAGTTGGGGTGCACCAACTCGAGGACACGCAACGAGCTGGACAGAAATTGTGCAGATGGTAAATTGTGTGTTATGAGTGTTTTTTCTTAAATTTATTTATTTATTTATTTATTTATTTATTTATTTATTTATTTATTTATTTATTTATTTATACAAGCACTGGGTACAGTCAGAAGTGCAGGAGGGTGAGAGAATTCACCAGAGCCAGAGCGGGGAGCAGAGCAGGCAGAAGGACCGAAGTACACTGCTGAGGGGAGCAGCGGGCGGCAGGAGAGGTCTGCGCGCCATGTGGGATCCTCCTCAGGTGGCCGGGGAGCAGCCGGGGATCAAACTGACGCTGCAGAGGCTGCGGGCAGCTTCGCAACCCAGCGCTCAACCGCTGCGCCACTGGGGAGGCCCTGTTATGAGTGTTTTAACCTTAGCAAGGAGAAACAAAAACAGCCCCTGTCCCTAGAGGTCAGAAAGAGGGTGAAGTTTCTCCTCTGTTTGGGTGACCGTGGGAACTTAAGACCCTGCTGCCTTGCTCTGTCTCCCTCCCTCCCCACCAGCCATTTTCCCTAACTCAAGAATTCAAAGAAGTGTGTTTGAAATGCTGCCTCACCCCTGCCAGCAAGCTCCTGGGACTATCCTGCAGCATCTCCCTCCCTTTCCACCAGCTCCGAGCTCCCTGCAGTGCAGATGCCACTGTGAAGGCTTCCTGGGCCCCTGGGTCCTCCCAGGGCCTGGGCAGCTGCTGCTGTGGGGCATGGATACAATGGCAATGTGGCTGTGCAAGGTACCGGGGGCTCTGGACCCCATGCTCCAGAGAACTGGAGGGCGAGCAGTTTCTATTATCACTTAGTAATTGGAGTTTTGCAGGCTTGGGATTACTGCTAATGGAAAGCAAATGGGCTAAGAATCAAGAAATAAGCACTTGAACAGCCAGCCCCACTCCGTAAAGCGAAGAGGCTATTATGCCACTTACATGGATAGAGATCATCATTTGTAGAAAGATTTGCAAAACCTTTATAAGTCTGTAGAAAAGAGGCCCTGCTCGGCTTTTGAGGGGCCCTGCGCTCCCTTCCCCGGGACAGCTAAGGGGGAGCCTCGTGCATGGCGAGCTTGTTGCCCAAGGTCCAGACTCTCCACCTTGGCAGGAGAGATTTAATCTTGTCTTAGCTTTCTCTCTGGTACCCACGCCTCAGAGAAGCTCTCAGAATCCAAAGCACTTCTGTGGACCCTCCCCAGCCTGGAGGCCCACCAGGGCGTGGAGCCAGCCGTGACAGGCTGCCGTGGGCGGGCGAGGAGCCCAGAACAGGGGCTCCTGGCTCCAGAGAAGAATGGCCACAAAGAGTGACACTCCCCGGAGGCTTGCTGGCCCGGGTCTCCAGGCCCTGCGTGCCCTTTCCCCTCTGTGGGGTGGCCTCAGGCGTCATACATTTACATGAGGGGACTCTTCTCCACAGATCACCCCACCCCCTTCCCAGTTGCTAACAGGCAATTTAATATTCAGGAGCTTGGCTCGGGCAGCACTAGGTTATGACATGAGGAAATAGGAAAAAAAATCCTAAGCCCAAACTGCCCTTCAGCCGTCCTACTCCCCAGGGAGCGTGCCGGCCTCGCCAAGGACAGGCAGTGGGCTGTGGCTCCGGGCTCAGCCGAGGAGGGAAACGGAGGCAGCGGCAGCTGTTGGTAAAGTTCTAAGACAAACAGGGGTCTCTTGTCCTGGGAACACAGGGACTGGGTGCAGGGACCTTTCTAGACACTATCTCCGAGGTGGACAGGAGGGAACACTTCCTGTGACTGAGGCCCTCGGGAAGGCGCCCGCACTTGCTGGCTACTCCTCACTTAGGCCCTAAATGTCACGCAGGCCGCCGGCACAGGGGAGAGAATCTGCACCGAGCAGTAAAAGAGGCGATGAAATGAAAGAAGTTGTGAAATGACATTTTTTTCCAGCAGGTTTGTCATATCTCCTGCATGGAGGAAAATTGCTTTCTGTAAATCTTGGTCCAACAGAACAAAACACCTATGTCTTTCCAGTTGAGGAGACAGCCATTCTCATTGGCATAATGAAGGTATTGTAAGCTGTGACTTTTACAAAGTCTGAGGGAAAGCAATCTGCAATCTTGACAGATATGATCTTTCCAGGATGCACTGTTTCCTTGACGGCGGCAGCGAGAGGCCTCAATTAATTTATGAGTGGGGACAGCAGGATGTGACCCCTTGTGCGGAGTCGGGGTGGAGCTGTCCCTGTCTGGATTTATGTTCTGGTAATTTAAAAAGATTTATATTAAGCTTTTCTTTCATTTGGAGAGTAGATTAAAATTCTAATGGAAACCATTTGTATGCATTTGTTGAATTGAATAGTATTTATGGCTGTGGAAAAAAAAATGCTGCAAAAGTCTGCCGATAATAAAGTCAGCGAAGCAAGAATAAGTGTAAAAACAGGAAGGAAAGACTCAATAGAAACCTTACTGTATTATACAAGTATAATGAGAGCCACGCAGCAGAACGGGCAGGGATTAGGTGGGCCCCGACGGGACAGTTTCCTTATTTAGCACAAGGCTTTTATTGCCCTTTTTATGACTTAAAACCAAATTTAAATTGCGAAATAGGCCAGATTGGTCCTTGCAGACCCCACGGTCTTGTCAACCTTTCCCGTCATTCTTGAGCTCCTACGAGTGGCCCGGACACCCACGGACAAGAGAGAGATGGAAGCGGCTTCCAGGCTCAAGACGCTGTTCCCGAGCACAGGAGACGCACAGGCAGGGGGCGGGAGGGCAGCGAGTGAGACACAAATGCAGCTCCCGAGGGTCCTGCCGGTGGAGGAGAGGTAGTGCCGGCACCTTCTGGGCAAGACCGGGGCTGTGTTAGTGTCCGAGCTGTCCGGGTGCCCGGAACCCAGGTTCACAGCCAAGGTCACTTGGCCTGTGCCGGCGCTGGAGCCTCTGCGGTCACTTCCGTGGTGAAGGGCGGCCGAGGGGCGGGTGCGACAGCCTGGTCGGTGGCCTTCCTCAGGCCGGGGAGCGGGCGGGGGGGGGGGGGAGACCCACGGACAGGGTGATCTGTGAGCAGGGCGCTGGGAAGGACAGCATCTGCGCCACGGCCCTCAGGGAGGCCCCCTCGTTGTCACTCTTCCCAGGGGGGAAGCAAGAGGCTCCCTCAGCCTCGTCCTTTGTAGGAGGGCAGAGAAATCTGGCATTCTGTCAACATCCATCTCAGAGGTGAGAGAGATGCACCCGCAAAGTCACATCTTCCCAGACAGGGCAGCCCCGACAGCATCTTGCCGTCAGGAAGCCCGGGCGTGAAGGCTAGCAGAGCTAAGTGAGGAGAAAATGGAAATTTCCCGCAAGCCGCTGCCCTGCTCCTGGTGGTTGTTTTTTCTCCCCGTGGTAAGCACGTCCTTTAACAGGGCTGCACGGATGTCATAAAATGCCTTACGATGCATGAGAGCAGGATGGCACATTAGCAAATTTCACAGATGCAAAATGGAATCGCTGTCAACAGTAGCCTGCATGGAAAATGTGGAAAAGCTAGAGATAGAACTGTCTCTCCTCAAAACGACACCAAAGCTGGAAATGCAAGCGTCTGGGCCTGGACCTATCACATCCCCATACCACTTGACGTGCCTGCTCCTTCCTGCCGCTGGGCTGATGGGCCTCGGGGTTGGGTCCCGGCTACTCCTTTCAGTCCCTAGCACGCCCGAGAGGCAGGAAATGGGTCTGTCTGGTCGAATGTGTGCCCCAAGCCTCTAGCACCGCGCCTGACACACAGTAGGCACTTTACACATATTTGTTGACCAGAGAAATATGTTCTAGGCCCCGTGGGAGCTACAATAAGAGTGAGGCAGGCTCCTACATGGCACAGACTAACAGCCCCAGCCAAGCCAGCGCCTGCCCCTCAGATCCTTTGCTTCATTGTAGTGAGCAGCGATAAGTTTGTAAAATGTACGTTTCTAGTAACTGCCCTTCCCCCATCTTAGTGTCTAACTTTACGTAACATAATGGAATTCCTCGGAGCTGTAGATGTTTCGTATTTTTCTTCTCATGAGATTCCCAAATGAATTCCAGAATGAAGGGGACATGATTAGCATCATCATCCCATTCACAGGCGAGAAAAGAACCTCTGAGAGACTGAATAACCGGCCCTTTGTCCTGTCACTTCATGGCTAAGTGGGACAGGGAGAACTTGCAGTCACGTTGGATTCCAAGCCCACTGCTCCATCGTGCCTTCCTCTGCTTGCCAACTACTCACCGCGCATCTGCTGGGCTCAGTGGGGTGGGGATGGGAGATCACAATACATCGTCTCTGCCCTCGAGAAACTCATGAACTACCATGAAAAGTCCATGTGTAGGGCCTCTCCTGGTGGCGCAGGCGGTTGAGCGCCTCACGGTGAAGCAGCCCGCAGCCTCTGCAGCGCCGGTTTGATCCCAGCTGACCAGCGAGGGTCCCACATGGCGCGGCAGACCTCTCTTGCCTTGCCCGCTGCTCCCCTCAGCAGTGTATTTCGTCAGTCTGCCTGTTCTGTTCCCCGCTCTGTCTCTGGTGAATCCTCTCACCCTCCCGCGCATCTGGCCTGTACCCTGGTTCTTGTATAAATAAATAAATAAATCTTAAAAATTATAGGAAATAAAGAAAAATAAAAGTCCATGTGTAATGTTTATAGCAGCACTGTTTACAATAGCTAAGCTTTGGAAAAGCCCAAATGCCCAAAAATAGATGACTGGATCAAGAAGATGTGGTACATATATACCATGGAATATTACTCAGCATTCAAAAAAGATAAACACATGCAATTTGCAGCAACATGGATGGCACTGGAAGGGATCATGCTCAGCGAAATAAGCCAGAAAGAAAAAGAAAAATACCGGATGGTCTCACTCATAGCAGGAATCTAGAAAACTTAAATAAGGGACCAGGAAAATGAATAACTATAAGAAAGTGAAAATCAAAATCAACAAAAAACTATGAACCAGAGACACTTTTTGGGGAGTGGGGGGTGGGAGGGGAGGGATTGGGGTCAAAATGGGGGGGTTGCAATTGTATGGGGAATATAAAAATAAAATCTATTATTTAAAAAAAAAAAGTCCATGTGTAGACAACAAATTGTCACGTGGGATGCCAAGGGAATGAGAAGGAATACATGGAAGCTGTGGGCCAAGCTCACTTGACACGAATACAACAAGTTTCTCCAGAGCAGCGCAATTTGAACGCTTTTGCCTGGACAACCTCCAGGAGGTTGAGGGGACAAGGTCTGAACTAAATGCTGCCTTTTCAGTGAGGTTTTCTTTCAGTCCTCCCCTGTCCACGGTATTCCCAACTTGTTTTATTTTTTTTTCCCACAACACTCACACATACAACACACCACATGAGGAGCACTGAAGGGTGCTCCCTAAAGTCTATATTCTAATTCCTGCAACCTGTGAATAGGTTAATTCTACGGAAATGGAATTTGCAGATATGGTTGGGGATCTTGAGATGGAAGATTATCCTGGATTATCTGGTGTCTGTGAGAGAGGGGCAGCAGCTTCAAGAGGAGCTAAGACCCCACGAATTTGGCTTTGATGGTGCAGGAAGCTGCGAGCTGCCATTAGACACTGAAAAAGGCAAGAGAGTGGCTTCTCCCCTGGAGCTTCCATAGGAACCAGTTCTGAAGACACCTCAGTGTCAGTCTGATGAGGGGAAAGGATGTTCTGAGCAAACTCCATCCAGGCTTTGTGGACTCTACCCCCATGACTCTGGGAACTACAAACCCCATGATCACCACAGGGAAGGCTGCAAGGACCTGAGGGCAGAGTTAAGCAACTAGGCTCTGGGCTTGGGTATTTAACTGGCCACGTGGCCGGGGGTCGCGGGCGTGGCCACGAGGTGTGCGAGGCTCGGCGGGTCATTGGGAGTCCAGGTCAGCGGAACGGGTAGGACGCATTTACGAACTTATCTCCCTCTTTTCCCCCTGAGTTATTCATTTTCCCTTCCCTTGTAAGTAAATCTTTTATCCACCTTTTGTGTATGTCTGCAGTTTAACATTCATAAGTCCCCTTTAAGCACACAGGTGAGGACCCACAGTCAAGCAACCCCATTTTCTATCGGGGTTTGCCCTGTAACAAGTCCCTTAGAACTTGTTTCCACTTCTGGCCTCCAGAGCTCTAAGGCAATGAATTTGGATTCTTTGAAGCCACAAGGTCGTGGTCAGTTGTTACAGCAACAGCAGGAAGTGGACACCTGCACGTGGACCAAGGCCTTGCTCACCTTCCGCCCCAGGACAGGACTACGCCAGGCTGGGACATGGGCTGCTGTCGTCCCGGTAGTCCATGCCAGGGCAGAGTCCTGGGAGAGTGTTTGCCGCCTGGACAAAGACAGGGGCAGTGCAGGAAGCAGGCTGCTGTGTGGGGAGGGTCGCGAGGTGGGGAGATTGGGGTGCGCTCTGAAGCCAGGATTGGGGCTCTGGGACGGCAGTGGGGGGTCAAGCTGGATGATCCTGCAAGTGGGAAGGGCTGTTGGTGGTTTTATGGAGAATGGAAGCATGATTGTATTTGTTTTCGCTTTTTAAGTTCCTTTTAAAGTTATGTTTTTCTATTCATTGTTAGTCATTGGAAATATATAGGCACTTGGACAAAAATCCCCAAATAATCATGATCTCATTTCCGAGAAAAAGCTACTGCTAACATTTAAGCTTTAAAGCATGTGCATTTTTCTTTTCAAAGTTGAGGTTACACTTTGTACACTACTTTGAAATACACTTTTCCCCTAATGTGAATTTTCCCATGCCATCAAGTATTTTTCTAAAAACATTTATTAATGACTAGTTAGTCTTCCATCATACTACCGAAACTAAATTTACTTAGCCAATTCTCTCTAATTGGAAAGTTCTTTTATTCCCCCAGTTTTTTTTTTGGGTTTTTTTTTGCTTGTTTTTATAAATCATAATCTTAGGGCAGATGGAAGGCATTCAATATTTAGTGAATAAGTGAATGAATAAATGGCTCAGAGACCATTCTCATACATAAATCTTCTATGTATCCTTGATTATTTCTTTTGGGAAAAAAAAAGTCTTGCAAGTCAAAGTGTTGGGTAAAGGCTGCACTACTTTTTAATGGCTTGATACATTTGGCCAAATTGCCTTTCAGAAAGGTTGTAAAAATTATAAGCCCTCCAGCAATATATGAGCACATAATTTCCCTGCATCAATAGTGCTATTGTAATTTTTAAAACCCATATTTGCATTTTAGAAAAGTTTCCATGGGGACAGGCAGGTAGTCATTAAGGAGTCTCTTGCTAAGGTCTGGCAAACAATGGTAAGAACTTAAACTCCAGCCTTGGAGGTTACAGCAGATGCAGGACAGAGAATCAATAGGACTTGGAGGCAAAAAGTTGCAAGGAGGGTTAAGATGGTTGAGTTTCTGCCTACGATGGCACTTTGCTAGGACGCTTTGTGGCACGGGACAAGAAGCCAACCCTGGCTCAGTGAAACAGGGCCTGCTGACTGGGCCAGGGAGCAAATCACTGTGAGGAAGCTCAGGCACTACAGGCTTCAGGAGACAGTACCAGCGCTGGGGAGGGGTCCCAGAGGCTGAAAGGAGTGGACAGTCCCAGACCCTGCCTTCAGGCATGTCAGTCTTTGGGTCACAGGGTTAGTCTGGGCTGCTTGGGTCAACTGTCCATGCATGATGGAGACAGAGGGCTAGTCCTGCCGAGAGGAGAGCGGGGCTCCTGTTGGCAGCAGAGGGCCATTTAAATAGGTGCCAGGCACCCATCCATGGCGCCCCTCTCCATGAGGGAAACCTGTGACAGCAGGGTACACGGAGGTGGGCTGTGGCGATGAGAGAGACTGTCCAGTGTTGAGACCACCCGCCCCGTGTTAACAAGGCCAGCTTACATCCATTCCTCAGTGAACACAGGGGAACGTCCCGTCTGAGAGGATGGAAAGGCAGGAAATGCAAATCCCCCCTCTTGACCTGGTTGGGATCCAGGTTCAAAGCCCTTTTAACTCTGTGCCTTGTAGCTGCCAGCAACAGCTTTTTGGAACCCCAGCTGACCACCAATATTTTATGCTCCCTCTATCACCCCAGAAAGTTTCTTCCTGGGATAGTGACCCAGGACAGAGGCAATGTTTCTCCAGCCCCACCTGCGGTAGGAGGGAGTCATGTGACCAGTTCTCACCAATGGAAACTCCCAGAACAGGGCTTGTTAGAAGCAGACAGGCCTTCTCCACTTTATCTTTCTTTTTCACCAACTTAAAGCAGAGGGGATTCAGGACTCCCGAGTCTCACAGGGGTCTGCGTGCGGCCCGGAGCACCCACGCTGGGTGTACAGGTGGGAAAGACATCGGAGACATCAGGGAGGTGTTATTTGTTATCGCTCCTAATTCATAACCTCAGAACACGCCCGATACTGATTTAATAAAGGGCTCAGTAGAGTGAAATGAGCAGTGGGTGAAAAGGGCCCCATAGGAAGCCAGAAGTCAGTCTTCTACTTTTAATTGAGGTATAACTGACATGTGACATTATATTAGTTTTGGGTGTAAAAGGGCATGATTCACTCTTTCTATACAGGACAAGATCATCACCACATAAGCCTGGTCACCACCCATCACCACACATGATCACATAGGAGAAGGGGGAACAGAGGTGAAAGGGTCCAAAGGTACAAATTTCCTGTTCCAATTAAAGGAATTCCACCACGGCAAGCACAGGTGATAACACTGTAGTGCATCTTTGAAAGTTGCTAAGAGAGTAGAACTTAAAAGTCCTTGCTGTAACATTATTCTTAAAAACATAGGCAATAATCCCTTCCTCCACTCCAGCGAAAATTGCAACATACAGTCCACAAACCCTCATACATGAACGTTCGTAGCAGCAATTACACGTAAGAGCTACATGGTGGAAGCCACCCAAGTGTCCACCAAGTGATGACTGGGTAAATAAAACATGGGCCCTCTGTATGTTATCTTTCAGCCATAGAAATTAGTTCTGTGTTGATACCTGCTGTAATATGAATAAACCCCGAAAACTACGCTAAGGGGAAAAGAATAGGCAAACGTACAGTACATTGTTTGATAGGTGAGGAGCCGGAGAAATATTTATGGACTCTCCCTGGCCCCAAGTTCAAACTCAATTCTGACCTCCAATGTCATTGTCTTCCCTTGGTGCTTCTGGCCTCCAGAGAAAAATGGCTTCCCCTGTCCTCCTCGTCCAGGAAAAACAAGTTTCTCTGGTTTCTTCTGGGGTGGGGTGAATGGTGGTGTGGGGTCAGTCTCCCCCAAAGTGTCATATAGGCTTTCTCAGCCTCTTCCATAAGTGTCACATTACTATGGGAACTACAGGTCAGTGGAGACCCTGTGATTCTCAGGAGGTCCAGTGCTGTTACTTAAAGAATGCAGGTTATTTCAAGATTGGAGCACAAGGTAAGAAGAGTTAAGGCACTTTCCACGCTGGCACAGGTCAGCAGCCATAGGTCACCTTGTACACAAGTTCTGGACCACAAATACAACTGAGATAAGAATCAGGTATCTCCATGGAATATTACTCAGCATTCAAAAAAGATAAACACATGCAATTTGCAGCAACATGGATGGCGCTGGAAGGGATCATGCTCAGCGAAATAAGCCAGAAAGAAAAAGAAAAATACCGGATGGTCTCACTCATAGCAGGAATCTAGAAAACTTAAATAAGGGACCAGGAAAATGAATAACTATAAGAAAGTGAAAATCAAAATCAACAAAAAACTATGAACCAGAGACACTTTTTGGGGGGTGGGGGGCGGGAGGGGAGGGATTGGGGTCAGAAGAATGGGGGGATTGCAATTGTATGGGGAATATAAAAATAAAATTTATTAATTAAAAAAAAAAAGGAATCAGGTATCTGACAAACTTGCGTGTTTCCCTGAAGGCGTGTTGTTCACGGACCTCCCAGGCTGAAGATAAGGACCAGGAGGTGCCAGCACCCAGAACAGTCCTTGCTGATGATCCTCTCCCACCCTACACAGCTCTTTGCCTGTCTCCTGTAGGAGACATTTCTTTGGAAACACTAGTTTCCCTGTCTCCCTGTATGTGGTGTCCTTCCTCTATCTTGGTGGTGTCTTTGATCGGACCCAGACAACCACCAAGAGAATGAATCCATTGAGTTTGGTTACAAGATCAGCAAAGGCCCCAGCAGCTAAGAGAAGCTTTGTCATTTTCTCAGTTGTTTGCCCTTTTGTTAATAAAGAAGCAATCAAGGATCCCCTTTTATGGAGACTATGATTTGGGGCTGTCATCCAGGATAAGGTTTATCAATTGACATGTCCTCTCTAGCACTGAAAATTTCTTCTCTTCACTCTAAGAGTAGAAGGAAGAGGTTATCTCCCTGGCCTATCACATGAGGTCTCCCCCAGTTTCTACTTGATGCCCCAGTTATTAAACAGTATAAGCAGGCCCGATCCACTCTATTTTCCTTTAAAATTTACAACCATGTAGTTTGTCCATACATATATTATTAAACTTTGGCTCTTTCCCCTACTAATCTGTCTGATGTTAATTTGCTCATCTGTCCAGGTTGGGGGGAGATTCTCTCCTACACCCTGTTAGTGGGGATGAATTGCTGTTTTAGTGGGTAACTCATGCGCTGAATTGGTTGCACTGATTATTTTGATAAGTCCAGGGAATCTGACTTCCCAAGTCTTGTCTTTATGGTTTATTTTCTGGTGAATAATGGCAGTGAAGTCTGTTTTCTTTGGATGCTGGGCCTGGAAAAAGCTGAAAGGAGGCAATGGGATGGGATTCAAACTCACTTTTGCCATGCTAAGTCCTTGCTGGGTCTCACACAGGACTTAGGATTTTTGTGAGGAGGCAGGGAATCGGCGTTCTTTCACTCCAGGGACTTTTCCAGTCCTTGAGTTCCTGTGTTAGGAAAACTAATGCTTTTTGCTGAGTCATCAGGGCTGAGGTGGGTTCATTTGCTGAACATAGAAAAGCACCCCCTTCACCAAGACCCCAGTAAGTCCAGGATGCTTGAACTTTTTTGTACCAGGGACCCAGCTGGCTGTCCCTGAACCCCTGTTCAGAACTTTTTTGGGGGAAGTAACACTGGTTGATGAGCTGACATAAAATTCAGGGGCATCGCACTAATCATCAGCAAAAGTCTAGTGTTCTCCACCCCCATACTTTTGACCCCTATGTCTGCTCAGGGTTACATTTTAAAATCATGAGATAAAATACATAGGATTACAATGGAGAGCACTTATATTGATACAGTTATCAGAATAGTTTGAAAGCTCATCTGTGAAAGAGTAATCTATTCATGAGTGAAGTAACAAGATCTAGCACAGGTTTACGAACAATATAATCTTAGGGTAGTGATACTGCTAAATAATATTTTGAGGTATTTACAGCAACTGGCAAGGGGATATGAAAATATCTGTGGTTTCTACTGGGAACAAACCACATGAGTGGCTAATACTCCCACATTTTGTGAGGAGGGGAAATGTAAGCCCCAGCTAAGGTGAATGAAAACACAATGGTCTCTTACCCAAATTTAGGGCCCCCCCATTGACCATCCCTCTGAAAACTTAGCTTTTCTTTCCTCAAGATTTTTAAAAGAAATGACTAATTGAGTATTATTTTTCTTAAAAAAATTCTTTTAATTTCCCAATTACAATGGCTTCTTGCATTCATCCTTTGAACACCTTTCCTTTCATAAGGGCCTTTTACTTCTTTCAGTTCTGTAGACACAACGAGAAATCCAAAGAAAAGCCTCGAAAATGGGAGGGGGGTGGGTACTGAAATGCATGTTGGGGCGTCTCTCCACAACAGGGTTATCAGGGCCCGTCTGTGCTTCTAGCTAGTTCATCCTCCATTGCTCTCCTCTGCGTGGTTCCCTGTCACTGAAGATGGCTGCAGTCAGATGCTCTCCCTCCTCCGGAGTCTGGGGTCCTCCCTCCTCTGGAGTCTGGGGTCCTCCCTCCTCTGGAGTCTGGGGTCCTCTCTCCTCTGGAGTCTGAGGCTCTCCCTCCTCTGAAGGCTGGGGTCCTCCCTCCTCTGGAGTCTGGGGTCCTCCCTCCTCTGGAGCCCGGAGTCCTTTTTCCTCTGGAGTCTGGCGCAGGACACACACCTCCGGGACAGCTGGGGTTTGCAGGAATCGCTGGGAGGGGAGACCTGTGTGTTTGGGTAGGGGGCCCCCGAGCTTCTGCCACTTTGTACACCAAAGGCCGTCCTTGAGCAGGCACGCGGCTGGCGTCTTCTCTCATTTCGGGTTTGCTGGAGCAGCGGCCTGTTGGCTGGAGGTGCGATGGGGAGACAGCCAACTCACAGAGCTGGGGGGCTGGCACCGGGGCCTGGTGAGGACGCATCCTTGTCAGCAGAAAGAGGCATTTTTCTCCATTTGGCTTCCTACTTCCAGGACAGCAGGCCCTGTTGCTTGGAACCTGCTGCCCGGAGGTGGGTCTCCTGCTGTGGCCTAATGTGGCTGCAGCCACAGCCGCCGGTGGGTCTGAGCCAGAGCGGGCGAGAGAGATGAATGGCAGGCTCTGCGGCCCGGTTAGCGCTGCTGCGTGCGCGCAGATGTCCCTCAGGAGACGGGCAGGTTCTGGACTGAAATATTGCTGCAGCCCCGTCATGTCTCTCTGCTCACCTGCACGGCTTGGCCCCTACACCTGCCGGCCCCCAGCACGGGCAGGCACCCCGGGGGCGCTCCTTGAACGAGTCAGCAAATTAAAATAAATGGCCCCGTAGCATCCACATGCTGGCCTTGGGCGCAGCGTCCCAGAAAATAGGGACCAGGTCTTTTCCACAGGCTTTGTGAGCCCTTGGCACAGCGGAATAGGAATACGCTGACATTTGCGATGATGGTGATGATGATGATGGTAAGCACTGCGCTGCGTTCTCTGCTCTAAAGAATAAGGAGAGAGCAGCTAGAAAAGTGAGAATTATGTCTATTCACGAGGAAAATTGGGACAGAAAATTCAAAACTGGAGCGTCCTAGAGAATACACTAGCCTGATACAATAGACCCTTCAACTTAGAAGGCCCTACAGACACATTCGCTTTCTGTCTTTGTCCCAATTTATCCTTTCATAGCAAAAAAGTGAGTGGGATCACACGTTTGTTTCCTAGGCTGCTGGAACAGAACACCACACTGATTTCACCAGTGGAAATGTGCTGCCTCCCAGTTCCGGAGACTGGAAGCCGGGGTCAGGGGGTGAGGAGGGTTGGTTTCTTCTGAGGGCTGTGAGGAGGGAGCTGTTCCCTGCCTGCCGTGGCCATCTTGGGTCCAGGTGAGGCTCTCCCCATTTTTGTCTTTACCTTCACAGGGTGTCTTCACTATGTGTCTGAGTCCAAATTTTCCCCTTTTATGAGGACACCAGTGATGAGGGGATCAGGGGGCTACCCCACTGTATGGAGTATTGAGCTAAAACTCTGGGCGATTTGCTCCTTCCTCTGTATTGGAGATGATCTCAAAATGTCCCCCAAGCAACCATTTTTCAAAACACTGACCCAAAACAGAGTAGAGCATGGGGGGCTGGTTACCTCCTCAGGCCCAGGACATCTAGGGTTCTCCATCAGGCTGCAGGAGCAGATAAGCCCCCTTCCCTATGCTTCTGCAGAGGCCTCCAAATTGGCCCAGTTCTGGCACTGTTAGGAGTTGGCGCCTCAACTCCGTTCGGGGTTCCCAAAAACTACATGGAGCCAGAGATGCAAAAGCAAAAAGGCTTTATTGCTAGCTTAAGCTAGGGTCCGACTCTGCCTGGTGTACCGACTCAGCAGCCTTGAAGGACCCCTTCAAGGGTGACAAGCTATTTTTTATACTTTGTTGACAGCAGAAAAAGGGGACTTTTCATATCAGAAGAAGGGGATCTTTCATAACAGGGACCAAGTTCAATCTGATTGTGTACTTTTCCTTGGCAACCTTTAAGTTTTGTTTGCCCTTGCCTTGTGGTTCTTGTGGTTTTACCCTGAAATGAAACTTGGGCTCAGCTGTGCTCTTCAAAATGGTCATCTTCCTTAAAATGGCTGCTGTCTTGCTATGCTTAGTCCTTCAATATCTTACAGCACAAGAATACAAGTCAACATCACTTAGTTAAGTCAGACAGACATTTGATGAATCATAAGGTGTCGTTCAGTAGTAACATGCTTCTAAGGACTGCATACAAGCTATTTTATGCATATCCAGGTGGGAGACAGCAGAGCAGACAAAACCTCGGGGATGGCTGGGTCTCAAAAGCAGCCTGTGACAGCCGAGGGCACACGGGTATTGACAGAGCGAGTGCACGCATGGCCGGGATGAGCAGGGGTGACACAGGATCACCAGGGAGCACTCTTGGGCGACACAGACACCAGGGAGGTCAGACTCCGTGACAGCACTTCGTACCGTGCTTTGCTCGATGAATTTTAAGAGCAATAGAGTAAAACAGCAAATCAAAAGCAGAAATGAGCAAAGGTTACAAAGAAGTTGGAAGTCGTTTAACTTGTGAAAGAGAAATGTAAGACGTGCAGAGTCCAGTGTTATTCTCATCCACATGAGAAGCTTTGACAAGGAGACTCCACGGAGACCAGAAGAGGTGGCGAGGAGCTTGAAGTCCTGCTTTTGGAGGCCTGGATGGGAAGGAACTCTGATTGGAAGCGTCATTGAACACGACCAACTACGTCCCTGATGTAATATCTTAATTAATGACCATCGCTTAGGGGACACAGAGTCTGCAGGCTACCCGGGGCAGGGGCCTGGGTTTAATGCTATGATTGGGTCCACAAGGCATTAAACATTCTCTGGAGGGGCCTCCCTGGTGGCACAAGGGGTTAAGATGCAGCACTATTGCTAGGGGGAAGTGATGTCCTGAGTTAATCCCATACAGGCTTTGTGGACTCCACCCCCACTCCAGACTAAAACCATCAGGACATTGGGGAAGACAAATCCCATCACCACCAAGGGGAGGGTGGCTGGGACCTGAGGGTGGAGTTGGGCAGCCAGGTTGGATATAAAAAAACAAACACGTGGGCCTAGGGCTCTCTCTGGCTCGCGATCGCTCGCCTCCCGGCTTCACCGCTCCTGGCTGGCGGCCAGCTCTCAGAGCGCCATTTTGGGGTTCCAGATCGGCGGATCGGGTAGGACTCATTTAAAACTTTGTCTCCCGCTTTTCTCCCAGAGCTGTACATTTCCTCATTTCCCCTTCCCTTGTAAATAAACCTTTTATTAACCTTTCACGTGTGCCTGCAGTAGAGCATTGATTAGTCCTTTTAAGCGCGCGGGTGAGGACCCACAGTCAGGCACCCCGTTTTGTATCGGGGTTGCTCTACAACACTATGAAGCTGTCCGAGCCACTGCAGCACAAGTTCGATCCTCAGGCAGAGAGCTACCCACATGGCGCAGCAGACCTCTCCTGACTCACCTGCTGCTCCCCTCAGCAGTGTATTTCAGTAGATCTGCCTGTTCTGCTCCCCACTCTGTCTCTGGTGAATCCTCTAACCACCCCCCCCCTAAACCTCTGGCCTGTTCCCCAGTTCTTGTATGCATAAACAAATAAATCTTTAAAAAAATATTCCCTGGAAATGCGCTCCATTTTCACTACCAACACCTTTTGCTAACACCCCCCCCCCACCCCGCCCCATCCTCTCTCGTCCAGGTAAGGCAAATGTCCCCCACTCCTGACATGGCTATCTGTGGGGGCACTGAGGAAATGACCTGTGCCCCCTCTGGGTTCTTCCAGGCTGTCAAGGAGTCAAATAGCATTAGAGAGACTGAGAAGAGAGAAAAAAGTCAAAAGAGGTTAAATAATAACACATCTACCTCCTGGGTCCCCGGGAGTAGGAGGTTCTGAGCAACCCTTCATGTGCTCCATAGTCATCCTTAAATAGCTTAGCTAAGACAAGGGAGGTTGTGGGGAAGGTCAGTTAGGGAGTTTATGGAGGAAGACACAGCAAACAATAGGTATGCAGATTACACTCTGCCTGCTCCATTGAAAAGAGTTAAGGAGATTAGGTCCTCCTTGGAGAGGCCCTTTTCAAGAGTCTTTTACATGCAAATATCAAAAGCAACAAGCAACCTCCACCTGGCCTCCAGGGCCCCTCCATGGAATAAATCCTTTGTCAAACATACATGCGGGGATGGCAGATTTTTGCTCTCCTGAAGCTCCATGTTGAAGCATTTAGTGTATCTCCTGGCCCTTGACTTCCTCAGTCTCATCCTTGGCTGGTTGGTACACTTGCAGAGCATGAATCAAGTTTCACCTTTCTTCTTGGAAGTCTGCTTGCACGGAGCTGGGGCTCCATGCGGGTGGTGGACTTCCCAGTTGTGGGGGGCTCATGTATCTAGTCTTATCAACAATAGGATGTTTAGCCTATACCCGCCCCGCTCCACTGTTTATTCTTAAATAATGTCAAAGATACATTTGGGGATGGCAGATTTTTGCTCTCCTGAAGCTCCATGTTGAAGCATTTAGTGTATCTCCTGGCCCTTGACTTTCTCAGTTGCAGCACTGGCTGGTTGGCATACTTGCAAAGCATGAACCAGGCAAGAAAGAGGAGTACAATTTGGGGACCATTTCTGGATGCCAATGGCCTGGCTGCAGCTAGATCATAACAAGCTGTGTTAGCTCCTCTAGAGTCCATTCTCACACCCAGGGGAGCTTCACACAATATAAATCAGATCATGTTACTTCTTGCCCAAAATGCTCCACTGCTTCCCCATCACGACTGGAATAGAACTGCTCTCCCTGACCCCAGGCCTGGCCTCCCGCTGCTCTGCTCCAACCAAGTCACCCCCTCCAGCCCTCAGGGCTCCTGCTGTGTGAATACCAAGCTGGATTGGGCCAGAGGACTTGACGGTACCTTCCGCACTGTCTGGAATGTTCTTCATCATCATGCATTACTCTCACCTCCTCACAGAGCCTTTTCTCATCCCCTGCTCCAAGCTCCTTCGACCCCTGCTCTTCCATGTGATCTCTTTGTTCTCCCGGAGGCACACATCACGACTACCTGATGCCACCACCTGTGCTCACTGGCTTTCCCATCCATCCTCTGCCTCCTCCCTAACTTCCCTCAAGAGCAGGGTCAGGTGCATCCTCAATGCCTGGCACCTCATAGTCACTCAAGAAATAGCTGTGAAATGAATGAAAGGGGTGGGGGGCATTTCAAGGAGAAGCAGCACCATCTACCTATAGGAGGAACCCTGAACTTGGAACCAAGAGACTTGGGGCTTTAAACCCTTCTTATCACTGATAATTGTGTGCCCTTGTGCTTGTCACTTATCTCAATTTCCTCCAAAAAGAAGAAGTTTCCACTAGCCCCATTCTCTCTGCTCAGGGAGTCTCAGAAAGGCCAGAGGTCCTCTTTGAAGAGTCTCTTGCTTCTTAGGCAATACATGTTTTCCCGGCCCAGGGCTCGTGATATCTCCCCCTGCCTGCTCCTCTCCAGTATTTAATGCAGCAGCTGAATTATTTAACTGTGGAAGTGTTCAGGGACCAAGTTGAAGGGCAAATAAGATAACAAATGAAGCAGCGCCGTTGCACCATTCTTTTTGCTGCTGGGGATTCTGGAGCTTTTATTTTTCTTGGGCATTTTGACTTTACCAACATAAAGAGTAAAACAAATCACATACACAAATCACACCCCAGCCCTGCCAGAGCCGCTGCGGCGAAAGGAGTGATTTTAAATGAGAAGATTATAGCTGCAGCTAATGGAGCAGGAGAGAGAAACACTTGCATTGGCCTGGCAGACCAAATGCCCCTTATCACCCTCAAAGAGCGTATTATTTTAATGTTAAACACAGTAAATTGCAAACGAGTAAAGTCACATTCAGACTTTCCTCCCCTCTGGTTGTCCAGTGACAGGCGTGTGCATTAATAAGTTTCTCTTATTGTGAGGTTTCCCGGCAGCTGAGTTCCATTCCGCAGCCTTTATCTCCTTTGGTACCTTTCGTTGAACCATGCAATAAAGTCTCCTTTTTAAAGTACAATACGTTTCCCCCAACCCTATTCTTCTGGGGCTTTTATGACTCACAATTGACAAAGGCCTCACTAATGGAAATGCAAATTTCCTACCTGTCAAAGACTGAGAACACTTTCTGAAAACACAGGCTGTTGGGGCAGAAAGCACATTAGCATCTGCATATTAGGGAGAGAATCTGCTTCCAATGAATTTGTGCGATGAAAATGTTTATTTGATGTCGGGCTATAAATAAAAAAGTAGTGGTTAGATCTGCAGTGCAGACTAGGCAATTTCTTGGGAATTCCAAACTTTTAGTTTATCCCTATGGTTCCAGCACATGTATTGTTCAGATTTGAATGACCAGATACTACTTTTAGAAAGGCATTGGTGTGGGTTCCAAGAAAGTGGGTGCCCTGGCTCTCCCCAATACTCTGCTCAGTAAGGTTCAGCTGAAGGTCCAACTGATGTACAGCGATGTGGGATTCAACATTTCTGGAGCACCAGAACATCTTTACTCCTCCTGTTCATTGTTGCCCTTTCACTTCACCTCTCACTATTATTATTTAACTTTTTGTGCCTGTGTAAAGTGCAGCAATTGAAATATGCTCTTTGCCTGAGATCTTAGTGATGAACAGCTCCTGGAAACAGGTCCTGAGAAGCAGCTCTGGCTGCCTATATTCTATCACTTGGACTGTTGTGACAAAGTCCCACAGAGTAGATGGATTAATCCGCAAGAGTCATCATTCATGGTTCTGGAGGCTGGAAGGGGAAACACCAGGTATGGGTAGTGTTGCTTTCTTCCGAGGGCAGTGTGGGAAGGTTGGCTCCAGGCTCACAGATGGGCATCTTCTCTTGTATTTCTGCACATCATCTTCCCTGTGTGTGTCTCTGGGGCCAGACTGCCTCTTCTGATAAGGACACAGTCATATTGGCTAAGGTCTATCCTGAAGACTTTATTTTAACTCCATTATCCTCTAAGCGCACCCTCTCTAAATAAGGTCACACTGGAGGTATTAGGGGTTAGGACTTCAACCTATGAATTTGGGGTGGGGAAAAGAGATGCACTTTAACTCAGTAACACAGCCCATCAGGAAACATGCATGAGGTCTGATCAGCCAAGCTGTCCTTCAAGGAAAGGGGGTGGAGATGAGAGCTGCGGTCCACCCCCTGCCCTGACCGCTGCTCCAGCCTGTCATTGGAGTGACCGGAGTTTTCCGGGGACCCAATTATGGACTTCTCCTCTGTGACTCAGGAGAAGTCCTAATGCTCAACATGACATTTTAATTACTTTGAAAATGCATCCTAATCACAAAGACACTGCGGCAGAAAGTCTGACCGAAGTGACTTCCCCTGCAGAGGGCCACAGTCTGGGAAGGAGGGCCGCTCCTTTGAAGAGGAGAGGCCAAAACTCTGGCTTGTGTAGGGAAATGAGGATGGGAGACACCTACCCCCCACATGGGCGGTAGTACATTTTGACTTTCTTCTCCCTGGTTAAAGAGTAGCATGGATGGGGGCCTGGCACAATGTGATGCTGTCCACAGAGGGGCCAGCTTGGGTGTATCCTCAATGCACGGGACAGGCCAGGGGCTCTGACCAAGCCCCTGTTAGAGTCTTGCGAGGCAGAGTGATTTGTTAACATTGAAAGCAATGGAGGGCCTGGTGGCGCAAGGGGTTAAGCACAGCACTATGAGGCTCTCTGCAGCCTCTACAGCATGAGTTCGATTCCTGGGCTGGCCAGGGAGCTGACCCACATGGCGCAGCAGACCTCTCCTGCCTCACCCGCTGCTCCCCTCAGCAGTGTATTTTAGTCAGTCTGCCTGTTCTGCTCCCCGCTCTGTCTCTGGTGAATCCTCTCACTCCCCACACCTCTGGCCTGTACCCCAGTTCTTGTATGCATAAATAAATAAATCTTAAAAAAGAAAAAGAAGGCAATGGAATAACCTTTGGGGGGAATTAGTTGTGTCACGTCTACTTGACTATGGTTTCACTAATGAGAAAAAAGGCTAGACCACCCCCCTCTCCACTCTGGGGTTTCTTAGTAGAGTTATAGGGCAGGATTATTGTTACTGTTATTGACTTTGAAGTGACAAAAGTGTGTTGTCTCTGTAGGGGCACAGAGAAAATCATCCTGTATCCCTTTGGGTTCTTCTCCTACCAGATGAGTCATCAAAATAGCATCAGACATGTTAGCAAAGGAAAAAGTCACTTTAATAACATATGTTTGGAGAATTTACATTGCTGTCATTCTAAAGAATAATGGGGTGGACCATAAATATTTATCCTGTGTTTTGAGACCTGGGGCATAAAGGACAGAGAAGGGAGGGGGGTGGATTTCATATGACAGACAAGGAGGGAAGAGTAAAGATGGGATTCTTACAGATAGCAAGTTTATTGATAAATCTGCGCCTACATGGTACCCTCCAAATTACATTCTAGGTCATCAAAGGGGGTGCAGTGGTTGCTTCTCTGGTTAGGGAGAGGGCGAAAGCTTAGGATGGGATGATCTCTTCTTTAATCAGGAAGAGCCAAGGATTAAGAACAGCGGCTTCTCCCAGTATTTGGGGCCCCACTGCTTCATCCTGGTCTTAGACCTCCCAAGGTTTTGGTTGACCAGCTTTCCTAGCCGAGATGACAAGAGACTTGCTCTGGGACTATTGAGAAAAGTCTTTTGACCATTTTTGGGAGGCTGACTCCACATCTCGTAGTCTAGAAATCAGGTTTGGACAGGGTCAGCTCCCTCTGAAACTTGTAGGGGCCCCTTTCTTGCCTCTTCTTGGCTGCTGGTGCTCTTGCAAGCAGAAGTCACATTAGTCATGTCAGAATGTGTCAGATCAACACACTGCCTACCCTAAACTTTATACAGAGTTATTTGTCAATTATCCCTCAATTCAAAAGAAAAAGAATCAAAGAGGAAAAGACAAATGTGGGTAGTAGGGAAATAAATGAAGACCAGCCGAGGGACAACAAGTAATGGTGATTTATTCAGAGCCCGTGATGGCAAGGCCATCAGCCACTGCCCCTTGAGACTCAAAAGCGGCTGGAGTAGGAAAGCTTCGTAGTGGTAAAGGGAAGTTTCCAGTGACTGAGAGGAGGCTGCTGGGCTAGGGAAGTGGGTAAACCAGAGGCAGGGGCCCTATGGATTGATTAGGGTGCATATTTGTTTTTTTCTGGCACATCCTAAGTTGGAAGCAGTGACAAAAATTGAAGAAGCTGTAATTTACTAATCATGTCCTGGCCATATGGGCTCCTGGTTCCAGGGAACACTGTGGCAATGAGATTGCTACATTGGCATGGAAACTCTCTGGCCCATGACACAATTATGTCCTTTTCTGAAGTGGAAGTAATGAGCATCCGATCTCTTAGCAACTTTGCAATAGACCCAGAAGTCTTGTCTGCAATCACTACGCAGAGCACTCTCTTCTAGCATTTACCCTGCTCGCAAGTTTGTACCCTCAAAAAGCTCCACCTCCATCTCTCTGACTTATCTCATTTAACACAATGCCCTCAAGGTCCATCCCTACTGTTGCAAAGAGCAGGATGTCCTTTTTCATGGCTGAGTAATATTCCCTCAGTTGTGGTCTGTCTACCACATGTTCTTTATCCGGCCCACTCTTTCTGTCACCACTGCATTTCACCTGCCTTGTTTTCTTCTATTTCCCTTCCTCCTTTCCTTATTTCTCAGACCTTACTTGATTAAAGAACTGAACACCTGTGTGGGCTTGATCACTGACCCTGTTTGGGAGCAGCCTGGTGACCAAGGAAAGGTGAAGATGTGAGGGGAGGGAGCAGGCACTGGGGTGACTGGGGCCTTTGATATCCCGAGTGTCCACGGGGGTGTGGATATTGATTTTAGTTTGTAACTGTCACTTATGCCTAATGTGGCTCTGGTGATGAACACATTTTGGAGGGGAAACAAACAGACCAATTGACTTGTTACAGAAAATTAATTAAAACTAGATTCCAGTGAATGAGAAGAAGAGAAAGATGTCAGAATAATTTGGGGGCATGGGAAAGGTAAATCACAGGCCGCTCCATTTAGCAGCTCCATTGCCATCATCCTAAGGGAGAATCAACATGTCCTTGCTAGTAGTTTCCTGGGCTTGGCAGGACCAGATTCTTCTGGTCCCTAAGATCCCAGCAAAAGAATCAGCCAGAATCAGTATGACTTGCTTCTCCAGGGGATCTGATTTGACCCTTCTTTTTCAAATTACCAAAAACAAAACGCCACCTCATTACCTGTGGCAGCTGGGCCTCCCTGGAGGTATTAATGCGGGTAAGTTTAACCCAACTCCACCATCCCTTAAAAAAGTGCTTTCTGGGGAAAGCTGAAATGTGAAGTCATTTGAAACAAGATAAACATTTCTAATTTGGACTTGTCCTCTTTAGATGATCTTTCAGAAAACTCCAGGGCCCTTGATAAATTAGTTCTCCAGCTCTAATTTCAGGAGTGATGGGAAGGGAGATAGAGAAAAACTGTTGAGAGAAGAGGAATTGGGAGAAACGTTCACTGGTTAAGGCCGAGATTCTCAGTCTCTCTGGGAAGGTGTTTGCTTCTTCCGCCTGCCCTGGGGCTGGGGCAGCCTTGGGGCTCAGCCCCTCCCATCAGGAGCACCAGGTTGCCTAAATCCCGTGGCCTTGGCCTTTTCTGCCTTTGAGAGGTCTGGCCTCTGACCCAAGCCCTAGAAATGCTTGTGACTTCATTATAAGATGGCGGCAATCGCAGCATCCATTTCACCTGCTGGTGAAGGTCAAAGGCTATAGGGTAAGTAAATGATATCAGCCTTTTCTGCCCTCCCGCCATTGGGATTATTGATGGATCCTTGTGGTCCTGAATGCATGCCTGATGGCGGGCACCTGGAGTGGGGTGTGGGCATGCGTAAGTGGGTACACCTGGGTTGAGAAGCTGAGCCTATAAGGGCGGCGTCACGCGGACGCCAGAAGACTGGAAGGAGAACAAGCAAAAGAGCAAAGAGAACCACGAGAAGAGCAGAGAACAAGGCCGCTAGGGAACGCAGGAGAGCCCAGAAAGAGTGAAGACTTGCTGGGGGGCTGGGAGACCTGCCAGACTCCCGGCCCCCCAGCACCCCTGCCTGCCGTGTACCTGGTAAAACCTAATAAAAGCCTGAAAAGCCAAACCGAGGGCTCCAGGACTCTCCTCCTTTACCCCGTTTTGCTCGGGTCATGGAGATCCTGCTCCGTGTCCTCCTGCCCCTACAAAGGTTAACGCACAGAGCATTTAGACAGGGGAACCTGCAACAAGTGTGAGATTAAAGGCATTTATTTCCCTGTATGTCCCACATGATCTGAACGGAGCTTCACCCTCTACTGTGGTAAGCAAGGCTGTGCCTTTTCTGTATGCCTTTATTGAGCCATTCAAGCAACAGTCTGGAGGGCCTGTGTGTGCCAGGCTCTGTTGTGGGCACGAGGCCAGTGAGGCCCCGCCCATCACGGTCTGGTTTTCCACAGGGGAGCAGGAAGGCCGGCAAGCAATCGCTGGAGTAAACTCCAAGGCGCCACGCGGTGACCACATTCATTTCCTGTGTCAGAACAAATGACCTCCCGCTTCACGGCCTGAACTACTGATGCAGGGGGGGGCCGTGATTGCAGGGGGATATTTGGGAGGGATCAGGGAGAGACTTTTCCAGCAAGGGGCCTTTGAGCTCACGTGGAAGGACCAGAGTAGAAAGAGTTTTCACTTCTTAGGGTAAATTTCCTTTCAGACAATAGATTTTCCTTCAAAGTCAGGACATCTCTGCAGAGATGATGCACTAAAATCAACTGGGAGTTTTTTTTTTTTTAAAGATTGATTTATTTATGCATACAAGAGCTGGGGTACAGGCCAGAGATGCGAGGGGTGAGAGGATTCACCGGATACAGAGTGGGGAGCAGAACAGGCAGACCTACTGAAATACACTGCTGAGGGGAGCAGCGGGTGAGGCAGGAGAGGTCTGCTGCGCCATGTGCCTTTCTCTCTGGCCAGCAGGGGATCGAGCTCCTGCTGCAGAGGCTGCAGATTGCTTCATAGTGCGGTGCTTCACCCCTTGCGCCACCAGGGAGCACCTGCCTTGTTTTTTTCAACTGGAAGCTTTAAGTAAAAGCCTGTTGTGGGGTAAGTGAAAAAGTATCAGGCTTTTCTGCCCTCCCGCCATTAGGATTGATGCTGGATCCCTGCGGTCGGGAATGATGCCTGATGGTGGACACCTGGAGTGGGGTGTGGGCCTGCGTAAGTGGGTACACCTGGGTTGAGAAGCTGAGCCTATAAGGGCGGCGTCACGCGGACGCCAGAAGACTGGAAGGAGAACAAGCAAAAGAGCAAAGAGAACCACGAGAAGAGCAGAGAACAAGGCCGCTAGGGAACGCAGGAGAGCCCAGAAAGAGTGAAGACTTGCTGGGGGGCTGGGAGACCTGCCAGACTCCCGGCCCCCCAGCACCCCTGCCTGCCGTGTACCTGGCAAAATCCCAATAAAAGCCTGTAAAGCCACTGAGGGCTCCAGGACGCCTCCTTTACCCCGTCTGCTCGGGTCATAAAGAACTTGCTCGCCCCTTCCTGCCTCTACACCTGTCCTCAGAGCTTTTACACAGACTTCCCAGACCAATTGAACAGAGCTCTGGGAACTGCGCCCCAAAGCTGCCCCATGAGAAGCCAGAACCGAGAAGCCCAGGCTGCATAGTGGGGTCCCAGGATGTTCACACGGCTGTCTGGGTGTTAGAGTTTTGCCATCTGGGTTTTTAGGGTTCACCCTATGGTGGGGTGCAGCCTGGGCTTTCTCTAGCCCCGCACGGGTCCTGGTGTGCCTGTTGTCTGGCTGCTCACCGAGGACAGTCGGGACGAGGCCTACAGGGTGACATCAAAGTGGCTGGAAAGGGCTTCTCGGACTCTGGAGTGGGGCGCTTTGGAAGCAGGGGCGGGGGGTGCTGCTCTGCCAGCAGCTCTGCAGAAAGGGACCCCGAAAACAGGGCACCTGGGATCTCAAGGTCTGAGCTCCGAGCTCAGAGTCTCCGCCAACCTGGGCTCTGGGCTAGCGGCTTCGTCTCTTCTGTCTCAGGTTCCTCCTCTGCAAAGGGAAGTGATGACCACGCGGGAACACGAAGCCGATGTGAGGGAAACTCAGACCCTCAGAAAGAGCTTGGCAGGGGGGGCCGGTGGGTGACACTGCTGGTCAAGGAGCTACGTTTAAGGAGAGGCATGGGGCCACCCCACACTCACTCTGGCTGGGGTCTCCAGAGCTGCAGGGTCTTAGTGGGGTCCGAGGAGCCCAGGGCCTGGCCCTCCAGGCTCGAGATGATAAGACCAGCCATGTCTGACCTCGCCCAGGCAGGCTCCAGGGTGAAGCTGGCTGAGTCCGGGGGTTCTCCCTGGAGGGAGCGCATCCTGGGACTTCAGGCAGAGCTTGAAACAGTTTTGCAGCTGTAGGTCAGTCCTCCCTCTCCTGCCCCCCTGGAGTGTACCCCACCACTGGGATCCCCTGGGCAGACAGAAGGGCCTTGTGAGCAGGTCAGCCCCCCCTCTGAGCTCTGGGGGTGACTGGGCCGTGGAGACCCACATACAGGTGCTCCCTGGGCCACCCCGGCTCCTGCGTTGGGGCGCCAGGCCACGGACCCCACCCGCCTGCCTGCCTCGGGCCGGCCTGCGTCCGGGTAATGTTAATAAAGCGGAGCTGTCGCTTCCCCCCGCGCGCCGCATCTGTCTTCATTGAAGCATGCGCTCGGTAATTTCATTGTGGGGTTTTCCATTAAAAAGTTTGATTAATTCCATAAATATTAAAATAAGACAGATAATTAGAAGCCAGGTACTCACTGTTACACAAAAGCAGTAAAGTCTGCACTAAATTATTATTATTAATAATAAGCGCTTGCAAAGCACTGGTAATAAGAGCCTGGGAAGAAAGGGCCGCTGTCGCCGGCATTAACTTGGGGCGCAGCACAGGCTGGGGAGCTGGCGGCGGGTCCCTCCGTGTCACTGCTTGGGTGAGAAGCATCTGCAGGTGAATGACTCGCGTGGACAGGTGCAGGGGAGACCCCCGGTGCGCACCGTCCAGCCTCCTGCTGGCAGCCCCTGGAGACAGAGCCCAGCCTCTCCTGACAAAGCGTGTCACCCCCAACTCCAGGGAAGGTGGCAGGGGTGGGGGGGACGGCCAAACCCTCGGTCCCCTGGGTGTTTGCTCAAGAGCTGCAGCAAAATAATAGGTGTCTCCAAGCCCCTCCATAAATCACGTAGACAAGTTTGAACTGCGAATCATTAAGGTGGAAGAGAGGGTCCGCCGAATCGATCCACGCGAGGAGGGGAGCCCTGGGGTCCCCCCAGCCCCGCGCCGCCTTCGCTGTGTTTGGGCACCGCCGTAATTGTCTCACTAATCACTTTATGGGGGAGTCCCACGGTGGCCACCTTGGAGAAGGACCAAGAGGCCTGTTCTTATTTTTAATCAGAGGAATGAGTCCACTGTCCAGAACGTGTTTTTCTTTTTCTTTTTAAAAAATGCTTCTTGAAAAAACAAAGAGCCTCCCCGCTGGTACAGGGGGCTGGGCACCGCACTGTGAAGCAATCCGCAGCCTCTGCAGTGCAGGTTCGATTCCCCGCCGGCCGGGGAGCAACCCACATGGTGCGGCAGACCCCTCCTGCCTCGCCCGCTGCTCCCCTCAGCTGTGTATTTCATCAGTCTGCCTGTTCTGCTCCCCGCTCTGTCTCTGGTGGATCCTCTCACTCTCCTGTGCCTCTGGCCTGTATCCCAGTTCTTGTATAAGTAAATAAATCTTTTTTTAAAAAAAGGAAAAAACAAAATAAAAAGCCTCAGCAGTAGCCGAGCCAAGGGGACTTTGGGTTGGGTCTCTGTGCTCCTGAAAGAGCCTTGGTGGGGCTGTTTTCCGTGAGGTTGAACACAGGGCGTCATTAGCGCGCAGTGTGGACCTGGGGCGGGGCTGGGGTGCAGACAAAGGGCCCACCTTGGCATCTTTGTGGACAGCACATGTCAATCAGTAGAAGGTACCAGAACCCACAGGGGCAACCGCTGCTCTATTTCTGACCAATACAGTATTGAGTGGACGTGGTGGAAACTCAGCGGAAGCCAGCCTCTGGTGTGCAGCTCCGGGAGGTCAGTAGGGGCGTCCTGGCTTGAGGATGGGGAGACGGAAGGCGGGAGACTACAGTAGGGAATTGCCGATAACATTAATAGAAATTTCAGGTGTGCACCGTTACAAATCAATGCCTGTGAATCCCATGTTACGTTTACCACTGAAACTTCAATGTTTTTCTTAGGGGTGCTAGGCCATATTAATGCCAGAAGCAAAAGCAAAGTCTGTGAAAATTATAATATGTTGTTCTCAAGGATTTTTTACATTAGTTTAGATTTTTTTTAAAGATTTACTTATTGATGCATACAAGAGCTGGTGTACAGGCCAGAGGTGCTGGGGTGAGAGGATTCACCAGAGACAGAGCGGGGAGCAGAACAGGGAGACTGACAAAATACACTGCTGAGGGGAGCAGCGGGTGAGGCAGGAGAGGTCTGCTGCGCCATGTGGGTAGCTCCCTGGCCGGGGATCGAACTCGTGCTGCAGAGGCTGCGGACTGCTTCATAGGTTGCGTCTTAACCCTTGCGCCACCAGGGAGGCCCTAGTTTAGATTTTTAGAAATATCGATGTAAAATCATTACTCTGGATTACTCTGTTTTGGGACAGCCCCTTAAGTTTGCCCCTGAATCCAGGCACTGCTGAGAGGACTGGGGGTTCACAGACTCAGGGGCGCCATCAGAAGGGGAGGGAACTGGGAGCTAAAGGTGCAGAGAGAGCCAGAATGTTTGCATGGGGTCAGGAGCAGCTGGGGTTTGAAAGGATGAGTCCAGGGCAGGAAGCTATCTCCCTGCCAGCGCTGCTGGACTTGGGGGCTGTGTGGTGCTGCCCCCCAACCCTATCCTCTCCTCCTCAGCCCCCCCCCCCCATTAGCGGCCATGTCTCAGGTGTGAGAGGCCAACAAGCTGAGCAGACAGTGTCTCCAGCAGATGCTCTGCCTTGAGGGTGTTTTGGATGCTGCAGCTTCTTTACATCTTGGTCTATCTAGAAGAATCTACAGATGGAAAAAGTGGAAGTTGCTTTGAGTAGAGGAAAATGATCACCAGGATCTGGGAGCGATTCAAAGAAAGCCTAGATTGCTCTTGGGAGGCTGAACAGCAGGGAAGGAGGACTCCCCAGAACCCCAGGGGAGCCCCCAAAACATTCAGCGTCTGGAAGTCCTGGAGTGCCTGTGGGGACCAGAGACATTTCTCCATGATCTCTGTGGTCCCTTCTACTTCCTGGCAAACTAGGCCAGATGGAGATGTGAAAAACACACTTTTGTTTTGTTTGCTTGTTCTTTTAATGAGCAAACTGTCCTCAAAGAACAAATATCCAGCCCGGGAAAGCAAGGATATTTTAGACATGGGTTTAAATCTCTTCAACTAAAGAATTTTCTAGCTTCATTAGGTATTTCGAGAAGTTGGCTTTGGGGGAGGATTGGGAAAAAATTTTAGTGAGTGAGTGGAGTGAAGGAATTTGTAAGGAAAAGTGAAGGTTTCACAATGAGTGAAATGACTGTAAAATGTCTGCAGCCTCATTATTAATTATTATATTACACTATATTATATTATATATTATGTACCATTACATTATAAATTATATGTATTATATTATATAACATTACATTGCAAATTGCATAATTTTGGCCATTATTCTGTACAGATCTAGACCCCTGGGCCCCCACAGCCTACGGCCGCCTTGCGCTTGCACCAGGGTCACCGCTTTGCCAACAAAGCTGAAGGACTGGCAGGTGGGGCTGTCAGTCTCTGGCGGGCGCAGACCCCTGAGCTATTTGCTTGTTGTTTCTTCAAGTCAGAGGGTCTGTGGGTTCTTGGTGTTACCCAGTCTTTGTAAGAGCAATGCCTGCTTTGGTGAATTGAGGTTGAAAAGTGCACCTCTTGAAAGGACGGTGGTGAGGAATAAGTTAAATAACGAAAAGAAAGAGCTGGGCGCCAGGCTGGCCGGGTGGTGAGTGCTGCTGGGAGGGTGACATCTCTCCAGCAGGCGCGGTGGTGTCTGTCAGGTGTTCCGCTGACCACCACGAGGGGGAGCGCCGGCCCAGTGTCTGCCTCAGGGTCTGGGATTAGTGCATCGTGCGGGACAGCCTGGGGGATGCGCAAGGGGGAGAAGAGAGAGAGGTGGTGGGGTGCCAGGAATCAATACAAGTGCGGTCCCCCTGGGGATCCAGGGCCTTTGCAGAACCAGCTGGCAGAGACGGAGGGATTAATGGTGCAGACATCTCCGGGAACAGCGAGGAACCCCACAGAGAAAGCCTGGTCTCTGGAGAATTCTCTAGCCCTGTCAGTTCCCAGGCTCAGCCCCTTACTCACACCCGGGCGCGGGTAGGGATGCGCACAGAGGACAAGCTGAAGGCAACAGCATTTTGTAAATGCTCCATCTGGGGATTTAAGTCTTGGACATGTGTTTCCAGTGAAATCTCTTGGCCTGTGCTGGCCGGCCTGCTAGATGGAGCCGCTTCCTGGAGTTGGGAGCCGGTGTGAGCACCCGTCTCCCCCATGCCTTCGCAGGCTCCTCTCCTGTGCTGCTGGGGCTGGGGAACCCCAATCAGCAAATTGCCATTCTCCTTTGCAGGCTGATTCCTACTGCTTCAGCCGAACTGCGAAAGGGTTGGTGAGGGAGCCAGGACTTCTCAGGTTCCTAATGTGTGTCCCGTCCCTGTCCTGCTGCTCCGGCAGTGGCCCTGGTGGCAGCCGCAGACATCTGCAGAACAGCCTCCCCGGGTACCAGCCAGCAGCAGCTGGGGCGCCCCAGCACGGAGGCCTGCGTCCTGGCTCTGCGGGGAGGGCCCTTCTGCAAGCATCTCCGGGCGGTGACCCAGCCCTTCCCGATGTTTCTCTAGCCCTGGGGTAGTAGCTGCTTCCTACTTCTATTGTCTTTTGTAGTTGGGGGGGGGGGGTCTCCGCCCTTTGTTTCAGCCCTCCATCCCTTCTGTGGCCGCTCCTTCTGTGAAACTCCCTCTGTGGAAGTAACTTTTCCTGACTGGAGCCTGCTGGGGCTTTGATTCTTGCAGTGGGCTGGGGTTCCCCGTCTGTAGGTCTGGAGGAGCACTTGGGCTTGTGGGGGACAACAGCGATGAGGGGTGCAAAGGAGGAGGCTCTGGAGCAGGGTGAAGTGCCCGTGAGCCCAGCTTGGCTGGGTTCGGCCATTTTGTCCAGGGGTAGACTGAGCAAGCAGTGCAGACGCCCCAGCCAGGGGGCCAGCACTAGCTTTAAAGGTTGTACAGTCTACTCCCCCCAAAGTATTCATGTTTCATCCATAAGGAAAAAGATGAAAATAAAAGCAAGAGGAAGAAGTGGGGACGTATCACTGCAGCCCTTGCTGCTTTTCCTTCTCTGTTACTAACAGAACAGTAAAATATCGGGCCACTTCCTAGCTCAGGATCACCTAGAGGGGATGGGACTCTTGGGAAAGGGGAGAAAGTAAGAGCAGTTGGGAGTCATATAGCTTTGTGGGGTTGGGGGGGAAGCCAGGGGGAGAAGCCAGGGCGAGGTGGGTGCCAGGAGGGACATCTGGTGGAGGCAACAAGCTTTGGGGTCCGGGAGGCAGAGGAGAGGGCAGCACATTTTGGAGATCTGGATGTTGGGGTGCGGGATCGAGGAGCAACTTGATTTTGAAATTTTGCTTGAACATTGGGATCTCTCCTTCTGGATAAAAAAAGATTATAGATTTTTTTTTAAGATTTATTTATTTTTTTTTATACAGTAGTTGGGGTACAGGCCAGAGGCTCAGGAGAGTGAGAGGATTCACCAGAGACTGAGTGGGGAACAGAACAGGCAGACTGACTAAATGCACTGCTGAGGGGAGCAGCGGGTGCGACAGGAGAGGTCTGCTGCGCCCTGCGGGACTCTCCCTGGCCGGCTAGGAATCAAACCTGCGCTGCAGAGGCTGCGGAGAGCTTCACAGCGTGGCACTCAACCTGCTGCGCCACTGGGGAGGCCCTTATAGATCTTTTTAAAGGCCAGATAGAACATAATTTCTCCACCTATTTTCTGTGAGCCGCCCTCTGGAATTGTGGACTTTGGCCACCGAGCAGAGTCTCCTTCAGCCAGTCTCGGCTCTGAGCTCAGTGCCAGGCCGGCAAACTGACCCTCAAGTCAGTGAAGCAGGGGGCCTCTGGCCATGCGCCGATGACCTGCCCTGCAAGGGCATCTTCCTGCTCCCTTGAGGGGCGTCCGGAAAGAAGCAACAGGAGTCATCGGTGTGTGAGTTTTAGTCCTGGGCTGCTTCTGCTCCAAGAAGAGGAAGGTCTGGGTCTCGAGGGTCTGGACAAAGGCAGCAATGCTGCTGGCTGACTGGGGCGTCCCGCCCTTGGTCCCACAAATGCTCCTTGTCTCTGTAAAAGCACACTAGTGGCCGCCACTGAGTACATGGGTCGCCATTAGGCCACGACAGCCCCGGAGCCACGGCCTGTCATTAGGTCAGGTGAAGGAGCCTGGGAGCTTTGGACACTCAGAAGTTGGTGATATTTTACTCTGGGGGCTCCTCAGGGACCCCAGGAAGGCCCTGTGCTGAGGGGTGGCAGGTCAGTGGCCAAGAGACCCCTCTGGGGCTTTTCCTGCCTCCGTCCAGCTCCTCCTCCCCCAGCCCCCACATTGAGCTGGTGACAAAGGTTCTCCCTGGGCATCTGCTCCCCAGGGGCTCTGTGACACCAGGGGACCAACCGCCTTTGTCCCTGTTCTTTCTAGCTGAGGAGGGAACTGCCATACCTTTGTTTCTTTTAGGCAGTTCCCACTGCAGCTGGCTCTGTGGGGTCCTGCTGTGCTCGACCCCCCTCGGGGAGGCCGAGTTGTCACTTCCCATCAGAAGAAGACAGTCTGCTTGTGAACCCAGAGTCCTCGCTGACGAGGCTCACTCGAGACAGACGGGCTCTGCTCTTTATGTAAAATATTCCCTAATTATGACAGGCCTGCCGTTCAGGCACTCCACAAAAGATGCACAAAACGCAGGCCGAGGGCCCTGGAGGCCGTGCCCAGAGGCCCCAGCTCAGTGAGCTCCAGGATCAGAGCCTCCTCAGCGCTTCAAAGTCCCACCTTGAATGGCTCCCTGTGAGCCCCACGTTTGCAGCTGCCGAAGAATGGAGGCCCCCTGCCTTTGATTTGTTCTCATCTCTGAAGATTCGCACAGGTTTGTCAGGAAGAAGGCAGACTGTGTGGGAGCCTCTCCTTGAACAGAAACATCAGGCCACAGGCCCAGAAAGTCCAGTGTCCCCCAGGGCCAGCCGATGGAGGGGTGCATTCTTGCCCCAAGAGAGGCCGCCAAGGCCCAGGGGGAGAAAGGGGCCACCCCAGGGCAGGTGCAGGGGCTCCAGAGGGTTCTGTACAGGCCCTCGTGGCCCCGAGGACACGTGCCCAGGAGGAGGAGGCAGCATTCAGGACCCCTGAGGGAGCACTGACCACAGCACGTGTGTGTGCATGCAAGTGTGTGTGATTTTCATGCAAAAACTTGGGCTTCTCTTCACTCAGGGTCTGTCCATCATGGCTGCCAGACAACGGCTCCACTAAGTCATGATGGCTACTAGGCTCTGCCTCCGCGAGGTCGCCTCCTCTCAGGTGGTGCCAAGGCTGAGGGAAGCTCCTTGTCCTCATTGTCAGTCTTGCGGATTCTCTTAACACCATCCAGGCCCAAACCCCACCCAGGCCAGGCCCACCCTGGTGGTGGACTGAGGGGGCTAGTGACTCAGCTCTGGGGTGCAGCGAGGTCCCCAAGGACCTCTAGGGAAGCAGCAGCTCCAAGCAAATTGCTCCTTGAGGGCAGAGCCTGGGAATTTTAGGGTCCTCATGTGAACAGCCTCTGCAGGCCAGGCCCTGCACCCCGGTCAGAAGTGAACTGGGGCCAAGGCCGCCTCCACATTCACGCCCACCTCCTGGTCACCCCAGAAGGTGGCCTGATTTGGAAATAAGGTCTTTGCAGATGTTGTCAAGTTGTGGTCATAAGAATTAGTGATGGGTGTCCTACAAGCAGAGAGAAGGGGACTCAGAGACACGTGGGGAGGGCGCCATGTAACAAAGATTGGAGTGACACACCCCAGGCCAGGGCCCCCAAGGGTGGCTGTGCCCACCAGGAGAGGCCAGGAGGGATCCACGGAGAGAGAAGGCCTCTGCCCACAGCGGGAGTGGACCTTCCCGCCTCCAGAACTGTGAGGCGATGTTCCCTGTTGTTGGCGCTCCCTGGCTCGTGGCATTTCCTTGGGGGCAGCCCTTGCAATGAACACTCCCCACTTTCCCGTCCCCTAGTCCCCCATCAGGCTGGCGGGCAGGTCTGACGGAGAGATGAGGTCTCCATACCCAACCCAGGGCTCCCAGTGCTGCACCAGCAAGAAAACTCAGCAAACCGGACTCCCTGTTACATTTCAGCTCCGACATGGGCCTGGCAGGCGAGCAGGTGGCTGCCAGAGGGGGCGGGGCGGAGGCAGGGTGCGCTGGCACAGATGGGACAGGATGGGGGGGAGTACAATGGCCCTGTGACTGCACACTGGGCTAAACGTCCTGTGTACTCTGCTGGTTCTCAGTGATATGCACCTGAAGTAATGTGGCTTGGATACAAAAATCAAACTTAATTTAAAAAACCAAATCCATTTGAACTCCAGATCAACAGCAAATACCTTTTTTGAAGCGTGAGTGTGGTCCAAGTATGGCACGGGACATCCTCAGGCCAGCAAGCCCTTCATCATGGATCTGAGATTCAGTGTTAATTGGGTGCCTTGCATTTTGCCTGGGGTGCTTGCCCCGTGCCCCTCAGGGGCCTCTCCACCCCACTGCTTCCGCGGAAGGGCCTTCGGGCCTGCTGGGGCGGAGGCGCTCTGGGAGCCGGATGGGCTGCTTCTAGCCCGCGAGCGCCCCTCCCTCCTGGCTCCCGAGCACTGCCAGCAGCCTGCAGTCTGAACATCATCTCCACCAGCTGGATGCAAGTCTGGCAGGATTTGAACAGACGGAGGAGGCAGCGAGGGGAGGCCTTGCAGCGGGAGGGAGCCAGCTTCCCGGTGGTTCCTGCTGGGCCGTGCAGAGAATCCAAGCCTGGCGCCAGCCTCCGCTTGCATTTGTTCTACTTCAAGTGGTCTCCAGTCTCCCTCCTGGGCAGGTGGGGTGGAGCCACCTGGGTGACTCTGTAGCCCTTGGAAAATCACAAGCCAGTTGGCAGGGTTGTGTGGAATTCTCAGGAGCAGAGATTCTGGGGCAAAGGCAAAGAGGAACAAAGCCCCAGAGGAAGAGACTGGTGGGCGGGCGCAGGCTGCAGCCCAGGAGGAGGAGCAGCTCAGCCCGGGAGGAACACCGGCCCCTGCAGTCATTTGGACAGAGTCAGTAGGACGGCGGCTGACTTGGCTGGGGGACAAGGTGACCGAGCTCACAGTCTGCTTAGAATAGGGGGACCTTGGCAGATCCACTGCCCAAAACTGAGCCGCAGGAGAAGTCGAGCTCCCCAAGTGGAGGTTCCAGCCCCACAGCATGGAGGGGAAGCCCAGGAGGGGCGTGGCCGGGAACTAGTCACATTCCAGGAGAGGAAGGCTAACCAGGTGGAAAGTCCCAGAGAGAGCCGGGGCTGGGGGCAGGGTGGCCATCTGTCTTGGGGCCTGGGGTGTGGGTAGGCCTTGAAAGGGGATGGACTTGATGCCAGGCGCTCAGTGGGGGGGTTGTGGCAACAGCAGGAGGAGCTCAGTCCCTTAAGAACTGAGGGAACCCAGTCAAGGCAATGAAAGCAAGCCCCGCTTTCCAGGGCTCCTTGGGGGAGAACAGCAGGAGGGGCTGTGGGCTTGGTGCTGGGGACCTTGGCTTCCAGGCAGCAGGGGTGGGGGCCGTGCTTGTTCAGGGGCCCCAACCCCAAGTGACAAGTGACTCAAAACTTGTCCCTGCCCAGAAGCACTTTGATTTGTCTTGTGGCCCCTTGACTGGCAGGGACCCTGGAGCTGGTCTCTGTGCCCCTTGGTGCCTGTCTCTGTGACCAACAGAGCCTCCCTGGTGACCCAAGGGGTTAACATTTCAGTGCTATGAAGCTATCACCAGCCACTATGGCCTGAGTTCGATCCCCGGCCAAGGAGCTACCCACATGGCGCAGCGGACCTCTCCTGTCTCCCCGCTGCTCCCCTCAGCAGAGTATTTCAGTCAGTCTGCCTGTTCTGCTCCCCACTGTGTCTCTGGTGAATCCTCTCACCCCCCACAACTCTGGCCTGTACCCCAGCTCTTGTATGCATAAATAAAAAATCTTTAAAAAAAAAGAGGAAGATTCTACACTCTTTGCAGAAACAAGGTCTGCTTTTGCTCCCTCCCTAATGGGCCAGCCAAGGGAGCGAAACGAGGAAAGGGGAGAGCAAAACAGAGAGGCCAGAAGGGGAGAGACCCCTCAATTAGAGGGCACCCCCAGGACTGTGTGTGGGCGGAGGGGACCCTCCCGCCCCAAGTCTCAGGCCAGAGGGCACCCCAGGAACCATCACCTGCCACTGCTTTGCTCTGAACTGTTCCTTAGTTCTTCCATAATTTAGACTTTCTCAATTATTCTTCTACCCCATAAAGGGCTGACTTTGACAATTTTTAGTTTGTTTTAGAAACAAGGGCCAATTTCCCACAGGCATCCTGGATGTTCCCAGCACACCAGTTACTTAGGATTTCACAGTGTTCGGGACAAGCAGACGGGATTCACCTGGGCTAAGACGGGGCTTATAAGGGCGGGTCCCGGGGGTCGCCAGCAGAGAGCAGAGCCCCGAGGGGAGAGCAAGGCCCTGAGAGATCGCCCGAGCGCCCAGAGGGAAGACTTGCTGGGGGCTGCCAGCCTCCTGCCCTCCCCAACCCCCCGCACCCCTGCCTGCCGTGTACCTGGTAAATCCCAATAAAAGCCTGAAGAAGCCACCAAGGGCTCCAGGACTCTCCTCCTTGACCCCGCCTGCTCAGGTCATAGAGACCCTGCTCCGCGTCCTCCTGCCATTACAGGGTGGAAGCACAGGGGCCCCTGGGGGCCTCCCTGTCTGCGGGAGCACAGCCCCCTCCTCCCTGCAACCTCCAGACAGCTCAGTTCTGCGGGGGCTTGTGGGGACGCTCAGGCTGTAACCTCCTCAGAGATGGCCCCACCTGTGTGGCTGCCCAGGCTTTTCACCTGCCAGGAAACTGACACAGGATCCTGCAGGCTCTGCCCAGCTGCTGCTCACTGGGAGAAAACAACCATTCGTGGCGGGCTCGCCGAGCCTAACCAGCAGCCTGTCCAGCCCTCACGCTCCCCCCAGGAGGACACAGGCCGCAGAGCCTTGGCCCGTCCTCAGGGGGTTCTTGGAAAGGACTTGCACCAGCACCACCTCCAAAGGGGAGGTGAGAAGGCCAGGGACTGTGCCGCGCTGGCCCTCTGCCCCCGTGGCTGCCAGTCCTCACGGGCCTCTGTCCTCAGCCTGACCTGGGTCCACGGCTACAATTTTTGAACTTGAGGAGACACCCCTGAGGGAATATCGGGTCACCCAGGCTGCCCCAATAGGGACCCCCAACTGTCCAGTACTGCATCCATCACAGAGGGCTTGGCCAGCACAGCAGACGCCTCAGTACCAGCCACTGCGGCAAGCCTTCCAGGGGTTAGAAGGATGACAAAGTTCTTGAGGTCCTCCAGCTCCCCTCTCCCCAGCGGGCCTGGCAGGGGTCATTTTGGGGGCACTCATGGCAGGGCCCACCCTGACCACCTAGCAGGGCCCAGGCAGAGCTCCTGAAGCTGCCAGGGAAGGGGAAATGTTGTCCCCCCATGGGGTGTGGGCCCAAGGACCCTGGAGTCCTTCTTGGCCAGCTCCCTCATACAGGTGGGTTTCCTTCTGGAGCTGGGCAGGGCCAGGGATGCCGGCAGTAGGTCACGTTTTGAAGGCATATCTTTTGTTTTATTCTCTGTGCCGACAAATAGTTGTATTTCCAATAATGACCAAGTGCCTCAGCCATCTTGAGAGCAGGAGCAGTGGGAGCTGGGGTGGGGCGGGGCGGGGCATGGCTGCTGCTCTCTGTTGTTCCTGCAGGGAAAGTGGGGTCCCCCCTCCTGAGTCCAGAGAACAGCAGCCCCCTTTTTCTTTCTAGGCCTCCCCCAGTTCAGCTTAGTTTAGTGACCGCGCCCTGCGAATCCTTTCTCCCTTTGCACCCACGCCCACACCCACCCCTGTGGACATGGCAGCATGGGGAGTCCAGCTTGGGGGCGGAGGTCTGGCCCACTTTAAAGATGGAGACACTGAGGCGCAGAGACAGCCGCGGTTTCCTCTGGGTGGGGCTGGGCTGGCACTAACAAGTGGCTCCCGGTGGCTCCAGGCTTCTCCCAGCTCAGGCCTCTCTGGGGAATTGCTGAGTTTGATTAACCAGAGCACTAATTGGCAGAGGCCCAGAAAGAGCCGGAGCTGTGGCCAGGCTCTGCTGCTTCCCTGTGATTTACAAGAGCGAGGCCAGTCCCCGTCTCAACAAGCAGCAGAGTCATCGGCCACAGGGCCTCCAGAGCCCTGTCTCTCCTGCCCTCAACAGTTCAGCCTTCGGAGAATCTCGCTAGCCCAGAGAGCGGCTGGGGGGATGGGTCTGGAGCAGGGCTGGACGCAACTGAGGAAAAGCACCTGCGTGTGGGGGCTGCCTGTCGCGCCCAGAACTCATGTTCTAGGACTGGGTTCCCAAGCAGCCACCGTGGAACACCCAGCCACCTGCTCCAACTGCCCACCAATCTGGCTGGAGGCCAGAGTCATGGGGACAGCCTCAGGGAAGACCAAGGGTCAGAGAGAGAGAGGTGGCCAGTGAGGGCCTAGCCTCTCTCCCCATCACCCAGCTCCCTGATGGCAGGAGGCTAGCCCACCCTCATTGGTGAGTTGGGAAGAATAAACTGGATACTCTTGGCTCCTAGGGAGAGCTGGGACCTCCCTGCACCACCAGGAGAAGCTTGCAGGGCCAAACCACCAGTGAATAGGCCCATTGAGTTTTGGCTTCCAGCTGGAGGCCATCTTGCTTGTCACTGGAAGCTACACTCTCCCACCTGGTTTTTATCTGAGGTGATATTTCTGGGCCATCTTCTTTCCCCTTTCTATAAAAACCTGGGTTGGGGGAAAGGGGCCATTTATTGGCTCTCTCTGGCCCTCTGTAGGGGTGTAGGGACACCCCTGCTGGGTTCTTCTTGGCTGGTGCAATAACTAAAGTAGCATCAGCTGGGTTAGCGAAAGATGAACCGTTGAACACGTGATTGTAAACTATAAGGACCAATGGAGCAAACCAGGGTGTTTATTCTGTGTCCAGGCACCTGCGGCATCCGGGAGCGAGAGGGAGCCACCTCATTCTTTTACTCTGAGAGTGAGGATGTTTCTCTGGGGGAGCGGACGTGTTCACTGAGAACCCCACAGCTGGGCGAGACCCCCACACTACACTCGCCCAGGTCACAAAAGGGTGGACAGTAATTACTTCCTCAGTTAGGAAGGGGCAAAGCACTCGGGCCAGGAGAACAGTTTTTTCTCCATCTTCAGGGTCCTCACTGTCCTCGACCTGCAAAAATCTTCTTGGACTGATAGTAATAGACTCCCAGGCCCCTGGGCCCACACTGACCTCTAGTTCCCTTATCAAGGTGATAAGAGACCTACTCTGAGCACATGGAAAAAAAACCTGTTGACCCTTTGGGAGAGACCAGCCCCCCAGCCCCCAGGACGACAGTGGGTTCCAGCCTGGACCATCTCTGGAGCAGGATGTCCCTTCAGCTGCCATTTAAAAGCAGCTTCCATTGATTTCTCTGGCAGACAGACGTGAGAGAAAGCTTGCACCCCTACTCTTTCCTCTGGTCCTGCCTCATGGGGCTGGCAGATGAGGGAGCTGGACGCCGCTGCTCCCCACCACGAGGCCACCCCTAGCAGGTGGGCCTGCTCAGGGCTGCACCCTCGTGCAGTCAGGAGGGCGTCCCTTCTCCAGGCTGTCACTGCAGCACTTACCGTGAGGGCCCCTCTCCCTCCGGAATAAAAAAACGCCTCTTCTGGGACATTCCTCCAAGTGACAGGGCTGTTAAAACATGCAAAGTAAAAGGGGGAACAGTGACAGTTCAGAAATCACTGTTTTCGGGGGGCTGCGGACTCCAGCAGCCGGGACCAGTCCTGGGAGGAAGGGCCGGTTCTGACCCGCAGAGGGAGAGGCACGTTGTCTGACACCCTTGCTGCCTGGCGTGCGGGGAGATCTTAGGGAGCGATTTTTGGGGGGCCAGGCCGGGGGCGGCGGTGCGCGAGGCCGCAGTCGTGGTTCTCTGCGCGGCACCCCGTGGGCAGCGCCAGGACGCGAGGGCAGAGGCCCAGGAGGGCCGGGCGCGGGCGGGCGGGCCGGGGCGCGGGCTGAGGGGCGCCCCCCCCCACCGCCCCCCAGGTGCGCGCCCCTGGCTCCGTCCCGGGCGCACAGCCGCGCCGACGCGCACCGCCAGGGGGCGCTGGCGCCCTTCCCGAAAGAGCCGGGGGAGCCGCAGGAACCTGGGGGGTGCGGGGACCCGCCCCGGGGCCCCAAGCCCGCGCCGCCCCACCCTCCTGGAGGTTCCAGGAGGAGGAGGAGGTGGGGGATCGCCCTGAAGACCCCGGCCACGGGGCCAGCAGACGTGGGGACATTTTATTCCCGCAGGAACCAGAGCTCTGAAATTTGAGGGGTCAGGCCAAGGGGCAGCCCCAAGACGGAGGGTCAACTTCTAAAGAGATGCCCTCTGCCCCCTTTGCTACCTTCCCCGTGCGTCCCCCCTCAGCGCGGGCACCCCAACAGCTCCCCCCCACCTCGTGTCCCCCTTGCTTCGTCCTTGTACGCCCCAGTCGCACCTGTGCACGCTGAGCCTGGACTAGCACCCCAGGGCTGCTCCTTTTTTTTTTTTCTTTTTCTTTTTTTTTTTTGGTTACAGGGTCAAAGCAACAAATAATGTCATGGCTGAAATGGGGTGATTTTAAAATCTGCTTGTTTATAACCTTTTATAAATAAATTGGGGGTAAGTAAATGTCCCAAAATGTTTTGGGGGGGGTCTTAGAAAAATGTGCCGTTCAACACAACCTGAGCAGGAAGAGACAGACAGACACACAGACACACAGACACACACACAGACACACACACACACAGGTGAGGGGAGGTGTTATGGGTAATATTCTGCAGAACAGGTGTTCTGCATAGTGTTACTATGGAAGGGCAGTTTGGGGCCACTCTGTCTCCTGTGACAGGAGCGCAGGTGAGGAGAGGCCTCCAGCGCTCGCCCAGGCTTCTGCTAGGCAGCTCCAGCTTCAGCGTATTTATGCTCCCCTCACGCCCCCACGAATAAAGTTAACTCGTGGAAATGCTAAAGAATTCATGGAGCCAGCCAGCCGGTCCCTTATAAATCCTGTCGGTTCTGTGCAGTGAGTGATAGAAATGGCCACTGTGGTGGAATTCAAGAAATCTCTGCGCACTGGAAAACAAGGCCGTTTCCTTTCCTCCTGCAGGCTGCAAGCCAGCTCCCCTCACAACTCACCCTCTAAGCAGGCAGTCCATAAGCAAGCCACTGTCTTGCCCTCGAAGTCACAATTTATGCTTCTAATTTTAATTTTCCTCAGCTTAGGTCCCAGAAGGATTTATTAAATTTGCTTTGTGGAACCCATTAACTCTAAACTGACTAATGATGTTACTCTAGGCTTCGAATCAGTTTGTAGTAAATTCTCTATACACAGGACTTCAGGAATTTTAAGTCAGTTCATAAATGAAAAGGTTTACTCAATTTGCCTAAAAGTTATTAGTAATTAACTGACATCAAGAGACCATTGCTTGCAGAGGTGGTGAATAGCACCCGAGAATTCTGGCAAGAGTGGATATTCATTATGTGGCTTAAATGAGAAGGTAGAAATTCAAGCAGCTTATCTTAGGTACTCTGGCTTAACTCCATGGTCAAAATGGGTAATAACAACCTATAATGATGAATTTTTGTGTTTTTCATGGGGTTGGTGGTAACACCAGAGCCAGATGCATGGAGATGGAAAATCTAGATTAATAATTTGACACAAGTGTACATGCAAGAAATGGTCTTTCTCTGAGTACTCTTCTTAGACAAGGTGGAGCCATTAGCAGCGGGTAGCACACATGCTTATGTAAGATGAGAGACATCTCGGCAGGCAGAGGGGCACATAAGACAGCTGTTGTTTCCATGGGCTTTGAGGGTCCTTACATAATGAAAAATGCCTGTCATGGCCCTGAGTGATGGCGGCTGTTGGGAAACCAGTGGCCTATGGAAGTCGGGGCGTAAGGAGTATTCCAGCACCTTCTTAGGTAGGAGGGTGCTTAGGACTGGAGGGTGCTCACTGTCAGCAAGTATCTGCCCCCCCTTGGCTTGAGCCACTCCTCTAAACTTGGCCAACTCACACTTCCCTGAGTCAACGTATAGAATGTGGTGTATTTCATGGGCAGGGTGCTGGATGCGGGTCAGTCCTCTGAAGGAAGGTGGGATAGCACCTGGGACTCCGTGGAAGGATGAGATCTAGCTATGCTGCCTTTCGAGTCTGCCCAGGGTGAGCCAGCTCTGTCTGCAGACACCCCAACCTGCACCCGTGGTGGGTGGGGGCAGTTCTTAGTCCAGGGGTACCTCCCCTGCTCTGTAAGCTGTTTGCACATTGCCCATGGGGGTTTTGCCATAGACAGAGCCTGATGGGGATCAAGTGCCTTCTGCCTTCCTATTTTGGATCCTCCCATTTCAAAAGCACCCCAGAGAGCAGATTTGCTATTTAGCAGGTGAGACAAACAGCCTCCTTTGGGAGTGAAATGGAGTCAAAAGAGAAAGATGGCGTATAGAGAGCAGTGGGTGTGGATAGGCACGAGTCAAGGGCAGAATTCTCTGAATTCTCTGGGGGACTGGGGTTGATTTGGGGTGTTAGTAGTCAGATGCATTGATGTCCACGTCCAGCACGCAAAACCAAAGGCCACCACTAGGTGACTGTCCCTGTGGCAGGGCGCCAGCAGAGCCCCTACCCAGAAAATTCTCCATAGCAAGTTTTACCTATAAAGTGTTTCTCTGCATTTGTTTGGACATTGCTTCTAAGGAAAGCAGGGTAGAAAATAAAAGTCCACATTTGCATGTGTTTTTCTGGGTTTCCAGGTTTGAGCAAGTTCAACTCTCACTCCAGGAGGGAAAAAAAATAAGACTAGTTTGCCAAAGTGGAGTGACCTGATTCTTGTTGGATCAACATGTTATCAAGTTGAGGTTGTCACTACAAAGCCAGTGTGATGAAGCCTGCCTTTTCAGACGAAAATCAAAGCCCTGGCCTGCCAGCCTGGAATTGCTGAACTCAGCAGCCCCTAATCAGCCGGTCTATATGTAGATTTAGACATCTCCAGCAGGCTGCGAGCCTATCAGGCCCAAACTGATTATTCTAATCAAGTGTTTTAATTAAGCGCTTATTGCCAGGATCACAGAAACCAGGCCTGCTTTCCAGTAGTAATGGGCAGTATTTTTTTTTTTTTTATTCTTCTTTACAGTGATAATGTTTGGCTTTGTGGGGGTGTATTTAAGGTTTTCCTAAAGTAGGTCATGGGAGAGTCCCCTGTGAGGTGCTCGCTGCTGAGCTGGCAGTCTGGCCAGTGGACAAAAAAATAAAATGAAAAGATACTACCCACGGGCTGGAGATGAATCCACACCCCGACAACAGCACAGCTTTGCCTCCTCCACCCTAAAACACAAAGGCAGTACTAGCTAGCCCAGGATTTCAAAAAAAATATATAAACACACACACATCGGGTTGGCTTTTATTGGAATGCCTAGATGCAATCTATAGTCATCAAGTTATGGAAAATTCAGGTCACATAGAAAGTTAAGAAGGCAAATGAAAAGAACAATACAAATCAGACAAAATTTACATCTCAAAATATCATGTAAGCATTTTGACTGGCTTCGCCTAAAATACTTTGAATATCAATTTCTTTTTTTGTAAGCTAATTCTTTTCATTATATAGTCCCCCCACCCTCCCAACTCTTAGAAAAAGGTGTTTTGTTTACATATTCCCCAAGGTCACTATTTCTTGTAAAAGCATGTCCAGATCACAAGTCTTTTTAGAAAGAAATAGGCTCATTATACCTACTAACAAGACACTAATTGGGTTGATTTGACTTCATCTAAAATAAGCACCAGGAGATACTCCAGATCCGTTATTTAGCGGTGCCAGTGTCAAGGCCAGTCCGTGTCGAGATGAGGATAAGGTAATGACTTCACTTCTGTCATGGGATACAAGCTTTCCATGGGCAATACATCAGAAACATTTCTGAGAATTTAGACTCAGAGCCTATTTCAACCAAAAGTACTTACAGCATGCTAAACACAGCCCCGCGGAGAAGTGGCTTCCACAGAACTGCAAACACCTAAGTTAACAGTTAAAAAATAAAATGTAAAACAGAGCCATGTTTATGTGGTTTGAAATCGCAGAGTTTTCTAAATTTGGGCTTCGTAATACTTGCCAAAGGACTTCCAGGATAAAAAATATTAATGCTAATCTGTGCTTTCATTCTAATAAAATATCAGCATTCATTAGAAGATTAATGACTTCCGTATGTTCTACCAAATACACAAAGACGGTAATAGCACTGACACTGTAAATTCAGTAGCTATTTTGAAACTTTCCCAGCCAATCTGTTTAATAAACACGCCTACTGTGCAATTTAGAGTATGTGATACATACAAAGCAGTTAGAAAATTATTTTCAATACATCACTTGAACCTTTATATTTACGACATGTTCACTTGCTATATTTATCACCATTATACAGAGAGGAAAACAGTGTGTACTATAGCTCAATGAACGGAGAAATATTTTCTAAAAATATTTTTGTGGCTGAATTTAGTGCTCACGAAGGAGATCTGCAAGGAGGCTGAGCCGGCAGCCAAGCATGGTCCCGCCCCGGCGCAGGAGGCCACAGCTGTCACCTCACCTCCGGCTGCTTCCCCGAGAGCCGCAGAGGCTGCGCTGCAAACCAGCTCCCCTGGGCTACAGAGATTTGGTCTCCCTTTATTTGGTCCCTCTGGGTGACCTGAGGATTCAAACCCAACACTGGCGGAGTGGCCCTGACCTCCATCCCGCCGGCTCGCACCTGCTGGCTTTCTGCTACCTTCTCTATATCTCAAGACACACATTTAAGGTCACGACGACACCAGGTCCTTTCCTCCCTCCTTCCAAAGGTTTCCCGGGCACCTGATCGGCCTCCATCAGGACATGGAGTTTCAAGGAACAGGAACAGCAACACCCCGTGGTCATCAGTGTAACTCCTCCAGCCGCCCTGAGGTGGGAGAACCCCCCGCCTGCCCCAGCCTTTCCAGGTTCCCTTACCTTCCGCCAGCCTGAGGGTTTTTCCAGCTGTGCCTCTTAATCGACAAAGGTTGAGGACACTGGCTTGATGAAAAAGAGAAGGAAGGGAAAGGAGCCTATCTCTGCTCAGCCTCCCCTTTAGGATTGCACTGACCTATCCATCTAGTGATAGAAAGTTGCACATTTTTTTTTTTCAACCTAATACAAAAATATTAACACTTCTGGACATTATAGGCATAAGTTGTTATACCTCTACAATATAATAATTTATACTGTACAGCTATAACATAACAAAAGGTGCAATCCTTTTAAAAAAATCACACGGTTCACATGTTTTTATCATTTTATTTTTAAGTATAAACTTTTTAAACACTTTACATAAATTAACTCCTCTGAGACTAATATTTGATGTACAGTAAATTGTAATTCATATAAAAATCCATAAACAACTTGTCTCACATAATTTACAAAAAAATCAAGGTTTCCTTTGCTTATCAGTGACAAGGATTCTATTTGCCAGTTTATTCCCCACCCCCCAAGGCAAACCGCGTTAGCATTGTAAAATCCATTACGAAATCCGGGAGCAGAAGTCAGTGGTGCCAAGGTCTTTTTACAAAGCAGCACAGGGAGAGCAGTTGGGTTGTCTATAAACCGTATAATTTTGCCCCACATTTTAAAAGGAACAGAGATATATATCACATCCTATGCAGAGAGACTACTTTTTTGTAAGCAAAGGTCGACAATTCGGTCACGTTTGGAAACACCGTACCGTACGCATTTTACCGTAAATACAGCGCCTGGAGGGCGCGCGCGCGCGGCCTCGGCCAAACTAGAGGCCTTATTTTCCTCTTTCTTTCTTTCTTTTTTCTTTGCAACGCTTCAGTCCAAACTGAGTGCAGCGAGATGCATATGTAAACATATTCTTTAAAGCCGATCACCTTTAAGGTCATTCAGAAAAGAGGTTTTTTTTTTTTGTGGATTTTTTTCCTCCAACAGCAACTGTCAGTCTCCTGGAAGGCTCTGCGCATCGGAGAGTCCAATTCGGATTGTGCTACAGACAAATCTGCGCAAAGGGATGGTGGAGGCTGTGGGGGGGCCGTGAGCGCACCCGCGGGGGGCGTCTTCCCTGGAGAGGGTGGCCGCGCCTCCGGCAGCCTGGGGTGTGCAGGGGGTTACCTCTTGCCGATCTCGCTTTGTCGGAGGAACTGGATGTTGTTGGCGCTGTCGGCCAGCTCGGGGTACTGCTCCACCGAGAGTACGTAGTACCCATCGTAGCCCTGCACCTTGCCGGCGCTCAGCAGCTGCCTCTTCTCGCCCTCCGTCCAGAGGCGCGCGCCCTCCTCGCCATCCCGCACCCGCTGCTGCTCGCGCGCCCAGGCCCGGGCGAGCGCGCGCTGGCGCGCCTGCTCCAGGATGCGCGCCTTCTCCTCGTCCAGGGTCATGCCGTAGCGCACGTGCAGCGCCAGCGCCCCGAACTGCATCTCCACGTCGGCGAACCTGCGAGTCCTGCCGTTGACCACCGTGGTGGACTGCGACACGGTCACGTTGATGCCGTTCTCCAGGGCCTTGCGGCCGCTGGTCAGCCGCAGCGTGCCCAGGTCGCTCTCGGGCGTGGTGGTCTTGATGAAGTAGTGCGTGTCCTTCCCCTCGATGGTGAAGTGCAGGTTCTCCAGGTAGAAGGCGTTGTTGAGCACGGCGGCCACCTTGATGCAGTCCTCGTTGGCGATGTTGAGCACGTTGGTCTGCACGCGGCCCTGGCTCACCGCCAGCATCACGCCCTTGCCGATCAGCGACTTGACGGTGGCGAACCACAGCCACGACTGCGCGCCACCGCCCCGGCGCCGGCTCACCTGGACCTCGGCCATCTTCCCCAGGGATAGGAAGGCCTTGGCCTGCCGCGCCACTTGTTGCTGGACTCCGAAGATGGGCTGGAAAACGAACACAGCACAGGGAGGGGCACGGTTTAGAGAACTTCTGCAGCGCTGGGTTGCCGGGGAGCCGGCCTGCCTGGCAGCGCTCCCACTTTTGACACAAGAAAAGGGGTGGGGGGAGTTGGGTGCAGAGCTCCAGAGCAGTTATTAAAACCTCAATCGGCTCTTTGGAGATGAAAAGGCCTTCAAAAGCCCGGGTAGAGGAATGCACTCAAGATCCCCTCCCCTCAAGCTGATCCAAATGAGCTCTGAAATGTAAAAAGGGGTAACTCCATCTTGTATTAGTGGAGAGGTTTTCAGGCTCTAATGTGGGCAAAATATTCATGTTGTGCCTGCTTCTCAACGTTTTTCCCACGCCCACCCCATCTGGGGAACCCGGCTAATCAGGGCCAGCATCCCAAGAGAGCACGGACCCAGCACAGAGAAAGATCTGAGAGGCTGGGATTGCTCTGGGCTCCATCCGGCCTCCGGTGCACACGCTTGGCGGTGCGTGCTGCCATTTGGGTAAACTGGCCTCTGTCCTGGTGAACGCGGCCCTGAGCAGGCCCGTGTCCCCTGACCGCAGAGCTGAAATGTACCAGGAAGAGCACACAGCCGGGCAGAGGGAGGCCAGTATTTATGACTTTAGGAAAACATTCATTTTTCCTAGACTTAGGGACAGTCGGCCATCTACTCTGGCAAGTGTTTTACATCGAGGGCATCTGAACGCTGCCATTTCTTATGCTGCCAGATGTTTGCCTGGCCAGCGTCTCCCACACGGAAACATCTGCTTGATTTGTAGCACTGAAAGAAGCATTTGTTTTCCTGCACTTGCGGCCGCCTCAGTGTTTTGTGGGCGATTCCTAAGCTGTCCTTCTGGTGCGCTGCTCTCGACTGAGAATCAGAACCATATTTATAAGGCTGCCTAGGAAAAAAGTTGGCAAGTCCATTTGTATAGTAAGGCGGAAGTGTTTTGCGACATGATGGGAAGTCAGACACAATCGGGACGGGTGGGCTGAAGCGCGCTGGGAAACTTCAGGATGTCTGAGTGGCCCTTTATCAGTGTAAAGAGATTTGCACTTAAAAATGTGAAAATGGCTCCCAGGCCCTGGGAACACGACTGGTTTTGCTTTTCAAATGTAAAGGTGACAACTGAAAATTGAACTGCTTTTATGTTAAGTGGGAAGTCCCAGAAAACAGAGGTACCGGCACTGTCCATACAGTGTGTGTGTGTGTGTGTGTGTATGTGTGTGTGTGTGTGTGTGTGTGATGTGGCTGCATTTTCCCTTTGTGTTCATTGAAATGATAGGAAATTGCTGGGAGTGGGGTGGGATTACTCTTTCTGAGAAACTCTGCACTCCTTACCATTATCGGGTAGCCCAATTTCTTGATCTTTAATTATTCTTGCTGTCAGCTAGAAATTCTGGTATTTTGTGGCGCTTTCCTTTCTGATCTCTGAATGACGGCAATTAGCAGTGCCATTTTCTGAAATGGCAGCTTTGACTTTGCAATTTTCCCTTTTACTTCTAGAACAGTGGCGGGCTTCCTGATCCATTATACTGAAGACAATTCCATAAACACGGAGTGGTAGGTGGCGCCTTACTTACCAGAGGACATTTCGTTCTCATTTTAATCTTTCCCCAAGAAACACTGCTCTTATTTGGAAGAATTTGGACTTTGTGGCATTGTTTGGGGGCTGCTACATTTGTAACATGGATCCCCTGCCTTCCTGTTTATTGTATCTTTGTCTTCGGGTCCCAAGTGTCTGAAATCTGCTTTCCTGGGGTTCTCTGTAGAAACCCCATGTTCCAAAACAAGCTTCTGCGTTTTATTATTTTTGATAATGCCTATGTTTTTATGAGCTTCACTAAAAACAGACTGAAGCCTGTTTAACAGCCCCCTCGTTGGCAGAAGAGAAATGCAGAGGGAAGTGTTTGATTCCCTATGAGAGTCAAAAAAATTAAAAATTATCCTTGGTACAGTTTCCACCAGGGTGGGTCGATTAAACATGGGTAAAGAAGACACGCATAAGCCATTTATTGCCTTTTCATAGTTTGGCTTTTTGTTTCTTACCGGCACATCATCCCACTGCTGACTCTTCACTAGCTCGTATGAAGGCTCCGTTAAATCAAATTTGGGAACAGGGAATCCAGGAATAGCATTGTGCAGATGGAAGCCAAATGTCACCAGCCAGCTGTTAACATCTAGGAGAAGAACGTTCAGAATGAAAGGTGCTTGAGTTTATTTTGCGCTTTCATAAATTCAAATTCTTACTTTAAAGGGAACCCCACGTTCACAAACAATAACTTGAAAAGGAGCCCAGGTTTGCCCTTCATCCCACAGTTCAAAACCTGCCCTCTATTTTTAGACACGGAGACAGGCCCCTCCATAGCAGGACGATGACAAGGGCTACGGAAAATGCAGAGTTACAGATACTCAGACGGGATGAGCTGTCAGGCAGGCGCGGTGGCTCCGTGTGATAGTAACAGCGACACGAAAAGGGTAATGACTGCGCCGCGGCGCAAGGACACGGTGGTAGCAGACAAATGAAATTTGCTCTGTCGTTAGCAAAGGCTGGTCTTAAATCGAAGTATGTTATTAGCTTTCAAAAGTGATTGCCGAAGGATATACAGACTTCCACAACCCATTTTCTATTAATAAACTCCCTAAATGGCGAGTATTCAAATCAACAGTTGATCCTTAATCAAAGATGAATGCTGAAAGCTGGCACAACTGGCTAAGGGCACTGGAGCTGTGACTACCATCAGTTCTGACTTCAAAGGCTCACTGTGCACAGGTGGAGACAAACTTTTTTGGGGGAACGAACCTGGAAACCTTTAAAATGGTATTTTAAAATACTGCCATGTGACTCCAAAAGCCATTAAGCTCCGAATAAGGCTTTTATTCTATTCTGGAGGTTATAATGTTACAGAACTACTCAGCAGGCTTGCGGCTTTATGAGTACAGTTGGGCGTAGATTATTTTATATATTAAGCACATTGCTGGGAAATTTGAAATTGCATTTCACCTAATATATTTTATGCTGTTCTATCTCTCTTTTGATGTTTTTCAGAAAATGCTGCTATGGCATTCCCTGCAGTCCATGTTGCTAGGAGAGCATGGATTCAGGAGCTGTGGGCTTTCCAGCCTTTCCGTCAGCTTCTGTCAACACCTCTTAAATAACCAGTGGTAAACTGCTTGTCAGAATGATGGAGAGCCACTTGTTTCCCACTTCCTTCTCTAGGGTACCAGCCCTCACCTCATTCCCAGCCAGAAGGTCCTTTGTCCAAAGCATCATCTGGCAATAAGACTGGTGATATTCTCCCTCCTTTAAAGGGAAGGGAGGTGACAGCGGTGCTGATGCTGGTGGACACGGTGATGGTGGTGCTGAGATAAACCCCAAATTCACAAAGGATCCAAGGTGATACTTTCTTTGAGGGGGAATGACAGTGTATATAAGCTTTCAGGGGGGTCTTATGTTTTGTCCAAAATTCTTTCTCCTGAATGGTGGAGGGTTGGGGGCAAAGGTTCTCCTGCTATGAACAATGTGTGTGTGACAGTGAAAACCGAAGGGTCTTAGGTGTTGGGCAGTATTGCCAAAACATGGGGCTCGAATGTGGATATGCGCTGGAAAACGCTCAATGGGAATGCCATAGGATGCTGCTGAATCAGGATGCTGAAAGAAGGTCTTGCAGCTGGCTCCCATGGAAGAGAGATCTAAAAAGCTTTAGCAGTCTGGGAAAGCTGGAGGCAGCTGTGCAATGAATAGGGGGCAGCATGCGGAGCGCTGTACTGAGAACTGAGCAAACAGACTCCTCAGTATGCCTCAACTACGGAGCAAGAAGAGAGACAGCCTGGAGCTGCATCTAACGAGCCGAAACGAAGCAAAACAGAATCCTCCCCACCCCCAACCAAACCAGACCCTGTGCAAAAAAAGAGAAAGGAAAGAACCTTCCTCTAGGAAACACACGCATTTGAGAGGTCAGTCATGGTTGTGTGTTTCAGGAAGGCAGCTGGAAGCAGGTTTCAGAATCCTTGGTTGAGCGAGCGGGAGGAGGAGTCAACCCACTAAAGGGAGCTACAGTATTTGCTATAGGAACCTGGTCTCTGCGTCACACACCTGCTGGTTCTGTGGTGGTGGAAGCGGGATCTGATCTTAAAAGAGTAGCATGCACTCAACTTGGAAAGGTCTCAAATCTATACCTTGAGAATCCTCCTCCTATTGGCAGAAAAGTGAGTGTGCCCATCAGTGGTGTCATCGTGTAAGGAATGCTCTAAATGGCCCCAGGAGACAGTGGTATAGAAACAGGACCCTTTGGCTCAGCAATTGATGGAGGAAATGGTTCCATGTGGGCCCTGGGGTGAGGGCAGTGAAGAGAGAGTTTAACTGTTCTTGGGGGTGACATGGGGACTCACACAAGGCTGGGTTCAAACTTATGCTCCTTCACATCTTAACCCAGGTATGAAAGAACAACCAACACTGCATGCTTGGAAGGTAGTCCCTATTTAATGCAGAACCGAATAGATTACTGTATTTTAATACCATCAGCTAGGCATCCTCACCCCACTTTATTAAGACTCTGACTCAAAAAAAATGGTGTGACTTGTCCATAGAGCCACACAACGTGGAGGAGTTGAGTAAGAACCCTGATGTAGGGACTCCAATTTCATCACTTTTTCTGTGCATCCTGCATCACTTCCTTTCAGTGACTGCATGTTGCGTCCTTTCAGAAAACTGCAGCCTTGGGCTCGGCAGGCAGAACACAAAGGAACAAACTATATCTCAATTTCCCTTTGGGCTTTCTTTATGGCTTTTTTTTTCATCAAGAAATGAATACATGCAAAAGGCTAGGCATTGGGGTTTGTGCAAGTTAAATATCGAGTCAAAGAAAGCAACTCCAGTTATTTTGCGTGTTCATCTAATGATCGAAGTGACTCAACGCTTCGAAATGAAGATAAAAAGATTACGCTTACCTGTGATGTAGTCTTTCACATCGTGGATCTTGCTTGCGGGGTTGTTATTCCTAAACATATACAGGTTAAAAGGAGCTGGGTCCTTCCCGATTCTTTTCCAGATTTCTATGTCAGGCGTAGTCCATCGTCCTGCCAGAATGTCATAATCTCTTTCTCCAAAGTGGATTAATTTTGTGAGCGGGTCGTATAAGCCCCCGTGGAAGCCAATGACCAGCTGAAAGTCGATATTGGAGTCAAAATAGATCTCCCCGTAGGCGGTGTACTGAATCTGCTTGAGCATAAGCCCGTTGCTACTGAACACGGCCAGCGGTGTCCCCGTGTTATCGCAGGCGATGTAGAATTCGTCCCCACTGCTGATTTCCATGGCAAAAAGGTGTCCTTGGAGATCGTAATAGAGAGAGGTGATTTCTGAGCTGGAGTGGTTGTAGACGTGCGTAATCCTGGTGGGGTAAGTGAGGTCGGCATAGAAAAACTGCAGATGTTGGCCCAGACTGGTCTTGCTGGACACGCGCCTGCCCAGCCCGTCATATCGGTAGATGACAGTCCAGCCGCTGCCTTTGCTGTAGACGCGGGTGAGCAGCCCCTTGGAGCTGTACTCGAAGATCTCCGTGCCCCGCTGCCGCAGGAAGCCGTCCTCGTCCAGCCGGTACTGGACGTCGCCCAGCCGCGTGATTCTGTCCCGAAGGTCGTAGCGCAGGGGTGTCAGGCGCGCGCTGTTGCTGGGGTTCAGCAGGTGAAGGTTCCCGTTCAGGTCGTAGTTGTAACGCCACATGATCTTCTCATTCAGATAGACGGTCTGCAGCTGGCCGTCCACGTCATACTCGTAGCCATACTTGGTGGTGTTGGCAAAGGGCCCTATTTTAATCTCCCTCTTGGTCACCCGGCCCATGTTGTCGTATTGAATTGTAATCCAGTACATGAGTGACCTGAAGATCTCGTACTGGATCTCCTTGATGCGGCCGTGGGCATCAAAGTGCTTGGTGTATGTCATCACGGCGGTGGAGATGATCTGGTTGATGTCATAGTAGATGACGCCAAACTTGCCAAACTGCTCGACCTTGCCCGAGATGTCATCGAACTGGTAGAGGTCGATGGGCAGCGGCGTTTCGTTGATGACGCCCTGCATGCTGGTCACTCGGAAGCTGTTGTCGTAGCTGTAGTCGAACCTGGCGTTCACCATCCCGTCCTCGCTGAAGCGGAAAATCTGCCTGTCGATCAGGGGCCCGATCTGCCGGTAGCGGATGGTGCAGATGAAGCCATCGCTCTGCAGGTTCACGGTTTTCAGGACGCCCGCCGTCTCGTCGTAGGTGAAGCTGACCCGGGTGCTGTCGTACAGGATCTCGGAGAGCCGGGTCTGCCTTCTGTATTTGAACAAGACCCTGCGGCTGGTCCCCAAGAACGCCGTCTGCAGGAGCAGCCCCTCCTCGTTGTAGTCGGTGATGACCGAGGCGTTGCTCTCCGGGGGGTTGTAGATGTTTCGGTAGTAGCCGACCGAGCGGATGGTCTGCATGGTGTGGCGGGCCACGCTGGGCATGGTGATGGCCGACAGCCGGTCCCACATGTCGTACTCGAAGATGTACTGCCGCTGGCTGTGGAGCAGGAGCACCATGGACTGCGGAGAGGGCACAGGTATTAGCCAGGGTTCAGGAAGGGGAAGGCAAAGCCCATTCAGTGACCGTGCCATGGACATCCCACTGGAGAAAACAATTTTCGCTTTAATTGCATTATCCTTGACCTTACATGTGGTTAACGAGTCCCTGCCTAATTTGCTTGGATGCTCTTTGTGAGGGTGCGGCTGTCAGTGGCTCAGAATTCACCAGGTGCCCGGGTGACACCTTCTCGTCCCAGGCTGCCTGGCCAGCAGATTGTCAGTGGACTTGGACAGCTTGCAGGCCAGGCACGAGCAGAAGCGTTCGAAAGACGATAATTCAAGGAGAAAATAGCATTTGGGAAATGCAATCCTACCCATAATTAGCAATTATTTAGGAAGGTGGATTCCCCCCCTCATTTGATTCAAGAGCCACTCAAATCATGTTTTAATTTCCAGGGCATTGGGGGCGGGGAGGAGCAAAGCATTCAGAGTATCATTTTATGAAGAAGAGACATAAAATTAGCTCAGAATGGATCCTGTGTACATACAGGCTCAGTGTCAACAAACACTGCTGAATTAATCATGGTGCATAGCGCTGTGAATGGTTTCCCAGGCACCCCATCCAGATGTGGGTGGTGGTGGGTATATTTATTTTTTTCCTCTAAATTCCTATGTGGCATCTGTAATGACAATACACATCTTTATTTTTACATTTCTTCTTGTGAGCACCAAACCTGATCTGTCCCCCAGGGGCTGTGAGAATGGCTTCTGGGCTAACACACCGTTTGGTGCTAAATTATGAAGTGAATAGATACATAAATAAAAATAAGCTCGGCTTATTTTGCAGTAATTGTGGCAAGACAGAAGACATTCATTTATTAGGCCAACATGAGCGAAGGTGGGCCCTGAGGCTGGTTAAGTGGAGCTCAGAAGTAATCCCGGGGTGTGGGGGGGTTCTTTCCTCTGAGAAAGCTTCCTCTAAATCCTGTCAGGCCAAATGGAATGAGAACAACCAGGAGAACGGTTGGGTTAGGCGCCCTCCTGGGCCGAATTCTTTGCTTTTAACACAGAAACACATAATCCCTCGTCCAAGGCGCAAGCTTTTTCTCTTTATTGTCCATCTTCAAAAGCAGTTTGCAAGATTCAGACTCGCGGAGAATCTCCTCTGTGGGCCTATCTAGGGGCGATTTTTCTAGGCAGCCCATGTAGTAAATGTCTCGAGAGCTGTTCTTAATAGTTTGCCTTCTTCCAAGAAAAGCTCGGGCTGCTGCTGAATTCACAGGGATTAGCACCTAGTTTTGCAATCATTTAAAATTCTATCTCATGGTCCTTACTAAAATCTGACTGGTTTTGCTCTGAGTAGGTTTTGCCTAAGTCTGCTTCTTGCAGTGAGGACATGGAGGCGTCTGCGTGGATGTTGGGGGTTTGGCAGAGAGAAGTACCGGCTGGCTCTTCTGAGCCTTGTTCCGTGAGAAGGGGATGTCAGGGCTGCACGCTTCTCCTTGGCTCCCCTAAGGCATGTTTCAGTCACACTGTGATCACTTCTGTCACTTTTGGGGATCTGGGCAGCCCCCCCATTCCTTATACCTCATTGGTCTTTCTCCATTTCCCTTCCCTCTTAACCTCGGTTGGGTGATCAGGGCGCTTACTCTGTGACTGTTCAGCAAATAACTGCTGGAATGACCTGAGAGCCGGCTGATCACCCTGGAGGGAAACTGTGATCACCCTGGAGGGCCAGGCAGGGTCCACTGCATCCAGGGCGAGTCCCTCCAAGAGTACAGGTCAGCTAGCAGGGACCCCACTGGCACTCTTGCAGACTGACATCCTACAGTGACGTCTGAACCCCGATGCAGTTCTCAGGAAGAGTGGTCCGTGGACAGGATTTCTAGAACTACACGAAATAACCAAGTGCAGGGGGTGGGATTAGAACCAGGACTTAGGCAGAACACAGTGGACAGTGAGTCTGAGCGGGCGAGCACAGCAGTGACCTGGATGGGGGTTTCTGGAAGACGGAAGCTATTCTGTGTAAGGTCAGTCAGGAGGAGGCAGTGGCTGTTTGAGGAGCTAAGAGTCTAACTGAGGCTGTGATTTGGCAGTGGAACGCCCTGAAGGCTGAGGGGTCTCAGAACTCAAAAGGAAACAATTTTCTTTCTTTCTTTTTTTTTTAAGATTTTATTTATTTCTGTGTAGAAGAGCTGGGGTGTAGGCTAGAGGTGTGTGTATGGGGAGCTGGTGAGAGGATTCACCAGAGATAGAGTGGGGAGCAGAACAGGCAGCTCTACTGAAACACATTGTCGAGGGGAGCAGCGGGTGAGACAGGGGAGGTCTGCTGAGCCATATGCGGGTTAGTCCCTGGCCCAGGATCGAACTCAGGCCTTCGAGGTGGGCCTTTGTGGTGGTGGTAGCGCTGAGACTTAACCCCTAGGCCACCAGGGAGGTCCTGGAAATCATTTTCTAGTGTTAAACGTCTAGAAGGTAAAGGAACTACTCCATGAGTAGGCTCACAGCTGGATTCCATTTAAGAAGGGAGTTTCGGGGTATTCATGCTTGCTGTTTTCTCCTTCCCCCCTTATCTTTCTCACGTCCATTTCCTCTTGACACCGGTCGCTATGCTGCATCTCACATGGAACAACTCAGCAGTACGCCCGCCCGCGTCTGTTATTTGTTTTTTTGGACGTGCACGTCATTCTGAAGGATGGGGAAAAACCCAAGCGAGGATGTGCACCTTTTCCATGTAGAAGAAAGCAGAGATGGCACATTTCAGAGTCCCTGAAAGGCGGCTTTCTAAAACATAACCTCTTTTGGTTAATAATGCATAAACAGGATCCACTTGCTTTTTATGGTTATGCTGCAGCGCTGCCAGCAAGAACACGAACTGACGGCTTTGACTGCGTGAGCGGAAGGCTCTTCCATAAATGAAAGAGCGAGCAGGGAGATTATTTACAAATGACTTACACGCTCAAGGTCTAATTTGTGAATGTTGTGGATGTATAGGCTTGGCAGGTGGACAGTGTCACTGCTTGTATGTTTACAGCATAAATCACTTAAAAGGTCTCCGGCAGTAGAACTTAACTAAGGAGAAACTACTTGGCTAATGTGCAAATTCATCATCGTGGTGGCACCGTGACTTATATATGGAGATTTGGAATAATAAATGGGGCTCAGCCACGTGCTCCTGGCCCCCCATCCGAATGCTCCGGGTGACTGCTGAGAAACCCTAACCATTGCTTCCCTATTTTTTTTTTTAATATAGAAAGCTTTATTTACTTCTGTTAATTAATTTTTAATTGAGGTACTACTAGGATCCCCCCATCGGGTAATGCACCCCCCGCCAAATCTCCCCCATTTCACCCCATAAGTCTATTCTGCTCCTTTCCTCTTGTTCTTACCTCTCCTTCAGCCCCCCACTTTCCTATTTATCTGTATTTTCCATTTCCCTATTCTGAAGCTTAGGGGACAGGCCTACCTTTTCTAAGTACGTGTAACTCCAGGTTTTACCATCAGCGAAGACGCGAGACACAATCCTCCCCTGGCTGTCATAATCCACTTTCTCGCTGGTGGTTCCCCGCTGGATGCTGCCGATCTGACCGGTGGACGAGTAGGTGACATTGACGGCCATCAGCTTGCTGCTGGGCAGCCAGAGTGTGGGGTGCCCCGACGTGTCATAGGCGATCCTCAGCAGGAACTTGCGGTGGTCGTCGTAGATTTTCTCCGTCTTTGTCGTTCGATCAAAGTCAACCGAAAGGAGGTTTCTGCCGTTCACCTGTTACAACACAAGCAAGACCACGCAATGCACCACGTTATTCCAGGACCAGCCCCTGATTACCCTTCAGCGTCCCCACTATTGTTTAAACACCATTTATGATGATTGATTCTCTTTGTCAGTAAATTAATTTAGCAACTTCTTGGGTACAAGTGCAAGGCAGTAGATTAACTGCTCTTTTAAAAGGTTTCATTAAGCAGAAAGACAGCCTGGCATTTGTTCAAAACCTTTTCAATTAAATATTGTAAACTTAAGCAACTGATAAGGAAAATCCCAAAATGGACTGGCTTTACAGTCTGAAGATACCAGGGTGGTGAACACGACACCTCTGTAAATTACTCCAAGGCCCTCCCTCATAAGACATTGGAAAATAATTGCTTAGTAGATTAATCGTGGCTACATTAAATAAAACAGTGGTAAATGGGACTGTAGCCTTTCGAAGAGCAGTTAAGTAGAAGTTGGAACCCACATTATTGTAAATTATTAATGAGCTTAAATAGCAGGAGGTTACAAACACACTCATTGCTTTGGGCCAAGTGCTGAAATGTCACAATTTTTTAGAACGCCTTTTTGTTTGATAACATCTGGGTAACTGGCAGGGACTTCAGATCTTTTACTACCACATCTACATGGTCTGCCTATTGTGCTTAATTTACAAATCTAGCACCATCTTGCTGTAATGGGGTCTCAGTGTGGCTCTGTGCCATGTCCAGAATCTCTGACTGCGTTTGGCTTAGCTGTCTGTGATCCAAGGCAGGCCCCCGCCGGCGTCCGTGACTGCAATGGCAACGTGGCCCTGATTCAATTCTGCTTTACAAACATCCTCAGTGTGCTGGGAACCCCCAGGAGCGAGACCAGGGCTTGTCTGTTCTCTGGCCTCCTACAGCATCTTTGTGGCGGTGGTGCCTTGAACACCTTAAAAAGCTTCTTAACTATTCCGGTCGTTAAAAATTCACACGATCGTGTCCTTCTTCAAGAATGGGCTGCTCCAGCTGATCAGTTTTAAACTCTCTGCCTCTCCAAAACCATATCCAAATACATGTGTATACATACGTGTGTGTATGTGTGTGTGTGTATATAGTTTAATGTATACACATGTAAAATCTGGAGTAAAACCAATTTTGCGTTCTATCATCAACAATAAGTTTCAAGGAAAAAGTCTTCTTAAGCTCAAACTTTCCCACTTCACTGCTCCAGGGGAATGCTGTGAATTTCATGGAAAGACAGAAGCTAAAAAGAAGACCCTATTTATCTTATTCAGCTCTTACAGACAAAGAGGGCACCAAAGCACTCAGAGAGACGATTCCCAGAGCAGGGGGAGAGCGAGGCCTGGGTGCAGTCAGGGGCTGTGCGTGTCCAGGGCTGTCCTTCAAATCCAGCAGGGTGGGCGTGGGGGCCACGCAGTATCACACAGAATGTGGGTGGGTGTGGGTGGGTGGTGTGTGTGCTAGGGCAGGAACTCAGGAGTCAAAAAGTCTGACCTCCATCGCTGACAGACCCAGAAGCAGCAAGACAGGGCTTTTAACTCGTCAGGATCTGTTTTGTTCATCTGTAAATAAAGAGGTTGCCCCGAGCCTTCAGATGCCTCTGTCACTGATTTTGATGTGATTCTGCCCGGCCGGCTGAACTCTGGGCTCTCCCTGTGGAAATGTCCGCTGCGACTTGCTCCCGCCTGACACGAATTTTGTGAAACTTTCTAAGTTTCGGTTTGCAGAATGCTTTGCATACCTTGGACTGAAGCTGCCAGCGAGTATCAAGCTTTGACTTGAAACCAAATTAACTCGGTGCTGGACTGGCAGAATCCAGTTCTTCAGCTTATATTTGCACAATATTTTGGGTGCCGTAAGAAGAGGTTTTGCACCATTTATATGGCTTTTTAGGGCTGTGTTTCTCAGATTGTGATTTAAAAGGAAAGAAGAGAAACCCCTGATCGTGTGGGTTTGCCCTCTTTTTTCCTTCCTTAGCCCGTTTCAGGCTGCAAAATAAGCAGGCAAGATGGAGGGCGTGGGTCCATGCTTGGTCCTGCCCATCTGTTTGTATTTCACTCTGTATTCATTCTAATTTGTATTTCAATTCTTTATTGCTTCCTTAATCCTCCTTTATCTTTGCAATATTTCCTCTGGTTAGAGCATAAGAAATCTGGACTGCAGATCTGGTGTAGTTATTTGGTTACTGAAGGGAGAAGCAGCCCCCTCTTTTTCCTGCCTGCACCCCACTACTGCACTCCTAACCATGTCTTTGATTTGTGATCGTGGCTACCCAACTCCAGAGCATCCAGGTGAAAATCAGGTGGTGTCATCCAGTGGCCACTGTGTGAGCCACCGTATCTCATAGGCACCACGTGGAACCATCTAGAAGTGCTGGGAGACCAGACATCTGGATAGAGGTTTAAGTTTTTTTTTCATCCAGACAAATAGCACAGGCAACGCCTTTCTTGTCTTCTCAAACTGAATAATGAGGAAAGAATTAGGACATGGCTGTGCTTTTTCCCACATGCCCCACACAAGTTAACATGTTAGACCATTCTGACTGATTCCAGACCCCAGTCACTGCTGTTCAGTATGTAAAATTCCAAAGGACACCAAGAGCTCTTTTGTTTTCTTCAGCCCTCCCCAACACAACCTCCTCTGGACACTGCACACAAAGTGCAGAAAAGAAGGGGCTTCCCCACTCGCTACACCCATGGGGAACCATAGTGACTACAATTTGTTAGTCTTCGGACACTCATAAGGCACCCGCCATGTTCCAGCAGCCTCGTAATAAATATTTTTAATAGAAAAAGATCAAGTGGAATCAAATAGTTCATCTACCATGAAAACCTTCTATCAGATCCTTCCTGCACCTTGGCCATGGAAGAACCCACCCCACGCCGGAGGGTAAGGGGTCACCCTGGATTTCTTGGTGAGGTTCAGCATGTCTTTTAAGTGAGCATGGAGAATGCCCATGTTCCAGGCCCACACCCAGGACGCCTGCCACTAATCATGACATCACTCTGGGGGCAGGAGGGGGTTGTGACCACGTGTCCTCTGGAATGCTTGGAAAGCTAAGGCATGATCACGTGAAACAGCCTGGATGTGGAGAGGCGTGGAGCACAATTGGATGAGGCTGGCTTATGCGGGATGTTATGCAGGGAAGTGAGGGCTGGCTCATTACCCAGCACACTTGGTGACAGTATCACGACTCCCTTATGTCCCCGTGAGAACATCAACTCGCTACAGATTGTTTGTGTCTCTCCACACGCCGGCAAGTGCTAACTGCATCCCACGATCTCACTCTAGGCTGCGCCACTCAGATTAAAGTGAGAAATAGGAGATGGCAAATGTGACTGGCATAATAAGATTTAAATATGCGATCATATTTATGTATGCCTCTAAACACACTCTGGTTTTCCGATTTCCAGAATTTCTGTATAAATTATTCACTCATTTTTTTTTTCCTTTAAGCACCTGAACTCTGGGCAAGCTTAGAAGATGAAGCTTAATATTAGGATGTTGAAACAATTTTTGGTGACTGATGAAGGTCTGGTTCCAAAGTCCAGCACTGAAAAAATGAGGACTAGTTAGCAAATATTATAAGACAAAGACAAGCAACTATGATGCATTTTTTTTGGTTTTTTGTTTTTGTTTTCTTAATAAAAATGTGGCTATAAACAAGTAAGCGACGGAGCTGCCTCATCGTCACTTGGCTGCATTTTCCCACATCACAACGCCATTTGCTCCTGAAATTTCATTTCCTACTGGCTCCACCCTCCCCCCCAAAGCATCATTTCTCTAAAAATGCTTTCCATGTTGCTAGTCTCTTCTATAATTTTTCTGTTTTTAGTCCTTGTCTTTTTTTTCCTTTTAAAACTATTCTATCTAGTGTTACACCTATTATATCGATGCAATCCATTACAGGTAGTGCTGGGTTTATTTAGAGCAGTCAAACATTTGCAAGGAGGTGCTATTCGTCTAGTCTCTCTCTTAGCAAGCTCTTGATGCAACGAAGTAATCCCTTTTGTAAGGCTGGCTCTTCCTTCTTTTCTCATTCATTGAATAAATATTGGAGTGTCTACCTTGTGTTAAGCACAGAGCTGAATTTAGGTCAATAACTTAAAAATAAAAAGAACGTCCTGCTAGGAAATAATGATACGTAAGAGAGAAGACACGCTGTTTCAGGGAAGGGGGCTGTGCAGCGCGGTGGCCTTTCTGCCTGATTTGCTGGTCCCGGTGGCCTCTGGTGCGCTCCTTCCTCCTGCCGTGCCGACTCTGGCAGACTCCAGGTTCAGTCCTTAAACCAGATTTTCATGTCGTCACTTTCTCCCTAGAATTTTCTCTCAGAATCCACAGAGGAATGAAATTAGCAGTCAGAGCTGGCACATCCAATCTTATCTTGAAAGTAAGAAGCCCTCCCTTGTGATCTTGGCATTGTCTCTGGGAGAGCAATCACACAGAGCAGCTGGAAATCTCCCTCAGTGTGACTGAGCAGGCCATTTAAAATAGTGTATTTTCTGAAATGTCTCGCTGAGGCCTGTGGTTCTGCTATTTAGAAAGAAACGCACACCCAGGGAAGCCTCTGCACCAGTCCTGCTCTCCAGAGCGAGGGGCTGGGTCCCCTCCTTATCCCAGGGGTATGACCCAGGAACCCCACAGGATCAGGTACAGTCTCTGGGGCCACGCACAGTACCCAATCCCACACAGGTGTGTTCTTTCCTGTCCATGCACACTACAATGACGCTTAATTTATAAATTAGGCTTCACAGTGAGAGATTAACCAGAACAACTCAAGACAGAGTAGACCGGTTATGGCAACATCACAGTCGTATGAAGGTGGCCTCTCTCTCTCTCTCTCTCTCTCTCTCTCTCAAGATGGTCTTATTGTACATATTACTTGGACCCTTGCTTCAGTTACCTGTGAAAAGTGAAATCATGGATCATGTGGTATATATAATATATATGGCGTATATAATAGATATGCTTTGTATCTACAATCTATATATTTGCTCGTATACCTTCACGTACAAAAGAAGGACATCTTAAGACATGGATGAACCTTGCGGGCATTATGCTAAGTGAAATAAATCAGAGAAAGACAAATACCACGTGATCTTGTTTGTATGGGGAATCAGTGAGCGCAGCAGCCACAAACCTGTGATCACAAACACAGAGAACTGGCTGGTGTTTGCCAGAGGCGGGTGGGGGTGTGGGCAAAATGAGTGAAGGTGACACAAAGGCACAGAATTCCAGTAACAAAATAACTCAGCACTGGGTGTGTAATGCACAGCACAATGACGAATACTCTCTATGTAAAAATAGCTAGTTGAACAGATCTTAAAATTTCTTATTATTAGGAAAACCACTTGTAACTATGTATGGTAACAGGTATGAACTAGACATTTGGTGAACATTTCGAAATGGATACGAATATCCAATTATGATGTTATACATCTGAAATTAACATTATATGCCAAGTATACCTCAATTTTAAAAAAGTGGAGCCTGATATAGAGTCCATGCTTTTTAAAATTCTGCTTCAGTGCTGTCTCCTTGGATGTACAGAAGAAGCAGCTAAGTCTAGACAGTACTGTCTTTGATGAAGTCAATCTTGTGTCTGAGAATAGTTGTGACTTGTGTGTTTGTGTTATGCCTGCTTTAGGGAGAGTTGTAGATAAATAAGACAGAATCTGTGCCTGGCTCTGGTTTGCACTGCCCCAAAGAAGTGACTGTAAGTGGAGGCAGCAGACAAGACACAGCAGCTCTCGATTCCGAGGTTTGGGAGGAGAAAAGGCAGGTGATGGAGTCTGGCATCAGACAAGACCCAATGAAAGTGGCCGGGAGAAGGTTGGGGCTTGCTTTTCTGGCCCACCACTTGACCTTCACCCCAACCTCTTTCTACTGCTTTTTCTTCACGTTCCTCTCACTAATTTCACTGACCAGCCTCCCTGGCTTCTGTTTCCAGAAGTCCTGATCCCGGGGCGGTTTGTAGCTGGGCATCCTGCAGCCTGAGACGTGGGGCAGGTGGGTCCCACACACCCGTTTTTGTCACTGAAGTGTAATCAGAATATAACCTGCAGGCTGGACACAGTCTGTATTTGCTTCCCTGATTTTTTTTAACCTTATTTCTATATCCTGGGAACAGCCATCATCAGTATGGAGTAGCCATCTCTTACCCAAAAGGATGGCCAAGGTAAATAATGTCCTATGAGAAGAATATCCATTTTTTGGTGCAGAAAAGGATGTTGATGGTAAATCCCATGTTCTGTTCTCTCTTGATTTTAAGTAAATATCTTCTTAATGGTAAGGAAAGTAATGTCAGGGTTGGTGAATACATTTATATGATAAACTAAAATCTGTTTACTAAGAGAATAACTCAGGTTCAATTTATAGTGATCTGAAAGTGGTTTTTTAATCACCGTGTTTTTAGTCCTCAATCCATGTCTTTGCCAAAGGGCTGTTAGAAATCATAAATCCCTGCTCCCTTTCTAAGATATGTTTGGCTCACAATATGAGAGGGAGGAAACAAACATCTAACAAGGCAACACAGAGAACATTTTCAAAGATCAATTATACCAGCATAACTAGAAACATCATCACATTTCACATAAAGAAATCTGGCTTTTCCCACCAAAGGGAAGAAGTTCTGAAGTTGCTATTTTTCTAGGTGCCCAAATTGCACTTTCAAAATGCTGGGAACACCAGGAAGGAATCCACCTTTTAATGAACACGCCCATCTCTTTCAATGGGCATATTTATGATTTAGGAAAATTTCAATATTTAAGCCAATTCCTACCTACCTAAGCCAATTCCACCATTAGGGAGGGCCCAGTCCTACCTGAGTGGGGAAAGTGTCTGATAATTAAGATGTCAGTAAAACAAGAATCGACTGACAGCTAGGCTACTTGGGATTGTGTTATATACAACTTCCCAATTCCCCAGGGAAGAATTTATTTTTAATCATAGATACATTGAAGAAAGCATTTTCTCAAATAGCTGGGGTTGATTCTGGGGGATCCAGTGGCTTGACGGCTGGATCTACGCTCGCTGTCAGCTATGTGAGCGGGCACCGGGGAGGGGGGATGGACGGACCAGTCACCTACACGGAACAGCACCTGCCAGCACCGACTTACCCGCAGCTTTCGGCCGAAGACATTGACTTTGCCCTGGGCTTGCTCTTTCCGGAATCTCCATTCCACCAAATTTTGACCATTCTCACCAGGTAGTGTCATGTTCCTCTTGGCGACTGTTGGGTTGGCAGTGCCAGCCAGGACATGGGGCTCTGTCTGGTAGTGAGAATCCAGGCCACTGGCATAGATGATCCTCAGGGAGCCATCAAAGCCAATCTGGTAGCTGTTTCTTAACTGATCTAAAAACCAAGCAGCAGAAAACATGCACAACGATTACCACGTAGACGTTTGGTGGGCTGTGTGGTGCCAAGTCATATAAATAAATCTTTTTATAAAAAGCACAGAAGTACTGGGGTGAAGGCCAGAGGTGCGGGGGTGTGTGTGAGAGGATTCACCAGAGACAGAGTGAGAAGCAGAGCAGGTGGATCTGCTGAAACACACTGCTGAGGGGAGCAGCGGGGAGATAGGAGAGGTCTGCTGCACCATGTGGGTCAGCTCCCTGGGTGGGGATTGATCTCAGGTTGCAGTGGTGACAGTGCTGAGATTAATCCCTAGGTCACCGGGGAGGCCCCATAGAAATTCTTGCAACATTTGCTGTGCTGCCCGTGTAAGGAAATACAGAATACTTTGTGGTGTCCTTTTAGGCACTAACAAGACAGTGACTTCTGGCATTTCATGCTGAATTTGGTTTGGCTGAATATTAAAAGCAAACTTTAGGGGGTTTTAAAGGCCTCCACTTTAATAGATTTCTTTTTCTCATTTTCCTGAATAAATGAATGTTCACCCTCCGTGGAATGTGCTGACAGTGTTTTGCAATGTACCAAATATATGTGTCCCCCCCGACCCCCGGAGGTCTTAAAAGACTTCCCTCTCCCCTCCTCCACCCATCCTGAAGTCCTTTGTCAACGATTTTTGGAAAAGACTTAATATCTGTATCTTGTCTACCAAAATGTAAGGAGAGACTCCCCTTGAAATTGACATTTTTAAAAAAGGAACCACTTCATGTTCTGGATCAAAAATCCTCTGCTTGTAGTCTCCTACTGCAATTGATTTTGTGTGAACACTACGGGACCATTTGGGGAAGAAATGAATTCAAGAAATACTAGTTTGAGTTCACAGCGCCGATTATGTGGCATAACCGGTAACAGAAAAAGTCAAAGAAGTTTAGCACAAATTTAGTCATTACTCTGGGAGCTGTGCCCTCACCACTGCAAACAGGCTTTTCCAAGATGATTTCAAAAAGAAATACGGCGGGAGGTCCCCTCATGGAGATCCTGGGTGTGCGTGCCTATAGACTGGGTGGAAAAATGAAGAACTCAGATATTAAATAAATGGGTACCTGGAATTGGGGATAAATCCTCAAACTGCTGAACTCAGAAGGCAGCGAAGTTGATGTGCTTGGGAAAACTCTGGAAGATGACTCAGAAAGAGTCGGATGGTGTGTGTGTGAAAAGCTGGAGTCAGGTTGTTTTATAAATGGGAGTGGAAAAAGGCTAGTTCTAGGTTAACGTGTTATTTTATATGTGATTAAAAAATCTCTCTCTATATAAACACATTGCATGTAGGCATTAGACTATTTCATCAATCTCTGTAGAGGTTTTCATTTCACTTTCCCTTTTCTGGTTCATCTTAGTCATCAGACGTTGCCACATTCTCTTTGATGCCAGGGATGTTTTTAAGTTATTTGTATAAAATCACTCTTTTACCTTGCACCATGGTGTAGAAAGAATCGATTGAGGACAGATTTGAAGTGATGCTGACGTCTTCTTCTCGGCTGGATGACTCGATGTCCACCGTGATGGCCTTGTCCATGTCCCCATGAAGATTTGTCACCACTCCAGTGGGGAAGGTGACATTTGTGAGGCGACCTTCACTGTCATAGCTAAAAGAAAGAGCATGCGCTGGTGTTAGGGAGCACACAGCAGGTTCTTCCTGATCACACGCAGCAATATTAGCTGCACGCATTTGGAAGAATGTCTTTGTGCATGAGCTATGCAGAGTGAGGACTTCAAACATGCTTTGAAGTAATCAAAAGCCTGTAACAGAAAAACCTCACGGGTGAGAGCAAAAGTAAACAGAATAGCTTTCCATCTCAGCATATTAGTTCTTGAAATGTGTCCAAAATCTTCCTGCACAACTCATTCGCTGTTTCAAAGGGAACGTGTTTGCTGATGTTAAATTCCTCACTATTCCTCCATATTTTCTACAAAGTAGAGTCAATTCACCTTTGCATCCATTTTTAATTTTACTAACTTACGCCCTCTTGGCAGTGCAGTACGAAAGAAAAAAATATATATATTATACAGAACTTTGTGAAACAGTGTATGTATGTATTTGCATTGCAAAAATATTCTTTTAGTATCTTCAGACACCCTTCAACGAATTAATAAGGTAAAAGTCTTTTAAAGATTTTCTATTTCTCAGTGATTGAAATACTTGGTAATGGTAAACTGGGGTATTAGTGCAGGCAGTGTGATGATCTGTCTCATCTCTATGAACATTGCAGGGATGGTAATCTCCAGAACGATGCTTTATTATGTGGACTGAAATAAGATGTAATATTTCCTGATGTTTAATGAGTATTTGCTTCTGTAGTATACACTCACTTTTCAAAAAACTTATAAGAGGAACTTATAATTCAGTCTTGGGAATTGAAAGGGCTGTCCTATAATGATGGATACGCATTAAAGGCACAATTTTACTAAACAATTTCTTGGTGACTTTTATTTCAAAGATGAAAATGTGGTTGGAGGACAGGAAAAAGAAGCAAATTCTGGGTTGAAAATCAGGGGCTTCCTTGGAACAATCATACACTTAAGATTGGATTTCTGATTGGCACTATGACGGCCTCATTAATAAAGGGTCTAAGTAGAAAAAGCCTTCAATCACGTCCTACTTAAAATAAGCACGGAAGCAGAACTATAGAGAAAATATCCTATTAGTGAAGACACAAGTTATCAGGGGCAGGAAAAGAGTAGAAAGGGTCATAATAATAGGTGTAATGATAGGTCCACAAGGCATTAAGGAGGAGGAAAAAATATTTAATGATATTTTGGAATAAAAGGACAGGAGGCATTTAGAGTGTAAAACTCAGCTTTGAAAAATGTGATTGGTAATTAGGAGATCGTAGGTAATAAAGGTGACGATTTAGCAAGGTCAATGTCTTGGTAGAAACAGGCGGGAAGAAAGGACAGAGATGATGCTTGCTCTGGGCTCAGCAATGGGCCGATCCCATTAATTCAGTGGGGACAGTATCAGTCAGGATTTGATTGACTTCATCTGACAATTTGCCAGGCTGCGGAGCCAGCGGCAGGAATGGGCACTCAGGAGGGGGAAGCGAGTGGTGGAGAAACGCAGAGAAAGAAAACGCACATTAAGTGTAATCACTGTTTGGACTCACAAGATGTACAGCCGAAGCCAGAAAGCAGAATCCTTCTCTTCCCACCAACCCAAATGCCCATAGCAGATTAAGGCATAAATGAGAGAAAGCCAACATGGTTTATGGCTGTCATTGCTGTTTTGAAGAAATGATTGCTCTCCAAGAAACAAGCATGCAGAGGCTTGTGCGTACAGCCAAGCTGACTACAGAATGACTGCCACAACAGTTCAATAATTACTCAATAATAAATATTCAATAAAAATAATTATTTAAGCCTGGTGCTTGATCTTATGTTGGCGTAATTCTTGTGTGGCTTTACATTTTTCATAGTCTGATGGGAAGAACCTGCTTGGTGTTTTAAGGAATTAACACCCCTTGGGATGGTTCTCTATAAAGGATGGGTTAGTCTTATTCTCACCCCCCCAAACCCCCCATTTTACAGGTGGAAGAATGAAGGTATGAGGTGGTCAGAGGACTTGATCAGACTTATTGTGCTCCCTGCTGGCCTGATTAGATTTTCATTACCTCATTACTGGCCGTAACCGAAACTTTCAGGCCAGGACCCCAGGCCCATCACCCTCCCGCAATCACTGCCCCTGGTCTGAAGTGGATGGTGATGACAGCGTCTATAGATGATGCCCTCCTGCCAGCACATTGCTGATTCATTCTCGCTGCTGCCTCCCATCTGCTGCTTTCCCCTCCCTTTTGCTGGTTTATGTTTTCTAGAGCCATTCAGTCTGAGGCGCACAGTCACTGTTCTCCTGCCGAGAGCATTTCTCCCACCTCTGCCTTTGCTCTTTCCTTGCTTTGTGCTAGTTCTGCGTCCTGCTGGGTGGGCGTTTCCTATCACAGGATGCCCAGTGTGGCCACGGAGCACAGGAGGTTGGGCATCCAAATGCTAACCTATTGGCCTGTAGTTCGCTGGGAGATAAAATACAAGCAACCTTTGCAGATAGTACTGTTAGAAGGACACAGGGTTAAGCTGGGATCTGAGTGGTCCAGCTTTGCCATCTAGCCCTGGGGAGCTGAATCCGTGCCGGCCTCCTCGAGCTGCAGAATTTGCACCTGGCAGGCCAGGGGAGCTACTCCAGAATGGGGGCACACAGAGAGTCTACCTCCCCAGTCACCTAACAGTTTCTGAACAAGCTTCACGTGCACTTCCAACATGGGGCACAGGGGGTGCAAAGGATGTAAGAAGCTGGCTGGGGAGAGAAGTCACGCACACGAAGAGCTACCTACTGGCCCTGAGCATCACGTGGGCGGAAAGGGGCATGGAAAGCCTGAGAGCAGAGGTGTGGCCACACTGGAGTCACAAGGGAAGAAGGGCCACAGCAAGGTAGGGACCCATGCTGGTCTGTGAAATAGCCCCAGGACTGAGATCAGCAACTGAGACTCGGCGTCGCTTCCAGCCAGGACAACCACACAGGTGAGGCCATGGAGAAGACAGAAGAAGTCGACAGTTAAGGGGAGGCTGTGCAGGGGGCACTGTAGGGTGCAGAGAACCCTACAGTGGGCTCGCTCACTGGGGACTTGGGGCCGCTGAAGGTTTGCAAGGAAAGCCAGGCATTACCTGACCTGGTTTTGAAGCAGGATCTCGGGTTGGGGGTTTTAAAGTCAAAAACCCCTCACCTGTTATCCCCGTCACGCGATAAAGAAATATACCAAAGGCAGAAGGGCCCTAACTTCAGGATGAGCCAGTTCTGTAAAAGGAGAAACAGTTTTATGGCAAAACGCTCCAAGTTAACATTATTTATTCTTTGGTTTCCAGGGTGGATCCGTGAAAATGTGCTCACAGGTCAGCACCTATGTCAACAGAATGAAAACAAAATGGATGAGAGACGAGAGAATGGCCAAGGGGACTGAGAAGGGGGTGAGAGAAAATAAGCGGTCAAAGATGACTTTCAGAAACAGTGGGCTGTGCAAGCAGAGAAACAATCCACTAGCAAATGCCCCCTGGCCTCTGAAATGCTTTGATGCTGGGCCCTCGAAGAGGCCTTCCCATCAAGGAGACACCTCTGGGCACAGTCTCTGTGGCTCTTCTTAACGCGGTTGGTCCTCGTGGCGAGCTGGCATGTAGATGCGAGATGTCCTTTTCTTTTATAGCGTTTTGGATTCACAATGCCATGGGCTCTAGGGCATGTGAATAGAACATCAACCTCATGCTCTCCCTTCCAGTCATCTGGTCTTCGCCTCGTAGCTTCAAATCCATGACACAGCACATTCTTCTCGGCCCATCGACCCCTCTTCACAAAGGACTCGCTGGAAAAGACAATTCCTCCTGGCTCTTGGTGACCTTCTGCTCCTTCCCGGATGGGATGCCCTGAATGGATGTCTATCTATTTGTTACTCTTTAATTTTTATTGCGTTTTTGCCTAGACTTGCTGTTTTAGCCTTTGTGGCATATTTTTAAATCTCTTTTAAAGTTGCTTAAGCAGTGGGATTATTGGTAAATGCCCTGGAGAATCGGAGCTGAAGCCATTCTCGATTCAAAAGACTGGCCATTCCCAAGTGAAATTCTCTTGCTCTTCTCCCCTCTCCCTACCCCCTTCCCTGGACTTGAAGCCCCCAACTCTTCACTTCTCATCACTATGTCTCTCAGATATTTATCTTTCCACTCCCGCAGCTGCCCTAGATTTAAACACAGGTCTGCTGGTCTCCTCACCTCCTCACTGATGCCAAATTAATCTTCGTAAACACCACTGTTGTAATACTGCTCTTCTTCAGCTTCATCCGTGGTTCCTCAGTGGAGAGAAAAATTGACCGACACGAGGTCAACAGACTACTGATGTCACTGGGTATTTATTCAAGTGGAAACAATTTGCAGTTCCTGAAAACTTTAAGCCCCGACAGCTGTGTTATCTTTGGTCTTCAGTGCGTCCCCACAAAACGGCTTCTTTAATCAGGTGCTATGTTTTTAAAATTTTCTTTTGCTTTTCAGAAAAATGCGTTAAATCAGAGTAGCCAAGTAAACCTGAGAACAGCACTTATAAACTGGGAGAGGTGGGGTTGTTGGAGGAGGGAGGTGTTCTTGATCCCCGTCCTGACCCCCGTTGGCTTTAATTCAGTTTGAGGCTGAACTGGTCTGTCTTAAACATGGGAGAAACTTAACATTTTTACTTACAGAACAGTGGCAAGGCCTCTCTGTAAATGTTTATTCTCTCTACCTCTCTAAGAGCAAAGGAGAGCCAGTTAAACGTATGTTTGATTCTTGACTGGTTTCTCCAGTCAAATCTCAGTCTGTTCTGAGGCGGCACCAAAGCAGCAGATGCTGGTTTAGGGACATTTGGCCACTGAGGGCTCTGGATGGGATAAATGTTCAATTTCAGCTATGATTGGCCCTTCTGCAACTTCCCAAGGCCAACCAGAATGATAACAGTGACCTGTAACCATCATCATCGCTGTCATCTCAGCCTACTCTGGGGGCGCTGGCATGAGTGTGTTTGTTCTCAGACCTGAAAACTCTCCAGAAAGACTTACCTGTCCCTGCCCCCCACCCATTCCACAGAGGGAGAATCGTTTCTTTCAGCTATCATAGCTCCCTAGGTCCAAATTTCCTTCCAGGGCTGAACAGCTAGCGAAAACAAACAAAAACAAAAATCCCCATAATTTTGCCATCTGCGATGGGAATGCCTTTTTCAAAATGCTAATTTGTAACAAGCTCTTAGCTGTCACTGCGGTGAAGTGGAACAAAATTACTAGCCCGATCATAGCAAAACCGTATGCACAAATCATTCCCTGATCCTCATTCCTGACAAAGGCCACATGGACAAAGAGGAAAGGCAGAACAGAACCCGATGTCAGCTTCCAAGGGGGGACGGACTTGGAATCCTAATGCCCAGTAGCCTGATCGGAAACCCCAAGATCCAAAGGATTTACCCTTTAGTTCTCTGAGAACAAATCTGTGGTTTATATGTTTGAGCTATTCTCTCAATGACAAATTATAATTTCTTTAGATTCAGGAGCAGTGTTGTCAGTAAGAAATACAAAAATGAGTTTCTGGATAGAAAATGCAAAATGCTTCCATCACCAAGGTAAAGTAATCGATCAACTCAATAATCATAGGATCATCTGTCCTCGGTGGGTGACTACTGACCGATGACCAAAATGACAGGGAAAATGCAATATAAGACAAAAAGAATATCCTTTTATAAGGATTTTGTCGAGTGCTGAGAGATGTCATGAGAAACGGGAGGACTACTTTGAGGGAAGGGAAGTTAAGATCTATCTATTTACCTGTCTTTGCTGCTGCTGCATTTCACTGTCTCTTGCTGATGAGAAACATTCTGACCAGCTTTGCTCCAGAAAACCAGAAAGTCCTGCCTGGAGTCAAGCCCCTTGCTTTCCCTTTCCAGTGGGGAAGAGTTTTTAATTTTGTCTTTTACTTAAGATATTTATATTGCAAATTACACCAGTGATCATATTTACTTTGATCTATTCTCTTTTTTCAAACACCCCAGACGCCAGAGTTCAGAGGCGCGCAGACAGGGGCGGCTCTCTCCGACCTCACCTCTGGTCCAGCTTTTTCTTTGAACACTGAGCCTGGTGACAGATGGTCACAGACATGCCATATTTTCCAGGGATAAATTCAAGAAAAGTGACCCAGGCCTCTCTCCTTACACAGTCATTTCCACATCAGGGAGACATGACAAAGTGACATGTTGACTCTGAAATTCACAGGCCTTGAGAAAAAGGCATCCACATCAGCACATCCCAGTATGAGTTCCCACTGGGGTGGAAAGATTCTGGGTTAGTCATTAGAGAAGGATCATATCGACGCCATTCTCTCCTAAAAAAAAATTGCTTATTGGCCGAGGGAGGTTGACAAGCCTGGGACACATCTTTTTTGTTTCGTTACCAGGTCTTGCAATGTAGAATTGTGAGGCGGTGGATGTCCAGGAAAGCTTTTCCTTCAAAGACGCTGTAGGACAGAACTGGGCGTACCCTCGCCCTCCTGCATTCATCCCACGGGCTGGGAGAGCTCAGAGGACAAACCCACTCTTCTCCTTTGTGCTTTCTTTGTTTGGGGGGGCTACACACAGACCCACACCCAGGAAATGGCTGCATAATGGGGGAGGGCAAGACGGGATTTGGGAGACTTAAGGTAACTTGGAATGAGCAAAAACAAAAAACAAAAAACAAAAAAAAACTAGGTAGGAAGTCTATTTGGAAAGAGAAATTTTATTTCTTATTATAAATTGTTCTTCTACTCATCAGTGTAAGGTGTAAGCTATCAGGTTTGCCCACAATGCCATGTCCTTAACTATTTTAGCAAAGGAAAATGGGTGACTTGCTAAATTTGGTTTCTTTTGGAATAAGCCTGGATAGGGACCTAAGGAAAGTTGGGCAGGAATGGCAGGATCACAGATATTTTTTAAAATGTAGGAAGGGGAGACTTTCCTTTCATAGGTTGAGGGCGTAACATTTTTACGCGATTGGTTTTAGAACCTCAGACTTCCCAAAGCCACAGGGCGAGGATTAAGTGAGCAAATTAGGACCCAGGCGCTCAGTTTCCAAGTCCCCTGCCTTCTCCTGGCAACCTCTGCTGTCTCTCGGAAAAGACTGTGGACAGAGAACAGCAAGAAAGCGGCCCCCCAGAAGTAATGAAATGTCAGAGCCTGGGAAATCTGAGATGAATAGGAAAGAGCTGGAAGGAAAAACAATAGCCGTAGTGGATATAGATGCAGAATTGAGAGCAAATGGTAGACTGAATTGCTGTCTATTCCTCAGTGCTATGAGAGAACATGTGGGACCTGGGCAGTCCAGGAGCAAAGGGGAGCAAAGACAGTGCATAGAGAGGGGTGCTGTGCTCCCGGGAGGCGCAGATCAGAAGGCTTCAGAAGGCGAGCACTATGGTGTCCAGTAGCAGACAGTTGGTGCTCAAGGACCGCGACACGGGGACTGTCTTTCTTGCTCAGCTGCAGGAAACGCCAGTCTCCAACTTCAGCTACAGCTGACCCTTGAACAAGTCGGTCACTGGGGGCACCAACACGCCCTTCTGAGAAACGGAAAAACTCCATATAATTTTTGACACCTTCAAGCCTTAACTACTAATACCCTGCTGTTGACCAGAAGCCTGGCAAATAGCATGAGTGGACAAACAGCTATTTTGTGCATTATATATATTATATATTGTCATCTTAGATAAAGTAAGTTAGAGAAAAGAAAACACCCTTACAGTGCTAGTTACCCATACTGTAAGTTGACACCATCCCTTTACAAGAAAACTGACAAGTGGAAATCCCATGTTGTTCAAGGGCCAACAGAACCCACACAGCCCCCCAGCCACTCCCCAACTATGTCCTCCACGTTCCTGCTTGGTGCTTCTGTCGCGCTCACAGCTTCGATTCTGTCCTTGGCGCTCACACGCACATCTCTGGACCTGGCTTCTCCGAGGTTGTAAGAAGCCCTTTGCACCATGCACTGGCAGGTCCCACGGTACCCGCAAATGGGTCATTTCCAACTCTGCTCTTGTCTTTTCTCTATCGACCTGCTTCTTCCATGCATTTCCCTACCACATAGTCATCTCGGTTAGGAAGACAGCTTAGGTTTTCCCAGCTTCCAACCACCAAATAGTGCGTCACACCTTTCTCTGTAACTGCAGCGCCCAAGCCTCCATCAGGCTTTCCCTTCTTCTTTCCATCACAGCTTGGCTGTGGTGTACTGACAAAACTTTAAGATATTTAAATTGCACAACGTGATGATGGATAAACCTACCTACGCACTGAGAAAGGATTCCCCCCACCAAGCTAATGAACACATCCATCACCTCAAATATCACCCCCCCCCACACACACCTCTGGATGAGAACATGTAAGTTCTACTGTCTCAGCAAATTGCAATTCTATAATACAGCCAAGAAAACATTACTGGACCCAACGGGACTGGTCTTCCTTTCTTCACTGGATCTGCTGTCTCCTCACTTTCCCTGTAAAAAGGGTCTCCTACTTTTCTACATTAATTCCATCCATGTTGCTCTCCTGTTACAGTCCTTTCCAAGAGCCCATTCCCGCAGGAGGGCAGGCTCACTAGACCCCGCAGGACAAGCCCTGCTTGACCAGAACTGCCAGCTCCCGCCCTAGTCCCATCTTCCCACGCCCCACCCAGATTCTGCACATCTGTTCTGTGCGCTCTCCCCCAGGCCCGCCATATTCCATCTTCTGAGTTAAGTCCTTTCTCCTAGAACATTCTACCTCTTCTTGCTAATCTTTACTCAGATCTTCCAAAGACAAACTTAAGGACCTCCCTTGGGGCCCTTGTACATGGGAGGAGGGACTGTCCATTGGCCCAACCACTGTGAAATGCCACGGAGCTTCCTCAGTAACTGAAAAGGGCACTGCCACACGATGCAGCAACTCCCCCTCTGGGTATGCACCCAGAGGAAATGGAAACAGGATTTCAAGGTGACAGCTGCACCCCAACACTGATATTCACAAGAGCCAAAATAAGGGAACAAGCCAAACACCCATCAGTGGATGGAGGGGTAAAGGGTGTGGTGCGTGCACAGTGGAATATTACTCAGCCGTGAGAAGGGGGCGCTCCTGCCCTTTGCAACAACATGGGTGGACCTTGAACCACATGCTGAGTGAGATAAATCAAAGACAAACACTGTTTGGTTTCACTTATAAAACCAGAGAGTAAAATGGTGACTTCCTAGGGGTGGGGCTGGGAGCTAAGATGAATGTTTCAGACTCGGGAGGAGCAGCACAAGAGCCACACGGATCTCATGCACAGCCCAGCATGGGCAACCACTCGCGGGCAGGACTGACGCGTGTGCTGGGATGGCAACCTTCTCACAATATGTGACCGGGTCCCAGTATCATGCTTCACACCTCAAGTTTACAGTGTTATATATCCAATTTATTCCATAAAAAAAGTCCTTCTTTGGGAGCTTCTTCTTGCCCCGTGCCTGGCCCCTATCCCTAACTGAATTAAAGGCTCCTCCGCTGTACACTTACAGCAGGTTTAGGAATTCCATTCACAGCTGTTTAATAACCCATCTTTGTGCTGCTGCTCATCCTTTTTTTTTTTTAATAGAGGCATGTTTTATTTATTTATTTGTTTGTTTGTTTTGTTTATACATGCACTGGGTACAGTCAGAAGCGCGGGAGGGTGAGAGAATTCACCAGAGCCAGAGCGGGGAGCAGAGCAGGCAGAAGGACCGAAGTACACTGCTGAGGGGAGCAGCGGGCGGCAGGAGAGGTCTGCGCGCCATGTGGGACCCTCCTCCGGTGGCCGGGGAGCAGCCGGGGATCGAACCGGCACCGCAGAGGCCGCGGGCAGCTTCACAACCCAGCGCTCAACCACTGCGCCACTGGGGAGGCCCTGCTCATTCTTATCACTTCTCCGGTTCCCTCAGTGGACTCTGCGCTCCATGAAAGGAGGGGACATGCCTGTTGGCTCGGCTTTCTCCAACATCGAACCCCAGTCCCGGCCACGTGATACAGTCCCTCTGAGTGAATGAGGACATGGGTGAATGAATGGATGCCGGGGAGTGAGTGGATAAATAGGACATGCTTAATGACTAAAGGGCTGTCACAAAACTCCCAGCTTGTGGGTGCCAAGGAGGTGAGAATGAAGTGGTTGACCTGCCAGTGCGCCTTTGCCTGGGGCACTTATGGGCTTTCCTTTCTCCAGTGACTCTCCTTTTCTTTGAGGGGCACAGCTGCTTGAGGAAAAGGGGCATTCCTGGGCGCTGCTGCTGCCCGGACCGGCCCCCAGTGGGAGTAATCGTGCCTGCAGGAAAGCCTCTGTGCTAGAGAATGAAGTACACGTTAAGACTGAAGTTAAAACCAATGTTTAAAAAAAATTAATAAGGCATAAGTGAACTAATCTTTAATTGAAAATGTACATGCAGATGTGCACACGAAGGTAAGCTGTGGAGTAGAACCTTTCTTAGGAGCTCTGAATTATAAATCCCACTGTGTAAACTCATTTCTTCTGTCTCAGGATCAAGATTTAGTTCTCCTTATATCTTTTGGGGTATGCACGAATTGGCTCCCCATAAGCGGGTGCATTTTGACACTCACTCAATTGCTCCCCCAGATGATACCATTCTTTCGATCTCTGCTTTGTTATATCACTGTAACCCACTCGGCTTAAAGCCACCACGTAGAGTTGAGAACTTTTTTCCAGTTTCAGGGAAGGATTAAACTTGCTTTCATTGGAACTTGGTTCCTTCCTCTTTCCTTTTCTAGAGAATGAAATAGAATGAGGTCTTCCTTGATTGATAGTCATTAAATGCTTAAATTAATTATTTCCTTTTAAATAAACTACAAGTTTTTTTTCAGCTTTTGCTTTTTATACTGCTTGTCAGAGACGATCTTAATTTCTGAGATAAATTCTCTAGTTTTGAGCCAGTGATACAAAGTGATGTCTCTTTACATCACATTTCTCATTTGTTTTGGGGGTCTCACTTCATGAACAACAGATTTACCAAACGCTGGGTTGAGTCGAGGGCTATTTTCTTTAACTATGCCTAATTTTTTTATTCTTTTTTTAATCCAGTTTTATTGATTTGGCATTTATTTACAAAGCTATAGAACTGTGAGCATATAACCTCATGCCATATCACATGTATGAGCTTCAGTCAGTCCAGACCTGGACCTTGGTTTCCAGACGAGATGTACATACAGAAGGCCACAGACACAGGGACTTCCTCGTCATCTCTTACTGCAAAGAAAATGCTAATCAAAGTCAAAATAAGGGGTCACCTCAGGCTGGTGAGAATGGCCCCTTTCAAAAAGATTGGAGACAAAAGACCTTGTGTAACGCTGGTGGGAAGGCAACTTGGTGCAGCCCCTAAGAGCACTGCGTGGGAGTCCTTCAGCGAGCACTAATGGAAATCCCTGGGAGCAGCCATCCACGCTGGTATTACCCGAAGACTGTGCAAACATGGATGGGGGACCGTGCACCCCATGCACAGGGAGTCAGTCTGGAAGCACTTGTGAGACACGGCGGTGATGAGGGTGGGAGGGACACTACATGAGGAAGGAGGGGCTGCTGTCTCCCAGGGAGGTCGAGGCAAGCAAGGGGTATACCCCCAGCGCCGGCAGACAGTCCAGGGGAGACGAGCAGGGCACTGCATCCGTGGCTGCAGGACACGGGGAACCACTCCATGTCAGCGACTTATCTCTGGGGTGCTGAGGCCTTGGGGTGACTAGGAGAGAGGGCTGCTGAAGCTGCTTTCATTCCAGTATCACTGGAATGAGCCAGAGAGGCCAGAGAGTTCTCTGGGCAATACTCAATTGTCGCCTTTGAGTTCTGTCATTTTACACGGGTGCCTCTGTGCCCATTTCTTGCCGTGTTGTCAGATAGTCGTTTGGAGCGGCTGGTGTACACTCGCGGTCTTAGGGTGAATCACTGGGTAATCACTGTGCAGCGGAAGCTGCTAATGGACACAGATATGAGGCTATCGCATCATCGCTCTAATTTAGACAGTTACGTAATTAGTTTAAAGAGGGATTCGACACTTTGGAAGCTGCATGTGCTCACTCTTGAACCATTATGGGGCAATTTAGCCCATTAATCTGGTAAACAGAATACTCTGAAAGAGTTAAAGTAACCCAGCAATTATCAATACTTCATGAGGAAACAGCCAAAATGAGAAAATGTGACTCATCTGTTTTTATTTTTTTCCTGGGATTTTTTGAGCCATCTGAATGACATACCACTTCCTCACTTCCCTTTATGCTTTGCAACCTGGACAGAAGGAATTATTTCTTGAAACTAGACTGTGGAAGAGAATTGAATTAAACCAAGTATTAATAAGTGGATTGCTTCAGTGGCGTTCATGTTAACGTTTAACATGTACTCCAGCCCCTCTTCCATTGCCTGCACACTTGGTGCTCATTAACCCCGGGACTACACATTCTGGTTAAAAATTTAAAGCAAAATTATTAAACAATTACATAAAACAGCAAACATGGAAATTGGCTACAGCATTTCCCCATGATTTTAAATGACCTGCCGATAAAATCTCCTAAAAACCTAAAAATCATTCATAATGTCCCAAGTGTTTTCTTCTGGGAAGAAAACAAGAAGAAAGAGGAGCAGGGAGGAGAGCTGAATACCACTTTCAGGCACATGTTCATAAAAGCAGCTGCTTAGTTTTTAAAAGCAGTTTTGGGGCAGATAACCGTGAAATGTGGTTTTAATGTTTGAGTATTTATTTAGGGTTCCATACCCATCGATGGAAGGGTTTGTCTCAGTTTCTTTCTGTGAAGGTGCCTCCACAATTTTTCTAGCATCACAAGCTATTACAGTAACACACACACACACACACACACACACACACAGGAACACAGCACAAGTCAGGCTGTGTAGACACGATTCGGTGACAATGGGAACACGCACATCGTTTCTAAATCGGAATGGCTGTCGTTGAGTTTGCCGACATTACCCGTGCTTTCTGCACACTAGTTTGAATTTGTGGCGCAGGTACTACTTACACTGCCTGTCTTCCCTTCTCTGAGGACCTTCCGGGAATACTCTCCCACACTATCAGCACTGATGTCAGTGGGAGTCGTGGGTTTGCCGAGGGCGCAGAATTAAGTTCATTTTAAAGAAATGGTTCAGAAGCTCATTCTGAAATTGCTAAGCTTGAATGAGGGACAATAAAGCACCCAAATGAGAAGCTGGAGACCCATATCTACCTACACAAGTGTGTAAAGGCTGAAGCTCATTTATTTGCTCTGTAAATCTGAATAAAGCTTATAAAAGATCACAGAGGCAGCTCCACAAATACAAAGCTCCAAGCAGCCCGAGTCTCAAGACAGAAAGGCTGCCATGAGCCTGGTGGCGTGCATGGACGCGTCAGCCAGAAAACTCAGATTTTTTTTCACGTTGTCTTTTATAACCAGACAGAAGAATCTCTAGGTATCGCCAAATGGTTTGCATTTTATGGGGGTTAGCAAGCAGAGCGCTGTGAAATGCCATTTACTATTAAATAATTGATTCTACTGCCCAATTCACGCCAATGGATTTGCTTTGGTGAGCGTTCAAGTGTAAGAACTGTGGTTTTGCTTTGGGTATAAACGCTTGAAATAATAAATTCTTAGCAGGTGAGATCTTTTTGGTCTCTCTGGAATGACATGAGCTAAGGAATGATAATGTGTGATAGTTATTTCCAAATGGTGCAAAGAGCAGCATGAAATAGCCCCTAATATAAGTGAAGGGCATACCTAGGCTAATTATGGGATCATCACCCAGGGGACCCCATTAGCTAGTTGGACCTCATTTCTACTGCCAGCAAGTCAATGGAAGAGGAGGTCTAAGACAAGATGGCTTAATCAATCAGTAATAAAAAGGTATTCAGTTCATGAAAAGAATTAGTCTAACTCGGAGATTTCATAGCTGGGTTATAGACCAGCCGGTCCTCACTGTCGTCTTCCTGACACACCATCCAGCAGTGTGTCTACGCACATTGCCAGCTTTTCCAATGAATCACAATAGGGACATAATAGTTACAGGGAACATGGAGAGAAATTGCTGCCAAAAAGAAAATGAAATATCAAGTTTTTGAAATAAAGATTCTTAAGCTTGAGAAACCATCTGTGTATTCTAGAAAAGTCACCCTACCTACCTCACTGGTGGCTAAAAAGAATCTCAACTTGATACTTCATCAAAAAGTGACTATATAATGTGAAGAAAAGAAATGCTTGTGTACTGTTTGGTGGGACTGTGAATCGTTACAGTCGCTATAGACAATCCTAAAAAGAATTTTAAATAGAATTATCATTGGATCCAGCCATCACGTTCTAGGTATTTACCCAACGAATAGGCAAGCACTAACTCAAAAAGATATATGCAGCTCTATGTTCACTACAGCACAATTCACCACACACCCAAGAAGTGCGCCGGGATGGAGGAACGGATAAAGAGGAGGTGGTATATGCACCAAACAGAACACTCTGCAGACATAAAAAGGTGAACTCTTATTTGCAACATGAGTTGACCTTGAGAGGATTATGGTAAGTGAAATAAGTTGAAAGAAGAAAGACAAATACCAGCTGATTTCACGCATATGTCTCATGTAAAGAAAATCAAAAAACAAGCCTTTAGAGTGACAGCAGAATGGCAGTTACCAAGGGGGGAAGTGAGGTGAGACAGAAGGGGCTGCTGGTGGGTGAATGGGCATGTGGTGGTAGAGGAGGTGAGAAAATATGACCTTGGAACCTATAGATTGCTACAAACTAATGTTACCTCAAAATACAACACAATGCAACACAACAAAACAAAACTCCTGGATCTACTGCCGCCCCCCTAGACCCCCCCCACCTCCGCCACCATGTAAAAGAATCTCAATCTGGGAACAGCTTTTCTTTTCCTAGAATCACCCTATCTGATAACAATATACTTTATCAGCAATCTCAACCTTCTGCACCCAGAGAGGGCCCTGCCAGAGTGGGGTATTTCTGGAAGGCTGGCTGGTCATAATCCTCACCCTCCTTTTGTGGACATTCTTTTGAATGTTGTAACGTTTCACACTCTCAGAAGAGGTGGATTTGCTCTTTAACAGCCAAGTTAAGAGAATGTATGGAAAGCCAAAGACGGGTCATCTGTCATCCTGACACCATGACTCTGGATGACTTAGGGCTAAGTGCTCTGTTTTCCTTCCGTCTCAAATTATAATACACTGATTTGCAAAAGTGCACATGTATGTTAGAAAATTTTTAGTCAGTTCTTTGCTGCTGACATCTAAAGGAAAATTCACCAGAATATTGCTTTTTAAAAAGCAGGATTTCTATTAATTTTATTATAAAAGCTAACAACTAGTTTGTTAATTTTTATATTCTCAAATTCTTCTATATTTTTAAATTTTAGCAAATCATATATATATATAGTATGTAATGTATGTAATAATGAAGTTATATATTCTTAATGTTTCTCTGAATAGTTGTCCTTACTGTAACTTATCTAGATATAAAATTTAATAGAAATACTTTAAGTATGATTTATAATAAGTTGTTTGTATCTGTGAAAGGATGATTGTGCTTCAATGCATTAAATTTTTTTATTCTTCAAAACAAGGCTCACCTCTGATTTTCACAAGATTGGTTTGCCAACCCACCTCCTCCTGAGCCACCACACTCATGCTTGATGGAGCCTGACATTCTTAGAAGGAGTTTGTTATGAGACAAACGTGTCTCTTCATCCACCATCATTGAAACCAAAGGCAAGAATCTCAAATTTGTTTATATTATCCCACACCAGCTACTTCCATGGAGCACAGCCCACTCTTTAATTTTCCAGACTTGAAAATTCACGTGTAGGTCATAATCAAACCACTGCACCTGCTGTAAGAAGTTCCCATGTGGGTTGTGACCCACACGTTGAACTTCCAAGCAGGGTCAAAATCCAGAACAAGCAAGGACACATTCAAAAGTGGCCCATGGCGCTGTGCTTGAGTCCTGGACTGTACTAAAAACTTAGTTCTCTGTTTTTCCCCCTGCTTTCAACTAAACCGAACCCTACACACGCCACCATCATTTGGTGAAGATCTTATAATCAGAGCAGCTTTCCTGCTCAGGCTCATCTGATGGTGGCGCTTGTTCTGCCTCTCCGGCAATACAGCCTGCAATCGCTTTGAAAACGGTGCAAAGGAAGTGCTTTCCATTAACTTCCAATTTATTCCTTTCCTATTGCGATCCTAAAATGAGCAAAAGGAATGTTAAGAACAGAATTTTAATGTAATTCAGTTGAAAAGGTTTGTTCCTCTGACAAAATCATGCTGCTGGGTAACATTCATTTTATTAAAAGGGAATCTGTCAAAAAAGAAAAGCAATTCAAGCTACAGGAGAACTAAGCTTTATGTATAAGATCCATTCCAGAAAAGTTGTATGGAAAATATTTGTGCATTGAATCATTTTTTTCTACTGACTTTTATTATAACTTTAGAGGTGTGCTCTGACAGAAAATACTTTTTGCTTCAGCACATCATTGGGAAAATCACACTAAGGAACTCATATTCATTTCCGGGGATAGTCTGCATTTGTCAACCTGCCAGCTTTGTACATCAAATTTCCCCTTATGGTTTGTGCAACATTTGCTGAGAAACAAGTAATTGAGCGTGATTGCACACATGCATTCATGGCAAGGTACACGCACCATAAATGTACGATGCACTGTCCACGTACAATGGCTAAAGCTCATGTCACTCCTATTGACCTCCCCGATGGTTCTGATAGAGACCTCACCTGGGCCAGGACTCCACGGAGCTAGTAGAATATACCAGCTGGACATGAGTCTCATATTTTCCCAAATGCTTTCAGAGCTAGTAGCAATTCCTGATTTGCATTTAGCGGTCAGGTTCTTGGCAAGGGTAGTTCGGATTCTCCAATAACTGATCATAAAAAAGTTAACCCTTCCATTTGAGAAGAACAAAGTGGCAGGGCTGATGTGCTCAGCCAGGGCCTTTGTACCATTCTTAACACTGCTTGATCCCATGAGTCAATGTAAACTCCAAGAATTTATGCCCCAAATGAAGTTGCTAGCATGTTTTTCAAAACATTTGCTGCTAACATAGTAGGTCTGTATGGAGTAGAGTGTTAGGCAGAGGTAGATTTTCTGTGAGGCCAATGAAGCTTTAGGGCTTCTCACGTGGATGGGTCCCTCCCAAGTCTAACTTCCTCTCTTGTTGTGTTGCCTTCTCTTTCAGAAAGAGATCCAAAAATAACAGAAGCTCCAGGCCCCCCAAAACCTGGATTCCACCTGCCTTTAAGATCACAGCATGATATTTTAGAGTACCTGATTACAGCACAGTAATTATAATCAGAGAGAATTTTGAGCTACTTACTCAAAAAAGGTGGTCCATCCAGTTTCATCGCTTTTAGTGGCTAACAGGCCGCTGTTGCCGTGGTAAGTGAACAAAACTAACTCGAGGCCCTGGGCCGTCATACTTTTCAAACATCCATTGGTGCCAATGGTCAACCATATCACTTGGTTATCTGGAGACACCACCCGGACTGGCATCCGATTCGGGTCCCGCCGAATCCGAAGGGTGTTGCCGTTGCTGTCTGTCACGGCTGTGATGTCGTTGTCATTGCTGTAGCTGAAGTTGTACAGGTAGTCCCCGGTCACCAGGCTCACCGTGTACTGGTGAGTGCCGTTGATGTCGAAGATATAGAGCTCCTGGTCCGTCGGAGAGGCCACTTCATAGAAGTTCATCGAGCTCAGCAGAGGCTTGTTCTTGGACACGGCCCGGATGCGGATATTTCCCAGGTCCGCGATGTACAGCGTCCCGTCAGGAGAGGCGGCCAGGGAGGACGGGGCGTTCAGCTTGGCATCTTTGGCATAGCCGTCTCCGGTCTGGTAGCAGTCACAGTTGGCATCGTTCTTGCAGTCACACTCCGAGGGTATCCCCGCCACCAGGGAGATCTCCCCGTCGGTGGTCACCTGCCTTATGCGGTTTATTTTCTTTTCATCGGTCTCCGTGATGTACAGGACCCCGCTGTAGGACACCGCGATGGCAGTGGCTGATTCCAGGGTGGTCTGAACCGCGTGCTTCCCCACGGAATATTCCACCCCTGGCACCTGGCAGTGCATGGGCCGGCCAGCAGCGACGCGGACCTGGCGGTTTTCAGTGATCTGTAAAACCACATTATTATCCAGGACGTAAATGGAGTTATCCATCGGGTTAATGGCCAGGTCAGTGGGCCACTCCAGACGCACCTTAATAAAACAGAAATGTTCGGTGAGTCAGAGACTGCGCTGCAGTTAATTCGCCAAAAGAGTAAATTGGACCACTTGGCGAAATTACCCTTAATTTGATAAATGGGCTTAAAATTGTTTTTTGAATAGGTACTTATAAACTCAGAAGTTTTGAGTGGAGACAAATGGAGGAAATAATAAAATGACATTTGATTTAAAAATCCAGCTCATTGAAAGGTTTGCAGGCTAGAGTCAAACAGCGGCTGAACCACATGAGTTAGGAGCCATCACGTGATGGGAACACCTCGGCAGAGCAGCCACCGACTGTCGGGGCTTCCGAGGATGCGGACAGACCAGCCTGCAGCTGTGTCTTCAGTCAGGTCCGTGGAGAAGCGGCTAATTCTAAACACAGGACCCTGAGACTAATCATAATGAGTTCCCTTTACTTTGGAAGAAGCACCTACAATAGAAAGATTAGAGATTTTTAAGCTGCTTTGTTCTTTTTTTGGAATATCTGTATGCTGCTACTAACTGGTATGACAAATTTTTATGACAAATGTTTCACATCTCCTCATGATAATTGTTCGGTAGCTCCTTGAATCCATCAAAGGCAGAATGATAGAAGGTTTTATCAGCTCCTAGCATTCGTTTAAATAGAGCAGCTTTATCAACAGCAACCCCCACACATGAACACAGGTGGATTCATGCAGGTGAATGAGCAGCAGCACAGCCTCTGCCGGAGCCAACGGAGTCACTTTGAGAAAAAAACAAAGAGCCCGACAGGGGACGCCAGCTACCTGGCTGATGTGCATGCTGGTGTCGCAGGTCAAAGGTCGGGCTGAGGTCAGGTCGTTGGAGCCCAAGAGAGTCGATATGATTCCATTCTGATCGACTTTCCTGATCATGGTGCCATCCACAAAGTAGATTAATCCATTCTTATCAATCGCCATTCCTGTAGCCAAGAGAAGCGCGTGTTACGCCTTTTTCAAAAATGATTACTTTTGATTCAACTCTTAGTACTGCCATGAAACTCAGTTTTCGACTCCACTGAGAAGGTGGGCGAGAGGCAGCTGGTCGGACTACAGATGGCAAACACCTCAGCAAATTCCCCAAAGGAGGCATTTCCAGTACAAATAAATGCAATACGGAAGAAAGAAGCCATGTTTTGTAGACTCGCCTCTTGGTATCTGAATCCCATAGTCAGTACCGTGTTTGAAAAGTAAAATGCTAATGTGTCTACAATGTTCTTGTCTCTAAATGATAGAAACAGGTCAAATTCTGTTACACTGAACTTAGAGTGACTATATTCTAACAAAAACCAGAGCTAAGCCAAGTTTTGTTGACCTTGTTACAATGAAATTTCTATTATGAATAATTCAGTACAACAAATACTTTTTTCCTAGTCCTTGTTCACATAATAGTTACTAGCTGTCATGAAAAAAGAAAGCCCTAACCCAAAAAAGCACTGTAATGAAAGGCCTACCCCATGAGCAAGGAGTCAGCCCTGACTGGCGTAGAAGCTACAGACCTTTTAGCACATAGAATTTTAGCCCTTGTTACCTCCAGAAATTCCTCCCAGCAAGCATTTTTTCCCATGGCATAGAAACAAAAGTTTAATAGCTCCAAACTGGGCGAGGGCTAATAGGGTTGCTTAGTGATGGTTTTTAAAGAGGCCTGGGACTCATTCATGACAAAGAAATTCCAGGACAATGAAAGAATTTGGACGCTTCCTTGAAGTTGAACAGAATGTGACCTGAATCCCTTATAGAGGAGTTGCTTTATTCTTGGAAAAGAAAAAAAAAAAAATGGTATGATAATAAGACATGCCAAACACCTAATATTTACTGTAAAATCACGTTAGGATTCTAGCAGCTTCATGCTAAATGGCTTTTTAAAACACAGGAAGTGAAACAGCTTTTCCGGAACACGGTGGAGGGTAAAACGTCAGACTCAGCATTAAATAGAATCAGGCACTAACTCGATTGTGTGTGTGTCTCTCTCTCTTTTTTAATAAAAAGAAATGCTCAAATTGATAAATGCAAGTACCTTTGGGACTCATGAGTGTTGCTTCCACTGCCTTCCCTCCGTCCCCACATCTGGCTTCATCAAACGGAAGGCACTGCTCCCCGGTCCCCGCAATCACTTCGGCATTTTTGGTTAAGTCTTTTGCACCCGTCAGTGACTTTGGGCGATAAATCCTGCGGGTGTTCGTGTCAGAAACATACAGATCTCCTGTGACTGGGTCAGTTGCAAGGTAGTATCTGTGGGCTGGGTTGCTGCTGTAAAGACAGATCATACATGGACATCACGAGAGAGTTGAAAACACCGAGAGAAATGGAAGCCAAATAAAAAAGATCATGGGACATTTGACTGTGGATGGAAATCTGTCATCAAAGGCTGGAGAATGGACAGAAGAGTCAGAAAGCCTCGAGAGACGGTGTCACTGGTGGCGATTTCGGGTCTGTCCCTGGCCCTGCTGTCCTGACACTAAGGACTCAACAATTTACTAGTTGTCATCTTTGAAGTAATTCCCATCAGAAGGCAAATATGCCACTCACCCAAAACAAAGAAGCAGGTGCTTCTACACCTATTTGGCTTGAAGCAGGCCACTAATAAATTGCACTTGAGTGATAGCCAAAGGCTTACTCTGGGAGGTGTCTACATCACATTCTCCCACAACTGCTTTCACCGTCCCCTCATCACAGGGAATTCTCCTGTTTCCTACAAAGCCAAATCAAACCAACACCTGCTCCTGAAAAAATGCAGCACCGGGTCTGTCTTGGTAGCATTTATCACAATCCAGAAAGGTAATTTGATGCAGTTAGAGTGATTGTCCCGAGTGATGGGGTTAAACATTAAAATGAGGTATTCAAGTGCAGGCGCTGTCTCCGTTGGTGGCCTAGTGCTGTGAGTCAGAATAGATCCACCAGTTTTATTTTTAGTTTGTAAATTAGGCTGCTCTCAAACCTGTCTATGAATTTGGTGAGATACAGACATTTGTTCATAAAATGTAGTGCCTTGATTTTATAAATATAAAGTAATGCAAATGTAAAACGCTTTATGTCCCATTACTGAAAATGGGAAATGTAAAAAAATAAGCCCAACATTAGCAGGGAAAGGACAAATGATGGTGGAATTACAAACTTGATCTCCTTACAGACACTCTCTACCATTTTACGCTACTATGTATTTCATACTACATGCAAGTATCACCTTCTGGAAAAAAAAAAAAACAACAAAGGAGTTTACATGATAAGGTGAGTCCACAAAGAAGTGAACTACAGGAATCAATCCGATCACTACCCCCCAACACCCCATACACACATGAATAATTATATGCTTGTTTCTGCTTACTTTGTATGTGAATTCTAAAATCTGTAGCATGAATCTAACTAAGGGAAAATACCCTGGTTACTAGTGAAGGTGTAATGAACGAGTTCTTACTATGTAATGCTCTTCCTCTGAAGAGGTAAGCAGATGTTCTTCACTTTCCTGGCCAAAGAATAGGTTCTGTTTCCACCAGGGTTTCTCACCACGGTGGAGGGGACAGAGGTGACATGTGGAGGGGCAGGGACCTTCGGGGGCTCTCCCAGCTTCTATGGCTGTGATGATGCTGACAGATACTGAGACCACGAAGGCCTGAATCCCTTCAGTTTTGGGGTCTCCTTCCTAGTGTTTGATCCCTTTTAGTGACAAGAGGCAGACCAGAGTAAGTGAGGGTGCAGACACATGTGAAAGGGTGTAAGTGATACAAAGAACTATGTGGAATAAACGCATTTCAGGACTGCTGGGTTATACCACATGCTCAGCTTGCTGAGTGTCACTGTCTCATTATTATCAGCTGATGCCTGAAATTTTAAATGGAGCAAGACATAATGTGTTCCTGAATGTGGTGCTTTATTACTGTGTCAAGTGCAAAGTTACATATCCCAATATACTATTCAGAACTGTTTTATAGAGGTTTGTTCTTCTACAAACGACTCGATATCACAGGGGGTGGGGTACAGGGAGTTGGTGGCAGAGCTCTAGTTGAAAGACATGGCATTGGAGAGCCTTTGCCAGTCCTTCCTAGCTAGTTTTCCACAGCGTCCCTCATTTTGGCAATGAGCCGACAGACTTTGGCACTGTCCACCTGCTAGGTGGACTCTGGCTGCAAGACACAAGTTTTCTTGGTACACACGTAATGGCCATTCAAGTCACTAGTGTTGCCAATACTTGCATCGGTTTTATCCTAGTGAGCGAGTAAGGGAAGGCCCAAAGCTGAGCTTCTATTTCCTACTTCCTGTCTGTAGCTTCTCCTTCCCTGAAGACAGAGAAACCCAAAGCCACACCTGTCAATGCTTTGAAAAATGTCTGCCAAATGAGAGCTCTATCTTGCACACAACTTGAGAATTTGTCCAGCAGCACGGAGGTGGTGTGTGTGCACCAGGAGACTCGCTTTGGAGACACTCCCACAGATGGGGTCCGAGGACAGGATAGCTCCCTGCCGTGTGGCCTCACCACACAAGTCACATCCCAGCCTCTTCTGATAAGAGGGGAAAGTCCCAAAGTCCAGAAAGTCAAAAAAGCGAGTGTGGAAATTTCTGGTTGACAGAGAAGCATCTGCGCAGGGACTGGGTGCGAGGACGCCACTCAAGGGAGCATCCTGACAGGTCAGCTGGAACTTGCGCTCAGCTCCCTGGAAAGGCAGCCCTCAAGAGGCAGGGTGGCGGGAAGGTGGGGCTCACAAAACAAATGGTTTGGGGGAACTGCTCAGCAGGAGCTGAACTCAATTCTTAGGTGATTGAGATTTTCATTTCAGAAAAGTTTAAAATAATAGTAAGATGGGGGCTAACAGCAGAATTCAAGAAGCTGAGCTCAGGAGAGGAAGCTCTTTATAAACTGTGCCTTGATTTGTGACTCATCCTGGATTTCCCAGACCTTCCCAGTGTCAGGCATCTTCTCTATGGTCTCAATCGGGTTGTGGAGACCAGATGGCTCATTTCTTTGGTCCTAATTCAACTTTCTTAGGCTAAAGAAATACTCTTTAGGAACATGCTCCATTACCAGCACTTGAATCTTATCTGCTGAAAATTATGTCCTAACCCTAGGAATATGGAACATTTGAAGAAGAACAGAAATTACATTTAATGTATAAAAGTTAAGTTGCCTATTTTCTGGCCACCAAGGCTTTGTATTATTGCAAGCAGGGCTTTGGAATATGGTATTTTTGTGCCTGCTTGACTTTTAGCTCTTTATCTAAGAAGTGCAGAATCTAGTCTTTGCAATTTTGGGTCTACACTTTAATTGACTCAAAATCACAGACCTGTGATTGACACTTTCTTTGATCCTTTAATTGGTGATATAAAACTCACAAAGTTGACTTTTAGTCCTCCATGTTTAAATGCCTCTTGGCTAGTATTAATTAATTTAAGTTTCTTTATTTTGGAAGTTTAAAGAAATGGAATGGGGATGAGCTAAAATCTACTATTTCCAAAAAGGGTTTGTTGGCAAACTAATGCTATACACATCATAGGGGGAAATGGTTAGCATCACTAAGAGACATTTTAAGCATTCCAGAAGCTTCCAGTTATGTCAAAAAAATTTAGTACGTTGGCTGAGTAGTAGTTATGGCTTTTATTTGACATAGTATCCTGGCAGTACTTATAAATATGGTATAACAAGATACTCTTATTTATTTTGTCTTTTAACATTTTATTAATGATACCCCCCCATTAGCCCAATTAATGATACTGCCGATAACATATGAAACATGGAAGACCATGTGCTTTTTGTATTTTATTTGATTGTTAACAACTGCCAATACTGTTCATTTTTTGTAGATTTAGACACATTTGTCAGTTTCTCTTTTTCTTTATCATCTATTCCTCTAACAACTTCTACGTTAGCTGTGGAAGTGCAGCTACAAAGAAAGCAAGATAGGATCCTATGAAAAGCCTATGAGGATGATAAAGGTTGGAAAATAGGAAGAGGCATGAGAAAAGAATTGCAATTTTTATTCTTAATGAAGACACTCCAGTAAGCTGAAATATCTTGCTCTTGTTAAGTCAATTTTGAATAATTAATTATCAAGCAAACAAAACCCCTAACTCTGTCAATAATTTTCTCATCCATTTGATGACTTTGGCTCAAGACCTTGAACTCCAGACCTCTGGCTCCTCCTGTTCTTTGTCATTCACCTACTGTGTACGTGTTCTCTGCCTTCCTTTGTCTTAGGGGTTGACTTCCTTCCTTGCTGGCCACACTATTTAGGTACATAGCATCACGGCCTTTATTGCAACAACTTTCTAGCTCATCTCCAAGGCTCCTGGAACATGGTTACCAGCTCGATCTTGTTCCAATCAGGAAATGATTGCCCACAGTCCTGTAGGATGGCAGAGTAATTCCTCAGGGCATGAAAGGTCCCCACGGTCTCACCCTCTGCTGCCTCTCTGCCTCTGTCTCCACTGTCACCCACCAGATCCCCTGCCCACGTAGGTGATTCCTGCTCACCTTTCTCAGACTCAGTGACTGTGCTTGCTCCTCTGTTCTTTTTCCGTGACTACCCTCTGTTCCTCTTCTTAAGTAGACTGCATTTTTAGATCTAGGTCAAACATCTATCCCATCAAACAACTTTTCTTACTACCCTGCCATCTCCCAGTGCTCTCTCCTTCTAGAGAATTACTCAACAACAGTGTGAGTCGTGGAGATGATCAAGTGTCAAAGCACACTGGTCATATTATTTGTTTTGTTTCAGATAATCCGCCGGTGAGTTCTGACATGATGTACTTTGTCTTATACCACCATCAGTCACAGTGCTACTAGCAAAAGAGAAGCGACCAGCTAACAGAGTTAATAATGGTGAACATCAATATAAAACCCAGTGTATTTCACATGCAGGGCACATACGGGAAATGGAATCCAAATTTAGCCACATAACACAGAGGAGGGAGGTGGAAATGTCATGAGAGAAGAATGACAGGAGTATCACCACCAAACACAAGTCCTTAATGTGTTCATATTACACAGTATTGTTGATATTAATGTGGCTCTAACCTCCAACAGATTTTTTTCACAGATAGACTTGAGCTTATAAAATAGAGAAATTATAGACTCTAGCTTATAAAATAGAGAAATTATAGTTCTGTGTTATTTGCCCAATTATTATGAAATAAACCTAACTTTCTGCATACAGGGATTTACACTGGCTGTGTGGTGTAGGGGAAAGGACACACTTTTTAGAGTGGTTCAAATCTCAGCTCCCCTTTCTTAGTTACGTATGGTAGGGAGATACAGAACCTCCTCGAGCCTCACTCACCTCCTCTGTTAGCCTGAAGAACTGTCGTGTGGATCTGCAAGAACGTATCTCAAATATCTAGCACTGCACCTGGCTGTGGTAGAGGCAGCGTGTCTGAAGGTAGCGGCTTGGGTGGCTTGCTCTGTATCACCTCCGGCCCTGTTGGTTAGTCGGGACACATACCTCCTGGCCTTTTGTATTTCTCCCAGTTACCAAGAAAGCAAGGCCAAAAAACATTTTGATATTCTGCTGTGCTTTCTCATCACAGAGCTTTGCATGCTTAGTCATCTGGAGAAATTTAGTGTTCAGCTTAGCGTGTGACTGAGCTGCGAGCTGAGAGTAAGTGACTAGGGGATTTCAGGAAGAGGATATGGGACCAGGTCCGGTCATGTTGACAGGCAACAGCCACGCGTCTCTCAGTAGAAGTTCGGTTTTACTAGTTATCAATCTCTACATGACAGTTTAAATGGGTTATGGTGACTTTCATCTCAAGGATGTCCCTAAAACATCATTCATTTTTCTATCTGAAGTAATTTCATCATGTATTTGAATGGCCAGATTAGATCTAGCATGTTGACACGGCTTGCTTTTTTCCTAGCTTCATCCCTCCCCCCTACATTGCTGTCCCAAGGGAAGTTTTTAGTTAAAAGTGCCCACACATAAGCGTCTACTCTCTGTGTCCAGTTAAGTGCACACAGCACTGAGGAGATGAAAAACTTTGGAGCTGACATATTTGCTTCAACTATATTCATCCTTAGCTTTGCAGAAAGCCTTTTCTTCCAAAATAGTAATGTCAGTGAAAACATCACTTCTTGAAAAGTGAGACTTATAACTCTCTCAACTTAGGAAACTAGAAACTGTAGGTGGCGAGGAATTTACTAGGCACTTAACAAAGCTCCAGCCCTTAACAAAGCTCCATCTTCCTATGCGGGATATCTTTCCAAGCCCAGCGAGGATGTGGGCAGCATCTTCACATGATCTTATACATGAAAAAACTTGCCAAAGTAAAATAGTTGTAGATCTTTTCTCTTAAAGAATTGAAGTCCCTCAATTGGGCATTAAATCAGGATGTGATCAGGGTAACAAACTAAAATCTCCTTAAATTTTCCTACAGTACTTTGAAGTTCTGTTCAATATGGCTTAGCTTATGTGAGTCAGTAATTGGAATATGGAAATATCTTTTGTTATGCAGACACATTCATTATAATATTTTTTTCTAATAAAATTAATTTTTAACCAACTGGAAACTATTTTTTCAAATGATGTTGCATAATATAATTTGCAATCTATTGCATAGTAATAGCTCATTTAAGCAGTTTGATTACTTTGATGTTCTGTGATACTGTGTTTCCTCTCTCATGAAATGTTCTTAGAAAACAATGCCAGAAATTCACATGGAAATGCAAAGAGGACATCTGAAAATATACCAGAACCTTTACTCACAATGCTTACCTATGTCTAAAATCTTTATTTCTTGGTGGAAGCAGATAAAAAAGGTGAAAAAGAAAGCACAGTTAGAAAAAGTCTTTAAAATATGAGTTGAATACTGAGAGTTCAATTATTTATATGGAAAATCACCAATGTAAGCAGAAATAACACTGGAAATAAATTGCATAGGCCAAGACTTACCAAATAATTTACAGAATAGGATGATTTTGAGAATAATGCTTAAATGAGCAAAATAAAGACAACAATTTATTACTTTATTGACATTTTAGCTAATGGGATAACTCAAACTGAAGCTCCAACACTCTAGTTGCAAGTTACAACCTGAGTTTGTTGACTGTTATGTCCTGTTATTGCTGGAAAACATTTTTTTGGCCTCAATTTCAACCACCGTGAAATGAAAGAATAACAACATATATCACAAGAATATTCTAAGATGGCTAAAGGGACTTATTCTACCAGAACACGGAGAATTCATTAGAATCAGTGAGACATTTTCTGTATGTGACAACTTTATAGTCTTTTATACACTTATGCTACCACATATGTGTGTGGTGTCTTGACTAACTCACAGGAATCTAACTTTTTTCTAGGGAGAATTTTAAACAGTGGGAAGGTATGTGTAATTAAATAGGTTAGTACATTCAATTCAAGGTGTCCAAAATAAAAGCATGATTAGCTTCGATGAAAATCCCAGATTCAGGAAAGACATACCTTAGTTCTAAAACGCTGGTTACGTTTCCAGAAGGGAATATGCGCCGAACATAGTTGAAATCCCCTACGTACAGGCTGCCATCGATGCCACAAGCTAACGCCACCGGGGCCAGGAGTTTATTACCATCAGCCTGGCCATTGCAACTGGGGCACGAGATACTGCGCCTGCGTCCATTGCCCATGATGCTGCTGACCACGGGAGGCTGTTGGGAGATGAACTGATTCTCCCCATTTCCTTTGTACAGGATTCCTAAAGGAAGTAAAATGCATTTTCCTTGTCATATGAAGTGTAAAGAAGACAAGAAACATTCACTATAGATCTAACTAGAATTCAGTGCCTTTTAGATTTGGACTGGGAAAACTTTCATTTCAAGTTCTATTGGAAAGAACTCCATTCAATGAGCGAGTGTAAAATATTATATGACAAAATACCTAGGATATATATCCCCAAATGCTGTTTGTTATGGATTTAAAGAGAGTTTGGTGGATCCAGAAAGAAAGGGCTAGCAAGAAAAATTAAAACCCCAAGTTCTCAATGTCAGTGGTTCTTAAACTTGGCTACACATTGGAACTGACTGAAGAGCTTTAAAAAAAATACATATTGTTGGATCCGGAAAGTCTGATCTGATAAGGGTGTGCCTGGTCATTGAGATTTTTCACAACTCTTCAGGGGATCTTTTCATGCAACCAAGTTTGAGAACTAGGCTCTACAAAATGTTCTTTAGGGAATAACACATTTGCCTAATTGTTAACTGATGTTGAAAATATTGTATAGTAATTTAATTAATAAAAATAAACACCATGCATGCATATTTCTTCCTGATGAGTTTATCAATGATTTTTAAAAAGTAAAAGAAGCTTTCTGAAAACCAAGTTAGAAACTATATGTCAAGCCTCTGATATCCTACTTGACTGTAAAAAATCTTATAGTCTCATCTGATAGATGACAATATAGACAAGCAAGTATTCAAAATTTCAAAAGTAAAAATACTGTGTGGAAAGGCAACTGATTTAAAGTGAACACAGCTTTAGGCATGAAAGTGCTAATAATTTTAAGAAGACAAAATGCTAGTGTGTTCTTTTTTTGCTGGAAATCTGAGAAAAAAATTCCAAGTGAGTATTTACTATTTTCAGAGTTAGAAGATCTGATTTTGTTCATTGCCATTATCATATATAGACCAGTGGTTCCATTTTGGTTGACTGTGCACTGGATCATTATCTGCTACTGGCCCATACCTGTTTATGACACTTCACATTGTGCTATTGTTTGCATAGCCACCTGCACTTTCATTTTGGAGCAGTACATATAATACTTATTGAACATGCTCTATTTTAAAGCAGTTCTTTGGCCAATGCTTATACTTTTATAAGCAGATATACTATTAAAAGAAGCAATCCTATGAAAGAACAAACAGGAAACTTGAGAAAGTAGGTTTTCCTCCCACCTTGGGATAATTTTAGTGAAGAAGAGAGTGGAATAATTACGTTCCCCTTATAGCACAGCCCATTTTAGGTGGGTTCTATGATTGCGTTTTTAACGCCCTGCTATTTGGGTGATGTAATAATCACAGCAAATTTACATAAGGAAATCAGGAAAAGTAAAACAGGTTTATTCAAATTTTTAAAAATAATCTAAATAAGGATGGATCAAAACAACAGATGAAATAAATTTTGCCTTGAATATTCAAAGAATACCGTAATGATCCCTAAGAGCCTTCTTTCTGTGATTACGTTATTTGACAATTATGGGACTATAATTTTCTATAAGAGCTAGTTCTGTAATTTTCATCAGAAGAATCCTACAAGTCAGCCTACTGCTCCTGATTTATTCCGTCATTACTTTGAACGATTGGTCCTTCATGATTCTCCTCTATTATGACAGAATAGAAAGATGAACATCAGAATATTTATTTCCATGTTTCAGGATGCCTACACAAACACCTGTCACTGTCTACATTTTTGCCTTCTCTTGCCTCTTAATATATTTTCATAGCTCATCCACCTTGTCAGGATTACAAATCACTTTGTTTATTCAATTAGACGCCTGTCACTTCGAAAAGCCACTACCTGTCAACCTGTTCTTGGATAAGATTTGAAATCGCAATAATTTTACTCTGAGAATTAGGTTACCGCACATAAAAAAAACCACACACACATAGAGTTCATACTTCATAACATTGTTGGAGGGCAGAATTTTGGGTAGTCCAGCTTTTATATTTGACGCGATATCTTAAAAAAAGGTAACTATATGTTATTCTGGTTGGGTGTGTTTATTTTTATTATAAACACATATCTAGAATATCTGTGAGTTTCCTGATCCATGTGAATGCGTAGTGAATAGGGTCGTCATCGGGTGCTGAGTTACAGAGGTATGGCTTTCCTGGAGCACAGTCTCTGCTTGAGCTTCTACTACTGCTTGATAATCTCTTGGGTGGAATGCTGGGGTAACTGCCTGAACTTATCCTATATCCTCACAGTAACCAAATGCACCTAGAGAGGCTTTGCTTGTAAAGAATTTCTCAAAGAATACAGCAATACGTCAAACCATGTGACAAGGAATTGAAAGAAATTTAATCAAGAGTGCCACCAGCATGGCTGGCACATGGCTTTGCCTTTTGAAAGCCCTGCCTTTTGTCAGCACTGTGCAGGCGGAAACTCACTGAGGATTGGCGGGACACATGAGTTCCCTCTTGGGGGGCAGGCCCCCCTCCCTCAATGTATGTGCTGCCTGGGGCAGCGTCCTGGCTCTGCTCCCAGCCTCCTGGGGTACAAACTGCGCTGGGCCATCGGATGCCCAGGACAGCACTGGGACGGGAGGAGAGCTCAGCGCTTACAACCAAGGAAAGGCATGAAGAGTTTTCTTTTTTTTTTTTTCTGACTACTGATTTTGCTCAGTTAGAATTTCTCCAAGAATTCTTCTCATCTAGAAGTAAGGCACCCACATTTTCTAGCACTGACCTGGAAACCACCTTAGATTTGGAATCACAGGAAATTTAAGTGTGTTCCCTCCAACTCCCATAATTTTTTTTTTTTTAACAAGTATGGGCATCAAAGCGACGTTAATCTGAAAAAGTGACGGATGACAGCTAAACATTTGATCATACTGCAGTCAGCTGGTGGTCTGCACCGCCCCACAAACCTCTACCATGTCAAAATCTACATCCCGTCACCAGGATGGAGAAGTCTCCTCACTGACTATTTGAAAGGAGATTAGAAGTTCTACTGAAAATGTTTATAGCAGGGGCTCGAGTAAGTTCCCTCAGAGTTCTGCTTTTCCGGCAGAAAATCTTTAAATGACCTGTGGGCAGAATCTTAGAAATTCAGTAAAAGAAAATGGAATGTGTTTAATATAAAAAATATTCTTTATGAGATTAAGCAGGTCACATATTGCCAAGTAGTTATGTCTTTTTGTTTCTACTTATTTGAAAAATGTCTTTCCTTATTTGAAATATGCTTTTTCAGAGCATTTTACTTAGAGGATAAAGACAACTACTCTTGATTCCTCTTTGAATCAGATAATTCATTAATTTTCTCCAAATACTCTGAGTCAACGAATAGTATACATAACCCAATTTGCGTGGGAGGATAATTTACTTCTCAAGTACAATCTAAGAAGAACTGAAAAAAGTAAATCTAAATATTCAGTGAGAACTGAGTAGGATTAAGATCTATTGGATATATCTGGTAAAGACACATAGAATTTTATTTTTTTAAAGATTTATTTATTTATGTGTATAAGAGCTGGGATATAGGCCAGAGGTTTGAGGGGCAAGAGGATTCACCAGAGACAGAGTGGGGAATGGAAGAGGCACGTCGACTGAAATACACTGCTGAGGGGAGCAGCGGGAGAGACAGGAGAGGTCTGCTGCACCATGTGGGTAGCTCCCTGGCCGGCTGGGGGATTGAACTGGTGCTGCAATGGCTGCAGACAGCTTCATTGGTTGTGTATTAACCCCTTGCGCCACCAGGGAGTTCCCCTGGAGTTTTTTTTTTTAAAGACCATCTTCCCTCCATTTCTGGAGAGCCTTTCTTTCCAATGTAGTTTGTATCAATCACTGACTCAGTGTAAAGTGAGACCAGTGCAGATGAATCGGTGGTGAAAATGTCCACAGAGCAATGTATTGAACACTAGTAGTTTTTATTTCCAGTCTTTGCAATCTTTAAAATATACATACATGTGTGTTTTCCTACTAATTCTCATCCTACAACATGTAGAGGATAAAAAGTGACTGTGATCTTATTGGTCTGAAGCAAATACTGTAGCTGTGAACAAGACCTTACCGTTCTGAACATCCAGGACGTGATGTTTATCTAAAGTCCAACCACCCATGTTGGATGCATCCAGTTCATAGCCTTGCAAAATGGCGGTCCTCTTTTCCCACAGGGTCAGGTCCAAACACGACTCATACTCGTATCCGACGGACACTGGAATCAAAACAAATCCCAGTTCACCTTCTCAATGACAGGCGGAAATGCAACTCATTCTATTACTGTTTTTTTCACAATTGGGTTCTGAGATTATATGGCCACATATTTTTGAAGTTGAGTTTTTAATGTAAGAGGATTTGATCTTATAAAAGACATTTTTTTCCTAAAAAATAAAAGATGTCCAATTGCTATTTTTCTACGACTTGAAAAGTAGTGTTTTGCCTCCATAGCGCTCTTGGGATTCACAGCCCAACGAGAGGTTCAGAATGAGCAACTGGGCAAGCTGTGAGAACAGTCCAATCAGCCCCAAATGGTGACTAGGTGTTAGCAACTAAAACTAATGTTTGCCAGCTAACTAATTAGAGCTATTTAGTTTCTAAGTGTATTGAGTTGTGGAAAATATTTATGACAAGCAAGATTCAATAAGCAAAAAAGATAGTCAGATTATGACATTATATTCACATGTTATTATGAGGAATAAAGAATAAAAGTAGTGGTAAATGTACGTGAAGGATCACAAAAGAAAAACTTCATAGATGACAGTGAAACGTGAATTTTAAAATTTAGAACAAAGTGAAGGGAGAAGTAGCAATTATCTGATTGATTTGAATTAATTCACATCCAAATTATATATTAGACTCGCAATAAATGGCTTTTATATTTTCAGGTAAAAAAATAATAGAAAAGAAACCATGTTATTCTTCAGCTTTTGATGTTCTGAGCCTTAGCGTGAAGCTACACTATATATATCTCGACGTGTCAGATCCTGATTGCAGTGTCCAGCCATTCAGTGAAATAACTGGCTTGACTGATGTTTTAAGAATATCCTTCCATTGAATTGACAGGTCCTTCTAGTCAAAAGAACTGAAATAATTCTGGATACAAAGGCTGTCTGAGCTCTGTTGAAATATCATAATGAATTGGAACTACATTAATTCTTAGTGAAAACAAACCACAAAACTAGGATAAGGAAGAAAGGAGAAGGAAATCCAACAGGATAGAAGAAAATGTAAAATGGATATAATAAGGAAAAAAGAAACATAAAAAAAGGATCGACAACCTGAAATCTCAGAACATTCTTATAAGATGTAATTTCAGCCAGAAAAATGGCTATTTTCTCTTTCTTATCACACAGAATACATTCCTTTTCTCCCTGGGACATCTGAACCAACCAGCTTGTAACTTCCCTAGGACAGCCTCACTGCCTTCCTCTCCAGCGAGCCACGGACTTCCAAGGATTACAATTAATTTTATGTTGAATTTTATGTTGGTAATTTTATGTCAGCCCTTTTAATGCATTTGTATAGAGCTTACCAACAGCTTCAGACAGACCATACACCTTCTGATTATACGCATCTGTTTTATCCCATATGAAAGTGTAGGCCAAGTTCGGGGAGGCGGGAAACCACTTCTGGAAGAGTCTTCCTACCACAGCAACCATGAGGTGAACCTTCATTAAGTTAAACGGTATCACCGACTGGGTCATGGTGATCTTGAGGACAGACTTATAGCCTGCAGCCCTGGAGCTCAAGTAGGAAAGTTTCAAGTCTGTTCCTGGAATCGTGGTTTCTTCATGGAGCACCTAGGTTTGAATAAAGCAGAAGCTTCAAACTGTGGTCGTGTGCATTGAGATAAAGTAAATCTCAAAGACCCTAGCTGAGCAACTAACACTGGTCAAAGTCACTGGTCACAGACACTATCCAGTAATTAACAATAATTGTGGGCCTCCCTGGTGCCCTAGCGGTTGAGCCTCAGCGCTGTCACCATGTAGCCTGAGTTCGATCCCTGGCCAGGCATCTACCCTCATGGCGCAGGAGACCTGTCCTGTCTCCCCGCTGCTCCCCTCAGCAGTGCATTTCAGTAGGTCCACCTGCTCTGCTCCCTACTCTGTCTCTGGTGAATTCTCTCACCCCTGGCACCACTCGCCTACCCCAGTTCTTCTACGCAAATAAATAAATAAATAAATAAATTTTGCTGCCAGCCAAAGTTTCCTCCTCCGAAAGCCTCCGGTCGTTTCTCCCACCCCCTGGCGCAGGAACGCCGCTCACACAGAGCGCTGTGACCTCGGTCGGGCTGACATGCATTGACTTGTTAGTTTATACTCACAGTGGAGTCTCACTAACCCATCTTTCACCCCAGTCGCCCTGGAGAATTGGAGCAGCCGTTTGTAAGATGGTTAGCTGAGAACAGGGCTGCGCGAGGCCAAAGATCTGGCCCAAGCCAGCTGGCTCATTTAGGGATTAAACCTGAGCCCAGGCCTCCTCAGCTGATTGGCTACAGCCTCCAAAGGCAGTGAAAAAGACCAAGGCATTTGGGTTAAATTGTAGCAAATTCTGTCTCTGTAACAGCACATTCTCACAGTTACTGAAACAGAGCTAGGACTCAATGCCAATTTTTGATAAGATGGTAAATGAGCTAATATTTTAAAACTCTGTACATCCTCTCTCCCCCACCTTGGCCCTGAGACCAGTGTGTTACTGAAAGCACATACAGAAGTCACTCAATATATATGTTTTCAAATTGAAACTGGCCTGTAAACGTTAATTACTGCAGATGATTCTCTCCTACATTTTTTTTTTAAAAGCCATATTCTTAACCCTACAATGAACACATCAAAGGGACCAGCTCAATGAATGCCAATAAATTTATACTGACACGACAGAACATATTGTGGTAAAATATTCTCTAAGTATTTTGAAGTATTATTTTAACCGAGTATAGCAAATCTTTCCAAACAATTTGAATGGTCCTGTTAGCTGGGCCAATAACAAAAGCTCTTTGCAGGCTCACTACACAGAACCCGGGCCAGGCGGTGACCACTTTCTTCACTAAGAATTAAAAAGCCTTCCCCATGGTCTCCTAGATTGTCCTATTAAGATTCATTACTCAGACATAAAGAACTGCCTTTTCATGTTAGAAAAATCTTAGCATAATCATTTAATGTTCAGTAGCGTTTCCTCTCCTGCCAACCCCTCTCACAGACAACAGTTAGGAATGATGTATATCTGTCATCTACAAATTTTAATATTTTAAATAGAACCCTTGATACTGAGGGTGTAGCTGTCAGTTTCAACCTAAACCATCACACAAACGAGGCACAAACGAACAAGCTAAACAAACCTCCTGGCTTAAGCCAAAGAGTTTTGCTCAAATATCTATTTTGCTAAAATATATCTTCTGTTCAAGATATATGGACATATGGAAACTTTAGAGCACTATCAAACTCAGGGAAACCATTAAATTTAAGGTTGGTAGCATTTTTAGGGCTGCAGGGTAGAGGGTTAGTAAGCAGCATTCACTGTTCCCCATCATTGGGGTGCAATACCAATGGATTAGTTCAAAAACTAGTTTCTGCAATTCTTGCTTGGTCCTGAAACTGTAAGTGATTGCACCCTAAAGCAGATCATTTATTTCTTATTTTTAAAACAATTTTTCATAAATCTGAAGGGTTTTCTGTATATAAGGTGGTTTTGCATTAATATATATTTCCTGGGACCTTCTCAGAGTCTTTATTTCAAAATTTCATGGGTTAGTCCTAATTTTAATAACTGATGACAGTCTCTTATCATTGCTAAACCTACTTCTGTGGCATAAATACCTGTCACTTAGTTAATTAAAACCGGAATTTCTCTATCTAGTTTAACTTGACCGTGTTATTTGGCATTTGTGGGGAAAATAAATCCAGCCAGACTGGGAAAATAAACTCAAGTCTATTTCTGCCAGCTGCCTGATCCGGGGAGCATTTCACTCTCTCCCAAGCATTCAGTCAGAAGCCACATCTTGTCCATCCTTCCTTCCCAACTCTTTTCTCCATCCCACTGCTATACCCGAGCTTGTTCACTCACTTCTCTGTCATCCTTCCACCAAATACACATTTTGTCACTTGAGTTAGCTTTAGAAAAATAACCAAAAAACTTCACTAGTCCCCTGGCTCCATGTTGCCCAAAGAATCCAAGGTGTCCAGTGTCTGGTATTCCAGGGCCTTCCATAATCTGGTCCCAGGCTTTTGTCTCCAGCCTTGCCTGGTCTTCCATGACTGTGACTCATTGCCATCCTTCACCCAACCACACCAGCTGGCCTCTTAGCCATTTCTTGAACAAGCCAAGCATGTTCACTTGGCCGCCATTTTGAGCTGGCTCTTGGCTCTGCCTGGAACATCCTCTAGTGTCAGGATTTGTTCTTTCACTACCTTAAAGTTTCTGCTGAAATGTTCTCTTACCAAAGAGATCTTCCTGGAATACACTTAATGCAATTGCACCTTCATCCACTTTACCCTGCTTTGTTATTGAGTAAGTCTTATTCACAACTGACATATATTTATACATTTGTTGTCTCTCCTCGTTAGCTGGTAAGCAGGTATCCACTGGTTCTCGGCTGTGTTTCTCATCACAGTGCCTGTGCAGAACACGATTCCTACAGATATCTGAGGAATGAATGTGACAGAACTGCCACATGCTATCATATTTGACCACATATTTTTACTTAGCTACTTATGTATAAAGTTCATAATGATCGTACTAGTGTCCTAGCTCTAAGATCTGAAAGTTATTTCTTTTTTTTTTTTTTTTTATAATTATTGATGCCCCTTTTGTTTTCTTTTTTTTTTATAGAGGCATGTTTTTTTATTTATTTATTTGTTTGTTTTGTTTATACATGCACTGGGTACAGTCAGAAGCGCGGGAGGGTGAGAGAATTCACCAGAGCCAGAGCGGGAAGCAGATCAGGCAGAAGGACCGAAGTACACTGCTGAGGGGAGCAGCGGGCGGCAGGAGAGGTCTGCGCGCCATGTGGGACCCTCCTCCGGTGGCCGGGGAGCAGCCGGGGATCGAACCGGCGCTGCAGAGGCTGCGGGCAGCTTCGCAACCCAGCGCTCTACCGCTGCGCCACCGGGGAGGCCCTGAAAGTTATTTCTTAATGGAAACACATAGGGAGAAAACAAGCTCCCAATATTTCAGCAGATAAAATGAACAGTGGAAGTATATTTATTTTTCATAATTGTATGTTTTCTTTTTTCCTGTGGGGAATAGGGCTTTATGAGCCAAACTTATTAGAGCTTAAGACAGGATACCAATAGTTTTAGATAATAATATTCTGTGGAAATTAATAAACATTTCCTGTCAAAACCTTCTTTTCTAAAACATTTCTTACAATAATAAACAGGAAATTATTGGAATAATGACCATGTACAATGGCATTAGGTGTGAAGTCAGGTTCACGTAGGCACTAAAAACAATTTCCAAAGAACAGATGAAGGAGCAAAGCTGTTTTTCTACTTGGTTATAACTAATAAATATATAGTGATAGATGCTACAGCTATTGTATACAGAGGTATACCTGAAGAAAAGTTATTCTAATAACAATATTATAATCATATACAGTGCTGTAAACCAATGTCACCTCCATAGGAATTTAAAAAATTACAAGCACCACCCACTGTAGCACATACACACACCATATTCTAGATCTGACTCTATGGAATTATCTAGGACAGTGTAGGAAGTCTGCCATCCTTTTCTAAGATTCTTTGGAAGCCACATGATCTGAACATAGGTTCCTTGAAAGCACTGTCTGCAAGAATATTCTACCTGTGTTTCAGGAATAATGGGACTGTCTTCAGGGGAAGATCTGAAAAAGGTAGATAAAGGTGATGACACAATGATAGGATTTGGCCTCACAAATCCACTCAGGTCACAGCTGGGAATGTCATTTTCTTCTTTCTTCATGACTAGGGTGTCCATCACATAAAACACATTCCAGGGAATCCACACTGTATGATACTGAGTGAGGAATGGGGATCTCTCAAACACCAAGGTCAGAGAAGCTCCCCCATTTGCCACCAAGTCAAACCTAAGGAAAAAGAACAAGACATATGGAGTAGTTATCTTGATTCTGTAGATCTCTCAACACCCACCTCTTTAATTTAATATGCTTTAAGAGAAAAATCAACTTTCCCTTATAACTTTAATAGGAGATAGTTTCAAATCTACAGGAATTCTACAAAGAATTATACCATGAACACCCATATACTTTTTCCCTAGATTTGCCAAGTTGGTAACATTTTCCCAAATGTGCTTTATCAATATCTCCTTATTTACTCCTTTTCCACAACTACCTGAGCTTATGTTGTAGATACTATGAATTGATCTACTAAGATAAAGAATATTCTAGAAACCCTTGACTCTACAACCATGTCTTAGAGAATGAAGTCAACTTGTGTTGGCAAGAATGTGGTTAAAAAGGAACCCTCTTACACTGCTGGTGGGAATGAAAACTGGTCCAGTCACCATGCAAAGCTGAGTGGAGGTGCCTCAAAATACTAAAAATCGGTCTACCATATGACCCAGTGATTCCATTCCTACAATCTATCCAAAGTACACAAAAACACCAGCACTCCTATGTTTACTGCAACACTATTCACAACAGCCAAGATATGGAAACACCTAAATGGCGCAGAACACATGACTGGATCAAGAAGATGTAGTATATAAACAAGGGAATATTACTCAGCCATCAAAAAGATAAACTCATGCCATTTGTGGCAACATGGATGGAGCTGGGAGGGATTTTGCTAAGTGAAAGTCAGAAGAAAAAAGGTAAATATTGGATGACTTCACTTACATGTGCAATATAGAGAAACCAAACAAAAGGTCAAGCAAAAGACAAAACTTGCAAGCTGACCATAGATCTGAGGCATACAGCAGGGGAGAGGGAGGGAAAAGAGTCAAAATAGAGGAGGGAAGAGCACAAGGCACTGTAGGGATGGATTATAGGGGCTATGGTGGTGGGAGAACAAAGAGGACTACACCTGAGGGGAGAAATCAAACACTGTTCAAAAATTAACAAAGATGTAAGAAAATAACTACATTAAAGTAAAAAAAAAAAAACTCATTAGAAAAAAAAGGAAATGAATTGAACCTGTAAAGAACTCGATGTACAGGACCTTAAATCTCTACCCCATCTGCCATCACAGGTTTTTGGAGTCTCGTGGTTGCGATTCTCTATTTTTTTTTTTTTAAAGACTTTTATTTATTTTCATACAAGAACCAGGGTACAGGCCAGAAGTGCGGGAGGGTGAGAGGATCCACCTTAGACAGAGCAGGGAACAGAACAGGCAGACTGACGAAATGCACTGCTGAGTGGAGCAGTGGGTGAGACAGGAGAGGTCTGCCCCACCATGTGGGTATCTCCACAGCAAGCAGGGATGGAACCGGCACTGCAGAGGCTACGGACAGCTTCACAGCGCTGTGCTCAACCACCTGCGCCACCAGGGAAGCCTGTGATTCTCTATTAATAGGAACAATGACACATGCTGGGTGATAGAAGAAAGCCTAGTTTTCACATGTAGAGTAGAGCGTGTGTGGGGACTCACATTCCATCCTGGCGGGTAATGGTGTAGCCATATTCCGGGTAATGGAAAAATGAGACATTGACACCGATGAGTGGCGTTCCATCAGCAGTGAGTACTTGGCCTCTGATGACGGATGCAAGACTGTGGGAAAAGCAGAAGAGTGAGAAGAACATTTGTCTTCTGGGGCCAATGCCATCATGCTTTCGAGATAATTCAACGCAAGGATAACACAACACTGTCCCAGGCTATCCATTGTTATTCACAAAGCCTGGACCTGAATTACTCGGGGACAACAGCCCTGTAAATTCAGCGCCATTCAGAGTCTTTAAATGCTGGTGTTTGTCCTGAGTTTTCATTCATGGCCAGCTGGTTTTTGGAGAGTTGTCAAGGCCAATAACTTCGAGATGACTTTTTAAAAATTATAAACTGTGGTTTTTTTCATAAGTTATATATCTGGGCTTTACATGAAAAAAAGTATACTTTCCAATTAATTCTGAGTCAATCTGTAAATCTGCAGGGACCAAGAAGTAGGAGATTTAAAGGGGCAATAAGGAACATTTGTGCAACAACTTTTAATCAACTGCTGGGCCTCACTGTGTTTATGTTGTTAAATTACTGCAGACCCAGGAGTTCTGGATAAATCATCTTCTTTTGCTCAGTGAGACACAAGACACCTGCTTTCACTTACTGGTTTATTTTCAGGTCATTACTGCTCTGTAAAGCACCAGGCACACAGCTCATGCAATCTTACTGCCATGCCGTTAGCAGTTCCATTACATTAATTCATAATTTATATTATTTAGTGAGCTCAGCTAAAAAAAAAAGTGCACTTCTGTTTTGCCTTTTGGGGTCCTTTCATTGCTTTTTTTTTTTTTTTGAAACATTTCCAACTGTGCTAACAAAATCACCTAGTTAAATGAAGATTTATTGACTCCTTAATGGGATGTCCTGTTATGCTTTGGGTACTGAAATTGACAAAGTATGTGAACTGTGTCAAAAATGCTTGAAAGGCGAAGTTTGGTGAAAAATTTGCCAAAAGAGGAAAAATTTCATTAAAAAAACCCACTTTCATCCAATTCAGTCATCAGCATTTCCTATAAAGTGCATATAACCACGGAGATTATCCCTACACATCTATATAAGGAAAAGAAAGAGGTATTAACCTCTTATTGAAAGGACTTTCTCCAGGTATAACATGGGTGCTATCGGATCCTATAAGAAAGCTGATTCGATCGTAGAAGGATTTGGCAGCTTGCTGAGATGGTGACTGTAAACTCTGGCTGATGATATCCTGGGGGTCAGGCAACCCGCGACAGTAGGGTTGATTTTGGCAGGAGCTTTGCAAACAGCAATCAGGGTCCATGCAGTCAGTGAGTCCATCTGCAGAGAGAATGGTACACCAGTAAGAGAATTCCCCTCTGATACAGAAATAAGTTTTGTTTGTGGTTTTTCTTTTTCCAAAATCAAATAATTAGTTCCCCCTACCTGAGTAATTTCTATGAGACATACTTTTTGGAAAGAGGTGCAGTATAAATACAGTACTTACAGCTGCTTTCTTAGACAGTAAATATTTGCACTGAAGATGACGGACAAGAATCATATAGATTGATTCTGAGTTAGCAATAAAAAATTACTGGCTAGGACAATTAACTAGTGGTATGAAGGGATATGGTTTCAGGTGAAGTATAATTAGGCCAGCCTTCAATATTTTATTTATTTATTTATGTATTTATTTATTTATACATACAAGAGCTGGTGTACAGGCCAGAGGTGTGGGGTGGTGAGAGGATTCACCAGAGACAGAGCAGGGAACAGAACAGGTGGATCTACTGAAATACACTGCTGAGGGTAGCGGCAGGCGCATCGGGAGAGGTCTACTGCTCTATGTGGGTTGCTCCCTGGCCGGCTGGGGGATCTGAACTCACGCTACAGCAGCCTTCCATATTTTAGACAAAATGTGAACATGGAGTATAGTCAAACAGCTAGCCACCTATAAAGGATGATGACTAAAAATTGGAAAAGCATCAGAAAATGAAAGTCTATGAAATAAAGCAAATACAAACATCAAATAGATGAGGCTGGCCACCCACCATTCAAGGAGACAGCCCTCCCAAGGAAGGTTAGTTAAACAAAAGGAAGATACTTCTCAAACTTGAAACAGGAGACTGAGCTGCTAGGGTCCCTCCCCTAAAGTGGGATGTTAATTAAAAATGTGCAAATGTACATAAGCAATCATATTGGAAATGAAGAGACCGATGATGAAAAATTGACCAATAGTGTTGGTGACATAAAAAGAAGTAATGGATAGAACAAATTTCCTAGGCCCTTTTCCAGGAAGGGGAAGCATGTTCTGCATCCCGTGTATTCTGTTAGAAACACATAACAAAGTGCAAGAGTGTCAGGTTATAATAGTGGATGATGCCCTTTAAGGTCTTCACTCGCTAACCAGAGGATTTTGATCTGTGAATTTTGATCTGTCTGGAAATTACTATATTTCTCAGTATAGATTAGTACAAACATCAATATCTTCAAACCTCAGTATCTGATCTTGGAGTGACCCATGCTCTTCATAAGCTCAACTGAAAATATCTAGTCACCCTATATGTCTTCTTTAAGGGAAGTTGTTTTGGAATAACTTTTATTATTAAAGAATGCACGCGAAGTGTTTTTTTTTTTTTTTTTTTTTTGCTTTAGGCTATACTTATTAATGGAATAGAAGCTTGCTCCTTCATTATCTGACAGCAACAACTACAAATAGGCTACTTTGAATTATACTGCCCAGCCTAGAAGTAGGTCAACTCCCCAGGGTAAGATAAGAAACAAGATGGGGGGGGGCGGGCTCACGGTCCCTAAGTCACCTGTGGTTTCCTCCTTAAGTCGTTCCCTTTTCTTTGGACAACAGCGCTAAATTTTCTTTTGGGTCTCCAGCCCCCCAGTGCCCCGTTCATTTCCCGTTTGGTTCAGAAATGTACATGTGACCTCACTAGTCTACCAGGAGCAAATCTCAGGAACTACCAAGGAAGAGATCCCGTCTCTGTCTGCCCCCACCAGCTTGGGGCCCTAAGGCTGGGAGGGTAGGGCCAGCAACCCCTTACTTTCCCCACAGGAGAGCCTGTCTGGGAACAGAAGCCTTCCCAGAAGCAGAATGAAGAACTGGATAGAGAAAAGACAGCGGGATGTAGTGACATCTTTGGGGGTTTTGCACGAAATTGCACTCACTGCTTGGATACCATTTTGGGTTGGATTTTCCATCATTTGAAACTCAAAGAGCCTTACTGTGTTTTTTCGAATTGCATTATTATAATGGTTTTTGGAGGTAATGGTAGTTTGCAACACTGTATATGATTTAGGAGGGTGGTTCACACCTCTTCAGATGTGTGTTACCATAACACACCCACATGGACACAAGGCTCCCTGCCCCTCCTCTTCCCCTTCTGGCAGCCTCAGTTCTGCTGTCAGATTTCTAGGGTTTTGGTTTACTTGTTTCTATTTTCAAAGAGACTTAGTTTATCTAGAAAGAGTAACTAAAAATTTTCCCTGAAGATGAAAGCAAAAAGCTTAATAAAGTGAACACTTGAGTTAGATTTATGGCACTGAATTCTTTTTTACATTAATATTTTAATTTTGTTACTGTAATTTCTACACACATGGAAATGTAGGAGTTAGAATTTCTGATTAGCAGATCTTATTACATATGTTTCCTTATTATAGTTAGATTTTCATGTAGATGTCTTACATTTCTTGAGAAAAGCATGCTAATTATTTGAAACTGCACATTCCTTTGACAAAAATTTAAAATCATGTTTGAGAAAATCAAAAGCAACTAAGTTTTGCTATTTCACACATATTTACCAAAATATTACTTTCTTAGCCACAAGGCCAGGAAGATGAAAAATGTCTAAATATGTCTCAATATTTCCAGTGGAAGAAAGATAAAACTATGCTGTAGGCTTATTTTTCATGGGGCTACATTATAATAACGCAATTCACTGTGTTTTCTTCAGCTCTCTCAAAGAACTAACTAGAAACACAGTAATTAAGACTCAGATTTTAAAGTGGTAGATGGCTGGCTATTGCCCCCGTGTCATTTTTTGCTTCAAAATATAATAACCCTTTCTGGAATATGTCTTTTATGATAGACTGAAGAGTCCTCACTCTGTGGATTTAGAGTAGGTGCCCGTATGCTTGAAGGGAATAATTTAACACAAACATCTGCTATTCCAGCAGTTTCCCCCTTGTACTCATTCTTGAACTACTCAATAGGGAAAGTCCTTTCTGAAGACTGTATTTTATCTTCATTGATCTGGTAAATTAAGGGTTAAATACTCCTTCCTCACCTACTCGCTCCCACACTATCTCCCTTTAGGCACTATATGGTACAGTTGCCAAAGAGCAATGCTCAAATTTAGTCATTCATCTTTGTTAGTTTATAAAAAGCAAATGTACATCTGGCATGTAGTCTGCAGGTCATAAAACTGCATGAGATTGACACCTTCTGAACTAATCAGTTGGAAATGCATTTTTACAAGCCTCTCTGCTAACATCAATCAGAGAAAGAATCTCATTTTCAACAGCCAAGATGCAGGGACACACTGTTTGTTATTTTTCTGCAGAGTTTATCAGTAACTTGCCCAGGCAAGTGACGGATGGTTATGAATCTGGCTCCCTATAACTTGAGAAAACATTTTTCATTCTTTGTGCTTTTAGAGCTAGGGCGATCCAGTACAACTAAGTTGATTACCCACTTGCCCAAATGTATATTGTAGTAAAATTGTCTTCGTGGAATAGCTTCTCAAAATCATCGAGATTCCATTTTAGTCTCAGGAATATTAGGTTGGCTCAAATTTATATTGTCAGAGAAGCCATAGCTAATAGAATTTATCATAAAAATTCTGAAGAGAACCAGAAATGCTCAAAACCCACAGAATAACAACTTTAGTTATCAGTTAAGTGCCTTCCAATACAAGGGGTACTTTGATGTAAAGTATACAATATAGTTTATGCTTCCCTTCACTCGATCCTTAGCATTATTGCTCTGGTTATCATTTTTAAACATGTTCTTGTCCTTCCTTAGGCTGTCATCAGACTTTAACAGTAGTTGGCAAACTTTTCCTGTCAAGGGCCAGATAATAAATATTTTAGGCTTTGTGGCCATACAGTCTCTGCCCTGATAGACAACAGATCCAGCAAGCTCACCAAAAGCAAAAATAAACAAATGGGAATAAAGCCAAGTCAGAAGCTTTTGTACCATAAAGAAACCACCATAAAAATATAAAGGCAACCAATGGACTGGGAGAAGATATTTGAACATCACACTTTTGCCAAGGGATTAACTTTCCAAAATATATAAAGAACTTGTACCACTCAACAACAAAAAAAACAAACCCGTCAGCCAAAAAATAGGCAAAAGACATAAATAGATATTTCTCCAAAGAAGACATACAGATGGCCTAGATGCACATGAAAAAATGGGCAACATCACTTATTATTAGGGAACTGTAACTCAAAAGCACAAAGCAGTATCACCGCATCCTTGTGAGAATGGGCCATATAAAAAAGACCAGAAACAACAAGTATTGGAGGGGCATGGAGAAAAACGAAATACTTGTCGGTGCAGCCTCTATGGAAAATGATGTGATGATTTCTCGAAAAAATAAAAATGCAAAGTGCACACAATCTACAAATACCACTGTAAATACCCAAAGGACATGAAAACATGAATATAAAAAGATGGATGCACCCTCCCATGTTCATAGCTGCATTATTCACAATAGCCAAGACATGGAACCAACCCATGTGCCCAGGACAGATGACTAGAGCAAAGTGTGGAATACTACTCAGCTATTAAAAAGGATGATGTTGTGCCTCTTGGGACAAAATGGATGGATCCTAAGTGATTATGCTACGTGAAATACACCAGAAAGTGAAAGGTAATTACTGGATGTCTTCACTCACTTGTGGGACATAAATAACCAAAGAAAACCAATTGCAAAGAACAGCAAAAATAATTCATTAGTACTGTGAAAAATATACTGGTTGTCAGAGAGGGTGGGGTCAGGGATGGAAGAAGAGTTGGGGAAGGAAGGTAGTGGGGACTGGCAGTGCAGCTTTGATCCAGCGTGAGAGAGACACGGGCAGACACAGAGGGCTGAAGGTGACTTCCCAAACTATGTAATGTAAATGATCGGCAAATCAATAAAATTTGAGGAAAAAAGGACAACATGTGAACAAGTAGGTGTGAATGTGCTTCAATAAAACTTTATTTACAAAAATAGGCTTTCTCCCAGAAGTCATACTTTTTGCCAACCTCTGATTTTGCCTTGAAGTTTCTATCCTGCCCTATTTCCATTATTCTTCAACTCCTTCTCAATATTATTTCCCTAGGAGGTGTAAACAATGCACCTTTTGCCAGATTATTAAAACTTCTTTACTTTGGGATGTGTTTCCCTCTGGCTCACTGTCCTACTAAGTCATGAGGATTAATGCCAACACTGACTCTGAATATTTCTCTAGGTTATCCTCTGTGCTGCTTTGAGCTGAGTGTCAAAATTGTTATTTTTCCTCGAAGCAAATATGGAATTTTAATTTGTTTTTCAAAACCTTGATTCACTGGCTAGGTAGCAAATCATGAATTTCCTTTTAATGAACTTTCTTTTTTACTCAAAAGATAATTCATGCCTACCTCCATTCTGCCAGCCTTCACAATATTTAAAAATCCTTCTTTTCCTGTTTCAAGTTAGCAGTACAGATAGGAATTCTGATGCAATATTTTCTGTTCGAATTTCAGAATTTTCAGAGTATAGGTGAACCATTCATTACTTTTAAAATCCACTCGTTCATTACTGAATTGTGATCATAGGTGATTTTCTGTTTCTCCTTGGTTGGTCTACACCAGTAGACTTGCTTTCTCGGTAGCTTTAGTCTTTCACTTACTTCATTTCAATACCAATGGCTCAGGCTGATCATTCATTCTCCTGAACCTCAAATCCACAAACTGCCTTCTCGACAAGATCTCAACAATAGTTGGATTTTCTCAGGATCCATTCTTGGCCCATCTCTTCTCTCCATTTTAGTTAGAGTAATCTTTGTAGAAATCAAATTTGACTCTCACTTCCCCAGCTAACATGCTTCCTTTACTTGGTTCCTGCTGTGGTCTGAGTAAAGTTAGAAATCCTTAATGTAGCTTGGAAGACCTTCTCTGATTATTATTACTTCTGCCTGGAGGTTTCTAACCAGCTTTTACTCCCTATTACCATCGTCATCTCCTTCTCTAATCATTGATCATGAGACAGTGGACTCATGAAGCTCCTTGAGGGTTATTCTGGTTAACCCATGTGTCCCCAGCATCTAGGACTCTGCTTGATGTCAAGAAGATCTACGCTATATTTGGATGAAGGAAAGAATGAATCTGAGACATTGCAAGATATAATGAGGTCAAAATGGCATCTTAAAAGTCCATTAGATCTGCTCTTTGCCATGTAAAAATACAAACATTTGTAGGTCTTCTTGGCATATTCCTTTAATTGTTTTTACAAGTTCATTTACAAGTCCAGCACCACGATCTTAGTCTTCCCAGCTTTAGGAACTCTGGAACAGGTAGCAACTCCACCTCAAACATGCAGATAATGAGAAGGCTTAAAAGACTGAAGGTTTAACTTAGGGACCTGGGTCACTGACTGAGAAACTGAGCTACCTACCAATCGGAGATGCTGATCTGGACTAACATATGAGACAGAAATGAAGATCTTATGTAGGCAGAACAACAAGGTCCTAGAGGTACCTGTGGTTTTCTTACCTTAAACATTAACCCTCACATTCCTATTTCTTTTTCTACTTCAATAGATACTTTTAAAAGTTCTTGACTAACTGGACATTAAGCAATCCACATCATTAGGAGAAGTATTAGGAAAAATGACATGAACTACTTTGCATAATCTTAGAAATGGAAAGGCCCTACTTAGGAAGACATACAACCCAGAATTTACAAAAGGAAAGTCAAGTCTCATAAAAATGTACCTCTTATCAAGTGAAAGCTTCCACATGACAACAGACACCATAAACAAGAAGGAAAGATAAGTGCGAACCTGGGTTAAGATACCTGCCACACACCTAACAATTAAAGGAATATGCCAAGAAGAACTAACATTTCAAAAAGAAAAGCCGAAGAACTCAGTAGAAAAATGGACAAGAGAAATAAATAAGCAATTAGCAGCAGAAACACAAATGATTAAGAAACATATGTGAAAACCTTCAATCCACTGGTAATCAGGAAAGCACACATTAAAACAATCAATGTGGCATCCTTTTCACCTGGCAGACAAAATTCATATTTTTCATTTTGTTGGACAATTTGGTTTATGTCACTGCTTATGTACAGATGATGAACATGGGAGAAAATAAACACTTACACTGATGAAAAGTAGACAGGGAAACCTATTTACAAGGCAATTTAGCAGCAGCTCTCAAAATTAAAAATTAAAATACACTTTGATGCAGCAATTTCACTTCTAAATGTGTCCAAAGAAATATTTACACATTTACACATATGCACACACACAGGTTCTCTACAGATTTGTCTTTATACTAAGAAAATTAGAAACAACAAACCATTATTAATGGATAAAATGAACTATTAGTGGTAAAATGAACTAGTACATCTGTGTTTCTGTTCAAAAGAATGAGATAAGTCATTATGTACCGACATGAAAAAAATCTCCAGGATGTATTCTTTGGAGGACTCAAATTTAGAGTCGTACCCAATCTCATTGAAGTTTAAAAACATAATATCTGCTTATTTATTTCTCATGTCCACTTTTCTTGATTCTCCATGATGCACTCCTAAAACTTACATAACGCTCTGTCATGATATTCCTTTAATAAAAAATCAAATTCAATTTAAAAACCATAAATGGGCTCATCTACTCACTGAGGGTGCAGGAGAAATATGCTCACCAAGTGGCTGGTTAATTATTTTGGCAATGAGAACGTTCCTGTGCTGTGACTACTGCTCTGAGCCTCCCTGTGACCCAGACTTTCTTCATGTGGAGTCACTGGCTAAGGAGACCCGTTTCTGAAGGGGGTTTGGTTCCACCTGTTTGGCTCTTATTTTCTTTCTCTGTCTAAAACTCATCTAAAAATAGTGATACAACCACCTGTCCCTGACCGGGGAGCTATTGAGGCCCCTTATTTCAACACAAGTTAGTTCTAGAACTGGTTTTCCTACGCTTGAAAAATTCTGTGGAAAGCAAGAGTTCAGAGAAACCCAAATCTCCCCCCACAGCAGGATTCAGTCAAGTCTTTCAAGACAACAATAATCTACACCCCCACCCCACAGCCCCCACCATCATCTATCAGAATAATAAATTTTAATGCTTGGAGACTCTGACCACAGATCTGATAACATCTGAATTCTTTTTGGCAAGTGCGTATGCTCTCTCTTGTAATTTTCTTTTATCTATTTCTGCCTTCTCTTCCCAGTTGTTACTCTATTTAATTTATTTATTTTTGAAAAATATGTTTTGGAGAGTACAACAGTCTCATCCTTTTGCTAGAACTTCTCTCTTTTTCATCTATTTTCAAATATTTCCTTATTTTCATTTTGTAATCTCCCAAGTTTCATTGCTTCCATTCATCATACTCATTCGGTGCTGCCATTAAAATTTCATTGATTTCTCCATGGCTCTGTTGCTACTCTTAGCACATTCCTAATTTGTCTTGTGGTTTGAACCTTTCTTTTCTTTCTTACATGGTTTGTATTTTCTAATTTCTGAATAACCTCAATTGAATTGTGTTTTCCTCTGTACTACCATTGACCTCCAAAGACTTAAAAGAAAGCTTTTTTAGGTTCAGCTACCTCACACAACAAAGTAATCATTCTGAAGGACAGAGACTATTTCTATTTACCAGTGAGATGTGAGCAGATAGAGATTCCTAGGAGGATTTCTACTTTGGCATTTCACAAGGATGGCACAAGGCGTAGTATGAAGCCAGGTCACTCCTGCCCCCTGAACACCCCATTGTCTAGTACCATGCTTCAGGCACCCACAGGGAAGTTACCCACTGAGGGGCCAAAAAGGCATGAGTCAAAACTTCCCTTTGACTAGATCTCCCCAATGAGAAGAAAGACAGGGTATGGTAGTGATTGCCAGAGAGAATGGGATTTGGAGAAATTACCAGTTAGTAGGTGTCTGGAGCTTTCTAAAGATTCCCTCTGGCCAACAATTACATTTTGATGCTCGCAGAGTAGACCCACCACTGATGGGGCTGTCTCAAGTCAAGAAACCCTCTGCTGATGGGACCCAGAGCAGGTAGCTAGGTACAAGCAACCATGCCTCTGAAAGCAAACTGGGGCTACAGAATGGCCACCTTGCGTATCTTGGAACAGAGAGCACTGGTTTTCTGGTTCTCAAGAGAGAAGGCTGTGATTTTGAAGGAAGGCAAGAGAAGGAGAATAGAAGATTCCTCCTGAGAGGGACAGGCACCCACAGGCACATGGGGAGTCTCTGGCGCATATTGTCCATTATACTCAAACAACCTGCCCTGGGGAGTTATCACCACGACTGCAGTAGCATCTGCTCTTCTGCCTGCCCAGAATCCACGCTCCTCTCTGCCGGGGACGGCCTTCACCTTCCTCTGTGCATGACCCAGCTCAAACCATTGAGAGTCAGGGTCAGGCCTCTGGAACCGTTGGCAAAAGTGCCCACCTAGTTCTGGGGTGCTCACGCTAGTGGACTATTAACCCAGAGCTGGTGGGGACCACTTTGCAGGAGAGATAGTTAGCCTGGGGCCTCCACAGCAGAGCACAGGGCTGGCCAGCGGTGAGTCTGAATTTCTGTTGTTGTCTGGACACAGGTACAGCTATGTCTGAGTTTTCATATTAGCGTAGGAGTGGAGTTTCTATTGTGGGCAACCAGAGAGTCTTTCCTGGTGAGAGTAACTGAATAGAATCTTTGAGAATGGGAGGGATTTCTGGTCAAGAGGAAGTGGAAGTCTGGGGGGAAGGACAGGGTGAGACCGATGGAGCCTCAAATCCATTCGAATGAAAGGAGGCATCAGGAGACGAGGCTGAACCCCCCTCAGAGCCTTCGGCAGCTACCAGTTCTCATTTGTCACTGGTCTCCTCTCCAATCTCAGCGACTGCACGATCAGAGTGGGCTCTAGGATGTGCACATCGAGAGGCAGGTTGACCTTACAGGTGGAGCTGAAGGAGTGTTTATCAGCCAAGCCTCGGCTGGGGCTCGCGTACTCTGGAGCGCTCTCCGCCAGGACAGGATCCTGTGCCTGGGTGCCCCGTGCCTCACGCCCGCGTGGAGACGTCAGCACGTCCACCTGGCCTGGTGACCACTGGTTTTTGGTTTTCCGTGTGATTTGATAACCCACTGTTCCGTCAGCTGCCTGGTCCAGATGACCTGCTCCAAAAGCCTGAGTCGGCTACCTGGGGGATCTGAGCAGCCCGGGCGGGCAGGCACCTTCTTGATGCCACCGAGAAGGGGGCTCTTTGCCAGGGCCTTTATGGTGGGGAGAAGATGGGCAGTAGTTCTGGAAAGCTCAGTGTCCTGTGTGCATGGCAGCTGTTTCCTTGAGCCTTAAAGAGACGAGATCCCCTGGACAGGATGTTTGTTCTTGTGTGTGTGTTGGTGTGAAGGGAGGCGGAAGGTCAGTTCTTTTGATGTATTTTATTGATAATCCATTCTTCCTGTTCCTCATCAAGAAGACTCTTCTAGACGGCTTCCTCTCGGGCCTTTTAGAGTGGGGACAGGGGCAGGGGATCCCCACGGCCAACACTAAATAGAGGGACACCTAGTTAGTGAAATCCAGATGTTGGATCCCTGTTGGATGTTGGACCCACTATCCGCGGACAGTGGAGACGGGGTAAATTGGGAAGAATCTTTTGAAGGGGCAGGAAGCTGCTTCATCTAAGAGAAAATATTTAACGATTTCTCCATTTGTAGCTTTGTATCTTCTTCAGTTTGGGGAATGATATATAACTTTTTTAAAACACAGATTGTGTTTTTCAAAGTTGCTCAGACAATGCCCGTAGCTGTTTATAGGACGTCTTTAATTCCTGACTGGGGATCAATCGACCTCTTCTCCTGACTTTCTTATTTAATATGTTAATTCAAAAGACTTAGCTATTTTTTGGCTAATTCACCAAGCTCCGGTGAGATCCTCCACCACACGGGTCCAGTCCTCATGTCACACAACTGAAATTACTTTGAACGTTCCATTCCATTGTCCTCACATAGTGACAACAGCAACCTCAGTTGCCAGATGATGGATCTAGATCTGGGATTTGGATCTAGATCTGGAGAGAAAATATAGTCTCTCTACACTTTGACTCAGCGGGACTCAAAGGTCCCTCTCGTGGAGGGGAGAAGGCACAGTGGTTACACTCTTAGGGCATAATAAGGTCGACACTATATTCCTTCCTAGAAGATCAACAGAATTAGGTTAGGGACAGGAATACAAATTATATGAGATAAGTGGAGAATCCGCAGGGAGGTCTTCTATCCGCTCGGATTTCCCCTGGAGAGGGAAGCCTGGAGATGGCGGTTTCATGCTAATGAGAATAAACAAAGGGGAAGCAGGCCAATTCACAGTTGATAAATTTTGAGGAAAAGGAAAAACCTCCTTAGCTGATAACAACACTAAAGAGTTGATTAGCCCCTCAATTCCTCTGCTGTGTCTCTGCAGACTGGGGGACTTGGGTGGGGGGGAAGTGCAGATTCTCTGCCTGGAGAGACGCTTCCTCATTGGAATCTTTCAGAATCTGAAACCCTCATCAAGGAGAGCAGCTCCCCCTCCCCAGGCAGCAGAAGACATGGGGCTGGGCTGCTTGGGGGAAATAATGAGAAACTAGCCATCTGGGATGGGGATGGGATGACCATTTTTGCAAAGCACCTGGTGGAGAGTCAGGGCCACAGGGTGTCATCAGGCAGGAGAAGCCTGAGGGCCTGGGAGCTCCTGAATCTATCAGGGGCAGAAAGGAAGGGAGGCTTTGCTCAGAGTTTGTGGCTCAACTTTCTTGCAAGTCCAGGTTGAAAGAGAATAGAGAGAAATGCAGGAAGAGAAGACACCATAACATTTGGCTTGAGACTGACTGTTCACCCAGGGTAATGTGTGTGTGTGTGCGCGCGCACGCGTGTGTATGTACGCATATGTGGTAGACGTGCGTGCACATGTTATGTATATGTGCAGTGCATATGCATGTGTATGAAGTATGTGCTATGTGTGCTGTATATGTATGTATAGTGTGTTGTGTAAGGGTGTGTGTACGGTGTGGTGTGTGTGGTGTATGTAGGGTGTATGCGGTGTGTGTGTTGGGGAAGTGGGGCAGCTGACAGGGGGTGGGGGGCTCTCTTGGGGGGTGGGTTCCTAGAGACCAGTAGTCAGGTCCACTCTTTGTAGACAGAAAGAGGCTGTTCAGCTTTTCTAAGAACCTCCGATGAATTTCAATCAGTCAAGATGAGGCTCTTGAAAGCAAAAGGAGGAAAATTGGATAATAATAGCTGCTACTTAGAGCATACATGTGCCTGTTACTCTGTGAGCCCTTTATAGACATTCTCTCAGCGAACCTTGCAGAAACTCCTGGGTTTACAGAGAAGCAGCTGAAGCTGAAGAAGGCCAGGATCTTGCGCAGGGTTGTGGAGGGGCCAGGCGAGGGCAGAGCTGACGGCAAGACACACTACGTGCCGGCTTTCCCCATGGGGCGGCGTGTGGGATGTGGGAGGCCACGGAGCCCGGGGAAAAGCCAGATCCCCCAAGAAACCCAGATGAACAGCTGCTGAGGAACGGCAGCACCAGGTGTCCTGCTCGCCGAGACGCGCGGGCAGTGGCCTGCAGATGCACACAGGGGGCAGGAGCCGCAGCTTAGCCAAGAGGGTAGCCCGCGTGCAGCATCACAGCCGTCAGCAGGGTGTGGCGTTACGAATAAAAAGATGAAGGACGCAGCTTCCGGGGATGGTTTTCCATTCCAGCCTTGCCTTTTCCCTCCACGCCTTGCAACAGAAAGGTCCAGAAAATGCCTTGCATCTTTTGGAATGTTTAGTTATGAAGAAACTGCTTCGGCGCTCCCAGTTCACAGGGCCCTAAATACTCTCACTGTGCTGCGTGGAATCGTCACCGGGAGATCCCGCGTGCATTATGCAGGAGCTGGGCTACCTTGCCCTTTTCCCGCAGGATGATAATCTTGCATTTGTTTCAGGGAAAATAGGGAGCAGAATCTTTCAATCAGCATTCATCCATTTTTCAATCAATCTAATCTACAGGGATCAGACTTTTCCGGCAGTGGATAATTGTACTCGTGGTAACTGACAAATCTGGGTGTGGGCTCCTGGCTGGCTCTATGCTCCGCATTTTCCCTTTTTCTTTTTTATGCATACAAGAGTTGGGGTACAGGCCAGAGTTGCAGGGCGTGAGAGGACTCACCAGAGACAGAGTGGGGAGCTAAACAGGTGGATCTACTGAAATACACTGCTGCAGGGAGCAGCGGCTATACAGGAGAGCTCTGCTGCACCATGTGGGTAGCTCCCTGTCCGGGAATCAAACTCGTGCTGCAGTGGCTGGTGATAGCTTCATAGTGCTGCATCTTAACCCCTGTGCCACGAGGGAGGCCCCACGCTCAGCACTCAGCATTCCTTACCTCCTTCATTGTCTTTGCTGTCCGTGCAGAGGGTCTCCATGGCTACGTCACATCCCGCGCCTCTCCAGCCGGGCTGGCAAACACAATGCCAGCCGTTTTGGTCCAGGGTACACCTTCCATTGCTGTTGCACAGACCGGGACAGCCCTCTGTGGAAAGAGACAAAGAAGGAAAACACAAGCGACTTGAGTATGGAACGTTTTTGCAGCTAGAATAAACAGATAAGGGACACTTAGTGGGAACAGGCCTTTATCAACAGCACAGATACTGTAATTGCACATGAATAGAAACAGCCACCTTCTGAAAGAAATCTAATTCTTATCCAAGTGGCATCTGTGATTGGCCTGACCCTTGAGACACCACTTACCTGTGCAGGACACAAATATATGCCAAGATCCACTAAATAGCTGCAGGCCAGACAAAATTAACTTCAAATTTTTTTCCTTTAGCAAAGCAACAAGGTTGATTGTATGGTGTGAAAAAGCATCTCGGCAAGGTAATTTCAGATTCCCTGCTATGGATTTTTCATCTGTGGTCAACATTCCTTGTCACTCAATGGGACAGGCCTTCCCAAAGCACCTTGTTGCTTCAAAAAATTCCCTGGAAATTCGAAAGCATGAACGTGGGGATGAGGCTATGAATGATGTTCAAAAGAGAACATTAATTTTATCTGGCCTCAGAGTTGCTGTGTATTCATGTGAAATTACAGTGCATTAAATCATTGCACAAAGTATAGGCCGGTGTTATGACTATACTTTATGCCAGAGTACATTCCTTTTCACAGAATAAGCAAAGCCCGGGAAATAGTGAAGCAGCTTTAGCGTCTATTCTAACAAACATTAGGATTCAGGCTGCATACGATGGGACAGGACCGACAGGATTTCCAACTAAATGTAGTAGCTGTGCATATTTGATTACTTAGGACGGACAAAATGAAATACCATAAGGACCACAATAAAACATCGAGAGACTGAACAAAAACACGGTAGTGACGTGCTTCAAGACAGAGCGAAGAGTGATATTGTGTGACAATCTCCCTAAGGCTTTTATGCTGTTACCTTTATATCCTATCTTGTCTGCTTTTATGGGCAAGGAGGGAAAATTTGGGAAACAATTAAAATAATTTAATATATCCAAAATCTATAATTGTTTCAGTCTAACATGACATTAAAAAAAAAATAAACCATTTTTGCCACTTCCTACAGATGATATCTGGCATGCAGCCAACACGACCTGTTCATGAGAATGATACTCAGGTAGATTCTGGAAGTCTTGTCTATGAGTGTGATATGGCACGGACAGAGACAAGGAAATCACCGCTTTAAAACTGCAAGAATTGTTGGCGAGTAATCAGATCTCTTTGGACGGGATGCTTTATAATTTGGTACAAAATATATATTCGTGCAAATACTTGCGAGAGCAACTGGGGTTTATGACACGGTTCCTCAGAATCGGAATGCTACTCTTGTTCGGTGACAAAATTTAAGGGAACAATCTGTTTAAAGATGTTTATTTTAAGTCTGTATTAAGAGAATTATTCATATATTGGCTTCCCTCCTCCACTGAGGCACTTGAAATAAAAATATCTCAAAGAGATGTTCTGTCTCTTAAGATCAGAGTTAACAGAAAGAAGAAGGTCTTGACAGTCTCTTGTGGCAGGGTGGAATGAAATTATACTTGTCGATGCCAACAGGTCAGGATGAAATTAATTTTGCTGCTGCTTTTCTTTCAGACAATTACCATCTGTATTTATGGATTAGCCAATACAGAAAGGTGACTTCTCCTTATGGATGCTATTTATTTGTTTTGTTTTTAACAAAAAAGAAAGATTTAATTGCCCCCCCCACCCCACCCCCGACAAAGAGGTACAGCAGCTGACTGCGTGCACACAAGAGTTGTTCTCGAAAGCCTGGATATTGCCATGAATATTTTCATATTCTAATGAAAGCACAAACAAGGAATAGAAAATAGGGAATCTGAGGAGAAAGGGAAAGGGAATTTTTCTCTTCTGAAAAAATATTTTCTACCGATTTCTACGAGAACTGAAGACATGAGAATCTGCTGTTTTCTGCTGAGCAGTGCTCCCGTTTCTGTTTTAGAGAATGCAGTTTTGGTTGGTTTTGCTTTATTTTTTATAAAATCACCAAACATAAATTATGATATCACATCTATTTGGAAACATTGAGGAAAAGCCAAAGAAGTTTCCGTACGAGGGTAAATGAGATTTCTCTCAAAGTATGTTAACCAGAATCTTCTTTAGATAGACAACGTCTTATTCTGTGATAAGCGAGTGAGCGTTTGTCATTCTTTAATTTAGAATTTAAAGCTCATTAGCTGAACTGCCAACAATGAAGATTTTGAAGCGAAGGAAAAGAAACCATAAACAAAAAACAGCAAATGTACTGTTATCTTCAGTTTTTGGTTCCAGTGAAAACTAATGCTTTTACATAAGAATGAAATCTGTGATAACCCAAAATTATAAAAATGAGACACAGACATTTAAGTCTCAATACTTTAAATCCAAGGCATATCACATATGTAAGCCTGATTTATCATTTACAAAAATATGCATGAAAAACAGTGCATTTTCATACCTAGTGCAATCTGATACACGGTTATATAAGATATATATGGAGATATGTCAACAAAGAGCGAGTATACAGTACCTTTCACTATCTTATCCAAATAGTGAGCTTGAGAAATTAAAAAGGAAAAAAGAACAGACAGACATTTCAGAAGTGTCACATGGGACAAGGAAATTTTCAGAATTTACATGCAAATTGAGTAGCTGCGGCTGACATGAGACTCACATCACACGACAGAGATTGCACTTCATACCTTCTAAAAATGCAATATATTCACATTTTAGCAAATGTAGTCATGATTCCAGGAAATACTCAGCATTTTCAAGAAAAGGATGCAAACTAACACTACCTTTTCCAGATCACTTGGAACGCACCCACCCCGGTTCTTCTGCAGATCATACTTCCATAGCTAAATAAGAACAAATAGGATCATTCTTTATTACTAAAAAAATATTTTGGAAGTTTACAGTGAGATCGTTTGCGGGGAGAGACAGTAATGAAAAGTTTGTTTTTAACAGAGTGGTTTCCTAAGGGTCGCAAGGGGGCAGGCCGAAGGTCGACCTGGAAGCCCCCAGGAAGCATTCCCTGCATCTGACGCTGTCTTTCTTGAGCCTGACAGATTAAATCCCAGAAATCCTGCTTCTTTCGTTTTCTCTCTTGAGTTACTTGCATATTTACAAATGATCTGACTTTGAGGGTTAATAAGCAGAAAAGAAACAAAGGAATGAAGGAAGAAAGCTGCGGATCTGTGGGGAAATGAAGCCAACGCATAGATTATGGAAAGGGCGTGTCTAGATGCTGCAGGAAATGACTAGCCAGAGGCCTTGACTACCAACCAGCCCCACACGTGTGCTCCTCTAGGAGACACAGGCTGTCCTCCAAGATCCTGTCTCTTGTCAGGATTCATCCTGGAATAGGGCTGTCTTCTCCAAGCCTTGCCGGAACAGTCGGGGTGAAGAATGAAGGCTTACAGTACCTGCCCACTTAATCTTTCATGAGGCCTCAATGAGGACAGCCTTCTCCTCCTGAACCGACGCATGAATACCTCTCCCTTCACTCAATGGAGAGACCTAATATATTCTTAATAAGCCTCAAATCTTGTTGCTTTGTCAAAATTCATACATCTTTAATGATCTAAAATTGCTTTTCAAAGATGCTTATGTTGATTATTTTTCATTACTGACATCTGCAAGTGGTAGCGGAACTCTTAACAGAATGATTTAAACTCGAACTTCCAGCCCAGCCACGCAGATCTGGTAGCTCTGTCATGTGTGTAAACAAAGCCATAAGTGGTTTTGACACATCTGTACTGTGTATATAAAAGGATTCTTCACTTTGCCACAGGATTCCATTAGAGGCTTCTGAATCACATTTAAAAACAAGCGTGCTTATAGCTAATTGACAATATATTGCAGGGGAAATTAAGGGGAAGACGAAACGGTATTAGACACTCCTCTGAAATTATAAGTTATTAAAAATATCCCATTTTCAAACATTAAAATAAAAACATATTGCTATACAACATCATTTATATAATTTCTTAGTAATTCCTTCGAAACGTTATATCATCTAGTGGCGTCCCATTATAGCTCAATAGATGATCTGAACACAGACAAAGTGCTATTAAAAATTCTGGGATTCCTGATTCAGAGAGGGCAGTATTTCTGGGGGAAATCCTAGTTTATAAAAATTAATAACACTGATCAGAGTTGGAGAGTAAGTCTTTTGCTTTAATATCAGGTCCACTTTAGTTAACACAACCAAAATAAAGACCATAATCAATTGTGATCTAGATTAGTAGTTTTAAAGGAAAAATAAACTATTCTAATTTAGCTGATTTAATTATTTTAGCAAACAGAATTGATGATGCGAAATTATGGATGGATTATGGGTAGAAGCAGGTCATTTGGTCAAGGGAATATCAAAAGTGGAGCTGAAATTAGGAAATACATTTAAAAGACACAGAAGATCAAAATTTAGCACTTTAAATATCAAAACTATTTAACACAAGTTTTGCAAAAATTAAAAACCAACCATAAGAATAATACTTGTACTGAGAAAAACATACCAAGGTTTGTCCTTTGCATTTTATATCACAGGGAATAACTGTGAGACTAAGAGTTTAAAACTAAGAGAGAACGAGGGACAAACAACCGCCTATATTTTGATTTTCAAGAGTAAAATTTCTGACAATGCCACTATAGCTTGGTTTGAAATAATGAAGTTAAAAGGAGATGTTGATATATGAAGTTCAAGTAATTATTAAAAATAATAACTGCAACAATAAAAGCATCACTGTATAAGACTATAGGAAACAGAAAATGCAGGAATGTTGCAAGGAGATGCTAGGAAAAATTATTGTAAAAAAATACCATATATCGAAAATATCTAACAATTAGGTATATCAATATACCTAACAATTGCTAAAATGTATGTTAAGTTGCAAAAAAAATTTTGAAAACTAAAATGATTGCTTTAACTGGCACTAAAGGTAAGGCATTCTTATTAGAGCTAATAAGAAGTCTTAAAATTTTTTTTATAGACGAAAAGGCATATAAGAGTACTAGACATAGAAAATGGATCCTTAAAAAAAACTATTCTCCAATAAAAGTAAAGGCTACATTCATAAAACGCTCATGAAGTTTTTTTTTTTTTTAATTAAGTAACACTGGTTACTTTAAAGCTTTCTTCTTTTCGCAAGGCCCTATTAACTACATCTTCCCTTGGCGTTTTGGGGAAGATGGTAACTTCTCATGGATGAAATCAAGGAGAATGAACAACAGAGTAAATGGAAAATGGGAAGAGAAGGATCAAGACCTAGCTACGACCAAGACACGTCAGTTAAGAGAGTCCATGAAAATATAAGCCTATTAATGAACAGACACATGTGATATAATATGGAAAGCTTCCTCAGTAGAGATGTGAACTCGGTGGCCAGGCCAATCCCTCTATTCCTACTACCTGCACAAAAGGGATTCTTAATATCTACCTGCTGAATAAATGAATAAATGGAGGTGTGCATGAGTCTGCAGCGTCTGAAGAAATCCTGACTAACACAGAGGCTAATTTTTGAAACAGTAATAAATATGAGCAAAATTGCAATTACAAATCCTTCTTTCTCCTTCACCCATACGATCCTGCCCCCTTACCAACTCATTCATTCAAACTAAATATGGTAGTATGGACAAAAGCTACTATTTGCTGATGGTTACTGCATGCTAAAGACTGTGCTAAGCCTTTGACATGAATGACCTGATTTAATTTTCACCACCATTTGGAATAATAGGTACTATTATTATTTTCCCTATTTCACAAATGAAGAAATTGGGGCACAGGAAATTAAATAACTTTCTCAAGGTCAAAATGCTGGCAAGTCATAAAGCCAAAATTCCAAGCAGATGGCTGGAGGCCAAAGTCCATAGTCTTAATAAGTAAGCTGTATTTAAAACTCAGAAAGACCCGTGTAAGGTAGACTGGAAGTATCATCTAGTTTTGAACTGGTCAATATGTTTACTTGAGTGAAAAAAAAAAGCAAGAAAATGTGAAATGCTAAATTCAACATTTAAAGGGAGAAACCTAGAATTAAGACTGCAATCAATCCAAACTTACTTGAAATATAAATCAGTTAACACAGGCTCATCAATGAATGCACTTTATGTAGACTAAAGAAAATCCTATGCTGTCACCTGCTCTTAAAACCGAAAGTTCGGAAAAGAATCGGCCAGATATTAACTGAGGGATAAAACCAAGAAAATTTAAAAAGAGTTTGAAAAATCAAAGAAGAGAAACAGTTGTATCAGTCAGGGATGTACAACCTCTGCTGAGAAGCAGGCCCTAAAGAAGGTTGTTCATTAAAAATGGGGCCAGGAAAAAAATAACATTAACAATGATAATAATAATGATAATAAAACAAAAAAACTAGCAGGCAAGTGTGGATAAGAGTCATTCTGTGAGAGAGGGTAAGAAAAGGGATCAAAACAGGGGAGAGAAGAGCATGACTATGGTGATGGTTTATGGGTGAACTGGTGGTGGGGATTTTACAGGGAATACACAATGATGTAAAAAACTATAAACAAAAAAATAAAAAAATAAAAAAATTGCAGGTTGCAGGATGACATGTGCCTGCTTTGGGGAGGAAATGAGATATTTGGAGGTCTTCATGGAATAGGACTAACTCCAAATTTGCTTCCCTTTCGCAATCAAACCGATTCTCCAAAATACAGACAAGAAACAAGGCAAACCAAGTTGGTTATGTCTACATTACACAACTCACAAGAGAAATACTGTTTACACACAGTTGCTGATGTGTATAGTTATGAACTATGCACACTGTTTCTGCTGTCCACAATGTGCTTGGCTGGAGCATATTCAATAGGACAGTATTTCACAGGGCCATGAAGTGACTCCTGGGTATAGCTGAGATATAGGCAAATAACAGAATCCAGAATGCTGGAAATATTTCTCAGTTTAATTACAACAATAAAATCTTAGGGGCCCATCTTTAAAAGAGGATAATTCAATCAAATAAATACACAATAAAATATAGGCATATTCTTCATGATGGCGATTAGTGCAAAGCCCTTGGGGTCGAGGACAAATTTTTATTTAGCATGTGCGTTTCCTAATACTTTATAATACAGACTTTAAAAAATGATTCACATTAGTATCTCATTAAAGTTGTAGGTTGGTATCATTCTTAGATTATTCATGTACCAGTTCCTGTAGGATGACAGAAAAGCTACAGTCTGCAAATAAGTACATATTAAAACCATTTATTCCAATCAGCAACTGTTTAAATCAGCATGTGAGTTGCATACCCATTGATTTGATGTCCCTTAATTGTCATGCACTGTACTGTTTTATTACTGATAACTCTGTCATAAAGGATTATTATGGTGATATAATTTTAAACACCATTAAACAATTGACTTAGGCCCCTTAAAATATGTTCTCCCTCATCACAGAATTCTCAATTTGAGATTAGGAGAAAACAGTGAAAATATTTTATCCAATTTGGTTGAATCAAGTAATTTGAATTTTAACAACTAGTGAGCATACACCAGGAAATGTGTGTGTGTGCATGTGTATGTGTGGGGAGGTGCAGTGTGCTCTTCAGAAGAGCTTTTTAACCATTAAAATCGGCACTATTTTTCTGAAAATCAGCTTCAAATAAGCTGCTTTTGAAAGTTTGTTTATTTTCTTCTTTGATAGTTTGGAAATAATGGCTACAAATACAAATAGCAATACTGGCTACCAATACAAATAGTGGGTAGGTGCTACTTGTATGCACCTCCCCATCCCAGCATGGAACCGCACATCAGTCTGGAACATTATTTATACTAGGACATTCCAAGAAAGTGAAATAATATTTTTCCTGACTTAAGTGAGCCCAGAACAATGCTATGGTAAAGGTGTTATGAGAGAGACCAAAGTTTATTAAGTCAGCACGCTGAAAAAGTGCCACTGTAAGCTGCGCAGCTTTGTACAGACAACCAGTAGAAAAATATTTGGTATTTTCCTTCGGCTTAGAATTTCATCTCTTACTGTGGACTCCGCATACATAATGGATGAAACAGTAGAGCCCTCAGGATGTGGACACCACACTTAATGACGGTGCATGTACACAGCCCAGGCCAAGAGCAGACTGTGGTTTGGCACGTGATTCAGGAGTTTGTGGTATTTTTTTTTTTTTTGTACATGGTGTGATTTCATTCCCTGGACCACATACATAAACATGTTAGTAACACATGTCTCCCTTAGATGTTGTAGTCCTTCTAGGAGTTCACTGAATGACAAAGCAAAGACACACTTTCTTAGGATGTCTGAGATCTAAAAAATATCAGGAGTATTGGTTTAGCAAAGTTTGTGTATTTTATTCTTTTTATGGCTTAGAAATACCAAAGTCTTTCATAAAAATTGGAATGCATGTTTTTTGCACTCAGTGAATGTCTGCTTCTTTGAGATTTTGATACAATGAACTTGATTATTATAACAGCTATGAAAGTGGTGACTGTAGTGCTGACAAGTCTAATTGCAGGAAAATATGGAAAAGGAGCTACCGATTTGGTTACTATCAATGAATACAAATTCTTGTTTGCTATCATTGCTTTTGTCTAATCATGAAATTTAATATTAAAAAACACAACGAATAAGAGTTATCAATAAGCAAGTAAAGTATATGGAGTCTTTCTCTTGTCAGTTTCCTTGACAGTATCAGGGAAAAATGTAAGCGAAATCGAACAATCCTTCTAATTCACCCATGATAAACTACAATATATTTTAGGAAAAATCACAGAGAAATGGCTTTTTTGAAGGTGATTTACAGAGATCAATTTCTCTTTACTTGTGGGTGAGAGAGTGTGCACAGGTGTTCACTAATTTTGTTTTGGTTACTAAACTTTTAAGTCTTTTTTCATCAGATGATTCTGGTGATACAAGTCATCGACCCACTTCCTTTGAGTCTTTTTCAAGGATCAGTGTCTGTATACTGTATCTAGGCTAGTCATTTCAGCTGATAAAAAGTGAAATAAATTCATTAATTTAGTTATATTTTAAAAAGATTTATTTTTATTTATTTATTCATGTAAGAGCTGCAGTGTAGACCAGAGTTGCCAGGGCGCGGGGTGGTGAGAGGATTCACCAGAGACAGAGTGGGGAGCAGAGTAAGTGGATTGACTGAGATACACTGCTGAGGGGAGCAGCGGGTGAGACAGGAGAGGTCTGCTGTGCCAGGTGGGTCAGCTCCCTAACAGGGGATCACTCAGGCTGCAGTCCTGATAATGCTGAGACTTAACCCTTACGCCACCAGGCAAGCCCCCAAAAAAGTGAAATGAATTTAAATTCTGGAAGGAGGTGTACAGAATTTTCAATAAAGTGTTTACAACATTCTTAAATCTTTCACAGTACACAATGACTTTGCTCAAGCTGGTTTTTGTTGCTGTTGCAAATGTTTCTTTTATTCTGGCAAACTATGGGCCCAATCATCAGTTATAATTCAGATTTTCCTGACAAAAAAAGTGTTATTTTATTATTGAGAGATTGCTGCTATCACTATTACTGAAACTATGACAATTCAATCTTCTGTGACAGGTCCACATATATTTGTCTTTAGAACAGAAAACATTAATCTCATCCATTAAATACATAGATTAAAAAAATTGCAAAGTAATGTAGAAGGTAGCATAGTCTAATGCTTAAGACTCGGGACTTGGGCATGAGTTTGGCTTCTGGATGCTGTGCATCCATAGAAAAGTTAAGGAACCTCTCTGAGCCTGGGCTCCCTCAATGGAGATCTTAATATCTTCTACCTGATAAGGTTGTTGTGAGGACTAGATGTATACAGAGCATATAGCGTGGGGCCTTAGCACACAGCAAATACTCAATAAGAGGTATTATTGGTTCAATTTATTAATAGTTTAAAAAGGGCAAACACGAAGTAACTGGCATTATAACAGGGTGATCTCCTGCTAGGTAACAGTATCTTTTAAGAAACTATAATAAAAGGAAGAACTCTGACTTTCTGCAAAAAGGATCTTGGGGTTGCCAATGATATGTTTCAAAAGCCATGAAGTGCATTCTGCCCCAACAGAGCCTGGGTAAACCCCCTCAGACTTCACTACCTCAAGATATGGCGCCTTTATAAGAAATGCCCAATTCCCACAGCTCTGTTCCATGTCTGGGATTTTTCTTATTCCTTGTCTCACAGAAACCCTCACTGGGATAGAGGCACAATTAAAATTAATGTTTTCTAAAGGAACACACCAATAGATGTGGACATATCCATTCATTCTGCTCCAAAATCCAGAAATACCAGGTGCTTTTACATAAACTACTTGGATGCTAAGACATTTAAATAAGCAAATTTACTGGCAGGTTCTTGTCCTTATGATGCAATTTTGCTGAAAAACCTTCATACTTTTGTTCATGATGAAATGTACTGAGCAGATGCAGAGGAAATCTGTAACTAACTTTTGTAGTGGAAGGATAGAAGTTTGTATATCATACTCGCAGATATAGGAGGAAACCCTCTGGGCTGAAAAAGGCTTGTCAGTGCTGGGAGTAGTCACCATGGGTGACATGTAGTTGCTGTGGGCTGCGTGCCATCATTCAGCCAAACAACCTAAACCACACAACGAGGCTCCTACTTTGTATCTGCCACTCCCCTCACAGTACAGTGGAAAATGCTTCCGGGCCTGGAAAGAGGGTATGTGCAATAACCACATGGAGTTTTCTCTGTGCTTTTGTAACACTCTATAGTGATTTGACTTTCTTCCTTCGCCCATACCAACATATTGGGAGTCGATTACTCACACGCATAATAATCACTACTGGGGACGCACACACGTTCCAACTTAAAAACTAAGACTTGGAGTGTATGTGAAAAGCATTATTTTACACTTCATTGCTCATGTGGGGATTAATTAATGAATACCTAATGCCATTAATTCACAATTAGATCACTTATGTTTAACCACATGCTTTCTATGCATACATATATAAATATTAATTTTGGATGGAATGATAATCATTCAGCACCATAACAATTAAACAGCTGTAACCTGTCTCATGTGTTAAGTGATGGAGCTGCAGGCAAACTCCACAAGCAGATGGTCTTACCCACCCATGCTTAATGTTAAAGACTTTTTTAAAAAAGAGGTGTTGACAAATCAGAACAAGTAGGCATAGTTTTAATGCAAATCGGTTGATTTGCAATGTAGATTACCCTAAAAACTAATTTGCTGTATAGGAAAAAATTAAGCTCTGTTGTTAAAGGAAAGCATTATATTACATTTGGATATAGTAGATTCCCCACCAACATAATTATTTACTAATTTCATGCAACCAACAGAGTTTAATAGAAAAGCAGCTGGCAAAGGATTCATATTTATGGACCTCCTTTGACTGCTCCTTAATTTATCCAAGGCACATGTCTGTTACGTCCCAGAAAGAATAGCCATGTTTCAGGCAGCTGTTTTCCAGCTCCACTCCAGAAGCACTGAAAAAGGAAGGGGTCAATGGACTGATCTCGAAGAAGAGCAGCAGGAAGAAATGGCCCTGGTAACACCATCATCTGTGATGTGCCATGTGAACTACGAAAGGGCTTCTCACAGGGCCAGGGCTTCTCACAGGCCAACACCGCAGCCAAAGTTGTATTTTCAAAACAGGTAGGTGGAAAAGGAACTATTTTGAGATGAAAATAGACTGTTTCCGATTTGTCATACTCAAGAAAGGACAGAGTTAAACCCTGCCAAGAAAGGATGCCAACATACCACAACGGGAAGGAGTCATCATCGTCCCGGAAACCGTGACCTTAATGTCTCACCCCTACATTAAATGAAAGGCATTGTTCCCACTTTTTATTTACTCCACTAGGGCAATAAGGTAATCATCACTTCAAGTCCACGCGAACACTTCACTGCTGGCTGGTGAGCTATAGTTACCTGGCTTCCGTTTTAGGGACAATGGGACACAGTGACAATCTGGCACCAGATATCATAGCTCTTCCTTGCTGATATTGTAAAGTAGCTGATAACATATCATTTTGCACCTGGTTTCACTCCAAATACCTTGGATCTAAACTTCTCAATAAAAGGCTTCTGATGAACTTGGAAAGAATGGAAGGAACATCTTTCATCTTTATTTCTGGTTAAATTGTATATCCAGTCAATTGAGTTTTAAAACCTCCTCTAAACTAGGTTTGGGTGGAAATAATGGTCTTACATGATTTTCAGAAGATGCAAATCAATGAGGTGTTCCAAATTGAAAAAGATACTCTATTACATTAGTCAAGGAACACAATGACAGGTTTTAAATAACACGATCACGTATACATATTTGACATATAACTATATTGGCTTTATTCAGACATCATGTCACTCAATAAACTTTGAAAGAATAATTTAAATTGACTTAAGATGAAAAATGGGATTAAAGGAAGCCAAAGGGAAATCCTTGGTATTGGATATTTTCGTATTTTTAAAATCTCTCATGGCATAGGACATTTTAATTCAAATTAATGGACTTAGAAATTTCCGTTGGATAATAATATAATTTAAAAATCATTTCCCTAAGACACAGAGCACATACATGGTGAATTATTCTGAAAGACTGAAAAAAAAAAAAAAACCTAACGAGAAAATCACTAAATCTGTGGTGGAAAATAAACATGAGATCGTAACAATGTAAGGAATCAGGTATATTAAGCCTAAAGAAATCAGCATCTATCAGTGACACCTGAGTGATTATAAAACTACACAAATGACCAGCATTGGGGCCTCCCTGGTGGCCTAGGGGTTAAGTCTCAGCACTATCCTACGGCATGAGTTTGACCCCCCAGCCAGGGAACTGACCCACACATGGTGTGGCAGACCTCTCCTGTCTCCCCCGCTGCTCCACTCAGCAGTGTATTTCAGTAAGTCCATCTGTTCTGCTCCCCACTCTGTCTCTGGTGAATCCTCTCACTCCCTCCTACCCCACACCTCTGATCTGTACCCTAGTTCTTCTACGTAAAACAAAAACAAAACAAGTAACCAGCATTTTCTAACATACTGCTCCCATTTGAGAAAAATAAGAGCAGAATTAACCCTTTGCTTTTCCTAAACACAGCTGCCTCTACAGCCACTGGAGCTCACAATAGTGGGGATGGGGTGAGGGGTGGGGTGGGGGAGTAAAATATAATGTGCAGTGGCTCTAACACAGGAGGTAGGTTGCAGTGCATATTGGCACACACTGTCCCATGATTGTACAGAAATCACTGTCTTAATGACACTAAAGTACGTGATGCAAACATCTTTTTAAGAATTCAAAATTCATCCTTATAGTTATGGTAAATCCCTTTGATGGAAAGATATATGATTGACTCAGATATATTCAAGTATAAAACAGTTACCTACATTCAGAATTGAATTGTAGAAGTCCTAAGAAAGGTCCCTTTTTGAGAACATAGAACTCATTTAACATTTTCTAAAACAATACAACTGTCACTCACTCACCTCTCCTAGGCAGTGCTGCCAACGGATTTCAAACTCTCTGCCTGAATCTGCTGACTCTTTTCAGTGAGGATGAGTCACAGGATGAAGGACAGGACAGAGCAAAGGGACTCCAATATCAATAATCAAAGTTTTTTTAAGAAACAATAAGAACTGGTGAGGATATGGAGAAAAGGGCGCTCTCCTACCCTGTTGCTGGTGTAAAAAGTGGTGCAGACACAATGGAAAACAGCAAAAGATTCCTCAAAAAACTTAGAAATAAACACTACATGATCCAACAATACCATGACTAAGTTTCTATTGAAAAAATATGGACACAGTAACTCAAAAAGATTTGTGATCCCCTAGGTTCACTGCAGCATTATTTACAATAGCCAAAATATGCAAACAATCTAAGTGCCCATCATGGATGAAGACATAAATGATGGGGTATCTGCATACAATGGAATACTACTCAGCCCTGAAAAGAATAACTTCTGCCATTTGCGACAATAAGAATAGGCCTAGAGAGTATTATGCCAAGCAAAGATTTCACTCATGTGTAGAAGACAAAGAAACAAAGTTTATTTGTAGAAAACAAATAAACAAAACAAAACACACCCTTAGATTTTGACCACAGGATGGTGGTTAACAGAGGGAAGGGGTTGGGAGGTGGGGAAAATGGGTCTGTAGCCTGATGGTGGGTAGAAACCAGACTTTCGGTGGTGATCCCAGTGTAGTATATAGATGGCAAAACAGAAGGCTGCATACCTGAAGCCTTTGATTTTATCAACTAATGTTATGTCAGTGAAAATTGTGTAAAAAAGGGGAAACAGCAGGAGCTTCTTATGTCTAAATTTACCGTCACACTGTCGGGTAAAGAAGTGGAGACCCAGGGAAGAAAGTCACCCACATGATGAGAGAAGGATTATCAAGATGGTTCTTGGAATGGTGATTTTACTGGAAGCCACAAATTAGAGGCACCAGGTATAAAAAGAGTCTATCCCAACCTTCTTGAGGATTTGAGAACATAATTTGAATGGGGCTCTTGAGACATGGTGTGTCTAGTGCAGGTGGGTCAACAGTACAAGGGTGGGTGGGAGGTTACAAAGTCAAAGCTGGAAGACATGTCCCAAAAAGTTAGTAGAAGAGTCCAAATGAACTCTGTGGCTTGTTACAGTTTGTATAATTGAGAGATCCAAAAACCTTGACATGCAGTATTTGACATTTAAAATGTAACAGAAACATACTCAAAACTTACCAAATTTTCTCATTTATACGACTGAATTAGTTTTAGTTGGTTGATTTTCCTCTCACTCACTGAGTGAGAAAATAAGTTAGTTTAAAACACAGACCTACCATTGCTGGCTACAGCTAAACCGAACCCAGAGTTTCACATCCTTTTATGCTGAAGTTAGTATATGCAAAGAAAAACTAATAGAGAATAATCTACCTGGAGGAGAGAAAACCACTTGGAGGATAAACAAATTAATTATATCCCAGTAGCTCACCAGCTCCCATTAATGTCAACATACCACTGTCCAAGCACTTGGTCATAAACAAAGTTTCCTAAGTATCCTAAAATGGGATGCAGATACATGAATTAATAAAATAAACACTCTCTTTGTAATAAATGACTAAAAATACTGAAACCATGCAGAGAAGACAGAACCAGAATAGTCTTCATCATTCAGAAAGGTCAGAGACGAGGGTTTGCGTTTCCAGAAAAGAGATTACGTGACCTCATTAAAAAAAATACCAATTCCAAGGGGATTACAGAGGATAAAATACTGTATATACATCTGTTAACTGAATAAATGAGATGAAAATGAAAAAAATATCGAGAAGCCCCAATTGGTTACTAATGCTGTCTCAAGGAAGAAATAGACATGCAAAGACCAGTCTGGTTGTCTGAACATGGTGATGCTTAGGAGCTCGGGAGGCTTTGGTAGGTTCCCTTAGGATTTGCTATCCTCTATCACATCAAATTACTTAGAGTCCCAGGGATGGCAGGTCTGGAAGGATATGAGTGCTCTTTTTGCATACTTCATGGGAAGTTTTTTTAGTCTATCTGTATTTTCACTGACAGCCAAGGCAGCTTAGGAAACTTTCCTTTCACTCAACTCCATGTTCACTGTCCTTGATGGCTACCCTGCCTCATGAGGCACCTGTGTCCACCTGCCGCTGAGCCCAAAAGTGGACAGGGTAGTGAGTCCTGTATTCAGCTTGCACTCTTGTTTTTCTCCTGGCTAATCCCTCTTTATAAGGACAGGACTCAGTAGGAAAGAACTAGTGAGAGTCAGTGTTTTATTAATTTCCATCCAAAGACTCTATAGCAACAACAGCAGCTTGGGCACTAATATCCCTGGCATTTCTCTGTGCCAGGTTTTGCTTTAAGACTTCCTCTTCTCCATGTCTGCATTCCTTTAATGCTCTCAGCAACTCTGAGGTAGATAATATTTTCTTCTTCTTTTTTTTTTTTAAAGATTTATTTATTTATTTATTTATTTATTTATTTATTTATTTATTCAAGCACTGGGTACAGTCAGAAGTGCGGGAGGGTGAGAGAATTCACCAGAGCCAGAGTGGGGAACAGAACAGGCAGACTGACGAAATACACTGCTGAGGGGAGCAGCGGGTGAGGCAGAAGAGGTCTGTCATGCCATGTGGGACCTTCGCCAGCGGCTAGGGATAGAACCCACGTTGCAGAGGCTGCCGGCAGCTTCGCAGCCCAGTGCTCAACCGCTGCGCTATGGGGGAGGCCCCGGTAGATAATATTTTCATTCTCATTTTATAGATGGGAAACTGAGGCACAGAAAGCTTAAGTGATTTTCCCAAGATCACTCTGCACTCAAGTGATGGAGCTGGGAACACAGGGACAGAGTGGCTTTAGGTTTTGTGGGGTCAGAAGTAATGTCACCTGGGTGTGTGGGGACCCTTTAAGGAAAAGAACACCAAGTTAAGAATACAAGATTAGGTGCAAAACTGAGTAGTTATTAGAATGAAAGAAGAAATCCCCACAAACTATAATTTCTACTGATTAGCACTGTAAATATCAGAAAAACCACATAATATTTTTTATTAAATGTGTGACATCTCAAATATTTTTTCTTTTACGTGTGAGTTATATTTACTCTTTGCCTTAATATGACAATGATTTTGCCATATTTTCTATAGAGCTACTGGAAAGATTTAATTTAGTCAATGCGATTGTTTAACATGGATTTTATTATTGATAGTTTAAAAAAGTTCCATTTGGCTTCAGACTTGTTACTAGTAATGCCATGTAAATTTGTGGCATTACTGTCAAGTTTGGGAAGACTTTATTGTATAATCAACGAATCGTATGTGCCCTTGGAATTGATGACTCTCAGACCCTTTATGGCAATGTCCTCATAGCAGAATATTATGAGTTTTATGTTATTTTTGTCAATATCAGTATTTCATGTCATATAAGCATGAAATCTTTTCCTGGCATGTTCACACGAATCTGTGATATATTGGGACACATACCACATGAGACTTCACACACTGATGAGCTCAACTCAGAAGTAGTGCTATGTCTGTGGCCTAAAAATTCTGATAAATTCCTCCAAGAAGAAATATTCATCAAAAAGAGAAGAGCATGGCAAGTTGAATCATGGAAGTCCCATTACCATATATATTTCTGACAGGAGAAAACTTCCATTTTGATTAGGCATTTTACTGCATATCTGATGATAAAAAGCATTTTCCACAGACTCCCTTCAGTTTCATAACGTTTTGAGTCTTAAGTCTCCTCCACCATCTATTTGCTTCTGGTGCCGGTATCCACAAGACAATTCATATGGTCACATCCTCTCTGACCCTGTACTTTTAGGTCGCTAGGGGAGTGTGCGGGGGCAGGAATACCCCTGGATGTCTAGCAATAACAACCCCAGACAGTAATAATGTCACACCTCATAAATATATCCAATTACATCTAAACTCAATGTATCCCCAGCTCCATTTATCCTCAGCTGAATCCTCAAAGTGCCCAGAGTCACCCCCATACCATCCGTCACAAGGAAAAGCAGGGTGACCAAGGGAATCTGGACTGGAAAGAGACAAAGGTCTCAGCTGACTTGCAGGTTTTATTTATAGTAACACTATCTGAATGACCGCATAACCCAGGGTTCCCTTGCAAAGTCTTAGAAGGAGATTGTGCAAGGGAGGGAGCCTTGAGGCTTAAGCTTCAGCACGCTCACAGTAAATATGCCACTGGCCTGTTCAGGGGCTCAGGCAGGTGGCACGAGAGGCCTATTTCTTCACCCGATAGACGTAAAGCCGAATGTTACACTGCAGGTGTAACATCATGTGTTAAGGGGGAATGATAAAGTATAAGTGTAAGAAGTTATTTCCAGAATTTCTGTATTTTGCTTTGTTACAAATATGAGTGCAATTTTGGGAACATCACAAAAATGACGTAAGTATTGATTTTGAAATCTAAATGAAGCACTAAGCAAGTGCTCGTATTTTTCTTCAAAGCCATGGCCTATGTTTGTATTTAACAGCCAAACTGCTCTTATTTCCCCCTTATCCTGAGATGAGACTTAGGACACCAAGCCCTAGTCTTGTCCACACAGTCAGCGTGGAGCTTTCTCTTCCCCCCATATTGTTTGGTTGATAACTCCCAAGCCGTGTGTTTTTCATTTCAATTTCTCATCTTTTGCACCCCAAAGCCCAGAACAGGCGTGGTATTTAATAGAGGTGTGTGTGGAGCCCTGTATGTGTAAGTTTTGTCTGAACAAACAAAGCATGTCTTTGTGATCATTAATAATCTTGTTTCCCAATGTACTAAAGAATTAGAATAAAAACAAATAGCTGGTCTTTTGTAGCTTAAAGGAATTAGGATTTCCCCTAGGCCAAATTTCCATTTGAATTGCCTGAAAGTACATGGAAATCAATGTAGCTCAATAAACAACTCTGTCTGAGACAGTAAGAGAAGAAAAATACTACAACAGGCTCCACCTTTCTTTTATTTCCTCTCCGTCCCCCACCCAAACATACTCCCTTCCCATGACCTTATCTATTCTGACCCTTGGTTACATGCAGAACAATGAAATGGGAATTTTGTCCCTTCTTGAAAGGTAATTCATTGGACAGTAATTTTGATTTGCTTGTTTTTTAAAAAATAAAACTTCAGCACCCCAAAAAAGTTTCCTGGGTTGCCCCTTGTCTCACACTTAACAGAATTAAAACTCTGATTTCTAAAATGCCATCTGTTGGGTGCTTCAATAAGTGATTTACATTCTAGGATTACATTTGATTCTAATAAATCTAATACATAATATCTATAATAAGAGGATCGATACATAATATTGACATCTGAGTAAAGTTATGACTTGCCCAAGGTCTTACACTAGGTAGATGGTACAGCAAAGACTCAAACTCAAAAAATTTTAACCATTAGGATATTCTGCCTTAAGTCTCATGACAGCTATTATTATTACCATTTTACATTTGACAAAGAATCAGGTAAGGTTAAAACAGTTCAGATACAGTGACAGTGAGTAGGTCATAGAATTGATGGGAAATATTTCAAAGCCCGTGTTGTTTTCATTACATTACACTGACTTTCTTAAGAAGTAATATTCAAATATCACAGATGAGATGTTCAGTAATTGTTTAATGGACAAAGGAATTAAACAAATGGAGAGTAACTGAGGCATCCAAAATGGACCCAAGTGATCTGAAAAAAGTTGATGATTTCCACTTTTTAATGCACTAGGAAAAATAAAAATAAAAGTTAAATGAAACTGAGAATAAAAAGGGAACCCCATGGTTAAGCCTTTTAATTTTTCCAACTAAGAAGAAATTACCAGTAGTTAAGAAATTCTAGAATTGCAAGACTTCAGTCCTTCAGAGAGGGGTACTACGACTTCAGAGACAATATTTTGGGATAATGGATGAAAGGAATTAAAAACAAAACAAAACAAAACAAAACTCCCATCCTAAGACAACCCCACAACTAATAGAAAGAAAAACTCCAGTTTTTCACAGCCAAAGTTTACTGGACAACGGGCTTGAAAATGTGTCTGGGAGCTTGTCCCAAGATTTAAATATGTTTTCCGATCCAAGGTCCTTCATTATATCTAAGCAACATTTAAATAGTTTCAACCCATTTTCCTCATTTCCTTTTGTAGAGAAATGGGAAATACCAACCAGCCCCCAGAAGATATTCCCTGATCTGCACACAGAGCTTAGCCTCTTGCCCTCCACCAGACGCCTGCGTGGTAACAACGACGAAACACATCGTTCTAACTTCTTCCTTCCAGGTCACAGTGTCATCTATTACCCCCAGTGCTCGAGATATAAATGGTACTTTTAGGATAATTTTTTTTGGAAATGCTAAGAAGAATCCTTGTAGTTAGTAATGCCTCAAGTTTTGTACTTAAGGTTTATCATTGTCCAGGATACTTAGCATCGCATTTAGAAGTTATTGATTCTGCCTACAAAGGTGTTCAGCACAGGCTGGTAGGACACCTGCTTCTATGGCCAGAAACTCCACTCAGAGACCAACCAGATAGCATTTCCCCTCTTCCTAAGCACGGAGAAAAGACGGGGCCACACCAAGGAGTTGCCTTTACACGGTTATATGTTCTGGCTCCAGTCATGTACATGACAGTGAAGTTATTGAAAGAGGTGAAGACAATTATCTTCAAGCCACGCATCTGACCTTGATCTACTTCAAATCTCACAATACAGAACTGATAAAGTATTTTTTAATATAATGATAGTCCTACAGCTTCTACTCATGTGAACTACTATTCTAACAGCCTTAATGATATTTAATATGCTTTAACTTGTTTATGGATGCTCTAAATCTTCTTCTATCTTCCCTAGCTCATGAAGATCAAAGGGAAGAACATGAACAAAATAATCATTTGACCCTCGACGGGAAAGCCACACACAAGGGGTGACACCAGAGTGGCTGAGCACCTTCACCGGCGCATCACAAGATGAACCTGCGTCAGATGACTTGCTGCTGTGTTTATTTGATGTGATTCAATCCAGTAACTTTTTCTTTATTTATGAAAGCATCCAACAAACACCCGTGCTCTGGGAGAGGGAGAAATATTTCTTTTAATGATAATACTGCCATGAGTTGATTTCCCTGTCTTTCATTTTCCCCCTGGATATATCAGCAGTCAAAGTCTAACCTAAGAAAGGACTTGGGACAATGAACTTGCAGATCAACGTGCCTAATTTACTGAACACATGATTCATAAAGACAGGAAAATATGAGCACACTAATAAAAATATCAGGATGGAATCCTTTGAGGCAGACAGAGTGTTAAGTGAATCCTTGAAATTCATAGCCTATTTTACTATCAAAATGTCTATGGTTTTATGAAACCATGCACAGTTTATGAAGACAGTAAGATGACTAATGAAGAATATTTCTTGCTTTCTATTGGGAACTTTTGTTTGCTTCTAACCGTTTAATTTATCCTCTCTCTCCCTTCAATTAACCTCCCTGTTTGTATTCAATGAGATGGCACATAATATGGAGAAAGAAAAATTTTTTTGCTGATTTATGAATATTCCTTCAAAAAGTGGCAGTTCCTTTCAGCCAGATGCACAAGTGTTGAAAATGGGAGGAAATGGACAGAATAGTAGCTATCCCGAGAGGAAACATACCATTGTTTCCTGGGTTGCTTAATCAGCTGCCCACAAAGACCTCTTTTAAAATGGCCTCTCAAGCTTCAGGGTGGGCACGTGCACAGGTACTCAGCAGACGGGGGAAACCTCTGGGTATTGGAAGGCCTGAATCTGGGACCACTTGTTCTCACGGTATAACAGCAAAAGAATGATTTAAAGGTTCTCTACATTCCTTGGGGGATTTATTTTCAAATGAATCAGGTCCCTTATTTCTATATTGTTATTCAAGTAGAGTAGAAAAGCAACAAAATGAAATGAAACAATAAGCCAATGGGATTATTAATAACCACAGGAAGAGATGTCAAATTATAACAGAAAGACTTGCTGCTAACAAAAATCCTGTTCTCAGACAATGGTTAAAGTTGCTCAAGAACAGCTCATTGAAGGGAAACTAACACGGACTATTGCCAGGGAAACCGACACTACAGTAGAATGATCCATTGGGGAACTGTTGGTCGGTGAGTTAAGCCCGCCTATGGATGCCTTGGTCCTACACTTCTGCTTTTCCAAGCTGCACCTGTCTGTGTTTTGTTGTATTTCCTAGAATACACAGTCAAGTATGTAAGATCCCCCCCCCACCCTAGAATGAACCCTGACTTGGCATGGGCGATGGCACCATACAGGATTTCTCCTCCCTGCCTCTGGTCTCCGGGTGCCCTGGGACTTGGGGCACAGAGATTTTTGATGGTAATACACTGTCTTCTGCACGCCCACACATTGTGATTGTCAGCACGTGACCCCTAGGCAGTCATGGCCCAGGAAGCCTGTCTCAGAGGGCAGAGGAGGAGGAAGCCATGTCGGGATCCTGGGGGTGGGCACCCTGTCAGTGCCCGACCTGTGATTTGCACTGATTCTGCAGGAAGCTGACACTTCCCTACCTGTAGGCAAGCTCACCTGCAACAGTGAGACCCCAAAGGTGGCTCCCAGGTCTGTTATCTAGTAGCCTGCAGGGCTGTCCCTTGGCAGGCACCTGGAAAGTGGGAGGTTCCTGCTCTCGCTAAAGTGGTTTTGCTCACCTGGTGCACAAACACCTGCTTTACTTCTGAGGAGCTGGAATGTTGGTGTGGCTGACAGCGGACACACCCTTGAGCAGTCTCTAGAAAAACCTTTTTTAAGGCTAAGTGTCAAGCAGGGTGATGTGGGCAGAATCAGTGCACGCGTGTCAATGCTTTCACCGCAGGAGGAAGTGGCCTGGGACTCAGGCTCAGGGGCGGGAGAGGAACATAGGAAGCCGTGCAGGGTTTCTCCAGACACCGTGATGTCTGTTTTCCAGAACTTTCTGGCCACTGCTATAGGCACGAGGGCACCGCCTCTGCGTTCTGTGAGTCTCTCTAGTGGGCTCACCAAACATGGGGTGGTGGAACCCTGAAAGCAGATGTCAGGGGCGTCAATAAGAAAAAAGATCCTTACTTGAAGATTTGTACCAACACAATTGTGACAACTTATAAGATATAGGTGAGTTCAATTTCCTATGAAAAATTTCTGGCTAACCAATCCCTACAAGGAGTGAAGCGCTTATTACAGAAGCATTGGAAGAAAAAAGTCCTCCATCAGCTTTATCATTTTTAACCTGTAGATATAAAATGTGGAAAAATGCTGTATCTGGAAATTTGAAATTTTTGAGGGCTGTGTCATTTATACTGCACACTATTACTGAAGTGAGGTAGACATTTCTTACTTACTTTGGATGCATTTTCTCTAATCATTTAATTTCAGCGACTCAAGTAAAAGCAAAGACACTGATTTCCTTGAAAATGTGATAGAATATATGTTCTCGATTCTTTGCTTATCCATGCTAAATATTATCTATAAGCTAACTAAATCCCTTTTGATTGTTTTATTTAACTTACAAAGGCTCATGAATGTCATCGTCTTTACAAAAATGTTAAGCATATAAGTTAAAGAACTAAATTTGTGCATTTTTCTCCTATTTCTTGTGATCCTACAAAATAAAGTCATAAAAACCAATACCTTTTCTTTAGAGACTGAAACATACCGATAAGCTAAGAGATTTGATTCTGGAATCTAAAAGGCCAAAAGGGTCACATATTTGGATTTTTTAAAAGCAAAATACATCAATATTAAGATTTGCATGGCAATTCAGAACAGTAAAAGGTAACATTCAATGCAAGTTTATTTATCAATAAGAATGAAATCATGTCTATGGGGGTCCGTTTTTGGCCATCGTAAGAAACAATGGATAAAAAATTGTTGGTCCTTGTGACAGCGGTAGCAAAGGAACTGAATTGCCATTGTAAAGCGATCACCTTATTTCAAAAAGCAATTGCATTCTACGAAAATATTCATTAGAAGAAACCGGCTTTTGCAAGCTAGAAAGCAGCACAGCCCGAGTTCTCCGGCCCTACCGATCGTGCAGTGCTCTCCGTTCCAGCCCTGGCTGCATTCACACTTGCCATCCCTGCAGGTGCCGTGCTCCGCGCAGCGCGGGTGGCAGGCTCTCTGGTTACACGCCGGGCCCGTCCAGCCTTCCTCACAGCGACACGTGCCCCCCATGCAAACGCCATGTGAGCCGCAGTCCACGGAACAGATTTCTGCATTGGGAAGAGAACCAGCAGGGCACGAGAGGAGAGAGCCGGGGTGAGCATGGAAATTCACAAGCAGCGCGCCATTTTAAACTTGAATTGCTAAGTGGAAAACAGAATCATGGAACATAAGTTAAAAACATGTACATACTAAGTACTTTTCTCCATCAGCTACTGAGAATGTGAAATGGTAGAAATCTGCTGTTTTATTTATTGTTTAATTTTTTTGGACTTTTTTTATGCAAGAAAATTACATGATAAGTTTCAGGTGTTCACTGTTGCATCATTTCATTTTATATGTTGCTTTAAGTATGCATCAAGTACACACAGGACATTGTTATGTGAATTTCCATCTGATGTCTATTTATATGTATGTGTGTTTTGTAGGTCACACACACACACACACACACACACACAGGCTACCAGCAAAATAGAACAGCTGAGATGTAACAGGAGGAAATGTATACACCTGTACCTGGTACCTGTGTGCAGCTCAGAGCAGCTTTTGGCAGCTAAGAACACAAGCACACCCACACATGCACGGCGTTAACATCGAATCAGTGAAATATTACAGTGTCTGAGGATGTCAGGCACCTACTAGGAGTTGGGCTTTATATAACCATGTAGCATGACACGAAGGGGCAATTCTAATCCTATGGTGTCAATGTTTAAAATATTCATAAGCATTCCTTAAAACAGAATCTATCATGGCATGCTCATTAGCTTGTATCTGTCACACTAGGTGCTGGTTACATAGCCGAGATTGTTGCTTTTGCTCGCTAGTAAACTTGCACTGTTGTCAGATACAAGGTACCTAGAACCATAATTAACTACTGAGAATCTGTCCCATGAAAAATAAGGATTTTCATTTACTAGAATTATGGGACAGGGTGCAGGTGACAGGGCAGGGGAGGGGTGGGGAGTGGCTGCAAAACTTTAATAGTTAGGGCTTTAAAAGGAATTCAGGTGACGGGAGTGATTTTTCTTCTTAAAAAACTTTCTTAAGGTCTTTAAATAGGAGTGAGAGACACAGAGAGAACTTGGAAGGATATTTTATTTTTTACTTTATATATAAAGTCAAGTTGATGAACTATCTCCTTTTGCTCAGACTGCAAGGCTATCCCATTTTTGTTTCCTTGTAGAAGGAAAAATGCTGCCTTTCCTTCTAACCAGCAGAAAATGGACTATGGCCGCATTTTTAAGTTAAACCCAGTAACTTTCTGAGGTTGTGTGCTCCTGCTTCCCCTCTTCACTGCCCAAAGAGCAGTTCTCAGACGCCACCTCCTCTGGCCGGGCCCTGGCACCGGACACCATACCCAGGCGCCTCGGTGGCCTCATTTCTTATAAGCAGCAGCCAAGACTGTTAACTGCAGGAGATGCTGGGTGTTTTTTCATGTCACATTTTCTATCTCCTTTGAATTAAATTTTTGATTAAGAGATCCAAGATGGTTTGATTAACTTGAGAGCAACAGAACATCAACTCAGCTCCAGAAAAAAAGAGGTTTCTTTCCGAGGTACCCTTTTTATTCAATCTAATCAATTTTTCATTAGGGTGAAGGTGTTTATCAGCGTTTAGCACACTAGCTTTGAGCAAGGTGCGTCAATCTTTGTAATGAACTTATTAATTAGAGTTAATTTAATTGAAGTGGAATTGAAGGGCTAATTAATGGACAAACTGCGGATGAAGATAGAGGAAAAGCTCTGTGGCTTTCAAACCTATAAACTTTTGGATGGAAATAATTCATTTCTTCTCTTTTAGCAGCTTAAGCAAATGTTTTCTTAGGTGTACCATCTACTTATTGAATTTAGATACCTGAAGGTCGTTTCCACAACAACAGAAGAGGTAGCTGGTAAACTGTTTTTGCTTTATGATTCAGTTAGTTAGAAATTCAGAATTACACCTGGTAAATTTTAAGCCTTCCATGTAAGTGAACAAAAACGAAGAATAATGTTTTATAAACTTCCAGTGGGAACTATGCAATACGCAGGTAAATTTGAGGCACACGGACCTTGATATTTTCACAGGATGAATATATGCATGCTTGAGATCTTTACTAATAATTTTGAGCAAGTTTTCATTTTGCAGCTAAAAGTTTAATAAAGATTTTTCTGAGCTGAATTACATTCTTCCAAAGAAGACTATTGTATTCAGTTTGTAACTCTTTATATTCAGAGTTTAATATATGTTAAGTGTTTTGCACTGGGGATCTAAAGATGAATAAAGTGAAGACCTTGGCTACTATGTGTACACAGTCACTTTATATATGAGGGAAATAGTGAAATACAGCAGCATGAAAAAAAAATCAGTTTAAGCATGTACAACTGTGACAGAATTTTGACAATTCACTCTTTTAATATATGTATTATAATTTTTTAATATAATATTTGACATTCATAACAAGTATTATTTTAAGAGCCTAATTTACCTTGCGAGCTATTTAATATTAATTACAGACTAGCTGTTATAATTCAGGTAACGTGTTAAATAATTTTATATGAAGCCAAAAGGGGTCGATTTTCCTATGCTTTCCCTTCTTAGATAACTATGTGGAAAAAATTAGAATGAAATATTTCAAATGTGTGCATTCTATAGTTAATATTATCATGCTTTTCTTACCGATGGAGGCATAAGACATCTGAAATAAGCAGTTTTATGATACATATAATTATATCTATAAACTTTAATTGGATCTTTGTATGGGATGCATTTTTTACCATAGAAGCTGGAAATATAAATGAAAACTCAACAGGAATAACTAAATCCTTACTTTGATTCCAACAATTAAGAATGGAGGGCAAAACAAGTTAACGTGCCATTTAAAATAATGCCACACACCCATGTTTGATAAATATTGGTTGGTAGTGATTTCCAAAAAACTCTTCAGTGAGCTATCAAGTCCTTCTGTGATCCAGTCCCTAATTTACGTCTTGACTCATATTTACTTTATACACGTTATTTGCTCCATTGATCATGAATTTTCAAACCAAGGTTCCTGGTTCCCCAAGCTCTCTGGATCAGTAATATAATGTCTGCATCTTAGATTGTCCTTTTCATTTCTACTAACTCCAAATACTACTAATATTTAAATATTTCTAATAATACAATCTTTCTAATAATATTCTACTACCTTAAAAATTACCACCATCACCACCAGTTCCATTAATGGTTAACAATAACATTTCTATGAAGTAGTAATAGACACATGATAAACCTGATCTGTCTATAAAAATGTATGGTCAAAGATGAGGGAGACAGAAGAACAGGAAGAAACAAAGGAGGGAGAAGGGTAGGAGGGAAAAGAAGGTGAGCGAGGTAGACAGCAAGGAAGAAAATGCCTAACTTGCCTCCTTAACTCATGGGTTCAACAAAAGCTTTCCATTAATACTGAAAATTAGCTTTCATGAACTTTCTTTGCTTTGGGATTCCATAATGGAATTTTTTTTCTTTTTATTCTGCAGTACGTTTTTATTTTGTTTATATATTAATTTTTAAAATTTTTTTACATCATTGTTCATTAAAATTGTTTAAAAACAATATTTGCTTCCCCCCACTCCCTCTGGCGTAGTCCCCGTAGAGTTTCCTTCCCCAAGGCACCCGTGCACCATCACCTCAGTTCCCTGTGCGCCTCCCTCCCTCCCTCTGATCCCTCTCCCTGCTCCTCCTCTGCAGGATGTCTCTGGTTTATAATTGTCTGTTTTTGCTTTGTTGTGTTTTGTACTGTTATTATTTTTTTACACTGATGTCATATTTGGTTCCCCTATATTCCTGCTATAAGTGAAAACATCCGATATTTTTCTTTTTCCTTCTGGCTTATTTTGCTGAGCATAAGTCCTTCTAGCTCCGTCCACATTGCTGTGAATGGCATGAGTTTATCTTTTTTGATTGCTGTATAATATTCCATTGTGTATGTATACCACATCTTCTTGATCCAGTCATCTATTTTTGGGCATTTGGGTTCAACATCCCTTATAATTAGGGAAATGCAAATTAAAGCCACATTGAGATACCACCTTACACCAGTAAGAATGGCGTGTATCAAAAACAAAACAAAACAAAACAAGCAACAACAAATGTTGGCGAGGGTGTGGTGAAAAAGGCACTCTCCTGCACTGCTGGTGGGAGTGCAAACTGGTCCAACCACGATGGAAAGCTGTGTGGTGATTCCTCAGTCTACTAAAAATGGAGCTACCATATAACCCTGCAATTCCACTCCTAGGGATCTACCTAGGGACACAAAAACATTGATTCCAAAGAGCACCTTTACCCCTATGTTTATTGCAGCACTATTTACAACAGGTAAAAGCTGGAAACAACCATAAAGGAATTTGTAATTGGTAAACAGAGGCATATAAATCTGTCATTCCGATAACCTGATATTGAATCATAGGGTGGCAGACATGTCACCTTATCCAGGTTTCTCAGAATGCCAAGAAAGAGTGATTTGTAAAAATTACTAGTTTTTTTTTTTTTCCCCTGAAAACATGTTAATTAGCAGCCAAGCAAGATTTCATTAAGCTTTGTGCTATGGGGTCATACTAATAGAAATACTTCCATTTCATAAATTTCATATTTGCAGCACCATATTCCAATCAATATTTTATATGGACATTCCTATGAAATGATGAGCAATTAAGTAGGAAAAAGAAAAATTAGCCTCTTGAATTCTACTACCTGAGCTATTACCCACATCACCACCACTCCCATTAATGGTTAACACTTACTGAGGTTTTTTTAAAAAATATTTTATTTATTTACTTTTGAGCATAAGAACTAGAGTGTAGGCCAGTGGTGTGTGTGTGTGTGTGGGGGGGGGGTGAGAGGATTCCCCAGAGACAGAGTGGGGAGCAGAACAGGCAGATCTACTGAAACACACTGCTGAGGGGAGCAGCAGGGAGACAGGAGAGGTCTGCTGCGCCATGTGGGTCAGCTCGCTGGGGGCTTTCACAGTGGTAGCGCTGAGACCCAACCCCTAGGCCACCAGAGAGGTCCCAACACTTACTGAGTTCTTCCTTACTGAGTGCTATTCTAAGTGCTTTTCACACATCAACTGTTTATTCCTGACAGCTGCATAAGGCAGCACTGTTATCCTATTTACCATATAAGAAAGGGAGGCACAGACAAGTTGAATAACTAGTCCAGCATTATTCCGCCAGTGACTAACCAGACCGAGACTTGAGCACAGGTGGTTCAGCCCCAGAATCCTGTTAAACAGCTGGGTTCAGAGCCGAGGGCAGCCAGCGTGGGTGGGGCTGCGGGCGAGAGATTCGTTCACTGAATTGGATGCAGAATGTTTTCCTTTACTCAAAATTGCTAACAAAATCTGCCCTTTGCCTTCTGCCCCTTCCTTCCCTTCCTCTTTACTGTGTCTCTCCCTCCTCTGCTTTTCCTTTTCTTCTCCTTTTCCTTGTCTTTTTCTTCTTTTTATTTTTGCTTAGGTGGTCCGAGTGCACAAACAGAATCTTTCACCTTCTGCTTCTCGTTTATCCTCCCACTGCCTCTGGCACATGCCTCAGATGGTCCTTTTCATTTCTGCTAACTCCAAGTGGGTTCATGTCCTTCTCACTTCATACTGCTGGGAAAGTGCTTGGATTTGTCTTCTAGTCGTCAAAGCCTCACTATTCACCCTCTGACACAAAATCTATATGGTTATTCTCCTAAAATACTGTCTCATCACGTTAGCAGACACACATCATCACTATGAGTGAGTTCTCCATTATCTACACCATCATTTCTAAACTGCACCCCCTAACTCAGGCCCACCCTAGTTTTTACCTTCAAATACTCTTTCTTCACTGTCCCCTGTCTATAATGATATTCTCCCATTGGTGTCTTTGCTTAGAGGAGTAACAGAAGTAGTAGAGGTGGTGATAGCCATATTTAGACTTGATGACAGCTAAGCACTGTACTAAGTACTTCCTGTGTATTAATTCAAATAATTCCCACAGCAAATCTGTGAAGCAACATCTTACAAATTTAAGACATAAAATGGGGTTAACTCCATTTCAGAGATGAGTAAACAGGAGATGCCTATGGTAATTTGCCCAGGTACGTAGTCAGTCAGAAGTGGAGCTTGGAGGTGAACCCTAGCTTTCATTTCAGAGTTCATGCTCTGAACTATTTTCTAATACTAGAAATTCTCCTAGTAAAAATGCCTCCCCTTCCATTGCAATCTTTAAAGGAAGGCAAGAAATGTTAATAAAATTCTCCTTAAAAACTTTCAGTATTTATCAAGGCAGGAATACCCTTCTGAATGTAACTGAACTTAGCACATACTCCATGCAACACTCTCCAAAATATTAAACAGGAATATATTGGTTTCTGATTATTTCATGTATGTCATCTCCCCAATGAAACTGTCATCTTTTAGACAGAACAGTGTCTTTTCAAAAGGTGTGACTAATGAGTGGGTCATGGAATTAATTCATGGGTTGCAACCGGCATTAAAAACAATAGAATAAGAGGAAATTAGCATGTATCACTTTCAAAGCTTTTGCTGCAGTTATGTGGGAATTTGCATAGATCGTGATGTAAAAATGTTCTGGTGGTCATTTAAGTCATGGTCAAAAAATTCTCAAAGTCATTTCAGAGGGCAGGACTGATTCATTATCTTTCACCCCTACGAGGCCTATCAGTGCCCTGTACAGAGTGATGCTCAATAAATACTTGACTGGCTTGATGAAATGGCTGCCTGCCTTTTCTATTATAATTGCAAACTCAGTGCTGAACCAACATACATACATCAGAGTACTTATAGATGTACATACACTCTTTGTTATATGATCATGTTGAACCTGAGGTTGTTAAACAATTTTTGAGTTGAGCTTTGCCTGTATTGAGATAATGTGTTTAAATTCCTAAGCTGCTCACAGGCCCCAAGTGTTAAAAAGACAGTGTTTTGCACGAGTGAAAGATTATTCTTTACAATAATCCTAAAGCATGCATTTCAATGGCAAATTGACTAAGCCTGATTCCCTTTCATAAGATGACGAAACTTCATTATTTTTACCATGTATTTCTAGAAATAATCCCTTTAACAAAATCTACATTAAATGCAGTGTGTTTAAAAAAATTAAATCTCTTAGTGTTCAGCTAAACCGTGCAAACAGGGAACAGCTCTCCGCTCACGCCCTCACCATTGGAGCAGTCTGGGCCGGTCCAGTTGGGGTCACAGGTGCAGGAGCCACTTTCTTGGAGGTACGTGCCGTGGCCGGAGCACTGGTCGGGACACATGGTCTTGAGGATTTCACAATTGTTGCCGCCCCATCCGGGGCTGCAGTGGCATTCCCCGTGGATACACACGCCGTGATTTGAACATCCGGGATCGAGACAGTCCGCTGGGTAAAGAAGGGAGAGTCAGGCTAGGAGACGTGGTACATAGCACATGCAGAATAAAGCCCTAATCTAGGTTCTAGCAACATTTTGGAGAATCACATTTACCATATTCAAGAACTTATGTCTAAAAAGGCAAAGAATCCTACAATCAAGCATGAAGAATCAGGCCATCTAGGTCACGGAAGCTCTTGCAGGCATTTGTAATTTTCATGAATTACATACATAGGCGGTTGAGATTTCAGGCGATTGCCCTCTGTTCTGTCTAATCACACATTACTGAGTCTTGGCTTCTCTATAACGAAATCTGCATCATCTGACCTAATCCCTGATCACTGAGGACTGACAGCTGTAAGGGGCCCTCAAACTGTTTGAGAAATAAATGAGTTGCACACGCTCTATCCTTCTTAATTCACTGTAATGTGCTTTAGATGACGAGATTTAATTTGGCAATTTGACTCAATAAAACTTTACACTTGTAGGGTCAATGGCCTGAAAATTTAATTCCAGAGACTTAATTGCATGACTTTGTGTGTGCAGATCAATAAAATCAATTCGATTGAAGAACAGGAATGGTGCTTTTCTGCTTTCTGAAAAAACAGCTGCACCTGGCTGTCTAGCAGGTGACTGAGATCATTACGCAGTCACGGGACCAACCTGACGTCACACTTTTGTCACTGGTATAGTATATTGAATATTCTGGTTTTCCAGAGATGCCAACATGCTGGATACAGAAGGTGCAGAAGGTGGCATCAATATGAAAAACTGTAAAAAAAAAAAAAGCAAAACAGTCCGCTGCGGGCTTCAAGACTCAAATGCTTGCTTCCTTCCTCAACATCAAAAAGAAATCGCTCACACTCTAGGTGGTTGTTCCTTTGTTAGCTAAAATGTTAACAGGACAATGCGTCCATCTCGAAGGACATCACGGTGACTTTGGGAAAGAGCCCAGAAGAAGCTTCCTCTGCCAGAGTGAAGATGGCAAATATAATGTGACTCTTGAGGAAGCCAGCAACAGACCCCGGTGAATACCGACACGGTTACCTTCTTCGCAGTTTTCTCCTTTGTATCCCGAGTTGCAAGCGCAAGAGCCCATGATGCAGATCCCGCGCCCCCCGCACTGGGGGTCGATGCACTGGGTGGTGGGCACGTCACACTCGGTGCCCTTCCAGCCGCTGAAACAGAGGCAGCGGCCTTTGGAGTACTGGCCGTTGCCGCTGCACAGCACCGGGCAGGCCGCTGCGAGACAGAACAGCACAGAAGGGTTACCCGCCTCGCTCACCGCTGCTGGGTTCTGATGAAAAGACACCTCCCTGGGACAGGGAGGAAGCCCCCCGCCTCCCACCCCCGACCCCTTTTTCTTTCCTGTCTTGGTGGTTTTTTGCATCGCTCCTGTTTTTACAGGTTATTTATATGGGCTTAAGAAAAGACTCAGACTCGCCTACCTCTTGAACAATCCGGACCTAGAAATCCTGGAAAGCAATGGCAAGTTCCAGAAACACACTCTCCATTCCCGTGGCAATTTCGGGGGCATTCCACCACCGACTCTGCAGAAGCGAGAAAGAAGGGACCTTGGTGATCTAGTCTTGCCTCTCCCACAGGGTAAACTGTGTCTCCTTGAGCATTTTAAGTTACATGGTGAAGGAGGTGAGGATGGCCTGGTTCCAAGCCAAAACACAAAAATAAAAGACGGCCTCCCCTGGTGGTGCAGCAGTTGAGCACCGTGCTGTGAAGCTGTCCGCAGCCTCTGTAGCACCAGTTTGATCCCCGGCCGCTGGGAGGGTCCCACATGGCGCGCAGACCTCTCCTGTGGCCCGCTGCTCCCCTCAGCAGTGTATTTCATGTCTGCCTGTTCTGTTCCCGCTCTGGCTCTGGCGAATCCTCTCACCCTCCTGCACTTCTGACTGTGCCCAGTGCTTGTATAAATAAATAAATCTTAAAAAAATAAAAAACCAAAAAACCCCACAAAAATAAAAGGAGAAAGAATTCATTGCTACTTGTGAGCCAGGCCACAAAACAAAGCAAAGCAAAGCAGCACATTTCAAAGGCAAATGTCTTCACACGTCCTGCTCCAAGCTTCCAGTGCCTCCTGGCTTGTCACATATTTATTAAAAAAAAAACCAAAAAAAAAAAAAAACCAAAAAAATAGTTCTCACATTGAACCTCTGGCTCGGACACCCTAGGAACCACTCAAACTTGGTGGAGACCATTTAGTTGCTAGTCAACAGTGTTTGGTCTGCAGCCTGGAAGAAGAATCGCAGACTGTTCTTACCTATCACAATGGTATTAAAAGACACCTGCTCTGCATTTTTCCCATCGTTATAAAAAGCCAGATGCCAGATTCCAGAGTCCAAGTACTGGATGAAGCCGGCCTCGTGCAGGCTGACGGACCTCGCCTGCCGCCCTGCTCTCTCGGCTTCCAGCAGGTTCCGCTGCTCTCTTGCGATCAGCCTGCTGCCATCCAGGAGCTCGACAAAGTCGTACTGAGGATGAGGAAGAGTGTTTTGTGGTCAGAGAGAGGATGCGTTATCTGCCCCTCTTTTTTCTTCTCCTCAAACTCTTGGAATCAAGTTGCTGATCAACTGGACTTCTGTGCAATATACAGTTATAGGGACGAGGAAAACTTCTTACTGTGTGCCATCGCTATATTTCAATTTCACCACCATTTTTTTCTCTTATTGGGCAGTATGTTTTTATGATTGACTTAATTCTCCAACTGATACAAAGTTGGGTAAGCTTAAGTAGTTTGGAATACAGTCGTAAACCCATAACTTTCCAAGTCAGCGAGTGGTCTTATGTTAGTTAGGTCAGGAGATAGTCTATTAAGGTCTCCTCCTATTTAATATTCATGTATGTTTCTTAATAACTAAAGGTGAAAATGACCCAACAATACCATTGCTATGTATTTATACAAATGTATGAAAACACTAATACAGAAAGATTTACTCACCCCTTAGCTCATAGTAGCATAATTCATAACAGCCAGGACATGAAATCAACCCAAATGCCCATTGACAGATGATTGGATAAAGAAAATCTGACATTTATACTCAATGGAATTCTACTCAATTATTAAAAAATATGAAATCGTGCCTTTGGGGACAATATGGTTGGATTTTGAGGTGATGCTGCTAGGTGAGATAAGTCAGACAGTGAAAGACACGGGTGGCTTCACTCATTTGTGGAATATAAATAACAAAAACAAACAACTGACAATAAAACACAAGAAAAATAACTCCAAGAATCACAGAAAAATATGGTGGTTACCAGAGAGGATGCAGGAGGAACAGGTAACAGGGATCAATTTGATGGTGGGAGGGTGGCACTAGAATTTTGGCGGTGGATTCGGTGTGGGTTATATACTGTGCTCCTGTATCTTACACACTATTGTAAACTGATGGTAAATTAAAAAGTGAAAGGGAGGAAATTTTGAGTTTCAACTTGTCTTTCAAGTATACACTCATAACCAACACTTTCTCACAGAGATCGCCAATTGCCTCACACTACAAACAAGAAGATAAGGCGGGAGTACCGTGCATGATGGAGTTGGCAGGAGTAACTGACACTTGGGCATCTTCCCAGTGCTGGGCTATTCTGCAGAGAAATTTACATCCACCCCAGAGGAGGCTTATTCAGATATCCAAAGAAAAGTTCCCTGCTTAGTGCTAAAACCACCCCTTTGGAAAGTGAACAAATTACATGGAATAGAAATACTCTATAACCTTTGTTTTTAGGGTGTAAAGTATGGATTTTTGGGCAAACCTGAGCTTTGCTTTATAACACCTACTGATAAGATGGAGATGTGGATTTCATGTGGGGGAAAGCCTTAAGATCTGATGTTATTTTTAGGACAAAGTTCAGTCTTATCATTTTGGAGGAGGTAAAATTCTGAAGAATTTCGAATTTCTGAAGAACCAGACTACTCTTGTTTAACTCAATGCAGTTATTAAACCCATGACGTTTAATAACAAACTCCACGGCAACTATATACCTGTGTTCTTTTTTTTTTAACTTTTTTAAATTTAAATTTTATTTTTATATTCCCCATACAATTACAACCCCCTTATTTTGACCCCAATCCCTACTTTCCCTGCTTCCCATCCCCCATAGAGTGTCTCTGGTTCATAGTTGTTTGTTGATTTTGATATTTTCTTTCTTATAGTTATTCTTTTTCCTGGTCCCTTATTTAAGTTTTCTAGATTCCTGCTATGAGTAAGACCATCCGGTATTTTTCTTTTTCTTTCTGGCTTATTTTGCTGAGCATGATCCCTTCCAGCTCCATCCATGTTGCTGCAAATTGCATGTGTTTATCTTTTTTGAATGCTGAGTAATATTCCATGGTGTATATGTACCACACCTGTGTTCTTAAATCAACCTTTCGTGCTGGGATAGTTTTGCTGCAAATCATTGCAATACAGAGGAGGAAGGGATTTTAGAGACCATCCAATCCAACTCTTTTATCTTACAGATTGACACTGAAGTGCAGAGAAGTGAAGGGATTTGTTCAAGGTCAGAAGGTCAAAAAGTGATAGGGGTGCGCTTAGTACCCAGGTCTCAGACCCCATTCGAAAACAGGCGTCACGCACATGCACTTAAATGATACAGCACACTATTAAGTGTAAAGCGTTAAATTGCTTCCTCAGGCTTCGTGCTGTCCAGGAGAATGAATTGGGCATCAGGGAGAAGAAAGTCAATTGAAACCTTGGCAACAATCAAACGGACAGTTTTATAAAGGGTCACAAAGACTTTCAAAACTCAAGTGACTATTCTGAATGGCTGGCCAGTTTTAATTATTTCAGGTTGATTTATTTAACATTCCCCAGAAACACAGAGGCGTTCAATTTGGGCTGCTTTATAGCATATTTCATGTTTAAACACTGAACTCAGAAAGAGTTGTTTGCTCTGTCGATCTTGAGTAAACCAGAGAAAGGAACTCTAATAACTGTGGAGCTTAAGAAAAGGCACAACCTACTTAAACACATATATCGTGGTAGAAAAGAAAAGTGGGTATCAAGTATATTGGGTTTAAATACAAGGAGCATGAGAAAATCTGAAACAGCACCTCCACAAAACTCATCTGCTCAAAGAGTCAACTTTAAATCTTTCAACTTTCAAAGTGTACATCACGATTGTTCACCTGCAATTATATTCTGAGACTAAATATGGGTTGCATGCTAGGGTGGTGCTTAGCTTAAAGGGATTGTTCTTGAGTTATAAAAAAAAAAAATCATGTATGTGGTTTCAATGGAAAAAACATGCTCTTCTATTTCACTGGACTATTGCTGAATGCAATTTAACTGCTGTAATTGAAGTGACAGAGGCCCACTGCTATTTAAGAAAATCTGGTTATTACATCCTAATCTGTCACCTGTAAAATGAACTGGAATCAAATGTAGTTGTAATCTAAAATTTAAAATTGGACACTAATACACAATGAAAGTTGGATGTGCAAAGATGAAAGGCATTTTCTTTAATAATGTAGTTATGAAAAATGTTAAATCAGAAAAATGAATACACCAAACCAAGATATTTAAAAATTTCACAGCTATGTAATTTATTTGTGTATGAAACGTTCCCTGATTCACAATGATGGACGCTGGAGGAAGCGTGTTTAAATTTTCTTATTCATCTTTAAAGAAGTGATTTTTTTTTTTAAATCAGCGTATGACCAATTTTTCTTCATAGGTCATAGGAAAGCATTTCTTGCAAAATGACATAATATAAAACACATATGTAAAATCTTCCAGTGCTTATTCCAAATATCATATTAAAATCAGCATAAAATTCCACGGGTAAATAAGCTGATTATCTAGTATTTTTATCTACTAACCTAGTAGTTGATCTTGGGAAAAGTCTGAGCTTCAATTTTATGGTAGGTAATTTAAATAATTTCTTTTAGACTTTCTAGACCTTGTCCAAACCACAATTTCCCATTCACATACCATGACCTGATAGGAGATTATGAAAAAGCAGCTCTTCAACTGCAGCTGTTATTTGAGGTGATTTTCATACCAGCAAATTGACTATAAAGTTTTCTGTGTCTCTGATACAAGATTATTTGAGTGGTTTTGAGAACTACACTCTTTGCAATCATCCATGGTTATCTAAGAAAGGTCTTTTTCAGTATTTTTCATGAGAACTTGTGGCTTGAGGGGGGGAAGAGCACCTACCATCATATTTATTTTTATGTTCTCCCATAATTTCTTTACTCTGAGTAAATCTGGCAGAAAGAGTGAGCAGATGTTTGAGCTGAATGTCTTGAGTCTACTACGTGAAAGGGATAAACTCACAGAATTTTCATAGAATCTTTGCAGCAAACTACTTGCAAAATCCATGGTGTTTTACTTGGTGCTCAAATGCTGTTCAATATTCATTAAATTACTCCCAAATTTTAGTACATTTTAATCAATCAATAATGGTTAAAGCAAGTCAGGAAGAAAATGCTGTTCTTCCTTCTAATTCACAAACCTCAAGATAAATGTAATTTACACTTGAAATTCTTTTCACTGGAAAAGATCGATATAAAAGTGGTCCAACAGTTAAACAGCCGAACTTGAGAAACAGAAGAACTTCAAAAATGCAAACTAGCACTTTTCATCTTATTGACAACAAAGCCTCCTTTTTACCTGAGTATGGGAAGGTGGTAAGCCTTTTCGGCCGTATACTCCAATCAATGCATCCTTCTGAAGAGAGATATTGAATTTAAGAAACTGTGGCTGATCAATAAAGAGCTGTGATCTCCAGAAGATCCCGGGAGGAATCTCTTGAATTGCTCTTCGGCCAATATCAAGTTCTCCGGAATCTATGGTGTTATTTTCTTGTGTAAATCCACCTAATTTTCCTGAATGCAAGAGATCCATTGAAGAACAAAACATTAAAAAAGAAAACCAAACCCAAACAGGTATTCTATCAAAGTTCTTGATGCTAAACACTCAAGACATTTCATCCTCTTTGATAAATATAATGCCCTCAAAATTTTCACTTGAAAAGCTTTTCTTTTTCTTTTTTTTTTTTTTTGTGAGACATGGCTGTTTAACAAGTTGTGATTTAGCATGTTCTTTCAGATAGTTAAGCCAAAATTGTTGACTTCCCCCAAGGTATGCCTATTACTGAAACTGTTTTCACACCTACAGTCTTTCTTGATCACTTGAAACATAATTATCTTACAAATTTTATGGAGAGAGATTAAGTTTCTTGGGAGAGATTAAGTCTGGGACTTATCAGTCATTCTAAATATACCCTAACACTGCAAAGTGTAAATTAAGGCAGATTGGATTATGGAGATTTCCAAATCAATCCTTAAGCAAACAACAAAACCAATCAATGGCACTGATTCATGGAGTTCCTGCTAAACTGTGTATTAGAATGAATGAAAATTCAGATGCTGGAAGGAGGTAGAGACAAGAGAGTGGGGATATTAGTGGGGGTGGGGTTAAGGCTCACAGAGTTTTGATGCGGGCGGTCATTGCTCTTACCTTTGACCGCCTTCTCAAATTCACTTTCAGCCTCAGCAGACACACTTGGACTGACCCTCTCCATGACCTTCAACCTGTAGCAACAAAACTCTCTGCTCCTGGATGGCTGCCAAGTCTTAGCACCACCTCCTCTTTCCCTCCATGACCTGATTTTGGAAAACAGATCCAAAGCTCTTTCTCATGTGGGGTTCTCTCTCCCACTTTGCTAAGGTTCTTGCTCAATTATTCTGAGGAGCTTAGTGATAAAAGAGGATTCACAATTTGCCTTAAATGGACATAAAGCACACTGTCTTACACAGAAAGGAGCTGTGAGGGCTAAGGAAAAGTATGAAATTGGACAAATTATCCTCTATCAATTTAATCTTTTAAAAGTAACGAAGTTGGCTTTCTACTCAGTTTTAAAAACATCAACAGGGATGTTAATTGAGATATTATATAAGACACGTTATCTGATAGCCTCCAGGGAAGTTAATTCAAAATTTAGAGGACTTAAAATCAATCCAGAGAGTTGTGAATGATCTCACTTCAATGACAGAGGAGTGAATCTTTTGCCTGTCCTCGAAGAGTTAGTCACGTAACATTGAATTCATTTTTGAGCACCTACTGGGGACACAGAACTGTGGGTGAGAGGGAAACACCAGCAGGGAGCAATGTCCTAGAGATGATATACTCTGGCTTCCGTGGCTTCTATCAAGCAACTAATTATTTCCCTGGGGAAGACAACACCAGCCTACCGATGAATTCAAGGATCACCTAAAGCAAATCTACATCAGAGAAAGTGATATGACTGAAGGCTGGTGGTGGAAAGATTCCTTGAAGAGTTCATTTCTGAGGCAAATTTTCAGTAACAGGTAGTTCCTGAGTTGGGGTATTATGTTTAAAGCCATGGCAGTAGAACTGGACTCTTGTCAAGGTAACGGTGAGAGGGATCCACCTATTGGCAAGAAAAGAAGTTAAGAAAACTGATTTTCGAGTCAGAGAGACTTAGACTAGAATCGTGGCTTTGTCACGAAGAAGACTTCGGGGATGCCATAATAATGCAGCCACAGGACCGCAGCGAGGGTACCTGAGCATTAATACAGAGTACTAGGCTCTCAGGAGGGACTGATGGTCTTCCTGGGAGACAAGGTAGACCAGCAAGAAGGTCATCACTTGTGCTGGACACTGAACCTCACGGCAAAGAATTTGGTCTTTATATTTCATGTTAGTGACTCTTGTATTTTCAATTCCGTCAAAGAGGGCTATGCCACTCTCTTCCCTCGAGATACAGATATCACATCATGGTGTTACTATGCGTATCACTGATGGCATGTGTAATTAAAGTAGATACTTGAAGTAAACCAATTATGGGTAAGTTGTATTTCAGTGGCTCAAAGGCACTTTCTTGTGTCTGTGTGTGTGTGTTATGTGTGTGCACATGCACATACAGAAACAGAATTCAAGATGACAGAGGAAGATGCTCAATGGTCACAGAGGAGGACAGCAGATGCCCAGGAGTGGCCAACAGGGTCCAGGGGATTCACAACAAAATCACCGTATAGAAGAGTGTGAAGTTTGAGGGAGACGACTTACTAGTAAACATGGGGAGAGTTTTCTGCCTGGGCTATTGACCCCACATGATGCAAGTAACATCAAAGCACTGCAAGAGCTAAACAGGGGGCCATCAGAGGGCCTGATGGGGCTCAAGGTGAAACGAGGTGACCGTTTCCAGGTTGTTAAAGCGTAGCAGTGTGGGAAGCCGAGCAGCAGAGAAGCAACTTGGCATGTGATTGCCATCACCCAGGTATGCGGCAGGAAGGAGCAGTATAATAAAAATCATTGAAACCTTGGTGGTGCAAGCGGTTAAGTCTCAGCACTAAGAAGCGATCTGTAGCCATTGCAGCATGAGTTCGATCCCCCGCCAGGGAGCTACCCACATGGTGCAGCAGACGTCTCCTGTCTCATTTGCTGCTCCCCTCTGCAGTGTATTTCAGTCAGTCTGCCTGTTCTGTTCCCCAATCTGTCTCTGGTGAATCCTCTCACTGCCCCCATACTCTGGTCTACACCCCAGTTCTTATATGCAAAAATAAATAAATCTTTAAAAATCATAAAAATACTCAGTTTTACAAAACGAACTCTTAGATTTTGAGAACAGAATGGTGGATCCACAGGGGAAGGAGGTTGGGGGCAGGTGTGGTGGTAAAGAGGGCAGAGGATGGAGACTGAACTCTCGGTGGTGATCACCTGCCAGTATATACAGGTGCTAAAGTATAAGACTGTACATAATGTTCTAATAAACCAACATTACTACAGTAATAGTTTAAAAAAAAAGGGAAAAATTAAAAAATAAATTATGGTTTCAAATTTATGTCTGTTTCATGGTAAATCAGATATATTAACCTATTGAACCATATTAGAGAATCTGCTTAGCTTCTGATTTTAGGACATAAAGTTATATGCATTTTTATTGGGGCAGAATTACCAGTTTCTGTGAAATGAAAATGCTATGGATACTATAACATAATGTTCTTTGTGTTACAATTTATAATAAATTCCTAATAAGTTGTGACCTTTGGTTGACTTCCACATGAAATTATTTTTAAAATATTGAATAGAATAGTAATTCTTTTCTCCACTAAGATGTTAGTACACCTATCACATTTAAATATGGAAATGATTCATATTTCGACTCACTTATCAAGTTCATACTTTTCTAAGGCAATTATTATATTTTATTGTTATGAGGACTATTATCTGAAGCATATGTGATTTAATTCACTCCCCAGTGTTGTTTCTACGTATTGTTCTATTGGTTTTTAGCAGCTTTAATAACATACCTGTGCTTTCAGGATGGATAAGCTTAAAATGGTGTCAATGACAGAATTTTTCTTTCCCAAAATAACACCTTTGCCCAAGACCGTTAGCTTTGGCAATAGTAGTCAAGTTCTGACCTTTAGGGCTTCAAGGTTGCCTTGTTGCTTTTTGATTACACTGATTTTGAGGGGTTAAAATATTTCTTAGTGAAATAATATATGCACCCACTGCTGTGTCAAGAAGTGTGTTTAGGTATGCAATTCAGCCCACAGCTGATTTAACAGGTGCTTGAAGGAGGCAGCAGCATCAGTGGCAATAATTGTTTATTTCTTCCTGTAACGAAAAGCCTAACTAATCATAACAGCACAGAATCCCTGGGTTCAAGTGTCCATGGTCATTTAGCCTGGGTGTCTTCAAGTAAGAAGTTGTACCCCTATGGCACAAGGAGGCTTTTCTACGAGGAAGTAGGATGGACTGTCTTAAGGAAATCAGTCTCTAGCACTCAGTGATTTCTAGGTATGGGCATTTAGAACAGAACAGACCAGCCTCTCGCATATTCAGAATCTTACTGTGACACAGTCTTGGAAGAGAAAACTTGCACAGTGCCAAACAAAAGCAAAATTCAAAGCAGTCTTGTTAATGAAGCCTCCTTTACTCTCTTTCTATTATTTACCCAGAGTAGGAATTCAGGTGGTGACAAAATGCCTATTAATTTATTTGAACTGGAAAAATAAGTCAGAGTTTTTTTTGACAGAAAGTTTCATTTTTATGAGTATCAGCTTTGCCACTAAATTATAGGGTATGCATTTCCCACAAATTAAACGAGCTAATTAAGTTAGAGATATTTAAAGCCTGTAATAACAGTAGCATTCAAAAACGATTATAACAAAAGTGAATTAGGATGAACAATAATTGTATTTTCCACCCCATTCTGCATATATCAGATTTAACAAAGTTTCCCTTAATTAAGAGTATAGGTATAACTGGCAGCATTTTGCTAAGCCTTTGTAAAGTCCTTGATTCGTATATTCCACAGAAACCAAGAAATGAAATGATTCTGAAAACTGTGTAACAAATCTTTAGGAAGTGGGTAGTTGAGAATTCTTTGCTTTTGATAAAACTGAAGAAGCAATGTGATGGAATTGCAGCTTGTACACCAAGACAGCTTTCCAGAAATAGAATTCAATGTGATTTTTGACATATGACTAATAATATCAAATAATTGATTGGCATCACTGTAAAAAGAAATTCTTGCATTTCCACCTGTTTACTTTGTAGCAAGATTTCTTATATTTAGAGTTATAGAAAAGGGAACCAGAACAGAATTGACATTGAGCCTAATCTTGTTCTTGCAGCAAGTACTACTCATCACTGAGCAATCAACTATTTGAAAAAGTCTTTATTCATCTCATGCAGAAAGCAGTTTTCACTTTTTGTATTTAGTAATTCTCCAAATGTTTCACAAGCTTGTACAATAATTAGGTAGATGTCAGTCTAATGTGTAAAGCTAATCATTATAAGCCTAATCCAATATAGAAGAAACAGGTTTCAAAAGATTTTTAAAAGTATTATGGTTTCAGGAAATAAAATTTAACCTGTATACCCATTATGTGGGGCACAAGGAGAAATAAGTTGGAGCTCACTGATGTTTTCTAGTTTTTCCTATGAAATACAAATCTCATTTTAAAGTGCCTATCAACCTCTCTTGGCTTCAAATTACTACACTATTAGGATAAACTTATTCTGAGCTGTAGTTTTAAAAAGTGGCTTTTCTAAGAGACAGCTATGGAGCGCCCATAATCAGTCATGGAGCTGTAAGGACCGATCATCCTCTGTGCAAACCCACTGACCCGGCAGCTTAGATTATTAACGTAACGTTTGAGCTTAAGCCTCTGGTTTGAAGAGCAGGGGGTGAGATTTTTGTGATGAGTTTTTGTCTTTTTAAATTCTGCACTGTTGCTTTAACTTTAAATTCTGCACTGTTGCCTCTCTCCAGTTTGACCAAGTCAAGCGAGGTCACTCCTGTTGGCTCTTCATGACAGTAAACACACCTGGAAGCCGGTGAGCCGTTGCCACAGTTTGATAAACTTGTAAATACTTGCACCACCTCTTCCTCTGAAGCCCGTCTGTCCTCTGAGATAAAAGCCTGGACACAGGTGTCTTTCATCATGTCCTGGATTCCAGAACACTCCGGCTTCAGAGGAAATAAAAGGGGGGGCAGTTCGAGGGGTCTGTGTCCTCCCTCACTGAGATCACTCCATCCTTAGCCCCCCAGAGTCTGTACCTGGGAATGATCATAGGCAAGCCAAAGGCTGTGTGTGGGTTTTACTAAGAGAGAAAGGAGGGAAAATGGGGGAAAAAATAGACAGGGCCAAAGAGTGCTCTGTAGTTTTTCTAAACTCAAAGTGAGTGGATTAGGAATCAAACCAATTAAAGCCTCCACAGTGCACATGAGATGTGGCGTGTCTTCGCACACAATAGGGTGTCATCCTGAAGCACTTTTTTCAGTGTGTCCTGTTGAGCTGGGATGTGGGAGCCACTGGCGTTCTTTTCACCCACGAACTGTGATTTCTCCTTTCATTGGTAAGTACGTGTCACAGCAGTTTTAATGTCTTCAAATATAGTTGTCGGGGTGTGAAGACATAAAGAGCCCACGTACGCAAAGCTGTTGTCATTCCTGTCCTTCAACACAATACTCAGTTTAGGGGAAAACAACACTCGCGGAGCGCTGTGTTTCACACGATGCTTTACAGCACGACTGTGCCCTCTACAAAACAACACTTTACCCACCCAGGGTGTTAGGAGGACAAAACAGAGTATTTAAATGATACTGGTCATTCAGAGGTTTGTGGTTGTTTGAACATTATTTTGCCACCTGAGAAAACCACCCAAAGTCATAAAATACCAAATATTGTGCCATCGGCACCAGGAAATGGCTGCTTGGCGATGATGTGAGAGTTATTAAAAGGGACAGGCAGGAGCTGCAAAGGTCTAATTCAGCGATTAAGGAGGGTAAATGGTGGAAGCATCTTGAGGCCTGCAGACGCACTAATAATTAAGATGTCAGAAAGCAAGGTCAGGCATTTATTAGACAATCAATAGCCCACCCTCCAATCTATGACCTGACCTTGGATTCATATCTGACGTAGGGAGCTCTGAGAGAGCATGTATTTTTATAAACAGCCAGGAGCCATAACTTAACATCATGGACACAGTGTTACATCACAGCCAAGTGGACAAAAGAGAACTCCTTGCAAACAAAGCTTAGTGGACAAAATCAATACAGCCCCTAATTTGGGAACTATTAGACATTGCAATACACAAATACTATAAACACTATTGGATGAAACTCTAAGCTCCTCTAGCCTTTTTAGCCCTAATTCTTCAATTCACAGTCCTTGACCTGCTATGAAATCAAATTCTCCGTAATTGTTTAGCGTTTGAGAAGATGAATAGGTGAATGACATGAACAATGGTGTTAAGTTGAAATGTGCCTTGACTTATTTGTTTAGACAGAACGACTCACACAAATGTTTATGTATGTGTATTTCTGACACGAAAACGTATACGTGTAGTTTTTTAATTGTACAAAAGGACATTTTGTTAGTTTTGTTTTGGAGGAGTCAGAGTTACACTAACCCAGATTTATGGTCTTTCATTCTGTCTAATATTATCCCAGCTTATCACGTGTTAAATTTTGGCATCTGTCTCGTCGCTCCTTCCAAATAAAGCTGGTGTGGAAATGTCCTGCGCTGGCACCTGTGTGTTTCCCTACTGTGCATTTTCTAATGCACTGTAATTGCGCTTTTGATTCCTCTCTGACCCTGAAATTCTCATGCTCTGGAATAGCAACTGTGACTGTTCACTGCTGTATTTTCAGCACCTTGTTCCGTGCACTGCACGTAATAGATGTCGATATACGAATGTGGCCAATACTGTGCATTCAAGGGATGATTAAGGATATGATTCATTTCATAAAATCCAAATACTGTAAAAATAACTAATGAAAGGAATTTCTACTATTACTCTTGGTGATATTATTGATGCTGATTTAAAGATCTATCTTCTTAAGAACTTTGCTACAAATTAAAAGTACATACTCCTGAATTGCAGAGAAAAGAGTGAACTAATAGTTACTGACATGTACCAATATCTGTTATGTTCCCATCACTGTTTTTCACTCTAGGTGCATTATCTGATTTAACCCTCAGTACTATCCTATGAAGAAACAGGAGGTTAGAGGAGGTTGTTTGCTTTAAGTCACCCCGTCACTGGCAGAGCTTCAGTTCTTAATCATTATACTGTACCAACAACTGCTTTACCTCTAATTCTCACACTGGGCTAAGCATTAACTCCTTGGGAATGATGGGATCCAAGAGCTATTTGGAGTTATTTTTGACAGGACTTGGTAGGGGAGGTGAGACAGTAGGAGGCATAAGTGTGACCCCTAAACCTATATATGGTGATAATCATGATTACTAACATTTACTTAATGCAAGGCACCACGTTGGATCTTTTGTATACTATTTTCATTCACTCACTGGATAACTACTTACCAAGCACCTATTAGATTCCAATAATTGTGCTAAAAATTTAGGACACAGCAGTGGAAAAACAAGTATGATCTTTGCCTTACACTCTAGCAAAGAAGATATGCATTAAATAGTAATAGTGATAACTAACACTTTTCAAGCATTTACTACGTGCTATACATCACTGTAAGTATTATAGTACATACCCAAGACCATTCTGATTGATGAGGAGACACAGGCACAAGCTATATAACTTGTCCCAAGGAACACAGGCATTAGTGATTGGAACTAGGATATAAAACCAGGGGGTTAGCTCAATGACCTTTATGGTCTTCACCTCTCTGCTCTATTGTCTCTATGTCATTGTTTGATATGATGCACAGCTGGACTGTGGAGAGCCATGGGGATCATCTAAAGGCAGCTGACCAGAATCTAGGTTACTGAGGAGGGTCAGGCAGGGCGTTGACATGTCAAATTACTTTCTGAAGAGTAGATGAGCGAAACAAGAGACACATATCCTAGATAGAGGGTGAGAGATGATGGAGTTAGAAGTGATAGGACTTGGTGATTATTGAACATGGGGGGCGGTGGGAGGAGAGAGTAGGCGGAGTCAAGCATGACTCCTAGATTTCCGGCCCAGAACTATGTGGATGATGATGCTATTTCCTCACATGGAGAGCCCTGTAAGAAGCAAATCTGGAAAGATGGCCACACCCCTTCTATTTCTCATGCCCTTATACAAAGTGTCTCTGTCATCTCCTCAGTCTAGAGACGAAGTTGAATTTTCCTTCCCATAAATCTGGCTTGACCAACAGGATGTGACAGAAGTGACATCCTGGAATGTTCAATGTCCTCGACCTTAAGAATCCTTGTGATGTCTGTCTAGGTCTCTAGGAATGTTCTCCTTGGGACACTGCTATTCAGAACCAGCTGCAGTGCTTTGAGGAGACCCATCCCCAGAGAAAGTTAGGTGTGACAGGCTGCAGTCAACAGCCCCAGGTGAGCTGCTGTCAACAGATGGCATCAGCTGCCAGACACGTGAGGGAGCTACCTCAGATGTCCAGCTCAGTGGAGCTTTCAAACAGACGCAGCTGACCTCTCCAAGCAACTGCCTGAGAGTTTCAAACAAAAATACCCAGAACCATGACAGATAACAAATTGTTCTTCTAAGCCACTGAATTTACATGTGGCTTCTTAAGCAGTTATAGAAAACCAAAGTGTTTGCTGGGTCCCGTGATAGACACAGGGCATTTGAGCTGTTTGGAAGACACCACGTGGAGATGTTCCAGAGCTACCTGGAGAGACCTCACAAAACTGACGTCTGGAGCTCAAGGAGAAGTCCCAGCTGCATCTTTGTATTGGGGAGCACGTGGGATGTGCCGTAGCACAAGGCACAGAGACTGCAGCTGAGGCCAGGCGAGTAGGGAGAACCGAGAGCATTTCTACTCCGAAAACAGCAGAGTCCTGAGCAACACCGTGCTTAGGGATCAGGCAGAAGAGGAAGGTCAATGAAACAAACAGAGACGTCACCGCCAAAAAGTCGGGAAGAAAGCCCAGGTGAACGTGCATCATAGAGCCCACATGAAAAGAATATTTCAAAGTGGAGGCATAGGTCATTTATTAGGTGATCCTGAGAACTCAAAACAAGAAGAGTCTCAAGACAGAAGAGTCTTCACGGACGCTCCAGGCACAGCCGTGGTAACGCCGGAAGTCACCAGGGGCCACGAGAGGTGCGCTGAGGAGTCAGCAGAAAGCAGCAGCGACCAGCCTCTGGGGGGGGGGGGTGGAAAGGAAGACAAAGAAATGAAGAGTGTGCGCACACTGTGTCCAGGAAGGCGGGCCGCACGCGCGGGAGAGAAGGAGCAGGTGGAGCTGGGGTAGCAGACAGAGTCAAGGATTTTTCTTCTAAAGACATGAGAGGCTTCAGATAATCACAGGTCGACTGGAAGGTGGCAGCAAAGTGGGAGAATTCTGAAGCTACATTTGGATTCAAGGATACTCATGGAGAGGTTAATCTTATCTATTGAGAGAAAAACGGTGAAAAGACACCTCCAGACAGACCCGGGGGTGCGGATGTGTTTACGGGAAATTAAAAGAACTTTCTCCAAAGGTCTCCACGTAGTTGTTGTTGTTGTTGTTGAATAATGTGTGAGGTCATCTGTGGAGAGAGCTGAGGGACGAGTTGTGAGCATGGCAGGAAGATCTGGCCTAAGCGTTGAGCATCGTGGGGGAGAGTTTGTAAGAAAAATCAGGTCAGGCTGCCAGACTTGGTTGAAGCTGGTGGTTCAAGAGAGAACTATTATGATTCCCTCTTTACAGGTATTATTATTCTCTCTTTACATGTGAGGAAATGGAGGCTCAAAGAGGTTAAGTAACTTGCTTGAAGTTACAAAGCAAATAAGCAAGGGAACTAGGATTCGAATATAGGCCTGTGTGATTCTTTGCAGTACATTAGGCTGAATGAATTCCTTGGTCAGCGGAATAATTTTGGTTTCTGAAAAGAGACTGGTGTTTGGGAAAGTAACGCTTGACTCTTACCTATTTTGTTACTTTGTCCACTTATACCCGTTTTAGTTACGACCCCGCATCTGACAGTTTCTCTGAAATCTGTAGTCAAAGGAGGTCTCAGGAATCGTCAGGAAAGCATCAAAGCATATAACGAAATTCTTCTCTGAAATACTACATGGCATTTAGAAGCTTTGGTTCAGTATGAACTTAAAAGCAAGCAGGGAGTTTCCTGAACACTCAACACCATGATTAGGCCGTGAAACATTGAAGAAAGAGTAAAACAGGACACATAAATAAGAAACCTGTCAGCAGGTGTTATGGGGAATCTCGTTATGTGCCTATGGTCAATTCCTGTGAACTCCCCTTAGAGTTCTAAGGGGTCCTCAGGGTTATAATCCACAATCTCTAAAGAGCTGATGTGATCTGATTCTCTGGACAGTTTAAAAAACAGAAGCAGTGGGTGAGGCTGCATGGGCCCTGCAGGTTCTTCAGGGAGGCTGAAAAGCAGGGTCTTAAGGGTCTCCTCCCAGCTAGAGCCCTCCCACCCCCACCCTGGCGCCCGAGGTAAGCATGCAAGACACATCCTAACATCCCTTTACTTGGAAAACTGCAAATAAGAATTCTCCACAACGACAGGGCTTGGGGCCACATGAGACATCATAAAGAAGACAAGAAGTGGCTATTGTGGAAATGATACTTGGGGCAAGATCTGAGACAGCCTTCTTTCCATAAAGAGAAATTTTCATTAGTTCCCTTGTCCAGCTGGCAGGCTGGAAGGTGAGTTGGTCTCCAATCTGCCTATCTCATGCCCGGGCATCTGTTAGCTCTCCTTCCCGGGGAGGCCAGGAGGAAGGATCATCATTTACACACAGAAGCATCTGTTGTCTCACACAACAGCTGTGCGCGGTGCACGCTACAGGCATGCAGGGACTTCAGGTGCTTTGAGCAGGAGCAGAGCTTCTGCAACTGTGGACCATGATCTTCTGTAGATTGTGAAATTATTTGAATGAGTTTTAACTAGCATTTAACTAGAGTAAAATTGAACACAAACAGTAGGGTGCAATTCACAAAATGTGCCTAAGTATTATCTGGGGAAATGCATTTCAGACACATAGGGTCTGCCTAGCTGGGACTGGAGGTGACATATTTCTCATGGCAGTCATGGTGAGCAGTTCAGAAGTCACTCTTTTGAAAAGCTCCAGCTCCACAGAGATTTCTGAAGCCATATTTATGGGATGTTTCCAAACATCATGTAAGTCGATAGCTGGCAGGATCTAGAGTCTTCTAGGGATGACTAAAATTTTCTTGCAGATCTGAACTACTAAGCACCTCTTCCAAGGTTATAAAGCAAATAGGCGAAGCAGCCAGGATTTGAGAATAGGCATTAGTGAGCTGGGGAATGTTGATTCTGAGCAAGGGATTTTCCCGGCGAAACTCCAGGAACCAGCACAGAGGCTACGGGAGGCTCTGAGGCCACAGCTTCTTAGTATTGGGCTTTTCAGCTACTGTGAACTGAATGGACACACTCTATTTTTTCATTTTTGTCACAATAAGAGGTTAGGATGTTTTAAAGCCAATAAAATGTCTACAACAAGCATTTTTCTCTTTTGTGTAAATAAGTCCCCCACTTGTGTGGTTGATCCCTGCCACTGGGCCACTTACAGACACCATCGCCCTAAGAGACAGCCTCAGTGGGTGCTGCATGGGGTGGGGGGTAGTGACAACACCCGAGGTGGGTGATCCTGTACCTCTAAATCACACACAATGTTGTAAACCAATATTTCCTTAATAATGGAAAGTCTAAATTTCAATCTACATAAACCCAAAATAGATAAACTTAATTTCTACAGTTACTTGGCATGTTCAGGTGTGTGTTATCAGTGTATAAGAAATTAAGCAACCGTTAAAAATAGTCAGACTTCACTTCATTGAAACTTCACACCAACAGTTTCAATCAGGAAAAGCTTGTCTTTGCTCCTCTTCACTCGGCTGTGCAGGGACAGTCACTGTCCTCACGTGTGGTGACATGTCTGTCACCAGCTGACAGTTTTCTGGGTTGTGGGGAACTTTGCATAGAAAGGCTCTGCACAGAGGTGGGCGTGGGGAGTTTATTATTACTATGAGAATCTAATGTCTCATGAAGTTCCTCAACTCCCTAAGAAGTGTCATAAAGTATTGCAAAAATAAAACAGAAGATGGGAGAAGAACCAAGAAAAGGCAAAAGTGTGAATCACAATAAGGGGCAGAATAAGAGTATAGAAAGAAATAAACATGCACTAAAGACCTATCATTGCTTCTGTCTGATCTGGCCAAGAATCTAGAAGCTGAAGATGTAGGCAATGGCCGCCAAGGCAGAATGCAAGCACACTTAGAGAAGGAGAAACAAAGAGGAAAGAGAGGAGGGACATCCTTCAGGGCAAACAATATATTTATCAGAAAAAACAATGCTGACCAGTTACTTTGAAATATAAAGTTTTATGACATTTTGCAAAAAATGCCAGGGGATGCCAAAAACCAAGATCTATATTCATGCACACACAACATATCAAAATAATAGACTGCTATATATAATACATTTATAGGTACGTACATTGTCCATACGTACACTTGTACATTTTTCTGGGCATCTGACATTGGAAAAACAAAATATAGCATTCTCCAAACTCTTAAATTCCATTTTCAAATCAGAGTCAATTGATATGAAAATCTGATAGTTCACAGTGCAAACTTTTAAAGGTTTAGAAAGGGCAACCAGGGGGAAGGTCAATAAATTATAATCCTGTGATGTGTTTTGTATTTAAAGGCTTTCATAACAAAATTAATAGAGTATCCCAAGTCTACATACTCATTGAGAGGAAGAAAGCTTAAAATACCCAAGGTGATATAAAAGCCGATGCACTGCATTATAATCTAAAAATAAAGTGAAATACACACTGGCAGGAGGGAAAGACAAAAAGCCCAGCTTTCATATTAGAAGGCAGAAAACTGTATTATTCCCATAATAAAAACGTGAAGTGTCAATTTTTCAACTCAATAATAAAAAACACTCATTAAAAGACGCTATTTCTAATTTCAAGACCTTTCTCTCCCCTGTATACAGCTGCATGTAAGAGGTAAAATGGATTTATGGAAAAAGGATATTATAAGCAAGAAACAGGACACATAATCCCCTTACCGTTGTCGCCAGAAGGCAATGACACAGTGTTGGTTGGCATGGTATCAGAATTCACTTTTCCATTCTCAAATGTATCATTTTCACTCTGCTGTAACTGCCAGTTGAGGCCAAAGAGATGCATTGCTGGGGATAAAGCATAGAAGTTGTTTAAAAGTCTCTGCTTCAAGCTGTAGTAGCAAATGGTAAACATGTTTATAATAAGAGTCACATGTAAAGTTACATTTGCCATATTTGGAAATACCAAGGAAAATTGCAAAATAAAAATTATAAAATAAGCAGCTCCTTCAATGCAATTTATGAAGCAATGCAGCACCACATGCCACATTTTAATAATGATTTGATATTCCAGTGAATTGGTACCAGGAAACTCAGGAATGAATCATTACTTGCTCTGCTTTGTCCCAGTTCCACTGTTTACCATCATCTGACTGAGCAGTAGAATGTCCACAGCAGCACTTGCCAGACTAACTGGGCCACACTTACCTGCACGTGTAAAATACTCTGTTGCAACCTCTATGTTTTTTCAAGAAGAGACCATGGTGTTCATTTGGATTAAGGTAAAAAGCAAAAACTGGTCTCATAGAAGAATTTCTTGGCATCTGAAATGATCAGAATGGATTCGGGTGCACAAATGTAATATTTGAATCTTCTGAACTGAAGATGAATGGTCACAAGTTTAATGATTTTCTTTCTTTAAAATAGTTAAAAGTAGAAAACAAGAAGGCGATCTAATTATAGACTTATAGACGTAGTATAATAAAAATTTTACATATATTATTGTTTCTTAATTTATTTAAAATATTTAGAAGGATAATCACCATCATATTCACTTGTGTTCTAGAGAATATCGTTTAGCAGTTAATCTCTAAGGAAGACTAATCATCATTAGGGGAACCCAGTGATGGTCTTATTACCACAGTATAACTGAGAATTTGGCATTATTTGCTCACTATACATACTGGAATATACCAGAAAGGTGGATAGCGACTTGTGTTAGAAACACATTGTTGGAGACAGTGTGATAAGCCTTTATTAAATATCTAATATATGCAGAAACAAAATTAATTGTGTAGTGATCCCTGTTTTGGCTGTGGCTAGATTTTGGTTCAACTTTCAATCTAGGATTTAACCTTGGACAGATGATGTAATTTTGTCCAACATAAGGTTTACCTTAAAAATGACGCTGATTAAACCTACCTGACTTAATTGATCTGCACTTCCTAGACAATATAGATCAAGGGTATCTGTCATATAGCAGGGCAGTTGTTGACCTATAGGTATTTCATATCTTGATTCTGTCCTCCGGATGACAGAACTTTCTGGAATCACCTGAGCGAGCAGATCATGGTACTCCTCAATAATTCCTTGTGTGTGCAATGGTCTCTGCCTGCTGCAAAGACCTTCCACTTCTTGGGGAAGCCTTTCCTGAGCGGGTTAAGCGTTTCTCCCAGAGCAGTTTTAGTGCAATTTAGTGCACTTTTAAGTGTGTCTCATTTACCTTTTACAGTGCTCAATTATGTCAGATCAGTCTCAATAAGTACCTATCACTTAAATAAATTAAATTTTCTGAGGTTTTAAAATCCAAGATAACACTGTTGTGGCTAAAAATGTAGTGATTTCAAGGAAGCGTGAATAAATATAAGACAAATACCTAAATAGAATGGCATGTTATATTATTAATAATCAACAACTGCCTTAGTGACATGCTCTATGCAAAGCAGCTGAATGAAAACCCACTGGTACTATATACAATTGATTGAATTTTTAAAAAGATGCCTAAATTCTGGGACATTCTATTACTAGTTTCACATTCTTTTGTTAACAATATATGATATGAATTTTGCTGTAGTAAAAAAAACAGCCCAAGCACAGTTACAAACCCAGTACATCTACCCCCTGTATTTGTAACGAATGTATATACTCACACTCCCTACTTAAATGACAGGTTGCCTGCCATTCCCTTTAAACACTTATTTTTTTCACAGATTAGGATATAGGTTATAGAATTGTGAATTTATAAATTGTCAACTTGCAAAAGAGGTATAACTTAAAATGTCATTAAATTATGTAGTGTCTGAGTACAAAATGTCAGGAACTTTCTAAACATTTATCACTTCATACATTTCCCCCCCAAGTTTCAGAGACTGCGGCAAGTTTTGAATAAAGTAACGGGAACTATTAGGAAAAGGTTTGACAGACATACTTGGGCAGAGTGATGATGAATATTTCAACGGGGCGAAGTTGCTAGACACAAAATAACTTATCATCATTGTGAGCTTTTATGAAACATGAAAAGCCTCTTGGATGATATCTTTGCACGGATTTCTGACTTTAATAACTTTGAAGAGCAGGCTACTCTGGGGTGGGGCACAGATGTCAAATGTTACAGCTTGATGTCTGTATTTGGAATACTAGTTTATATTTTTCCAGTTGGGCAACAGTTTTTCATTTTTTTTTTTAAAGAAAATCTCAATAAAATGGGATGCTATCTCCACTGAAGATGTTGTGTAATGAGAACCCTATCTGATAATTTATCTTGTTTAACGCTGCACTGAAGACAGAAAAACAAGTTTGCTTGGTCTTAGGATATCATGTACTTGGAAAATGTTGGCATTTGGTATTTAGTGAAGCTCCTGACACTCATTTTGTGTAATTTAAGATTTTTATACAAATACAGGGAATTAGTGAGATTGACTGTGAAGTTAATGGAGGGGTGCAGCAAACTAATAAAAATCAACAACACTGCAGACATTACTGAGGGTTGGGGTCATAAAACGACATAGGACGACTTGGCTAACAAATAAAGCGGGGATTAGTGAATTAAAATGCATGTGTAAATAAGGAAAGATGAGCCCAGTTCTTCAGTGCCTGAGCTGGAAGCAGACTGACATCCAAGAAGGGAAATCCTTTGTGACCACTACTCATGAACAGGACAGGGAGCCTTGGGTCATGGCAGGTGTGGAAAGAGTAGGAAGCAGGGGCTGGGAGCTCTGGATTTTTCTGTGCGCCTCAGCACTCAGGTGCAGAGCTTAGGTGACCTGTAGAGCAGGTAGAAACCAGGCATCCTCTCAGCCACAGGCAGTGTTCCTTGTGTTGCAGCGAGAACACTGTGACAAGGTATTTTTTTAAAAAATAAAACATGGGTTTAACACTTACTGTATTAACTCACTTAATCTTCACGAAGACCCCACAGAACAGTTACTATTTTTATTTTCACTTTAAACCAGAGAAAACTGAGGCTTTAACTTCCAAGTCAGTAAGTAGTAGACCTTGACCTTAAACCCAGACCTTCTGATAACAAAAGGCTTTCGACTTCCCGCCTCTCTATTCTACCAGAGGGCAGTGGAGTACCCACTATCTAGTCCTAAAAGAAATGTTTCCAGTCGTATTATGATGACTGTAAAGTGAAAAAACAGGTTACTATGGTTAATTCCAAGAGTATTAAAAGCAACACTTTAAAAATTATAACCCAATACATTTATAACCCAATAAATTACAGCATACAACAGACAAAACTAAACCCAAATAAACTCTAAATAATTCCACTGTAGAACTGAGGTTATTAGAGGGGAAATGTCGGGGGGTGGGGAGCAGAGAGAGAGGGGTCTTTGGTGGGGGATCATGGTTGCTTTGGTGGTGAGAGTGGTGTGGTGACACGTATCTGAAGAGGTGGGAACCGGTATCCCTAGACCATGTACAGTGTTGTAAACCAATGATACCTCTATAACAAATGTTACAGGAAAAAATTACAGTCATACACTGGAATTCTACACAGCAATGTAAATGTACGTATCACTGCCAGATGTAATAATATGGCAACACCTCACAAAAGTAAGAGTGAGCAAGGGAACCCATACACCAAAAAATGTGAATACGGTGTAAACCCAAGTGTATAAAGTTCAAAAGCACATAAAATCAACTGGTAAAAAACACAAGTCCCCTGAGTGATGCCCCTGGAGAGGCCGGGGCAGGTAATGATGAGGAGAGTCCACAGGGGGCCCCTCGAGGGTTTGATAACCAGAATAAAAGCATCCTGTCTTCTCCCTCTACAAAGGGATGTTATCACATCACATCCACCAAATATTTCTTATACAGTGAGCAGCATTCCTCCTGTAACCTCTTAGTTTTTATTTTCTCTAGGCTTTCCCAGTAATTGAAGTCATTTCCTCATTAATTGAAATGATTTTGAGCCAACAGGCCAGGAAAGATCTATCAATACAACTCTATGAAGAAATTTTCTTTCAGGCTCAAAGATCATTCAAGTGAGAGAAATTACAGCATACACCCCAACATTCCTTTTATTCTTCAAGGTGGCTGGAGATGAAAGGAATCCGCGGTGTTATGGTTGTTTTACCTCCTCCCCATTGGAGAAAAGAACATGTCATTGTTTTTAACCAATCTATGTTGGTTCGATACTAAAAGTCAGCATGTGGAATACTTGAAACCAAAATGTACAATTAAAGAAAATTATATACCACCAAGTAGAAAATTCTGTGCCATTTTTAGCTCCATGTTGAGAGACGGGGTGCCCAATTCTCATCTTGTCCCTGGGGACCATGCCACTGAAGTTGTTATCACAGCTACTATTATTTCTCCTGGCATGCCCGTGTCCTCCGATGCTGCCAACTATGGATGGGAAGGAGGGTGGTGACAGCTGTTGCCATGGGCCAGCAGGCTGCCAGAACCTTGGAGGAAATTACAGGGGATGTTGTGAAGAGAACTCAGAACAGGCACCCTTGCCATGGAAGCCCGAAGGCAGCCGCGGCCCCCAGAAGCCTGAGGCGCACACTCTTGAGTTTTTGGCAACTCAGAATACAGTTCCTAGCAGGCCTGCCATTATTGGCTAACTGCTGTTTAATATTACAAGATCAAGCAAACATTCTCACAAGGACGAGAAGAGAACATATGAAAACCCGATCCTGGTAAGAAAAACTCACTTAAAAAATATCATCCCCAAGTGCCTGCAATTCAGTTTTGTTTATTCTTCCAAACCTTGAAAGTTCATGTAAGCAAGTGAAGGTCTAAAGTTTCCCTTTCTTGTAATTCACACCCATCTTGGTACATTTCCCCCAAAAACTGGCTTTCTGAGAAAATTCATTAAGAACATGTTATCAGAAGTGGCAGGAAAAGAAAATCAGAATCTGGCCTTTTATGGTTACCTGCACAATATTATTCACTTAATATTCGTAGAAACTTCTGTTCATATCAAAAGAGACCTGAGTCCCAGTCTTAATTCTGGCTCTAGTTAGTTACGGAATTTTGGCAAATCAGTTGGCATTTCTATGAGAATCTGGAGTTTGCACTAGATGACCGCTAAGGTCTCTTCCAAACTTAAGTTCTATGATATCAATTTCTTTAAAACTATGAAAACTTAGGTTATGGTACTGAGCACAGGAAAAAACATTGGGCGTTAAGAACATACCAACATATCCAGATATCAACACTGTCATTCTTTTATTTAAATTTTAAAATAAAATAGCATGGGGTCAAGTTGTTGTTTTAGGCTCATAATTGTGGGGTATCTCGAATTCTGAAAGCAAAACTTCTTTATTGCAAGTTTCAATTTCATGAATACATAAATATACATGATGCACATGCCCAATGATTAGATATTACAGAAAAAATAAGAAAAATACTCTTAAATAGAGGGTGATTTGATTTGATATATGCTTCCAGAATGCAACCATGGTTTCGATGTGAAATGAAAGCATCTCATGTAAAGACCGCAGTTTGTAACTTGGACCCCTACTGGTCTAAACTGTCATTAGAAATACATAGTTTTCCATAAATTAGCTTTTGTTTTGGATTTCCTGCTGTGTTCATATACATGTTGACGGAAAGTGGTAGGCAATATTTTGGCATTCTAATCCATTATTATTTGTTAATGACTTTTAAGGCTGATACTATTTTGACAGTCTATACCTGGTTGATCCCCAAAAAGTACTGCTTTAAAATCAATATTTCTTTTGAAAGCCTTCATACTACATGTACTCTTGTTATATTTTTAATTTAATTTAATTTTTTAAAGATTCATTTATTTAATGCATACAAGGACTGGGGGACAGGCCAGAGGTGAAGGGGGTGAGAGGAGTCACCAGAGACAGAGTGGGGGGCAGAACAGGCAGACTGACTGGAATACACTGCTGAGGGGAGCAGCGGGTGACAGGAGAGGTCTGCTGCACCATGGGGGTAGCTCCCTGGCTGGTGGCTGGCTGCTGATTGAACTCATGCAGCAGTGGCTGCAGATAGCTTAATAGTGCTGTGCTTAACCCCTTGTGCCACCAGGGAGGCCCTCTTGTCATCATTTAAAAAGGAGAATTATCCCAAAGGCAATTGTGGCAAGTTACTTGGAATTTTTTGAGGTAACATACTGAACTCATAGGTTTTCTGGCGGGAGGGACAAAGAAGGGAAGGAAAAGGCTGCTGGTGTTGTGTATTTCCATGCTGTGTGTTCTCCTTTCATATCCTTTCTTGACACTACGTAACAGTGGGGAAGGAGAATCCCAGTAGTTATCACAATGTCTAGATGAGACTGAACAGGGACTTAGCCACGCAGGTCTGTTTCTGCCTGAAAATTGGACTCACGCTCCTTTATAAATAACATTAAAAAGTCTATTTTTGAATTTTCTTGGATTTTTGTCTTTCTTAACTTTGCAGGTTGAGTGTAATTCATTTAAGAATGCTGCGCAGGAAATCCTAATTCCAGCTGCCAGAGCTGAAGCAGAGGCTGATGAAAATCAAGCTGTTGCTTGTGTCACCGAGGGAATGAGGTTGGGGTTTCTGCAACAGAATCCTTCCTACTGGTTCCTGCCCTTTCTGCTGTTTCCAGGTTCTGTTCTCTGAAGGAAAGAAGTATTCATTCACTCGCCAACCCAACAGGAAGACCAAAGTGTCCGCCATCATCATGACCTGCTGTCCTGGGGAAGCCAGAGACTCTTCGAGAACAGTGGCTGACATTAAACAATGGGCGAGGGGACCCATTTCACGAATATTCAACATGTAGAATGAAATCATTTACATGATTTATAGGTGATCCCCTGCTTGCCAAAATACCAAATTTGCTGGAAATGTGAAATGTATGGAACACAGGATTCATCAGTGACAGCTATTAGCAGCCTGGCCGCTGAACCCTGTGGATCGACTCATTGTTCAAGGGCTTATTTTACTGACTCAGTTTTCACGTGGCTTCCTTTCTTCTGTAATAGCTGTAGCCTACTTTCATGTTACAAATGTGTATGTGTCTTAATGACCTACTTAAGCATGAGGGGTTTTTTTTTGTGTGGCTGCTTTGACTTTGAAAAGGCAGAATAGAACTGAAAATTACAATTCTCTGGCCTTAAAACACCTTCATCATTTTATTCGATGAGCCAACGATGGTCAGGGAGAGGGACATCTTGGAGAAAGGTGAGTGAGTTAAGATACAGCAAAATCCAGAAAAATAGTTGCTTCAAGACATCCTCATCATAACAGTTCACCTTTCCCAGAGGCTGCACTTGAGATAGTATAGTGTGTGCATGTGTGTTTGTGTGTGGGTGTGTGGGTGTGGGGGGTTGCCAAGTAAATGCCTGAAACAAAACCCTTCAGGGATCTTGGCACAACTGGCTGTAGCATTTGTTCTTGGTCACTCGCTCAGCTGTGAGGGGAGTGGCCCGCTCTATAGACTTGTGATGTTTGTGAGAAACAGATACTATCACTCCTGAGAGCTAGGGGTCAGGGTCACTTTGACAGGGCACCCCAGTGCCCCTGACTGTCTCCTCTCCCTCCCTGGGGCAGGCGGGCAGGAAGAGGGTTCACAGAGCCAGTGTTACGCTGCTCCTGTTCACCTGGCCTCACATGGAGACCAGTTTTCCTTCAGCTTTGAATTTATCTTAACTATGACTATGAATATTCATGAAGAATTTGTGGAACTTCATTCCAAAGCAAACACAAAGGCAGTTGTCTTCTCCGGTGTCCTGGGGGCCTGCACACAGGTGGCCAACTTGCTGCTGTGTACGTGGCCTCAGTCCCTCCCTGAAGCAAATGGCCCACTTTCCTGCTTAAACATGAGTTGCTTCTCGGGAACGTGTCTCTTCCCTGGGATCATAAAGAAACTTTTCTGAAGAAGGAAAGAGCATCTAAAAATAGCTTTACTCTAAAAATAAAAAATAATGGTAAAATGTGTGATTATTTGCAATGTTTGAAATCAGATGGTTGGGTTTTATATACAAATTCTATGTAGCTCACGTAGGCGCACTAATTACACCACGCAGTCAGCTTGTTCAAACTACAAATGTAGTTAATGAAAAGATCAAGGATCCAGAATGTGATTAAAAGACCCAGTGGAGAAAATCTACAGTACTTTCAGTCCCCTTTAGTGATTCTTATATATTATTTTTTAATGTACTTATCACCTTTATTATTGTGAAACCTCTGTGGTATTATTATCTTATAACTAATTATTTTTATAATTTAATTTTATTTCCCTGATCTATTTAATATTTTTCTTTGAAATTACTCTTACAAAATTTAAATACATTTATTTCAAAGAAAAGTTTATAGCATTAACTTAAAAAAATCAGTTAAAGGGATAGAAATTTGTCACAAATAACAAGATTAAATGCAGTAAACTATCAAGAATGTTATTAGAATCCAGGTGGAAATTATCGCCAGCAGAATTGTTCTTCATTTGGTAAAGGAGACTTCCAGACAGCTGTCACAATACGCTGATGTGGGCGGAGACCTTCCTCAAGACACGGGTACAGTAGAATAAGAATTCAAAAGAAAATACATTTCTCTTTTTGTCATTCCATCTTCTTTATACTCCAGCCCATGGAACACCTGTCAATTCTTAGATCTTATCAGAAATGATGTCCCATTAGTGGAAAATCACTGTACTAAAGATAAGGAGAGCTGGATATGGTTCCTTGTTTCAATATTTTCTGGCTTTAAGACTGGACAAGGTGCCATTTCTCAGGGCTTTGGGATCTTTGTCTTTAAAAATGGTGGTTTAGAACATTTTCATTACTAGGTTGTTATAAGAAATAATGATAATTATAGCAGTAACATAATAGCAGTATATAGCAGCTAAAGTAACTGTTGACACATTTTACCTGGCGCATGATTTATTTCATTAAATATTCCCAAGATCTGCACTATCACTAGTCCCGCTGACATGGAGAAGGAAACTGGGGTTTAAGGCGGTAAGTACCCTGGCTCAGGATGGCGTAGCTGGTAAGGAAGGAGATCGGCTACACAGTCACATTGAAGCCTTTGAGAGTCTGTACTTACAAACAACCTTCCAAAATACAGTGTAAAGGGATATGTAAATTTGACATATTTGCCCACAGAAGAAGGTGAAGTCTTTGGGGTAAAGATTACACCTCACTTATTTTTGTGAATGCAGTGTTTTAGGAGGGACATTTAGAATGGTTAAGTTTAATGGAATTAAATTGACTATGATACTGAAAATAATTAAAGGGAAATGCCTGTAAAAAACAAATAAGATCTGCAAGATGTGAAATTACTTGTATCATTTCCTTTCAGAACACAGGTTCCCAGAGTCCAGAATCTCATGCTCATCTTCTAGGTGGCCTTGGATGCCAGGCTGGTATCCTACCGGCCTGCGAAATGGAGGTTAATATGGGGAAACCTTCTTTTCTTTAAGGGGAGAGGACACTTATTGAAAATGTAGAGGTGCAAACCTCACCAGTGGCAGAGGAAACAGAAAGCCTCAGCCCATGGCTGGCAAATTAGGGGTACAGATCACCCCACTGTGGAGCCAGCTGGGGCCACACCAAGCTCCTTGGTGGAGAAAGTCCCCAGGTTAGGGTTGTTGATTCCCTCTATGGAAACCTGCAGAAGTCACAGGGATGAAATCTATCAGGCAGAGAGAGGCAAGATGTAAAGTTCTTATCTTGAAAAACACTGAGTGTTTTCCTGGAAAACATGTTAGTGGGCCTAGCTAAAAATAACCACTGTTCTTTGACTCACCATATGATTTATGTGCTTCCAATGCGCAGAGAAAGGTCTCCAGGTAATGTTTTCCCCCATTTTAGGTCTATATACACCACGGAATACTACTTAGCTATAAAAAGAGATGAAATCTTGCCATTGGCAACAACATGGATGGATCTGGAGGGGACAATGCAGCGAAATAAGCCAGATGGAGAAAGACAAATACCAGATGATTTCTCTCATATGTGGAACAGAGAGAAACAAAACAAAGGAACAGATAAAACGAAACCAAAACAAACCCTGGAAATATGATTGCAGAACTGAGGCTACCAGAGGGGGAAAGTGGGGGTGAGAAAGAAAGAGTTGGGAGAGGGCCCACTGTGGTGGGGGGCTGAGGGGGCCTTGGTGGAGGTTCTGGTGACACGATCTGAAGAGGTGTGACCTGAACTCCTCCATCAGACACGGTGTTGTAAACCAGTGTTACATCAAAAGAATCGTGATGAAGGAAAAAAAAAGAAACTCTCAAAAATTATTCTGTTAACCTGTAGACCCAACTCTAGTGGAAACTGGACATGCTTTGGCTGCCGAGAGCAAAACAATATGATCATCTCCCAACAGCTTGTGACTCACAGGAAGCACTTAGGTCTCTAAAACTTCTTCAGCACAGATTACTAGAGCGCTCATTAACGTTGGTAAGCACCCAGAGGAACTTCTCCTTTTCCCCTGTTTTAAAACTCTTTTCGGGGTATATTTGATAAATCCAATTCTTGAAGTTTCACTGTATGTTATCTAATGTTAAGGGAAAGAGCAAATCAGACACTGATTACAAATTCTAGGGGCAATTTTATTTATTTTTATTTTCTTGGGGCAATGGTAAATGTGGTGACCTGAAATTTCAAAACCGTTTTTTTCCCATTTCTAGATGTTAACACCAAGAAAATGTAGCTAGGCTAGCTACGCTAACTCAACAAAGAAAACCAATGAATATCGCAACTTCATTTTTCAGGCACATCCAGATTTTATCTTTATTCTATCACAATGTATTGGTTTTAATATTCCTGAGAATTGATTTTTTGGGATCACATTTAGGATTATGTGATAACCCTTAAAATTTGTCCCTATGTCAGCATTTGTCAAAACACATCATCCTAGTTATTATTCTGGATTTAGCAAGGAAACCTTGCTTTTATGCTCAGATTCAATAATTTCTGCCTTTTATGCATTCTCCTAGTTTGCTACACATTTCTCCTTTTTAAATCATCATGATGATTACAATTAAGTGCCATCATTAAGTGACTATCATTAAGTTCTCGGTGTTTGCATTCTCTAAAAGATATTACCTCTAAGAGGGTAAGGACTTCCATCTCGTCACTGTCTGTCATGGTGTCCAATCCTTTCTCAGCTGCTCAATACATGAATGTATTGATGGGTGGATGAGTGGTTATTTCCTTTTCTGGAATTATATTAATAAGCCACTAATGAAGAAACCATGCCATCTTATTCGTAAGGAAGAGGATTTGGAATGAATGCTCTACTGACATTCTAAGGTTATGTAAGGATAATACAGTGGAAGAGTCTATATACATTTGAATGTCATGTATCTGTTCTATTTTAGGAGGAGACCTTTGTTTGAATATAGATTCAATAAAATTTTAAGGTTTTATGCTGAATTCATTCCTAAAATTCCTAGCAATCTGTCGTTTTTTTTTTTAAACTCCTATGTACTAGTTACTTTTCCTTCCCCTCCTCTGTCTGTCGATAAAGCTCTCAGCCCACACTGCTCTCAGTACCTCCAGCGTAAAAGCAAATGACATAGGCAACACCAATTAAATATTTATGCAATGCAGCACTGAAATGGTAAATATTGGAGAATGCTTTCCACTTGTCATTAGTGGGGAGAGGTTGCTACATTCTGCACCAATGATAGCCTTAAACAGCACACAGCACCGCGTTTCACAGACTTGATAGTTATTTCTGGCACGAACTGGAGTTTAGCTGACTTGAAAGATATTTCCCATTGTTGCTGTCCTTGAATGTTTTTTAAGTCAGGGAGGTCCCTATATTTAAGTGGCAAAACCAGTCTGTTTAAATATGGTATTTCTCATAAACTAATTCACTTTTGCTGACTTCCTCTCAACCTAAGAGTAGAAGAAATTATTTGGGGGGAGCAGAGGAGAGAAGCAGATGACCTACATTTATATAATCTCTTGAATTTGGTACTGATTTCTTTCTTATGTATGGTAATAAATATTTGGAGAAGCCGAAAACTGAGTATTTTTATATCGTACTAATAAAAAGCAACAACGATTTATAATGCTAAAATTAACTGAGTGTACATATAGCTTTTTCCTAGGCTAGGTTCAATTTCAGAGCCTCTGGTATGATTGTATGGAGTTGGCTATGGAAGAAATGGATTTTAAGTGACCTTTTAATTATTTGTAGGTTTCTCTCTCTGTGATAGGCAGGACGTAGAAAATGAGTAACTGATACAAATCAATGCAATTCATATTCAAAGTCAGCACAGAGTACAAACATGTAAACAGGATAGACAGCCAACATTTTTGTGGATTCTACAGAACAGTGTGTATGTGTTATGTGAAAGTAGAACTTCACTTATTATATAAAGAGTTATGCCATAATAAGGAAAACTGAAATTGTTTAGAATGGGCTTTTAATAGATTTTCTCCTTTTTTGAACTTACAGACTCAGAGTACTGCATGAGTATGCTTCATCAGGTTACTACTTTCCTCTTTTAGAGAGATGCTGTTTTATGAGGCTTAAATATGTACTTAATTTCATGTATCCAAGGATAAAATAAAATATTGATACACTGACTTAAAATTTTTACTTTTGCAATTTTCAATCCTTTAGAATATAGGCAATATATTTTTCTACAATATGATGAAATCCCACTAGTATCAAAATGTTACCATTCCATCTCAGATGAAATGCATTTTCTGAATGTAATGCAACTAGGAGTTAAAGGAAGAAGCCGCAGTGAAAAATGGTATGTAATTCATTGCTTGGCTGTGTTCTATGACCTAATAAAACAGCACTTTTATTACACAGACATGTCCAAAAAGAAAAAAGAATGTCACAACACATTTTATTTTTCCATATATATTTAAATGGTTGATTTTTCATGAAGCATAAAGGGCTGGCATATTTTTCCTTCTGACCCTGAGTTGCATATATATAGCAGGTACTATAATCAATTTCAAGGTACACAGAGAGGTAAAAATGTTCATAAAATGCAAATAGACACAGAAGTAGGACAGATAACTGCTAAGGAATCATAACTGCAATGAACCTGGATTTGACAGGTTATGTTTTGCTAGATGTAGGGAATGCTTATGTTGTTAAACAGCCTTTTTAGCAGACATATGACAACATCTATTTTAGGAATCAGTTGGTAGCAGCTGTTCAAAGGAAATAAATAACTACATATGTATTTCTTTAAAGGAAAAGGAATATTGAAAATGTGAGTAGTTCTTTGGTTAGCAGCATATGTCAGGAGTTCATAAGAAAAATAATGCTGAGTTATTTCTTGTCATTGGGAAATGAGTTAACAAACCTGTCTCTTAAGTTCAGATTTTTGTGGAAAATAAACTATGGAATGTTTGGAGGGAAATGAGCACTGACTGTTAAAAGTACAGGGCTTCTTTTGGGGGGAGATGGCGGGGGGGGTGTTCTAAAATTGATTGTTGTGATGGCTGCAAAACTGTGAATATACTAAACTTTAAATGGATGACCTATATGGTCTGTGAGTTATATCTCTATAAAACAACTATTGTTCAATAAATTAATGGTTGTGAGAAACCTGGCCCAAAGGACCAAAAGTTGAAAATGCATGCTAGTTTAAATAATGTTTGTCTTCTTTAATTTTCCTTAGATGTAATGAACAATAAATGTAATACAAATCCTTCACAGAAATAGAACCAAAAAATGGTAAAATTCAATTTGAACCACAAAAGACCCAAATAGCCAAAACAATCCTGAGGAGAAAAGTGAAGATATCCTGCTCTCAGACTTCAAACTATACTGACAAGCTACAGTAACCAAAACTGGATGGTATGGGAATCAAAACAGGCACATAGAATTGAGCCCAGAAATAAAGCCACACGTAAATGGATAATTAATTTATGGCAAAGGAGTCAAGAGCATACAATGGAAAAATAAAACTCTTTTCAATAAACAGTACTGGGAAAATTGGAATGCCACCTGCAAAAGACTTAAACTAGACCACTATTATACAATATGGTAAAATCAACTAAAAATGGCTTAAATAATAGCTCTGAAACTGTAAAATCCGTAGAAGAAAATTTAGGTGAAAAGGTCTTTGAAATAGGCCTTCATAATGTCTTTGTGGTTTCATCTCCAACAAAAGAAACAGAAACAAAAGAGAATATAAACAAGTGGAACTGCGTCACAACAAGGTTCTGCATAGCAAAAGAAAGCATCATTAAAATGAAAAGGCAATTTACTGACTAGGAAAAGATATTTACAAATCATATATCAGACAAAGGGTTAATATCCGAATTATAGATGCTCATATATCTTAACAACAAAAAACCTACAACCAATTAAAAAATGGGCAGAGGATCTAAATAACCATTTCATCAAAGACATACAGACAAGCAATGGACACATGAAAAGATGCTCTTCATCACTTATAATTAGGGAAATGGAAATAAAAACCACAATGAAATTTTACCTCTCATTCGTTTGAATCACTATCATCAAAAAAATCAAGAAATAACAAGTATTGGGGAGGATGTAGAAAAAGGGAACCTTCATGCATTGTTGGGAGTGAAAACTGGTGCAGCCTCTGAAAAAATTAAAGATAGATTTACCATACAACCCACTAACCCACTTTTGGTTATTAACCTGAAGAACGTGAAAACACTAATTCGAAAAGATCTATGTACCACTCTGTTCACTGCAGCACGGTTTATAATACCAAGCAACAGAAACAACTCAAGAGCCCAACCAAGAATGAATGGAATAAGATGTGCTGTACACACATAGACATGTATATATACATATGTGTATATATGTATATATGTGTATATATGTATACGCACAATGGAATACTACTCAGCCATAAAAAAGACAAAATCTTGCCATTTTCAATAATATAGATAGAACTTGAGGGGATTATGCTAAGTCAGTAAGTCAGAAGGAGAAAGAAAAATACCTTAAGATTCACTCATTTGGGCCTCCCCTGGTGGCGCATAGTTGAGTGCTGGGCTGTGGAGCTGTCCGCAGCCTCTGCAGCGTCTGTTCAATCCCTGGCGACCGGTGAGGGTCCCACATGGTGCGCAGACCTCTCCTGCCGCCCGCTGCTCCCCTCAGCAGTGTACTTCGGTCCTTCTGCCTGCTCTGCTCATTGCTCTGGCTCTGGTGAATTCTCTCACCCTCCCACACTTCTGACTATACCCAGTGCTTATATAAATAAAATAAATAAATCTTTAAAAAAAAAAAGATTCACTCATTTGTGGAATATAAAGGAAAGAAATGCAGTCAAACAAAACAAACACAAACCCTTAGACTCTGGCAACAAAATCGTGATTACCAGTGGGGACAAAGAGGAGATGGAATAGTGTGGTGGCGAAAGGTGAGTAGATATTTGATGGTGGGTATGGCGTGAAATAGGCAGTTGCTAAGGTGAGAAACTGTCCACTTATAGAGTGTGGAAAAGTAATGTCTCACTGGAAAGAAAACAGGATGGATTAGTGACTAGATAGATAATGCAAGATATGATAAAGATGTTATTGCCAGGAAATAGATGGTAAATAGATGGTGTTTACCACACAATTCCTTTAACTTTTATGTATATTTAAATTTTTTCATAAAGCCTTGGTGGTAACACATAAAGAACATGTGCAAATATCTTTGGTGCTATTCCATGAGAAATTCACTGGCTTTTCATACTCTGCCTAGCAGAATGTGCAAATGTTAATGCAGTGAAGTGTCCATATTGGTGTTATTTGAAGCTTGATTTGAATTTGTTGCAGTTTTTAACATAACAAATTAATTGCAACATTGTTAAAAATCATGTTTTACTTAAACCATGTTTTTAAATAAATCTTTATAAGATTTCCGGTCATCTGTCCATTTACACACATCAAAATGATAGGTTATCTGCAGCCCAGGAACAAGAGCCATTTGTGAGTAAAGAGCAATCAATAGTCAAGACTCCTACTCATTCCATAGAGGACAGAAGCAAAACGAACAGAAGTCACAGACTATCTCTTCTTTATTTAGTTGGTCAAGACTGCTGCCTGTTGTCCATCTTTATACTTTTTGACTATTACAACATAGAAAGAAGAATGAAGTCAAAAGTAAGAGGCCAGAAAAACTGGGTGTGGTATTTTTCTGATAGGTCTGGATCATCAAATGATTACCATCAAACATAACATCTGTGTTGAGTAGAATTTCTAAAAGGTCAAAGACAGTCACTGAAAGATAAATGCAATACAGATGGATTTTAATTGACAGCTTAGGAATTTAAAGAAAATCACAAGGTGCTTTTGCTGGAAAAAAAAAAAAGGTGCGCTACAAGCATGCTTAGACATTTGATTTTTTTAAAATTGGGATAAGAAACGACAGCACATCTATTCTGTGACCTACCAGGCACAGATTTCCAGTTCTGCTCCCTCCTGTACCCCCTGGGGGCCTGTGAGCTTCCATTTCCACCACTTCCCTAAAGGTTGTCTACCTGTCCTGCCCACGTGCTCACCCCCAGCCACGTGCGGCTGTTTGAATTAAAATGAATTAAAAAGGACAAGTAAGCTTCAATTCCTAAGTTGCATCAGCCACATTTCCAGTGATCAATAGCCACCTGCGTCTGACAGGTATTGAATTGGGCAGCGCAGAAATAGAACATTTCCATCCTCAAACAGAGCATCTGGCTGTGCTGCCCGGGGCCTGGCTACTCAAAGTGTGGGTCTGTGGACCCAGCGGCAGCACCTGGGAGCCTGTCTGAATTGCAGACTCCTGGTTCTCACTTCAGATCTGCTGAATCAGAATATGCATTTTAACAAGATCCCCAGTGACGCCTGGGCACATCTGAGCGGGTAAAGCACAAGTCTGGACTTCCTCTCATCAAATTACATGTTCTGGAACGCCACGAAAGCAATCTTTTGACATATAAATGTGATGCTTTTTCACAGCTCTGCTTTCATTTCTTCCATTTCGTCCCTAATTCCAGTTCTTCTCAAACCTCCTGGGAGGCGGTGCAGCCTCCCAGGGCCCTTGATTGTTTGAGGCCAGCTTCCCTCCTTGCCTGGCCTTGGGGCTATGTGAGATGTTTCTCTAAGCAGCAGGCTCCTATTTCAAAAATGGAGGTAGCGGCTCCTAGGGAGGCTGTGAGATGCAGCGGGAGGCACCTTGAGACCCCATGCACCCTCTGTGGACCACGCAAGAGTTTCTTCCTCCCCGGGTCCTGGGTGGTTCCACTAAGCATTTTGTCACCAAACCTAACAGACTCAACTCCTCATCTTTCAAGCCTCATCTGCTAAATCAAGTCTTTCCCCAGTACCTTCAGTGAAAATGTTCTTTTCTCTTTTATTTTTGTTCTGATGGCTGACCTGCTCTAAAAGCATGTACTATTAAAACTGAGTTTTTGCACCCAGGTTTGTATCATAGGGCTATGAGTTTCTAGAAGAAGAGCTAATTTGTACCTGGAACATCAATCAGAGAGCCCAGAAAAATGCTGACCTAAAAATGATTATAGAAAACTGTGAAAGTACCACAAGAAAATGTAAGTGAATTAAGAAAATTACTTAGTGTAATTTTTTTTGGTGTCCTTCCAAAAATAGGAAGAAAAAATCTGATAAATTTCACAATTGTTTTTGCCATATACCATACAGCATTTTAAAAATAATCACTTAAAAAATTCTATATAACACATGGCAAAAAACAATTATGAACAAAATTAATAATAAACTGAGAAAATATATAACCTACATAACAAATGATTCACATCCTGAATAAGCAATTGAAAAATAAGAAAAGGAGAAAAGCCCTATTAGAAAAATGGGCGAAAAGGTCTATGAATAAAGGAAAGATGTTTGGCCTTCCCAGCAGCAGATGAAAACATAAGATGTTTTAACCTAAGAAACTGGCAAAAGTTAAAAATATTGATAATGAATAGCACTGATAGTTCACTACCCAGGGTGACATGACCACGGTTTACAAAATTTAAAACATGTCTGCCCTCTGGCACAGCAAATTTCATTCAAAGAATTTATTTTGATCAAAAATGTGATCCATTGCATAAACACACACATACAAGCTCAAGAAAATACTGCATTTCGGGGACTGGTTAATTAAAAACAGCCACAAAATAAAATTATAGACCTATAATGTTTCATGAATGATAAGCAAAAAAGCCTGGCAAAAAAGTACATTTAAAAATATTTTAATCTACCTGCATACATGCAGGGAAAATAGCTGAAAAGATAACAATATTACCTGTGGGAATTAATATTAATTTTCACTTTCTTTTAGACCTTTCTTTATTCTGAGATTCTGATAAGAATAGAAAACAAAAACAAAAACAAAAACAAAACCTATTCCCTTCCCTCCCTCCTTTGCAGCAGTTATTCATCTTGATGATCCTAAGATGAACTTCATTTTAGAGAAGAGACATGTTAATTCTACATTTTTATAATGTACTCTACTGGAAAGCAAGAAAGTTCTAGGATTGAAATAATTCCTCAAGCTTTTTTCTTTGACTTATTCCCAAGGCTTGAACTTCTCATGGACAGTCAATCTCAGAAGGGGGTCTCTAAGGCAGTGGAAAAACACAGCCAAAGATGGCTGCACTTTTGTTAAGGGTTGTGAGGTCAATCTGACAATGACATTGGTCTCCCATTAATTCTGGGGTTTGTCACAATGATCTCGCTGGAACAGGTTAGAGTCCCTTCTCTCCTTCTCTGCTGGACACGCGCTACGAAAGGACATCTTCCCAAGAGGAAAAGGAGCATCTTTATTTAACAAAAGATTTCTCATGTTGATGAAGAAATAAAATCTTTACCCAATTTTTAAGAAGACCTTAGGCTAGTGTATTAGCCATTTGAGCACGCGGAAAACCAGTGAAAATTCTAAGTATATTGGTGCTTGATTACAACAATAAAAGGAGGAGATAATTCTTTCACGATACAAGTAATTTTTGCCAGTAACACTTGGAATGTATCGCTTTAATTTCTAGGACAATAATTACTCATAGCAAATGTTCAAGAAATAACTGCTGCAATGACAAGAGTACATGCGTACATTAACCACAGAATTTGCAGATTTCCATGTGGGGAAAAATGAAATTAAAGGGAGAAGCTTATCTTAGTGGTACCGTAGGAATAAAGTACAATGCTAACTATTTAACAACAAAACAGGCAATTTGAAAAAAAAGGGACATTGTGAGTTCTTACTTAGAATTCTGATAATGATATCTACGAATGAATTCTTGAAAAGAACACAAGTCTTGAAAACAACAGTGATCTAATCTCACATTGACTTGCCATTTTTCTTGATAGTGTGACATTACACAAATCAAATTAAAAAGTATCAGAGCAAATATTATATTTAAAATGTTATATGATCAGGAAGGATGTCGAACAAGAACACATTAGCACAGATAGTGAATTCCAGCCCTCTACAGTGTTTACTGTCTGTTTGGGATGCACCTCAGTAAAAAAAAAACAAAAAATAAACAAAAAAACCCCCCAAAAACCCCCAAAAATAAAACCCTAAAATATATCTGCTTAATTTATTACATCCCACTTAAAATGAGTATATTTCAGAATCGTTTAAAATTCTTTAGCACATTGCGAACAGATACAAATAATTTATGCAACTAACTAGGAGAGCTTCTCTTAATAGCTGGTATTTTCCAGCTGAAAACTAGAAATCTGTCTCTGAGCACGGATTTGGGCTGTGCTATTCCTCACTTACCTTGGGTGTTAGGAGACTGCACAGCAGAGTTTCATTAGTGTGTGATCTCAGCCAAGTGACAACCCTTTGGGTACCTGGCTTGACCATTTTTACAAAGAGGGAGTTAACTTAGGTTGAAAAATGACACAAAGGTTTCCTCTTGCTTTCATCTCTGACGGACAGTGGCTCTGTGAGGTGCTGTGTGAAGCACTGTGATGGGATAATAAGCCTGGATGTGGGTTCGGGGGAAAGGGTGCCGGATTCATTAGTGATGTCCGCCATTGCCATGGTCAAAGAATTGGCAGTAATCATTGGAACATTCCGCTTAGTTGCCCTCCCTGACTCAATTATCTCTCCAGTTCCTTCATGCTGTAAAATTCTATTTTTCTCCTAAAGGTTGTAACTCCACATGGTTATTTCACTTTTCAAGGCCATCATTTATAACCAATGGGTATTGTTGCTAATGATAGAAACTGGTTCCCTGCAAAAGCATCCTAGGTTGTTAGCTACAGCTCGGTATTACTCATATTCAGCTGTACAATTTCATGGGGCACCACAGATCGCTTTGTAAACTTGAGAACGCATCAGTGGCTGCTGTTCTTGGTGGAAAAACCACACAGGCTATGATTTATCTCACTGGACACCATTAGCATTTCCATGTGCTGGACCTTCCCCCACACTTAGAAGCAGATCAAAATGCAATGTGGTCATTTCTGACATTTTAAAACGCAATTTCCAATAGCCTGAATGCTCCTCAGTGTTGTGAAATAGTTAAATCAGAGGAATATTTACAACTTCTATTAGCAGCTAACATCATTGGGGTTACTATTAAATGAAAACTTGATCAATACTACATCAGAAAAGATGAAAAATCCCCCCTATCTGACAGAGTATATAATCCATTCATTGTTTTATGGATGCATCATTCTCTGGAGAGTGTTCCTGAGTGCAAGATGATGGTCCTGAGTGACGAGTTTTGCATTTAGACAGCTGAGTGAGCTGAAAGGCGGGTGACGTTAGCAGGTGCTGAGAGCTCCCTGCCGAGGGTGCTGTGGGGAGAGTGCCCCGAGATCCTTCCTGCAGGCCGAGGCCGCACTGCACATGTGGAACGTCATAGAACGATTCAGGTCGCACCGGGCTAAGTCAAACTAGCTGTCGTCCAAGTGAGACCTCGTTCTTGATACAAATGCGGCTTTTCTATTTCAATAGGCTGACAATTTCTGAAAGTGCTCCGGGAAGCATATTTTACCCGGCTCTGCCGCACCCAACATGAACTGACCCAACATGAACAACTTCTTGACCGAATAAATAAAACCAACAGAGCCACCATCTGCCGTTTGGATTTATAGACGAAATAAATGGAAAAAATCGGTTCTTACCTATAAAATAGGAGAGGAGTATTGCCAGGAGCACGGACACCCCTACGGCGCACAGCGCGGTGCATTTCCAGCTACAGTACTTGGAAGATTTCTTGAATTTAAAAGCGCTTCTTGATAGGGTGTTTCTAGGGAGTGGCCGAGTAGGCGGCGAGTAGACAGAGCCAGATGCCATCGTGTATCCTGGGGTTGCAGTACTGAACAGCGGCGTCGTCCCTGTTCCTGTTTTGAATAGGAAATGCCTGTGGACGGGAGAGCATGGTTATAGGATGCGTCGTTCTATACATCACCTGTCGTTACAGGTGCCGGCGGGAGAGACAGGGCCAGCTCTGCAGGAGCGCTCCTCTGCCTCTTCAGCCATTTATCTCAGATGGTTCCAAAAAATGCTAAGAAAAGATTTTAACCAAAAATAAAAAAAATAAAAAACCTAACTCAGATAATTGACTGATGAAAGTGGCTGATTTCTAGAGTATCCAGTAGTATTTGTGAGTACAAAGGACGCCTGTCCCTTCAAGTGGCTATCTAGAGACACAGGAAGTTATTTCAATCACACCATTTCCTGCACAGAACCATTCTGGAACATCCCTGTATGGACACCCTGTATGGACATCTTCCCATTTTCTTTAAGAGGACTGTTCCTCTGTAGTTGCGTGTGCTGGCATGTAGACTGTGCGTGTACAAGATTATGTGCATGAGAAACACAAGTATGCACGAACACACTGATGATGGGCATGCAGACTGATTTTCTGGGTGTCCATGGAAACACTGGCATCCCAGCCTGCTCACGGCCAACGGTTCCATCCTGCTGGAGCCCAGGCAGCTGGTCAGTGCTACTGGGGAGGAAGAGGCAGGTAGGAGAGGACACTTTCTGAAACCAAGCCTGAATCAATGACTGGGTTAGTGAATCAGGTTGTAGATCGCATGTGGAGAGGTTCCCTTAGCAACCGAGTTACACCAGCAAGCTCCGAAAGTCTCTAAAAGTCGCCTGTTCTCTACTGAGCTATTTGGTGGAGCCCATCACGCAGTCTCTACAGATGCTGATTTCTAATGCTACATATCAGAAACCTACAAGATGTTATAGGCCATTGTTACTATAATAAAAGCTTAAAGGAGAAAATGTTTAGCAGAAATTGAACCTCCTATGGTAAGGTGAGGGATTCTTTAGGACAGAACCTATTTTAAGATTCCTATGAAGAGTTAAAGTCCTCAAATTAAAAAAATTAAAAGCACCACATTTTTCATGGGTTACCTATTAGAGTATGCAAATAATTTACAGCATCTTTGGTTTGTGTCCTAACATTTAGTGTTATATGCCCCGATGACATGGCCAATGAATTCAAAAAGCTGAGCTTTCTCTTCGTATGCAGGAAGTTAAATAGCCAGCAATTTTCCACATGGGACAGAACAGTCTTTATGCAAGATGACTGTAGATGGTACACAGCTGAATATTTTTCATTCTAATGCTCACACATCTACCTCTGCACACACATATTTCATGGGTGTATATCTGTATGGAGTTAGAGTCCATTTCTTTCCAATACAATTATTGGGTTAGTAATATGTGCAGAAATTCCAAAGTTTAATACAACCAGAGAGGAAAGAATTCTGGACAGAGGCAGCAATTCTCCTGGCCACCCATGACTACGCAGGTGCTTCTCTTCACCAAACTTCCCCCTTTGCAAAGCAGCAGAGTCAGCTCCCCTCCTGAGGGGGTCCCCCTGGGACTATGAAGGCGTCCCTTCTAACAAAACTATGCCTTTCCCGGCAGCGCTTTCTGCCTGCCTGTGTTTATGCAAGCATCCTTGACTTCCCTTCCCTTTCTATAAAAACCTGCCCGTTTGAATATTAAAACAAACAAACAAGCAAAGAATCCTGGATACAAACCAAAAGGTCTGGGTTGAAGGTTCTGAGCTATCATTGCCTAATTTTTTTTTTTAAGATTTATTTATTTATTTATATATACATGCACTAGGTACAGTCAGAAGCGCGGGAGGGTGAGAGAATTCACCAGAGCCAGAGCAGGAAACAGAACAGGCAGACTGATGAAATACACTGCTGAGGGAGCAGCGGGTGGCAGGTGAGGTCTGTGCGCCATGTGGGATCCTTGCCCAGTGGCCGGGGATCGAACTGGTGCTGCAGAGGCTGTGGGCAGCTTCGCAACCCAGAGCTCAACCACTGCACCACCGGGGAGGCCCTATCACTTCTTATTAACATGACCCGAGGAATCCTCGGTTGTATGATTAGGCTTCTCCCCACCCCCAACTGTAATATGGAGCTGATGATTTACTTATCTCGCAGGGTTGTAAACCAGTTAATGTATCTAAAAATGCCTTTCCAACTACAAAAATAGAACAGATGCAAAGGATAAGTTACTACTTCTCTAAACCCAACTAGCAACTACATTGTGAGTCCAGTCCTCTCCTTCCCCCCATGGAACTTCTTTATAAAGCAAATGGAAAAGTTTGCAGCCAGCATGAAATAGCACGTTGGAAGCAGCATTTTTAGCACCTACTGCCTCAGTCATGTTCAGCTTGGTTGTGAAGAATGTGAGCTCTGGAACCAGGCTGTCTGGGTTCAAATCCAGACTTCACCTAAAATTAGCTGGATGATTTTTTAAAGTTACTCAAATTTTCTGTGTCTTAGTTTTATCATCTGTAAAATGGGAATAGAAACTATATCAATTACATAGTCTTATGAGGACGAAGTGAAGTAAGACATAGGAAGTGGTTATATGAGTGTCCTGCATGGTAACTGCTAGTAAAAAAAGTATCCCTCCCATTCTCTTATCAGAACTACATTCCAAAAGACCAAAAATTGTCATCAGACTTTAAATCCTAATTAAAAATGTACCACTGCATAAAGTGATGCATACAAATGAATTCACGGGTTGCCAAGTGGATGTTGGCGATTCCATACTCAGGATTAGATGGTGACACCCAAGGAGGAATCCAGCCCCCGAAAATTCCAGAGTGTGTGTGTGTGTGTGTGTGTGTGTGTGTGTGTAGATCACATCTTCTCCATCCATTCATGTGTTCTGGGACATTTAGGTTGTTCCATATCTTGACTATTGTAAATAGTGCTGCAATGAACATAGCAGTACAGATTTCCTTTCAAATTAGTGTTTTTGTGTTCTTTGGAGTGTGTTTTTTTCCCTCTTGAATGTTTTCCCCTTTGTTTTGTGCAGCCTCACCTCTCTACTCCAGCAGCTGCTTTTATTGCTTTGCCTCCAGGACAGATGAGACAGGATGAGAAGTAGGACTACATGGAATCTCTTGCTGTTTTCCTAAAGCCCGGTCTACTTGGTGAAATGGGGTGGACTGGAGTAGAACCATGATGCATGGGAGAAGTACAGTTTGAGATAAAAAAGGGCTTTCCCTCTAGGAAAATTTCTTCCTGCTGGGAGCAGGAAGAGACACAGAGGGAAGCTGATAAGAAGAGAGGATTCACCCGGGTCCAGTGTGAGAAACCCGCCGTCTGCTTTGCAGGCAGCGTCCTGGGGAGGTGGCAAGATTCCAAAAGTCTGAGGCTGTGGCTGCAATTTCCCTGTGATGCTGGGTGTCCATAAACAGCAGAGAGCACTACCCAGTGCATCTCCGCACACGAAAACAAAGCACTGGAAGAGTCACTCATGAGTGTCGCCAAAGACAGACTCCTGAGCCTAGGTCTTTGGAACCATGAATAAACTGTGGGGAAGTAATAATAGAGTCTGGACTATAACCCCAGTGTTGGACAGAAACAGAACTTGGTAGAAAAAGATTTGTTTAGATGGAAAACCTCATTTTATTAAGGATTAGAGGAGACAAGTGGGGGACGGAGGGCAGAAGTCACTGGTTGCGCCCTGGAGAAGAGGCACAGTGTATCAGGGTGGGCGACCTGGGAGAGGGGGAGCCTATGCCTTAAGACTCAGAGAGAGACCTGCAAAGGTAACAGGATCACCAAGAGAAAGGTGATGCTTTGAGTGTGTGGGAGAAGCAGGTATAGAGAGGCCACCTGAGGTGCTGAGTCTCAGCAGGCTTTGCAAGAAGTAGAATTTCTTCTATAGCTTCAAGAGGAACATAGAAATGGTGAGTGTGTGGTTGGGCCTGAAGAGGCCACATAGATAGGGAAGGCTGTGTCTGCAATGACAGGTCAATTAATAGCCATAGAACAGACAGCATGAAAATGCAGTATCAAACACCAAATGCCCCACTGGGCTCAGTATCACTTAAGGGGGTAAAGTATGAGGGGGTGCAACTCAAATTCTGAGTAAAATTTGCAGGATTAAGCCTTCAAATAAAATAATGGGGCCTCCCCTGGTGGTGCAGAGGTTGAGCACTGGGCTGCGAAGCTGCCTGCAGCCTCTGCAGCGCCTGTTCGATCCCCGCTGCCAGCGAGGGTCCCACATGGCGCGCAGACCTCTCCTGCCGCCTGCTGCTTCCCTCAGCAGTGTATTTCATCAGTCTGCCTGTTCTGCTCTGGCTGTGGTGAATTCTCTCACACTCCCATGCTTCTGACTGTACCCAGTGCTTGTATAAATTAAATAAATTAAAAGAAAGAAAACAATAGCAATATTTAAAAAGCAAGGTAGTTAATTGAAGAATAAGCAAATCTATTGCTTGTCTTCTCCCAGTTGAATGTAAACTCTCCGAAGACCTACTTACCTCTGTGTTTTCAGGATTTAGAAAGGTCTTGGTAAAGAACTGAGCACATAGTAGTTGCTCAATAAATACTGTAAAATAAATGTTGGTGGCCCTTGTGCTGATGAAGAAAGGGGGTGTCAGATAAATTATGTTCCTTGGCTGAGGATCCAGAGCTAATAAATCAAACAGTAAGACAAAAATAAAAGTTAGAAATTCTAGGGGCCCGCTGGAAAGCATCCCTTGAAAATGGGGGATAGTTTAATGTGGTCTGGGGCATTTTTCAATCCCATTTTCAATGGGATCTGAACCTCAGCCCGTGGGACTCTACAAATTATCATCCCAGCCTCAATATTAAAAGCCCATCTCTACCATGTGCGAGACACAGAACAGGGAGCTAGACACAGCCACGTGCCATCCTCGAGTTGGATAGCTCTGCTTCAATTTCCCAAATCTCAGCTCGACACATGAGGTCCATCTGCTTTGGTGATCCTGGCAAAAACGTCTTTCAAGAACTAGGCTTGAACTGCTTTGAAATTCTTACTTTTCTTAGAGTAAAATGCCACTTTGAGATACTGCTGAAAACAGCGATGTGATACTCAAAAATACACTAGTCCTCACTGAGTGGAGCTGAAACCCTCTTTATCTTGAACAAGTTTTTAACCTACTTAATACATAACTTATGTTTGCCATTGCAAGACACAATAGAATTTAATTGTGTTTAAGATATTGCCTTTAAATCTCAGAAATCTATTTCCCTGTCTTCTGTCTATATGTCCACGCCTGTCCAGAGGGCATCGCCAGTGCTCTGTAGACAGATATTCAAACAGAAACCCTTTGAAACACTGAAAAAGAAGCCATGTCACCAGTGCATTATATATAAAATATAAGGGGTCTTGAGTAAGTTCTGCTGGTGTGGAGGCACAGAAACACTTTTTATAAAGATTATTTAAGTAGATGTATTTCGACACCATTCATAACCAAACGGTGTCATTTGTCTGAGGGCCACAATTTTTCCTTTAGGTAAAATTAGGCCTCAAAACAGAGATATGAAAATACAGCTGTAAAAACCTTAGACATTAAGCAGAATAGTAGGTCTATGTCAACATATTTTCTATAGAGGAGAATGTCTGGTTTCAGAGTCGGTAGGAATCTGTCCATATTTATGCTCAGACAGGGGTCCCTTCTTTCCAAAGGCAACAATGTCCTTTGCACAGTGGCATGTAAAACATTCAGTCCTGGCGCCTCCCCTGTGGCCTAGGAGTTAAGTCTCAGCACTACCACTGCTATGGCCTGAGTTTGATCCCTGGCTGGGGAGCTGACCCACAGGGCACAGCAGACCTCTCCTGCCTCACCCGCTGCTCCCCTCAGCAGTGTATTTCAGCAGATCCGCCTGTCCTGCTCCCCATACTCTCTGAATCCTCTCACTTCCTGCATTTCTGGCCTACTCTCCAGTTCTTTTATGCAAAGAATTAAATAATAATAATAAAAAAAAACCCATTCAGACCTGACAAGTGTGGACTGTGACTCACCAAGTCATCTCTAACTCTGCAGCTTCTAAGCTGTTTCGGGGTTCCACACGATGCTGTTTGTGTCTAGAACTCTGCAGATACTTAACGAACAAATATAAACGAATCTGAACATCCACTCCCATAAAAAGTACTCAGTGAGTTTCAGTGAGAAAATAACTTATCCCTGAATTCTCCCTGCAGCACCTCTACCTGTGTGTCCTGGCTCGCTGGCCCCACCCTGGCCACATCCTTGGGAATATGCTCCAGTCTCCAAATTTCAGCATAAATTACTACAAGGGCCTCCCTTGTGGCACAAGGGGTTAAGCACAGCACTATGAAGCAATCTGCAGTCTCTGCAGCACGAGTTCAATCCCCAGTCAGGGAGCTGACCCACATGGCCAGCAGACCTCTCCTGACTCACCCGCTACTCCCCTCAGCAGTGTACTTCGGTCAATCTGCCTGTTCTGCTCCCCACTCTGTCTCTGGTGAATCCTCTCACTCCCCACATCTCTAGCCTGTACCCCAGCTCTTATATGCATAAATAAATAAATCTTAAAAAAATATGACTATCAAAAACACCTGCTTTTGACCTGGCATCCACATGCGGTTGAGAGAAGAAAGGCAGAAATTGTCTTTACTTCTCAGGACCATATTTGGGAATGAAAAAAATGTGATCCTGGGAGAATATTCCCCGTTGTATTCAGCAATAAAGCAGCAGCCACCGCAGCGTCTGTCAGCGCCGCGCGCACCGAGCAGGCTGCTGGGTTCTGATGTGTCTAATGCGCCCTGCGTGACACCTGCCTCCAGTTCCTCGGCTATTTGCGCCCCCGATTCCACGCTGGTGATGAACTGGAGGCGCACTTGAAGAGAGACTATGAGAGACTGAGATGAGGAAAATCAATTTCAAAGCCCCAAAGACAGCTGGTGCGGAAGGTCACGGAGCACTAACAGTGGCTTTGTGGCTCGGGCATCTTGAGGGGGATTCTATTGAACAACAAGACGGGGACCGCCGAGCTGCGCAGCATCATTAACTGCGATGCCACGGAGCCACGAAACCCTAAGTGGGAAGGATTAGGCCAGATGAAGTCCAATTAATGGCGGCTCTTTTCTCTTCACGTTGAAAGGTCTATTTCTTTGTTGATCTGCCTTCACACCAACCTTTTCATTGCAGCTTCCACCTTCTGTTCTAGCTGGTATTTCTCACCGAGCCTGTGATGTCCCTTCTCTAGGGGTCATGTCACAAATTTAAAATTAGTAGGGACAAAGACCCAGTCGCCTCATCTTTCTGCTGTCCCCATTCCTGCCTTTTGGTCACTGCTAGTGACTCTGCTTTCGTCTCTAACTGGTGGACTTCGAGGCAATTTCAAGCACTCGCCCATCCCAGCTGCCCGCTCGCCCACCTGGGACTCAACCTGGCGGAGCTTCTTGTGTTCTCTCTCCTTTATGCACGTTTTTTCTTTTTCTTCCTTTTTTTGGTGGGAATGGATAGGTTCTTCTGAGTTCTTGTGCCTTAACTTTATCTTTTTAATATATTTGGCAGAGCAGAGCGGAGGAGAAAGCACACTTCCCTTGCCACTTTTCTTTATGCTCAAGTGAAAAGTCAGGTCTTAAATACTGAGTATTTGTGTCACCATTTCCACCTCCTCTTACCTCGGGTTACTTGTAAGTGCTTCTTATCGTGTGTTTTGTCTCTTCGCTTCATCTCCTAGAAAGTATGTTTTGGCCCTCAGTAATTCTTCACTTTTGATTGATTTTGTTTATCAAAGTAATAAGCACAAAACTTGCTCTCGTCACCTAGTGGCAAAGTCATCATTTTTGGGGTAAACTTAAGTGTGACTTTCTGTGTGATACTAAACATAATATCACTATATCGATAGATCAAAAAGATCCTATCATCATGTTCAAAAGTAAATAAATTATATAACTAAATTGTAAGCTTACAAAAGCCCCCAGGAAACAAATAGGTTAATGCCAACCTTTTGTCCAGGAGCTTAATATCATCATATTATTCCTCTAATATCAAGAAGATGCATTGATAAGTTACACTTATAAGGACTAAAATCAAAAGCATTCTGGAAAATACGTTCTAGCATCAATCAAAGTGGTTTTGAGTCATTTCATCAATGGGACACTGGAGTAGAAAATAAAGGTCAAGCAGAAACTGTGCAACCACTGAATGAAATTTTAATTAGACTAACTTCATAATTGGTTATCTTTACAGAAGGGAGTTTTTTTCCCCTTCAATGTTTTATAGTGTCCAACCTTTTCAGAGATGGGCAAACAAAGCAAATGATTGGGGAAAAATGAGCATAATGGTGTTCATTTTCTGTCTCTAAGGCACAGCTGGAAACTTTATTCGTGACATACAGACACTTGGAAAAAAATATTTCTATTGTATATTTCCTATTATACCTTACGGGGAGAAAGACAATACTGCACATGAAATGTTGGTTCTTTCTTCCAGTTCTTATATTCTTTGTGGAACAAAGAGAGTAATTTACATCAGACTACATGTGAACTGTTAATACAATGTCTTGAGGCTCTGAATTCTACTCATATTTCTAGGCAAATCAATAAAAATTTTACTGAGAATATAGATTGTTTCTTTCAAATTAGATGCTCTGATTTCAAAGGCGACACACCAATGGGGAGAAAGATTGGCTATTATTTGGCCAAATTTGGAACCTGTTCAGAATCCAAAGTCCTGAACTTAAGAGCTAAGGAAATTTTAAGGTATTGGTTCTTTTTCCTTCAGGCAAAATATAACTTTCTGGATTTAAGAGGCTTATTAAAGGTCTCACAAGATTTCCTCAACATCAAACAACTCCTCCAAAATGACATTTTCAGATCTAAAGCAAATGAATCCCACACGTGTGGATTAAATTTACCTAGAAATATATGAAGGCTAAAATAACTACCAAGTTCAAAGTAGTTTTAGTTACTCCATGATGCCCAAACAATGGACAGTTTGCCTAAAATTCATCATAAGATACAACACTTTTTAAAAAACTGTCAACAATTAAAATTATGTGCATTATTTTCCTTCCCTATTGCCCAATGTTATTCATTTAATTATGTGCAGCTTATAATTGAGAATATATTTATTAAATTCTACAGGACTTAAAAATGGCTCCAAATATTAATTTGTCAGTATATATTTGAAAGAAATGATATATCTGACTGGTATATTAACTATTATCCAAGCATTTGGAAAACTTACAACCTGTGCTTCATTATCACAGTCTTTAAAATTTTTACTATCAAATTTTCAACTTTAAATTACAAAAACCCACTGGATTATCCACGAAAGGTGTATTTAGAAATGTGTTCAGAACTGATGAAAAGACTGGAACAGCAGTTTAGTTAAATGACGTGCTTTGGATAATGATGCCAGGAAAGATGAAATTTCTGGCAGACACTTAAATAGAAAACTACAGAAAGCAAGTCCATGTAGAACATTACCTGCTCTTATTTGAGCTTGATGCCTGTCTGTCTTCCTTCCCTTTTACCAACTGATTCCCCATAGTACTCAGATTCATCTAGTGCAATTACTTACAGAGCTTAAATACCAAGCTGGATAATAGCTAATAGTTAAACAGCTAGTTGGGAAAAAATCCCCATCAGTCCCCATCAAAGGATACTGGTGTTCAGAATCGCCGAAGATTCAGAGATAACAGAGATAACAGAAGCTGCTGTGAATTTTCAGGGGAAAGCCCACCCAAGCTAGCGTCCATATCAGGCTGCAAAAGTCACTGCACACTCACCTAACTTCCTCTTCATAATAATTCAACCAGCTTGAGGATGGAATCACAGGTTTTGGTAGGGTCTTGTGAACCTGAGTAATCGAATTCATGGGTAGGGGCGAAAGGGTATTTGGAGATTATCTCATACATTCAGGTGGTGGTTCTCAAACTTTAGATGGCATCAGAATCTTCTGGAGTGCTTGCTAAAGCAGAAGGCTTGAGATGGAACCCCAGCAGCCGAGGTTGCTGGTCCGGGGACCACACCTTGAGAGCCCAGACAGTGATGCAGGTCTCAGCATAGCGCCTTCTTAGCTCCAGTTTCATGTCAAAACTCCCACTGAGATTGAGTAACACATCAGAAAATCAATTCAAAAGATTCAAAAGATGGTACAGGATGGGTCTGAACTTTGAGCGGTGACTTAACGGAGCACGTGCATATGCTGATTCTCCAGGATACACACCTGAGGCTTGTGTATTATCGTGTGATGTCATTTCGATTATAACAAATTAAAATTTAAAAAATTCCTGCCGAATGAATCACTGCTAAGAGGTCACTTCGAGTAGTCAATTAAAAAAAATGGAATTTAGGGCCTCTCCGGTGGCGCAGCTGTTGAGCGCTGGGTTGCAAAGCTGCAAGTAGCCTCTGCAGCGCTGGTTTGATCCCGGCTGCTCCCCGGTCACCGGAGGAGGGTCCCGCATGGCGCGCAGACCTCTCCTGCCGCCCGCTGCTCCCCTCAGCAGTGTCCTTCGGTCCTTCTGCCTGCTCTGCTCCCCGCTCTGGCTCTGGTGAATTCTCTCACCCTCCCGCGCTTCTGACTGTACCCAGTGCTTGTATAAATAAATAAATAAATCTTTAAAAAAATAAAAAATAAAAAAATTGAATTTAGAAAACAAAGGCTCCATCTTTGTAAGCTGAAGATCAAAATGACCCACGTTTTTCATTGTATTGTCTGTCACCTCACTTCTATATGTTCACTGCAACATCCTTCTTCATTGTTCTTCCCTTTCAGTTTCACCTATTTGTTAAGAAATCTGTTCCCCAACCTTCCTAATCATGCAGCTACGTGACTTTTGGGTTCTTCTCTGTTTGTCAGAGATATTTCCATGCTTATTCTAAAGCATTAACCAACCTACCATATTATTCCCAAACTATCGTCTTTGATGGGGTTCGCCTTCCTTTTCTCACTGAACTTATTAATACATGGATTTGTGAGAAGTCTAGCTGAGAAATCACCTTGGGTACTTACAACTTCCCAAAAGGTTTAACGACGTTCTTGGTACAGACAATGCTATTTCTCTACGCTTAACTTTTCTGGCTGGAATAGTTGTTATAGATTTCTTTTCCCTCTAAAAACTTTGCTTCAATTTATCACCTGCATTCAAGTCTATACCGGAAGGAAAGAGATCCTTTTAATCATTCTCTTTGTTCATTAGCAGAGACTTTTGGAAGATTCAACTCTAAATATTTTAAGAGCAATATACACGCATGCACACACACACACACAGACATGCAACACCCTTACCCCTTTTCACCTCTGCTATTTTGAGAAGGAAAGGAAATAAAAATATTTTCCTGCACAGCATGCTTCTCCCTAACTTTTCTCCTCCTTTGAAGCTGAGGACAAAGTAGTGGCAATCAAGGTGATGTTCTGGCCATGTGGAGGGACGGTCCTGGCCTGAAAGGTTGGCGCAGGGCTAGCTTCTGATCTACAAAACAACGCGATGAAGAGAAATTCTTATGGAGCTTCAGAGGGAGCAGAATTCCAGCATAATTGGGAAAAAATATCACACACTGAATGCTCATTATTACAGCTAAAGGGAAAGATTTTTCTTTCATCCTTTAGATATTATTTTAAAACATGTTTTCAAGGGTAGGAATAGGAGAACCTACTTAACTGGAGTGGGGGAAGCAAAAAAGCATTTGGAGGACTAGTTTTTAATTACCATCTTCAATAACCACTCTGGTAACAGCAGTTCCTGACAAAAGCTGTAACTAAGAAGAAAACTTAGCAAATAGGACTTTTCAATCTGAAACAGCTTTTCTCAAGGATTGATGAAAAGGCGAAACAGTTAAGAAATAGTAAAAATGGCCTCTAGTAAAATGCAAGTAAACACGTCAGTAATTTTTCTTTTCATTTTGATAATTTAAAATCTCTAATTCTAAATCGGATGAGTCTAGAGGAGGGGTGTGTGTGTGTGTGTGCATGGGTGTGCACACGTGTGCAAATTTCATAAGCATTGCCAGGACTTGTTCAAATGAATTAATTATCTTGTTTCTAATACAGAGATATGATTACTATATATCTGTCAGTGTTTTATAGAAACTAACATACTACGCATGCCCAAATTATAAAAGGAAAATATCTTCGACACCTACTAATTAAAATGCTGACTTCTTTTAGTACCTTAAAATTAATTATGGTATGAATTTTAAAGAAAAATATTTTGAGACAATTAAACATCCCCCAAGTGAGTAATCAACATTTGAGTGTAAATTACATATTTTGACGTGCAAACAAAAGAGCAAATATGTAATGATCTGGCTGTGACACAGTGAGTTAGTGAGACTGATAAACTACTTCTTCATGCTGATAGCATGTTGTGGGCTCAAATCTATTACGCTTTTGAATTGATGTGCTATTATCTTTGGACAACTTTCACACCAGGAGGTGATCCCAGCAAGAAAAATGTCTTAAATGAAAAGCTTATAAACAAGATACATTTCACTGCTGCTACCTGAATTAATAGGTATTAGTGGCTGTACAAAAGGTGGTTTGAGACAAAAACTGCTGTTAATATTTCACAAAAAAGGTGCACTCTGAATGTATTAATAATTATAATTTGAGCAACTGACTGTATCAATTTGTAATTATTCTGACTTTGCAAACATGGTCATGGTAAGCACAGCATTATGTGTTAATTGATCTCTGAAAATGAAGAGGCAAAGATACTACGGTGTTAAGGTGATTTGTAGGAAATAAATCTTAGGAAATTCTTTGCTATTTTTCACATTTACCTTTCAGTCTTATGTAAGGAAAGGACTGATTCAACAACAACAACAACAACAAAACGGGTGCATTGGTGAAGGGAATTCTATGGGGACTACACCTGGTGTTGGTGGGGGGAAGCAAATATTGTTTTAAAATGAACAATGATGTAAAAACTAAAAAACTAAAAATAAAAAAATGTAGGCATGACCATAGCTATATACGAGATATAGGTCTACATTAGGAAGCAAAATATTTTCTGTAGTGAAACCCCATCCTATGGTAAGAACTGAACAACACGGTTAAATATGCTGGAATTTTTAGCCAATATCAAGAAGGCTTAATGTGTTTGTTTCACATCTTAGTTATTTTAATGGACTTGCCATGACATCAAATGCACCAATCTCTATCACACATGTTCTTACATGCTTTAAGGTACCAATTACACAATTGTCGGCAGCTATTACATACTAATTTAACATTAAAATGGCAATGAAAAAGAACATCTTAAAAATTCCTAGGTGCTATTTGAACAAGACTTACTCTATTTAATTATTAATCCACTTAATTATTGATGGCCTAAAATTGTTCAGCAAAGTTCTTTCCATAAATTCAAGAAGGAAGTGAGATCCAGATAAAAAGAAGAATTTCAGGTGTAGATTTAAATTTATGAAAGGCAAAAGAATTTTGGGATTGTAAGTGATGTTGAAGGCTCCCAGTCACTTAGACATGTGGACAGGAAGCTTTTAACAAAATGAAATAGAAAACAACCAAAGAGTGGAAAATAGTTTCAATAAAGCTATTGAGCGCCTAGAAAAGATTGAGCACAAAGAAAAGATTCTCTAATTTAAACTTTAGAAAATCCTCACTCTGTGTGTGTGTGTGTGTGTGTGTGTGTGTGTCTGAGATAAAATACCCTTTTTTAAGATGACGAAATAGAGATGAAAGCTCATGTTCTTAACCAGCCACACACTGTAGTGGCGATCTCTACGGGAGGTATGCATCTTAACTCATGCGCAATGCAAGCTTCTATTTGCATTTATCAGTTACCTAAAAATAGGATTATTAGGTTTTATATTTCACACACTGCTGATTGTGGAACTGACCCCCAGGTCCTTCTTGGGAGATTAGTAATGCTATGTGTCTCCTAAGAAGGGTGAGAGAAGGCTGAGTCCTACCAAGGAGAGGGGTTAAAAGTCAGGCCCACACCTTTCTGAATCTTGTGGGTGTTGAATTTTCTTCACCATACCTTGGTTTGAATTGTGGAGTGATTCTGAACACCTTTTGTAAGCACATAAATTTCAGCCAGCTTTCTGATGGCAAAGCACCCCAAAGAGGTATAAACCTTAAACATGAGTTAAACAGATAAAAGGAAAAGGGTCCGACTTGCTGAACTTCTCAGAGATGACAAGCAGTTGCTGGCAGTAGGAAATCACGAGTATATATTTGAGAAAATTATGGACTAGTCCTTCAAGGTAAAGACAGTATTTAAGAAGGGATAAGATAGCATTGTTTTTCTAAAGAAAGTCTTAATCCAGAGAGAATATTTTTAAAACTTACATTTGGAAATATTCCCATTAATATATAATTTTGTTGTCAAGAGCTGTGATTGTCATCTATAATAATTTTCTATTTTTTAAACTGCTTAAAAGTCTGCAACATGGCATATTTTGCAGGTTTTGTCTATTTAAAATGTAAAAATGCAGCAACTTTTAATGAGTTTGCTTGGATATCAGGGAATTAGACAAATTTCACAGTATGATCTCACTTGTATGTGGAATTGAAAACAGCTATATTTCTAGAATCAGAGAGTTGAATGGAGGTTGCCATGGGCTGGGAGGTGAGGGAATGGGGAGATGGCGGTCAAAGAGACACCTTTCAGCTGTAAGATGAATTAATTCTGGGGATTTAAAAGTATAGCAATTACAGTTAATACCGATTGTACACTTGAAAGTTGGGAAGAGAGTGAGTGGTCTCATCCACACACACCCCAAAGGTAACATAAAATGAGGATGTGCTAATTAACTCTTTTGTCTTATTTCACATTGTGTGTGTGTGTGTTAAATCACCATATAGCACACCTTAAAAAAATCACATTGTATAACCCAGTTATATACAATTTTCATTTGTCAAAAGGAAGTTCATGTATGGAAGTTCACTTACATTTAATGATTTATGAAATGAACAAAACAAATTTATTCAAAAATATTGTTTAGTTCATTTTCTCTTTTCAAGTTTTAGTTTTATATATGTATGATAACATGGCTACCTCTGTATAATTTAAAATTTAATAAATATAGTCACCCCTTGGGGTGCCTGTGGGATTGGTTCCCAGGACTTCAGTGGATACAACATCTTCAGAAGTGCAATTTCCATAGATAAAATAGTATAGTATTTGCATAAAACTACACATTCTTTCAATCATCTCTAGATTACTTACAATGACCTCTACGTTGTTTATGATGCCTAGCACAATGTGAAAGTTACATAAATAGTTGTTATGTAACAGAGGCATCTCTGATCCCCAGGTACCTCAGGCTGCAAGCTAACAGATATATTGTTATTGATTAGGGAATAATGACAAGAAAAAAAGTCTGTGTTTTTCCAGTACAGACTCAACCATCATAGGTCTAAGTACATAGTACATATTTTCAGTCCTTAGTAGGTTGAATCTGGGGATCTTGCAAATCTTGCAAATATGAGTGTCCTCTTTTTCATTCAGACATAATTAAAAAAATATTTGGAGACCACCACAAGAAGAAAGATAATGAATTTAGAATTTGGGATACAAAATCTACTTGAGTATAGCCACTAGCTATAGTCTTGTGACCTCAGGAAAATTAAAAAATCTCAATAGGTCCTAAAAAAGAAGATGTGATTACACAATCTCTAATTCCAATTTTAAAACTTGTTCTAGAATATAGTCCATCTTTCTGAAAAGCAGTAACACTCCAGATCCACTATAACAAACTATAACAAATTTTTCATACTGGCACAGTAAGATATGCTAATAAATATCTGCTGAATGAATGCATTCAGGCTGTATTTGATGAAATGTCCCTATCCCACCACTATCTCAGATAATTTCCTCCCCATATTATCACTGTTACTTTTTTCTAAAACAAGTTCTCGTCTTTGGAAGTTTATTTCATGATTTATCTCCGCTAGGAAGTCACCGCAGTTAAATTGAAGAGGTACTGATGATTCTCACAATCAAAAGATACACATCTTTGAGGCTGAAACAGCTATCAGATTGTTCACAAAAAATAATCAAGATGGAATTCTTGGGAGTTGTCATTTAACTTTGGAAACATTAAATCAAGAATTTTTCTTTTCGATGTATAACTTTAGAAAGTGCCAGTAACTTTACAGATGACATCTCAATGAATCCCTATTAAGCCTTTGTGAAATATCAAAACTATTTTATGAAACAGTCAAGTTCAAATGTATGTGTAATCTGTCCATGACTGCAGAGCTCCATAGCTAGTAGCACACTGAGATTTTAACCCAGATCTGTCTGTTTCCAAGCCAGACCTTTCTCCAGTATGCCAAGAGCAAAATGAAGCGATATTCTATTAGTGCAGGAAGTAATTGAACAGGAGGACTGCTGGTAGTAGTATTTTAAGTGGTTCAGAATATGAGGTGAGATGCTACAAAATCACAAGGGGTCAGAGCGGAATCAGAGGGGTTATCAATACAATTTATTAGGCTTAGTTGGTTAATTGCATGTCCAAGAATTTAATCTTACGGGCTAAGAAAAAGGGTTCTAAGAACAGGATAATAGAAAACAGACTTCACCTCAGGTTGAAATTAACAAAGAAAGACATAAAATTGGCAAGGAAAAAATGAAGAAATGCAGGAAGAGATAAGCAGTTATCTGTGACAGGGGATGTATTAACTGGTGATGAAACCAGAGGATACATTTTGTGGGGGAAAACAGAGCGTTAAAATTGGACAAAAATTAATTCTAAGGAAAGAGAAAGTCACTATCACAGAAAATGTAACGTTATGCTGAGTAGAGGTTAAACACACACACACACGCACACACACACACATCAAGTGCTAAGGACTGAAGCATTTTCATCAGACAATCTGACTGGACATAAAAAGATCGGAAAAAATTCACAAAACAGCTACTGAGGAAGAGCAGTGTCTTGACAGGAATAGGTCAAATTCAGACTAAGGTCACGATGATGTGGCCAGTACTGGCCATGACCACAGTAATGCAGAGGTGACCGTTCGCTCTGGTCGTGTTCAGAGAAGTGACTAGATGTGTTAGAAGTAATTAAGAACTCACTTCCCTGGGGAAATTAAGGTGATCATATATGAACACCTCACACAGACTGCCACTTGTCCCAAACCAAACTGTAAGAATACATCGTATTTGCAGCTTGCTGGAATTATGCTTTAAAAAACATTCAAGTCCTGTGGCAGATGATGAATTCATACTTTCTTGGTGTCTTAATTGCTACTAAAAAGAAACGAGTTCACCTCAATTAAACAAAATAACACTCCTTCTCCATTATGTGGTGCCTCCATCATGCTCGAAAGACACCTAAAGCTTTAAATACTTTAAATAAAATTGGGGTCTAACTTCTGACTGATGTGGAGACAATGCATCTATCAAGACTTTCTCTGATTCATTCCAAACATTTACTACTTTAGTTAATTAAATGTTTCAAGGATATGAATAGTTGCCTTTCATTATCATTTGGATTTTTTTTTTCTTTTCAAGAACAAAATGAACAGACTTGGGGTTCCTACCTGCAAAAATTCACCTACTTTTAAAGACAGGAACAGTGAAAATCCAATAGATTTTATTGTATTACAATTAACTATAGTTTAGTTTTGGACCACCCAACACATAAAAATAGACATGAAAATAAATTAGACATACAAATATTCCAGTGAAGACAAATACTTTTTTTTATCCATTGGAGAGAAGAGAGTTTACTTGATGATAAGACCTATGTGTTCAATTGGTAACTGATTAGGTTGTCTTAGCCAATTCAATGGCTGTTATTACTCGGCCACATTTAAGAACAACTTCTGCAGCACCCATAATGTTACAGCTGCTTAACTGACATTATTTAATTGAATATTGACAATACTATTTTGAGTAGTACTATTATTACACTGGAAATTGACCCCAAATTTAAAAAAATTAATAGATAGTCACATGGAAAGTATAAAGGCTAGAGGGAAGATTGAAACCAAGAGGATCTCTCTTCTTGTGATGCCAAAGTAGACCTACTAGATCTCTACTAGACCTACTAGGTGTTACTTGGGAATACAGATCCATATTGATGCCTGGGAATCAACTTCGTTTAGAGCCACTATCAGTCCACAGTCTAGTCCCTCATTTGAATTACTGGCATGAAGCTTGAGAAATAACCAAGTTGAGGAGGCAGCGTTCCAAAGGGTTAATAATAATTTCATGTTTTAAAATCATGCTTTTGCTTTCGCTTACTTTGGAATCTCTGTCTTCTACTTTATTTTAGAGTGAGGTCTCTATTTCAGTGTAAGGTAATGGTTTTGGAGACCCAAACTGTAATGCTGCGAGAGTCACATGGATATTCATTCCTTAAGTAAATTCGGGACCAAATTTTATCTCTGTTTTACATTCTTTGTGAATATAAATTTACCCTTAAATCTTATAGTTGAAAAATTAAACTTGAACTTCTGGAACAAAAATTTATTCAATATGCTGACTTCAACATGTGCAACTTCTTCCCTTGGTATTGTGTGAAAAAATAAATATTTTACATATTATTTTAGGAGCTATCTATTTTGGAGGCCTGTGGAAGCTTTCTTTTTCTTTCTTTCTTTCTTTTTTTTTGGTGAGGGACTTAGAAAGGATTAAATGTTTTCTACAAGTTGACAGCAAAAGATAGAAAAGTGGAAGTCAGGAATGACACGGGCATTCAACCAAAGGTTGCTTTTCCATCATCTCTATCATGTGATTTCTATCTTATTTACCCTAATGTAAGATAATACACTTTCTATATCACATACATATTTATATAATATACTGAAAGCAACTTTACTCTTGGGGGGAAAATTTAGGGTAGACATGCGTCTTTCTCTGCCTGGGAAAATGTTCCTGTAGTTCCTGGGTCATTGTTTACATCCTCCTTTTTCTCCCCAAATGTCCTCATTTGATGATAAATGATAAGGCCACCATAGGGCTCAGGGACTGAGCTGGGATGGCAACAGCTCCTGAGTGATCCTCCCCCTGAGACAAAAGTATTTAAGGCACAAATTGAAATGAACCTTTTTATAAACACGGTCTAGCCAATCCTTGTACATTTATCTCTCTTTCCCCATTACTCTTACAAATACACACATATATCCCTTTCAGGCTTATAGAGAAATACCATAAGTCTTAAAGGGGAAATATTTCAAGAGATCTAGAATCCAATTAATTTTTACTATTCATTAGTTAACAAGGTTCTGTTTTCTTGTGGGTCACTTGTTTTTCATGAACGGAGAAGGTGAAACTCTTAATGATAAGTGAAAAATTTCTTAGCCTAGCCCAGGTCCAATTTTGGTTTCTGTTCAGTCATCTTAGTTTCTTCACTTGCACAATTTTTTTTCTCATATTCTGTGATATTCATTCTCCCTACAAGCGCTCTCGGGTCTTCCCAAATTATTCTTCAACAAAAGGATAAGGCATCCGTCAGCAAATTTCAGTCAGTGGGTCATCTTCCCAGGGCTATGTTACTTAAGCTGTGCCTTTAATTAGGGAGCCCCTCACTACTTACTGCCTTGTTAAAGGTAGTTGGTCATCAATATGTAAGTGGAGGTACAAGTTTTCAAGGGAATGGTCTCCCCTGGTACTAGAAGGCCTTGGTGTGTAGTTGCTGCCTCATCTTCTAATAGGAAGACCCACAAGGAGCCGGTGCTTTTAGGACTGCCTTGTCTTTCCCTGAGTCCATTTAAAGTGAAGATGAAAGAGCGGGAAAAAGGGAATTTCTTACTTGAGTAAATACTTCAGTTCCATTTTAGTTTTTAAAAGATATAGCAATTGATCTCACATTAGAGCAACCCAGGACAACTCGATATTTAAATTAAAAATGCAATAATAAAGAGGTAATTTAATATGCAATTTCATACATTAATAATCAGCAACGCATTACTGAACTACAAGGTAAAAAGCTATGGGAACCCTTCTAATGAGCTACCCCTGCCAAAGTCAGCTTCATCATAAAACAAGATATAAATCTTTTATTAAATGCTACAAATGAACCATTTTGTTAACATCTAATAAGTAACTACTAAGCTGCTACATCTATAAATGAGGAACTAGCAGCCAATTAACTTCACAATTGCTGAAGGTCAAGGTTCCTGGATGACAGTTCTCGGCTACACCTGCAAGAGCTGGTCCTCTACTGGGCACTGGGTGAGTTCTGCCTTCTGGACACACCTGTTAACAGGCACCCAAGCACTTCACTCTAATATAAACAAAGGATGTGTGTAGGGTAAGGTAGAAGTATCTGGCTTTTCTGCCCTCCCGCCATTAGGCTAGATGAGGGAACCCTGGGGTCCTGAATGCATGCCTGATGGCGGGCACCTGAAGTGGGTACACCTGGGCTGAGAGACTGAGTTTATAAGGGTGGCGTTAGGGGGACGCAAGCAGAAGCCAAGAATGAGCAGAAGCTGAGAGAACGCCAGAGAGCCCAGATAGAGTGAGGATTTGCTGGGGGCTGGGAGGCCTGCCAGCCTCCCAGCCCCCCAGCACCCCTGCCTGCCATGTGCCTGGTAAATCTAAATAAAAAACCTGCAAAAGCCACTGAGGACTCTGACTCCTCCTTTACCCGGTCTGCTGGATCAGAAAACCTTCCCTGTGTCCATTCCTGTCCCTACAATGTGCTGCAGGCTCTCAGATGCCCTAAAAGTGAATTGCACCAAGTATAAGAAGTAGAGAGCTCAACAGAAAGGACTTTAAAAGAAATTCTACACAGGTACTGATATTACACGCAGGCAGTGACTGTTGTTTATCAGACATGATGAAGTAAGGATGTGTTTATAAACTGCTTGCTTGGATCTTGATGGGACCCTAGCAGATGTGAAACTGACAGATTATAGACCACAGCTATGGCATTGACGAGTAGAAATGTGCCGTACGCAAGAATATTGACTGCTAAATTCATTTGAGAAAGGAAATGAACATTTTTATGGAACCAAGAAATCGCTGCTGAAAAATGCTTTTGAGTAAATCAAAATGAAAGCTACACAAAACAGAGAAGAGAAGGTAGAAAATCTTTTGTCTCCCCTACCAATTAACATACACCTTCAGCCTGTCATTAGCTGAGATTTCCCTGGGTGATTACATGCCCAGCAAGTATTTGTAAGCAACTATTACCAATATATGCCAAAAGGAAAAAGCTGGGGTCGACCAAGAGCAGTAAATGAGAGATTCTAATCTCCACATAGCCGGGTTTCATACTTCATAGCTTATCTCCTTTACATGACACTTTCAGAAAAGTGAGAGTTAGTTAAATCACTCTAAATTTACATAGGAAGAATGGCAGAGGTAAAACTATCCACTAGATTAAAGACTAGTCAGAAGCAGACACAAGTCTGGATAAAGTCGTTAATATAGCTGAAACGGAGCCTGAGAATCATACTCAATAGGGAGCCTTAACTAAAAAAAGAAAAATCAATGATAAATAAGACTGGTTCTTCACCTCAAGAGTTCCAACCAAGTGAGACTATTAAAGAAGCCACAGTAGCACTGTCAAGTGCCAGGTGAGATTTTCACATGGCTGCCTGGCTGCTCGCTGAGGAGCTGCAGCTGAAACATCATTTCTCTTGATTAGCAATGAGGAGATGGGAACATTGGAAATGAGAACATAATAAAACAATACTAGGGATTACGTTTTTTTAGCGTGATATGCAACGGTGATTCATTTTTCTATGTGCGTGAGTGAGATACAACCATGAGATGATAGGCTGCAATTCCTGAACGGAAGCAACCATTCTGAAATGGAAGGAAGCCTCCGTCACCACCGCCCTGAGTCGTGTCTCCATGGTCCACACGGGGAGAGATCCACCGTTGTTTCATATACAGATAACGGGTCTTCCCCTAACAGCTACTTTCTGTCCTGATTGCCTGGCAAGTAGACTTCGGTAGTGCAGTATGAGAAATCACAAGCACATCTTTCAGCTTTCTCCAAAATTATTTTCAGTCTCTTCACTATTAGACATGGCTTCAACGATTACCGTCCCTCCAAGTGCCACCAGCTTGGAGGGTTTTGTGCGAGACGACATCCCTAAATTTAAACACGTTTCTGATGACTTCCCTTGACAGATTTCATAAATATTTGTCAAAACAATTTTTGTCAACCACAATGAAATTATCCATATTCAATTTGGTGACTCAACTGGAAAATTACTTTTTGCCTAATAAAAATTTTCCAAATGACAATAGTAAATCAGTGTTGATTAGTGGTTCAGTGTGTGCTAATTAATTACACTGGGTGAATTTGGCTCTGTGCTAATCACCTCCAGCAAAAGAGAAATCTGTAGACATGACTGTCTGCAGCAAAGAGAAATTTGCTGTTTGTCTACTTTCCCTGCACTTTCTCTTTCTAATTCCTCCCAGAAGAGTGTTCAATAATACAAAACAAACAATAAAACCCAACAACTCTTAGCTGACACCATAGATAAAAAGATAAGAGTTCTCTGAAACCCTGTTCTTAGGTCAAGAGTAAAAGAAAAGACGAAGATTTTTATTGTTGACAGCTAACCGTGAGGAGGTCCAGAGAGCTCATTCTCTGGCCAGAATTAGTTTTGAACAGGCATTTCGTGCCAAAAAATAGCAACTTTTTCATCATGAGACCTGTTTCCTCCATCAGGAGCTCATTTAAATGCTGACACTAGCCAAGGGCTCTATAAGCCATAGCGTTTGGGGGGACATTCTCCTAGGGGGTGGGGAGTTTTCTAGGTTTTGGCTGTTATGCAGTGATGATTCTTTTTCTCTGAGGCTGGGGAAGCTGAAAGGATGGAAGACAAAAATACTAATAGGATTATTACGGGAAGTTTGCTAAAAAGTCACCAATAGGAGACCAGAAAGGCAATAACCAACTGGATTAGCTCAAAATGATTTGTACTGATTTGTGCTTTTGCCTGAGCAGATTGTCAACTGTGGGCCAGCTGGCCAAGGAGTCATCTGAGAACCTCACTGAAGCACCAGAGAAAGAGCATTAAATTGGTGACGTGTCTGGAAGACATGACTGAGAGAAGCCCACGGCCATCCTATAGCAACGGGCAAAATTATTTTGTGTAAGTACAGATGACGAGTGGAGTGATAACAACCACAGGACTGAGATTTCAACAATGGAGATGTTAGCACATTGTAAGAAAGAATTTCTAATGTCTTAGGAAAAAGCGTAAAAGGAACTTGAGAGAAGATATCCCAGCTCCCTTCTATAGCAAGAAACAAAACCACCCTTAACAAGGGATTAAGACTCGGGCCGGAGGGTGACACCAGGGGATCCGCTATGATGTCATGATGTAGTGGCCGAACTGGAGCCCTGTCTACGAAGATTTAAGGAAATGAGGGGCTTCTGGAAGCAAGAACATGCTAAATATATTTCACTGAATCAAGCTAGCTGGGCTGACGATCACCTCTCACATCTCCACCTTTTTCTCCACATGCCTGATGATTTGCAAATAAGAAAAAAATGATAGCAAGGAAAGCAACACTGAAGCCTTTTATTCTCCTGTCTTATAAGCTATGAAACGTGTGACTGAGGATGGGAAAGTTTGCTGGCCCGACCATGAAATAATCACCCATAACCTGGGACTGTTCTTAGAGAAGAAAAAACAGATTTATTGTAAGTCTGCAAGTTTTTATTAGTGAGAAAAAGGATTGAACTAGTTTATCTTTAAATTGTAGATGTTTGGGGCCTCCCCGGTGGCCTAGGGGTTAAGTCTCAGCACTATTACCGCTATGTCCAGATTCGATCCCTGGCCAGGGAGCTGACCCACATGGCGCAGCAGACCTCTCCTGTCTCCCCACTGCTCCCCTCAGCAGTGTATTTCAGTAGATCTGCCTGTTCTGCACCCCACTCTGTCTCTGGTGAATCCTCTCGCCCCCCAGCCTCACCCCCCAGCACCTTTGGCCTACACCCTAGTTCATCTATGCAAAAAAAAAAAAAAATAAATAAATCAATCGCAGGACCTCCCTGGTGGTGCAGCGGGTTGAGCACAGCGCTGTGAAGCTGTCGGCAGCCTCTGCAGCTCGGTTTCAATTCCTGGCTGACCAGGGAGCTGACCCACATGGCGCAGCAGACTTCTCCTGTCTCACCTGCTGCTCCCCTCAGCAGTGTATTTCAGTAGATCCACCTGTTCTGCTCCCCAACTCTGTCTCTGGTGAATCCTCTCATCCTCCTGTGCCTCTGGCCTGTACCCCAGCTCTTGTATAAAAATAAATAAATCTTAAAAAAAAATCAAATTGCAGACATTGAAACAACACGGTTTGTCAACTACTATAGTGTATGCTTTCTCCATGCATACATAGTCCTGATAATCTCAGGGATGCTGCGTTCCCTGAAGGACTTGCCTGCTTTCCAGTGGTACATTACTGCCAAGGACCCAGCTGTCCTGCAGCTGGACGGACTCGGGTGTGGTTTGCAGCTCGGCGGGCAAAGCAGCCGGCGGGGCCGGACTCTGGCTCCTTCTGTTGGTCAGGGAGTTTCTATTGAGAGAAGTGATGGATGGATGATGCTGTGCGGAGTGCTGCTTATGGGAGGGTGGCAGAGGCTGCAGGGCGGACTGGCCTTGATTGTTTGCAGGTTGCTCTGAAAAAAGAAAAAAAGAAACTCATTACACACTTATATGTATGTGCCCACACCTATCTATACACACCACCAACTTCTTAGTGAATCAACATAAAAGAATCAGAATTACAAACAGCATATACATCCGTAGCCTCATAAATTTGCATATTATTCTATTACTCGGGATTCGGTGACATTCTCTAAGAGCAAGTTTACCCTTGATACACAAAGTTCTAATTAATACACAACAGATGGTAAAATTGCTTTTGGTTTTAATTTGCTTCAGATTTTTTTTATCTGGTTTTATTAACACCTACAGAAAACAGGCTCTGACAGCTCCTCTAATGTGCCTGTAGATTTCAGCTTTTTTTAACAAACCAACCCTGAAATTAAATGGGTAATTTCAGCAGAACACAAAGGTTTTCGAAATGCATATAATCCCTATAATTATTTAATGGAGTTTTTTTAAGCTTTATTTAACTGCAATAAATTATTACAAGCTAGTTGCTAAACAGCAGTCGACTACTCTAGTTTAGTGCATTTCAAATAAGGCAGATCTGCTCTATGATCTGCTAATAGACGCTAAGTATTCTTTAGCAGAAGGTCACTCTGTGAAGCAGATGTTGTTTCATGGATATTTAACAGACTGAAGCACATCTGATTACAACGTCAGAAGACTCATATACTTAATGACCGTTACATCCATTAGAACACACACAGAACAGATTTTCCAATTTCACAGTATGCAATAGAACCACATTTTGGAGTAAGTCATAGGTGACCAGGGCGACGCATGCCCCAGAGTTGGTGGTACAATATTTCGTTCTAAACCAGCATCACGAAGGATCCAGCAACTTCTAGATACACACACAAAGCTAGGCCAGAATCACAGAAAAATTCCCTAATGTTATTAAGACGTAAGTTAAAATTCACAAATTAATATACCATTGGAGGCCAACTTTTCAATCTCATTATCTAGCTTTGAACATGCTACAATTCACAAATATTACATTTTAGCAAACAGACGGATGACTCAATTTAATGCTAAGCGCATTATGCTTCCAAGCACAGATGATGTCAATTTTTGACTAAATGCAGTTCAAAGGGCAATATAATTTTAAAGTGATGTATTAAATCATACTATTAATAGAAATGCACCTATTAAAAGAGAACAGAAACGCACAAGGACAAGGACGATCTTTCATCTATAATGTGAGCTCCAGCAGCAACTGTTAAGCCAGATCACAGAGCCTAAGAATGTCATTCTGTTTTATGAAATAAATACATGATATGTGATAGTTTGAACATATATCATCAATCTTCTTCAGAGGGTACAATAATTACACTAGCTCCACCCAGGCTATATAATATCAGTAATTACTACATGTTTCTCCTGATTGCTAATAACCACGTCATATAATTTAACTATGAATAATTGCTTACTCTTGAAATGAGGGACAGAGTTAATACCTAAAGTTAGGAAACACAGCTGCTTCCTTGCACAGTCTTTATTCTTGAAGTTTTCCAGTCTAGAAACAATAAAAGTCCTGGTCAGCATCCTCGAAAAATAGTGAGTGTCTAAATCTCAGTTAAATTGAAATTAATGCTGGAGAGAATGGCAGGCTCAAAACATCATAGAGAATTTGGTGTTAACAATAAACAGTTAAAAAAATTTGTGAAAGATTTATCATTCAGGTCTCATATTATTATCTGGCTTTGTTTTCCCCAGCACCAGGGTATATGATTATAATCTCCATAGATGTCATTAAAGAAGATTTCAATAGTCTGTGGTAGGTTGATAGCTGCAGTGAGAGGACCTCGACCAGATTGGTGTCAATGCAATGGAAACAAAGAGAAAAAAGAGAAACATTTCCAAGGGAGAAGTACTACGACTGCATCTAAAAAGAAAAAGAGGCTAGGTCAGTAACCCTATGTTTTTAAGCATGACACCATGAAAGAATGTTGTTACACTGCACATGTTATGTAGAATAACTTATATATTAGAAATTTACTGTGTAGGGGAAAACAGCAGTAGAAATGGGAATATCAAATTAAATTCCTAACTCAGACATTATGACAATGAGACTCAGTTTTTTCATCTGGAATGTGGGAAATCATATGCCCCAGTTAGCTGTCATTGCCATCCAATAATTCAGTGAAATGCATTCATTTATTCGTTTACCCATGTACTTAGTCATTGATCTTACAAACATTTGTCAAGCCTCTATGTTCCAGGCGAATGCTAAGTCAGTAACAGGGGAAATCACTGTGGACATTGAGGTTATCACTGAAAACTGAACGGGTTTTAAGATCTGCTATCACCTATTAGAATATGTTGCATTGAGGATTCCTATCCTTAGAACAAATCAAAACCTAATTAGTGGACAAAAACTTCCATTTAAAGTTTCTACAGTGATCAGTGCTGCAGTGGCTTTCTGTAGGTGCATTCGTTAATCTAGCACTTATTGAGAACTTAAAATGAACAAGGCATCATGCAGAGACCCAAACTCTTTCTGGTAGCTCTATCCAGGTGAGTTCAGCTTGACTACACCACCAGAAGCCTTAAAAATAAAACAAATCTGGATAATGCAAGTTAGGTTCAATATAAAAAAGTGCAGAATTTGTGTGAGATGAGATGGTTGCCAGAAATTGAAATTCTGCCTCAGCACTGACAGGAACAATATCTGAGGATTTAGTTGGGAGGGCCAATGCTAGCTCTAGATAGTCAGACTTACAGGGTGTTAGAAGTATCTGGAGTATGTTGTATCTATGCCAACATATTCAAGGTAGAACAAGTATAGAAAGGATAACAAGACAGAATAAAAAATAAACATAGCCAGAAAGGAAGATAGAATCAAACAAGAAATGAAAGTAGGAAAGATAAGCTAAACACAGTCTCAAGATTCAAAAAGTTGGCTTAGAAAGCGTTCCTAAGATTGGTACTGAGAGATATTTCTCTTTAAGTCCTTTTAAGGAGAACAATTAACTTTCCAGGAAAAGGTTGATGACTGAGATTCAAAATGAACACAAAGAACCAGAAAACGGAGAATTAAACGGATACTTGGAAAGGCTTGGAGACCAGCACCTAAGGAGCTAATACTTGTGGACAGACAGCCACGTGGCCTTGGGCTTGATGCTAACTCACTGACACAGGCTCAGCACAGAGTGCAGAGAGGCTCGTGGACATCATGACTGAGCAATAGGGAAACAGAGACCTTACAGAGTTTAATGGTCCTGAAACCTAACTCTGGAACGTGCCAGTGGACTCCTGGAAAACTCCAAATGACTTCCCAGTGCCTCTAAGCGCTCAAAAGGGGGCTGTCATATGTGCTACATTTACACTGTGATAAACCCCAAAATATTTTTGCAATCATTTCCTCCAGGAATTCTCTTTTCATACATCTTTGTTCTAGTTGGTTCTGCTTGGAAAGACATTGCTCTCCATCTTCTATATTGAAGTCTATTCCTTAGCTCTAAAGAAGATGCCACCCCTTCCATTCTCTTCTGTGGGAAAGTAGTTGTGTCTTTGTGTTTTATCTGTTCCCTTTCTGTGACTCTTGTACCCCCACCTCTGCTCCACATCAAATTGTGCAGCTTTCTTGTCCCCTGGGAGATTCTCGCTGGGCCACAATCCCAGCCGATTCACCTCTGAGCCCCAAAGGATCACACCAGAATAGATACCCACAAAAATTTGTTGAAAGAAGCACTATGTGTGAAGAAAACAGACAGTTGACATGGTAAAAAGCAGAGCCTGCCCATGTTGACTTTAATTGAAAGGCAATTGAGCCTCCCCGGTGGCGCAGGTTGAGCGCAGCGCTCTGAAGCTGTCCGCAGCCTCTGCAGCACGGGTTTGATTCCTGGCCGGCCAGGAAGAATCCCATATGGCATGGCAGACCTCTCCTGTCTGGACCGCTGCTCCCCTCAGCAGTGTATTTCAGTCAGTCTGCCTGTTCTGTTCCCCACTCTGTTTCTGGTGAGTCCTCTCACCCTCCTGCGCATCTGGCCTGTACCCCGGCTCTTGTATAAATAAATAAATCTTAAAAAAGAAAAAGAGAAAGGCAATTTGCAAGCCTGTCTTATTTCCCCAGCTAAATTCTTAGATCCTGAAAGGCAGGAACTCCTTCCAAGGCTCCTAAAAAAAGTTCTTCTCTGGGACTAGCACCTGGGGGTCCTGGCAGCCAGGAAAGGTGCTATGGGTCACCCGCCCCACACCCCAACCGACTGGTTTTCAGGAATAGTTTTTAGACTCATTGCAAATGTTTTGATATTTCAAATCTACTTTTTAAGGTTTGTAAATAATGGAAAGATTATCTAAATTATACAAATTATAAACAGGAATATACAAAATATAAACATACAGGGTAGGAAGCATTATGTAATACATAATTACAGCTCATCAAACAGTATGTTCTCCTTATATTTGAAAGCTTACAGTTAGAAATGCTCTCAAGTACATATTTTGGAAAAGGTGTAGATTGTTTTTGCAAAATATCATTCTTGGCACTGTGTTTATTATGCCCAGTTCCTCCAGCTCATAACTTTGATGACAGCTTGAGAGTTTCCTGTTTTAATCTGGTAAACTGAAGAAAAATTATAGCAGGTGTTTTAAAAAATAATATTTGAATCTTTCAAATTGTATCATTTTTTAAAATTAAAGTAGGGCCTCCCTGGTGGCTCAAGGGGTTAAGACGCAACCTATTAGGCTGTCCACAGCCACTGCAGCCTGAGATCAATCCCTGGCCAGGGAGGTGATCCACGTGGTGAAAGTTTCTAGGGCTTAAAACACACATTATATTCTCAATAAAATATCAGTTAGGAAAGGCTTTAGTCACTTTACTCAAGCCTTGACCATCAAAGAATTCAACTTTAGGACAGTGCACTTAACGTGGTCACATCACACCTGGCAAAGTGGGGACTTGGCTCCTGGCACAGCCCGAACCAGGTCGGCCCAACATTAAACCATGAAAAGTGCTTAGAAACCACAGTCGCGATTTGGTAGTGGGATGGATTCCAGTTTAAGCAACTTATAAAATGCTAGTGCGGGGCCTCCCTGGTGGCGCAGTGGCTTAAGCGCTGCGCTGTGAAGCTGCCCGCAGCCTCTGCAGCGCGGGTTCGATCCCGGCCAGCGGGCGAGAATCCCACATGGCAAAGCAGACCTCTCCTGTCTAGCCCACTGCTCCCCTCAGCATTGTATTTCTTCAGTCTGCCTGTTCGTTCCCCCCTCTGTCTCTGGTGAATCCTCTCACCCTCCCGCGCATCTGGCCTGTACCCTGGTTCTTGTATAAGTAAATAAATCTTTATAAAAAAATAAAATGCCAATGCAAGCAGATATTATAAGACATACTAACTGAGCTCTGCATGGAGCCGGAACTTCGGCAAGTTTTTCTGGAAAACAGCTCTGCCCTAGGAGTCTGCAAGGCGAAAGGTTCCATGGCAACGAGTGAAAACAAATATGGATCATTTGTTTTTCATGGGATGCTCAATTTTCAATGGGCTACTTTCTGGAATAAGGTACGTATCCCTTTGAGCTTCATTTATTTTATAGTGCTTAGTTAAAGGCTCTAAAAGATACTGTGCCTGACACATGGTGAGTGCTAAATGTGACTTATTCATGGAGGGGAAGGAACAGTCCCCCCAGGGCACAGCATTATGAGAAAAAACGAAGGAATTGAAGAGCCTCGTCAGCAACTCACACCATCATCGCCAGGAATAAGAACACATGATCAACTGCGTGTGATCAGGGAAAGGTTTATCTTTAACAGGTAAGAAAGCAAGAATCAGAAAGGTCAGAGGAATCCCAAATAAACGAATGTCTCGCTGCCTCCTGCAGAAGAGGAAATTTAATCTCAAGGCCAGGACATTAGGCAGCCTTTTCCCATTTAACCAACACAATCACGTCCATAGTGACGATGACGCTGTTGATGGTGTTTTAACACATCTGGGCGTATGTGCTGCTTTGATTTTTGTCATGAAAAGCCATTTCTGGTAGCTTCCATGCTGCTATGTGCAATTCGGCTTCAGTTTCTCTCCGGTTTTTACAGCCTCGGCCGTGGTCCTCAGGGAGCAGAGTGGAAATGGACTTTCAAACAAGAAAGCTGGGAGAGAAAATAATACCTGCTGGGAGCGAGAAACATCTTTGTGTGTGTGTGTTTGTGTGTGTGTATGTCTGCATCCGCAGACTCGACATGGGCCTTGCTCCTGTGGGAGCTGCTGAAAGGTGGGGTGAGCAGCCAGGCGAGGAGGCCTCGGGGGCGGGGGATGGCACCCACAGGGGCTGAGAGTCACCACAGCCACCCCAAAGTCTCTGTCCTGCCCACTTCCTTCCCTACTCTGTCCCGTTCCACCTTCCCAGGAGCTCAGGCGTGGATCTGCTGCAAAGTCCCCAGAGGAGAAACACTAGTTTAGAAGGAGACAGAAGCTGGGAGCTGCAGCTGCGCGGCTTTAAAAATCACAGCCTTCTGAATAAAGTTTATTAACAAAAGATAAATGAGGGAAGGAGAAAGGAGATGGTTAGGCAGGCAGAAAGGAGAGAGAGGAGGCAGAGATGTGTGTGTGTGTGTGTGACAGACAGACAGACAGACAGACACAGAACAGAAAGGCTTTGAACTCTACCAAACTGCTATAGAAGCCTGAGGGCCGGGGGCGCAGCACACCGAGCAGCATTCTTCACCCCGATGGCTTATTTCCTCTTGGGTACTGTATCAGCGAGCTGAATAAAAGAATGGACTCTGGGTCTGGCCGTCTGTGCCTTTACAACATGCTGCACAGACCTTGTTGAACTAGAGGCACGTTCCACAGGAGCCCAGCCGCTTACCCGGGACCAGCCCTGTCCTGTGTCACATCTCTTCATCCTCACTTCATTCCGGGCAGTTCTGCCTCCTCCTGGCTCCAAACATGACTTCATGTTTCTTCAGAACTGACCTTTTTCTGACAACGGGTCACCCAAACAAACCACGGAAACTCCTTTTGTTGCATATTTATTGCCACGTTAGATTTAAGTCTAGTGGCCAGAGGCCTGGAGGAACATTCTAAGAGCAGGTCACAGTTGGCTTTCTGTTTTGAAAATCTCATTCTTGGATTTACATTGATCCAAGTTTAATTCTGGATTCATCTTTAGCTTAATCTTTCATTTCATTATCAGCTAACTCAGTGGCCTTATGGAAATTGTTTTCCATTGACCTTTTAAATAATTTGTATTGAGGTAACATTGGTTGAGAACACTGTTTCACACCCCACTGATTGTCTGATGGTAAATTTAGGTAACAACTCCTCCCTCCTCCGGTTGATGTTTCAGGAGCTCTCAGGAAGAGTGATTATAAATTCATATTTTTATGACACTGAAAAGAGTAAATTTTATATGAAAAGTCTCCTTTGCTCATAAAGTCTCCTATATATTGCAGACATTTAGTTTTCATTACTTCCCATGAAGAAAAATTAAGTTTCAAAAATTTTTCTTTCAAATGGGGAAAAGTTGAGAAAAGAAAACATGTCTTGGCTGTTATATCACAAATTTAGTGGAGGTCATGTTGGAGCAAAAAAATTACATGTTCAGGATATTTTCTTCTTTGCTCCTTTTCCATCTTCCTCTTCAAATGGGATATGAATAAGATAATCGCCTACAATAGTTAATGGAAATTGGAAGACCTCACCTCCCTCAGAAAATTGCTTTCACATAAACCTATTCCTCGACATTATTTTATATAGTCATTCTCACAAAAGTCAAGTATTTGAAAGTGAACTATTCATTTAAAGACCTCTGCATGTGTACAGTCAAAATACTGAGTTGTGTAAAAAATTTCACCACAATATTAAAAGTGGTCCTGGATCAGCAACGCCTCCCTCAGAGGCACCAGGCAGAAGCAAATGCAAACTTCTTTGGAAGAACATGCTCCATCAACCTTTAAATCACATCGAATTTCTCTAGATAAAATCCAGTTTTCAGTGAATTTACAGTCTGGAATTACAAAACTTAAGAGGACACAATCCAACTTGAGCCAAAAATCTACAAACAAAACAAACAGAAGAATTTCTCTCTCCCAGAACTTCAGCTAGTAGTATGACTGTCAGATAAAACTACATTTAGAATGGTGAAGAACTTAAACTAAAAACATCCTAAAAGACACCATGAAAAAAGAAGAGGCTTTTTTTTTTTTTAAAGTAGAATATATAGAGAAAAAGGCAGTCATTGATACTGGACCCTTACTGAATGGTTTAAACAGCATGTTAGACACAGCTGTACAGTGAGCCAGTGGACTGGAAAACAGTTCTTGGAAAATCATTAGCACGGCATCAGGATGACAGAGTATCTAACTATGTAAGAGCTGTTCACCACAACACACACACAACAGTGAGAAAACTCAATATATATCCACTAACTTTTCAGAAGGTAAAGAGTTTTCTTTAGCACCACCTAAACCAATTTTCCCTAAGTTCCTAATACCATGCTACAGTTTTCAAATTATGCAGAGCATACCCTTACTCATTTCTTTTCTATTTCATAGGAATTATCTGTTATTCTCTTTTTCGATTGGATAACAGATGTCTTGGTTATGTTTTATTTAAAAAGTAACTTTTCTTGAACAGCAATAACTTCTCTTTGAAGCTATTTTGGCTGCTATGGTTGCAAAAAATTTGCAGTTAATCTAAAATGTCAATACCTCAGCCTGTTTTAGTGGTGGGAAACAAACAAAAATGGCTTATTATTCTTTAGAGTAGCTCATCTTTTAATGACTTTAACACTAATAAAATCATGGACATATTGTCTTCTATGGAATTTGTACTTTTGCATAATCATTTTTTACAGAAACATCCATGAAACTTATCTATTATGCATGCAAGAAAAACTAGATAAAAATACCTTTCAAATGTTTCTGTAAGTTTCAGGACATTCTTCTACCCATTTAAAAATATTTTACCTGAGAAAATAAGCAAAAAATGAAGCTGTCCTAGCCTAGATAAAAAAGAACTGTTGATTCTTTATTGATTCAATCAACAAACACTTTTCTCACCTCATTACCTAACGACCATTTAATTTTAGTGCAATTAAATTCTATTGACTTTGAATATATGTATATAGCACAGCATTTGTAATATGGATAAGGACAGGTTGGAAAGCAACTAAAAGACATTACTATGTGGCAAGTGGCTTATTAAAGAATAAGAAAAGCAAATAAAATATTTTAAATATGGAATTTGCTACACTTTTCAAGTAACAGATTCTTTTATTACAAAGGTAATGACTGGTATAGAAGAAAGTACTAGAACAGGAACCAGGAACTTAACCACATGTAAATGAATTTCTAGGGGTCCTCTGTAAAAAAAAGTGATGCTGGTGGAAGAAGAAATTATGCAAGAAATTCTCAAGTTTCAGCTTTAAAACTTCTCTTTATTTCAGGTAATATATAATATTTTCTTAATAGTTTGATGTAAATATTAAAAATTTAAGGTAATTAGAATAACAGCACCATATTATTTTAAGTGGTATATAAAATGCTTACGGGACATGAAGTAAAAAAAAAAAGCTGCCCTACTTCAAATGTAAATATTATGAAAACTCTACTACATTAATTCATGTCATAAATACCCTACCCCATTATGTCATGTCATAAATATTAAAAGTAATATTTTAATTCATTAAATTTAATTAAATTTATTAATTTTAATTTATTAAAAACACACATTTTTATCTAGTACCATTTTAAGTTACAAATTAAGTGCACTATGATTATAACTCCCGAATGGGGGAAACTTCTACTCCCAAAATACAAGTAACAATCTAAACTAACATTACCTCAATTCAAAGAAGGAAAAGGAAATCACTTCACATCCAATAAAAATTCATTTCAGATTTCAGTATTAAAACTGCTTGTGAAAATAATTATGAAAAAGCCAGGAAGCAACTTTCAAGCTTAAAAGACAAGGGACGTCAAAAAAAAAGTGACAACAGCTTAAAAATTATATTGGGGCCTCAGTGGTGGGTGTGGTGATAACATACATCTAATGAGTGTGAACTTGTACCCCTAAATCATACACAGTGTTGTAAACCTACGCTACCTCAAAAAGAAATAAATAAAAATTACAGTTACTTAATCAACTGTAGGAAAAGGAAAATTCAGACTCCTTTCTTTGAACCACTTAGTGACTTTTAAAAAAAAATATTTCAGCATCTGTTAGAATAAATGATCAGGAAACACAGAAATGACCCACCAACCCTGCTGATTTTGCCCCCCCCCATATCAACATTGCCATTGATTTTTCCCTAACATATTATTTGATATCATATTTGTTACTGTAGTTTATTGAATCCATATTGTCTGTGTGTTACAATGACATTGAATCAAATCTTTCAAATTTCCTTTCAATCACATTAAAGCCTCTAGGCAGAGATGCATAGTATCACAAACATAAAATATTATGTAGATGTAACAATCTTCAATAGAACCTCTGTATTCTTCCCATGTCTGGCATGTGTAATGAGGGTGATCTGTTAAGTGGAAACCACACAATAATGTTCTCTGATGAAGGCGGGCAGGGAGTCCTAGATTACACTGACACAAGCATACAAGCTTGAGTTCCTTCTCTGTCCTTGATTTTGGGGGTAATTTGTGCGTGTGTGTGTGTGGATAACACTAAATGTATCTCCCCATGTACATGTCTTTCCTGCTTTAATGACTGCACTAACAGAAAGTAGGGTGCTATAATGAAAAGAACACTAACCATGAGAGATCCTGTGAAACCCAGTATGAAAATAAGACCATGTATATGAAAGGACTCTGTAAAATGCAAAATACTATCACTGTCAGATTAATTTTCTGAGGCTTTGCTGTGCCTTCTAAAATAGTCACATGATTTTTTGAGGTTGGAAGCCTCACCTTCCAGAGGATGCTAACTGCCACTAGCAAACTCCCTCTAAACACAAAGGTTCAAAGAAGCAGGTGACTATGATACCCCTTCACACATCCAGTCTTTTATTTTCACGAGTCAACAAACACTTTAATGCCAATTTATTAAAATGTCCCATAGAAGAGGGAAAAGAACACTGGATTTGCAGTAGAGAAGAGTTAAGAATGGGTGCATTAGTCTGCTGGGGCCATAGCCAAATACTATACACTAGGCAACTTAAGCAACAAACTTATTTTCTCACAATTGTGGAGGCTGAAAGTCACAGATCCAGGCCCAGTGAAATCTGTTTCTACAAGGTTCTCTTTCTGGCTTGCAGCCAGCCTTCTGGTCCCTGTGTCCTCATATGGGAGAGAGAGCTAGCTCCCTGGTGCCTCTTCCAGTGAGGACACTAATCCTATTAGATCAAGGCCCCACCCTTATGACCTCCTTCAGTCTCATATCCAAACAGTGACTTAGGGATTAGGGTTTCAACATATGCATTTTGGGGGACACAAACATTCAGTCCATACAACAAGGTTCAAATTCTTCGTTTAAAGCGTTGTTACTTTTAACTTTGAGCCAATCAATTTTTTATTATAAACTCCCCCATTCCTTATTTGTATAATTGGGTAATAATTTTTCCTATATACAGTGCTATAAGGATTAAAAGAAATAATGTAAACTAAAGTATTTTTATAAACTGTGAAGTGCTATTTTAATAGCACTGGCCTTAATTTCCAGACTTATCCCCTCTGTTCGAATAAAACAATAAACATTTTTAACCTTATTTTTTTGGTCAAAGATGTTTATGTGTGAGTATGCCTATAAGATAATTTCTTTCAATGAGGAGGTCTTTAGAAATACTTTGTTTTATTTTATTAAGGCAAATACACATCTCAATATTTCTCAAAAGCACTTCAATATCATTTAATTATAAGGTTTCCTTAATACATCACTACCATAAAAAATGGAAAGTGTGCATTATTACAGAAAAAAGACCCTGTGTACGCAGAGTAGCTGGCTAAATTGTTGCTTCAAGCCTATATGTTGAAGTCATACTTTTGAGTATTGAATTTTTATTATTTGCACTTAAAGCAACACACTAGAAAATAACGCTCCTTTCGAAACATGTGAAAATGTAAAGATGAATGAAACAACTTCATGTTTTATGGCATTTACTTTGAAAATCTGATTAAGATAGATGTCTTTAGCTCATAATTCTTCAATGTCACGTTGTCATAGTTCCCATCAGCAAGATGTTTTAAAGGCTTTCGATTAATATTGCATGCCAGAACTGAAATTACATCCTTTGTCGTTTAGTTCTTAATGGTGCAAGTGATATCTATCAAGTAGTGTTTTATGAAGCGTGTGTGATTTTATTGCAGGCTGTTTTCACAAATCTTTTTCAGGTTTCAGAAAGACTGCTTAGGGTTTACAATAAATATACCCTTTTGTTGAAAATCATGATGATTCTTAAAACCAATGGGAAACTTGTATTATTAGAATTTATTTATCAATAATAAAATCTTCAGCTTGAATTGTTGCATCATTTGCAGTCTTGAATATATTTGCTTTTAACCAAATATTTTTAGCAAATCACTTTATTATAATATATGCAAAATTTGTGCCAAAAATACATGGCTCATAAAGCTTTTATCAGCAAGCATGTACATCATCTGCCTCATAAGGAAAATATGTTGTATACGGATATAGAGACCATGAACTACTGAATGCTAACTGGTTTGCACTGCAGAGGAATATGTCTTATTTGAAAATATAATTAGTGATGTGTTTTCTAAAGAGGAATGTACGATTCTGACACCAACTTCAAAATTTCTGAAACCTAACACATCAAATGCATGTCATTTTCATATTAAAGATCCAGAAGAGTAGCAGAATCTTACTTAGATATGCTAGGAGAATTTAAGTAAAAAAAAAAAAAAGATAATTCTTATTTTGCTTTTTTGTTTTGTTTTTGAACACGAACCAACATATTCAATATTCAGTTCCTGGGTCTATCACTAATGTATTCTGCTCTTTAGGGTTAGTTCCCTTTACCTATAAAGTTAAGGGGCTAAATTATGATTTCTAAGGCTGTTTATTACAGTTTAAAAAAATTCCATGATTCTATAAATTTTGTTTTAATTATGGATTAAATGTATACATGCATGTATTCATGTGTGTGTGTGCGTGCATGTTCACACAGAGTTTAAAGCTTTGGTGGCTAACTTTAAGTCTCAAATGCTATTATCTTTATGGCTGCATTTTGCAAAATATAAATCTACTGAAGATAAAACAACTGATCAACAGCATTCTAAAGGACAATAGCAAGGGGCTTATTCTGGGATGAAGCTCCCTTGGGCCGTATTTCCATAGTTGATGTAAGATGAAGCTGGCTACATCTCTCCTGAGTTAGTGTGGTCTTTAGAGATCATAGACATGTGACTTTTGCCAACTATATGTCTATTATAAGGGAGAATAAAAATATTAACATTAAGATCGACATTCTTCGCCAGTGCTGCCTTGCACATTCATCTTGTTTGGATAGTTGCACATTTAAAATTAGAGTCTACTTATCTGGTTCTAGACTTTAGGGAATAATGCACAGGGAAAAGGTTTTTCAAATTCTAATTCCCTATGGCAGATCACTGCAATTCTCATTAATTCTATAAGGAAGAGCTTGCCTCTCCTTCAATGTTTACTTGAATTTTTTTCTGCTCTATGTGGTTCGCTGAAGGAATGGCACTAGTTCACTTTAAAAACATTCTCTCCATTAGCTAGAATCGATTCTTTAAAGCATTCCTCACATCCATATCCAGTCTATAACAATTCCTTTAACCCCTGATACTCAAAATTATCACGTGCTTAAAAGATAATGCTCTTCACTTGAAAAAAAAAAAAAGGACATAGTTCTCTTCTATTTGATGCCTTTTTGTGTGTGTGTGTGTGTGTCAGTTTTAGTAATTCCAGAAAAGAAAAAAATCTAAGAGGAACTACTAAAACTCTAGACTCAAGGTAACATTACAGATCCTAACTACTGGGGAGGACCCCATGGTGGGAAAGAATCCACAAAAGAAATTTACTCCCATTTCAGCTAATTATACTCATTATGTCATGCACACAAGATACATTATTTTATTTCATTTTACAGCCACAAACTGAGGGCATTCACTTCTATTTCACAAGGTGGGGGGTGGGGAGAGTTCAGAGAAATTGTGAACTCTGGCAATGGAATACGACTCCAAAACTTCCCATACTTTATGCAGGGGTAATTATTTGTCAGTTTTGTTTCAGGAATGTTTGTTAAGAAGAAAATGAAGAGGGGGCCTCCCTGGTAGCACAAGACGTTAAGCACCGCACTATGAAGCAATCTGCAGCCTCTGCAGCAGGAGTTCAATCCCCGGCCGGCCATGGAGAAACCCACATGGCAAGGCAGACCTCTCCTGTCTCGCCCGCTGCTCCCTCAGCAGTGTATTTCAGTCGATCTGCCTGTTCTGTTCTCCACTCTGTCTCTGGTGGATCCACCTCCACCCCCTGCATCTCTGGCCTGTGCCCCAGCTCTTGTGTGCATAAATAAATAAATCTTTAAAAAAAAAAGAAAGAAAATGAAGAGGAAGCAATCATGTTAAGGTACTACTGCAGAAATTGAATCTTAAATTGAAAAAAATATGTTTGCGTTGAGTCTGGGGTCTCCACCTCCAGTAGAGACCAGGTGGAAACCACACCCAGGAGAGAGAATCCTTTATTCAGGGAAATGAGAATGTGATTTAAATGGAGAACACAAATGAAAAATAATTTGGATGACATTTTCCACTTTCATTGTTACTATTATATTTTTTACTTTTTAATTTTTAGAACTGTTTTTTTTTTTGAAGTAATGTTGGCTTAAAACACCATAGGTGATTTAGGGATACAGGTTCTCTGCTCCTCAAATGTGTGCTATCCCACCATGACTCCCACTAAGGATCTTTTCCACTTTTACAAAAATTGTAGCCTAGTATGTGGTCAGTGTTTTGTCTTGTGGTTTAATTTTCTGAAGTCATCTCACCTCTTTCTCTTGGTAAGAAATAAAAATTCTTTCCATTAAAATAAAGTCTCTAAAATAATGATGAAAGTAAAAAGTACAGGATCCTAAGCTGTCATTCCTTTTCTTCTTGTATTTACACTGCATCTTGGGGTTGGCAGGTTATTTTACAAATTTCACAATAGTTGCTAATATAAGCATAAAATATTTTTCCTAACACGCTTAAGGGATTTTTCAAGTTATCAAATCAAACAGCACCACAAAGCACAATCCCATAGGCTCATCTTTGATTATCTCCACAATTTACAGACAAATATTTGAGACCGTATTATTAAAAGTTAATGGCCTTCTGGTTTAAAAAGAATTGTTAACGCTTTCATTTCTTGCTTTTATCACACAGTGCCAAGTTCATATTCTTTGTGGAGTTAACAAACCAGGGTAAAACAATTTCGTACACTCAAAATAATATCTGCTTCCCTTATAATTTTTTACTTCTTACCTATTAAATTAAAATGCAACACCTATTATGTTAAATATATATTATATATTTATATTAAAATATATAGACTAAACATTAAGTATATTAAAAGTTACTTTTCTAAAATGTATGCATTTATACAAACAGTTTTAAGAATAGAAATCTAATTTACCTTAACATACTTAGTAATTGGCTTTTTTATGTCAAGGCAATTAGAGGAAGCACACTTTAAATATGTAATTGGTCTTAAAAATATTCACCAAAAAATCCAGTCACAAAGACAGATGCAATTAAATGATTATTGAAGCAAACTGGAATTTATTCTAACAAAGAATGCTAATTAACTTCCAAGCATTGCATATTGTGAAATCCAAGTTACACACAACACATTAGTGCACACATAACAATGAAAAGTGACCTTAGAAAAGCTCTCTAAATTCAAAAATGCACCATCCATAATTAGCCATCAAAGCTGAGGATCAGGTTAGCAGTAAACACCGCGCCCAGCACCGAGTTAAAAGCAGGTGAGATCCTGGGGGGCCACGACGTACCTGCCAAACCCTCCTTCACGCCTGCTGCTCACAGAAGACTCACATCGTGAAAACACACTCTGATTTCAAGGCAAGTCAGAAATGGGAAGATTTATAACTGGGCAGATCGAATGGAGCTGTCAAAAAGGGAAGTTACACTCACAGCGAAACAGTCACATTGTGAGCTTGTTTTCATCTTAATTGAAAAAAATTCTTCGTGAAGAAAACCCTGTAAATGTTGTTGGTAAAAGACTCACAATAAAAGAGGAGAGGAGGAGATTGGGGGGGGGGGAACCCAGAGGTGGGAAGGGTTATTTCTTCAAAGAATGACAGCAGAGGTCAGAGTGGCCTAAGGGGACAGGCAACATCTAGTGCAGCGCCTTCATTTAAGCGCGGTATTCCCCTTTCATTTAGGATACAGAGAAAAGTCAGAACTAGACAAAGACAAGGGAAGAACCGAACTTCCAAAATAGCACTACACGACGTTATTAATAGTGTCACACCAAGAGAAGTGACAGCTCTCACAAGAGTACTTTTGTCTCTACTTACTTTAATTAAACTCCCTAGGTTTGAAAGTGAATTTGAAACTATTTTTTTAACAGAAAAAAAAATCAAGACTGATTAAGATTTGATTTCTGTCCTTTATGGTCATCACACGTAGTTATATCCCATTTTAAGCAGTAGAAACAGCAGTAGCGAAAACAAACCTCAACATCAAGCAATTTTCTCAAAGAACCAGGATTTCATCCTCTGCCCCTGTGACTTCTCACAGTAAATTAGTTCCTGTGTCTCTTCCTTAGGAGCAGGTACCCATCCATTAAATTTGAAACAAGAATTACAACTAAATTATACCAGTATGAATGTTTCAATTAGCTTTCTTTATATCCAAGTACCATCACCACCTTACTTTAAAATAAACGAATGTGATTTTAAACTATCAGGGTAAAATATGTTGCCTTAATTTAAGTGTATCTCTCTGGGGAGGAGAGGTTTTCAAATCTGTGGGTATGATTAAAAATCATTTGTATTATAAAACACCATAAAGGAAACATACCTCTTGTCTTCTGCATGGGCACCTGCAATCTGTCCAAACTAAATCCATCCTGCTCCTTCGACACACCCGTCTATAACTCGCTCCTCTTTCTCAACCATTTCACTTTTCCACCAAGATTACTATTTTCTACTCAAAAGGGTGGTAACATTTTTGACTCCTACTTTCTTTGATCCTTTATATTTATCAACAAGTTTTGTTATTCGTTTATTTAAAAGCACTTTCCTGGATTCCCACTGAGTATCGCCCTATCTAGACTGTAATCCCTCCCTCTCCACCTTGGATTTACCAAATAAAAGCCCTGTTTGCTGACCAGGTACAAGTCCTGCGAGAAACTGTCTGCTGATACCGTTGCCAGCTGATTTGCCCATGTAAACCATCCTGCACCCACTTGAAAACTTTGTGTTGTGACAAATTCATTCCCCTTCTTGACCAATGGTTTGTTGCTGCCATGATCAAAGTCCGATTTCACTGACCCAAAAATGTTCAAATACTGTGGACTCACAGAAAGAGAAGACAGGTTTATTGGCCTAAAGGAGCTTATGCTCTTTTTGGAGACAGAAATCACACACCTGAAGCAGCCAGAATATAGATTTCAGGTAAGCGTGAAAGAGAAAACAAGAAACATCCAAACTATATGAGGAAAGTGATTAAGAAATTATTAGCTCCGTGCTGGGTTAGTTTACAAGTCTTAAAGTGTAGGTTCTCCCTTAGCTAAACTTTGAAGGGAGAAGCAACACATGAGGAAGGGTGTGAAGATCGCAGACACGCTCGTCTGAAGGGCATTCTGGGGAAACACAAACGGGTCAGTTGATGATTTCAAACACCAAGTGCAAGACTTTGCATTTGATTTGGTGGGAACTTCCAGAGGTTCCTTGGAAGGCATTTTTAATGAAAAAAAGTGAGTGGGAGATTAACCTGGGTGCTCTTCCAGGACTCAAGGGCCTTGTGGCAGAAATTTGTGATGGTTGGTCATGATGACCATCCAAGCTGGGAGCTGTGTAGATTCAGTGAGTAGACTCAAGGACTAGACTTAATCAGTAGACTCAAGGAATGACTCAATGAGTACACTCAAGGACTAGACACAAGGACTATCTCAAGGACTAGACACAATGAGTAGGCTCAAGGGGTAGACTCAAGGGCTAGACTCAAGCAATGACTCAAGGAGTAGAATCAAGGGGTAGACTTGTTTGGTAATGGTTCATTCAATCATTTTTATAAATATTTATTGAGCATCTACACTAGCCCAGTTAAAAAAGGAAAAAAAAATTCCGTTTCAGCTAGGCTGATCAAGTTTACAGATTAGAGTATTTTGATGCAATATTACAGGTTGCTGAGTCTTTGAGAAGTTGTGAAGATATTTCAAAATGAAAAAAAAAAGTGCTACCATTTAGGTGCATGACAACCATATCCATTAATGTTAATATAAAATATATTCTCCACTTTCAAATATTTTCCTTCAGGTTCCTTAAATTTTTTATGCTGTTAATATAGTAAACACACTTGTGGATGACTCCACTGCTATTTCTGAAATTAACTATTAAGTTACCTAAATATGCTACTGAATGTTTAGTCACTTCCTTTAGATAGTCATTTGTTTATTACAGCAATACTACAGAAGGGAGTCTTCACTTAAATCCTAACATCTTTACAATGCCTCCTTAGCCGACAGTCTATCCAGGTCCAAGAAGTAAGACACACTCATTTCCTTCCTTCCTTCACTTATTCACGGCTTCATTAATTCATACCACACACATACACTGAGCCCCCACAGTATTATAGGGACTCAGCAGATACTAGTAGTTAAATGATGAGTTAAACAGATACTTAATTGACTTATGGAACTTCCAGTGTATTGATGTCATAGCCTTCCCCCTCCTACACTACATTGCCTTCCTATTTTGGGGCAGTCAATGTACAAGGAGATCAGATATTATTTGGTAAATAATCTAAAAGATGAAATCCACTCAATTATGAGAGGTTCGCAGAAGGTCTTTCTGATAAGATGGTGCTGGAGTAGTCCTGAGGAATGCGTATTTGATGCTCAAGGACCCCTGGGTAAAAGGAGGAAGCATAAGCACCAAGGTGTGAGTGGATGCTGGCCTGGGCTAGGAGAAAGAGATGAGATAGGAGATGAGGTTGCAGAGGCTGGCGGCCTTGCCTGGACACTGGCTACAGAATTCACATATTGTACTAGCAATAGGGAGTTGTCGAATGGGTTTAAGCAAATGAGGACAAAGTCAGATATACATTTTATAAGATTATTCTAACAGCAGCATGGAGGATGTGTGTGTGTGGGGGGTGTGTGCACACGTATGTTTTATGTTGAGTTTGGGAGATGACTTAGTAAATATTTGCAGTTTTGTATCCAGTATGTAAATGAAAGCCCCATCAATGGAAATAAAGATGTCGGGTCAGATCCAAGAGGTAATGACGATGTAGAATAAATTGATTACCTTCAATTTATAAGGTAAATGAAGGGTTGAGCAAAGGGCAGGGACAAAGCTGAGCATTTTCAAACTATTTTCAGAAAAATCTTTCACCTTTTAAAGTTACTTTAAAATCATGAAATCTCATCATATTAATCCTATTGGGCTCCGATCACTCTACTATTCTGGAACTCTATATAGGATTGGTTTATATTTCTTTTAAATTGTGGTTATTGAAAAGAAATTCTTTTCTTCTCTGCATGCATTGTACTATTTGGATTGCCTCTTCTTTAAATTGCAAGGTCTTATCTTTCTTTGTAACACTCCACAGCACTGAGTGAAACTTAATAAATATGTCTCTAAAGCAAATTCTTTTCTTCTTCATCCCACATGCCAGGTGTTTTTGCTGCGCAAGCCACTCACATTAAAAACAGATGAAGACGTGGAAGGAAAAAAAAAATTACTGGGAGAAATAAATTTGGTATGGGTGGGAAACTGAACCTGATTTCTAAAAACAATGCTCACCTGATGTGGCAGGATGGAGAGAAAGAAAAAGAAAACAAAGTCTACCGCATAAATATCAAAATCTTATAAAATAGATTTTCTTAACGTTATCCAAAACATCAGTCTGGGTGCATTCTTCTCTGAAGTTAAATTCTGCTTTCAGGGATGTTCTATGCCAGCCTGAGAAGGACAGGAGCTGAACATTGCCAAAACTGTTCAACTTTGAGAGAGAATGGACAAAATCCAAGGAAGAGTATAAAAAATGGCCATCTTTCTCCTTAGAACCTTACTCTTTAACTGATTGCTATTCACATTTAGAAATGAGAATTTTAGAATAGAAATTCTGTGTTATTTATGTCTCCCTTTACTACAGTGCCCCGTCTAAAAATAATTTCTTTTACTAAGACAAGTAACTCTAATTTATTATTTTCTAAAATAGAGAAACATGACACTGAAGCAATGCTTGGAAGAATATTTAAAACAAAAAAAAAGTAAGTCTGTATACTTCATGTATAAATACTTAATGCAAGTTAAGAAAATTATGAAGACAGAGATAAGCCGAAAATTACAGTCTTATAAATATATAATTAGCTTTTGTTACCTTTTTTTTTCCTGGAAAGGAGGAGCATATTAAAAGCTCATGTCTCCTTTGAAACCTGGGTCTGCAAAGTTGGAATCTGCCACAGCAGCCTGATTTGCAAAGAAGTTTCCAGGGTCCACAGCCCCACCCACTCCTGTGTCTGACTGCTTTCCCGCTACAACCGTGGATTTCAGTACTTGCCACCTCATAAGCCCCAAGAGCCTAAAATATTTACCATCTGGCCCGTTAAGAAAAAAGTTTGCCAATCAGTTTTTTTTAAAAACTGAAAAGTACACTGACACAATTATAGATTCACAGGCAGTTTGAGAAGTACAGGGAGGAAGTTCTCCATACCTGCTGCCTGAATGAACAGAGAGAATGAACACTGCCTTGATATAATCTGTCATTTTCACATTTGTTCTGTACAATTTTACTATCTGTCTATGCTGACCAGCTTTAAACATAAACTTGTTCATCACTTCCTCAATAATTCAGGCTTTTTCTTTCCTTTGTTTAGGAGGTAAAAATCATGGTTCTAAAACCCAAAAGTATAAAGTCCATATAAGCTTCATGCTAAGCAGAAATTGGGGAGATAAGTGATAAAGATAGCCAGATGTAAGGCCGATCTGGAAAAGCATTTAAACAAAAGGAAATATAAGGCTTTGTCTGAGTAGAACAAACTGTTTTTACCATCTGCAATTTCACACCATAAATGTTTTCCTTTTTGAAATCAGTTTTATAGAGAAGTTTACCTTCTACTATTCAATCTTATGGAGAGGGAAGACTTACAGGGCAGGGATAAAGTAAGAAAAAGGAACAAACAATATTACCAAATTTCACTGTGTTTTTAAAAGGCCATGTGTCATTTCAAACAAAAGCTTCCTCTAGGTGTGTCATTTGATAGTATCACAAAGACGAGAAGAATGTAATTGACATGTTTACTTTGAGTTAAAATATAAAATAGCACCTATAAATAGTTCAATGGAATCCTTTCACATTTTAAATAATTCTCTATATAGTATCTCGGGAGTATTTTTTACTTAAAGATGCACCCTCATTTCTAAAGCAAGGAACTAATAAAGCTAGAGTTTCACAAACACGTTTTAGAAGAGATGCAATAAATAAATGCATGTAGTAATGCATACTAAATTAAAACAGCCCAGAAGGAGATCTTTCTTTTGAGTCTCCTTTCTGGATAAAGTGGAGAATAAATTAATGAATAAATAAATAATAAACATGAAAGTTGTGGTAAACTGCAATTCTGATAAGAGTAGAAATCCACATGTTATGGGAATCAATTTGACAAGAGTAGTCATTTTGAAAGATTGAATGAAGGCATATGAAAAATACAGATTTCCAGTCTCACATAACCAAACTAAATTGTCAAGTTTGTTGTAATAAAAAAATTATAGGACTTTAGATAAATTGTGAGAAAACGTTTTGAGTCATAAAAAGGCAGCAGGTTCAAGAACTACGTAATTTTGGTGAATTAACATATTTTCCTGTGCTTAAAATGAAAAATACACTGAATTAAATAAAGGCCTTTAAGAATTCATTTTAGTTGTTGATATTTTACTATAGTTAATTTATTTATTTTTATTACTAAACAACCAAATATGTATTTTCTCTTTCCAAAAAAATTAGTACTACTAGATAATGAGAAATGTGAAAAGAATTTCTGCTTAAGAATGATAATTTCAACAATGTGAGAGATACATATCTCAATATTTGCCCTTATTAATAAATAAAACATTTAAACATTTGGACACTACTTGAAATACACTATAAAATTTTTCCCTTTAAATGTTAAATCACATAAAATGTTCAATTCTTCAATACTCTCTAATACCTGTTTCTCTAGTACCCATCTTCAAATTCTTGAGAAAATCTCCAGAAATTTCAACAGACATGCTACTCTGAAGTATAAATATCAGTGTCACTCATTCAATGAAGAAAAGTAGGTTAAACACAAATATTCTGAAAATTAAATATTTCTCTATACTTTTCATTATGTCCCTATTTCTTTTCATAAACAGTTGCTTCTGCTGGTATCACGGATATGGAATATCACTGCTATGTTATTGGGATGTGCCAAAAATTGAGAGACACGATTTCCAGGTCCAAAAGCTTATTGTAATATTCATTCGAAGGAATATATGCTATCAGAACACCTTTTAGAAATATCTTCAAAATTACCATTTTGAATTGACAGACTTATGTTGTCAATATCAGAAATATGTATGCACAGATACACACGTTTTTTGCTACATTCCAAAAAGTCTCACTATTCTGATGAGTCCCCCAACTCAAATCTTCACGGTACCGAGATATAAAAACTAAGCAATGTCTTCAGAATCTGGCTGATTTGAGTTGAATCACACAGTCGCATTTTTCTAATGTAGAAGCTGTGGATGCACAGCTACTGTATCTGAAGCTTTAAGGAGAATGAAATTCAGTGACAGTGTCTGTCACAGTCTGTAATTCCTCGTAGATGGTCAGTAACTGTGGTTTTTATTGCTGTGTGACCCAAGCAGAACCAACAAAGCCGGGCTCTGGCACAGGGATGGACTCCCCAGCAGCCTCACTGCCGCCCCACCTGCTCTCTCATGCCCACCCTCGGTCTGACCTCAACAGGTATTGACAATATTAATGCCACTCCCTGTTCCTAAGAGTACCCTAAAATTTTCTCAAAAGCCTGAATCGGGCAACCAGCATTTATGAGCTTAAGTTACTATGTGAATTTAAGCCTCTTCATACCAAACCTAGGGGTTAACGATTTCCATTGCCTTTTGCTACACACAGAATGTCTTTAACCTGAAAGTTTCTAGTTTTTTCCTCCTTAGCTTTAAATGGAAGTGATTGAACTCCTGGCTTGGTAAAAGTTAGAGAAGTCATCAGTGAAAACAGGCACCCCTACCTGAAATGACTACGTCAAGGTCAAGTCTGTTGTGAATTATTCAGAAGGTACTAACTACCTGCTGTCCTGTGTCTGGAATGATCAGGATGCCCCTGGAATCTGTGGGCTGGCACAATGGCACATGAGGCTGCTCACCCTGGCATTTAAATCCATCCCTCCAGACTGACAACGACTTACGTGTGGCCAAAAGGACCAATGGGATAGATGAGCAAATGTCTTTACAACGGTGTTCTCACTGGAAGACTCTTCTTGGGTTTCTGGCTGTTTATAAAATATGCTGTTGTGGGCATATCTGCCACTCACTCCAGAGTCAGTTCAAAATCTTTGTTTTAAAAAGGGTCAGATCATTCCTAATCGCTGTGTGTCAGACTGGGCTTTGATTTTGTTTCATAGCAATTTAAAATCACATTACATTGTTTGAAATTTTGCAGTCTTATGCGTTAATTATATACATGGGGGAAAATAAACAGTCTTGAAAGCTTCATACTGAGGATTTCTTATATAATTACTCTGCAGCGGAAAAGTATATTGTCTGAAACATAGAACATATTATCGATATGGATTGCCAGGAAAATATAATCTGATTAAGTAGAATTCTCAGTTTACTCTAAATGTTCCTATCCTTCAAATTTTGAGAATAAAATGCATGGAAAACAAAGTATGCCTTTAAAAAAAAACATGCATAGGCCCTGTCTTTGGGATAATATAAATTCATCTTCACATTCTGTGCCTTTATACCTCTGAGGCATAAGCATAATGATACTTATTATTTATTGTCTACTAATGGAACTGTCCTTCACACATATTGTTTGGAGCTACATGTATAAAACTGCACAGATTCTACAAGCTTGCCCTTAGTTAAGGATCATGTCCCCTGCAATGAAATCTTGCCATTTCTGATTATTGTACCCCTGGTTAATAACCTGTCAATTCTTCTAGCAAAGTATAACGATGGAACAAAGCATTCTCACAAGGCTACTCAAGTTAAGAACACTCCTTACTATAGAGAAAACTCAAACTACCATTTGTTCATGAGCCTTTCCAAATTCTCAGATCACTTAGAATCACCATTGGTGTGGCATCCTAATTTATGCACTTTCTAGCTGACTGATCTTGGGCAAACTCTCTGGGTCTAAATCTTACTCCTTTTCCAAATATTAAAATGGCTTGGCACCTGGAACTCATTACGTGATACGATTCTCTTTCTTCCTATACCCCTTTCTCCTTTAGCCCTTCTTTCCCTGTGCCTTCTCTTGTGCGGCGCATGGCATCCAAACCCAAGCAGTACTACCTAAGCCAGAAATCTTAGAGCCACCTTTGATTTGTCCCACTCCATAACCCTTGTCCTGGCAAATGGAATCACTCACCTAGACCTGCCAATTCTGTCCTAAGAAACAGCTCCTGAATTTCCCTGCTCCTCTTTATCCCTACTGTCATTTTTCTAGCCCATGCATTCATTACCTTTTGCCTTGATAATAGCAATAGTTCAATTTATCTTGGGCCTCAAGACTAGCACCATCAGAAAGAAATATAAGGCGAGCCACACATGCAATTTTAAATTTTCTATCAGTCAAATTAAAGAAGGCAAAGAGAAACAAGTGGAATTTATTTTAATAATTCACTCTGTTTAAAGTGCTACCTGCACTTCGTCTACCTGAGAACATTCAACTTATTCTTCAAGCCCGAGTTCAAATTTTACGTTTCCTGAGAGGACGTCTAGCAAGACACAAAGACCTTGGACTCCAAGACTCTCTCCGATTTCCTAAGTCCTATGCACCAAATTATTTTTTCCTAATCACAAGTTATTCTGCCTGGTTCCAGGAGGCAGAGCCGCCAGTCAGCTGGAGCAGGGCCCTCGCTTCTGCTCACTAACACTTGTTTTCTTTTGTGACTTCCTGTCACATTGCTCTAAGTAGCTGCTCCAAGCTTTTTCTTATCTTCCCATCTAATCACTCCTACACCGAGCTCAGGAAATTACTTTTTATTTTTCTAAGAGGAGCCATTGCTCTTGAGTTCTCACATACGCCTTCGTGTTTATCTCAGAGTCTCCCAACATAGGCTTGTACCTGTTTTTAATTTTTTGAGACACTACTACCATGCAATCACGCACACAGATCCTAAGTGTGCAGTTGGATGAGATGGACAGCCATGGACACCCATGTAACCAATACCCAAATCAAGACAGCACACCTTTCTTTTGCTCACAAGGTTGCCTTGTTCCTATTCCTGGATAACCCCTTCCATACCCTGACTGCAGCTTTGGACAAACATACTCCAGCATCTGTCACTACATATATATTTCGTGTGTGTTTTTGGGGTTTATATATTCATGTGACTGGAATTATAGAATTCACATAACCAGATCCTTTTGAGTCTGGCTGCTGTTGCTTAACATGTTTTTGAGATGTGTTCATACTATTGGGAAAAGCAATGCTTTCTTCTTTTATACTGTTTAATAGTACTCCATTGTAAGAATGCACTACAACCTATTCTCCTGTGGATGGATGTGAGAGTTGTTTCCAGTTTTAGGTATGTATGGATGAGGCAGCAGTAAACATTTAGGTATACGTCTTTTTTCTAACATAGGTTTTCAGATGTCCTTGGTGATTATCTAGGAGTGGAATTACTAGGTCATAAGGCAGATGTTTAACTTTATAAACCGCTGTGGCAGACAGGTCTCTCTCAGTGGTTGCTCCATACTAAATCCTCATCACGTGTATGGGGGCTCCCGGGCTTCACATCCTTGCTGACATCTCGTGCCGTTAGTCTCTTGGATTTGAGTGGAAAAACATTACTCAGACTTCTGGGTCTTCAGAAGTCAGTCCCTAACAGTTTCATAGAAGAGGTACTTTTTGCTCTTTCTCAGTCACTCTTGATCTTCATCTAAGCCTGTCCAACTCCTTTCGGATAGATCTCCACTAACTATTCCCTCTCTTCTGCAGCTTCTGCTGCTCCTCCTCCCTGGATCATCGCCTTCCATCTACCATGTTGAGTTCAAAATATAGTGAGGCATAGGGTTAAGTTGAGGTTATTAGGGGATTAGTAATTAGGGTTTGCTGCACTAAACCTGGTGAGAAACAATGGTGGCTTACAGAGATGTGACAGTGGTAGAGGAGGGGAACAGTGAGGATTCCGGAGGTACTTTGAGCTCTGAGCTGACAGGGTTTGCTGATGACGGGAGTGAATGTGAGTCCTGTTACTTCATCGACAGCCCCATGCTCTTTCCCAAACGCTCACTTCTGCAACTCAACAGGACAATGCCGAATGCCCATCTTTCCCTATAAGCCAGCTCTCCAACTTGACTCATTCTTCTCCTGCAATTCATTCTCGCAAGAAATATCTTTGAGCACTTACTGTGGAACTGCCAGTGACTGTTCTAGGCATTTGGTTCTGCAAACCACAGTAAATCTCCGTCTTTCTGAGGAGGACATTCTGGTGGGTGAAGAGAGTAAATAGTCAATATGGCTATAAAGTACACGAGATGACTTAGTGGACAGTAAGTGTTTGAGGAAAAAATGAGCAGGGGAGGGAGTGTCCAAAGTGTGAGATGGGGAAGTAGGAGTTCAAGGAGAGCTATAGAGAGGAAGAAATCTGGTTGCCCAGTGTTCCAGGTGAGGGATTAACAGAACAAGGGCCTGAGTGGGGTCCTGCTGGTACATGCCAGACTCAGGAAGGTCAGGGGCCTGGAGCAGCACAAGCCTGGGGGAAGTGGGACAGGAGGGAAGGCTCAGAGATGGCAGGAACCAGGCCAAGCCCTTCTCCATGATTAGATCTCACTTGGAGTGAAGTGGGGGGCTGGCGGGAAGTTTTGAGGAGCTATGTAACATACATCTTATATTTTTTTATATATATTTTTTAAAGATTTATTTATTTATGCATACAAGAACTGGGGTACAGGCCAGAGGTGTGTGTGTGTGGGGGGGTGAGAGGATTCACCAGAGACAGAGTGGGGAGCAGAACAGGTGGATCTACTGAAATACATTGCTGAGGGGAGCAGTGGGTGAGGCAAGAGAGGTCTGCTGTGCCATGTGGGTAGCTCCCTGGCTGGGAATCGAACTTGTGCTGCAGAGGCTGTGGATAGCTTCATAGGTTGTATCTTAACCCTCTGCGCCACCAGGAAGGCCCCATTTTATATTTTAAAAGTATTATTTTGGCCACTGTGTTGAGAACAGATGGAGACACACACACACAGGTATCAAGGGTGAAAGCAGAAAGACAAGACAGGAAGGAAAGACCAGCTAGAAAATCTGCAGAAATCCAGCTGTGAGGTGAGGCTCATGGAGGCTGCGGGGTAATGCTGGCAGCAGAGATGACTGCAAACTGCTGGATCCTGAACATATTTTGACAACAGATTCCACCTACTCAAAATTTTAATAGACAAGTCATTCCGTGACAGGAAAGTAAGCAAATTTTAAAAAGCAAACTCCTTTTTTGAACTCCACTCCCTAAATTTAGATTTCAAGGTTACAGACTAGCTTGTATCTTTCTCTTTAAAAGTTTCACCTTTTTACCAAAATATTATTATTATTCCATTTCTCTTTCCACATACCCTTCGTGGTGTGGAGTAATAGCTCCTTCATTTCTTTTATACATCTTTAGGGAAAAAACCTTCATCAGAGTAAAGAAGAACATGGCTGTTCTAAGCCCTAAAATATGTTATTCCATATGCCAATAAATTTAATCTTGACAGGAGTGAAATACTATAGTAAAGAACAGTGCCCAGGTAAGCAGCTTATTGCAATCTGATATAAGGAGATTTCAAAGAAATTCTGACAGCCATTCTTTGAGAAAATAGCTTTAGATCCAAAATTTGTTAATTGTGCATATATAAGAGCATGTTCCAAAATGGATGTCTGTAAATCCAGAGTGACAGTCAATTGGTAGGCTAACTACTGAGAGAGTTCACCAATTTCTCAAAATCATGAACTCAAAGAGCTCGCTGCAGTTTGCCACATGGACACGCTGCATTCTGGTAAGAGAGAAGGAGGCAGGAAACATCACATGATACTTAAGGACTGTGATCTCTTTGGAAGGAGTTAAGACTTGATTTCCCTATACAATATTCTTAAGGGTCTCTGGAGGAATCAAGTTCGCAGTGATGTTCATTCCTGAGCTGCATGTTACACCAGGGTGAGACTCTACACCATGGTCACAGCCATGGTCACGGTCACAAAGCCCTCAACGTGGTGATAAAGGCTGTGATTAGGATACACATACCTACATTCAAGGCAACTGTCTCTGACAACACAACCAAGTCATGTAACAAACAGAGAAAGGCTGTTCATTTTTCTGAGCTTGTTTTTCACAGGCTCCACATCTCACATGGACATTGAAACATCTTTGACTCAGCAAAATAGGGGACAAAAGCTAACAGGTATGAAGGCCATGGGAGAGAAGCTCCTGGGGCTCTGAGTGCTCTCCAAGTAACACATAATTGGTAGCAGAGGTTATTTTCAGAGGCGCTAGAAAATCAGAGAAAGACACCCTGTCTGACCTTTTGGAGAACATTTCAGAAGCAAAACAATCAAATGAGGAATGCTTTCACTCAAAATGGTGTACAAAGTTCCTTTCATCAGAGTGGTACAACTAGGTAACTGAATCCTCCAGGAACCATTGAAATGTGCAGTAATGAGGGGGCCTCCAAGTTTACTTCAACAGCTGGTCTTGGGTTGAAAAAGAGGATAGAATTCAATCCTACATGCCAGTGATTATTTCACAGATGTGGAAATCCCACTGTCCTCTCTTTCCCTTTCGCCTCAGAGAACGCCAAGAAGAATTTTCTTTAAGGCAGAAAACTCTAGAAGTCTAATCCATTTATGTATGCAAACAGGAAATGTGTTTTCCAAGTGTTTGACTTAATAGAGCAATCTGGATGCTTAAAAGGACACTAAAAAAATAGGCATTGTGATTCAAGTTAGTTAGAAAACACTTATAAATGACAAATGGTATGAGGGATATTGGCTTCAAAAGTGCACAATCATTTCAAATCATTTCCTGAAATATTTGACTGTATATTTTTCTTTTTACAATTCCATTGAATAACTTTTCTTATCACTTCTTGAAATATTTCACTTTGTATTTTTCTTGTAAAAATTCTCTTGTTGAATAAATCAACATAGTTGCAACTTAACATCCTCAGAGAGGACTGGAAGTAGCAGCTTTAGAATAATAAACCACAAGGAATTCAACTCTAGAAAAGTCTTGATTATTTGTGGGAACTGGGTACGGAAATGACTAAAAGTCACCTATCATTCAGTTTGTAGCTTTCATAGTCACAGTCAATATACCTGTTACCAGAGAAGAACGAACTGATTTATTCCTTTCTCAGCTTTTTGGTTTTATTATTTTGAAGGTAAAAAAAGAATTCTGGATGGTAGGATAAATAATCAAAAGTGGGTGGTACTCAAGACTGATTTACCCAGGAACACCTCTTATAAGTTAGTCCTATTCCTGTAGGATGTGCACTTTATAAATTGTATAATACAGTATCTTTAATGACATCACTGAATATATGAATAAAGCACACTGCTTCATTTTAGGGATGGCCTAATCGAATACTAATGAAAACTGTAACTCTTTACACACTGTGGGTAAAAACCCAAACTGAACTGGCTACGTTTCAAATAAAGGGGATAAATAAGATGGCACACGTTCATTTAAGATATTAATAGAATAATGCTAGAATGGGCTGTTAAAAAAACAGCAGCTATAAAAGCAAAGAAAGGAAAACAAACTCAGAGACTTAAAAATTCCTCTGGCACAGACATATTAGACATTTCTCTGAAGCTCAAAGAAGAGAGAAACAGCTCACGTAGGAGTGACTGTAGATCACCTACCAGATGGGGGACATGTATCAGTGCCTCCTTTACAGATTATAAAACTGGAACCAAAGCAATGTGGCGATGATACGGACTCTTTAACCATTCATGAACTCACGAAACAAGTAGGTATTAGATGTTTATTCTGTGTTAAGACCTGTGGTAGTCTCAGGGATACGGGAACAATTATAACAAGGAAGGAACTTAGGATGCATCACCTGGTGAAGAGAAGAAATCAGATGGAATGACATTCTGATATTACTTGAAAAAATTGTCATTTCAAAGAAAGACTGGACTCCTGTGGTGTGGAACATAAAGGAAGGCATTCAGTAGAGTAATAAGAAAGAACTTTACAGTACTTTAAGTTGCCTAAAAATAGGGCCAGCTGCCTCATAAAGTAAGCTAGTCACAATCCAAAAGTTGGGAAAGTCCTACGCCAGAAACCTCTAGAAAAGATTCCTGAGCTATATGAAGGGCTGCATGTGAGGCCCGCTTGATTCTTGGGCCAGGACTATATGATCCAAGCAATGTTTTAGTAAAAGCAATGAGTGTGCAGAATGTTGTTGGTAATATGGTGGTAACTGAGAGATGAAGTCATGAAGACCAGAATAAAGGAGAGAATGAAATGAAATTTATTTTGGAAATGAAAGAATGGATATTAGCTATTTCAACAAAAAATAATCAATGATTAACAGAAACTTTGGAAACAATAAACGCTGGTGAGGATGTAGATTGAAAGGAACCCTTTCCTACACAATTGGTGGGAATGGAGAATGGCCCAACTCCTATGGAAAACAGTATGGCAGTTTCTCAAAGGACTACAATGGGTCTGCCATATGACCAAGAGATTTCACACCTAGATTATCTACCTGAAGAATACAAAAACTCTAATTCAAAGGAAACTTGAACTCCTATGTTCACTGTCACACTGTTTATAATAGTCAAGATACGGAAAGAGCTTAAATGCCCCCAAACAGATGAACAGATCAAGATGTGCTATATCTATGCAGTGGAATACTACTCACCAACCAAAAAGATAAACACTTGTCATTCGAGGCAACATGCGTGGATGGAGCTGGAAGGCATTATGTTAAGCGAAAACTGTCAGTGGGAGACAGATAAATATTGGGTGGTATAACTTATATGTGGAGTATAGAGAAACCAAACAAAGGATGAGATAAAGCCAAACTAAAAAGCTGACTATTGAAAGTTGACTGTGGAAGGAGAACATCAGAGGGGGATGGAAAGGGAAAGGTGAGAATAAAGATGCCTGGGAACATGGAGGTCTATGTAGTGGACTATGACTTCTTTGTAGGTGAGAGCATTATGGCAACATGGGGGGGGTGCACTCTATACTTCTATAATGCAAAAAACCATGTAAACCTATATTGACTCAATAAAAAATATTTTTTTAAAGTAACTTTGTAAACACTCTCTAACCAAAAAGAGCTTAGGGAAAGGCTAGGCTTGATTAAGTCATTTTGAATAATTTATTTCCTAGCACATCCATCACATATTGAAGACATTTTGTGTTTGTCTCTCATCTTTTGTTACTTAGCCAAGATCAAAGATACTTATAATTTGTGTGAATTATAGTTTCTTCTTTTGTTCAAATGGGTGTAACAGTAACCGCCCTACCAATGTCACAGCACTGTATTAAGAATCAATTGATATGAAACTTATGAAAGTGATTTTTTTTAAGATTTATTTATTTATTTATTTGTTTGTTTGTTTGTTTGTTTGTTTGTTTGTTTATTTATTCAAGAACCAGGGTACAGGCCAGATTCACGGGAGGGTGAGAGGATTCACCAGAGACAGAGCGGGGAATAGAACAAGCAGACTAACGAAATACACTGCTGAGGGGAGCAGCAGGCAAGACAGGAGAGGTCTGCCCTGCCATGTGGGACCCTCGCCAGCCAGCAGGGATGGAACCGACGCTGCAGAGGCTGAGGACAGCTTCACAGCACTGCGCTCAACCACCTGTGCCACCAGTGGAGGCCTGAAAGTGATTAATTCTTAACTTAAAAGGATCATTTTTATTTTTTAATAGTATGGAACTAAACAAAGTAAAAAGTGATAGCCTTCTGTCCCTTCTCTAACTCTAAATTCTGAAGATAATCAGTTGTTTGACAGTAATATTTTGAAATATAAATCCAGGGTTTTTACCACCACCATCGTCTTTTTCCTTTGTACCCTCCCCCTAACTCTGAGTTAGATAATGCCTTAAGAAACGCTTGTTAAAGCACAAGGAGAATCCAAATCAACACACTCTTGATCTTTGAATTTCAAAAGTTTAGACTTACACAATTAATGGCTTGTTCTAGAAGAAAGGATTTCTGGATAAGCAGAGCTAATTTTTCCTAACACCCACCCCCTCCTAACCATTGTGGTGCTTGATTAAGACTGCAGAACTGGAGAGGAAACTTAAGCCAGTTGATGATCTGAGGAGTCTTACCAGATTGTAGCCACCAGCACATTTGGTAGAGTAACAGAACAAAAGACAGACCCAGCGGTAGTGAGAGTTCACCCTCTCCACACATGGAGAAGTGGGGTGAGAATGCAGAAGGTTGTGTAGGGTCTTCAGGCAGATGAGACTGAGACAACCACCAAAATACAACCCATTGTGACCCTAATCCTCACCATGCCCAGCAGTCAGCCCTACAGAAAGACATCTCAAAAAAGACCACTATTTTGGTGTTACTTACATACTATAAAGTGTGTAATTTTGAAAATTTTACTCATGAACTCAACAACTGAAAATAAATCTATACACTTATACAACCATCAGCCAATCTAGTCTGCGAGCACTTCCATCAAGGTTGTCTGGAGTCGATCTCTCTGACAGTCCATTTGTTCGATTATTAATTATCACTGTTACATTCCCTTTGGTTGCTCAATTTGCCTACTACTTTGCATCCCATTCAAGGACAGTCACAGCAGAGGTCAGAAGTTACAACCACACGCAAGTGTCCCTCCAACCTCAGCATCCCTTCCTTACAGAGGACCAATCTGCACCCCTGGGTGGAGAGGCAGAGCACCCCATCCTTCACTGTTTTTATAACACTTATCAGCACTCAGATTTTATACCAGATGGAGAAATTATCTCGAAGACGTTGTCTTCTCTGACAAGTTGCATCTTTGTTCATTTCTTTTTCTTCGGTAATGCTGCTTTTTTATATTGCTGCTTCATATTTTCCTTTCCCTGCCCTCTTTCACTCGAGTAGGATATGTTCATTTCTGATGCCTCCTGCCTCCCTCCCCTGGTGGTACCATCAGAACTGCTGCTGGAGATGTGGTACCAGCCCTTAGGAATTGGAGAAGCAGCATGAAACAGATGTGATACTTGTCTTTTTTATTTCTGCTGCTCCAAAGAAGGAAGTCCTTTGTTCAAGAACAGAGCGGGTGTGACCACCCACTGACCACCCACCGATGGCATTAGCCCCTAGGAAAGAACAGTTGAAGCTGCCTCTGCTTCCCCTGAAAACCTCCCTTCCCTAGCAGAGTGCCTGCATTAGCTTCACTTGGCTGCTTCTGCTGGCATGACTGGGAAATCGCTGTTTGCAGAAGAAACAGCAAAGGGAGCGGATGCTAGGGAATAACCAGAGTTTTGAACTACTAAATGGCTGAATCGACTTCAAATGGAACTCATTCTCGACTGAATATTAAAGCAGAAATTTGGGGACAATCTGTGGCATATGTATTCTTCTCCCAATTGTTCTGCACATTTTTACTTTTTTATTTTGGAAATGTGTGCAAATATATGTGACTGTGTCTGCATTCAAATACTTTGGATATTTTAGTTCAAGTAACTTATCCCTGGCCATTGCAATGCCAGGATTATGTTGTGCGGGGTGTGTGTGTGGGGGGCGGGGTACTGGGGGGTCAGTCAGTCTTGAAAGAATATTTGAGGAGTTCTAATTCCCTATTCTTCAAATTAAATTCCAATAAACGTATGTACTTTAAAACCATTAGGAATGAAATAAGCTTAAAGCTACCAGTGAAGTGAAAAAACTTTATGAAAAGAAAGCAGCAAAGCTTGTGCATTAAAAAAAAATCTCAATAGAACATCTTACAGTTTACTATAGCTTCATGCATAAGCTACACATTTTTCTTTTCCTTCAGCCTCTTGAGTTGTGATTTTTCCGGCTTTGCTATTAGAAAGTAATCCTAGAAAGACAAGTAACTATATTCAGAACAAAAGTTTGAAGTCTAAATAGAATAAAGGATCTTTTGATTAGTAGTTACTATTGTATTGTAATTAAACAAAAGTAGCAGGACCAAAGAAGAAGGAAGCCCTCATTTCTATGGCAACGAGGAAAATTACTCCTTTCAGAGGTTTTAGGGAACTCTTTGCATTATACCACTTCTGACCAATTTAATTTAAATAATTCAATCTGTTGTGCTTTCTTCTTCATGGGATTAAGAGCTCCATGTGTATACATTACCTCTATTACATCTACATACACATTTAGCTTTTAAGACATACTATTGTCAGCACCTCAAAATCTTTCCACCGGACTGACACCGAAAGGGTTGATTAAAGAAAAACAACTAAGATATGAAGAAAAAAATGAACAAACTAGCCAATGCAGAGAAGAAAGAACGATCTAACTTGACTAGAGACGCGAGCGGTCACAGCTGACACCCCGGAGAATTATCATGCAGACCGAATTGCATTAAGTCACGAGGGCCATTGATTATGCCTTGAAAAACCACGAGGGTGGATCCGCATGAACATTTGGATTATTCTTATCCATTATAATTTTGGATATGATACTTTTCTGTCGTGAAACCATCAATTTTACCCTCTTTAGAATGATAACGTCTGAAATAAGGAAACATTAGGCTTTAAAGCTTCTCTGGAAGAAGCATAAAAACGGATTTATAGCCAATGACGATCAGGACCAGGGATTTGAGAGCTGAGGCTACGGAAATACAGAATGATTGTTTACATTAGGAGAAATACTTTAATGTGTGCCATTTGGTACTATATTATAATCAGATTAAAACTGTTATCCTTTTCAGGTTTTTTTGTGGTTGCACTGATGCGAGCTGGTGTCGACTGTCTTCACCGGAGAGTGCGCGGCATCCAGGGCACCTCTGCCTTTCCAGTATCTCTTAGGAAACAACATCTTTCAGCTTTGCCATTTTTATCACCTTCATCCAGAGTGCCTGCTGGCAGATCAGCACCGCGTCAGAAACGGGTGAGGAACATGAGGATATACAAGTGCGAATTTCATGAAGCCCGATGCCCCTACCACACCATATATTTTTGGCCACGAAAACACTATCAGTACTTTGCTCCCACACCCCATGTTGTGCATCTCATCCCAGTAGCAATTACAGCCTGAGTCCAGCTGTAAAGACCTGATGGAGATGCTGTGCAGATTCACAGAAGCAAGAGCACAATTCATCAGGAGCGCTTCACTTGCTTTCTGAAGCTTTTTCGCTCCAGGCAGGCACTGACAGGGCCCCTTCCTCCTGCACAGCCAGCCGGGGCAAAGGGCTGAAAGGGAACCCAGAAACTCAAGACTCCTCCGATGCTATTTACACCTTTCTTTATACGTTAAGGGGAAGTCTGCTGTAGCCATGGTGGGGGTGTGGCAGGGTCACGAGGGAAAGCCTGGCCAAGCCCAGCTTCTCATCCTCTCCCTTTCGAATTACTCTGAAAACACAGCACCTGTCCCAGAGAGCCAGCGGTAAGCTCAGGACGCACCTCAGCAACGGGAAGGCCGGTCTACTGGACAATTTGAGAGTTTTATGTATATTTACTCAGAAAGAAAGAAGTGTAAGTGTGCGGGGACAGTGCAGACATCTGTGTGAAAGTGCTTCAGATGCACACGAAGTCTTTCTGTGCCCAGCACACCCGAGGGATACCACCAGTTCAGATGTGACTGAGTCTCAGCTGGGGTGGTGAAGGCAGAGACCTCCCATAAGACTGTTAGCAGATGGGTGAACAGGGTCTTGCTTAGGGTTCTTGGGGATGAAGGATCCTGGACCATTTGTTCACTTACATAAGACCCAAGTCCTTTATTAAAAGAAATGAATACTTGCATGTATTAAGAGCTGACGCCTAACTTATATATGTGAATAAATGAGAAAAGTAAACAAAATTGCCAGAAATTCAAATACATAATAATTTACCACAGACAATAACTTGAATGAAGTTTGAGCGCCAAGTTGACACAAACAAGCGACTGGAGTCGGCACAGGAGCAGTGAGCAGGGTCCCAGTTAATAAACGTGCTACTCATTTTGTACAGTTTTGATAACAACCGTTGAGATGTGCCGTTTGCCCTGACTAGTCTAAACACGTCGGCTTAGAAAGCGGTGTTCATTAGGAGGACACGGAGCGGCCACGAGAAGTCATTTTCTTTTGCATTTTACATGAGGTTTTATAATTCAGTTTGACGACTTACCCACAAGACCCCCACAAAAACATAGCTACCAAAGCCAGGAATCCTGCAGAGAGGAGATAAACACCCGGTGACCACATTGAGAGACTCATTCTTGGCGCTTATTAGATGTAGGATGAAGCTCGGCTGCAGCAGAGAACGAGCTGTGGATAAAGGAACACTGCTGGGACGCTAACCTCAGGCACAGCCCTCCTGCCTTCCTGGCCCACCTTTTAGGACTCCCGATGAAGTAAAGCAGCACAGTGTGTGTGCAGCTTTACCTGCCTCAGCGTGAGTCAGGAGACTCAGTGGTCCTGCGTAACGGCCGGTTGTGGCTTTCTCCACCCATTCCTGAAGTGATGACATGGGGTTGATTGGGCAATACTTCTCCCTTCATACTAAAAGCGTGGGTCCTCCTCACTTCAACATCTGCCTTACAATCTAATGTGCTAGTTAGGATTCCCCAAATGAATCCAACAAAGTGTTGGCGACAGGTGAATGGGGAGCAGAAGGCGGCATCTGTCAACGGAGGACCTTTAATGTCACTACTTGAATAGGTGAAAACTCCTATGAGAGACCTTGTCCTTTTATCTAAACACAAGGCCTTTTAGTGATCCTTAAGAAAAGAAAAAAAATTCTTTTTTTAAAAAATAGGACAAGTCATGCTTATGAATTCTAATGACCAAATGATTTCACTAATTACTTTGTTGCATTCAATTTGGGGTAGTTTGCATCGTTGAGTTTGTAATGCAATAACCTATGCCTGAATGGTCTGTTTACTCCACTGCAAGTAACAAGGAAAATTCTCTTTCCTTAAAGGACTTGTCTCTTTGAAACGCAAAGTGGCAAAAAGCCAAGGGAAGCTGGTGCTTAAGCAACCAAGACTGAGCAGTGCCTGTGTGCATTTCAATCTCAGCCAACCGAAGTAAATGTTATTGGAGTGTTTGTGCTGTAAAATTGCTGCTTTCACGCCCACTGCATCTGACAATAGGAATACTAGGAAGGAGGGAGGATGTTGTGCCTTCTAGAAGGATTTGTTCATTCCCAAGAAAAAGGTGTAAAAGTACAGGAAAATTTCTGCTGCTCTTCATGGACCAAAGACCCTGAGACTCAAGTCGGTGCTGTTACTAAACGAAGATTCTACAGAAAAAAAGTCATACTATTACTTTTTGTGGTTAGCATTTGGATCTGGAAAGTTTCTTCAGCTCTTAAAATTATTCTTAGCTCTTAAGCATGGGTAAAAAAATTAATTTGGGGGGAACACTGGGTTAACAAATTTTAAAAGTTATAAAATATAATCCTTCACAAGTCATCAGCTCAAGATCAATTAAATACATTCTGCATTTAAGTTATTATATGCATTTCTTTTTCTTGAGATGCTAATTTTTTTTTTTTTGATTTGCTGTTTACTTGTATGGCTTAGTTAGTTTTTATTTATAGAAAGTTTCATTCACTCAAAGCTCCCTTGTTGAGTACCTAGTGTGAATCAAGCGCAAAATTTCATTTCATATGTAGCAGTTTTAAATGTATTTTAAGCCTCAGATACGTTTAAGCTTCAAGTGATACAGATCATTTTTTCCCCCAATAAATGCTGGAAATAATTTTTAAAGCATCCACTGCTACTACTAAATTTTTCCCCAAATGATCCCAACACAATGTCTACCACAGAAGCATGATATTTTAAATAAGACTAAAATAGCATTATAGTTAATGGGGGAACAGGAGTCAAACAATATTTCTTGATTTAAAAAAAAACTTTATGATAGGTTGTCAGTGGTTACCACACTGTTAAATTTATACCTGATATCAAAAAAGAATTGTACTGAACAATACAGAATGATTTGGAATTGCTCGCCTCATCCAGTCACAAACTAATTCTATTAGAATGGCTTGTTATGTTAATTATGCCCTTACTTTGCATTTCCATACGTTTCAGCATGCACACACATGGCCATTAATGTGAACTAAGGAAAAGCAACATCTTGGTTGTTTTTACTGCATTATATGCTTGAGGCAGAGAAAGGAAAAAGACCTCCAATAGTCCTGCCTTCCTCTTTGCTTTCTCTTTCTTGTTGTTGTTGTTTTTTAAGTTTTTTATTTTATTTATTTTTGCGTAGAAAACTGGGGTGCAGGCCAGCGGTGCAGGGGGGTGAGAGGACTCACCAGAGCAGAATGGGGAGCAGAACAGGTGGATCTACTGAAATCCACTGCTGAGGGGAGCAGCGGGCGAGATAGGAGAGGTCTGCTGCGCCATGTGGGTAGCTCCCTGGCTGGGGATGGAGCTCAGGCCTTAGTGGTGACAGCGCTGAGGCTTAACTCCGAGGTCACCATAGAGGCCTCCTCTTTCCCTCTGGAGCTGGTCAATACTTTCGCATCAGAAAGAGTGAAGAGACAGAAATGGAACTCATGGTGTAGGGTAAGGTAAAAAGTATCAGGCTTTTCTGCCCTTCCGCCATCAGTATAGATGACGGAACCCTGTGGCCCTGAATGCATGCCTGACGGCGGGCACCTGGAGTAGGGTGTGGGCATAGGTAGATGGGATTCACCTGGGCTAAGACTGCGCTTTTAAGGATGGCGTCACGGGGACACCAGCAGACAGAGAACGAAGCCTAGAGAGAGAGAGAAGGCCGGAGAGCCCAGATAGAGTGAAGACTTGCTCGGTGCTGGGCGGCCTGCCAGCCTCCTGGCCCCCCAGCACCCCTTGCCTGCCATGTACCTGGTAAATCCCAATAAGAGCCTGAAAACCCACTGAGGGCTCCAGGACTCTCTCCTCCTTTACCCCGTCTGCATGGGATCATAGAAAACCTGCCCTGTGGTCCTGTCCTGCCTCTACACATGGCAAAGAAACAGGGAGGTACAGGAGGCAAAGTAGAGAAGAGCAAACAGAACACAAGATGAGAAAGACAAATCAGACATGGTGCTTGGCCCCCAGGGCCTCCGGATCCCGTGAAGGGGGCTTTGTTTCAGACTGCTTTGATTAATTTTTCTTCGTGACTTTTAGATAGATCTGCATTTTAACGGCCATTTCATAATCCTGTGACCTTGAGCAAGTTATTTAACCTCTCCAGAAGACCAGATTCTTCATCTGCGAAACAGGGTTAATGATGCTAACTCCTCAGGGCTCTGTGCGCGAGTGGAATATCTCTCTCTCTCACACACGCACACACAAACACAAACTGCCTGGCATCTTGGCCCACTCACAGCAGGCACCCCAAAAATATAAGTTTCATTTCCTTCTTTCCCTGAAACATTTATATCACCCACATGGAAGGAAAGCCACTGCAGCTAAATGGAAGCATCTGTGTGCACGTAAGGCAGCAAGGCCTACATTCCTGAAATCAATAATCTTTTAAAAATAATTCTTGTTTGGAAGAATAAAGAAACATTACATTCATCATCATTTTGAGTGCTTAAATGTTAGATTAGGAATTAAGCTGATCATCCTAATTAACCTTCTAATGATGAAGGTTTGGGAATTTTATTTTTTACTGCACGTGATTTTTCTAGCTGCACTTTTCAGTGTGCATTAAGTAAAGCAGGAATTCTAGCAAGAGTAGCGTAGATAGGCACTGAGCTTCAGCTCTCTGTGGCGGGCTCTCTGGATTCGACCTAGTTGGTACTGGGGGATAATTCTGTCCTTGAGTTGAGGGTTGCTTTTTAAAAATTGAGTAGGCATCACTATGTGTAGAACCTGTCAGGCACCTTCTGGATTCTTTGGGATCTGTCGTTTTCTTATCCCATGTTAATGAGATGATATCCTTGGATATCACCAAGTCTCTCACTTATGTTAGACGTTCTGCCGGCCAGCCCATCTGGGAGACAGTCTCCTTGTCGATGGAATCCTTCCTCGTTCCAAAACTCTTGATCTGCGAATGGTTTGATTCTTTCAAAGAGAGATCGGCAGTTAGTGACATACATGGGGGACACCACTGTGAATCCAGGGAGCCCTCATTCAGAGGGGATGTGATGGGTCAGGTTTCTACCATTCAGGAAAAAAGGAGGAGATACACAAATTATAAGAAGAATAAAGTCCCAACTCGTTATTCAATCACCCTGCAAACCTTGATTTTTGCAAGTCAGAGGTCAGACAGCTGGAGGATGGTCACTGTCTCTTGGCAAAAGTTGGATTCCTTCATCTGAGCAAACAGATAATTTTGTACAGTGGAAGAATAATAGTACGAGTAACTTTGGAACTAAGGAAGAAGGCACAGAAAAGATGAACCAAATCAGAGACCAAGAAGAGAGTTTAACAAAAAAGCTACTCATCAGAAAACCCATTACGTATCAAATTTTCCTCCACCCTCCCAAAGTACAAGGAGAAGAATAGTTTTTTTCACCCCAAAGGTATAAAAACTTCCAAGGCAATTTTCAGTCAGATACCAGACAGGTTCATACATTAGTACCTAAGTTACTCATAAATAACATGTTGAGTCAGTTTTTAGGAGGAAAAAATTGAGGTACTTTCCTAATCATATTACTGAATATTATATTTCAGTGGCTGTGTGAGAAGGGAAGAGACATAAAGTTGGTTGTTTGGCAAAGAGGAAAGATTGAGTTTAGGGGTCTTGGGCTTTGAGGAAATTTGGCATCTCATGTGAAAGGGTTTAAAAATCAGAGACTTTGGAATAAGTAATATCACAAAGCAGATGGACTCACTCCCAATCTTTTCTGAAGGGGCATATTCTATCCCAGGTCATCAAACTCTTGTAATCGGAAAAAGGCATCCAACAGCAAGGCCGCCTTTCAATTCATAGGAGAGGCATTAACTCCTTCACATTCTAGCAATATGCAACCGAGCAGAGGAAAGAGTTGCAGATTAAAAAGAAACCCTAATCACTTAAAGGATCACATATTCTTGCCCTTAAGTTTAAATGGGTGTCAATTTTCTAAATGATTTATTAAGATGATAAAAGTGAATGAGGGGGTACTTATAACAGTGAGTCTTTGCTGTAACCATTTGCATTTTTTTATTGATTAAATCATGTCCTAGAAACACTGTCAGCTTTCACCCTACAGAGTTCTGCACTTTTCTGAAGGACCATAGAGAACTCTGAACATCTTTCTGTAGATCCCTCAATTCAGCCAAGATTGAACATGGGGAAACTATAGATGTCTTATATAATTAAGAAATAGCCTTTAAAAGTGTTTGAAGCTCAGTCATTGATAGGACTCATTAAAATAATTCAGTTGGTCTGAAACTATGAAACCTAAGCTCAGTATCGCCTTCTATTGTTTCATCTATTTGCTGCTTTGTCCATCTTTGGCCAATATCAGGACCAGATGGTCACTGCCCATTATGTCTTCATAAAAAAAGAATACATCTCCCTTCAGCTTTCTTTTCTTTCTACTAAATAATTCAATTCTTGAGTTTTTTTTTCCCTAAGTCTCATTTTCTATTCCTCTAATTAGCTTGATAGCCCTCAGAACACTCTTCAGTTTTCAGAATATTGCAGGAAATTGTAATTTGGATAAAGGTGCAGCCAACACCAAATAAAATAGTTTCAATATCACATAGCTAGACTGAGAGGTGCTTGAGAGTAGGAAACATGTCTTGTATATTTTTATAGTAACTGAAACAGTAGCAATAAATGAATTAATGGGTCAGCATTCACTAGGACTCAAAATGTGACCCTGTACTAGGGAGCAAATTAAGAGGTTGATGGTGGTTTGATTTTGAAGGCAAAGTGGGGGAAGGGAAAAATGCTAACACCAGAAGAATTGTTGCCAAGGTCCAAGTTGAAGATCAGTTTTGTCACTTCCAAATAGCACAGTAAAAGCTGCAACCTCAGAATGTGTCTGCATGATTTGTAACATAATGGACCAGGCAAAATATTAATAATATTTTGAATGAGTCTTAAATTACAGTGACATTAATTTTATCCTGAAATTATGAATATGATGATCTCTCTCCTTTTGTATATTTTATAATAGATTCACTGCACTTTATCAGGGCCACTTCCAATCATCACAGTTTAAAACTATTTCTTTGTGCAAATTCACTTCATTGAGCAGTTTAGAGAGTTGCCTGCAACCCTTGCTCTTATATTTTCATAAAAATTAGCAGCATTGACAGAATATGGTCAGAGTCAGAAAAAAGTTAGCTTGAGAGCTCTGTTTAAAAGTCGAAGGAATCAAAAGATATCTGTCCCCCGTCCCCGTAATCACTGCAGTATATTTATAATAACCAAGATATGGAAACAACCAGTGTCCCTGAGTGGACACACACACACACACACACACACATTACGTCATAAGAAGTAAAAAATCTTGCCATTTGCAACAGTATGGATGAACCTTGAGGACATTACACTAATGAAATAAGTCAGAAAGAGAAAGAAAAATATTGTATAATGACATCACTTACATGTGAAATCTTCAAAAACAAAGAAACAAATACCCTAAACTCACAAATATGGAGAACTGACTATTGGTGCCCAGAGGCAGGGGGTAGGGGCAGGTGAAGTGGGTGAAGGGTACAAATTTCCAGTTAAAAAAATCCTTAAGTCAAGGGGAGTTAATGCCCAGCGTGGGGACGACGGCTAATCATCCTACATCACATATTTGAGAGTTGCTAGGGGAGTAAATCTTAAAAGTCCTCATGACAGGATAAGAACATTTTTTGTGTACTACGTATAATGAAGAATGTTATCTAGAATTATTGTGTTTGGTTTACAATATACAGAAATATCAAATGATCATATTGTATGTCTAAAACAAACATCATGTTATATGTCAATTCTATCTCAATTTCAAAAGGAAGAAAGATATTTTATGATCTTTGTCTTCTAAGGGAGGGACGAGGGAAATATATATAAATATATATATTATATATATTTATATATATTTCCCTCCCCCTCACAGGAACTACTTAAATCTGCTCTCATCTGTCTTATTCCATGAGGTGCTGCTTGAACTCTGCAGAAGAGGCTGAAATGAGTGTCCTTCATTCCTAGTCCCAGGTCCTCGGTGCATGTTTTCATTCCACACTTATCCAGTAAATATTCCATGCCAAGCACTACATTACATATCTTTTATTTTAACCTCAAGTAGTTACCTTAAGAAAGGACAGATTAGAGAAACAGAAGATCCTGCATCTATCCCTCATGTTAGAAGTATTGATGACCTGACTCTAGTGCTGAACACCCAGGGATCTGAAATAAACATTTCAGAGGCTAACAATTAAAGCCAGAATAAGGTTTCACAGCGTACTGTCAAGAACAAGCCCACCAGATGTTGAAATTACTAAACTCTGCAAAAGATGAACCATCTGAGAGAAAAAGACACAGATTAATTAGAGCAAGGAGGAGAAGAGAGAAGTAGGAGTTATTTCAGGGCCTGTAAGTCAGTGTTTGCAGTGATTTTAGTGTTGGTGAAAAGAAAGAAAATATTGTTAAGCTGTGTGTGTGTGTGTGTGAGTGTGTGTGTGTGTTATTCTGTAGATGACCCGTCAACAAATAGGTCTGTAAGTCCAGCTACTTTTTTATTTATTTGTGAATCAAAGTATACTCAAATTCTCAAATTCTGCATTGGAATGTATAAACCTGCTCACATATATACACATGACAAATTGAGCTATTCTAGGATTTGCTATTTTCTGGTCTGTATCCCACGTTAACAGTTTATCCTGACTTTTTTAAATTTAAGATTTCTAAATAATCTTACAGTCATCTTGGGCAGTATTTTAAAGTTAACTTTTTGTAAAATAATAGTTGTTGGCTCTAAGTTGAATTTTTATAAAACCTTCAACTATGTTCATGTAAGTCAGATTCTAATATTTAATGGCAACCCCAAAGAAGGAGGCCCACTTGGATTTCCCTCTACGTATGAACAAATAAATTATAATTCCTAAGTGAACCCAAAGTTTCTTATCTTCTTTGCCTAGATTTCTCTGACTAAATTGAAAGGAGGGGAAAAACTTGATTATCATTAGACTACAAGGCTGTTACTCCCAGAACCCTCCATTCTGTCTGTCCCAAGGTTTTAGCTGTACACATTACAAGCAGACTGTTCTTTATACTATCTGAAAGACCAATTCTTCTGCAGAAGAATGCATGATATTTATTTATTTTTAAAGATTTATTTTTTATGTATTTATGCATACAAGAACTGGAGTCTAGGTCAGAGATATAGGGGGTGAGAAGATTCACCAGAGACAGAGTGGGGAGCAGAACAGGCAGATCTACTGATACACACTGAGGAGGGGAGCAGCGGGGAGACAGGAGAGGTCTGCTGTGCCATGTGGGTAGCTCCCTGGTTGGGGATGGAACTCGTGCTGCAGAGGCTGCGGATAGCTTCACAGTGCTGAGACTTAACCCCTTGTACCACCAGGGAGCCCCAGAATGTTTGATATTTTAAAAAGAAAATAATTCTGAAAGAAATCCAAAGATGAAGAAAATTAAGCAAAGAAAATATTTCCAAGGCAAGTTCCTCAATGAAAAATGTTGAGCATTGGGCGCGTGACCGAAACAATGGGGGGACAGTTGGCATGGTGGGGCTCAGTGCTGACAAGCCTAACATTTGCCTTCCAGCTCTCTACAAGAACACACCTAGCACATGTGCCTAATCCAGAAAACACTAGAAGCTAAGCACTTAAAAGAGTTTTGAAATCCCACAAGATGAGCTGGAAAACCCAAACAGCACACTCCTTCTTATCCTGAGGGATTTTTATGCTATTACAGACTTAGAACAGTAACTACTCCACCCACCTCTTATTGGAAAAGATCTAAAAGAAAATGCTTTCTTTTCAAATACAAGTTTCCGAATCGGGAATGGGCTTTGGAAGAAAATTCTTTGGAGAGAATTTTCTTCGGTCAATAGTTTCTATGTTACATATTTTTTTTAAAAAACAGGTTATATATATATTTTTTTTTTTCTTTTTTTAAAGATTTATTTATTTATTTATTTAAACAAGCACTGGGTACAGTCAGAAGCGCAGGAGGGTGAGAGAATTCATCAGAGCCAGAGCGGGGAGCAGAGCAGGCAGACTGACAAAGAAATACACTGCTGAGGGGAGCAGCAGGCGGCAGGAGGGGTCTGTGCGCCATGTGGGACCCTCGCCCAGGGGCCAGGGATCGAATCAGCGCTGCAGAGGCTGCGGGCAGCTTCGCAACCCAGCGCTCAACCGCTGCACCACCAGGGAGGCCCTCTATGTTGCATATTTTACTTGATTGTAACATTCACCCATGTATGGGAGCTCACATATATACACACACCTTTCCCTTCTCTCTCTCTCACACACTCTCACAAGCAATGTACACACACATGTACACACACACACATAGCTAGAATAATACAAAGTTCTAGAAGAATTAAAATTTTCTGCAATGTCAATGGACCCATCAAAATTCTATCTGGATCTGACTTTCAAAATATCCAACTTACCTTCTCTAGGCCCCTGCTCATTTAGTTACATGTTTGCTGGGTTGCAAAGGAAAAGGAAAAATAAATATCCTCTCCTCTCTGTTTTACATGATGTGAAAGCAAATGGCAGATCCTTTAGGAATCATCACAGTGCAGTCATAAAAAACACTGGGCTGTATGATGGTGGAGACAGCATTAGAAGAACTTAGAGTAGAAGGAAGGATTTCGGTGGGTGCTGATACCTCCTTTTCAAAACCAGGCTGGCAGCTGATAGTGACTGCTAGGGGAAGAAAGATCCTAAGGTCCCCCAGGAAAGGCTGCCAGCACCCATCCTCGGGTGACATAGCCCTGGAGGGGGCGTGTTAACATGCAGGCTGCACCTCTGCTGTGTCTGGAGTGGGAAATCTGGATCAGGTGGCCAAGCAGAGAATGCGGAATCAGCAGAAGTACCCACCGGGGCTTGACTGACCCTGTTCCCAACAGAGCTACAGAGAGGCCTGACAGCCAGGCAGCTTCTGCTTTCCACTCTACAGGTTAACCTGCCTTGCAGTTTGAGTCTGTTCAAAACAGTTTGAGTTTCTAGAACTCACGTCCATTGTGATGGCACTTCTGCAAGTGTCTCATATTTTCCAAAAAAGAGGAACTACTGGCATTTCTTGAATGGTAAGTCAAGGTTGGCCTCTTTGTCCATCCCAGTCAGGACACAGGAAGGGAATACTTTTTGAGGGAGATGGCAAAGAATTTGGTTCAAATTCAAAACTGCTTATGTGGCTCCTCAAAAGCATTGGCTTCTTCTCTGTCTTTGAATATCTACAATCACAAAATATTCCTAGGCAATTTATATAAAAAGATATCAAGTAACAAGTTTAAAATAAGATTTGGGTTTCTTACATGACGTGAAAAACAGAATTTAAAGAAACATTTGAGGACTGTCGTCTTGCCATGGAAGGCTCGCCAGTGGAAGTGACGCCAAGCCAGTTAGATGGGGCTGGTGGTGTGCTCAGCACTGGCATCCAAACAGCCGGGATGAAACCGGCACTTAGCAACCACCTCTGGTTGTCATGGAGATTGGATAATGGAGGAAGAAAACGTGTATGTTCAATAACTGATGGACCAGATAAAGATGATAAGATGCAAGGAACCAGGGAGAGAAAAAAATAGAAACCGAAAATATAGGTTAGCATCATAGCCAAGGGAAAGTGGACAGACTCCCCACTTTCTTTTGAAGATATATTATTCGTTAACATTTAATGGCAATGTGTTCAGTCATAATGAAATCTAGACAATGTATCAAACAGTTTGAAAAGCAACACGAGCAAAAATAACTAGAACATAGACAGAAATCTATAAAACCCTATACTCCACATTCTATTAACAGCAAACCCATGAAAATCTAAAATTGAGAGCTCACGGCGTGTTCTGAACTGAGAAGGGAGAGGCGCTTGCAAAGCAAACACACACACCTGCACCATCCCTCTGTTTTACCATAATTCTCTGTTCTACTAAACAAATAGGCAGATGTAAGGAGCTACAGGTCAAGATCCCTGCTTGCTCACAAGAATTAATCACATGAGGTAGATCAAGAAATGGAAGAGGAGATATTTATTTTGTAAAAACATGCATATTCAAGATTTGGAAAACTAACACATAGGATTAATTCAGCAGGAATCATACTGTTTGGATTTTACAAATAATGTCGCAAGTCTACAGTTAAAAACTTGAAGCCTTGTGTACTCAGATATATACAGATTCTGAGAGGCACATCTCTTCAAGTGATTTCTGCTATTAGGGGCATATGTAGAATCTTTTTAAGAACAGATACTTCTTGGACAACCTTTTGATTATCCATAGGTAATTCCTCTGTTTTCTGGATGATCTGAGGACAAATTAAATGTCTGGTAGGCGTCCTTGTTCTTTGTACATTTCCAGACTCTTTCAGTTTCCTGGATAGCGTGGGTTTTTGGAGAATGAAAATGTATTTCGATCAACTAAAGCAAAACACAAGACACTAAATGTTTGCTTTGCTTAACAATTCCACAAATATTTGTAAAGCACCTACTGTGTTCCTGGCCTGTAGGGAACACAGTAGGGAACAAAACAGACACGGTCCCTGCTACTGGAAGCTGTCAGTTTCCTTAGAAAGAAAAACAAGAAGGTATAAACAGCAAAACATCATTGCATGAGGAGAAACAAACAGGACAAAGAGATGGAGTAAAAGGGCGGACCCCACCTGGGGTACTGAGGGAGTTTCTTACGAATGTGGAGTTGACAGTAAGCTCGTATCTCAACGACAGAGTCGGCCATACCAAGCCAGAAAGGCAGTGGAGCCTCTTCCAGGATGGAAACTAACTGTGCAACAGTATCGGGGCAGAGACCCTGGCAAATTTTATTTCTTTAATAAAGTACCATCGTTTCACATCCTTGCCGAGGCCTCCTTCCCTCTGGTGTGGTCACCGAGCTCTCCGGCCACCAAAGCAACCACAGTCCTGCTCCATAGCCCACGGTGCTCTCCCCACCCCTCCCAACCTTGGTAAATTTTAAAACCCAAAGGAGACCCGCAGGTTGGGGCAAAAGTAGAACCAGATGAGACTGGAAATGTAGGCAAAAGTCAAGGGCCTTGCAGACCATGAAGGACGCGAGCAAATCAAAGAAGTGACTTTTGAGGTAAAAAAATATTCTGACTGCCAGAAACCAAGACTGGAGGTAAGTGGAGTGGTCCAGGCAAGAGCTGCTAGTGAGTGATTGGTCATAGCGGGCTGCAGGGGGTGGAGGGTGAATGTGGAAGTGGACACATTGTAGAGGCTGACACATGGGCTACGGTGGCATCCATGCAGAAACACACACCTAGTAAAGAATTCCGACAACCCCTCAAATAAGTATGACCATGCAAACCACAGACACGCTAAATAAATACTGATTTTTTTTTTTATTATCTTACTATTCCTCTCACTCCTGCCCCCGATTTTAGTTTGATCATACAACACACACAATCACAGTTCTGCAATTATAAAACTGGACAGCCCTTAATGTCATTTTAGCTAAACACCAACCATACTGTATAAGGAATAGCAACTTGCCACTAGTTTTTATTTCTTCGAGATGTAAAAAAAATTAAATAAATCCCTGAGGAAACTCAGCCATAAGAGATCTAGTGTGTACATTTTCAGAGTCCACCTGGAGGTTCTGATGTGCTGGCTGAGAGCACCTGATTTACCTCAAAGCTTACTCAGGGAAGAAAACTGATGCCAAGAGGTGTTTATAGATTCACCCAGATAAAAACTAATCACCAGATAAAGCAATCACATCTGCACTCACAGCTTCCACTATCATCCACGTGAATGACCACTTTAACCCAGCCCTGACATCTCCTTGCATTCCTCAGCGCTGCATCCAACTGCTTATGTGGGAACTCTGCGTGGATGCTGCAAAATGTCTCAAACCCAGTGACTTCAAAACAAGCCTCATGACTGTCCTCCAGCCCCCAAACCTTGTTCTTTCCTAGTTGACCTGACATCAGAAAAGGGGGCCATTAGCCACTCTTTCATACAAATCATAAATGTAGGGACCATCGTGAAAATCTTTTTCCCCCTCACGCTTGTATTTAATCAATACTGACTGACCGAATGGGTAGCTCCCAAAAGCTTCCCCCTGACCTTCATCTCCTCTGTCACCTCTCCGCCATCTCTGATTTGTTCCTCTATGTTGTAGTCAAAGAAATTAGAAATTCTCCTCTGGTCACATCTTCGAAGCCCCAGCACCCGTTCCTTTTGGGGAAAGTTCTGAATCCTTCTATCTAGCTTACGGCTGCTTCACGCTCCCCTTTGCTCTGGTGTCCACCCACAACTATCTTCTCTCAGATCCTCCAACACATCTTTCTCTAGCTCCTGCTCGCTTCCCCTCTGCTCGGATCCTTCCCCAAAACCCCTCCTTTTCCCTCTTCTTCCACCCTCCCTGTTTATGTCCTACTCACCCCGCTAGTCTCAGTTCCTTGAGGAAACGCCATCTCAGCAGTGACTTTGTATTTATTTATGAACATTCCATGAATGGGCCTCGTGAACTATAATATCCTAAGGTATGAGGCCCTTGTATGGATTTGCTTACCTGGGCTGTATTCTCAGACTGAAGAAAACGCCTAAGAGGTCTGGGAGGAACTGAATCAATACACCCATGAATACTATGAATGAAATTGTACTATCAGCCACCGCGAGGACCATGACAGAACAGCTACACTGCGGCTTAGTCCTCATCTGCCAAGAAAGGGCTGTGCGACTGTCTTCCATGTGAATTTTTTTCAAAAGACATCTAAAGGTTTACCCTAGTCCAGTCGGTTATATATCTGCTCAATCAGGCGCCACCAGCGTTTTTATTCACAGGAATCTAGAAAACCTAAATAAGGGACCAGGAAAAAGACTAATTATAATAAAGTGAAAATCAAAATTAACAAGCAACTATAAACCAGAGACACACTATGGGGGGGTGTGGGGGAGGGAGTAGGGTCAAAATAAGGGGGGTGGGAATTGTACGGGGAATATAACCAAGATGAAAATGCATACACTGTACAAAAATGAAAAATGATGTAAAAATATATATAAATTAAAATAAAATATTTAAATTAAAAAAAGTGAACGGAACGTGCTTCAGAAGCCTCACAGCACACCCCCTACACAGTGGGCACGGGCAGCAGCCGGGCACCTTCTTCCAGACAAAGAGATGCAGGCCCCTTGGCATCTGTCCGTGTTCAGACAACACTGCACTGGTTGCTGGGAAAGGGAACAGTGTCCCGGATGCGACCTAAGAGAGACAGGGACGTAAAGGAACCAGACGCCAAACACAACCAACACGAGGGACTCAGAAGCGCGGACGAGGCCCAAGTGGGAAACGCAGAATTCCCGGAGGCCCAGCGCTCATGCAGGGGCCGCACCGGGGGAAGCAAAGTCCTGAACAAAGCCAAAGAGGTCTCAAATTGAGCAGCAAGGAAGGCTTTTCACAGGGCGGTGAACGGGGATTTGGCCAGCGCCCAGGAGAAAGGCCAGCACCAGGAGGAAGCAAATTGCCTGAGTGGGGAATGTGGAAGAGTTTACTTGAGCGAAGTTGAGAGAGTTTGGTTGAGGGAGTAATGGGCCGTGGAAGCAGAAAGATAAAGTAGCTGGTGCAAACAACTGGTCCCAGGCTTCGGAGCACAGAATTAGATCAAAGTGGACAAGAGAGAGACCTTATGGACAGAGAAGAGGACGAACGTTATGGAGCTGGTGCTCCATAGCTGGTGCTCCATAGCAAGCTGCGTGGCAGACTTGGCTTGTGGTGAACTGTAGGAGACAGTCTTTCCGGAAGCGGATGGGAGAAGCCACATTGAAACTTTGTGATTGAAGCGAGGGTCTCAGGATGCAAGGTAAGTGCAAAAGCACGGCACAGGGCAGGGACAAATACTACACTGGAGACCCGAGGGCCAAGGACGGCGGGTCTGTGTCTGTTCCTTCAGCATGTCTCCAGGCCTACCCTCTGACCATCTACTTCCTTACTGAACCACACAATAAACACCATCTCCCATTCTTCTGGACCCTCCTCCCCAGCACCTAAATATCGTGCCAACCATCAGCTTCCGGTGAAGCACATAAGCAAGGCACAGAAGAGATTCCCTGACCTACCGAGAAAAAGCACTGAAGACGTTCCAGCCAACAAACGAGGAAGGATCTAGTAGTCTTGTGAGATAAACCTAAGCTTTCTGAGGCCAGCAGAGGCCACGGTGGGGACCTGCCCACAGGTGGGGTGAAAGTGGCTTCCCAGAGACCTTCCTGGGAGCTGGCCGAGGCAGGCTGCTTGCTGGGGAAGGATGCCTGAAAGAACAGGCCTCGTCTCAGGGTTCACAGGCGCCTCCGAGCCCCCCAGGCCGGGAGCTGCCGGCATCCGGCCCGAAGACCCAGAGCAGTTGCTTCTGCTGATGTTTTCAGCAAGTTGGTGATTCTTTTTCTGGGCAGAAGGAAGGAAACAAAGGAGTGTGTTCGCCCAGGCAGCCAGGATTGGATGCCCTGGCCCGCTTGTGAGCTGTCATCGGCCACTCCAGCCACAAAGGACCTGGAGCTGGGGTCGCCCTGATGCTGAAGGGAGTGACAGATGAACTAGAGGCCCCTTGCTCACTGGCCCAGCAGAGGCTTCCCCAGGGAATGCCACATTCGGGGGGCCTTGGGCTCCACTGGCAGAAGGCGGCTGGCCTGAGAGAAGAAACACGGAGAAGCTATTTGGATGTTAATTTTGTACGAATGGCTTGTAACCCTTGACCAGTGTTCCCCGGGTGGTGCCTGCAGACACCAGTGCCCCAACCCAGTGACAAGTACAAACTGGATGGAGCTAGAAGAAAAGTGTAAGCAGACAATAAAATAGTGGCAATAGTAAAGGAAGCAATCGTAATGTGAAATACAGAGTAAGTGAAAATACACTGTGTTGGTGGCACTGGATTCTAGACAGGGCAGAATTTTTCACAGTTGTGGCATCTACACACTGTTATAGAAAACCTGAGAGTAATAACAAATGCTTGTATCGTGGCCTTGGTGTGCCAGGCGCTGTTCCGAGGGCTTTCCTTGCATATTTTAATTACATATTTTAACTCATTTAAATTCTCAGGCTAGTTCTGAGAGGTAGGTACTATGATCATTAATATATTATAATATATAGCAATTCATTATGAATTAAATACCCTTTTAATAAAAGTCCTGTATGGAAAAAAAAAGGGAAAGATTTATAAAGCATAAATCTTTGGCCTATATAGTTGAAGAAATGTTTGCTAAAGCAAAAGAAAACAGTCGCAATAATAAATAACAGTCACATGAGAGACTGTTGAAAATAAGATCAGATTTTCTTTGCCCAGACCCTTGCCTATGAAGTTTTCTGTTCTTGCTATAGTCTATAAGAAGAATACAGTAATTCTAATGGTTATTTTTTTTAGACAGAAATACCAATTTCAGAATTTCAGGGTAAATATAAAATTCACCCAAATACATATATGGGAATAGTTACAAATTAAATGCCTAGTCCCACCGATGATCTATTTTCCAAAGGAAAGCTGAAAACTCTGTATTTGAAGCTCTCTATAGGATTTCCTGAAGCAGGGCTAATAATCTAAGGAGAAAGTGAACCTAATTATTGTTTTCCTATAGTACACCAGTTTCCTTTCCAGACACGCAGATTAAAAAGCCAATGGGCTAATCTGGGGAAAGGAAGCAAGTTACCACTTCAGAGAAGTCCTGTTCAAATGTAAAAGATATTTGCTAAAACAAAACTTAACCCCACAAATTTCAACTTGCTTGGAGTAGCCGCTAACACGCTAACCCCGGGGCATATTATGAGACACAAAGATCCATTTTGTCCTCCGGCACATCTCTAAGAACATACTACCGTGAAATCAGCGTGCTCATCCCCATTTAATGAATCCAATTACAATTACAACATATCACTTGGTCTCATTTTCCGAACCAACATTTCTAAATGCCCCCCCACCCCTACAATATGCAATTTCCATTACACTTGGTACAGAACTTGACTTTTGCAAAAGGTTCTCTACCTAGGGTGATCACACCATTTATTATCCAAAGTGGAAACCTTCTGAGTGTGAAAGATGGTGCTGTGCGTAGTCGTGCTGGGCAACAGTGGCACTCCTGAGGGTGGGGAGCTGACTGTCTCCAAGATGCTTACACAGCACTGGCTTCTCCAACTGCCCAAGTGTTCTCGGAGTTTTGCCAGTTTCCTCTCTGCCTGCCGCATAAATAGAACCACCTTCAACCCTGCCCTTGTGCACAGAAGACTGGAACTGAATAAATGGACACCTGCTCTGTCACTTAGTGCATAATCCTGGGCAAGTCATTGAATCTGTGCATTCGTGTTCTGGAATCCTGGAGAATTAAATTCTATCTCCATGGCTCATTTTCTTTGTATCCTTGGGTTATTTATCTAACATTTCTAAATAGGTTCTTCAATCTATAAAATGGGAGAAATAATATCACCTTCCTTGTGGGTTTTGGGGAAGAATGTGGATAACAATGGACTCCAGTTGCCAGCTGTTAGCCACTGTCCATGTCATGTACATGGATTAGTTTTATTTTACCCAACGAGGCTTAAAAAACTAGCAAATTTAAACCACAGATAGCTGATATGACTGCTCCCTACATGCCCAGCCCTGCTCTCTGCTTTACAAAAGACTTTCATTAACAACTATTAAAATATCACTGGCCCTGTCCCTCATGTTTATTTCAACTCTGAGTCTTTATAATGTGCTCCTTGCTAGCAACGCCCCTGTCCCATCTGACCCCTGTCCGTGCTGCCAGAGTCCACTAGCTTCACCCCCTGCAGGGCACCATCCTGACTCCTTCCAAGCTGGGTCAGGCCTCTCTCCTTTATGTTCCCAAGTAGCTGTGCTAATTCCAGTTACTGCACTTTCATAGATGCAATGATGTTAGAATATGATGCAATCATCAATCATCTCCCCAACCAAACGTCTAGTTCTCCCATGCTTTTTATTCACCTCTGTCTCCTCAGAGTAGTACACAGCACACCGTGGGCTCAGAAGCATCTACTGAATAAATGACGGCTCGAGAGAATGAGCTTGTCGTGCTTGCTTTCGTATCGCTCGAAGCACTTAACATAATGTCACACATGCAGGGAAGACTCAGGACATGCTTAGTGGCTCACAGATGTCAGGCTGCAACATATCAATGAAAAGACAAGCTTTTATATGAAAAACTACTTCAAGAGTCAAGTATTCTTTCCAAGTGGGTGGTAATGATTTTCTCAGGTTACCTGGAAAAATATTTGAGTTAGAGACCTAATTTTAAGATTTGATGGCAGGTCCCCATTCACGAGAAGGAAGGGTTACTCTTGGAATAATTAAACGTTGTATATTAGAATTAGTGTAAAAACACCCCCACCAGAAAGGATTCCTGCCCACGAGAAACTTTACCTGCGATAATACCAGGAGACGTAATTCTCTCTGGCGCTCGGGGAGGCCTGTTACAATCCCCTAGTTTTCAGATCATAATCAGGAACTGCTTGGTGCCCTCGGAAAATAACGCCCTTCTTAAGCACTGAGTAAGATGCAGTTATTACCCCCACCAGACTTATTTTCTATATTATATAGTGAACACCAATACCTTGGATCCCTTAGAAAGCTTGGGAGTGAACTCACTATTCTTTTCACCGAACTTACAAGGTCCATTAAAAATAAATAACTGCATCCAATATTTCATTTTTAAAGAAAATGACAATTATAGGAAGGGAAACATTTAATATAATGACACTGATCTGCAAGTGAGACAGTAGTAAACCACTCAGCCTGCTGGTGCATTATTAACTCTTTCTGGTCACTGGGGTAACATTTTGAGCACTGTACTAAAAGAGGTAATTTACTAAATGGCACCCTAAAGGCCAGAAAGAGTTAATGTGGTAATCAAAAATGAGCAATTTACTTCTCATCAACTAATCAAGCTCAGTGAAATTTTTATTAAAATGCCTCTGATACTGTTCAACTGAATTTTTAATTGAAAAACTGAAAGCCATTTAGCTGAAAATACGGTAGGGTGAATATTACAACTGACTAATCCAAGAAATGTAACGGTGCAGCTAGCCGACAAAGGACAATAATAAAACAACAACGATTACAGCCGTGATTAACAGCAACGCCACTGCTGCCACTATTTTTGATGCCTATTCTGCTCCAGTCAATATTCTTGGCATTGTATGTATCTCATCGACTCTTCAAAGTGCTAGGTGGTATAACCAGAAGTGCACGCACAGAGAGGTAATAAGTAGCTAAGCCATGATTAGAAGCCAGGTTTGTCAAAGATCAAAATCTATGATTATTTTATTAGCTGCTAGACTGGCTCCTGATACATAGAGATGAAAAATTTAGCTTCCTCACTATTCAAATGACCTGGAAACTGTTTCATAATCAAATGCCCATTCCAGAGAAATTCTGATTAGTCTCAGTACCACGGCAAAGCAGGGCAGGCTGCAGCGTGTGTACAAAAGAGGGTCAAGAGAGCAGGCCTAAGACGGCCGTGCTCGGAAAAGCTGGTCCGCATGTTGGGTCCTTGGCTGGCACCTGAGAATTCACATTTTGGGTGCATTCACACCATTCCCACAAGTATGCAGAAGTTTCCTGCGTCTACACTGTTTTACACAAATACTGTGGTTTGTGCCGAATAGCTGCGTTCCTCCTGGGGGTCTGGAGTGGGGGCACTGATGGGCAGAGGGGTGTCGACACGACCAGCCTCCAGTAATGGCCGGTGGCATGGAGTCTCCAGTGAGACTTTTCCCACTCACGGCTACAGGAGAAGACAAGAGTCTGTGGGCTGCAGGAGCAGCAAGGTCCAGGAAGCTGGGGCCTGGTTTCCCTTGGACTTCACCTCAAGTGTCTATGTCCTTTGCTGATTTTGCTTTGGACACTTCCACTGTGACTGATCTTAACTGTGTGTATATACTGAGTCTGGGAGTCTCCCCAGTAAACCATCCACTCTAGGGGACCCTTCCATTCTTTTTTAAAAACTTACGGTCATTGTGAAGGTAAATAACAATGGCCTTTTATAAAGGCTCTGGAGCCAGAAAGAGAAAGAGAGAAATGATTTCCCTTATATGTGGAATATAGGAAAACCAAACTAAGGGTCAAACAAAGACAAACTATAAAACCATAGATCTGAGACATCCAGGAAGGCGGGAGGGAGGGAAATGTGGAAGGCTGATAGTGGGTGTTAAGGGGGGGCAGAGCACTACAGATTATTGTGGAGAACTGTGGCTGTGTGGAGAGCTATAGTAACCACAGCTAAGGGGAAACATTCTGTATTGTCAAAATCAAAATATTAACCAAGATGTAAAACGAGGGTACTTCATTCATAAAAAGTAAGTAAAATTCACAGATATTTTCAACGACAGAAAGAAAATGAGCCTGCTCTCCTAGTTCCATTGAGCAATATTTTGGGTCCTACATGGACCAAAAAAAATTTTTAAATATCACTCAATCTGACATGATTATGTCTGTGAAGCGACTGAGATGCTGCCTACATTGATAAGCTAACTTTAAAATAGGAAAATTCTCACTGATAAGTCTGAAATTCTCAATTATTTCAAAAAGTAATTTTGCCTTAATGGTTGATGTTGGTTGCTATGTCTACAAGCCGTCTATGCTAAACTAAGCACAGAAATACCTGCTGATACACAGAAGCAAAGACTTCAGACAATCCATCTCTCCCTCACTGCAGTCTAGTTTAAATCGCTGCACATATGCCACCTACTATAATTAGCATCTTCTGTGCCAATTATTGACTGATTTTTCTCCCCAACTAGAAGCCACGAGTGTGAGGTTAGTGGCTCATTTGAATTTACATTCAAAACACTTGGCCCATATGTTAGTACAGAACAAATATTTGATTAAATGAACATGGAAATAAATAAATGAACAAGTAAATGAAGGGACAGCTGGAATGGGAAGGGACTGTCGATGGTAATTACAGGGGAACAGGTCTGCTGAACCACAGCTGCCGTGGAAATTCCCAAAGAAATAGGGTGGAACTGGAAAGAACACACAACTCTGGCAGAAAGAGGCAAGAGACCTGGAATCTCTCCCTGGATCCACGACTCTAGATGACCTTAGTGGAACAGAGCAGAGAGAACAGGCCCAGCTTTGCAAAGTGAGTCTCTATCACACCTTCTCGATCCCTCAGGTGCTATGAGAGTTAATGTTTAATAACAGGAGCAAAAGCAGGAATGCTGGCCAGTTGTTACATATTCAGAAGTGCCCGGCTATTTATCCATAGAACAAAAAATAAGCCATAAAGATACTCTTTCTAAGACTAGTGATATTTAAATTTCGGTTCATTTCGGTTCATCTCTAGAACACCTAATTCCTACTATTTTTCTGTGTTCCTCTCAACTCCTTTCAAGTTCAGTTATTGCACTGTCCTCAATATGGCATGTGCTTCCCCCTTCCACATGAAAATATTGGAAAACTGCAATCTACCCTGAAATCACTTTAAAATTATAGAAATGGAAATTGGCAAGCTCAGGAGACAAGGTGAGTTTCAGCTGCAAACACAGCAATCACAAAAATTTGCCACTGAAGACAAACACAGATGTAGTTAAACAGCCTAGTTAGGGATAGTGTACGAGGGTACGGAGGAAATTTGAGCACTGGACCGATAACATATAAGTTCAATCATCTACAGATTCTAAGCTCATGAGTGACACTACTACAAAGTGGTTTGTTTTAGAATAATATAATTTAATATAACAAATCATTGTTGAAATAAAAGGAACATTTCACTATGAATAAATGATACTCCCATTGGTCCCTAGTTTCTGGGTTAAGGTTCTTACCAATACATACCCCGACCTTTCTTTTTCCTCAAATGTATACATAGATCAGAGAAAGTGTTTTTATTTCAGACTTAGGTGATTTCACTAGAATGCTCACAATAATTCTATAATTTCCACGGTGGAGGAAATTCTAGGAGGAGGCATTTGAGCAACACAGGTGGGTTACAGAGAATGTCATTTTATTAAGTCGTGTTCAGCTTTGAGGACTCATTTTCAACATAAGAAGGGAGGAATATTAAGTTTGAAGGCATGTTGAACGTTCTTGGCCTAATTCCTTACATACAGGTAAAGAAATCAAAGCTTGGAGAGGTTAAATGGCACAAATTCACACAACTCTTGTACTTCCTCTATGTAGGACAACAAAAATTGCAGCATCAATCTCCCATCCACTCACACCTTGTACGGGATAAAATGTTATCGTAAATGCACACAGTTTCTTGTTGTAAGAGTCTCCCTTAAGCCACGGAGTGAAATACTCTTTTCTGCTCTGGTGAGATAATCACAAACCTTCTCCTCATTTAAAATTTGAGGATTCTGGGGCTTCCTGTTGGCACATGGGGGCTGACACATGGCCTATGAGGTGATCTGCAGCCACTGCAGCGTGAGTTCGGTCCCAGCCCAGGGAGCTACCCACATGGCGCAGCAGACCTCTCCTGTCTCATCCACTGCTCCCCTCAGCAGTGTGTTTTGGCAGATCTGCCTGTTGTGTTCCCCGCTCTGTCTCTGGTGAGTCCTCTCACCTCTCACACCTCTGGCCTGTACCCCAGTTCTTGTATGCATAAATAAATCAATCTTTTTTTTTAATATTAAATTTTATTTTTATATTCCCCCATACAATTGCAAACGCCCCATTCTGACCCCAATCCTTCCCCTCCCGCCCCCCACCCCCCAAAAAGTGTCTCTGGTTCATAGATTTTTGTTGATTTTGATTTTCACTTTCTTATATTCATTTTCCTGGTCCCTTATTTAAGTTTTCTAGATTCCTGCTATGAGTGAGACCATCCGGTAATAAATAAATCAATCTTAAAAAAATTTTCAGGATTCTTCTGAATAATTTTTGACCCTCTGCAACCACGGCAAGAAACATGCCACATCACTACATGGTGGCAAGTTCCTTTTGACATCCATTCAAAAAATACATCACAATTTCAGAAAGTTAAAACAACAGAGAAGCATGTTTCAAAATTGGGAGTAGTAAGGTAGAGAAGGGGAAAGAGACAAGAGCCCAGACCCTAACTGTCCACCCCACTCTATCACCCCTTTTCACTGTTAACTACTATAATTGAAATATTTGCTTTCAAATCTAACCTAACAGACCACACGTTCGATCTCTAAAGAAAAGCAATATATTATCCAAACTTCATTTGTAAGAATGTACTACACATATCAGCGGATTTCTCCTATTACTGAGGCGCTCAGAAAAATGTCAAAAGTACTCAGGAAAGAGAGACAAGCACTAGTTTGTCTCAAGAAGATGAAGGATAGGGACCACTTCACCAACTATTAGTCAGGAGACTCATCAGACAGATGCAGAATCTGAAGGATGAAGAGTTTGTCAGAGTCACAGGAACACGGTGGATAACACAAATAACAGGAAGATGGAGAAGAGTGACTTCTAGGTTTTCTAGCTTCTTATCCCCTCTAAGCGGGGCTCACCTAGTAAAATATACACAGGAGGAAGTAAATACTCTAGAAGAGTCACATGATCTCATACAAGAAAATAATAAAGTAAAATGACCTGTATTTCTTCTCAATGAATTAATCAGTCCCTCACTTTAAAAATTACTTTTAGGGGCCTCCGTGGTGGCATGAGGGGTTAAGGACCACACTATGAAGCTTACCACAGTCACTGCAGCACGAGTTCGATTCCTGGCCAGGGAGCTGCCCACATGGTGCAGCAGACCTCTCCTGTCTCGCCCGCTGCTCCCCTCAGCAGTGTATTTTGGTCCTTCTGCCTGTTCTGCTCCCCACTCTATCTCTGGTGAATCCTCTCACCCCCTACATCTCTGGCCTGTACCCCAGCTCTTGTGTGCATAAATAAATAAATCTTTAACAAAAATTACTTTTAAATGAGAAAGTAGGGAGGTTTGGCGCAAATTCCACCCCTTTCAATCCAGGTGTGCTGTCAATGAATTAAGCAGAAACTTTCAATGAAAGATCAACAGCCAACCGCAGAAGATGGCGTGGGATAAACTGTTATGGCACAAACAGTTCACAGTGTCCAAGACTTCTGCTTGGGGGATCAAATTGGCCTTCATATGTAATACTTCAAATGATAGATCATGTCATTTATGTTCAAGCTTGGGGAGGCATGCCAAGACGCTTTTTTTCTCTTCTCAGTAGCCACCAATGTCCTGTGAGACTAGGGACAGGTAGGTTAACCTACTGTCCTACTGGGCATAAAGGAATCTTACCTGTTCCAAACCGCTTATAACCAGTTAAGATAATTGAGGACTAAGGGGAAGTAATTACTTGTTGGCCAGGGTGGAAGCTGAAGGGAGAAACAGTGAACCTTGATAAGAATTACAGCCTGGAGGGAAAAGCCTCCTTCCTTTGATCTACTATGTACAGTCTCAATTAAGTCTTATTCAAAATGCATCTAAAAAATGGGATAATGGGCTCAATGGATAAATAATAGAGAATTATTTAAGTTCATTTTCCCCATTATACTTAAAATGTTATAGTCACTAGTTCTTGATAGGGAATCGAGTCAGAACTTCACATACTCTCCCAGTGGTTTTTCCAGAGAGTAAATGAAAGCTACCTTCTCTTTGATCAGTCACTTTGTAAAAAAAAAAATCCATTTGTGAACACTGAAGGACAATCCTGACACTAATCATGACTCAGAGAAAAACAAGGAAAAAATTAAATCTTTTTGGATCATAACATTCGTGGGTAAGAATTGTTTTTATTCAGTTTAAAAATCTCAAGAAAAGGAATTCCTGCTGGGGCAGCCCCATTCAGAATATTTTTTAAAGGCATTAAAAGAGCAGGAGAATTATTTAAAAATTGGCAAATGCATTTATGGTATTTTTATATTACTCATTAGATTAGAACGAAGTGACTATTATGCTTTTAATTACAAGCTTATTTTATGTTACCTACCCCCCATTTGCTGGCCAACCGGTAGGACTTGGCACTGGTATTTTTTTCTCTGCTGGACACCATAGCCTTCCGAAGCCAACCTGTGGCGACAGTTATCTCTTAATTAAAACTCTGCATGCAAATAGAGCGGTATTAAAAAGCGCCATTGCAAAAGCACATACAAAGCATGATAATTTATAACTGTACAATCCTTTTCATCTAATGCTTTAATACTGGCAACTACTAGAGTCAGTGGGAAACTTTCCCTGCGGAAAAATCTGCATAGCCAATTCTTTATACATATATTAAAGAATAAGACAGTATAGATCTTTCTATCATCTTGTCACTTCTCTGAAGAATAGTGAGTTGTGTTTCCCTGCAAGAGATAACACTTTGAAATATGTGAAACATTCTGCACAGTGCTTGATACTTCCTTTCATAACTGATGATGACCCATTTAACCTTGAATTGTGAAATATATTTTCTAAGTTTTAGACACTTCAAGTGCTAATGAACTGTCATTACCTTTCTGATGCAAATCTGAAATAAAAAATGAAAGCCACGTTTAACAGGTTTCTTCACAAAGTTATTATTTATGTACAGAAGGAGTACATCACTTTGACATATATTTGAACTTGGAGATTTTCTATTATTCCCAAGAAAGCGAAGAGCAAAAAAAAAAAAAAAAAAAAAAAATTCTATGAAGCTATGAAGCTGCAACAGCAAGGGAATTCACCTGGTTATCAATTACCATTAGAAAAAATAATTAGAATTATGGCCCAGGAGAAAAGGAGAGAGCTGATGTATGAATTTCATGGTAGTATAATTATTTTTCTTTTAAACCATTTTGTTATAAAAATAATAAATCACACATTCTGTAGATGACACAAGACTATATACCAACTTATCCAAAACTGATTCATAAAGAAGAAAATTCACTTCTGAGGGGAAAATGTGTGTTTATTTTGAAATGCCAACATCTGTTGTGCAATAAAAGGCAGCAGAGCAAACTGTCACACCAGCTCATGTACTTAGCAGGAATAATTTAATGCATAACTTTTTTGTGTTCGCTTTTTGAAAGAGCTAACATAGGATATAAGTGATTCTCAGCTAAATTCAGAAATGAATACTCAAGCTTCATAATATATATGCTGAAATCAAAACTATAGGAAGTGTTTTAACTTGAGGGTAAAACACCCTAAATACACCTTCAAGGAATTAGCTATACATCAAGGATTGGCCTGCAAGTCCATAAACTGTATTTACTAATAATTGTTTTCTTTATTTTGTTTTCAGATTGTTCATTGCTGGAATATAGAAATGCAACTATCTATTGTATATTGGTCTTATGCCTTATGACCTGACTTAATTCTCAGTAATTCTACAAACATTTTCTAAAGATTCCTTTCCATGTTCTACACAACAATCATGTAGTCTGCAAACAAAATTTTAGTTTTTCCTTTCCTGTCAGTATTCCTAAAACTTCTGCTTCTTGGAAGTTTCATTTTAAAAGACTTACCTCTAAAGCAGTTATTTACTCAATTTTATATAAACCTAGTAATAACTGCTAGCACCGATAGACACAGCCCATGAGATGCAGCATCCTCTGCCCAGCTACACTCTTGAATACACCCCAGAAAAAAAAGACACTCAATTCTATGAACACTGGCAACTGCTTAGAAATTCCAGAAATAGGGCCTCCCTAGTGGTGCAGTGGTTAAAGTTTCAGCAATATCAAGCTATTGCCAGTCACTGTGGCCTGACTTTGATCCCGGCCAGGGAGCTGACCCACATGGCGCAGCAGACCTCTCCTGTCTCCCCACTGCTCCCCTCACCAGTGTATGTCAGTGGATCTGCCTGTTCTGCTCCCCACTCTGTCTCTGGTGAATCCTCTCACCCCTCCACCTCCTAACTCAGGCCTACACCCCAGTTCTTGTATGCATAAATAAATAAAAATAAATCTTAAAAAAAAGAAATCCCAGGAATAGTTATATTTTTCCTAATAATGTTAAACTTGAGGCCTTGTTGAGTTTTCTTTCTGTGTTTAATACTTTTAATAGCACAATACTTTTAATACATCTTTTAATCTTTCTGGGACAGTTTCTCAGGAGAGGTAGTTCAGGTACTTGAGGCAAATGAGTTGGGAGTGAGAAACATATGGAGTGGATTTCAGTTCCTTCACTCAAAAAAATATCACAACTCAGACAAACATGTTATTTTTTTAAAAGATTTATTTATTTATTTTTAAAGCTTTATTTATTTATTTATACAAGCACTGGGTATAATCAGAAGTGCTGGAGGGTGAGAGAATTCACCAGAGCCAGAGTGGGGAACAGAACAGGCAGAAGGACAAAGTACACTGCTGAGGGGAGCAGCGGGCGCGGCAGGAGAGGTCTGTGCGTCATGTGGGGCCCTCGCCCGGCGGCCGGGGATCGAACCAGTGCTGCAGAGGCTGTGGGCAGCTTCGCAACCCAGCGCTCAACTGCTATGCCACCAGGGGAGGCCCTAAAAGATTTATTTTTTATGCATACAAGAACTGGAGTTCAGGCCAGAGGTGTGGGGGGGTGAGACGATTCACCAGAGACAGAGTGGGGAACAGAACAGGCAGACTGACTGAAATACACTGCTGAGGGGAGCAGCGGGGAGAAAGGAGAGGTCTGCTGTGCCATGTGGGTAGCTCCCTGGCTGGGCATCAAACTCGTGGGCAGTGGCTGCGGATAGCTTCATAGGTTGCATCTTAATCCCTTGCGCCACCAGGGAGGCCCCCAAACATTTTAATTCTCTAGAAATTTCTTTCTCTTGTCCAACAAGTGTTTTTGACATATTGGAATAAAGTATAGAGGGAGAGAAAATTTTATACCTTAAAATAGAAGGGAAGTACATAAGATATTAATAATGGTTATTGGTGGGTAGTGAGATAGGGATTTTGTTTTCTTTTTCAAATTCTCCTGTCTAATGGAACTATACATGAGCAACATCTCTTTTTTTTTTTTTTTTTTTTGCCTCTTAGGAGTTTAAAATCCAATTTTTTTTTACACTATGGTTCACTTACACTTGGCCCAAGCACCAAGTTGCTAGTGGATACCACCCTGAACAGGGCAGTGGATGAACTGCCTGGGTAAATTATGAACTTTTACCAAGTCTTAGTTTTCTCATAAACCTTTCAGGGAGACTTAGATTAAATTCACAGCATAATGGCAGGCGCTACATAAATGGCAGTGACTATTAGTTGTTTTTCTGAATAGTTTCCGGATTTTCACTGTGACCTTTGATTTCATTCCCCATGTTACTGTATGAGTTTTCCATTGTTGGGAAATCATGGCTGTTTAAACTACAAATGTATCGACCTGTTTCTGTGGATGAGGGTGGTCCAAGAGTGAGTTAACTGGGATCCACTTGGCAGTTTGAAATCAGACAAGTTTGGCTCTCATCTGGAGTTAAGGTTCTCTTCCAAGCTCATCCAGATTGAGGCTGGTTGAATTCAGTCCCTTGGAACATAAGGACTGAAGCCAAGAGCCCTGACAGGTTGTCCCTGCACAGGGGCCATTCACAGCATGGCTTTTTCATGGCTTTTTGCTTCTTTCCTTGAGTTTAGTGAAGAACATCTGTTACATCTGATTAGACCAGGCCCACCCAAAATAACCTCCCATTAGATGAATGCAATGTTCAACTGATGGGCGATCTTAATTTCACCTGCTAAATGCCTTTGCCATATCGTGTAAGGGAATCCTAAGAGTGATAGCCCATCCTACTCTCAGATCCCACTCACACTTCTGGGAAGGTGTTGATACAGAACATGCAACCAAGGGGCGTGGATATTGAAGGTCATGTCAGAATTCTGCCTGACAGAGTCACCTTCTAGTACACTAGCTATGGTTCCCTGATCATTTGAGTGCTCCTGTATACTTGACTCAAAGAGATTTCCAAAGATTTTTATTTCTATAAGCCACCACCATTATTATTATTATTATTATTATTATTATTATTATTATTATTATAACTATTATTTTTCAACCCAAGCCTCTGCATTTGAATTGCAGGCTTCCAAGACTTCAGAATCAAAATGAATGAGAAAAGGGAAGGCTAAACAATCAAGACAGACAGGACCTGGGCTCTCTGTGAGGGGATGGTGCTGGCAAATGCAGGAGCTGCAGGTCCCTTGTCTGTGCACACAGAGGCTGACCTGTACTTGTTCCCATGGAGATTAACAGGCAGCTTCCCTCACAAATCTGTGTTATATGTGCATGCATATGATTTCAAATTTTTAGGGAATTATGGGCATTTGCAACATATATTTTGAAATGCTAGAAAACAAGTGCTACATTTAGGTACACCAATAAAATGAAAAAAATGCTTAAATATCAGTGCATTCTCTAGAACTGCATTATGCTGACTATCAGACTATTATGCTATGAGGAAATTTGTTTTGTTCTATTTGTTCATAGAGTAATAGACTACAGGAAAGAGGAAGAAGTTAGATTCGGGGCTACTGTGATACTCTGAGATTTTTTAAAATGCAAACACTTTGGAAGTTTTTTCCTTACTTAAGAATTACGGTTCATGCAGCTTCCAGAAGTTAGTCCAGCTTAGTTTTTTTTATCCTCTTCTTGGCTGGATTAGACATCTTTGCTTCTGGCTGCATGTGAAAGTGAGGAAATGTTTTAAAAATGCAGAGTTTTTTATTCCCTTTTTCTCTTAAAAAGCTAAGAATCCTTTCACTTGCCTCACATTTTAAAATCCAGTAGGTTCTGCCTGTGCAGAAATTCTTACTTTTCTGATGGAAAATGTACTCATTCTCTGAATTCCAAAGAGGATGAACTAGAGAGAAACCACAGAGATAATGCTACTTGCTTCTCCTTTCTTTCCTGTGATCTAGGGCCATCCTCTATTCCATCTCTGCTTATGTAGTCCAAATTTCTTGCAGTAACACTCAAGAGCACTGATAAATTTTCCATCACAAAACAAACAGGGAAAGAATAGTCATACCCCTTCCTCCACTTCACCCCCCTACAAGTTCACTGCAATTTTTTAAAAAGAACCCTAGTAAAAAGTCCAGTTTCCTCCATCAGGATTAAGCAGAGGATCAGCCAAAGCACTCTGGACCTGGCTGCTGCTAGCACATCTGACAACCGTGTTTGTTTACAGCTAACCGTGATCATTGCAATAACACTGCTTTCTTAACCTTTTTTTAACTTATTAAAATATTTCCACATTCATTATCTCACTGAATGATCATCATATTTCTGTATTTTCAGTACAACTTAAAGACAAGATTGACTTGCTGGTGGTGGAACAGAATTGTAGTTCCAACCAGCTCAAATGATGTCAGCTTCCCCTTCTCCTGCAGGAAGAGGTGGGGGCTTTTATTTAATTATTTTGAACTAATTTATTTTATTATTTTTTTAAAGATTTATTTTTACTTATTTATGCATACAAGAACTGGGATGTAGGCCAGAGGTGAATCTTGGTAATTCACCAGAGACAGAGTGGGGAGCAGAACAGGCGGCTCTACTGAAATACACTGCTGAGAGGAGCACTGGGGAGACAAGAGAGGTCTGCCATGCCATATGGGTAGCTCCCTGGCCCGGACTGAATTCATGCCACAGTGGCTGGCTATAGCTTGATAGCACTGAGACTTTAACCCCTGCGCCACCATGGAGCCCCGGTGGGGGGCTTTTAGCTGCACCTCTATGTTGGGTCACTGCTGACCAACGGTGGATTTCAATTTGTCGACATGAACAGAGCCAGCAGTTAGACTTTTATATGGACATACTTCTCCCCTTGAGTCAACAGCACATATTGTGCTATGTTGGGGGAATCAGAGAAAGCCTCTGAGTTTTGGGTGATGAGCAGGGGTATAAGTCAGCCATAGAATGGCTCCTGAAATTCTGCATATGGAATCACAGGAAGATTTTGTTTCATGTATGAAGATATTTATATATCAGGTTATAGTTAAATCTTTTTAACCAGTAACACAAATAAGATCACAAGCTCATAGAATTGCAAATAACGTCCAGTAGTAACTGTCATTTGTTCTAGTTGTCTGTTTTAAATCCTCCAAAATATGAACTGAAAATATGTATTTCAGAAAATCTACTCTCTCTCCATTAAACTTCATCTAAATGTTTAACAATCTTCATTAAATCTCTCCATGCCAACAGACAACAATGAAATCAGATATACACTAATTATTAACAAAATATAAGTGTGTATACATATATACACACATACTTTCATACATGTCAAAAATTGTATATATTTATATTTTCCCTTAAGGCCAAACTTTCATGTATATTAAAAATTCACATATATTTATAATTATATATATATATATATTTCCATTTAAGACTAAACTCCATGAAAAATAAGTCTAACATAATTGCCTCCCTTGCTTCACCTCCCATTCATTTCTCTTCCCTTGAGCTCCACTCACCCCAGAGCTCCTGCCAGGACGTCTGCCTGTTTCTGTGCCATCACCAGCTTCGGCCACTGCCGACCACCTGCTCCCCAAAATGTCCTTTCATGGACATTTTGACTCTGCTATTAAAACTTACTGTTCCTTTTCACCCTCTTTGGATGTCTCCTTTTTAAAAAAAAAAAAATTATTTATTTATACAAGCACTGGGGTATAGTCAGAGGTGCGGGAGGGTGAGAGAATCCACCAGAGACAGAGCAGGGAGCAGAACAGGCAGATGGACCAAAAGCACTGCTGAGGGGAGCAGCGGGCACGACAGGAGAGGTCTGTGTGGGAAAGTGGGAATCTCCTTGGCCATCTGGGAATCGAACCAGCACTGCAGAGGCTGTGGACAGCTTCGCAGCGCTGCGCTCAACCCACTGCACCACCGGGGAGGCCCTGGATGTCTCCTTTTCCTCTATCAATAGCTTTGAAACTTTTAAATATTTGTTATTCTACAGAGTCATATTCTGGGAAATTTTCCTGCTCCACCTCAGTCCTTACAAAATGTTCCACAGCTCAACTAACATCCGTGTATTTATGATCCTGTCTCCTCGAGTCCAAGTTTCTTTTATGCTCTAGACCAGTGTTTGCCAAGGCATGAGTTGTGACCTTTCTGTAGTTCACGAATTCAATTTAGTGGCTTAAAGCTCACATTTAAAAATGAAACAAACTCTCCCCTGTAGCCACCCAGGATGCCGAAAGGAAAGAAAACCAGGGAGAAGGAGGCCCTGGCCCCAGCTGTCACAGAGCAGCAGGAAGCCAAGAAGGTAGTAAATTCCCTGTTTGAAAAAGACCAGAGGACTTGGCAGTGGACAGGACATCCAGACCAAAAGGGCTTGGCCAGAGGGCCTGCTCCATCAGGCAATGGCTGCCATGGGAGAGTCCCTACATGTAGCTACAAGTGTCTGCCCCATGAACCAGTTCCCCCAGGCCCTTGGCCCCCAGACAGTTGCTCTGCTGCTTGCACTGGCCCACAAACACAGACCAGAGACCCAGCAGAAGAGGCAGAGGTTGTTGGCCTGGGCTGAGAAGAAAGCTGCTGGCCAAGGGGGCATCCCCACTAAGAGGCCACCTGTCCTTCGAGCAGGATTCATATTGCCACCACCCCGGTGGACAGCAAGCAGGCGCAGCTGGTGGTAACTACCCAGGAGGTGGGCCCCGTCACTGCCCGGTGTGGCGAGATGGGGGCCCCACAGTGTGATCAAGTAGAGGTCAGGCTGGGGCGTCCAGTCCATCTTCACCTTCACACAGGTTAACTCGGAAGACAAAGGAGCAGGGGCCTATTGCCCGACGCAACAAATGTTTTGTAAAGGAACTTGATCAAGAGGGGCCAAGCTGGTGGACACTATGAGGACCAACTGCAGTGACAGATGTGGGGAGATCTGCTGTCCCTGGGGAGGTGAAGTGCTGGGTCCAGAATCCCTGGAGACCGAGGGAGACAGTGTCCTCAGAGAGGGCTTGGAAGCTCTTTCCATGTGGCTGTTCTGAGTTATATCCTTTCACAATAAACTGTCAATTTAGTAGGTAAAATGCGTCTCTGAGTTCTGTCAGCTGCTCTAGCGAGTTAATGGAAGCCAAGGAAGGGGGTTCTTGAACCTCCAATCTACAGTCGGTTGGTGAGAAGCAGAGGTAACCGATGACCTGGGCTTTCGAGGGGCGTGGAACTGTGGGGTGTGTGGAGGCGGGTGATGGGGGGTAACCTGTAGGACACTTACCCTGTGGAATCGGATGCTATTTCCAGGTAGATAGCGACAGAATTGAGTTGAATTGCAGGACACCCAGCTGGTGTCCAGAGAATTTCTGGGACACATGCTTGGATTTGGGCCCAGGAACCAAAAGAGATATTTAGTTTCCAAAGGTTGAAACAAGGCTCTGACCTTAATTCTATCTCACTTCCTCTTTTGTTTGGATTATTCATAAATACTGCTAATGCTAACACTGGATCAACGAGAAGAGATATATTTATGGTTTGTGACTGAAAATGCTTTCTGAAAGGATATCAGGTTTCACTGTAAATTCTTTTATGATGGATGTATCCACACATCCTTATGTGCTACGGCATTGCTAACACAGAGGCACAGATCAGCAGCCCTAATTCCACCCTCAAAACGTGTATGCAACACCATATTTCTGTATATTATTATTATATCTGTATTCTGTAAATTATTATAGTCTGGCAACTTTACAGCCATCCTATAGTGTTTGGATTACTTCATTTTATAACAAAGAAACAGACTCAGATAGATGAAATTCCTTGTCCAATTAACCAGAGGCAATTCATGCAGGGTTTCTTTTTTTTTGTCTTTTAAAGGTAATAGCAATATTTTCTCTTAACATATAAAGGTAATAATCAAATCTGTTAAATGTCTAAAAATAACTAACACCATTATGATTTCATCAAATATTTAAATATCTTCTAAGCTCCTACTGGTGATATTTGATCAATTTCCTTCTGTATCACCAAGGTAACATGACCCGCTATAATAGACAAACTCTGAATGTTTGGAATGTAACACAATAAACAAACACTTTTGTATTTTGTTCTCCTTTTAGTCCCATGTTGGTGTTCAGTGAGGCTGCCCTTCGTGTGATGACACAGAGACTTGTGACTCTGTCACCTAAGACCCTGGAAGAGTTTGCTTTGAGCAGAAAGATGGAAATGGAAACCATGGGACAGGCATAGTCTGACCTGGCAGGGAAACCTTCAACCTGGTACATCACTTTTGCTCACAGCCCATTCTAGAATATCAGTTCAGGTGTGAATCATGTTCACACCTTAGATGCAAAGGGTGAGGTGGGCTGGGAAATGTAATCTTACCTGGGGAGATAAGAGAACAGGTTCTGGTGAACACATAATAGTCTCTGCCCAATTTTCCTTTATCACAGGAGATGAGCATTAATGGGGAGAGGGCCTTTGGTGTTGATGCCAATTTATGTGGGTGGCAATCTGATTCTGGCACAATATGAACTTGGACCGGTAATCTAATTCTATCTAATTTTATTTTCCAATAGTTTCTTCTAATAATACTTAACTCAGGGGCCTCCCCTGGTGGCGCAGCGGTTGAGCGCTGGATTGCGAAGCTGCCCGCAGCTTCTGCGGTGCCAGTTCGATCCTCGGCCACCGGTGAGGGTCCCACATGGCTTGCAGACCTCTCCTGCTGCGCCCGCTGCTCCCCTCAGCAGTGTATTTCATCAGTCTGCCTGTTCTGCTCCCCACCCTGGCTCTGGTGAATTCTCTCACACTCCCACGCTTCTGACTTTACCCAGTGCTTGTACAAATAAATAAAAATCTAAAAAAAAAAAAAACTTAAAGATTACTGGGAGATTTAATGATAAAATGCACGGTGAGCACTTTAAAAGGACTTGGCAGGTGCTACCTAAAAAATGTTAACTTTTTGCTACCTCAATCCTTCAGGGGCCTCATGCCATTTACTTCTATGCTCATAATTTCCTTTTGTCTTTTAAGACTGGAGTGTTTTAAAAAGCCAAACAAATTAAAAACGTATTGCTTCTTTTTGTCCACATTTAAAAATGCGACATTCTCCAAACTGCTGTGAGAAGGAAAGTCAAAAAAAAAAAAAAAAAAAAAGAACAAAGAGGATAAAAGGAGTGAGAACACAGAGGAGGCAGATAAATACACAAAACTCTTTTCCACCGAAGTGCTCATCAGGGGCCTCCCAAGAAAAGCTGGAGTGAAAGCTATCCTCTGTTCCCTTTTTTTTAGCAGAAGCAGAGAAGACCGCTCAATTTTAATAACTTCAGACTTATCAACATAATTCCAAGAAATGAACAATGTAATTATTGTTACCACTGCCATGACGTTATAATAAACAAGCTCAGCAAATCATACCAAGCATCTATTGAACTTACATCTATTTATATGTCCAGCAAGTTTAGGAAAATGCAATTGCAGAGTGAATTGGTTTAAAAGGCTCAGAGAATTCATATTAATTTATGTAATCATTTCTGTCTTTCCATAAAGGATTGTTGCGGGGGATAAGATGTCATTTAATCCTAACGATAACCTAATAGCTAGCTGGTTGCTGTCACGAACCCTGATGGAAGACATGGGACTCCTGGGTCAGAGGCAAAGGACTTCATCGCTGTGGCACCGGCAGTCGAGTGAACGCCAGTATGTGTACCAGTGCCCAGTCCCTAGTCCACGGGCCCAAATCCATGCTGTGCCTGGGGAACCCCCTGTCTCATAGTAAGAAGTAATGAAGCTGCTAAGCAAGAGCTCCCTCATCCCTCAAGGTTTCTAGCTATAACCCCACCCTGAAAATGGTCTGAGTAAAACACAATCAGGACCTAACATTTCTGGCAGAGTGGGCAAGAATGTGTAGACTATTCAAGACCCCTGGAAGACCCCGCCTCCACCACCAAGGAGGATGTGAGTGGGCTTATGAAAGGACAATATACATGGTGATTAAGAAATCAGAGGAAATGGTTGCAAAAGAGAAGCATTATAATTAATGCACAGAAAGTTAATGCATAGAAATGCCTATCAAGGCTTCTCTGTGGTGACAAAAGGTTGGGCCAATAACTCAGTCCTGCACTTTCTGGTATAAGAACAAACAGGGGACCGTCATGGATCTTAAGACTCAAATTAGCCATGAGTTAAATATAATTAAATACTAGATTGATGCTAAAACAAATATGTACCAGAGGATTTCAGAGCATAGGATTATCAATGAGAAGTGGAAGTATCAGAAAATGAATCAATCCTTGAGACAGAGTCTTGGAGAATAAAGAGGATGTCTAAATTGAGGGTTTACAATGGAAGATCTTTTAGGCAAACAGGGCATGACATTATCACACTGGGAGAGGAGCCCACTGAATGAAGCAAAGGGGGTGTCTGCAGGATAAAGAAAAGAAGGTTGGAGAGCTGAGTAGAGCCAGATCAAAAGAGGCCTGGACCAAGGGAGACACTCTGTATTGACAGAGAAGAAAAACGCCACTTGCACGGTTTTCTAAGCAAGAGAGTTACTGATAAAGTAACGGTTAAGCTAAGTTAACATGACCTCTTTTTTAGAAAAAAAATGAAAACAAATTCACTGAAGGAACTGGCCTATAGTCGTAACAATAAACTAGAAATTAAAAGATGACTAGGAGAGATATTTGAGGAAAAACATGAAAATGGATGGATAAAAACATAATGACCTGTATTTGGCAGATTTGTATTTTTGTGCCAATGTCTATCTTCTGGATCGGGTTAGGTAGGATCTTAGATCTGAAGTAGAAACTATAAATCCGTATCTCCCAAAATTAACTGCTTGACTTTCTACCCTCTCATTCATTTAATGTTACCCTTCCTTGTTTCAGATATGGCGTGGACAATCAAATGAAATATTTAGTTCTTCGGACCACAGTTACTGAAATCAGTATACATGTGAAAATAAAATTATATCAAGTATTTTCCCCTAGATATCTTAGAAAACAGGGGAATAATTATTTACAAGTGTGGTGTGCATATTACTTGAACATCAAGTAACAGTGCAAGAAAGATAGTTAATAAAGAAATGTCAATTAAACCAAGCAAATATTACACAGCACTTAGTATTTTATTCTTGTTGAGAAAGGCAAAACAGCTTCAAGCAGACCTTGGGCCTCTCACGGGAGTCTAAATCACTTGAAATTATAAATAGAAAAAGGTGGGGACATGGCAATGGAGTCTAACACGGGCTGCTCCTAGATCCGCTTGTCTGGCTTACTGTCAGCAAAGGTAATTTTCATGAAATTCAGTGAAAGATTCTTCTGTACTGGACTGCAGGGCTGGGAGGCTACATGCTCCACTAAAACACAAAGGAACTCTGCTAGGTCCTCACAGTCATTTTCACCCGTGTGCATTAGAGTGAATATGTTAAATAACTGATAATTCTGTCCAATTTAGTCACATCACAATTTACATGTGCATCGGCGGCCAACATTAGGGAATTAACAATAAATAATTATTGACTCCTACTTCATCTGCCACATTTTTACAAGCAAAAGAAAATTTACTAGACATTGATGTCTCATTATAGCTGGCATGTAATTTATTTCTCTGTTGGAGTTGAGTTTATCAACTGTTTCTGTCCACGCAGAGAAAATGTTCCCACCTAAGAAACCAATACAAGAGCACAGGTAGGAAGCTGGAAAGCTTAATTGAAAGTCTGAGTTAGGTTGTCACTTGGATTCAAAGGAAAGAAGAAAGGACCCCATTTCATCATTTGTTATTCAACTGTACAAAATCTGACAGTTAACTGCATACTGATTCTATACAGCTTATCAATACACACTGCATCAGAATATACTAATATACAACACGGCAGAAGAAAAGGATCCTATTATGTCATTTATTATTCAACTACATGACATCTGAAAGTAAACTACACTGATTGGCTACAGAAAAAGATATATATTTCATGAGGTTCAAATAACGAGAGTGATGTTGAGTACAGAACGGCCTTTGATTAGTTGCTGCCAACAGCCAGAGCTAGGTAGCTACACCTTGTCAATGACGATCGTGGAATTGATGTTAACTTGCTGAGTGGGAGTCATACCTCTGCCACCACAATGGACAAACTCTTAGAGGCTCAGTTCTTTTAATCAAAGTTCTACCTTACTTTAAAAATCACCATATTGAAAGTCCTATTCCTTGTGAATATCTGAAACCAAGTCCATAGGGCTTCCCCTACAAAACCTTTATAGCTGAGAAAAGAAAATGCAAAGCTACCCTCCAATAAACATCAACAGAACAATATGGTGGCTGATGCATACTGTACATTTACTGTGAACCAGGCACTGCCAATACTACCTGTGATGTCTCACCCTTGCAATAATTCACTGAGATAAATAATACTAATCCCCATTTATATACAGAAAACAGAGGATTACTCAGGTTAAATAAACTGTTTCAGGTCACCCAGCTATTCCATATCAGAGCCAGAAATCCCAACGCAGAAAATCCGACGCCAGAGCCTGACATCTCTGGGTGGGTAGGCACCATCCATTCCAGCAAAGTCTCTGTGACCGAAATGAAACTGAAGACAAAGTGTATTCACAATTTAAGTACATGAAATACTCGGTGGACGACATGTCAGAAGGTAACACAAAGACATTAATATTAAAGTGTCATGCTTCCCAGTGGTAGTATTTATTTACCATCATAATCTGCCAAAGGAAAAGCCCGTATCAACACAGAAGATACTTAAAGAAATGGGCTGGAAGCATCCCCTCTCAAAAGAGAGTATTTCTCAGATACTTGATAAAATGTTTTGCCAAAAAAGTCCCCTTTCCCAAATTGAAAATGTATAAACCTCTGCTTCCTAATCTTCTCCTGTAAAAAAGAGTTACCTACTGGTAATTTACTCCCTTCTATGTAAACACATGCTCTTTGCACATCATGCTTTCACGGGATGCTGGACAGGACTGAAATAGAAAACCCAATGATCACACACCGATTCAGAGGGAAAGTGATACAAGCTATGAAAGAATGACCAGTGAAAAATCAAGCTGAGGACTCGATTCTGTTCAGAAATACATAATTCCATAGTAACTGGATTTTAAAGAAACTTGTCAACGATCTTTTGGAACAGAAACAAAACAAAACAAAACAAAACCAAGCCCAAGGGCACAAGTACTCGGATTGCAAAGGAAAAGGAAGACAGCAAACTGATATCAATAGTTCCCAGAGATCACAAGAGCTAGTGTTAAATTGACTAAATTCAAATTTTACATATAATGATGGAGGAAGGAAAGACAAAAGAGAAATTTTAGCACTAATTCTACAGTCTTTACATTTTGAAAAAGTTTTCCTTTATTTAATCTAATTTTAGTGTGCTTTTTTTTTTTTCTTGGTGGTAACCTAAAAACTTAATACGAATGGAGAATAGCTTTTCAATTTCAAATGTTGATTCCTGAGTGTCTCTTAGGACTGTGACCTACTTTAAGCTCTGCTTTTTGCAATATGCAACCTGACTTCAAAAGAGGTTTTATGGATCATGAATATGACAGATAAAGATGTTTCATAGTATTTGCCTGTGAAGATTAAACACACACAAATTATAACCAGACCACATCCACCACCATCAGGGAGAAAAAGCCTGGCATCTTGAAGACACAGAGAAGGTTCCGGTTAACCAAGCATTGCCAAATCCAGGGAAGTTGAAAATGATGTTCTGGAATTCTTCCATGGCAGGTTTTGGTATCAACCTCCTAACTTCCATCCTCCATTTTCCATCAAATGAGATCATTCTTTTAATCTCTCAATCCCATGTGAAGTATATGTACTTATACCATATCCCGACCAGAAATTAAAGTCTTTGTGATCAGGCATTTAGCTTTTCATTTCACTTTTGCACAGCATGTGAGATGGAGATGAGCTCTCTAAATCCTAACACACTCATGCATACACACGTACCCCAGAGAAACCTCATTACGTGATAAAGAAAGCTAAGAGGAAGAGCCCCACATTTTTTTAAACATCCACCAGGTACCAGGCCAGAGCTTGAATCTTTCAAATCTCTACATCCACTATTTCCACTTATTATTTCATTCTGTTATCTAGACCCATTTTACAGATGGGGAAATTCAGCAATTTAACGGAAGACTGAACCTCAGGTCTTTGATTCCCAAATACACACTCTTTCAAGCTTACCATATTGTCTCTAAAATACTAAAAGCATGTCAAGTGTAGCAGGCATTTGAAAAATAAAGCAACTGAAGGACCAAAGAAGTCATCAACATGCTTGTGGGTCATCCATGCAGGGCAAAAGGGGAGCTCTCGCGGACGACCAGGATGTCAGGTGCAGCTAAGCCAGCTGGGACGTGTCCTTGCCTGTCCTGAGCCCCAGCAAGTTCTGCTCCTTTGCAGGAGGCCACAGCCTCCATGTTCATGAGCGCTCACCTTAACGACCTCCCCTTTATAAAACCTGGGAGTTTACTATGTGAGGCATAACCTTTGGTGTTTATTTCATCATCAACATTGCCTGAGAGAAACTTACTGCTATGGTTTAACAAGCAGCAGCCTGGAACGTGCCTCCTTCCACCTGGAAAGGAAAATGCACTTGTCGGTCAGGACACGAGGGCTGAGCCCACAAGGGAAAGCAGAGGCCAGCGTAGCCATAGTGTCACAAGGAAATCGTAAGGTTTGGGGTCTGAAATAAAAGCAGAGGAGGCCAAGCAAGTACAGCAATAAGGCAGAGATCAAAAACAAACATCGTTTAGACATTTAAGTGTTTTTCTTCCAAGTAAGCATCCGGGCGTGCTACCAGGCAGTCCTGAAATCTGTATTGCATAATCTTAGGTGTGATAACGATTTTCATCTTTGCAGAATGGATTTTTATTTTTGGAAATAGATACATTACTTGGAGTAAAAAAAAAAAAAGATGTTAGAGAATCTGGAGCTCAGACAGCATTAATATTGCCTAATTAGAAATTAGAGGCTGGTCCATCACAACAAGACTTTTAAAATGGGACCTGGACATCAGCTCTAAAGGTAATGTGACAGGAGGAGTTAAAACATATCTTGATCCATGTTGATGATTTGATGTCAGTTTATGGTTGGTTCCCTTGACAGTCACCCAATAAATATTGTGATGTTATAAAAAACTGAAATCAAGTTCCATCAACCTCACATTTGAGTAACAGGAATCCAATCACCAGCCCACGGTCACTATGCCGAACTGGAAGGAATAGTAACATGACCCACTGTCTGCTGTACAGTGTCCCCGGCTGGGGACATTCCAGAGAGTGAGGGCAGAAAGCCATGCATGAGCAGCTTCCCGAGACTCAGTTGAGAGCAGCAGTGAATAACTGAAGGGGAATAATTGCAGCTGACAGGCAGGCCGGCCTGGAACGCCAAGGAGTGGAGTTGCTTTCTGCATTTATAAGGTTAGAAGCCACGCCAGAAATAGTAAACAGGTCCTTTGAATACAAATCACCCATGTTAGGGGTGTTCACTATAAAAATGCTCTTGATCACACAGAGGCCTCTTCATTCCCACCAGCTCAAGAACTAATTCACTTTCAAGTAGGCTGACTATTATATTACTTATCAAAATGAAGGACAGGCAAGGATTGCCTACCCCAAGGGGTGGCGTGGCCAGCCAAAACACACCGCTAACAGTTACTCTGTGAAGTCATTTATTTACTCCTGCATTTAGAGAGGCCCTAACTTGGGGGGGGGTGGAGGGGGATTTTTACATTTTTACACAAATCCCAATCAAATCTGAGTTGGTAGCTGCTTGGTATGAAAGAGAGAACACAGATCCAGCCTCTTTCCTTATTTGATAAATATTCTGACAGTCCTATTTCTAATTAAGGATGGCCAATCTGATAGGGGAAATAGTGTTAATCTCCTCCCATGTTGCACTATTATCTTGTAAATAATATTGCAGGCAGGAATCACAGGGGGAATGGGGTGGAAGTAGATACACCAGAACTAACTGTTGCACAACGGGAATCTGGAAGGACAGAGGTGTCCACAGTGAAGAGGTGTCTTTGATATTCAGGGTAAAATGTCTGAGCGCTTCCCGTGTGTCAGGCTCTGTGTTAGGCCCGAGGAAACAGCAGGAAGAACACAGCAGAAAATGTCTGTCCTCATGGAACTTAGACACATTCTAGCTGGGGAAGACAGTCAATAGAGAAATAAAGAAATGATAGGATGTTGGGGGGAAGAGGATGGAAAGAGTAAATTAGGGAAGGGGACGAGAAGAAAGCAAGTGATGAAACATTGGGCGAGTTAGCGGCGGTCTCACATTGAGGCTATCTGAAAAGGACTGGGTAGCAGTGAGAGCCAGTGCTGGGGTTGCTGGGGGACAGTAGCCTGAATTATTCACAATTACTTCTTCCTTCCTGGCCTCGTCATATGTCCTAGATTATTACGTTGGGTTTGGCCATGTGGCTGATTTCACCTATGGAGTATGAGCTTCTGTGGGGTAGACTGTCACATCTAAGCTGATGCTTTAAAAGCACTTGCCAAGCTTGGTTCAATCCCCCCTTAAGTTTTTGCCCTCTCTCGGGAACTGCACATCCCTGGAGACTTACGTGGATCTTGAAGAGAGATGTGTAGAGCTGAACCCAGCCCATTCCAGAAGAGCCACTGCCAGCCTGCAACTCCCAAGAAATACAAGCCTTTGGGATTTGGGGGTGGTTTGCTGGGGCAGAATAAAAGAGGGTGAGTGCGTGGGGCAGAGGGAACAGGAAATGCAGAGAGGCAACAGGCTGCCTCACCTGTAGGATAGGACTGCAAAGGGCCAGTGAAATGAGAGAGGACTAGGCTGATTCAGTCCTTCCCACCCTGTAGAAGCTAAAGACTGGACGGTCCCAGGTAAGACAAATGGCAGCGGGGAAGACTAGGCAACTGGCTTAAGTGTAAACACAGAACTGGCAGATTCCCACCCCATGCCGTGGAAGGCAGGTCAGCATCCAAGCACGCCTGCTTCTCCAAAACCCTCCGCTAAACAGGAAGTGACAATGTGTGCTCTGGAGAAGACTCAGAGAGCACCAGAGTGACGGGGGACAGAGGTGAGATGGAGGGTTATAAAAGGCAGATTGCAGCTCTAAGGAAGAGCTGAACCAATAATCCCCTTCCTCAGTCTCTGCCCAGAAACATTAGCAGCTGGCTTGTCTCTTAGTCTGAGACAGCTGAAGAGTCTTTTAAGGGGTAATAAAACAGCTCCAGATGAAAGATGCTCACACACAGATCCCCTCGCGGAGCAGCGAGGCCGTTAGTTATACCCTCCAGCCCCTGGATGTCAGGCACGTGTGTGGCTCTACCAAAGGAATACCCCAGACAGCATGGCGTGCACAATGGAAGTTTGATTCTCCCAGTTATAGAGGTTGGAAAGTCCAAGATGATGGTGCCGACAAGACCCCATGTCTGCAGCGCGTCCTCCCTGGTTTGCAGATGGTCTTTACCTTCCTTCTCACAGGAGAGCAGATCCATGCCCTGGCTTCTCCTCTAACCCCACTCCAAGCCCCCCTCCCCTGAATCAGGACCAAATCTGAAGGAGCTCTGAAAGGCCAACCCCCAGGCTGGGGTATGAATTTTGAGGGGGGCACAATCAGTTCATAACACTCAGCTGACACAGCTTCTAATCAGACTTCAGCACCTTGCATTCAACATACGAATAAGCAGGGACTGCCTGAAATATACCCGAGCATGAAAGACAGAACCAAAAATAAATGGATAAAGCAGAGAATAGAAAAAATGAAATTGAACCACCAAACATTCTAACATTTGGAGAGTTAACAAAAATACTGAATCCAAGCACAAACAGTATATGATAAATAATAATAATCATAATAGAAAGCATTCTTGGAAATAAATTGTTTAAAAATTCTATGGAAGTGCCAAAAGCAAACATAGAAAATCACGAGGATGTAGAACCAAAAAACAAAAACAAAAACAAAAACAAAAACAAAAACAAAAAAACACTTGGCAGGGAGAACATGAAAGAAGAGAGCAGAAAACTGAAAAATCAATGAAAGGGACCCAACATTCAACAAATGGGAATAAAAAACAACAAAAATTTACCATAATGTTGGACAGGAGTCTCCAAGTTAGAGGATTCATGGAGGACTCAACATCTCTCATTCATATTCTCTCTTCTCTCTCTCTCTCTCTCTCTCTCTCTCTCTCTCTCTCTCTCTCTCTCTCTCTCTCTCTCTCTCTCTCACACACACACACACACACACACACACACACAACCACACATATCATCATGAAGCACCTAAACAAAGTTCCCATTCTAACAGCTTAGTGGGGTATACACTGAGTATCATCAAAGCAGAACGAGAGCTCAACAGCAATGGCAAACATTAGGCTAAGCAGCACTGCCATTACAAGTCTGAGAGCAAACAATTTCCAGCTGAGAATTATACACAAACTATCAAACACATTAGTAGACAGAGAAAATGACATGTTCAGATATGTAACGACTCTAAACATTTACTTCCCTGGTACTGCATTTTAGGGCTTCAAGAACATGCTCTGGCAAAAACAACAATAAAAACCACAACAAAAAACAGGGGAGGGGAGAAGAAGAGAGAAAGAAGAAAAAACAAAGAGCCATAATTGATGTACAGTTTATAGTTCCATGGGTAACAATTTCCTTTTTTTTTTTTTAAGATTGATTTATTTATGCAAGAACCGGGGTCAGGCCAGATGTGGGAGGGTGAGAGGATTCACCAGAGACAGAGTGGGGAGCAGAACAGGCAGACGGACTGAAAACACTGCTAAGGGGAGCAGCGGGCGAGACAGGAGAGGTCTGCTGCGCCCTGTGGGACCCTCGCCGGCCAGCCAGGATCGAACCGGTGCCACGGAGGCTGTGGACAGCTTCACAGTGTGGCGCTCAACCTCCTGCGCCACCAGGGGAGGCCCAGGTAACAGTTTCTTAATGACTAAATTAAAAAGTCAATAAACTGTATTGGAGGAATGGAGGGAAGTATATAGACAAACTAGAAGAGATGTATCCTTGTGAGATATTGACAAATAATATCTAAATTTGATGGATTAAATCATAACAGTATTTTACTACTAACATGAATTTAATCCCCAAGCAAACAGGTAAGCATGTGAAGAGTAACTGCTCTGGATTCAGAAGAGGGATGGGGTGAGGGATTACATATTTCACAATGGATCTTCCTGTAGTATTGCATCTTTGACTCTGTGCATAAATTAATTAAAAAATCATTGATGAAAGAACAAATACAATGACCTGACTTACTCTTTTAAAAGTCACATTGATAATATCATCTACTGGATATTTATAAACTCTAGGTAAACTATCTATTAATAATGTACCTAAAGTGTTATGTAGTAAGAGGCTAACTCACAAAAGTGAATTAAACGTGACAGAGCATTCAACAGAATTCCTTTACTTTTAATGTAAGTTTATTTTAAAAATCTCAGTAGTGCCTTCACTGGGGTTTTCTCTCATGTTTCCTTTTTTCATTACCTCTTTATTGACTGAATTAATGACGAGTGTCAGTATGACTACACTAAGTACTACACTCAACAAAGAAGGTACCAAGCTATGAACCAAAGAAACCAGGATTGTTTGACTTTTACTGACAAAATTTGCTAGATACATTTTTTGAGGTATAAGCATGAATTTAAAGTCATCTGATGACCTGTGGTGTATGGCTTTCTCTTCACTTTTGCATACATAAACAATGCATGCTGATGATTCTAGAAAAGTTAGACGAGTAAAAGAAACCAAAAGACAAAATAAATAGAGTCTCAATTTTTCCACCCAGAAACACATATGTGAATGATCCAGCAATTCTACTCCTTGGTATTTATCTAAAGAATGCAAAAACCCTAATTCAAAGGGATACATGCAGCACTACTTACAATAGTCAAGTTATAGAAACAAACTAAGTGTCCATCAACAGATGAGTAGAGAAACAAGTGGTATATCTCCACAATGGAATATACTCAGCAATAAACAGAGATGAAATCTTGCCACCGGTAACAACATGGATGGAGCAGGAGGGAATGATAATAAGTGAAATAAGTCAGAAGGAGAAAGACAAATATCTGATGGCTTCACTCCTATGTGGAATATAAAGAAACAAAACAAAGGAACAGATAAAATGAAATCAGTCATAGAAACATGACTGCAGAATTGAGGATTCTGGGGCGGGTCAAGTATGGGGAGCAACAGGGAGAAGGGGCCCAATGGGCTCTGGTGGAGGATCATTCGTGCTTTGATGGTGGGTGTGGTAACATACATCCAAAAAGATATGAACCTATTACTCAAATCATATACAATATTATAAACCAATGTTACCTAAATAAAAAAATATATATATTTATATATTTAATAATATATTTAACAGTAATAATTTTATATTTTATATATTTAACCATATATATATATATAGGTTATCTTTTAGGCGTATTCTTTCAGATGTTTCCCATTCAACTATACACTATACATATCTTACATATTACATTATATATTATTCAGGAACCAGAATCATACTTATACGGGCTCTTCCATGACATGTATTTTCTATGCATATCTTAAGTTTTTCAAATAATGATTAGAGATTACATAGCACTAAATCATTACTTGTATTTGTATGCATGGATCTCTCTCAGTATGTGTATCTATGTAGTATGTACTATATACACATATATATGATCTTTTCAAAATTTTATTTATTTCAAATAAATTCCTAGAGCTCCAAGTATTAATTTCTAAATTGATAGGCAGAAATCAATTTGATAATGGTGAATGGCACCAGAACTTTTGTGGGGGTTGTGGTGTGGTATTTACACACATTGAGGTGTGAAGCTATACTCCTAAAACTTATCTGGTACAGTAAACTAATCCTAAATCAATAAAAACTTTATTAAAAAATAATAATAATAAACACTGAATATATTTGAGACTATTGCTCAATTGTGCTACTTAAAGTGTTCACCAATGAACACTCCCACTAAAAAAGTGTGACAGTGTCATTAACAAACTTAAAATCTTTGCCAGTGAGGAAAACATATCTGAATGTTTCCTTATTTCAATTTCATTGAGCACTAATAATGCTGAGCATTTTCCCTACGGTTCTTAGTTATTCATGTCATTGTTATTAAATTTCCCATTTTTGTATTGTCTTTTTATTGATTTGTAAGCGCTCTTTATATATTAAGAACATATATATTTGTAAATGATTATCATTTGTGTGACTCTTTCTAAAGCTTCTTTTTCACACTTAATTCTAGATGGTGAGGAAAATTTAATGCTTGCATGTCAGAACACACAGCTATTTTGAACAGTGTAAAGTGAGTATTATTGACTTGTGCCTTTGATGATTAGCAAGCAAAACCCATGATTGGATATGGCTGCTACATTAACTTAGATCTGTGCTGTGTTTGGACTAAGGGCACAAGAAGGTGACATCAGTCAATCACAATCACTCTTCTGCCATTTGATGTCTGTTTCTTCCTAGTTGAGAAAAGTACTCGGCACAAGAGTCAAAGCATAAACCATAATTCAGGAACCAGAAAAGGAAAAAGGAGAAAAAAAAACAGAAAGGAAAAAAAGGATTAAAAGTTTAAAATAACAACAGGTCTTGCATCATAAGAATTATTTAAAGTTGTACTATTTATCCCTTGGCCCCAGGGTAAAAAAGACAAGAATGTGGAGGAGGAGAGATATACAGGTCACTACCATGTATGCCAAGTTTAGAGTATAAATACGAGGGAAGTAAGTTATAATCTTGTAAGGGGTGCCTTTAAATTTCAATACCATTGGTAATACACAATTTTAAGATGGTCTTTGGAACACACCATTCTGTACCTTTTTATTATTTATTCATTAATCAACTCCAGAAGTTTATGTGGGCTCATTTCATTATGTCTCAGCTACTCGAGTATTTACTTCCTGGATTTCATGCTCCTTGTAACAGCTTCAGACACAGACCAGAACTACTTCTGACACTTAGGAACAATATTTTGATGGTTATATAAACCAGAAGTCATGTAAGTGCCTTATTTAAAAAAATTATTTTTCCCTCATTTGGATTCTGGCCCTATTTCTATTTCAAGAGGCACATGCTGGAAAAGCTTTTCTAAGATTCCTTTTAACAACACACGCATACTTTATAATGACATTTGTTAACCGAAGTTTATGTATCCAGCACTGTTATAGTCTGTAAAAATTTTAAGGAAGAAAATAACCAATCCTGGGAGAAGGGTGGGGGAGATTATGGTAGTTGGGAGCCTGGCCTACGATGGGCTTTGTACAGTTTTCAGTTGGCTGGCAAACTCTATTAAAACTGCATTATCTGTCATCATTTGATTATTACCAGTAGTTCCAAGGTACTATGAGCAATGAGGGAAGACTGGGAGACTCAAGAAGTAGTCTTGAAAATGCATTTGCATTGTGCAGGCACACTCTTTACTCAGACTTATTTATGTGTAAAGACTTTGGACCAGTAATGAGGTGATCGGAGAACAACGTGGTGATGAGCTGTAAAGGGAGGGATTTACAAAGAGGAATCAAGAGATAGGGAGGGAAAGGTTTCCAACCTCCCTTAGCATTTTTTTGTTACTATACTGTCAACCAAGCTCATGGTCATAGACCATAGTAGGCAGTTTTTCACTGAAAGGCTTGGGTAGACATGATGACTTGGCTTCAAATACCAACCGGTGCCCTCATTTGTTCTGTGATGTGGAGAAAGTTGCTTAACTACTTTCGACTTAGGGGGACCATTTGAAAGGTGGGACCAACACCCCAGAGGGTAATTGTGCAAATGAAAGGGCCAGCTACCTTTCTCAATGAGGCTCTTACTTGTGTTCTTTTCTATTACCCTCTGCATTCAGATGGAACCCTTTAGCCGACTCCAAGCGGCATTCAACCCATTGTTCTGGTTTAAGTAACTTCAGCCCTCCATTCTTCAGCCCATCCATTCCTTCTTTAGTTGGACGGCTTCAGCACCAAGGAGGGGGTCTCAGCCCATCGCTGTTGATGGACATGGACTGACCACATCCGGAGAAAGGAAAAACGCCCTAGCTTTGTTTTCAAGCTTCTACCAGAATCATACAAGAAAGCACAAGGTTCTGATAAATGCTCGATATCAAGACAAAATCACACAGTTCTGCGAGGACACTTGCCTATGGCAAGTTGATAAAATGCTGACTTCTGGAGACCAGCCTGTGTACTATACTGACATCTGGAACTTTTAAAATGTCTAAAAGTCCCCAGAAAATAGTTTTTAATAGAAATGGAGGCTGTTCAGAAGTCACTGAAAAAGCTGAGGAGAGAAATGTCTGAACAAGATTTTGACCCATCTGGTACCAACCCATTGAAAGCTAATTGGAGACGGGCAGTGATACTATTGACCTGGCAAGTGGAATAGCGCAAATACCCACAGTGTACAGGGATGAAGATAAACAATGAGGAGCTGTCTTCCTAAGAGCCCTTCATGTCTGAACTAAACCTAATGTGTGTCAATTATCATCAACACCCCAAATACTCACAGCCTGGACGACACAGAAGAGATGACCTGAGGTAGTGCCCTCCTCAGATGCTGTGTCTTTGATAGATTTTGATCCCACCAACTCTAGACTGAGAACCTCAACTCTATGACTATGACGTGTCTTCATATGCTGATGAAGAAAAAATATACCAACAGACATGACACAACACACACACACACACACACTCCCCTCTATGTGAATTGAACAGGAAAAGCATAGTAATAATTCCTAAATCAGTTTCACAGCATTCTTTTTTTATTGTTCATTCCTCAAGTTTTCACCATATAACTATAGATCCATACTATCTCTATTAAGATTCGTTTTCTGGAAGAGAAATCCCTTTCTGAAATGTATCTTCTATATGCACATCTATGTTGAAGTGTTGAACTCTGCTTTTTATAAAGAATAAAATTTGACTGACTGCTAATGAACTGATACAACTGATAACTGTGTCTAATTGTATCAAAAGCACAGAATTGCTGCCTGTTTTTTTTTTTTTAAATTAGGTTGCTGATGGTTAGTGCGCTAATATTAGAAATGTAATTCCAGAGTTCAGTCCTGTTTGAACTGATTAGGAAAATTGCCACTTGTACGAACATTCAATTTCCTTCCTTTAACCACTCAACTGCTATGGGAGACTCCGTATTTTTAAGAAACTGGCTTTTAAAGGCATTAAGACATCTAACTCCAAAGAATTTTCATTTTGTTATTTAATATCCTGCCAGAAGAAGATATCTGGAATTTCCTATGATTGAAAATATTTAAAAATAACTAACTACACGACTTCAGTATAACACAACTTGCTTTTGGAAAACCCAGAGCTCAAAAATACTCGTCAATTTTTTAGTGCTACTAGTTCTACAATTTTACTTCATTCTTTGGTATTCTACCTCACTAGAAAATCCAGAAAACTTTCAGGATTTATTCTGATCCAAGTCTCAAAATTAACCATTACTTATTGGTGAGTTCCACTACCTGTTTGCACAATAAAACTCTCCCAGTTATCCCAGCACCCGCTGCATATCTAGCACTTTTGTCCAATCTTGTCTTATCTTACAGGCTTTTATGATAAATTGTAACACACACTCTGCAGGAGCTGTTTGGTAAAAATAAGTAGTCGTGCTTACATTTTTAAGAGTTTCAACAGAAATACAGATTTTTAATGAAGCTACAATTGAGAAAACAAAGTGAATAAAAGCAAGTAGCTATGCATGCAATAAAATTCACAATGACCACAGCGAGTGGAAATCAATCAAATCTCTCACTAGAACAATCTCTGTCTTCTTACAAAGCACAAAATCACTTGAGCCGAACAGACAACAAATATTAACCCAAGACACACACACATTGCTAATTAAAGGCCAATTTTCCACAACAGGGAGAAAAGAAAAGCTCCTGTTTATAGGTGTCTAAAAGCATTTTTTTCCTGAGAAAAATGGACTCTATTTATGTGACTTGAATAAATTCCTGCATAGCATTTGTGTATGGGGGCAGGGAAGAAAGGCAGGCAAAGTAACACGCTTAGTCCCTAAATAAATGAGCTCTGTGTAAAAGGACAGGACTAATTCACTACTTTTATGGAGACTTACATTAAGCTGGAATAGTAATATTAAACTACTTCCAACTATTGGCAAGAGATGAGTAAGCCAAGGACAGTGTGACTGGCCTTTAAAAAAAAAAAAAAGGGTCTGGACATACACACAAACTTTAATTCTATCACGCAACAAGAAAATGCTGAATAAATTAACTTTTTCAAAGGCCCATTATACCTTAGTTCCTCATTACAGATCTCATTTCAGACTGTCTTTATAACGCTCACCTGACAATATCATGTAAAATGCTTAGCTTCTAAGGTCAGTCTAAATAAGAGAACAATTCTCCTATTTATAGCAAAGGATGAACTTTTCTCATTTAGATGTTTAAGCAGCTAACCCCTGAGTTTAATGTAATTAGGGAAGGGATATTCAATTTACAGTATCCACAAGTAATGATAATTAAATTGATCCAAAAAAGCTGTTGGTAAGCATAAGCTACCTTTGTAATTACATCCCGTTTTCAAAATGACTTTAGCACTGTGAACTTGAAGCATTCCAGCAAATGAAGGCCAATACACATAAAAGGAAAACTACAGTAGCTTAAAAGCTCGGCTGTTTAACATAATGAGCAGCACTACCAGAGGGAAATCTCAAAAACATTCTATAACTCACCACGACAGCCTATGCTTTCTCCTGGCCTCTCCCAAACATCCATTAAAAATATGCAAGAGAGTCTTCATTTTTCACCAAATTCTTCATTAACAGTCTTTTTTTTTTTTTCACTTTGAAAGAAAATGAAAGAACCCGTTCCTCTTATTTCTCTATTATTACAGTGGCCGGTCAGAAGCTAAGGGTTTGTGTTTGTTTGCAAGAACAGAGAGCGCGATGCATTTGAAACCATTTCCCTGTGCTTCCTGAAGATTAGCTAGGTCAGCATTCCAGCAGGACCAAGGTGAAAAATAAACACATAACCATGCTCACAGCAGCTGCAGCGATCAGTCTCTGGAAAATTATTCAGGCATTATGAGAAAGACGATATTAAACGCTGCCACTTGCAGCTTCACGGCTCTCTGAATATTCGCATCAGGAAAGGGATGAGCACTTAAGGGGTATCATCAGAGAGCTGCCCATCTGAGCCTCTTCCATTAAGTTTTTGTCTTAAAGGAGGAAGGCGGGAATCTCTGGGTGACAGGCAAAAGGCTTGTCATCATTCATTAAGATCACGGCTTGGCTCAGTTTGCCTTCCATGAGCCAGGCAAGAAGCCCATGAAAAGTGCTGAGCACACGAGTTCCCCTCCCGAGATGCTGCCGTAATAAATAGGGGGACCCCTCGCTCCCATGCCCTGGAGGACCAAGCCCGTCGGCAGCGCTTCCTAGGAGAAAGCCATAAACGTCATCTTCCCACGGCAGCCACCAATAATTCCTCTGTCAACTTCCCAAAGGACAGTGAAGAAAAATCATTTCAAATGCTGCCAGACTGCGGAAGAGTTCCTAGCTGAACTGAAGTCTGCCTTCAAGTAAAACACAAATATAGTGCATTAAGTTGAGGAAAACATCACTGGTCTTTAAATAAACACCAGGAAGAACAGAATTCTCTGCCATTTCTCTTGATGAATGACATTATTTCAAGGGCGTGCAGAGAAAGATCAGTTCTGTACCATTTCAATTAGATACACAAATTAACATAAAATGAATTCTAGCACAAAAACCATTCAGTATTATCCATCGAAGTTGCCAGAACAGAATATTACATATTTGTGTCTTCTTCATTTTACGGCTTCATATTAACTAAGGAACCAGGAGTCTGGTGAGTATTTACTCTTTGTTTTCACTCAGATGTGAAAAAATAGGAAGTTTTAAAATGGAAGAGCAATAAATCCACCCGCACGGCATCACATAGTAGGACACCTCGTTAGAAAAACGGTCGCGGTAAAAGAGAAATACTTGATAGACACACATCGCAGGCTTATTAATTTTACTTCATTAATGTAAAAATAATTAACAGTGGTCCATACTATTTAGCAAACAATTCACTCAAGATGGATGGTTATAAATTTTTAAACACGAATATCACAAGTCTAGTTCTAGCAAACACATTACCTTGATTCGTGAAGCAATTCTAGAATATTCCTTTCTCATAATTGTTATTTTAACTTTATCTTAAATTCAACATTAAATGATAGTATCTATTATTTAAAGTGCATGAAATCAAGACAGCATTAATGTATATAATGATCATAAAGCGAAGGTACAATCTAACAGGCTGAACAGGAATCGATAATGGTATTTAATGACTTCATGAGGGAAATAAATGACCCTCGCACACTTAATGGATTAATGTCAGTTATGAGCAACACAACATCACATAATGCTGACACAGTCCCACTCACCGCGGTATCACTTTTCCTATGAGTGCCTTAAAGCCTTATCAAAGGAAATTGTGTTTTAATGCTATTTCGGATGTCATTTTTGAGAGGATTTTTACAATCCCATTTCATAAAGCATAAAGCATGCTCTGAATTGTTACAAGGAGCTTTTGTCATTGGCACATGTACTAGGTCACCCTTTGAAAGCTCTCCAACAAAATGAAATCCTAAATATATAAAAAGGATCACAACTTATTGCTCAAACGAGTTTAACGTAACTTGTCTTCTTTGAGTGCATATTCCCCTAATGTGACTCCACTGCTTTCTTTTTCTGCCCGATAAGGAGAGAAGCTGGTGCTATACCCACGCCCTGGGGCACAACCACCACGTGTGTTTCACACACACTTGGAAACTGCCAGGATGGAAGTGGGCGCAGAAGGGCCTCGGCAATAACCTGACGTGTAAGTTCATTGGTGATGTCAACACAGGTCGAAGATTATGCAAGAACGAACCTTTCCTCTAAAAACTATCCTCCTTAAGCAGAAAGAATATCCTAGCTCTTCTCCTTACGATGCAACATTATAGGGAAATGTAAACCACTCCTTCTCACTGCTTTCAAAGATGCTACACTTCCCAGCCTTAGAGTATCCTTTGCAGATAATGTTTTTTGCCAAAAAAAAAAAAAAAAAAAAGCCAAACCAAAATGCTGACCACTGTGAAATCCAGATGTCCTAAATGTGCAATAGTTTTGATTTTTCATTTCTACTGAGTATGTGCAACCAAACTCAATAGGAAGGAGGCTATCTTGATGCTGTAACTCAGGTTATTATTATTTTCTCCAGCATAATTTAAAATTCATTTCTGACTGATTCAGCAGTCACGGAGCAAAACTTCCAGTAACCTCTCTGAAGATTTGGCACAGATAAGAAGTTCAGAATAGGAACAAATGCGCAGTGATGTACAGAAGCTACTACGGTTATTTCTAAAAATAGCAGGGTTTCAGGCATTTAGTGGCTGAGGATTCTCGAGAAACGCAACTGAAGAATTCTTAAGATAGAACCAGGAAACTGTAGCTAAAGATTCCTGACTGACATGAATATGACTTCCTTTATCCCAAAGGATAGAATAACTTCGCAGGCAAATGTAGCATCATAATTACTTATAATTGACTTTGTCTTTTAATTTTTCAGGCAATCTATAAATTATGGATTGTTTTGTCAACGGGAAGACAGTTTTTGACACCATGCCGTATATCTCATTATTGTAATCAAAACCGAGTTCCTTATCAGGATAACTTCACAGACTGCTAGATTTTAAAATCAATTCAGGAAATGTTAGCTTGATATTAACCGCACCGACACTATACATCCTTAACACAGGCTGTCCTCACACCAGTGTAGCTTCAAATCCTACAAAAACTAAAGCACCATATAGGAGAGTTATTAGGGAGAAAAGAACGCATTCCCCTTATTGTCCCGGGTTTGGGGAACCACACCAGGTATCTGGGCTACCTCCTTTCTGCAGCATCCTCTGCCCCCAGACCACCTTTTTCCTTTAGTTCATCTCACCTGCTGGGGGATTCAGTCCACCGACATTGCTCTGAAATTAATGGAAGGTGAGCATGTACTTGTTCTTCTCAGTCACTCAGCAGGTGCGCTTTACCTGGAACATTGGGAATCAGTGAAGCAACTGAAAGGGAAGGATTTATTTCCTCTCTTTGCAATTACTGTTCTGCATCCCAACCCTTTCTTCTTACTTTACACCGGCGTCCATGGCCGCGCCTGCTGACAGGTAATGCCATAGCGCTGAAACCTCGCCCGTGTCCAAAGTGGATTCCGTAGGTGTCCCACATTCCAATCTATGGGGCACAACTTAAAGCCTTTAAAAAGCACTCCCTTGAGATGCCCGATAATCAGCAGAATATAATTCACTTTTAAAGAAAAGGTTGGAAAAAATAACAACACAGTTTTCACTAAGGTGTTTTATAAATTTCAATGGCGTACGCAGATGTAAACACAAATGCTCTGCATATCAACAACGAACGAGACCACATTCTGTTCACTAACAGAAAACCCCTCAGAATTTAAGATGAGACCAGAGGCATGTGCCAAGATGGGAGACATAATCAGAACAATACAGAGGAGGACCAGATCGTGTAAATGCTCATGACCAATGAGTTTATGAGTTGTAATTATTTTTCCATAGAAATGTGTGGGGCGTGTGTATAAAGATACTTTTTTTTAAGATTTATTTATTTTTTTTAAAGATTTATTTGTTTATGCATATAAGAACTGGGGTATAAGCCAGAGGTGCAGGAGGTGAAAGGATTCACCAGAGAGAGTGGGGAACAGAACAGGCAGAATGACTGAAATACAATGGTGAGGGGAGCAGAGGGCGAGACAGGAGAGGTCTGCTGCACCATGTGGGTCAGCTCCCCTGGCCGGGATCGAACTCATGCTGCAATGGCTGGCAATAACTTGATAGCACTGTGTCTTTAATCCCTGTGCCAGCAGGGAGGACACTTACACAGATAAGTTTTGCTACTAGATTTTAGTGTAATGAAACCCAGCAGTTGGATGACATACTGCAAATATGTTAGCGAAATTCATTCATTCATCCGACAAACATCCCACATACCTCAAACTCAACCATGACCAACAAATATCCTCCAACACTTACATAAACTATTTGTCCTGTAATAATCATTGGAAGGTAAATTTTAGCCTGAGAGTTTATATCGAATTAAAAAATGCCCTGACCACAGTATAGCTGAAGAAAAACCTCATTGTAAGTTTTTGCACAACAATATTTAAGCGCCAAGAGCAGACTTACTAGCCTCAAAGCTGAAGTCAGCAAAATTAACAGTTCTTGTGGCTTTGCTAGTGTGTTTTGAAGTGGTAGACACAGGTGAACTACTATATACATCTGCATGTGTTAACTTACATTTCATTTTCTCAAAACTGCTCTGTATCTCCTAAGTGGGTTTATATTGGGAAGTGACGAGGGAAGAGGAGAAAACACGAGTGGGCCTGCAGTGGAAACTGCAGTAGGTGGGGAAGGTTCAGGAATGTGTGTCTGCAGCTCAGGCTCCATTCTGAGAGTGGGTGCATGGAAGCCAAGAGCCTGCAGGTTTCCAGGGAACTAGATGTCTGAGATTCCACTAGAGCTGCCCAGGGGGCCTTTTGTCCCATGCTAGATGGGCCTGGGGACCATCTCAGAAGCCCTGCCTTCACAAAACCATTTCAAAGGAAGGCTTAGCATTTTTTGTTTAAGATAAAGAAACGAGATATTTAGCCTCATGCAACTGTCAGCACCATCCACCCTACTAACCTTTCCACAAAATCAAAAATCACAAGCATTTAGAGGAAACCAGTTTTCCCATCATTTGATGCTTTACACACCAGTTACAAAATGACCTACTCTTGGGGCGCTCTTGACGAGAGCAGGAGGGCTGCTGTCATGTGGCAGTCCCATCCCCGGTACCAAAACAGAAAGGGAGAGCATTTGAAAGACAATGAAAGACAATGCACAGCCTCAGAGGGCTAAAAATGAAGAAACTGACATGGAGTGACATAAGTAACACCTACCAACATCTCGATTTCAGGTTACTTAACATGATGAGAGAATGTTGTAGTTTTTTGGATGAACTTCACCCCCCAAATTCATTTTTTCGATGAATATTTGAATATTAGTAACTGCTCACAGGGCAAAATATTTTAGAGGACAATATAATAATGATAAAGAAATAGCTCCCCCATACCCCAAATATGAACAATTCAGGGTTCTGCATTGTCAGGCTGGTGGTCAGAGGTTTCTACTGTAGCAGAGTGTACCCGTGGTGGCTGCTCACTGCTCACCACCAGTTACTTCCCTGCCTGCCTGCAAGAATGAAAGTGGAGAATGGTTTTGCAATATCTAGACAGGCGAGAGACACACAAAAGGGGAGAACCAGCAGGAAAGCCAGGCACCCCCAGAAATGTATGTTCTGACATGAGGGCTTGCAAGGGCTCACTCCATCTTACGTGCTCCTCTCTTAGGTGATACAAATAGGGAGGGAAATAAATACGGTTGTAGAAGGGAAATGATATTTGAAGTGCAGGTCATCGTTATCATGTTCACTGGATGTGGCAGTGGGAAGAAATATTTGGATTCTTTGCCCAACTAGCATCGGGAAAGGCTGTTTAAAATGTAGACCGACAAGGACACAGGAGTCGAGGCAAAGGACAATGAAGGCACCACAATAATGCTCTCTGGCTTTCTATGTCAACCGACTTGCTAAAATAATAGTGCATTTAAATGCCTGGTGGCTATAGAATAGTTGTGCAGTCCTGTCGTGCTGTAACAGAAACAGAGATCAAAGAGTGCCTAGTTTAACATCCTCGTGTCACAGGTAAAGACAGAACAGGATAAGCTAGCAGGTGGCAAAGTTAGTCTGAGCCTCCAGGAGAGCACTGGAGGTCCTCTATTACCTGGCTCCAAATTTGCTTCCCACTTAGTTCAAACCAAATGGAACTATTTTGAGGTCCCCGGACCTTCTGCTGGTAGCTTATCTCACTCAGGGATTCTCTCCTTTTTCTAGCTGGCTCCATCATGCACATTTTTTTTTTTTTAAGATTTATTTATTTTATTTATACAAGCACTGGGTACAGTCAGAAGCGCGGGAGGGTGAGAGAATTCACCAGAGCCAGAGCGGGGAGCAGAGCAGGCAGAAAGACCGAAGTACACTGAGGGGAGCAGCGGGCAGCAGGAGAGGTCTGCGCGCCATGTGGGACCCTCCTCTGGTGGCCGGGGAGCAGCCGAGGATCGAACTGGCGCTGCAGAGGCTGCGGGCAGCTTCGCAACCCAGCGCTCAACCGCTGCGCCACTGGGGAGGCCCATCATCATGCACATTTTTCAAACACGCCCTGGCTAAAGGCTTTCCTGATCTTCCTTGCTAAGCCTCGCTCTCCCAAACAGAATTTGGTCTTTTCCTCTCTCACATAATTTACCACTTTCTACTTCGTATCACTCGCAAGCCTTGAGCTACCCTATTACACTGTAACCTCCATTAAGGCACCATCTATTCAATTTCTGCCATCAGTCAGAACAATCTTTTAAAAAGATGTCATGGCGTGGACGGTCCATTTTTATCTTTGAGGCCCAATGTCCCCGTGTAAGAGAGGATTTCGGGGTCACTCTATCCAGAGCTGGGAACTCTAGCTACTCTCTGTTCCGGGACTAGCTCAGTTCCTTCTTGCCCTCCCCCCTCCACTACCATGGCTTATTACTTCTTCTATAATTACTTCTTTACCAATTGCAGAACAAGAATGCAAGTTCCATTATGGCAGGGGCTTACCCTAGCTTAGCCAATGATTCAATTACCAATTACTAGCACAGAGAAGGCACTCAGAGTCTGTGCTGAATAAATGAATTAATGCATTTATCTCATTATCTCTCACCACTCAGCAGTGAATTTCCTATGTGTTAGTGCTGAACATAAATATTTGTGTAAGAAGAAAGAAAGAAAAAGAAAGAAATGAGTAAGTCAATCACTCTAGTTTTCTACTTTCCATTACAAGGACATTTTTGTTATGCAGAGTTCCCGGTCTACAAGATTTTTAATAACTGAAATTTGTGAAGATTTTTATTTAAAAGGACAGAATTTTTTTTTAACTTCAAAATCAAAAAAGGAAGAAAGAAGAAGGCAATGTTTTGTGTTGGGAGCACAGACTGGTACCTTTACTGCAAAAGAATTTTGGATAATTTGTAAGTAGTAAGCAAAGGTTTTGTGAAATTGTGTTAGTCTGTTACATGTGACGAGAAAACCATCAATCATTCCAACAGTGTGGTGTTCTTACTCACACTTAACTCGATAAAGGTTGGTTTTTCTTTCTATTAAAGTCTAAATATTTTATACAAGTCCATGACGTGACTCGGCAAGTTTCTTCCCACCCTGCAAATGCACACAACCCCGAATGTTTAATTTACTACAAAAATAACCAAAGGTTATTTCACAGTGGAAAAAGAACACCATATTGTCTTGGAAACATCTATTCTATACCACTTTAGGTCACAGTAAAATTTATCTGGTAAAAATAATTACGAAAGCCTAACAGAGATGATAGAAACACACAGAAATGAGAGGGTAGATCACATTATTTTGAAAGGCTATGTCTTCCCATTGCTTCCTAGCGCACATTGTAAAATATAACATCTTTTATAAAATTTGCTCTTTCAAAAATAAAATTGTGGCTCACAAAATCAGTATGTTTACTTACCAATTTTAGATTCTCCCTTTACCTTAAAATTGAGTAATTTCCACAGCACAAAACAAAGTTGTCAAGAATTCCAAGCATATTATATCCATGAAAGCACGTGCTCTCAAGAGTAGACAATCACGTTACCAAGAGTAAAACATTCTCTTACAATGAAGAGAACACAAAATTGTCTTTTAACCACTGCAGAGCATTTATGTTGCGAGTCATTGAAAAGTGAAAATGAAGTGAATAATTTCTTTTTTCTAAACATTGCAAAGTATCACCAGGGCTGAATTTCTTCAGTCCCTCACCCCTTGCTGCCACTTCTGTCCCTCACCCCACCCCCAAATCCACACACCCCAACCCTGCTTCAGTCAGTTCCTAGGATTCTCCTAGAATTTTAAATTATTCATACTTCCAGGTTTCAGAGAGATGTGTAATCACACCACACACTCCTCGCCTTTCTTTATATAGTCTCCATTTTAGATGCCTCAAAATGTGTCCTCTCCCTTTGCAACACCATCTCAGTGATCTCTGGCATTGGCCTCGTGCAGTTAATCTTTCTCATCTCTGATTTCCTTCCCTGGCATTTCTCACTTCCACTTGAATTTTCTGTTTTCTTCCTTTAGTTGCTCTCCCGGTTTTATTACTCATGTGACTTCCTACATGAACTGTCACAATAACACACAACAGGCATCCCCAGGCCCCGCCATGCTCTTGGCCTAATATCTGACATCTCCATTGCATACTGAATATGTGTTCTTTTTAAGATGTATTTTATTTATTTATGCATACAAAAACAGAGGTGTAGGCCAGAGGTGCAGGGGGGTGGTGAGAGGATCCACCAGAGACACTGTGGGGAGCAGAACAGGCAGACTGAAATACATGGCTTAGGGGAGCAGCGGGTGAGACAGGAGAGGTCTGCTGAGCCATGTGGGTAGCTCCCTGGCCGGGTATCGAACTTGGGCTACAGTGGCTGCCAATAGCTTCATAGTGCTGAGACTTAACCCCTCGTACCACCCGGGAGGTCTTGTATACCAAGTATATTTATTTAGCTATATAAGCTCATGAAATTGAAGCCCCTTATTCCTCGCTATAATTCCTCATTCCATCCTCTTCAGGAATGCTGTCTATAAAAACAACCCCCCTTTCATCATGGAAACTGAATCCATCAGTCCATCAGGCGACTGTGCTTTGTCAATATTTTTAGGGCCCTGTTTGATTTGGACAGTCACTGCTCCAATGATACCACCTACCTAACTCTGGTCGCCCAAATCCAACTTTTTTGGCAATGGCACCTCTGAAGTCATAAACACCGTTTATTTGCACCTGTCAACAGATTCTCTCCCATGATGACCCATATGTACTTGAGATCTGTTTGTCATCACCTGGAAGCAATTAATCATTATTTCTCTGTCCTTGCCGTGGCCATCATGCTCAAGACACACTCACATCCTCTTCCTCTTACCAATGTATATCTTCATTTCCTTCGGGGCCTAACATCAACTCAAGCTACCACAGGTCATTTTACTTCAATCAACTTTCATCCAGAAGTCCTGTTATATTTTGCCATTTAAAGGCTGTTTGTACTCCATTACATCAGTGCGTTTAAAAAATATTTATGGAAAACCCACTACATGTACCTACTAGGTTCTGAGAATAAATGTTTGACTAAATCCCTTGAATGTCATTTAAAAAAATATCTCAAGCCTTTACTATAAAAGTGAGCCGCCAGCGTTAACTCCTTGAGGGTAGAGAAACATTTTGTAAAACAGACACATCAGCCCCCATGCTTACGTGCTTAGCATACACAAGCTGCACTGTCTGGCCTAACTTGGTTCCGGTGGCATCCTTAATGAGTACACCCAGAGTCCAAATTAAAAAGGCCAGAATCTCCACAGTGCACAGTCTTTTGTATTATGAAACTCACGGGGCTCTCCTGGAATAAAAACACAATGGAAGCTCTTCTCTCCCCATATTTTTTCAGTGACTTTTGTGATCCTGGAGACTACATAAAATTGTCAGTACTGAGATTTTTCTTGATTTACATTGATCAGCCTATTTCTTCTCAAGTATCTGTTCCTGGTATGAGAATTGCATGAATTATTTTATTTTAGGTCACTGCTGGGAACCATGAATAGCTGTGACCCAAAAGTGTCACGGTCCCCCCACCTAGAATGGGGGTGTCTCTGAGATACAGCTCTCCAGCCAGTTCACAGCTGTCCTTGCTTCCCTGCAATTGGAGGTTTATGTATCAAAGCAGCTAATGTTTCCCATATGGATATCTTACAAAAGTAAATTGTCATTAAGTCAATGTTGCCTCAAAAAATAAATAAATAAATAGATAGATAAATAAATAAATAAATACTTCTTAGAGTAGAATGCAACCAAGTAAAACACTGCTCTTTCTTGAGTAAAAGTTTATAAATATGGTCTTTAAAAATCTCAAGGGCTTTTTATCAGCCTCAAGATAAAGTCCAAATACCTCCTTGCCACCTGACCAGCCTCGTCTCCCTCCCTTCTCCTGCAGACCTGCCTTCTAGCAACCATAACCTCCACACGGCGCACCCAGGCGGTCTCCAGACTCCAGTGCAGCACAGGCTATTGCTTCGGTGCACCCCACACCTTGTAGCCACCCTACCTCATCTCACATATCTTCATAGTTTAGGTCTCAGTTTCAATATGATTTCCTTGAGCGAGGTTAAGGGGTCCTTGAAGATAGCTGCACCCCTTCTGTACTGGGCTGAACCCCACATCTAGAACCATCAGAACTGGGTCACTCTCCAAAATTTCCCATTTACATCACTAGACATAAGGTCTTGAGCATGGGATTTGGCCCCTCAGTCACACCTTCCGGGGGTCCACACAGCACCCACTATTCAATAAACACATGATATGCTAAAATGCTGTCCAAACTCACCTCCAAAACACCAAAAAAAGGTCACATCAAATCCCATCTCACTTTTGGGGCCTATGTTTTATCAGTTCCCTCTACAGTCAATTATCAAATATGGAAAACTTTAATGAGCTACGAGTGAAACACATATATTTGTAGCTAACTTGATGAAACTTATTGGCAGCTTGGTCAGGACTGAAATTTGGGGGTGACTGCATTCACCACGGGACAGGTGTGCTGGGCGACACGTGACACTTTCATTTGTTGGGTGACTTCTGAAGAGAAACAAGCTGAGAGGTTATCTGAAGTGTTAATTTCACTGAAGGTGCCACCAGGCCAAGGGGTCTTCCACCACTCTCACTTAAAAATTAACCAATTAGGGGCCTCCCCGGTGGCACGAGGGGTTAAGCACCGCACTAGGAAGCTGTCCGCAGCCTCTGCAGCATGAGTTCGATCCCTGGCTGGCCAGGGAGTAACCCACATGGCGCAGCAGACCTCTCCTGTCTCGCCCACTATTCCCCTCAGCAGTGTATTTCAGTGGATCTGCCTGTTCTGCTCCCCACTCTGTCACCAGTGAATCCTCTCACCCCCCCACACCTCTGGCCTGTACCCCAGTTCTTGTCTGCATAAATAAATCTTTTTAAATATTAAACAATTAATAATGTTCAGGATACAAATGAACCATGAAGTGATACCTCTCAAAAGTCCAATTTCCCTGTAATTAAGGAAAAAGTTTATATACACTTATGCTGTCCCCAAAATGGAAATATGAACAGTATCGCAAAAGTCATTTACATTTATTTATACCACGTTTTTCTGTGTTCACAGTAAAACCTTTACTTATAGTACATGTAAAATAAAATAGACTCTTGAGAGTATTTGAATTATAACTATGGAAGGCTATGAAAAAATAGAATATTTAAAATAAAGATATCCTTCTAAATTAAAATGAAATAAAACTTCAAATTTATTGCTGAAAACCTATGTGACAGTTAGATGACTTAATTATTATATATCAAATGATAATAATTTTATTATCAATTGTACTGAACAAAAAGTTAATTTTGTCTTGTGAATTTTTAAATAAACCTCAAAGATTGTACAAACTCGAGGAGCTTTTACGATCATTGATTGCAAACCACACAATTATCTACCACTCTAATAATTAGGACCAATTTGCAAAAAATTTAATACACTTTTAAAACTGCTGCCAAATCCAGAAATAATACAATAGATTTTATCATTATTGTTTCCTAACTAGAATTTCCTAAATCTTCCTGATTTGCAAAGTTTTAAGAAACATTCTTACATGTAGGTAAACAATCACTTAAAAAGACTCCTATTCAAAGGTCAATTTTATATCAACTTTTTTGAGGCAAATTATTATTTTTTTTCTTTTATTTTAATGTTGGGGTTACATTTTGCTCCTCCATATGTGCACATGTTCCACAAACCCTCCACAAAGCACCTGTGCCGATTCCACCTTTACCTTCCTGTCCCACTTTTTTCTCCCTCTCCCTCCCAAACCATTTGCTCTGGCAACCATTAACTTATTCCAAGTACAAGAATATCAACAACTTTTTAAAACTTTCATTCTCTCCATGAATGTAAAAGAACCATGCACAAAAAAATTAAGTGTCCATTATAGATATAAATATAGACAGAAACATAAACTACTATGTCAATTATGAAAGGAAAACAAGTAAACAAACCCTTTAAATACCTGTGGAAATACATGATGTATTTGTTGATTATATGAAGTCTCTCACACCACCAATAGGAAAAGTAAGAAGTAATGATTAAGAGCATTAACCTTTCTACCACACTTCCTGCACTCAAATTCCAGTTTTGCTGGAATATACTATTTCAATGCAATAAACCAACTGTGTGATCCAATTACTTAACACCTTCATACCTCAGTTTCCTGCAAAATGGGTGACAAAAATAGCACCTAAAACGGGTTGCTGTCAGGATGAAATACATAACCCTATGTGAGTACATACGAGAGTACCTGGCACGTGTTTCTGTTACCATCACTTATGTTTGACTATATTGTCAGGCACTTGCTGAATGCTAATAATAAAATGCCAGCAAGACAAGCAAGGCTCCCATTCACACGAAGTTCTTTGTAGAACTTCAGACTCACAGGGATACACTGCCCATCTTTTCACTATTTCTGTGCCTTCCAGGGACACCTCTTTGCGGTATATGGGATGTTACTGAGTAGGGTGTGTGGCCCAAGGCTCCTTTTGTTATTGGTAGCTCCATCTAAAATTTCTAGAAACAATCATCCGATCACCTCTGGGAGAAATGGAGTTTATATGATCCACTATCAAAGAAACTAAGTTGTTTGATCACTTAGGTTTAGAAAAATTATGTATATGGCCACAAAGCAGCATCAAGTATCCATAGCAGCAGCTTTGCAACTGTCTTTCAATATGATCTGAAGTAAAAAAAGGCCTCTGGAAAGTTTATTGTTACACACACACATACACACACACACCCATACACACACTTCGCTATATGATTAATTCCTGCTAGCTACTCTCTCTACTGTGAAGAGATATTTCCAACACTGCAAAATGAAATGACATTATTTCACTTCAAAATATCAGACTAGACACAAGCAAGGTAACACTTCTGTACTGAGGACAACAGAAAAATAACAGTGAGTCTTGGTTCAGCTTGAATATGCACTTGTGATATAAGCATTTGCAAAGAAAAAATTACCTTATGAACAGAGTTACCTTTATTTCCCTATCTGTTCTTAAGAATTGGGATAATAATCTTAGTTTCAGAGAAAACTTGGAGTCTATGACATGTGGAAAAGTAAAACAAATCTAAAAGTAATGACTTTAGAGATGAATCTAAATCCTAATGCAATTCACACAGTGACGATCTGCCCTAGTATCTACTTCCTTGGATCCTTTTTAATTTCATTATAATGACCTCTTTTAAGTGCACTGTAATACGTTACAAAGAAGGCACCTATGGGAGAACACCATAAAAATAGATCATATTCCTGTGTAGTATCTACTGTGGTTTCTGAAAGGAACTGACATGAATGTACACTTCTCAAATAACATGAAGCTCTCAGAGGCAACCCCACCCTCCCCTGGATAAGATTTACTGAGCGGTCACAGGTGAGCAATGGAAATCATACTAAAAACACAAAAAGTTAAGAAAGATCCTTTAATTTTTCTCTCTCAAATTCAGGGAAGATTCTATTCTGTGATACCAAAAATGAGTCAAATTAATATATGCAACAATAATAAGAGCAGGTTTAAATTTAAGGATAGTAGTTTTTTAAATCACAGTACTGATATCTTCACTTTATGTCCTCTTCATATTATTAGAAGAAAAATAAAATTAATATATAATTATGTTCTTAAGAACATATTAAGCAATCTAGCATTTGGATTTTTAGCATGTTAATAATTGAACATACACTATAATTATTTTGGGAAAAAAAGGAGCCATAAACTCAAAAGCATTATTGCACACAAAATGTTTAAGTGAAGCAATTATTATACTCCAAAACCTATTTTTCAATAAGTGCTGCTAATTAAGTATGTCCAAGTGAAACCAATCTAATTTATACTCTTTTTTGATCAGTTATAGATATATAGGCATATTCTTTAAGTTCAAGTGTAAAAGTTAATGAAATTCAGTGTATGACTGATGGCTTCTGGTTTTAGTAGATATAAGTATAAAATATAAGTTTAATTGACATTGCATTTTATGTTTTCCATTAAGATGTTATACCTGCAGTTACTAAAATTTTGTACATTGTGCAAGAGAAACTTGATTCTTTTGTATATTTTATTTCCTTTTCATCAAACTAACCAGAGAATGAACAATAACAGCAAATACTAACTCTTAATTTTTTTTTAGAAATTTAAAAAAAAAATCACTGAATTATTGCTCGAGGTAAATCAAAATTATATTTTAAAATAGAATAAACTATCACTTAAAAGTACTTAACATAAATATGAAGTTGATGATTTACCTATTATAATGAATTTTTAGCACCAAAAATTCACTTAAAGGCTACAAAAACAAACCTGAAATATATATATTGTGTAAGAATTTCAGAAAAAGGCAAAGATAAATTTAAGACATTTTTATTGTTAGGTGTATATCAGGATTTTTTTAATGTACTTGGTTACTGGTTACATTTGAAATGATTTTAAAACCTGCCTCTTAATTATTTTTCAGGGTTTGTATTATATTTAATTATTCTTTGTTACAAAAAAGTCTTTATTTCAAGACTTTTGGAAATAGATAATTTTTAAAGGTAATTATAGTAAAACAAACAAAAACTGGTGACATGCTTCTGAGGAGGTGTGATCCCCTGTCTCTGACTCACATACAGTGTAATTACCTAAATTACAAAAGACTAATATTTAATAGAATGAAACGGAAATTCTCTAATTACTGTGTCTTGCAAAGTGAATAAAATGACTAAGTATACATCTCACACTCACTCTCTGAACATAAAATTCTCACCTCTGAAATAATTATCTAAAAGATGTCAGCTAAATTTGACATGTAGTCACTGAGCAAGAATTCATATAAACACAGGGTTAAAACAAGAAGGCTAAGAAGAAGTCAATATATTTACATGCTTCAATTTTTTTAAAATATAAAAGAAAAATAAGTAAGATAGCTAATTACTCATTACAAAGTTCGCTGATGTTTTCAGAGATAAATTTCCAATTTTTATCTTTTCATGTTTTAATCTCATTCCAATACTACTGGAATGCAAATTGTGACTTGTCATCTTTACAAGCACAGCCTTTAAAATTAAAAAATAAATAATTTTTAAAGCAAACTATGTAACTGTATTTGTTACCGAAGCCTTGCAAATAAACTTGAGAACCATGTGTCAGAAATGCATCTTTCACATTTTGGCAGGAGGGAAATTGTGATTCTGAAACATTTCCTTAGGAAAGTGGCCTCTGCAGTATTTCCAGGAAGTTTTAGCAAACAATTAACTGTGCCAACAACTTCCTATACTTCTGTTGTGAAAAGCTTTATTTTGAGAGATTCGGTGAAACTTAAAGATGTTTTGTCAAATTACTGCAAAAATGCTAGATTCCCCATAAGATTTTATTTGTTAAATGAAGTTGTTATTGGCTTTTGTTTTATTTTTAGTACCCATATCCCAAAGAAGCTTTGCATGACTAAAATAAGTGGCTCTCCTACACAGTTTGAAAAGGATAAAAATGCAATTGCTTGAAAACCGTTTTAAAGATCCAGCAGTATTAGAGAACACAGATTCTCAAAACAGAATAATTACTGAAACGATTTTGAAAATATACCAGCTCTCAATATATACAAAGAAGAGTGACATGGAAATTCCATCAAAAAAAAAATCACTATTCCTGGTGGTACCTTCTCTCTTTATATTTATGTCCTAAATGTTCAGGCAAAATTTCGGAGGAATCGACTTTTTATAACTGCATCCTATTACTTATCCTAAAGAATTAATATCAGTAGCATCATAAAATAGTTTCATATGTATCAGCAATCCTAAACCAATATATTGGTATTTCCATTTGGAGAAAACAATATTTCATTTAGAGGTCAAAAATATTCAATTCTAATTTTGGAGTTATGCAGAATTTGCAATAGAATGAAAAATGACAAAAAAGCAATTTATCAGTAGACACAAAAAATAAACCTATTTCTTTCAGGCATGGACTCCTGTGTTTGTTTATAAAGAAAGAGAGCACTGTGAAAATAATATTTTCAGCACTAGAAATGACGATTATTACCTCAATTTCTAAAGAAATGCCTCCCTCAATGCTTTCTTCAAACATTCAAATCCCAGCTTAATAAAAACAAATGGCATTCCTCATTTCTTCAAAATTGCACATTTGATATCATAAGCTTTGCTTTTTTTAACAAGACACTAACACTTTCAAATTTAGTAATTAAGTATTCATAAGCCCGAGTTTATTTAGGCCGCAGCGTTCTGGGGATGATGGGCTGATGATGATAAATATATCTGTAATTTTTAAAGTAATGACTTCAAATACATAAAAATAAGATAAATAAGAATGTCAGTTAAAACAATATAAAAGCATAGATTGAGGAATCCCTAACAGTGGTCTTTGGTATTTTGTCATGGACTAAGTAAATCTATAAATGTGTACAGTATCATTGAAAAATGTTACCATCTCCATCCCTTGGAAATTCTATCCACTTCTGAATTAGAAGCAGTAAAATCCAAAATTACAGTGATTTTTAGTTTTCAAGTTACAAAAGCACATTTTCATGTCTAAAAAGAAACTAAACCCAGCACTGACAATATTAGGTTTTTGAAAAAGAAAGATAAATATTGGGTCCCAAATTATTTTACTTACTGAACCTTTTACTTTATAGCTTCAATTTCCAATAAAATCTGAAAACATTTCATAAGACAAATATTCCTTCGAGTAAAATATGCAAGTAAATAAAATGTGCCATAAAAGAATCTAGCCAATAAAATTCAGTCAATTATCAACCACAAAGGTTTTCAATTCCTAAAATAAGCCCAACATGAATAAAACAAAAAGTATTTTAAATCATGACTGTCTAGAAATTCTACATGATAAAATAACACTTTGCCTAGAATCGTAACTGATTTAACACTACAAGCAAAAAAAAAAGGGAAGAATTTAAATTAAAAATTCTATGAAGAAGTGAAGAGAAATTTTACTGGGGTTCACGAATTTCCTTTCTGGTTGAAAAGTTGACATCTAGATAAACTTTACAGGGTTGACAGTCTAGAACAATAAGGGTACAAAGACTTTCAAAAATGCTACAATATGTTTTATTAACACCAATTTTTTTACTGCCCTCTAGTGGCAAAGAGTTAAGTCTCTGTGTGAGGATGAAAGTGTAATTAGGGAGACACCTGACAGGAACTAGAAAAAGATCTTTAAAAATAGAACAGTAAAATTCTACAGCATATGCCATATTTTGCTTCAGGAGATTAATTATTAAACAAAAGAAAGCTCTATATATGAGAGTCAGATTTTATTTTCTACAAAAATGATAAGAACTACATGAGCAGTGAGAATAATAGCTCACCATGGTACATCAACCATTAGTGTTTATGTGGCACTAAGACAGGTAGTCAAACATGAAAAATTCAGGATTTTTTTCTATATGACATTAGACAATATTGGACTAATTCTTTAATTTTACTAGCTATTTTTTTTTGTAAGAGGAAAGCTTACAAAAGCTATTTTTAATGTTCTCTAAAATTATAAATTCCAAACAAACAGAAATGCAAAGGCATTTTAATTCCACAGAACCAAGTACCTAGATCTGTTTATGAAAGACACTCCATTCACTACAAAAGGAATTTTTGGAAACAGTTATTACCATGTATAAAAATTACATTTGGTACCACATAAATATAGATACAGTTTCCAACTAAAATAACTTTTGTTCTGTGTTTTTCTATTTTTTCCCCTTTTTTATCAAATTAGTCATAGATCCTCTCCAGGTATTTTCCAGAACCTAAATAAATTATGTTTTGCTTTGTTTGTCAACTTCCACTTTCCATAAGCAGAAATAATGATTATGGAGGATATGAAACATTGTATATATAATTTATGATTATTAAAAATACATACTAAACTTTAAAAGTTAAAGTAGTAGATACAGTGTTAGTAGTAGATACAGTGTGATCTGTTGTATCTAAAATGCAAAATTTGAATAGCTTTGTTGTATAAAAAAAAGTGTGTCACTTTAGAAATTCATGTTGTTCATGCACATATTTCGTATCAGAGGAAAATCACAAAATGACAAAAAGAAAAATGACAAAAGAGAAAAAAGAACACTGTAAACCTCGACAGAAAAGCTACTTACTGTGAAAGAATCCACCACGTGGGGAGGAGAGGTCTATGCAGATAACCGAGGAGTCTGTGAGCCCAGGAATAACTAGGGCTTGGTTATTTTAGTTGCAAACTCCTCTTTCTAGGGACCTTAATAAATGCTCAAGGCTGATGATGTCAAAAGATGAATTAAGAAGTGTATTCAGGGCCTCCCAGGTGGCGCAACGGGTTGAGCGTAGTGCTGTGAAGCTGTCCGCAGCCTTTCCAGAGCAGGTTCGATTCCCGGCCTCCCAGGGAGATACCCACATGGCGCGGCAGACCTCTCCTGTCTCGCCCGCTGCTCCCCTCAGCAGTGTACTTCAGTGGATCCGCCTGTTCTGCTGCCTACTCTGTCTCTGGTGAATCCTCTCACCCCCCTCCCCACACCTCTGGCCTGCACCCCAGCTCTTGTATGCATAAATAAATAAGTCTTTAAAAACATATTGCACATTTAAATAAAAAAGAACATTGACTATGGCACAATTCTCAAAATTCAATTTTGAAGGCAAAAAATATCTCAGAATTTGAGATAGCAGCATCCTCTGAACAGCTGGATAGTCATTCCAACTGAGTTCCAACACAATTTCAGAATGAAAGCCAGTTTGTTATCCAAAAAAACAGATTAATTTCTGACTATTTTTTAAAAAGTTCGCAGGATGAAGAAATTTGGAAGACGATACAGCTCCATAGTAATAGACTGATTTACTATTAGTTAATCATAAAAAAAAAATAGAAATCAGCTGTCAGTCAAATACAGAGAGTAGAGAAAGCCTGATGGAGATAAAATTGAGAGAACAAAGACACATCACCACAAATTTCCCTCCTTCTTCATATAAATTTGGTACAATTTAATGTCCACCCTAAGTTCACTGCACATATCAACTAAAAAAAAAAGAATTTATGAGGAAAAGTGAGCGCTCACATAAATGGCTTGGGATATTTCTAATCAGAAAAAAAAAAACATAAAAAATATAGTAAGTTTTGCCTATAGAGGTTCCCCTAAAGATATCACTGGTTGAACACATGAAGTCCTATGTGTGGTATTTGAAGAAATGTGACTTCAGCAACTGTGTCTAACAAGCGGACATAATAACCTTTCTGGAGATTCCAGCAGGGAGAGGACAGTGTCAGGAGTGACCTGCTGTGACCTGGCATTCTCCAGCTTCTCCCATCAATAACAGAGTCTTGTAACATTTAAAACATCTGATCTTCTAGACCATATCGCCCAGCCCAGCGAAGGTTGCTCTCCTTCACTGTCAGACCTGAAAGTTCAGTCTGGCAGCTGATGTAGAGATACTTACAGGGTGTGAGTAGTTAAATCAGAGCTTTAAATCAGCATCACGGAAGCATAAGAAGTAGGTACAGATACATGCCTGTGTACACCTCTATTTACACATATGTGTGTACTTTCTAGGTCTTGAAAGAACACCACAGACTGCTGAAATTTATACTCGTTATCCCATGCTTTACCTTAAAGTCATTTTCTAAATCTTCAAAATAAGAAACATTAAAATTATATACATCCTCCAGTCTAAAAGAAATTATCAAGCCAGCCTTTAAAGCTTTATTTCTTCCCCAACGTTTCCTCCTTGCCAAGTCCAGTGACTGAAGTCACTTGCACGAATCCCTGCTAAAGTATGTGCATGTTTTTTACTGAGACTGAGCAAAGAAATAAGCTTATTCTAGAAATCTGAAAAAAGGTGAGAGTAAAGGTTTGGTAAAGACTAAAATGGTTTTAGACAAAAGCATTTGTTTTCAACAAGCACTAAAACTCTTGAGTTTTTAGCTGTGAGATGAGACGTCACTTATGCACAGGTGACTTTGGGAGGAATGGAGGATACCACCGGGGACGTATTTTGAGTGGTAAAAGCCCTTTCCAGATCGCCAAGAGGCTGCACTGAGGGCTTTCCCACAAAATCTATTGCAACTATTTACAGAAACGAGCACCAGCCCATGGATTCCACAGAACCTGGAACAGATTCAAATGCACAAGAGACAGCAACACCGAGAGCAAATTTTGAATAGGCCGGAACCCACACGCTTGAATTCTCTTTTGGAATCCAATTATCATCGCCACTTGAGAGATGCTGAATTATTATTTATCCGATAACAATGGAGAGGGACACATCTGAGCCAGGCTCAGCAGACACAGATATCGAAACCATCTGTGATGAGGGGAAGGTAAAATGTCTGATGAATTAGTCGGTGCAGATGAAATCCCCCAGTGTGGACTCGCTACTCCTTGTCACTCACAGAAGTGAAATTTATGAAAAGAGTAAAGGCGGACGCATATGTACGTAGATGAGAGGGGAGCGTCGAAGGTTAGAAGCTGCTGAAGGGAAGGAGGAGCACTTGCTACATTTCCTCTGGTTCTATGACATGTCAGTCCAATGCTAAACATACGAAGACATGCCCCAGCATAAATGCTGTGTTCTCTAAAGCTTCTGTTAAGTCATTTCATGGAATATTTAAACTTGCTTCAAACAAGAGCCAAATAAAAGGGCCCGTTTTAACTCGCACACATAAATAGTAGACAAATCCATCCTCAATCTCGTTGTCCAAGATTTTATACTTACATAATTTGAAATCACTCATCTATTTGAGAAAGAACAGGATGTTTTAAATAAACTTTCACAAAAGATGGTGACTTAAGCACAAGTATCCTAAGTCTTTGTCTTAATAACAACTGAAATGGCCAAAGGATATCAAACCAGGACGTCACCAGGACTGAAGGAGCCCTCAACCTAAAAATTCTATAGGAATTTCTCTTCCAGGAGAAGAGAAGGGAAGAGAGGAAAGGAATTCATCCCTGTGAATTTGTAGGGTGCCTCCTGAGAACCCCCTGCAGTGTCAAGGGACATACTTTACATAAGGAAATCTCAAAAAAAAAACATGTTGAATATCACCTTGGTGTAGAGCTTTGGGGTGCAGGTGGGGGTAGGTCTAGGAGAAATGTGACAGTGGGGTGTGCCACCCATTAGGGTCAATAAGTGTGAGGAAGCAGCTAGGATGGGGTAAAATGTGCAGCCTGGGGCACAGATCACCCAGGAAAGGTCAATGAAAAAGAAAGCAGGGGACACAATATGAACATCAATAAGGTAGGATGAGTGATACAACAAAGCATTCATTTGAACATAAAGGGTCTATTTAGGTGGCAATCTACTGGGAAGACAGAAGACGCTTGAACTCTACACATCAAATAAAGCAAAATGGCAAGAAACTCATCAGAGATGCACAGAAACAAGATTATAGTGGAAGATGAAAATATGACAGGTCTCAAAGAGCTGAAAATGAGAAAAGGCATGCAGTGCTCTGGATCAGTGATCCTCAATCTGGGAGAGTCCTGGGTGCCTGGGAATGTTTAGAAACAGGGTGTGGGGTAGGGAAGGGGCTCGGGTTGCCAGTATCTGTAAGGACATTTAAAGAGAGTCAGGAGCAGCAGGTAGGGATCCTACAAGGCAAAAGACAGTTCCCCCCAAGGAGGAATCACCCCAATATAATGCTCTACAGTTCCCCGGTTCAGTTATACACAGTTGTCTAAATAATGAATTTGAATTTGGCTGAAAAGACACAGAGCAAAGGCTGACATCTACAAAAAAAGAATATACTTCTTAAGAAATACTCACGAGCCTTCACAAAATGTATGGTGGAATGGACAAGTGGTCTTCCATGTGTGGTACTTCGGGGAGCAAGGAAATTCTTTCAAAGGGGCATATGCACAGGGATAGTTTGGAAAGGAGCCAATTTCAGGCCCTGATACTGACTTGTCTGAAGAGGAATCTACAGAAGGGATTTTGTTTTCTTACCTTCACTCTACAAAGGAAAGACAACCATGAAAAACTCACCAGGAGACAATGCCCCCGGTAAATAAATAGTTTAGAGCAGCAAACCAAAGAAGGACTAACCGCCCAACAGCACGCAGCAGGACAATGACCATCCACTCCCTGAGAGTTACATGGCCAAGAGTTGTATGTTTTATGATCCATCATTTTATTGGCGCACGCATGTTTGTTTAGGGATCAAGTGTGTACTGCTTGTAAAAACTCAAAGCAGAAATTCTGTTTCTATCTCTACGAACCACCCTGTGGTGACCGAAATTTTTTCACTTTCAATTTGTATTTCATATGGCTGTTTCTCTTGCAGAAGAGTACAATAGTTTGAACAGTAAAGGATTTCCAAGAATAAAGGTCAATCACATTAAAATAAAATACTCTTGGGTGAGTGGTATGAAAGCAGAAGTTACAAAGAGAGGAATGAAGGTAAAATATCTGTCAAAAAATTCTTAATTTATTTGTAAATAAATAATAGCAGGACACTTCCAGGTTATTATTGTTGATGGACATTTAAGAATTGTGACCAACAGTTTTAATGAAAATGTCACTATCATAAAATAGAAATTAATCCTTTGCAACTGTTTTTACTTGTGATGAAAAACTAAACTTTTCCAGCTAAAATTGTGAATGGGTATTCAGTTTATCAAAGCTCTTTTATGAGCATATAAGCAAAGAAGGACTAACAATAAGCAAAACCAAAGAAAAATCTCAAAAAATCCTTAAAAAACTAACAATCTCCTAATCACATTATCTGATTTCAGTGACTTCAACCTAGAAAAATAAAACCTGCTGTCACAAAATGTACAGAGAATGATTAAAACAAGAACAACCTCACATAAGCAAAAGGGAATTAATACAGACAGGAACAGAGCAAAGAGAAAAAAAGGAAATTAAGGAGATAATGCTCAGAAAAATATATAACTCAGAGATCTACTGCTAGTCTAATCAAGAAAAAAAATAGAAAACACAAAAATAGAAATTTTAGGATAAGAAAAAGGCGGTTCGGCATTCAGGCATAATAATACAATAAGTTCAAGGTGCCTCAAAGAATGAGAACTAAGTTATAGCCTCTACTCTATAATTTACTCACACAGGAAAAAAAAAAAAAAAAGGACAAACTTGGAATTTCTAAAATTAAAAATATCCATTCAAGAAATCCACTCCTTCATCACCACCACCTCCACTTGGGTAACTAAATTTAGTAATTAAAATATATTACATTTTCAATTGTTAGAGAAAAGTTTAATTGGAATAGTGATAGGCAGAGTCCAGAGCAATGTATTTCACTCACATGAAACGTGACTATCTTCAGCATGTCTGTTTATAATAACAACTGAGTGAGATTTTTAAAATAAAAGTAGACTTCCAAATTTAATTTTTAGGAAAATGGGCAAATGTGACCTGATATGCTGGAACCTCATAAGGAACACTGTTCATGATCTATTTATGATTGTCTCTTAATTATATATTTACTGAAGAAATACTTATTTTACAAGTAATTACTGGACAATGGATTTATAGATAAGTAATAATACCTTTATGTACATATATGGGAATGATCATAGTGAAGACACATCTAGCAGTGTGTGTAGTCCTCAACAGCAGAAGGCCACTTTAAAATGTTTTTAATCATATTGTTTTCATGTTACTCCCATTACAGTGAAGTTTTTATTATACTGAGGATAAATAAGCATGTTTTAGATTAGCCTTACTTTCCTCTCCCCCTGGCTGTCCAGCTTTTGGTCATTTCACTGCTCATTTAAATCTTTACAAGAAAATGATCAGGGAAACATGCAAATAAAATTCAAGGCAAATGTAATTTTATTCTTATTGACAGAATGGTAAATTCTGTTACTGGAGGATTGTTATACTAGAAAAAGATACCAATCTTCATGTAAATCACTTGAAATACTGTCCCAGATGTCATTTACTGAAAACCCTAGTCTTATGCAAATGAAAAAGTTTTAGGGCTGCAAACTAAATGTGTGCAATTTACCTGCGGATCATGGGATATTTCGCTTCAAGGCAAGTTCTCCAATGATGTGCAAGCTTCAAAAAGCCTCAGGAAGGATCCATTCCTCCATCCCTGGGGTGAACCGTGTGCCGGATGGACACTGGACAAAGCTCACCTGGAACCGCAAACTGCAGCCTAGTGTCTCCAGAAGCTCCTAAGCATGGTGGGCTTTACTAAGGTATTTAATTTTCATTTCTGGCAAAGATTAATCAAGGATCCTTTTCCTTTCTCTTAGGGATGGCTGTTCCCTTTCCTTCGTCCATTTTCAAATTATCTCTATACATGCTGCCCTACGGTCCAGTGTAAGAAGCAAAATGTACCCCGCTTGAAACCAAAGGGCTTTGTTCCCCTCTGCAGGGTTGAGAATGTCCTGGAATTGTTCTTGTTATCTCATACCAGAGTTTAAACGGAATTTTGAGGATTACCCTAGGAGGAAAAACACCTTTTGAGGTTTTGGAAAAATTAACTTTCATTTACTTTAAGTTTTAAATAGAATTATGGTTTATTGAGGTGACAATGGTTTATATCACGGTGTATGGTTTAGAATTCACAGCTGCTCAGAGCCACATGACCTCACTGTGTCCCTCACTAAGCTAACTTTTAAAATATAGATTTACATAAAAGGGGGATTGCCTTTCTTTGCTTGTTTTACATAACTTTTGACCATCAAATTTATAGCACAACATTTACATTTTATCCTCACTTGCTAATAAATAGCTCATTTAGGATACTGTAGCCAGATAAATGACTTTAGGGGCCCAGCGTGAAAGTAGTCCTACAGTACACAAAAGCCCCTGATACTTTTTAATGATGACCTTACCCAAGGGATAAGTCAGTATTCAAGCCACCTGAGATTCCTTCTAACGCTACAATTCTATTACTCATTTCTAAAAATGGCCCAGTCCCAGCTGGATATTTTGTAATTAAAAAATTCAAATTTATGGGAACTCTTCCAAATGTCCTGGGATATCTGACACAACAGAAGAAGAACGCATGATTAAAATCACTCCTTTAAATTTATGTTGTAAAGCAGGATGTCATGTATTTATACATTGTACAGGCTAGAAAAACAGCTATTTTCTTTTCTCTAAGGCAGATGCCATTATTTTATCAAAACCTCGGTGTAACAGAGAGCACTGGGTAAGATCCAGAACTGGCTTCTCCCGGGGTCCACAGTCCAATTTCTTAAATTCTCTGGGTCCTGACAGCCTCACAATCTTGGTAAGCCATTCACTACCTGAGTCACACGTTTCTTTTGAATTTGAAAACACAAAATGTGAGTTAGGTGGAGAGAAAATGTGGCAATTCATGCTTTCCTCTTACTTTGCGACTAAAATTATGAAATTGGGGCATATGGTAGCAGAGCTTACTACTAAACAAAACAGATAGGAAATCTCAGCTTGTTTCTTTATTCTGGTGTTAAGAATTCATTTATGCAGAAACTCAGATGCTTATCACTCACATTCAAAAATCAAACTTACTTATTAGAAACGGAGCTTCCACTGGAGACTTGCATGAAGAAACACAAACTTTTAAAAATCAGTTGATGATCCTCTGGTGAACTCTATAACAGAAATCCTAAAGTCTTCTCCTCATTGTGGATTCACAGATCTTTTTACATATTTTTACCTTTCTGTTGTGGGAACATTACAACACTGTATCGTTTTCAGGTGTACAACTTCTCACCTCAGCAGCTGAATCCATCTTTATTTTAAATCACTTATTTTGGACATAAAAATTGAGATTAGTTGGTTTTTTTAACCTAAGTAACTGGACAATAGTTAAAGGAATTGGACAATAGCTCAAAACAGAGATAAATTAATGATTATCATTACCAGAAATAAAAAAGATTTAATATTAGTTGACTAATTAAAACATAGTCTCAGAGGATTATTCGTTTGTTTTCAGTTTACTTAAAAGCTCCAGGGAAATAACTGAAGGACTTTTGGCTACAATGAGTTTTGAAGAGGGATCTACTAAAATTATTATACTCCGGTGGGTTATTTATTTATTCCTAAACAAAGCAATGTAAGTTCAAAAAAAGTTATCCTTAAAAAGGAAGCCCTTATTTTCATCATCAGGAAAATGTCCATGTAAGGGTAGAAAGAACACAATTCTGGTCAATCTTAAATATGCACTTAAAAGAAGGACATAAATATCAGTTGAAAGAAAATGACAGTGGAAGAATTTCAGAGCTGAAAGAAATCTCTAGGCCTTCTATTCCACAGAACTCTTTGGAAAGGTCTGAGTCATTATTCAGGATTTTGTTATCCAGCCCAGACACTAGCAGCTCACGCCAGTACCCTCCCCCGACACGGGTCCAGTACATCTTGTCCTGAGACTTCAGGGGCCCACAGAAAGCAGCAAGCTGCCCGCTGTCAAATACAGTGGGGATCCTAATTCTGTGGGAAAAAAGTAAACTAGGGAATTTTTGTTTTGAAAGAAGGATGGGAAATTTGGAATATAATGAAGAAATGACCATGAAACATTTTCATGTCTTCCATTCGTTGCTCTCAACTTAAAACATCTTCAAACTCTCAAAAGTTTTTCATAAACTTCATGACTAGTCACTGTCAGGAATTCAGGTTTTGCAGGCTGACCCTCCCCTGTTCTTCTTCCTCCTGACAAGCTGAGGAATCCCAGACACAGAGTTGGGACTCTCCACCTGCCTTAGAGAGCAGGGCACACTTCAAGTTCATTTCAAGTGAGAATAATATAAACCCACACAACAAAGGGCATCAGCCTGGGACAGAGGTGAGGAAGGAGCACCCATCCCTCTTCTCTCTCTCTGGCCAGCTATTTCTGGAAAATTCTGCCTAGACAAATGCTCTGCAATGAAATTCAGATATACTTAGGTATAATAAGATGCACTTGTTTCAGAAAACCTGTCAAATATCTGTTTAAAATTTGTATTATTTCATTAAAATCAATTCTGTTTGTGAATGGAGATAAACAATAACGAAGGTGGGGGGGGGTGTTGTAGTATAATCTATCTCCCCCACCCAAGTAGCTCCTAGATGGCTACTGAGAAGTTGGCAGGTCACACGTGGGGACATGTGTCCCTCAGAAAGGGGGTGCTCAGACACTCACTTTCTACAGGGAGTAAAACCACCTCCTCTGGTGAAGAGGAAGCTGCCTAATTATCCAGAACCTAAGTGGACGTTCTCCGCCATCTGAATGAGAAATCTCAGCAGATGACCCCCTCTGCAGAGACTGTGAAATGTCTGACTGGTAAGAAGTCCATGACTCAGAACCCCCTCCTCATTCTCCAGCCACACCCCCCAAATCACACACACAGCCCCTGGCGCACTAACGAGGAGAATGGATATTCACAGGGTTCAGAGGATCCTCCACAGCATGGAGGATCATTTTCCCAGGGAAATATGTCACATATTTATTAAGAGCTGATTTTTGAAAAACAATCTTCTGATACACCTTATGTCAATTTTACAACTTAAGTTATTTGGCATAAATTCGAAATAAGCTTTTAGATAATCATAAAAGTTCCCCTATCATGCCATGTCTTTTTTAATTAAAAAAAAAAAAGTTTAGGGCCTCCCTGGTGGCACAAGGGGTTAAGTCTCACCACTATGAAGCTATCTGCAGTCACTGTTTCATCAGGGAGCTACCCACATGGCGCAGCAGACTTCTGTCTCCCTGCTGCTCCTCACTCCCCTCAGCAGTGTATTTCAGTAGATCCAACTGTTCTGCTCCCCACTCTGTCTCTGGTGAATCCTCTCATCCTCGCACCTCTGGCCTGCACCCCTGTTCTTCTATGCATAAATAAAATAAATCTTAAAAAAATTAATAAAATAGTTAATAAGTTTAAAACTCCCAGGGAAACGGAGCAACAACAGACCAGAACCACCTAGTCTGTAGGAACTGAGGGCCCCACGTTATTCTCTGATGCTCAGTTTAAACCAGAAAACTTATCTCTGCATTCTCGGAGGCCGACACCTGCAGGACAGCAACCTCCCTGATTTTTCTTTCTGTTTTTCAAAGTGTGAAAATAAAAATTTAGTATTAAAACTAAATTGCAATTTCCCTTAGGATCAAATAGCAAGCACGCACAATTCAATGGCTGTCTGCTGGGAGACTGCAAGGAAAGACACTTCAGCCAGTTTCTGCAGAACGTGAGGAACAAACGCCCCACGCGAACTCGCCTAAACCCACCTGGGAGTAGGAAGGCGGAAAGCTGAGGACCGCACAGAAAACCAAGCCACCCCCTTCCCGTCCACCTCCTCCGCCATTTTCAGTGCTCTGGAGCAGGTCCAGTCATGCAGCCCCGTCGTGTGCACGGAGACCCTCAGCAAGCACCCTGACTGGAAATTAGGCCTTTGCAGAAGTCACCAGGTGAGGTGAGGTCACACTGGATTGGGGTGGACTGAAAGTCCACCACTGGCAGAGACACAGGGTGGAGCAACATGTGCAGATGAAGGAGAGACACAGGTGCAGGGGGCATCCAGGAAGCGGAGCCACAGAAGTCAAAGAGGCAGGACGGAGGCTTCCCTGGGGCCTTCAGAGGAAGGAGGACCCCAATGACACCTTGGCTTGGACTTCCAGGCTCTAAAATGGTGGGACAGGAGCTGCCCACAGGTCTGAGGCAGCCAGCAGGGGAAGGTGAGGGGGAGGGGTCTGTGGTGATGGATCAGGGGGCTGTGGGGGTGGGAGAATTAACGGGATCACACCTGAGGGGAGAAGTCATTTACTGTCCAGAAATGAACAGTGAGGTAAGAAAATAAATAAATTCAGGCCTCCCTGGTGGGGCAGGTGGCTGAGCGCAGCACTGTGAAGCTGTCTGCAGCCTCTGCAATGCAAGTTTGATCCCCTGCTGGCCGGGGAGACACCCACATGGCGCGGCAGACCTCTCCTGTCTCACCTGCTGCTCCCCTCAGCAGTGTATTTCAGTAGATCTGCCTGTTCTGTTCCCCGCTCTGTCTCTGGTGGATCCTCTCACCCTCCCACGCATCTGGCCTGTACTCCGGTTCTTGTATGAATAAGTAAATCTTAAAAAAAAATAAATTCAATAAATAAATAAAATTGTTAGACAATAAATTGCTGTTGTTTTAAGGCACTTGCTTGTAGCCATGAGCCCCAATAGCCCTGGGGAATGAATATGTCCCCAAGTGCCCTCCATGGACATTCACCTTTCTGGTGCTACAACACCCTTGTTCTGTTTTCATCTGTTCTTTGGGGCTTTACACTAAAATGTGAACCAAGCCATCAGCCTAAGAGCTGATGGCTATTGCTCAAAAGGGTATTATATTTCGGTTTCAACCTTAAATAATGAATTAGCTTTGTCTATGTTTAGTAAAGCTTAATATAGAAATGAGCCCTGGATCTACCATGGTATGTAATATAATATAATGTTATATTAATTTATATTACTATAAATATTAACATAACAAAATACTCTCAATGAAAAATTTAAAATAAAGAAATGATTTCTACCAGGAGCTAGTCAAGAAAATTAAAGTTTCTAAAAACTACAGTTGTTTTTTTTTTTTCACAATTTTACAATCGCTTCATTTACTTTCTTATTACATTATATAGTTATTAGTGAATTGATCATATTAAGGAGAATGTCAAACACATGATAGACACTCAATACTTATTAAATTAAGTTGAATATCCTAGCAGCATACTACTATTAATAGCTGGGGACTTTGGCAAAAAACATTAATTTACCAAAAAAAAACATTTCAGTGTTTCATTTCAGTAATCTGTATAAAGCCCTTACAATTATTTTTCCTCCACTTAAGCTCTTTCCTTAAGTCTTAACTATTAGAAAATGAACATAGTGGGTTATGCAGATATTTTGCTGAACTCTCCTAAGAGTTATTAATCAATACTCTCTTCCCCTGCCCATAATGACATTATCACAGAAAAATGTCTCTACAATAAGCCAAAGGTCCTTCAAAGACTAAAACCAAGCTAATTCAGGGAACCAGCCTTAACAGAATGAAGAAACTTATTAGGCAGGTGATATTGATCACTGAGAGAGAAGGAGCATGTTCAAAAAGTTTCTAATTCAACAAATAAAAATATAAATATATTAATCTTACCTGTACACATTAATAAAGTAATAAGGTGTTAAAGTTAAAAACAAAAAGAATTACGGTCCTTGAAAGCATCTACTTCCCTGAAATATCATTTCTGCAGCAAGAAAAAAAAATCTTAAAGTTTTTATTGTATAATTTTATAGCTATGCAAATACTAAATGGATATCCTGTAGGACTGTGTTACTGCCACACTCAGCATAAGTCTAGTTTATATTTTAGTACTTTTAATTTATTTTAAGCTTAAATGAATCGTAAAATTTTCTTTTTAAAGTTTTCAATCTGCAAAGTTAAATTAATATCAGGACTTCTTTGGATCACAGATGAATATTTTATATTTTGGAGAAACTCATTATTTCGTGAGTACAGCAATTCTAGCTGTATCCTTTGAACTGTGAGGGAAACAGCTCTAAATTTAAAGGTTAATGATTCACTGACAATTATAAATGTTTATGAAAGTGTGGCAATTTCTTGGTCTATTTAAGAACATTCATTCATTAATATTTTATTAATCATAGTAAGAGCCTCTGTTACATTTAATGAATAACACTTTTCTCAGGGAAAAAAATAACAAAATACACAAATAAGAGCTACTTGGGCTAAAGCACTCCACCAATTACACTATTCTGTTAAAGCAATATATTGACAACAGATGTAATGACTAACATTCTTGTAGAGGAAAATTCAGACAATAGTAGTGGGTCACTGCATAACTGCAGCAATGGTTTCACACAGTAGGTCCTGTTTATGTGGTACATACTTCAAGGTGGTCTCACAAAATAACCCTTTGCATATTTTCTTTTGGCTTGTTATTTGCAAAAAGATAACCCAGTTAATTAAATTTTTCAGACTATTGCTTGAGTTGAGAGCTACAAGTTTTTTTTTTTTTTTTTTATGTCACTACCAGTTTCAAGTATTACAAAAATAGTAAGTGAATTTTAAGTGGCCCTTTTCCTGTCTGACAAAGATGATTCTAGCTGTGCATTTATAACTTCTCAGGAACTTGAACTGAAAGACAGAATAAAGGTTGAGCCATCAACAAGTTTTCTTGCTCAGACAAAGGTGTTCTGGGAGAGGGGAGCTGCTGAAAAATGAAATAAGCAAAACCCCAAAGGAAAGACATAGTCTCTAACCTTGAGTTTGCCATCTGAAAAAGGTGACAGAACTAATAATTTAGCCAATTATATCTGTGAGAGCAAACTATTAAGAGCTGAAAGTTGGCTCTAATGAGTATGTAACATGTGAGGCAGTTTGCAATTATTTACCGGAAGAAATGAAATGAAAAGTTAAGAGTGGACACAGAGGCTATGCTAATGGCAGTGACCTGATATAGATCAGCATGGCCCAGTCACCAACCTGGGAGACAGCTGCAATGTTTGGCCCTGGGTCTGTCACTACTAGCTGGAGCTAAATATTAAATCACTTAATTTTGGGGGGTCTTGGTGTCCTCATGCTTTCAATTCCACCAGAATTGAATGCCATATGTACCAGGCACCATCCTAGGCCCAACATGAACAGAAGTTCTTGCTTTGCAATGGTAACATCAATGAACTGTGTAATGTAAGAAATTTAAGATGAAAACATGAATCGGAAATAAGTAGGAAAAAGTCCTTTGTTGATTTCTGTGCCTCCACTATCTCCCTTTTATAATTCATCGACCAGAGATGGATTATTCTATTATCTGGCTGTGTTCTAGGACCATCTAAGCCCTATTATATGAGATCCCAGTTCCTTTCCTGTCCCGGTTTCAGACAATTTCTCTAGCCTCATCTTTCCAGATTCTCTTCCATGAACTTCATGTGAAAGTAGGTCATGTTTCCTCAAATACACTTCACACATCCAAATTTCAAAACTCTGCTCATGTGTCTCCCTCTGGAATGCCTTTTCTATGTCATTTGCCCATAATCCTACCCCTTCTTCCATCAGGTTAAAATATTTCCCTGAAATGACATTATGGTTTCTTAGCAGGAAAGAGAAGTTCAGGGGATGGTCAAGAAAGATAATTTGCCTTTTCAAGGTTGAAGAAAATTCATAGCAAGGAAGCTAGTAAGGAGGATATTATAAAATGTGATTGTGATGGCACTATAATAGGTAAATCCAAAAACCATCTGGTTTTAGAATCAGCATTTTATGGTAACTGACGCGCTACACAAAAGAAGAAGAAATCGGATCTCAATATTATATTATAAATAGAATGATAAAAAGCAGGCCAGGGGCACATAGTAGGTGTTCAAGAAATGTTTTGTGGGCAAATTCACTTCTTGAAATTTATGAACTGATTTTCCTTAAGAAGTCAGTAAATTCCCCAAATAAGCACTAGCTTAAATATTATATATTGGCTTCTAAATTGAGAGGACAAAATTTGCCATATTAATCATGACTGAGTACAGTGGTTTAAACTCAGTGGTTACTGAGTCTAAATTTATATCATTTCAAAAAAGAAATTGATTTCAATATTAACAATTTCGCAGAAATGTAGACTGGGTCTGGGGGAAGTAGGAGTTGTGTGATAGATGCATAGAGAGAGCAGTATCATAAATGGCTGTCAATTTTACTGAAAAGACATAAAATGTTACAGAGATCGCAAAACCTCACAACCACTCTGCCCATCTCTATCCGACCCTTCCTCCATCACACCCTTTCCGAGAGAATCACCACTTGGGTAATCTCTCTCAGAATGAGATCTTCGGTATTTACTCCCCACTCTAGCTCACTCCCTCAAATGTCTTCACCTGTAACAAAAGCAGGCTTGTTTTCATGGTTAATATATTTTGGAATGTGACTCAGGCTCCGACATTGACATTTCACTGGTTACAACGGATGATATCATAAAAAAATAAGTGTGATGTTTCCTAAGCAAAACAGTCTAGTATATGTTGAATTTTATTCTTGATGAACTTAAGAAATAGAGAGACAATTCTATATATTGTCTCAAATTTAGCTTAATTCAATGTTCAGGTCCACTGTCCTAAGGTGACAAAGACAACCTCTCTCTCCTCTGGTGTTCTATCAGCTGCCTGTGTCAGAGGCCTTCCATTTTCATTCTGCAGAGATTACTAAAACTTCCAGTGGCCTCATTCCCACAAGGTACCTCATTAGAGTTTACAGTATACCTTAGGCATTTGCACCTCTCTCCTTCTAAGATATTGCTAGAATTAGGGGCTAGAGAAGACATAAAATCCTACAAGGTGAATTTTTTTACAGACAGATATAATCAACTTTCTTTCTCCATACATATACTTTAAAAAATCTTTAATATTCTACCTGAAGTTCAGGCACCATTGAAATAAATAAATATTGTTAATTAGTATTTTAATAAACCAGGTGTTTATATGAATATCTGAGCATCAAAGTAAATAATCTGTTTTTTCACTTTCTGAAAGAGTTAGACACCGAATCCCCTCTTTCTAACCGGAAGCATATCAGTAAAGTGTAGGGCTTAGTCTTCTGTATGCAATGCAATATGCATGAAATTTAAATATACTTTAAAGAAATCAAACATTTCCCCCAGATGAACATCAGTGCCTTTAAAGTGGCCATCTCAGGATGAAATAGATACTTCTCCATATTAATGCTGAATTTGCTCCTTTAAAAGCCTTGATGAAACACATTTAACTGAGATAAATACTCTGAGTATAGGTGTAGTTTTCTGAATGTTTGCGAGCCAAGCCTGCGAAGGAACACAAAAAATCAGAGCAATGAAATTGGGACTTGATCAAAATGAGACAGGTCTCCCCAGAAAGAACCATTTCTAACTGGGTTTTGCAAGTAAATTCAATTTCAAAAGCATAGTTTCAAAATAGTTTGTGCTAAGGCAGAGTAAGGACGTGGGAAAAGGCGCTGTCACAATGCAACCACGATGAGAACCAGACCACTTTTGGTTCAGAAGCTCCTTTACAACCCAAACCCAAACACCATCCGTTAACCATCTCCCTGGTGAGAAAGGGTCACTCCCTCCAGGAGCCCCTCTGCAGGGGAAGCGTCCTCTTCTTATTCCTCAGGCAGGTTAATTAACAAAATGAGCATCCCGTTGCCCGAGAATCAGGACATAGGCATCAAAATAAGCTAACCCAGGAGAAGAAGAGGTAAACATTTCTTTTATATTTTACCATTATCGCATTTATCTTAATCTTTTTTCCTCCCAAGAATTCTGAATTAATTGGGAAAATTTTACAGAACCTCTGTAACAATCCATATTGTTTGAAGGCACTGGTCTGTCCTACTTCCTTTTCTTCCATTATAAATCAGAGAAGTCAAGTGACTCTTCCAAGATCCCACCATTGGATAAATAGTTTGAAGATGAATTTACTTGATTTCCTAAGCAATTGTTAGCAGGTCAAAACTATCTATAAAAAAACAAGATCACCGATAGATCAGCCTTGGGCACAAAGGAGTGAACACAAACTTAATTTATCATTTTGCCATGTACAATAAATACCATTTTGATGTGTTAATAGCCTTAAATAGGAAAGGCGTGAGCCGTGAGCCATCAATTAAATAAACAAACCATTAAATAGAGAACAGAAGTGTCAATAAAGGCATAATCTACTCATTTTCTAATCAATGATGCTAAACATGGCTGGGTATTAACCAGGGAACTGACATTAGCCACCCCATACATGATCATTTATGAACATGGTTCACAAATAAGCAAACAAAAAGGATACATAAGAGTAAAAACAAAACAAACAAACAAAAAAAAACAAGTAAATCCTAAGCCCAGACTGCCTCAATAAGAACTTGCTGGTCAATCACAGGGCTGGCTGTGAACAAAGATGGAGAATTTGTAAAAGTCCACGGTCAAAGGAGTTAGGAAGGGTTGGAGACAGGCATCTGTCTATTCTACAACGAAAACTACGCTTAACGGAGAAAATGAAGTTAAAGTCACAACAAAACTTCATTCGCCATGTAAGCTGGAAGCAGAAGTCAGTATCTGAGGATATGAATTTGAAATGAGGACCGACCTGATTTTGTATATTAGTAGCTAACTATCCTTATGCAAATTATTTTCTGAAAGCCTCAACTTTCTCATCTATTAGTGTGGAGTAAGAAAATTTACTTCATTGACTGCGTCCTACATATGAAGCGTTTTAACATGTTATAATCACTGGTTCTGATGCCACAAGTGGACTGATGCCAGAAGCTCTGGGGCCCAGCTTCCTGTTCAGGGGGAGAATGTGGGGCTCCCCAGTCTCCCCAGGAATGTCTGGCAGGTATGCACTGCACCTGCAGCAAGCGACTTACTCAACTGTCCTGTGCCTCAGTCTCCCCTCCTTAAAATGGGATGAAAATATTTAAATCCATGACCTGTTCTGAAGATGAGATGAATTAGTCCCTGTATCAAGGGTTTAGCATAGACATAAGCACTGAGTAAGTACTTAACTGATAGTACTTGTTAAGTACTAACAAGCACTAGCTGTTATTCGGCTTTGCTTTCTTCATAAAATACGTCGTCTGGATTAGGTGATCTTGAACATTCTTTTTGATTCTAAAAGTCTCTAATTTTGTTCACTTTTATGGGAGAAGTTATTAAAATTGGTTTTAAAAATTCTGTGTTTTTGTTCTTAAGGTTGGTGAAAGATGAAGCAAGAGAAGAGAAACAGGGTATTTCTTTATCTGCTCACTGGCACCCCTTCACTGAAAACCTTTGGGTAAAAAATAAGTTTTTCTCTCCTAACACTCCTTACCTATTAACCTACTGGCAACAAAAACACTGAAGGTAGTTCTTGCTCCATATGATCATATTAAGGAACAGATCTCCCCTACTTTAATCACCTAGATATTTACCAGTTAAAAAAATAAATCAAATTCACACATATCTTTGAGCCTATGCTTCAAATGTATCTGTAGATACAATTTCAGCGCAAATTCTCTTTACCAAATGTGGTATTATGATCCACTGAACTATTAGTGCCTTGCTCTGAAAGTCCTGAATTGTGGAAATTAATGTTTTGCTTCTACCAGAAAAGCTAACACCTAATTGGAACTCAGCTATGGAAAAATCTCACTTGGTCAGTAAGCAATGGAGGTATTGGGTGAACAGGGCTTCTGAGAAGCCGAAACTAATCACAACAATAACGAGACAATAACCTTGGCTGTTTGATGATAAACAGAGTAATAAGAGAAAAGGAAAGCATGACAGGGGAGGAAAATGAAACCCATCTTAAAAATTATACCCTGTACTTCAACCGCACATGTAATTAAAAATTCTTATAAGGAGTTTAATATTTAGATCAGGCTTGGAATCACAGCGTACTGATTCAGATCAATTTCTCCATTTAATACCTGTGTAACCCTGAATTTACTTAGCCTCTCTAAGTAACAATTTTCCCATCAGTAAAATGGAGAATTCCCTTCTAAAAATGGATATTTTGAGAATGAAATGAGATGATATATAGGCAGCATTTTGCATAGTAACAAAAATGATAGATAATAGTAATATTAAGCACGTCACATGGGGCTATTTAGGGGATACTTAGCTCTCAACAGCTCCTGAGTAAATTATTACACTATAACACACAACAATAAAATAAACGATGTTCATAATGATGATCTTCCACTGCCAAGAAGTTAAAAGTATATTTAATACATGCACACAGTGAGCATTCAACAAACATTTATTGAAGAACTACTATTTTCCCCACTTTAGACTCAGTGCTGGTATGCAAAGATGAGTAAGACACAGAGGCGACCTGACAGAACTTGTCCCCCTAGCGGGGGAGAGAGAATTGTAAACAAATGAGCACAGCGCCATGTGAAGTGCTGGAACAGAAATATGTCCCAGGTGCTATGAAACAGAGAAGGAACAGCCAGCGCTGCCTGGGGCCATCAGCAAGGGCTTCCGAGGAGAAATGCTTTGCATGTAGGCTCTTGAAAGTCTTGTAAGAGGGTAAGCAAGGGCACAAGGAACAGCAACAAAGTGAGTATGTGGAAGCTAAGACGCATGGGTGGAAGGTGCAAGCAGAAAAGAAAAATGCAGGTGAAGGGAGAAGGCTGCAGGGTCTAAGGAAACACACGTGTTTGGAAGGACATAACAAATCCTTTCTGCAGGGATATGCGATGCTTAGAATTAGTTCTCAGAAAGACATCTACGGCCATCATGGAGAGGCTGGATTCAAGAGGAGACCGAAAAAGGCAAGGAAAGTTGGTTAGAAATGTAGAGAAATAGAAGAGAGGGAGGCCCAATTCAGGTCCCGATGGCAGAAACAGGAGGAGGGGGGAGGGAGATCTGTAACTCATTTTCAACATATTTCAATGCAGGATGCTTGCTTTTAAATAAAAAAGTCCTTAAAGGAATAAATCCTGTGCGATCAAGAACATTTGACTCTCCTGGCAGACCTATTTTTGGTAATTCTGAGTTCCTTAGATTTTAGTTTTACATAATTCATACCATCATCACACCCTGATGATAAGGTGATCTCTGATAAAATTTGAAATATTTCAGGCATTTTGAGAACGGGCCAATTTTTTCTTTCTTATGATAAGATTTACACTTAGTTCTGATTCATACTAATAGAAAGGAATTCAGTGCAAAGTAAAGTAGGAGCTAAACCCCACAAATGTTTGAGTCCCACCTAGGAAAACAAAAATCTGTATGCAGGACTTAGTTGCTTTAACTGGAGTTTCCAAAAAGGTTAGATCTTATCCTGTGTGTCATAAAACTCTTCTTGTTATTGAAAACTACTTGATCACATATTGAAGTAAGAACTTCATATACTGAAGTAAGAATTTCATTGCGTGGAGCTGATGTAAAATGCATCGTGAGGAAAATATTGACTAAAGTTAAGAAAAATCAACTATAAATCTTTTGGCTTTATTTTACTTCTGAAGGGAAGTGATGACTCTAGAACTGCAAACCCAGAACTATGAAAACTTGAATAACCTTCAAGTAAACACACTTAGGCACTTGTTAAAACAAACATTATTCCCACTGCTAAAATTGAGGTTGGCAAGTCTCTCTTCTTAATAGCTTAAAAACAATTTGAAAAGTAGCAAAATAGCAGCTTCTTTGCAAAGAGACTAATCATCATCATTAAAAGATCCTTAAAAGCAAATACAGAATGGTCAGCCAGCCTGATCACCTTAATTTTTAATGAAGGAATATCTCCATATATATCAATGTAGGATATAAACCTGTAAAGGAGTATCTACTCTCATTAAAAAGAAACGAATTTTAATTGTCACCTACACTCTCATGATCTACAATCAGAGGCAATCCTGTTTGAAAACAAAAAGAAGGAAATACGAGGTAAAGCGGTGTATAAAAATCTAGCAGTGATAAAAGAAGTGTGGGGGGCGTGGGGGGAGCTGTCATAAAATAGCCAAATGGCTTCTCCACCTCCATCAAGGTCACTTTGCTGATGATGGGCTCCATAAGATGATAATGCATTTAACCACTTTCCTTGCATCTGACTTCGACCTCACAAATCCAAATAGCCCTGTTTAACTACCCTGGCCTTTCAGCATTTCCCTGAACAAAGATAATTAAGGAAATGTACTGCCCCCTACGATCACAGGGATTGAAAGACAAATAAACTTTTAAGAGCACAGCCAGGTGTCTACTACACTAATGTACAACTTTTAAGTGGGAAGTAAAATGAAATAATGGTTAAATAATTATAAAAGGTTAACAGTGTTAAATTTGTTATATAAGGTAATTTTGTTTTATTTAAAAGAAAAAGCATAAAAAGAGCTCCAGGTTATGTACTATAGGTCTCCAGACGGCAGGACCTCTTTCTGCCTGCTGTAAATAGTTTAAGACTTTGGGGAGAAAAAAAAAAAACTAAATGTGCAGAAACTAACATGGAAAAACTGTAGGTCAATATACATAAGTAGAAAAAAGTGTTTTTCTACATTAGTTCTCTATCAGTCATTTTGGTATGCTCTATAATGTATTGTGCTCCTGAAGGTACAGAACCAGTCAGGATGTAATATTTGAGGTGGGAAAAATACTTAACAGAAACTTTTACGTTTAAATGCTATATAGTATGTGGTTTCCTGAATCTAACTATTATTTAGATGTGATGTGGTTGCAAATATTTGTATGTACTTTTCAATTATTTGTTTCCCTTGTGAAATGAATTTACCATCAGGAACATTAGAAATTGCTTCTGAGATACCACATGGTTGTTTTCACCCTAATTTAGTAAAAAATTGAGAGTAGATAGTTCAAAACTTGAACACATAGGATTTATAACTGAACACGTAGGTCAGTAACTAAAAACATATAGATACCAATTTTAAAAACAACCGGTGTGTTAAATATGAAAAGAAATCATTTCAAATCTGCCTAAGATATATATATATATATGAAATATTTCTATACATTAAGTTATTCTTTATGGGAAAGACAAATTTTGACATGTCAAAAACAACACATTTGAAAACTTAAGCTGAAATTTTAATTCAGGTTAAAAGTCCTTGGGCAGAAATGAGCATCATGCTAACTTTTCATTTTAGACAAAACTATAATAAGAGTCACACAAATCTCATTAGTTTTATATTATCTATTACTAGAGAAATCGGTAATGCCAACCACAGGACAAATCCCAAAGTAATGAATTTCTATTGTAAAATATCCCTTTTAGGAGAAGGCATTAAATGCTATTTAGGCTTCAGAGTATTCTACATTTGAGGATATGGAATCACTTCGGGTAGGGTAGTCAAGATACCATTTATGATTGATAATTTTAATTCTATATGTACATCATTTAGACTTGCCCTGGCCGAGTGACAGAGCAAAATACTTGCTAGTAATTCTAATCTAAATCTTCTGGAACCCTCTCATTCCTCTTTCTTATTTCTTTAAGAGCCCCTACATTTGCATTCTTCTCTCTCTGGCTGGTCCACCCCTTGTATGTGACTGCAGCAGTATTAGCTAAGAACCAGGTCATTGGAGGTCTGTCTAAACGCATTAACCACTCTAATAGATGTGGCTTAGGTTTTTAGCTGTAACTATTAAGAAGTTTGGGTCTAACCCAGAAAGGCCGAACCTAGCTTACTTCATGGTTAAAAAATATATATTGGCCCTAATTTCTTTCTTTCCTTCCACATATCACTCTATCTTCATCATGGTACCCAATTCACAACAATCAGCATCTGGAAGAAAGAACATGGTACTGCTCAAGTGTTTGGTGCTAAAGCACCTGCACATTAGCTTAAATTACATATTACATATCTATGCATGACATGTTACAAACCTATGGGTGTATGCAGTATCCATATACTATCGGTATATGCAATATGTATGTTACACACCTTGGCTGTATGCGGTATACATATACTGTGGGTGTGTGCAGGATGCATGTTACATACCTTTGGGTGTATGCAATATGCACACACACACACACACAAACACAGCAAGAAACCCATAGGAAAGCAACATTAGATCACATTCATGTAAAAACTAAACTTTTTTTAGATAAGGGGAAAGTTTAAAAAAATTACTCATTTAGATTAAAACTTAGAACAGACATATTGTTTAATATTTAGCATTGATATTTCGGTTGTGAGAAAAGTGGTTTGTTAAAAATATCTTTATTCATAAGTGTTTAGTTAAAATAAAGTCTAGGACACAAAATGAATTATAAACATCAAGCGACTGAGGTTCCACAGCCCAATCTCTTAATTGCTGATCAGAGCTGAAAATAGATCTTTTTTCTCCACTAATTGAATGAGTCTTGTTAAACCTTTTGAAATGCACTTTAGAAAATGCAAGAATACAGCTTAGAACAGGTTCCTTAATTTGGGTCATTTTCTGTTACTTGCAGTAGTGACGGGTGCTTAGCAACGCTGTTCTGGTGGCCCTTTTAAGGAAATGAATACCTGGAATACAGCATTTTAATCTATTTTATGGCATTAATTATCAAGATCACTGTATTTAGACACTGCTTTCTTTGCCACTTTCCTACATTATGAAAGAAAGGAATCCCGTGATAAATTGAATGTATTATTTCAGATGACAGAAGATCCTGTGCATCCTCTTACCAAGTTAGGGAAAAAAATGTAAGGACAGAATAATAGCAAATAGAAGCCATAGAAAAGGGTCGGTTTAAATGTTTAGACAAGGATCTTACACTGAAAATCAGTGTTCAGACATCCGTAAGAGTCAGTGTCAAGTTGCTTTTCGTTTTCTAAATCTTGGAGGGTTCAATTCTATGAAGCCACGCTTTGGGCCACCGATAACCTGGGAAACGTGATATCAGACAGGCACAAGGTAGTAGGATTTTTTTGGGGTAAAGGTTTGCCGAATATTTCAAATAGTGATTCCATGAAAGTGGACTTTAGCCCAAGAAACGTTCACAAGACTCTCACGTAAATCATGGCCAAGAGATTCACCTCCTATGTATTTTCGTGTGCTCCAATAATGAACTATGGGGAAGACAAGGAAACAGGGTAAAACACAGACAGGAGGTTTTAAGAAATGAAATGAAATATCAAGTCCTACTCTGTAAATACGTCTATTCACATCTGAGTGATAAATCAGCCCAACAGGGTTAAGAAACTAGTTAATTAAAAATATTCGGAATACTGTTTGCCCCCATCCCAGCCCCCCCATCTCTGTCAGGGTTAAAAGTACAAGCCTTCTAACTTTCTCATAATTACACAATTCATTTTAGAGTCCATGTCCTGAGGAAGGCAGGCAAGCTCTCAGAGCTCACCAGTCTCCAGCTTCACAGCTAATACGAGATCAAGTGACTCCCTCTTTGTCTAGAATGGATCCTAATTTCACTCTTTAATGACCAATTTTTTCAAAGCTTTTAACACTGAACCTCCAAAAATAAGAAAGGAAGCAGGTGAACAACCTGCAATGCCATTTTTTTTAAGTTTTCAGTCTTTTGGTGAATGGCTACTCAGCCTCTCTTTCAATGAAACATACTTTATTCCTGATGACAAATTTATGCCCCAATTGTGTGAATCACCGGGTGAATAATGGGAAAACACCCAAATGGATGAAGTTTTTTCACCTCTTCTTACAGATGGCTCTGCTTGGGGTTTGGGGTTCTGGATATTATTGCAATTGCATTTTAATGCCCGGGCATCCGCTGGGGCGCGGGGCGGGGGTGTGTGGCGCAGACAGGATGGGGCTGCAGGAAAATATTCTCCTCCTGAGAGGCAGGCTCGGTAAGTTCACTCCATTTCCAAAATGCCTTCTCTGGCAATTTCCAATCCTTTCTCCGGGACTACTTTAACAATTAGCACGCAGAGGTCTCTGGATGGCTCTCCGAAGCATTTAAGACCAGAGAACAAAAGGTTTATTTAAAAAATGAAAACCTTGGTGTGTGCAACTCCAGACGTGAATCTGCTTTCAATTACTGAAAGTATTTCCACTTCAGTGGAAGGGGATCAAATCTTCAACTACACCATCTCAAGGCACTGAATTTGATTATATGAGGCTCTCAGAAGACAGAATGACTTTGTGACACGGGCGGAGAGATTCTGTCCACATCATTTAGGGGCTACTCCGGGGAGACCGAGCCGCCGGCGCAGGAGCGCGCGGAGAGGGGCTTCGCCCTGCAGCGGGGCTGCCGCGCACCCTCCTTTTATTTCACCAAAAGACACAGACCCTCGCCCAGAGGCCCCCGGCGCCCACAGACACGGTGCTCGAGTCCCCCCCCCCCCGGCCCCCCACATCATCCCCAACTCTTTTTGCGCGGGAGTAACCTGCCTCGCAGCCCCGCCGCAAAGTTGGATTTTCTCTTGGAGACGCTGCCCGGCCAAGCCCGCTCCTGGCCACAGTCACGCGCAAAGTATTTCGCAGCAGAAAACCCGCTCGTTCCATCAGCCAGCTTCTGGGGCGCTTCCCCCCACCGCGCGCACCCCACCCCCACGAAGCAATTAGCAGGATGGATTGTACTTAATGCACCCGAGAGCTGCCGACCGCGAGCTCGAGGCCGAGTCTCCCGCATCTCAGACACGCGCGACCCCAGTCGCCGCTGCCCAGACCTGCGCGCCCCGGCGCGGCCAGGAGACCCCCCAGCCCCGCCGCCCAGGGCAGGAAACCCGCCCGCGCGGCCTCGGGGATCGGGACCGACGACGCCTCCCCAGAGCCAGCCCCCCGATGGGGACACCCCGGGAACAATAGGCTCCCGGCTCCCCGCGGCTCCCCGCGCCGCGCCGGAAAGTTCAGCCTTTGCCAGTTCCGAGCCTGACTTCGGCCCCTCACGGGTTAAAGAGGCACCTCATTTCCGATGCTAATGCGCCCTCGGCCCCGCGGCTCCCCGGCGCGGAGCCTCCTCCCTTCCGACAGCACCCGGAGAGGCGCGGGGCCGCCGCCGCGGGGTCCCCGAGCGCCTGATCCCTGATCCCGCGAGGGACCCGGGGCGCGCGGGCCGGGGCGCGGGGACCCGGGGCGCGCGGGCCGGGGCGCGGGGACCCGGGGCGCGCGGGCCGGGGCGCGGGGACCCGGGGCGCGCCGGGCGCCGCGCGCCCTCCCCGGCCGGCCGGCCCCGCCGGGCGCTCACCCACCTTGCCGCGGCGCGCCCTCGCTGTGGCCGTGCGGAGCGGAGCCCGGCGCAGCCAAGTTGCCTCGGTCTGGAGCGGATCATGTTACAGCGCCGGGCTCGGGGCTCCGGCTGCGAGCGGCAGCCAGACATGATAGGCTGAGGCTCCTCTGTTTACACCCGGCCGCCGAGGGGGCGGCGGCGGCGCTTAACCCCTTCGCGCCGGGCCGGGCGCCGCCGCCCCGCGTCCCCGGCTCGCGCCCCCGCCCCCGCCGGCGGGCCCGGCCGCGCGTGGGGCTCCCGCACCCCCAGAGCCGGCTGCACGCGCTCCAGAGCTGCGGGAGGCTTCGCGCGCGCACACTCGCGCACTCACACACACACACTCACTCACGGGCACACTCACACTCACACGCGCGCACAGGCGCGCGGACCGTCTCCAACATCAATTTTCTCGACTGTGGTTTTCGGGTTGCGCTCGATTTTTCTTCGAATCGATCTGCTCCAGGCGCACCCCTCGCCCGCGCTCACCTAAGACTCGCCTTCCCGGCCCGAGGCGCGCCCGAGCCCCGCTCCGCAGCCTCCGCGCCGCCCGCGCCCGGGCTGCGGACTTCACCCCAAGGACAGGCTGGCCGCGCGCCCCCCGCCGCCTGGACGCTCAGTCCCGCAACTCCAGGGGCGCGCGGCTCCGGCGAGGCGCGCAGGCGGGGCTCCCGGGGGCGCGGCCCGGCCCGGGGTCCCGCAGCCGCCCGGCGGGCGCGGCACGGACTGGGGGGCGCCGGGGGGGCGCGGCGGGGACCGGCTCGGCCCGGCTCGGCCTCGGCCCGGGACCGCCCGGACCGCGACGGGCTGCTCGGGGGGGCCCCCCACGCTGTTTCTCGCGGCCGTCTCGCACCCCCAGTAACGCTCGCGGGGCGCCAGGCCCGCACCCCGGGGAGGCGGGCAGGTCCCCGAGGCCGCGGGCATGTGCCCAAGTGGCCGGAGCTGCGTCGGCCCCGCGTGCCAGGGACGCACCTCCGCGATCCGGAATGGCCCAGGCGAGGTTCTCACACTAGTTTGACTTTAAAAGCTACTTCAATCTCGCAGCACCTGATTTTTTTTATTTTTAAAATTGTCTTTTCCCCCCAAAGGACCCACTTTTATCATTATTTTTGCATGGCTTCCAGGCCCTTGTCCCTCCTCCCTTTAATTTCTCTTTCTTCTAGAACATTCCATCTTCTCCAGCGTCTTCCTCCATGAAACGGAGACCTGAAATCCTCAGTGATCGTGAATTTTAGGTTCACAGATGTTTGCTCCATCCCCTCAAGTATTTTTACAAAGAAACAAGAACTGCTTTACAATAGGAATCTCAATGAACGCTTCTTTATGCCACGAACTGTCATCCCCCGTTTTAACATCTTCTAAATATAGATTTAAACCCCCAAATTAATACTTGAAGCAAGAGCCACCGTTCTTTCATTAATCGATATGATCCCAGAGAGATTTTTTTTTCTTTTCCGGGTCCCAGGATTCCTCAACAATAATTTCTATTTCTTTTTAGCACGCTTTTCCCTTGGACTTGTGTCACTTTGCACAGCTAATGGATACAGGCCCTCCACCCCTCGATGGACACTGCTCCCCCTCAGTCTCCATGGCCATTTAGCACATTCCCTCCTTATCCAAAAAAGGGCTGATGCTTTTCAGTGTTTTAGCAAAGACTCTACAGAGAAGTGTTCTCTCCGCTCATCATGGCCCTTCTGCCATCGTGACTCGAAAGCATCTCTGCCAGCACGATTACCACGGCCGTCCTGTCAATTCTCTCCAGATGATCCATAGTGTCACCTTCACCCTTTACGTAGGACATCATGACGCTCTCTTCGACAGTCTCTGAACACTCCTCCGACACAGTCTAAATTTCCAAGTTATCTCAGCGTTTTGAAATCCTCTTTAGTAAAACTGGGTCAAAAATAGAACAATAGGTATTTTGTGGGGCACTGAAAAGATTCTAAGATCTTAAGCAAATACCTTTCTAAGTCATACTATTTTAATAAAGACCATTTCATGGACGGTTCTGGAAAGGGGGGGCTGCCTTAAATCATTGCAAATAAAACCCGAGTAACTTTTTAGGCCGGAATATGAAGAAGGTGTTGTTCAATTGAATCTTAGAGGAATTAAATAGAGAGAATATGGCAGTTAGAATCGGGCAGGATCTGGGGTGTTTAACTGCACTTCAAAAAGGTTCCCCTGGCTTTTCGATGACACAAGTAAGCAGACCTGGATTTGGACAAGAACATTAGAAGACAGAAAGACGAACGCTCTATCGGGAGAACAAAAGGTTTGGGAATCTTAAATCACTGTTCGGGTCAAGATGAATCTCAAGAAGACTGATATTTGGCATGCTCATTTCCCCAGATAAATGCTATGTAAATTGGTCACTGATTGATAGCATTTATTAAAATTCCAATTTAAAATGCTAATTAAGCAGTGCCCATCTATAAATACCAGATTCAGGCTAGGTACATTTTTATATTGGACTATATTGGAATATTCTACATGGGTCTCTAGTTCTACCTTTTCTGAATACAAAACTAATTATATTCAAAAACGGACAAAGGCAACCTCCCTTGGGAATCATCAAGGGCTTACTCTGAACACAGCTGAGCAGCAGAGGAAGCCCATGAGGAGGAGGCAGAGACCTGGTTTCATACAGTTTCTATCGCTAAAAAGCAGAGGTTGGTTTCCAGATCTATCTTCCCAAGAAAAGACACCAGGTTTTGTGGCCACACCCTTTCCTGCATTATCTCTACCATCTTTTAAATATCCCAGTGTACTAACGACATCTACAGATATCTACAGCGAAGTAAGATGCACGCTGAAATTGCTATTTTCATCTATGATAGTTTGCCGTATTGATAATGTCAGGAATAATTAGCATTATGGAGCCTGCCTTCTAGAACGTAAGCATTTCTTCCCTCAGATCTGCAGAACTCCCCCACAGCTTCACGAACAGACATCATCAAATATGTTGAATTGTGTGGCTATTTTATGTTGTGAATAAATAACCACATGGAATCCTACTTGCGCTATTAAATGAATTTTACTTATAAGTGAATTCAGTTCTTTAGGCATAAAAGCGTAATGACTGCACACCACAAGGAGGATTTTTAAAAATGCATGAACCAAAGCAAATCAAAACAAATTGTATTAAACAAAAAAAAGGGGACGAGCCCATGAATGAGCAGTGACTTGATATGGCACCAAATTAGCTTTCATCTGGGGAGGTGTCCTGATCGCTCTGCCTAGGCCAGACACCTTGAAAAAAAATAAGTTTAATGAAAACTGGGATGATCACCTTTCTTGCTAATGATTAAGCACCAAACCCATAATGTCAAACACTTTCAGCTATACTAAGTGTATAACCACGGTGCCAACTGAGAGCACTTGACGTAACAGTCACCAGATCCGGCATTTAGCATAGCCCTGTTTTCATTCTCTAAGCTTCTAGGAGAAGGCAACATCATTATCCCATTTTCCAGATGAGATCAAGTATAAATAGGCCACTAATGGCCGGGACAGTTACGGAGCGCCGCCACCCACTGAAGTTGGCATCGAGTGCTGAGCCTGAGGAAGCCACCTCCCTCAGTCGATGTTAAAACTGGTGTTAGGAGTGCCACTCATTTTCTGAATCAAGGGTGTCAGGATGGATCGTACCAAAGATTTGAAGACATGAGATTCAGTTTTAAAACTGATAATGGATGGATTCGGAAGGGGGAAAACTAGAGAGCAGGTCACCTGATTTCTCCTGTGTTTCCAAGTGACCTTAAGAGTTAAGGTAACAGGTGGCGTAAGGGGTTAAGTACCACACTATGAAGCAATCTACAGCCTCTGCAGCATGAGTTCGATCCCTGGCTGGCCAGGGAGCTACCCACATGGTGCAGCAGACCTCTCCTGTCTCGCCCGCTGCTCCCCTCAGCAGTGTATTTCAGTCAGTCTGCCTGTTCTGTTCCCCGCTCTGTCTCTGGTGAATCCTCACCCTCTCGCACCTCTGGCCTGTACCCCAGCTTTTGTATGCATAAATAAATAAATACATCTTTTTTAAAAAAAGAGTTAAGGTAACAGTTATGCACACTTTCAGATCTCCATCAACTGGAATCTTAAGAGGCATGAGCCAGTTAATACACATTCCTTTAGGGATTGGCATAGCTCAATATGAGTGCCACCCTCGAATTTAGCTTGTCTAGGTAGACTGTGTTAAGAAAGTATACATTTAATTACATTATGATAAACCAAGCCCTTTTTTCTTTCATAAATAACAAATATATCAAAGAAATCACAAATATATCCCCCAAATCACAGACCACTGACATCGTGGGCACATAATTGTGCAGTTACCTTAGTTACATGCTCTGACCAGTTTTAGATTTTATCTTCTGTTTCGCAAGGTGTGCTTTGGCGGTAGCAAAATCTCTAACTGCTACGTGGACTCTGTTATCAGCTGATATAAAACTGTATTTAAAATCATGTTTCTGGCTCCTTTTTTTCAATAAACTTTAATTATCATTTGCACTGGAACAGAAATCAAGGCTTGAAAACCAAGCCTCAAAGTAATATAGACCAATTCATAATTTTTCACAGATGTCCACAGTAAATCTGAAAGGCCACTATGCTGTCTAGGTGATTCTTGGACTGAACCTACAGAAAAATCCACTCGCAATGGAGCTATTTATTTCACAACTATTTGAAATAACCCAAGTGCAAAACTGTTTCTAAAAGCTATATGCTCTTCTCCTTTTGTTTAAAGGTGTTACATTATTTCACCACCACAAATACTTTCTGAAATCTGATACATGCTGAAGACTTGAGACTCTTTAGATCTCCAGTCAAGTGTGCTGTATATCCAAAGCACCGAATTCTGATTTTTTCCCTAATCCAGTGACCTTGGGCTGGGGCAGGCTGGAGCCTCCACAAACAGGGGACACAGGGAGGAGGAGGAAGAGGATCTGGGAGTGTGGGGGAGGTCTGGACGCCTTGCAGGGGGCAATCAAGCAATGCACAGTATCCAAAAGGTTTCTGAGCTTCAGCCCTGTGCTGGCCAATCTCCAACTGGGAGGGAGGGGGGAGTGAGTTTGGGGAGATCATCCTATCCAGTGTGGAGAGCAGGACGGGGCAGGAGGGCAGAGCTTCAAGAGAAATCCAGATGGCCAACAAGAGTTAGCTGAGGGTACACGTGCCAAGAATTGGGTACCGGACAAGGGCGGAGGGTCTCGTCATGCCACTAGGTGCCAAAGGCAGCCAAACAAGGGTGTCTGTAGCAGCATGGCGGACAAGAGCTGACCTTACTATAAACCTCCTAGCTGAGGAAGCAAGGGCGTGCTCACGTCAGAGGAGTGCCACTGCACCCCACAACAGATTCAGGGTCTAGAAGCAGCAGGACTAATTCCCAGGCCCACCCAGGGAGGGCAGTGTTTGTCCATGCTTGGCAACCTATTGGGGTGCGACTTATTTTTAGAATTTGAAAATAAGCATGTATGGGGGGTTCTTTGAATTTTACTTTGACAGCACATGGTCAAGAAATGTAAATGTGCAAAGTAAAATGAACTATTTTAATTACTGAGTAGATTCTTCTGGATCCCATGTTTCTAACCATTATTCTTACCCATTCCCAAAGCACATTTTAGGGTTCATCCTCAAAATCACATTTTCAGTGAGATTTCCCAAAGCTAGGCAATGTCTCTTGGCAATTGACCATGCCACCACACAGATACTTTCTTTTGTTTGTTTAGACACCAGGAATGAGTTACTCATTGGTGGCTCATGATGAGGTGATACTGTCAGTTGACACTTTGTTCTCCACAGTCCATGTCCTTCTCACAGTGCCCAGAACACAGACATCACACACATGTCCACCCTCTAAGATTTCTAGTAGCAAAAATTTCAAAAGAACCCACATGTCATAAGATCCTTTCTGTAAATCATTTACCCTGTCTCAAATGACAAACAAATGTGAATAATCACACAATGTATTAATTTTAGTGTTTTCATTGAAGATTAATTTTTTGTGGAAAAATCTTACACCTATCCACATATTTTGTTAGGGCACTTAGGATGCCAGCGCATACCGGATAGCTCCACCTTTACCTAGACACCTGGCTGACCTCTGTTTGTCCTTGACTTCATAGTCACTTCCTCCAGTTGGCCTTCCCGACCCACTCAGAACAGTGGTTGGGACCCATGTTGTGTTTCCAATGAACGCTGTAAATATCCTTTTATATCATTCATCCTGCCATGTTCTGTGGCCTGTCCACATATCTATAACTCCTTCCGGACCATAAACACAAGAGGACAGGGACCATCAATTCTTTGCTAATTCCCCAGGATTTAGCATAGTGTCTTGTGCAAAGGAGGCACTAAATAAATATTGGAATGGGGATGAGTAGGTGATAGATAATTGAAAATGAAGTCTGTACTAAAAATAAAAAAAAACCTGCTTGATAATTAAAATGATTTAATCATTTTTATTTAACACACTATTCTGCATTTCTCTCTCTCTCTCTCTCTCTCACACACACACACACACACACACACACGCACGCATGCACACACTTGCCTAACCTATCATAACCTAACCTAATCACATTTAAAAGACACAGGCTATGATCTAATGGCACCTAGCACCATTCAGAGTGTGAGTTCACTTTTTAAGAAACTACAAATGTATATACTTTATTAGAAAATCCCAGGATCATAAAACCAGACACAAACTCAATACATGATCTCATTTGGTCATATCTTTCTGGATCAATCTCCCTCCCCCTCCCCCAATAATCTATTTGTTAAAAAACAAATAAAAAAAAATCCTACCATGTTATGTCCATGTGGGCACTATATATTGCACTATTTTACACCGTTTGCCAAGGGCGATTCTATTTTTAATGTTTCTAACTTAAATATCTAAAGCCATAATTTATGCCCAAATGCTCTTGTTCATCTTGAATAGAAACAAGGAGCAGCTGGTCACCATTTTCTCAATAAATGTCCATCATATCCTTGAAGATGATTGTTTCCAAATCCTCCCTAAGATCCCCATTATCAAGGTAAAGACTCTCCATTATGATCTGATTTTACTGCTTCCTCATGGGGCTATCTCTTGTCTCTCTCATCTCTTCCTGGCCCTTCTTGGAATATCCTTGGCAGGGGGAGGGAAGCAGAGGGGAGAACCACCAACTCTGGTTCATCAGGCTCCAGATTTAGAGATCTAGGTCCAGGAAGAAGAGAAAGTTCAGGAGCAGAAAAAGAGAAAGGAAATGGCGTTCCCTGCATTTCATCAGATGTGGGTTTGAATATGCCAGGAGGCATTTAGAGAAGGCAGGGGATTTTGTTGTGTGATTTCCATTCACTGACCCAGGTTAATTCCACAACACTGATACACCTGAGAGCCAATACCATCTCAGGGAATGCGTATACTAAGCAAGTCGAGGGCCAAGCCTGGATCTTGGGGGACACTCACATACAGGGGTCATGAAGAAGCTCAGATAGAAGGCGAAGTCTAGGAAAGTGGTGAGTGTGGTCATGTAGCAAGGGCAGCCAGGGAGGAGGAGAGTGTCAAGGACTAAATTGGGCAATAAGGGGAGAGATGGTTAACGAGGCTACGTGTCTCAGATTAATACTTATTATGATGATTGAAGAAAAGTTCTTGAAATTGGCAGGAAGAAGCAATTTGCGACCTAAAGAAGAAGAATTTCTAGCAGAGTAGCAGGGTGAATGTCATACTTAAGGGCAATTGAAAAGCAAGTGGGTAGGAGGGGACATGGAAACAGCTAATGTGCAAGCCAGGTTTTTCTCCCACATTTTCAGATTAGAATTTGATTCTCTTTTATTGAATTTATATTATGCGCTCAACACACCTTAGGTCCTTTCACATGAAATGCCTTCTTTAATCCTCACAGGGCAAGACTAGTTTAAACTAGCACAGAAGACAGTCTTTCTGCTATTTATAATATTCTGGAGGGAAACATACGCTGGTGCATTGAGGCAAATTTCTTCCTGGGGTTTGTTTCAGTTAGCTTAGGGGCTTGCTAGGGGCAGCTTCAACAGTTAAAGGGGAATCATATAAAGATACACATTAAGTACTGTATGAGAAGAAATGTGTTCCCTAGAAAGAGCGGGTAGGAAGCAATAAGTGAATAAGAGGTAGAAACAGAGATTGTCAGGTAAGGAAACTGCAGTCCTCCTAGATCCAGTTCTGGGAGCTTTCAGTGTCTGCGTGACAGCTGGTGCAAGAGGAATTAAGTCTTTCCAAAGATCTGGAATCACTAATAGGCAAAATAAGGACATCTATGCGAGCCAGGTGCCTGTGACTCCCGAGGCCGCAGTGCACCTGTCAACTAAGGTCAGTGTCCAGATGATAACAGACTATCCAGATGTTCCAGAGTCCACTGTCCTTGAAGGCAATCTGACTTTGAAATAGAAACCGCTATGAAAATACTTAAGAGTTCTATGTTAATTTTGGCCAAAGGCTTTTGCAAGCGCTTCCACCACAGGTTTGTACAATGTGATCATTCAAATGAATTTTAAAGATTAAGGCAGAACACGTTAGTCTTCGAGTTAATTTCATAATATTACTCATTAGCTCAATACATCACAGCGTGACGTTAAGTGCAGTGTCAGATAGCTCCAGTCTGCACGAAATAAGCAGTATAAATGGAAAGGCTCCGTAATTTGGAACAAGTCAGTGTTGAATCACTGCATCTCTTTTGGTTGCAGTGTCAAATGGATATTGGGTAAATTTACCTTATAGCAATTTCTGCCCAGGTTCTGAAAGGATAGTAAGCATGAGGAATTTTTGAACTGGGTAACAGCAATTACATTAGATTGTGATGAAGAGCATTTTGAGATAGTAAGAAAGAGTCTAAATAACAATAAGGCAATTATTCTATGAATAGTTTATTCTATTGCTTGGTGATTATTTCTAGCAATTTTAAAAAAAACATGTACTGTCGAAAAAGGTGTCAGGAAAATTCCCCGCTCTAACTCAGATTAGCAGGTATCTTTTTGTCCACGCCTTCAATTACTTGGTGAGGCAACACTGAAAGTGATGATGAGAGAGGTCACTGTGAAATAAAAGAATCTAAGAAGAATAAAGTAGCTTCAATCCTTTGTGTGTAGAAACTAGTGAGGAGACATCACAAACCAGGCATCGGGGATTTCTCCACTTCTCTAGGAAATCTCTGGGAATCTGAAAACCTGGGTCCTGGCCGAGGCTGTCCTGATGGGCCGTGTGACCTTGGTAAGTCTTAATTTGTCAAGACATAAAATTTTCTCTTTATGAAAGAGAGATCTCGCAGGTCTTTTGCAACCTTTACATGACCATGCAGGAGTTCCTTCCAGTTTCTGCCCTACCTTTAGGCTGACAGGTGTCAGTTACTGGGTGAGTACAGTGTGCTTCCTTTTCCACCCAGGTTTCCCACACCTCTGATTGTTTTGTTCCCTGTCCCCCCATTAGACACTGATCCTGCACCCTTTTGTTTATTTTGAAGAATGAGTTCAAGGTCCCATTCATTTATTTCCATATGTTGACTTCTTAATGCAGAGGTGATTTTAAAAACACCTATTTTCATCTTTAGTCCACTGCATATAGTACAGGTGTTAAACGAGGGGCCCACTGCAGTGCAGAGCAGAGGAGAGGAGAGAGGTTCTTTCCTTCCTAAGAACAGTATTGCTGAGGGGCCTCCCTGGTGGTGCAAGGGGTTAAGCCTCAGCAATATGAAGCTATTGGCAGCCACTGCAGCAGGAGTTCGATCCCGGGCCAGGGAGCTACCCACATGGCGCAGACCTCTCCTGTCTCCTCGCTGCTCCCCTCAGCAGTGTATTTCAGTAGATCCACCTGTTCTGCTCCCCACTTTGTCTCTGGTGAATCCTCTCACCCTCGCACCTCTGGCCTGCATCTTAGCTCTTGTATGCATAAATAAATAAATCTTTAAAAAACACAACAGTTTTGGGGAGTGTGTAGAATCCAAGCAAACTAGCAGTGATATAAGTGCACGTTGTTACATGTCTGCTATCCCATTGTTGGTGGCCACACCAACAATGTTTTTTATATCAGCTCAGTTTTACAGTTCACTTACAAGGTTTCTTCAAATGCCTCTGTATCCTATCCACAGATTCAGTAGGGTATTGTATGAACAGAAGGTTCTGGGTAAGCCCATTTAGACGACTCCATCAGTTTCCTGCCTGAGATCACATAACATCACCTACTGTTAGGAACCCAAAGAAACTATGCTCTTTGCTCAAGTCCCCCTTCCTCCGCCGAGCAAGGCAGCTGGTGAGTATGACCCTAAAGACAGATCTCCCTTATTTATGGACAACCCTACATATTGTTAACATGACTACCTCCCTCTCCACCATATTCCTTCTAGAAAAAATATACAGAGGCATTACAATTTGCCTAAAGGCATCTCTGTTAAGTCAAAGGAACCTCTGTCAATAGAAATTAGAATCCCAGAGACCTTCCCAGTCAAACATGAAACTACCCAGCCCCTTCTGGTTCACATGAAATCTAATTAATACCATTGTAACTAGCATGGGGAAAAATCCACTTTTGCTGAGCTTAGAAATAGAATGGTTCAAATTTGCCATTTTTTTTTTATTTCTAGAGGATCAAGAAGACTTCCCAAAGAGCAAACTACAAATCCATATTCAATTTCCCTCCAATTACAAAAGAAATAAACCAACTTCAGCTCTTTCATGTATTTGGACTGACTGTGAATTTGCTGCCACTCTACTCTCGTGAGAGACTCACTAAAGATCAGCTTCCTCTTCAGAGACAGAAACTACATCTGCCTAAAAAGGAGTTACTTGAAAATTCTTAAATTCATTCTTCTGCTGCTTTTCCCTATCCGATTTCAAATCAATTTCTTATTTTCTCACATTCCTCCCACTGGCAGCTGCTCTTTTGGGTCTTTCTCTGGCCTGAGGAAGACAGGCAGGCAGGTAGGCAGTTGCCCAGTCAGCCCAGGCCAGTGCTGCTCCATTGCTGCAGACACCCACACCAGCCCCTACATGACAGGCAGCCCCCAAGGTTCCCTTCTTCAAACACACACTAAGATGCGGGCTCCAAGCTTGGGGTTCTCTTTCTTTTCAGAGGGAGTTAAGCCCTTTTTTCATAGGATCATGACTCTTACTGAAAATGGGAAATGCTCACCACAACCAACTACAAGCGCAGTCACCAAAGAAAAGAAATTCTGCTCCTGTGTACACGCTGAAATGGAAGAAGTCATGTAATAAACACTGTATTTGTAGACTGTCTGAAGCAATCCAGGTGAAGGGAAATAGCTTTCTGCAGTGGCCTGGCAGGGAGAATGGACTCTGCTGAACAAAACCACAGCTTTCCCCTAAGCAAAGCCCATCAGCCTCCTTCCCAACCCCCTCCCCCACAATAAACAAATACTTCAGTGGAAATAGCATCACATGGAACATTCTGGATTTGTTTGACTTTGCCTCAGACTCTTCTTGGTGTATTTAGCCAGACTTATATCTTTTCTTTATAGACCTCAAAGATGTCAGTAAAAGAACAGATTATTCCTGGAGCAACCCCCATGGAAGTGCCCCCACTTCTCTCTGTATCCCCAAGTTTTTTATCCAGGACCAAGCTAGGCGCTCAGACTGTGAGTGAGGAGCCCAGTCCAGCACGGCTCCTCAGCAGTGATGGTCACCATCAGTTCTTGGGGAACACCATGACTCACTATCCTTGGAGTTTCCTTCCAAATGGATGTCTAAGTCTTTTATTTCCTGTCATGTCCAGCAAGAGAAAAAGATCATCTGGTGCTTTCTCTGGAATATGGATTTATACCTCCAGGAAAAAGAAAGAACTTTAAAAATAAAATATACTCACATTCTATTCTTCTATGAGGTATATGGTCTCTGGCATAGAATGACAACAGGGAACATCTGGACAAGCTATGGAACCAGCTCTTCTTCTGAATTCTTCTTTTTTTCCTCCGGGATCACCATTCCCATGATCCCTGCTCTCCCTGACCCGGCCTCATGCAGTGAGAAGTAGCTGCAGCACTGCAGTTTCACAAGCACCTCTTACCCGACCTTCCTTCTAAGCCTCCTTGCTGCTTTCCTGGGCATGTCGGTAGCCACCTGCTATGGGCTGGGCATTCCTGCTCCCACCCATATTCCAGTTAAATCTTCCTAATGACTCACTTGCTCCTGCTCCGCCAGGGCTCTCGCACTATTGGCCCTCTGCTGACGACAGAATAATTCCAGTCCTCAGGCTGTTACCGGACGGCATCATTCCAGTCTTATCTTGCACATGGCAATATGAATTTGCTCAAATACACCCGTCTTTTTCTGCCACTTTGTGTATTTCATTGTTCGCTCTGCCTAGAGACTCTCTCCCCCACCTCTTACCCACTATTTCTTCCAAATGCCCTAATTTTTGTTCTCTTTCAAGACTTAGTTCACAAATTGTTAATTCATGACTTCCATTCCCAGCCAGAGTCATATCTGATGGCTTTGTGTTTTTAACACCATTCAGGCATCTTGGGTGCAACATATCCCACATCAAATAATCTTCCACAAACGGACATGTCTCCCTCTGTTTCCTGTATCAGTGATGGCCTTGGTCCTTAGCACAGCTTCATTAGTCAACCCCGCACAACACTTAGGTAGTGAGGAAGGGTGATTAACCTGAACTGAATTTGTTTGAGTTACCTATGTTAATATACCTGCAGCTGTTCAGCGACTATTTAATTCTACAGTAATAAAGATTTAGAAATATTATAAGCATCAAAACTAATTATTGACATTCTTGGCACAGGGCCTCATAGGTAATTTCATGTTATTAACCATGATTATTTAATATTGGTTGAATGAATGAATGAATATATAAAATACTTTCTCTAACTACAACCCAACACAAAGACTTTCACATGTTACAGAAAATTATAACAAAAATATATCAAAAAGTGTGCATATCGAGGTAGATGGCCAATAAAATCATAAATATGAAATGCATCTTGAGGGAAAAAAAGGGGAAATCAGAAGAGGATCTGGTTCTGTAGCTTGCACTAGAGCTTATACATGTTAGAGCTTATAACAATACTTCTCTATCCATCCTAAAGTTCAGGAATGGAGCCCAGAGGTCAATCTGGACCTGTTCTCTATCAGCACTGTGTTGCCATGGCCCACATCAATCAGTCATGGACCCTACCCTATACTCACTATCTCCCATTGCATGCAGCCACTATCATCATTAATGCAATCATTATTTTTGCATAGATTAAATTTTTATGTGTTTAATATATTTTATTTTATGTAATTCTTATATCATTTTTCATTTTTGCACAATGTAAGCATTTTCATTTTGGTTATCTTCCCCACAAAATTCCACCCCCCTTGTTTTGACTCTAATCCATTATTTTTGCACTAGTCTATCTGCCTCTCTTCTTACCTTCTGCCAATACAAACTTCATGCTGCATTCAGAAAAATTTTTCACAAAGACAACCATAATTATGTCAATTTCTTCATTGAAAAAATTTAAATGGCTTCCCACTGCCATTAAGATAACATCCAAACTCCTGAGTAAGGCTTATAACAGCCTGTGGGACGTGATAACCACCCTGGCATTTTCTACTTTAGCTACAGCTTCTGGAGCTCTGCACTCTTGCCTGTGGACTAGCATCCCAGCCTTGGCGAACTTCTGTCATTATTATCTCAATGTAGAAGTCTCCTCCTTGTGTCCTAAAAGCTTTCCTATCCCTCATGGCTAGTGGCCACTTGATTATTGTCTGTATTCACTATACTAGCAAAGCAAAATAATCACAGCATTTATTACATTATGCATTGCCCTAAAATACTGTTATTAACCATGATTATTTAATATTGGTTGAATGAATGAATACGTAAAATATTTTAACAACCAACAATGACTTTCTCATATTATAGAAAATTTTAGCAAATATGTATCAAAATGTGTGCACATCTAGGTGAATGCCCAGCAAAACCATAAATATGAAACCCATTTTGAATTCAAACCTACTTACATGCCATTTGACTCAATTTTTGCAAGCAGAAATTTTATCTACCAGTTTACATTTAATGCCATCATCTTCTCAAAGTGTTCCTTACCCAATCAGGCTACTTTAATCCGTTCCTCTTGGTTTTCCTTTGACCTGTCAACTCTGATCTATTACGCATCTTTCCCATGCCTGCTATGACCGGCTCACAGGTGATTCCAATGCAACATGTCTACAGTCAGATACAACACACCTCACAGTCACGCCAAAGCCAGTTCCCTCCTCTTGTCCTTGGTATTTTGGGTCCTATACCTCTCCACCTAGTTGACTCAGCTCGAAATTGTGATTGCCTTTCCTTCTTCAATTCCAACATAAAGTCTATGACCATATCCCGCTACTTCCACCCCTTCAATAGGTCTCCAATCTCACTCCTCCTGTTACAGGTCCTGACTCCAAAGAGTGGGTCCTTTGCACACTCAGGAAAGAATTCACCAGGAGTGCTAGGTGTGGCCGAACCAGGCAAGGCCTTATTAGAGGGAACAGGCATGACAGAACCAGAGCTGGAAAGTAGAATTTAGCTTGGCGGGTCCAGGGGAGCCAAGAAAGGACAGCTGAAGGGCAGATCTGCGAGGAGTGGAGAGCAGCATCACAGCATCTTCTGGGCTGAACTTCATCTGGGCATAAGGGTTACCTGGCAACTGCGCATGTGGCTCTCGGCCTGCTCCTTCCAGAAAACTGTTAGTGAGGACCTAAAGCTCCTTGTCTATCGTGATCCCTCGCCACCAGTGTAGGGGCCAGTTCTTTGGGACAGAGCTCTCCAGTCTGTGATTTAGTCCACCTGTTCAGGCAGGATTTCTGGTAATTTCTTTTACTTGGTTGTCTCATTCCTTTTGTACCAATGCTTAATTGTACAATATTAGATTATGAAATCTATTTCCCTGCACGTACATAAATTGCATAAGCAGTTTTTTTCCAGAGGAGCGATAGATGAGTATGATAAAACAGTAAATGCTTCAGCATTGTTGCATTCATGGGACCAATGTCCAGGCCCACAGCCTCAGCATCGTGTGCCTGAATTTTTATCCTAGTGTTTTGAATGTTCTTTCCCGTGTCTTATCAGATCCCCTTTCACACATAAACCTGCTCAGGTCTCTACTTTGTTCCCTACAAAGCCAAATTTAACCTCCTTAGCAGGATACCTGAGTGCCTTTACATTCATCCTCTGGCCTTGCTCTGGAATCTTTATCTGCTGCCTTTCCTCAACACCTCTAGAATCCTTCTTTATGAAATAAGCGACCTCCTGCTCCTGGAACATTCCTTTTGTCTTTGCAGAGGAAGTGGCCTCATGACATTCTCCAACACATTAACTAGCAAATTCAAATAAATCAAATGCTTTCTCTACCCAGTACTTCCTGTTAACCTTCGGAGTGCTTTCCCACACCTTCAGGACAGTCCTGCACTGAGGCAAGGTGGAACTGAGGACTTGAGTTCAAATTATGCCTCTTCTCTTTACCTGATGTGTGATCTTGGGGAAATTAATGTTTTTGAACCCCAGATATGTATGCAAAATTGGAGGAATATAGCACCTATAAGACTATATTGTTGTGAAAATGAATGGAGATCATTTGTGAAACATTCTTATCATCGTGCTGAGACATGAGAACCTCAAAGGCAGGGCTCATATTTTATTCATTAATCAGCCCCCACTATACTTAGGCAGTGAGTAAGGGTGATTAACCTGAACTGAATTTGTAGCAAATTATGAGTTACCATTGTTAATACAACTGCAACTGTTAGGTTACTGTTTAATTCTATAGTAATAATGATTTAGGAATTTCATAAACATCATAACTAGAATTTGGTTTAAACTAAAGCAAAATATTTTAACTCCTTGGCACCATCAGAAATGTTCAATTCAATTAATCACTTTGGATAATAAATTATTTAAAAAACTAATACTGGATCCAAGGAATTTAAAATATAGATGTGATTGAGGTAGAAATGATACCTATAGCACATCTAAAGAAATTGCTTATGCAATTTATGTATGTGCAGGTAAATGAATTTCAGAATCTAAAGTTGTACAGTTAAGCATTGGTGCAAATGTAGTAAAAATTAAATAATTTTGATGGGTACAAGTAAAAGTTAAATTTAGTGTTTAATATCCAACATTGCCAAATAATATTCTTAGCGGTCCTAATATATAGAACTGGAGAAGGATTAGGCAGCAGAGGTAACATCCTTATTTCTGTCACACATTAGTGTGTGTCAACTAATCTGTGTGGCAAATAATCTGTGAGGCTGAAAGATGCAGAGATTATTCTCCTATTCATAGAATAGCAAGTCATAAAATTCAAAAATATATTTGGTTAGAATCTTTGGAAACAGGTTGTTTCTGGATCTGTTGGGCCAAAAGATAACACAAAATTTATTTTTTAGCACCGTATACGCTGGCCTTTGCTCTCGTATGCCACACGTATTTCCACACAGATTAAAACAGTACTTATCTGTCAAGTTTCCTGGCCGAGGGATACATGCATATCAGCACAATTCCTAAATAAGAATTAGCTACCATCAGAGACAGGAAAAAGAACAACACAAATTATTGCCCTTATTATTTTGTTTGGTATTATGTCCTTCTCCTTGGAGACATTAAATATTGTGCTAGGACAATTTAGCAAAATAAACTATTTTTTAAATGCACCATATATTTTTAAAGTATCTTCTTGTACTCTAATGCATGCATTTATGATAACACAGATGGACGGTATAAGTTCCACAAAAACCTTCTAGAGGCCACTCTTCTGGCATCCCTGCTAAGCTTCCTGGCGTCTCCCCTGTAACTCGAGCTCCACTGATGGATGGAATCAGTAGCTGACCCAAACATCCACCACTGGCAGGGCCAGCATCTAGGAAAAGGTCAGCAAGGTTACTCTATACTGCTGGAGACTGGATTCCACAGATGAGAGCTGGGCTGGGGATAGATGGGAGAGTCGAGGTGAGCAGTGCTGGGAGGGGCAGAAGCAGAGAACAGGTGACGCAAACAGCAGGCGGGTACCAGGGAGTCACAGACATCTGCAAGTGCTCATGACACATCCTCCAAACCTGACTCAGTCCTTGAGGAAGCTCACGAATGACATTTGTCTCTTCCACGCATCCGGAAATGGGGTTCTCTTTCTTTGCCAAGTGTCTTCCCAGTCATTACTTATTACCCAGGTGACGTAAGTACCTCTAAAGCCCTATGTTCCAAAAGCCCCTCATGCAGTATCCACCAGCTCTGTGAGTCTACCCTTAGAAAGGGTTTCTCCACACCTTTGGTTAGTTAATATTTACTTGCACAAAATTGTGCCTCAAAATAAATCTCTTTAAAAACACGTAGTATTTATAGCAAACACATTAGCATGCATTATATTTTTTATTGCCAAAATGTTTTGAATAACCACCTGTCAGTCACATTTTCCTTCTGTGGGAACAGAAAGGTCAGTAAGTTGGCAAAAACAAAAACAACAAAAAAAGAAAAGTAAAAAGAAAAAGAAAAGCAAGAAGTGACAGTTCTGGATAGGGCTTTGGGAAGGTGGGATAAAAAGTCACTGCTCGTGCACACAGCTGCTTGTAATGAAGGCAACATGTTCGAGGCCTATTCTTGGATCAGTTCCCCTACATTTTAAACTCAACTTTTCTTGGCAAGATGGCTGGGGCCATACTGCATATATGTCTGAATTCCTTCAGCCCAAACCTCTTAATATGAAAATTCAGCAGCACTACGCTCTGTGTAGAAGCCGCGGCTCTCAATCCAGCCTGTTTTATATAGCAGAGGCCTCAGGACTGACCTCCGGGTTACTATCAGCTTATTTTTAGCACAAAGTGATATTTATCTATGTCATTTTCTAGCGCCCTAGATAAAATGGGCACATATATTATCCTGGAGACTGATAGTTTATGAGGAATAGAGATGGAAGGAAAGTAGATTTAAATGAATTAACAGAAAATACATCGAACCCAAACCACAGCCTGACTTTCCTCTTAAGGAGTCATAATTCTATTGCAGAAAAGAGAGCCAAGAAGTTCCATCTCAGGGAATCCAGCTGCTTCTTTCTCTCCCAAAGGACAAGTTTGCTCAAAGTATGACAACTCCTCCCTAAAGCAAACAAAAGCTCCCTCTTTCTTGTGTAAAGTTATTTCTCTGTATTCTGGAATTTAAGCTGCATTTTGAAAAATACATGTTCAGAAGGACTGCAAATGTGATTTAAATCATTAATACACGTGAAGGTCCAAGTGTAAAAGCAAAACTAAAGTAACAATACAGACTTTGTTGAATGGGTATGAGTAAAAAGTTGAAAATTTCCCAGGTGGAAAAAAGAAAAAAACTACAATAATGGCTTAACTTTGAATTTACAAATCCAAAACCTACTCTTACTGAGTAGGTCTCCAGAAGTCATTCAGTCCATAAAGGGTTTGAATATCAAATCCAAACATTAACACAGAATTATTTTTGAAAATAAGCTAGAAATCATGAACAGATGCCTCAGCATGGAAGAAAATTAGAAATACAAATATGCAAAACCGAAAGGCAAATATTTTGGAAACATGTTTGGAAATTCAATGTTTTTCAACAGATAATGAACATGGAGGTATTATATCTTCTATCCAAAAGACTGGGAATTATCCTATACATTCAATAACTAATCACATTATTTTAAATTATACTTGCCAAAGTATTAACTCTAGGTTGAGAATCATGTAAGGTTAAAAGATACTTGTCAGATGAGATAATAGGATAATTACAGGTTTTTATATAATATTAGTTAAGGAAAATGATAAGGGTTCTAAAGAATTTAAGATATTCAAATAGGGCTAAATATTCTCAAATGCAATTAGTTTATCACAAAATACTTTAACACCTAAATTAATACTCATTTGGTTTTCACTTCTGATGGAAGATGATTCTAATTGCCCAGGGTCATCTAACAATGCAATCAAGATGATTAAAAAATCATTCACTCAGGTTTTTCTTTGTATTTCTGTGAAGAGGTTTGCCTGTCAAGGATGGGATGACAGTCCCTAGTCATTATCTTTGGAATCTGTCTTATCTGTCTTCAGATAGTTTCTTTGATTTTATAATTTCTTTTAGGATAGAGTATTGGCTCTTCATCAGTTTCTCAAAGTCAAAGATTTAAAACAAGGTGGAAAACTGTCTTCTCATTGGTTCTTCAAAATGGAAGTGTGGAAAAAACTGCCTCTGTAGCCAATTACCTTCTCAAATGACTCCATTATTTATCACTGTCAAATACTGCAAACTATCCATGAGAACTGAATTTACTGTCTGTGTGTAAATACTGGTATTGCTTCAAGTCAAGAGAGACATTTACTCCCAAACTCAATTACATTGGGATCATTTTGGAAACAAATGTGTCAGAACGCACTATAGAAATTCTATTATGTTCAATTTCCAATGTGTGTGTGTTTTTGATTCAACTTTCAGTTGCAAATTCAGTTAAATTCATTCAGAAAAAAAAAAAGGCAGCGTAGTTTGATAGAAAGAATGGAGGCACAAGGTTTCAGAGATTAACCAGGGATCAATCTACTCATGACTAGCCATCCTCGTGGGCACTTGGAAACATCTGTGTTTCATCAGAAATTCCAGAAAATGCGATGCATACCACAATGGAAAAAATTTCCTCCAACCCTCTCCATTTTTAATGGAATGTTTTACCAAGATTTGTTTTATACGTTTGACAGAAAATAAATTACTAAGATATAGGAGATTATCTGAAGATTTGTGATCCTTACAGAGAAGGTTAATATGAGTTAGACAAGATCAACATTTAGGGTATGTAAGAAACATAAATGCTTCCAGTAGTGGCCTTGAGCAAGCAGAATAATTTGAGTTGTTTGACTTTTTTTTGAGAAATCAAAATAACAAACATCTTCCTTGATTGCTCCTGAGATTCTAAATGAGATCAATATCATTATATAAATTAAATAAATTGTTATTTGGTTTCGGGAGCCATTGTTCAAACAGCACAACAGCTAGCGTGCAGTGAAAAACAAAGAGTGAATGAGTTACATGGTTATTTTCTTGGAGATTTTCTTCATTAATAAAAGTCAAGTAACATAAGAAGTGAATTTTCTAATAAAATCTGAAAATAATGATGAATGTGCAAGCAGTAAATTTTGATGAGACATCTTAGAAATCTTTCTTAGCAATCTTACCCTATATCATTAAAGAGAATAGTCAGTTTTTACAGAATATTTCTTACGTTCATTTGTCTCATATACCTCGTGAGGTTAAATACAATTTTAAGATAAAATGTCAGCAAGCATTGTTAGCTTACAAAAATGGATTTTTTTTCTGTATATTACTACTCTTTCTCCCTTTTATTTCTTCTTAACCTCAATTGTTAGAAAAAATAAAAAAATCTATGGAGGGGGAGAGGATGATAAGATCCTACCTTGCCCGTAGCAAACACACTCACTCTTCTATGCAATTAACTTAAAAAGAGGTCAATGTAATTTATTTTAAGCAGATTATATGATTTTCCCCATGCGTTATTACTTTTGAGGGTGATCAGATGGCAAGATCATTGCAAAATCCTTAGACTGAACTTGTGCTTTGGATATTCTCACATTTAACCTTTTTGCACATGCACACTTCTGAAAAATTAGGTTCAAACCAGAGATGGTAGCAATTAAGCAGTCAAGATGAAAAAAAAAGAAAGTGTTAAAAAAAATCAAAATCAATGGGCAAAGTAATTCTTTAGTATTTGCTTTCTGAGCGGTCAGTGTTGGCAAGAGTGACTCTAATTGAAAGCCTTAAATCAAAAAAGCTGAAAATGCACACTGCCATTGGAGATTTATTGAGATATTTTTACACTCAAATTTATGAGACACTCCGGTTATTTTTGGTTTTTTACTTTTTGAAAAAGAGCTCCTTGTTGAATTATCTTTTTATTTTTTTAATTTTAGATATTTTTTTATTTCATTATAGATGATAATCATATTGCAGCCACAGAAAATGCAAGAAAAACGGTTCCAGTCAACTCAGTGAAAAGGAATTGAAGGACTATTCTTAGTTTATTTACCTATAGGGTTTCTTTGTTCTAATGTGTTTTGACAACCACAAACTTTCAGAAGACAAAACTGTGAAATATATTTCAAAATATATTGTGTTTGTGGGTCACTGATAATCTTGCCTTAAATTTATTCCTTGAGTAAAAGTACATAGTAGTAAGAGAAAATGAAGGAAGAGTTAAATTTCATCTTTTAATTTATATAATCGGGTAAAATCCTGTCACAAAAGTTAACATAAGATACATGTTTCGTCCTTACTGCACTTAGGCAAAATCTAAGAAACATTGAAATATGTTTTCTCCTGCCTTCTAAGTAGCCCAGTAGAATATATTAAAACTATTTTAAATCTTAAAACATGGCTTATTAGCAACTGCCAAAAAGATTCTCCCAAAATTAAACATATTGTTACGGTTGATAATAAACAGGTGTTTCTTGTTTCTTGTTTTAAAAATAAGTTGGCCATCTTGGAGTTTGGGGTATTAACATATGAAGCTTTGCATATATTTTAGACAACAAGAATCTTTTATAGTTGGACTGTATTGCTGATTTCAGTACTTTCAGCTTACTATTTCATCCGACTTTGTTGATTTCATTTTTAAAATGTATGGTGTGTGCACAATTTTTCAGAACACTACATCCTTAACACAGGGCGTGCCCAAACAGAAAGAATAACACAGCCATATTGACCACAGCTGTGAAAACTCTTAAACTATGGATTTCATAGATTCGGAGAGCTTTGCAACTCCATTTTAACTTCTGCAAATACAAGATGATCTGAAGGAAAAAGGTTTAAAGATGTGGCGATGGAGTCACTCATATTTTCTTTGCCGCCCACTCCCTACCTGTCTTCCCAAACACCCATAGAGAAAGTACTTTCTATAACCCAAGCAGAACTCTGAAGATAAAAGGGCAGCACCTACATTTTTTTTAAATGTACACCACATACATATAAGAACAAAGGGAAAACAGGGGCCTCTAAGACAGCAGATAAGAGAAGCCAACGGATTTGGGGAGGTGGAAAGTGGGTAAAGCACTGGACGGTGAGCAGGAGAGAGTAGGGCGCTGAAGCCCCAGGGCCAGCAGACAGGGAAACCCAACTGAAATCTGCCACCCCAAAATAGGTCTTGTTGGCAAAAGGTTAATTTCATAGGAGGGCTCTGAAGACTGGTGGAGGTTGCTTTTGAAAAAGCTATTTACATGTAAAATTCCGTAAGGGAGTGTATGGGAAAGACTTAATCTCTTTATCACTGTTTAATGGAGAAGGCAGAATTTAATCTGCATACTTTTATTTCCGGTTCCTTTCTCAGTAATCTAACAGACCTTCCATCAGTCACCTGCCCTGCCAATAAGGACCCCTATTTAGGATGGTGTCCAATGCCACTTGGACAACTGACTCATTGGAGTCTGTTTCTCTCATGTATACAGGAGGTGTCCACATTATTATTAAAGTTCTCTGGTCTTTTTCAACTATCAGTCTGTCTGATGTTACCTACCAAGTGAGAATTCAGAGAGTCCAATTGTCAAGGCAGTATCAGCTTGAGTTTGGGGCCAAGGAGTGAGATGGGCTGCCCCCCACAAGTGACAGTCTCAGCTGCATCGCCTGTGAAATGGGGATAACAATAATAATAATGCCTACTTCAAGAGCTGTGCTATTAAGTGAATTCCTATATATGTGGCATGCTTTGACTGGGGCATGGTCATGGTTAGTGATTATTTTTTAATCTATCTTTGAGAACTGTACAACAAGCAAGATTAAAAACAAAAAAATTGTCCACACGCATTTAGCACATTCTTCCCCAAGAAGGTTGATTCCAATATGCCGTGAAAGTGAACAGCAAGTCGATTCTCATTTCAAGTTGTTCTTCCATGAGGGACGATTTCCAGGTCTCCACTAAATCCGGAGAGAATTCTTCAATTGGTTTCTTGGGACCTTCCCAGCTCAGCGATGCCCTAATTTACACTTCATAATTTGCAGGCTACACGTGAGGCATTCTTGAACCGTCTGAACTGAAAAGAAAGTCTTATCATAATTAATTTTCAAGGCAGCAGGGACTTGGTTATGAGGTTACCGGAAGCCAAGAAGAGAAGCAGCGATGTCAATGTGACAGCAGGTCAGAGTGACGCGGTTATGTCTTCCATGTCACCAGGGATTAACACGTGTGGCTTGAAAAGATGCGCCTTCATTTCACGATGCTATTTTCAAAGGACTACAGCCTGTGCCTGGTTTGACTTTTGTAGCTTCCCACACACAGTTTGTCCCCTTTAAAAAATGAAATGTTTAAAAAAGCATAGCTGTCCATTGATAAATATGCTCCTTCATTGGGCTATAAAAATATGCTTGGCTTCAGAAGTGTTTTTTTTTTTCTTTTGTTTTATTGAGGTAACATTGGTTGATGGCTCTTTATATGATTCAGGGGTACAGGACCATACCCCTTCAGATGGATGTTACCACCCCACAGACCCCACCCAGGCATCATATTCCTCACCACAGTTCACAGGGTTCCCCCAACCCCATAATAATAATCTCCCCCCTCCCCTCCCCTTCTGGTGCCTCAACCTTCAGAAGTGTTTTATGGCAGAGGTACACATTTACATTTCAAATAGATTTTACACTGATAAAAAAGGGAAGACTTAGTTTGGAGAGAGGGCTATTTAACAGAAGCATCTAAGAAGTGATCTTAAAACAGTTTCTTCCTAGGGGGACTTATTTCCTAGGGCAATTGCCTAACTGAGCCAGTGCTGCAAAGCTGGCATTTGAATTGACCTTCCACCAATAGTGATCCAGAATGATGCACTCCGCCAGGATCCCGGGGTTCTGGAGGCCACGCTGGGGACTGGGCTACTGGTTTAGCATTAAGCTGCAAATGATAACCCGGTATCCCCCGCTGATGAGAGGGAGCTTGGATTGTTTCTTCCCCCTTTTTATTATAGCTCATTTTATTTTATTTAGTTTTGAAAGAATCCTAATAAGCATAAAAATAGAGCGGATCCATAAAATGTGAGAACAGAAATCTAAGTTTTCTTTGATCCTCTCTTGGCCACATTTTGCTTTCTTATGTGCCCCCTTTTCTGAACAGGAAGATAGTTATGGCCAGAGGCTAAACATTCAGCAACCGGAGCCCTCTCTTCTAGATTCTTTTGGAAATGTTGCGAGAGTAAACAGCAACTAACGGCAATTAGGACTAGACCCTTTTTGTGTATTTTTATCTTTCAAAGTCATACAGAATGGATGAAGTAGGGGAGAAACTCTGATTTAGAGAGGTGCTTATGCTGTGCCAGGGCTGGGTTTTTCTCCACTACTTTAGGTAAATGATGTGGCAACGTCATTCATCTCCCTAGACTGTCTATCCTTCTAATTACTTCAGGGATAATATCTTCTCTCTCTACCTTCTCTCAGTGTGGTTGGTAGTGAAGAGACCATGAAACAATAAGATGATGACGAATGATGATAAGGAAGGTGAAGGTGAAGGTGTAGGTGGGTGAGGATGATGGTGAAACAGAAAATGGCGCACAGATACGTGGACTTCAATGAATCTAACAGTGAAAATTTTATTGAAACACGTCCTTTCCTCGTGACATTGCATGCCTTTCAGAATTACCTTCGGAAATCTGTTCTACAAGCTGTCCTGTGAAGAATCCTCCCCAGTCTCTGGAATGTCTACATTTGCTTCTGCACATTCCACTGTTTCTCGTGCTCCCATGGATTCCTGAACATCCAGACAATGTCCAGACTAAGAAGGTGGCTTCCCAAAAGGAAAAAATGTATAGACACAAGACAACCCTTCACGCTCCACACTGACGTGTGTCTTCTAAGCGAGTCAAATGAAAAACAAAATTACCAATTGTTGATTTATTATCGGTTCACTATATTACGCCTATAACCCAGCGTGTTCTGACATCAGCCACTGCCTTGGAGGTCCCTATGTTGCTTGTTCTGTCCACTTATCAAGCCTCAGATGAAGACTAATGGGGCACAATCATGTCCAGAAGTTCCTGCCCTCAAAACAGCAACAGTAAACTCAAGTTTCCCTTTCATTGCTGTGAGTCTAATCTCTTTCAACCAATTTATCTCAGTAAGTATTACCATGGAATAACTTGAATCTATGGACCACTTGTAATTTTATAAAGGCTCTAGAAACCTCTAGACAAAACTTACCATTTCACTGAAGAGTTTCAGAGGCCAGGCCTCTCCAATTGGTAGTCATAATAAATCTTCGCCACTGTGGTGTACCAGTATGTATGCAAATGTGCAGAGGTGTGTGTTTGGGGAAGAGAGAAACAGAGAGAGACAGATGCGCGAATAGGTCGTTGTGTATGGATGGATGGTGCTAATCTCCTAGTGAAGCAAGTGGCAATGCCTGGACCAAGTCAACTGCTGTCCAGTAAGAATTCATTTCATGGCCACAAGCACCTTAAATTAAAGCAAGAATTCATCCATCTTAAAGCCACGGCACACCTGTCTCTCCGAGCACCAAATTTATATTTGTGACTATTAGAAATCCACTCCAGTCAGGAGACTGCAGAGCAGATAGGGGAGATGTTAGCAACCAGAAGACTTGTCCTCAATGCATTTTTCCCACCTACTCGCTGCATACAATTTCATTTCTGACCCTCTCCTAACCTCGGTTTCTCATCTGAAAAATGGACATGGAATGATACTGACTTCATGGGGTCTGTGTAAAGAAGTTTAAAAAAAGATCACCAAGAACATACATTTAGCACAGAGTCAGCACAGTGTACTCAGGAAGTATTTGATGTGATGATACCTACGCACAGAAAAATCCTGAATGAACAAATGAATCAATAAACAAGTTTCATACACAGGAGGGCCCTGTAATTCCAAATTGTCAGCCCTGATTTGAAGGCTAGTTTTAAAACAACATAGAACAACATAGTTTAAAATTCACCTTGTGTTCATAATCTCCTTGTGACTTCCAGGCACAAAGACAAGGTCAAAATGTGAGGCAGGAATGAGGCAGATGAGAGGGGCGGCTCCTCTCTGCCCAGACGGCCAGTCACAATTAGGACCTGTCTGGGATTCCTGTCCTTAGCCCCGGTCTCCCTGGAGGGTCCCTGCCTTGTATCAATGCTGAGCTAGATTCTAGAATCCTGTGGCAGCCCCCAACCATCATTCAGGTTTGATAACTTCTGTGTCTGCTAATCCCTAGCAAATTCTAGAGATTATAAATTTTGTGGCTGAACTGGAGAGCCAGGAATGGCTCTTTTCTTTCTCCCCTGACTTGTTATTTAAAAATAAAAGTGAAACTGCGCCATCACAGGGCTTGCCTTTCTGCAGCAGCAGCTTCACCGTCTACAGTAACCTCAATCTAACCACGGTTAGTGCTTTTGGATCGAAGCATTTTCCTACTTGTTTGGCCTGTTTTTCTTCACCAATATTTTCAGAAACATCCATTCCCAAAGCAAACCTTGTATATGTTTCCCTTTTATGCTAGCACCTGCACAGATGGATGTGTTGGAAATCATCTCATTCATTTTTATTACAACATAGAGCCAAATTTGGGATTTTTTAAAATCAGGAATATTTTTTTAAATGTGCATAGAAATCATCAGGCATACATTCAGTTTAGAAATGTAACTCTTTCTGGAGAGATGTACAGCTATCAAACATTTACTTAAAACATGAAAAATGCTCATAATCATCATCATTTCCAAGCAGCTACGGTAAAAACATAAACAAGACATCAAAATGATTGAATCTTCCTGACTTTTCCTTTGGCTCTATTCTAGAACATGAATTTTCACTCCTAAGCTTACATGAAAATGTAACTCTCATTTAGGGGGAAAAAAAACAAATCTACCTCTCTCTTTTTTATTTCTTGATATCTATTTTTGTCTTTATTTCTTGACCCTGGAGAATGCCAATGTGACAATTTTTTTCCCTCAAAGTGATTTTTAGGCCTTTATTGGATAATAAGTCATTTTTGGCATTGATTCTTTTTTTTTTTTTTAGTGTAGGAGACTATCCTTTATGAATGCTTTTTTCTATTTTGTCCTATGCATATTATTAACCTACAAAACTGAATTCAAGCAAAACATAAATATTATTTTTATATGTAAATTTATAGAAATGTATATTCATACAGAAGTTTATATAAATAAAAATTATGCAATGTAAGGACATTCCATTCATAATAGTAAAGGGGCTGGATAACTTTCACATTAGTAGAAATAATATTTTATCTGATTATTGTGAAACTAGGAAATATTAAAATGTTACATATTATGGGTCAATGAAAAACAAATTTGAAGATGTAGTCCCAATTGTTTTCTATTCTGCACTCTATATGTTTTCTATTCTTCACTCTATGTTTTCTGCACTCTATATGTTTTCTAATCTGCACTCTATATTCATTGCTACCAATGAATTATAAAATACTGAGCATTTGTCATTCATGTTAACAATAGGTTGAGCGACGTTTTTATCAAAAACAATATTGTTACTGACAGCAACACAGACAACATATTTCTGTAAGATTTTTAAAAAACTGAACAAGCTTTGGTAAATTTTGATCAATAAAACCATTTTTATATTATTAATAGGGAAGGGAAATTATGAGCATCTGTTGTACATAACTGCATAGACAGATTGATTATTTTGCAACAAATTCTATCTAGAAATAATTTTGTTACATTTACTTTGGGAAATCAGTTGTGACCTTAGAAATAGCACTGATTTGGTCCCATGCATATATGCAGTGGTCTGATTTAAATCACGAGTTATTAACCTCCACTGAACTCAGGAGTAAAATCTCATAAATAGCTTGAAAAAATATAGTGAATCAGAAGAAATGTTAAACTGAAATAAAAACAATCAGGAGACAGCCAGATCATGAAAAATTGCTTGATTCAAAGAACTTTTAAAGGTTAGAGCTCTATTAGAGGTTTAAAAAAAGAAGAAAGCAATATGAGACAGAAGTACAAGGAAGAAAAAAAGATTAATACATCCACTGCCTACTTTTTGTTTTATTCTTTGCTTTTTCCTAAGAGGCTACCATTTTTGCAGCTGGTCAGAAATATCACATTCCTTGATGTCTCCAAAGGTTTTATATGACTTAGCTTAACCATATTTTAACTTGAATAGCATATTAAGCAGCTGTTGAAAATAAAAATGCACTGTGGATATTTGAATGGAGACACCAAGACAGAAAAGTCACCTGTCCAGGGCCGTGAATTAAGACAACCCATTTCTTAGAATATTTAAATTTTCACAAATATTAGCGCAACTAACCATAGGGACTCTGAAACAGAAGCGCCAGGTGCTTTTGAGTTGAAACAATTTCTTGGTACTTTCACAAGGACGGATTCAAGTTTTATTTTTAATTAATTTAACATATGGTATGTTGGGGAGATGGGGGATTAGATTTATTATAAGGTGTCTCAGGAAGACAGGCATGCCAAACAACTCCTTTTAAATGACTACGAGTAGCTTAGTATAACTACACTGTATAACATTAAAAAAAAAAATCATATCAACTGAAAAACCTACATTTAAATTACATGTCAATTTTTAGTTTGAAATTATTTTTTCATATTTCAATAAGCAATAATTTATTTTGTGTTGATGCATTTTAAGTTCTGTTTTTTGACATATTCGCAACTTAGTATACTTAAAATACTTTTGCATGGTTGTTTATTCCTTGTCACAGATGAAAACAGATAAATGAGACCTCTATGTTAATGAACCTTACTTTACATTAGTTTAAAATTTTTATATGCAATTTTTTTGTTTCCATCTTTGTCTGTTTCTCTTTTCACGCCAAATGAATAAATGAATATATGAAAGCTGATTTCTAGTAAAAAAGAAATGTTCAAACCTGGCTGCCAGTCAAAGGGTTCATGTGTAACATCATAGATGTATATTAGTTCTTTCCAATTTCAGCACAAAATAATTTCAGAGAACTAATTTTGGTCATAACATTATATATTTCTTAAAGACATGAAAGTCAAACTGACTTTCCTTCCTTCTGCCAAAAAAATCTATAGCACATTTCCGACATTTGAAATGCTACGTTCTCTTTTGGAGCCCAAGACAAGAAGTGCCAGAATGATGAGACAAGCAAGCGTTCGAATGCGCCACGAGGCTTGAAATTCTCTGTGGTCAGAAAGCACAGTTGCAGAAACAAGGAAAAGCTGACCTTTCTTCTCCCTTCCGTTAAAGATCTATCTGAACTCTCTAGGCTTAGGGGAAAAATAGACTTTATGGACATTAAAATATTTTGAAATTGTGTGCTGATTAATAGTGTGTTACCAATCCGTTTCAGGCAAGAAATTTACTAACTTGGACAAAGACAAAGGTTGCAAAGGCGTTAAAGGATACAAGTGAAATTGCTGAAAACTGTTAGAATTGTCCAGTCAAGGTGATAGATTGAAATAAATTAATATAAAGCTGATATTTATTTTGTACCTATTTTTCCTCCTTGTGACTTTCTTCTCTACATTTGTCTGGTGTGTGTGTGTGTTCCGAACAACTGTTTTCCTATACTATGCAAACAGCAACATTTTTTAAATAGCCCCACCATAGATCTTTGAGAAATTTTTTGAGGGTTTATTTCATACATTCTTCAGGTTAGTTCAGAATTATACAAGTTCCAAATGAACTACATGTCTATACATATGCAGACTCAGAATTTTTTTTTAAAGCATTGCTTCAAACCGTTACTTCCAACCCCAAACTGCTGTGGTCGTTTTTGGAAATATAGTTAGTTACATGCTTTTTAAAAATTAAACACTCATGCACTGCCATTATGAAAGAACTAGATTATTAAAACTAATTTTTCTGTAATGCATAGTAGTTTTTCCACACTGGTTATAAAAAAGGTAGATTTTACTTTACTCTCCTTTTAAAAAGAAATTAATTTCGGGCCTCCCCGGTGGCGCAGCGGTTGAGCACTGGGTTGCGAAGCTGCCCGCAGCCTGTGCAGCGCTGGTTCGATCCCCGGCTGCTCCCCAGCCACCAGAGGAGGGTCCCACATGGCGCGCAGACCTCTCCTGCCGCCCGCTGCTCCCCTCAGCAGTGTACCTCGGTCCTTCTGCCTGCTCTGCTCCTCGCTCTGGCTCTGGTGAATTCTCTCACCGTCCTGCGCTTCTGACTGTACCCAGTGCTTGTATAAATAAATAAATAAATCTTAAAAAAAAAAAAAAAAAAAAGAACCATGTTTTAAAAAAAAAAAAAAAAAAGAAATTAATTTCACTGTCTCTTTCCAAATAAATCTCAAGGACTTTGCAAAATGAAACAACATACACATTTAAAGGTAAATTTCTACAACACTACAGGGAGCAGAGTGTGAAATATTTTGCAAATAAATCCTGATTTGATCTGGCTAGTTATCAAAAAAGTCCAATCCCCACAATTAAACAAACAAAAATCACTAGGAGTTTCTTTGTAACTCTGGCAAAAATAAAAATGTTGTGTTGTAGAGTTTCTGCTTTCTGAAGGAAGAAATGAAATCTATCAGTACGAATAAATTGTTCCAGGAATTAAACTCAGCAAGAAATATGTTGTTTGAGTTCCTTATGCCTAAGATAATGAACAGAATCTTTAACTATGATCTTATAACTTCAATGATCACCCCATTACGCGAATATAGTGCAAACCTAGCACACCTAATGGAGAAATTACATTCTCACTGACATTAATCCCTCTACAATTTAAGAGGTTTATTACAGTTAATGTTTATAGGACTGAGCCTGCAACTGGGTTGAAGAGCCTCTAGGATAGAAACTGTTGGTTCTATACATTTTGCAGTATTCGGTGGAGGATTCTGGGTGTGCCGGTGGTGGGCATGGCATAGTAACACACACCTGAAGATTTGTGAGCCTGTAGCCCTAAATCATACAGAGTCATAAGCCAATATACTTCAGTACAAAATAATACAATTAAAAAATGTAATAAATGAGAGATTACTTGTCCTCTTCCATTAAGGACTTAAGTTAATACCTTGAATAGCAGTTAAGCTGGGAATAGAAATCACTTATTTTCTCTCTGTACTTCAAAACCTTTTGGAAAAAAAATCATTTGTTTTCTATTAATGCTCAAGGAAGATTCTGTTTGAGAGTTGTTCCTTTAGAGATAATCTGTATTTCTTCTCAGGTTACTTCAATATTTTTCTTTGTATCTTAATGATCTGTATTTTCTTAATAAAGGTGTCTTTTTGCTTTTTCCTGACTGCTCATGGCTTGTCTATTCCATCTGAGATTCATGTGAGTCTTCAGTTCTGAAAAATCCTTAGCCCTTATCTCTTTGGATGCTACCTCTTTATTCCATTCTTCTCCTTCTGAAAGTCCTAGAACTTGGACTATAATTCCTTCCTGTGTCTTATTTGTTCTCATATATTTTAGAGTCTCTGTATTTATCTAAGCTTTATTTGGGTTGGATTCCTTAATACTTCCCACCAGTTCCGGGGCCTCTCTGGTGGCACCAGGGGTTAAAAACACTTCACTGTGAAGCAATCCGTGGACTCTGCAGCACGAGTTCGATCCCTAGCCGGCCAAGGAGCAACCCGGGAGCAACCCACATGGCACAGCAGACCTCTCCTGTCTCGCCTGCTGCTCCCCTCAACAGTGTATTTCATCAGTCTGCCTGTTCTGCTCCCCACTCTGTCTCTGGTGAATCCTCTCACCCCCCCATCTCTGGCCTGTACCCCAGCTCTTGTATGCATAAATAAATATTAAAAAAAATACTTCCCTCCAGTTCAGTAATTGTTTCCAACTATGTTGACTTTAGAGTTCATCTTACCTATTAATGTTTTTAGTTTTAATGGCCATATTTTTCAGAATTTTTAATGGTACTTTTTAATATACACTGTTGTAGTTTTACTTCCATTCTGACTTGCATAGTTTCTTATTCCTTACGGATGTTATTCCATCCCTTATCCCTTTGAAGGTAGCAAAAACTCTTACTTAAAACATTTTATTTTCACTTCATAAGCAGTAAACTCATCTCCCAAACATCACTGTCACTGCCTCTCTTTCTATTCATTTTCTATTTCAAGCCTCTGATGTGCAATACCCACTTGAGTAGTTTTTTATACTCTCTGTCTCTCTCTTCATTGCTCCTCCACTCCAGACCCAGATCTTGCATGGACACCTTGAGTTCCCGACTGTCATGAATCTAGAGCTATACACACCCGGTCTCGAGTCAGGGAGGTCTTGGCTGAGGTCTCGCTAGCAGGCCGTGTCCACTTTCTCCCCAGATCGTTGCTTCCCTGGGAGGAATTCACAGACTGTTTTTCTCCAAGCTTTATTTCTCTCCTTTTCAGCTGCAGCTCAGGCCCTGGTTGTAAGCACAGAGGCTGGCTCGGGACAGAGTCTTTGATGGGGATACTTTCAGTCCCTATATCGTGTAGGAGATAAGCTCCTGCCTGCTTGTGATTGCTCTCCCAGGCAGTGCTCAGCAGGCCCTCCCTTCAGCTTCACTCACTGGTTTATTCCTATTGTTTTCTAAGTCATCGAGGTAGTTATCTTTGGACTACAGGTGTGTCTTTAGTCTATAACATTTTGCCATCTTTCCATTCTGGGGCTTGATCCAAGGGGTAGGAAGGAGAGTCTACAGTAGGGAGACAGGAGGTCCAAGTCTAAATGCACAGTGCAATGTACAAGGCCACGGTCAGAGGGAATCTTCACAGTCTTTCCAACTACAATGTCAACTGTTACTGTCATGTTTACCAGGGAGAGTCCCCTCCTGGAGTCTGAGCTGAGGAGAAGGAATAGTTGACTCCCTGGCCTCTTCCATTAGCTTAGCCCAGGATCCTAGATAACACTTGCATTAGAATCATCCCCAACCCTCATTTAAATGCGTGTTCTCAGTGGGCCTCCCTGGTGGTACAGGGGTTTAGGTCTCAGTGCTATTAAGCAATCACCAGCCACTATGGCCTGAGTTTGATCCCTGGCCAGGAAGCTGACCCACATGGCACAGCAGACCTCTCCTGACTTGCCCTCTGCTCCCCTCAGCAGTGTATTTCAGTCAGTCTGCCTGTTCTGTTCCCCAATCTGTCTCTGGTGAATCCTCTCACCCCCCCCCCCCGCCAGACCTCTGGCCTGCACCCCAGCTCTTGTATGCATAAAATAAAATAAAATAAAATAAAATAAAATAAAATAAAATAAAATAAAATAAAATAAATGCATGTTCTCAGGCCCTTCTGCAGACTTCCCACCCCAGGGAGCACATGGGTGGGGGCCAGGCCTCTGCATGATCATGCACTTGAGTTGTTGCTTTCGCTAACTGAACTCTGGAAAATCAGCGTCGACCAAGCAAACTCTTCACTGTAAACTCCTGTTCCTAACAGTCTCCCCTGTTCGCTCTCATTTGCTCCCCAGAGGGAGAGTAAGGGCATTTAACACAATAATGTTAAATGCTCCACTTTTTATTCTGTACGGGAAAGGAAACACTTTTAGTCAAAAACCCTCCATGAAGTGTCAAAAGCCAGAACATACGCGAAAATAGTTATCTTGTTAGTTACTCTCCAGAAATTACTTTCTGGGTAGTCAGCATGGGGCTGCCAGGAAGAGAGCTGTGAGGGGTGGGCTTTGGTAACAGCCCTTGGCTTCTGGCGAGGGGCGCAGGGGCAAGTCGGCGGGGCAGCCACCATGCTGAATGGGCAGCGTTAAGGCCGCTTTTAACTCCCTCCTTTACACCTACTTTGAGCAAACTGAAGCAACAAGAGAAGAAACCTGAGTCCAAATGAATAAATAAATAAATGGATGACAAGTTCTCATCTCCCCCCACACTAATGATGGAAGCTCGGAGTAGAAAAACTTAGGGTAGAAGTTTTCAGAAGGCCCAAAACCAGAGGTGGGGTTGGGATGAATAGAGAGTCCTTAAACCAGCTATGGAAGCTTCCAGCAATCCAGGTGGGGTCAGAAAGGGCTGTGTGTTACAGAAAACCAACCCCACCCCAGCAATAAAATCCCCTAAGAACATCCCTTGCTCTGGCAAATGCTGCTCTCTGCCCCCCTGTGTCTAGCAGGCTGCTCTTTTTCCTACAAACCTTTCAAATGCAGCCTTTGCCTGTGTGTGTCTATGCAAATGGCTTCTTCCTATGCTGCAAAATGGAAACTGCCAAAAAACGGTTCTCTGAGGGACCCAAGAACCGCCTGACTGAACCCCCTCCCCTCTCCACCCACACAGGGGAATGCGTTTAAGGAAAACAAGGAGGAAATAAGGAAATTCAAAATATACTTCAGTCCCAATAGAGTGACTGGAAAAAGTGTCTCCCCTCTCCCATTGGTGATACCACATGGGGTATTAAAATAGGGGGTGGGCAGAGGGGGAGCATCAGGATGTGGAGCCAGGGAAGGAATCCCCGGACTAGGGTGAGCCTTGGTGCATGTGGTGAGGAAACATACACCTGTAGAGGGTGACCGGACCCTCTACCTCTGATTCATCTACGATGTTGTGAACCGATGTGCTCTCAATAAAAAACAATGGGATTAAGAAATAAGCAAATGCAGGATTAAACTGATGCCAAAATATTTCTCTAGCCTGGGAAAATTTTTCCTGTTTGTTCATGTGCTTTGCCTTTGTGGGCCTCAGCCTCAGGCCAAGTGCTCCCTTTCGTCCCTGCCCTGCGCTTAGCCTCTCTCCCATGTTTCGTTTTTTTTTTTTTTTTTAAGATTAATGTATTCATGCAAGAACTGGGGTACAGGCCAGAGATGCAGGGGGTAAGAGGATTCACTAGAGACAGAGTGGGGAGCAGAACATACAGACTGACTGAAATACTGCTCAGGGGAGCAGCGGGTGAGGCAGGAGAGGTCTGCTATGCCATGTGGGTAGCTCCCTGGCTGGAGATTGAACTCGTGCTGCAGTGGCTGCAGACAGCTTCATAGCCTGAGACTTATCCCCTTGCGCCACCAGGGAGGCACCTCCTCCATGTTTCTTAATTTTCCTGGGGCCCTAACGCTGATGGGGCTTCCCAGGAGAAAGCCAGCCTCACATGACAGTGATGTGTTAGAACCAGAAAGTCACAAAATTATGTTACAGGAGAAAAGCAGTCTTTCAATATCCTGAGTAGCAACAGGCCAGCTGAGCGCAAAGCACTCTCAAGACCCAGCAGAGAGAACTAGGCTGCCTCTATGGCTCAAGGAAAAGCTTCCGCCACCACTCAAGGCCTCCTCGCCTTCACAACCACTAGGGTGCCTGTGGGAGTGTGGTCCAGACCCCACTAGACTGCTAGGTTTACAGTTGGTATCTCCATGTCCAAAACAAGAAGTTCAGAGCGTGGCCTGCTCACTCTTATCTACTTGGCCATGTCACCATTGCTGTCATCTCTGTTCCTGACATTCTTCCAGCACCCATGACTTCCAGCCTCTCTACTCACATCAAAGGACACAATGCTTGTGAACCTCACATCACAAGAAGCCAGATGGCCATCCAGCCATGTTTTTGAGGACAGGTCAATCACCCAAGCAAATGCCCATGTTTTTGCAGCTCACAGCATCCTCAGTATGATCTCGTCCTCAGGATGATTTAAATATGGAAAACAAACAAGCTCTCCTCTTGTCAATATCTATTTGACATGCCAGCATGGAAGGGGTGGCCGGGCAGGTTCTTACCGTGTGGTTCTGAAGGACGTGAAGTGCCCAAGGAGCGCCCACATAAATGCACATGTGGAAGGGGGTGACATTTCCTGCTGGTGCTGCAACCCCACAGATAGATATGCCCCCGATGGGAAAAAAGGAGGCATAGTTATTCCAGAAGCCTGCAGCTATTTTAGTTAAAATGAGACCAGGAAGCCTCAGTCTGGGCTGCTGGAATGAAAAGAAAGAAACTCCTCGTAACTCAAACTAGAATCGGAACTGGATTTTTCCCATAGAAATCATACTAGAATAGGACTGCAGTTTTCGTTTTTTTCTAGGACCTTGTATATCTTCAGAGGGATACTCCGATCATAGAAGAGAGCCTGGGAGCTGGGAGGCAAGGCAGGACCCATCCTCCAAGCTCTCCCTGGTCAGAAAGGGCTTCTGGAAAAGTCACTTGATGGTGCAAGTGGAGTCTGCTGGGAGGCAGAGCCACTCCCCGGCTCCTTCCCTTTCCTTCCTGTCCTTGGGTGTGTTTGCCTCCTCCGCGTGCCACAGCAGAGACCAAGCGGGTTCTAGTTATCGGAAGCCTCTGCCTGCTGTCTTTATCTGAACCCTTGTCTGGCCCTGTTATCTGGAGCCTGCCTAGAGCTGCTACCTTGTTGTTCTAGTACAACCTGCGGTTTCACATCTTTAAATAATGTCCAGCCTGTGAATTCACCAGCAAAGTCCTGCTAAAAGGTCAACACATGGAGCAGTTATTTTGGGGACCTTATCATGCAGCACACTAGCCCATGAGTTCTTGAAGAAGCAAGCTTCTTGATGAATGGATGAGTTCTATTTCATCTATCCTGAACTCTCTGAACTTTAATGAGAAAAGAATGTAATATAAAAGATCTCTCTTTGCTTTAAGCTTTTCAATAGGGCAAGTTCATTTCGATGTGTTTTTTTTTTTTTTAATGGGATGTTCACCATCCAGAGCCAGCAGCCTTATCTTTAACCTGTTGCCAATCCAATATGCACCATATCAACAATTCTTTCCTTTTCTCCTCTTTAAGGATGGGGCCCTTTGAGTCCATAGAAGCTAAATATTCACATTGGTAAAGGTTTTCTCGAGGTGAACACGGTCCTAGTCCATGAGCTTTCAAACCTTCCCCACCCCTCCAGGAATACACTAGGTATTTCTGCCTACATTTTATTTAAATTTTTATTTTCACAGATGGAATCTCAGGAATCTGAATGAAAATACCTCTGGGATGAGTGGTTGAGAAATCAGTGTCATTTTTGGTAGAATTTAGAAGGATAAGATTAAATAGAACCCAGTTAATATTTATCTCTATTCTTGCAGTGACTTACTAACAGCAGGATCTAAAAAGGGGAGCTCCTTGGTCAATATCTTATCCCCTTCTGTTCACTGGGGTGTTAGGTTACAGTCCTGTGTGCCTTTCAACATGGGGAGTTGAAGATTACCCTTGTCGATGGCTCTTACTAAGATAATGAGTCAGAAGTAAAGAGGAGTCAGCTTTATAAAAGTGGGTAAGAGTTTGCTAGAAACACAAGAAAGTCTCAAAGTTACTTAAATCAATTATGCATCATTATTTCTAAAAGGAATTTTTTAAAACGCATTTTAATGCCTTGGCATTGCCATTGTTAACTTTTGACAAAATACAAGGACAATCTAGGAATGAATATGAATTTCTAAGCTAGCAGAAAGGCAGCAAGGGTCTGACGAAAGACGAGGTCATTTGCTAATGATCTATTGGGATGTCCTTTTTTAAGATGATACGATATATTTTGAACAAATGTCAATTTCATTATTGTAACTTTCATAATACAGAATCATTTGTTACAGTCTTAATATGTTCCTTCCCCAAGTCTTTCTTCTTATTGAAGGTCAGAATGTAACAAAATTCACTCATTCATTCACTCAACAAATGCTTAAGGTCCCAGGTCTCAACACCAATGTCACATAGGTTACAATGTTATAAAAGTAACAAACAATGTGACATTTTCTTTCTTGTTGGGATGACATTATTGAAAGGATCTGAACTACTTACCACTAGCTTTTTCTTCATAAAGATTCCAAGGGTCACATTTCCCTATAATAGGCTATTTTGACATATTTTGATAAATTTAGTTGCTGTGAAATGAAGCCACTGACCCTGAGAATCTCTCTTCATCTTGAAATGCATATATCCTGGTTGTATTAAAATTGAACATAAAAGGGTAAGATCCAACCTAGCAGTAAAAACATTAGTTTTCTAAATTGTTAACCTAAAGTTTATACCTCAGGCCTCCCTGGTGGCGCAGCAGTTGAGCGCTGGGCTGCGCAGCTGCCTGCAGCCTCTGCAGCGCCGGTTCGATCCCCGGCCGCTGGGCGAGGGTCCCACATGGCGTGACAGACCTCTCCTGCCGCCCACTGCTCCCCTCAGCAGTGTAATTCGTCAGTCTGCCTGTTCTGTTCCCTGCTCTGGCTCTGGTGAACTCTCTCACCCTCCCGCGCTTCTGACTGTGCCCAGTGCATGTATAAATAAATAAATAAATCTTTAAAAAAAATAAAGTTTATACCTCTTCCAATTACTGAATTTATGTGAAATTGGTTTGTATTCTGGAACTCTGTCCCCCAGAACTGAATTGAGATATTCATGGAATGATAATAAAGCAATAAAATTAATTTCCAGAGGCCACATATCAAAAATCAATCCCCTTATTTTATAGTCTCACCATGGATACAAAGTGCCCCAAACTGCATGCTTCTAAGTCTGATCAGCACAAAGGCAAGGAAAGCAGGCAGCACCTGTGCAGAGAGGCTGCCATTTGTTTGATCCCCAACATACATCTAAGTTATTTTAATTGCCCTTCCTTTGTCCTAAAAATCTGAAAACAGCAAATCTCCCCATCACGAACAGGACAGCAAGTAGACACGTGAAACTATAATCAATCAAACATCACTTCAGGCTGCTTTTGTTAGTGGAAATGGAGGTAAAATGAAACATGTTTTTGCAAATCTGCTTTTTAACACTAAAGCACCATCATTTCTCTCCATAGATCGTAGAGAAGGTTACGGTGAGCCTGATGTTCAGACAACACTAACAAGTCACCTTTTAAGCATCACATTATTTTGGCCATAAAAATGAATCACCTTAAGTTTTGCATGGCTGGAGAAACTGAGGAAAGAGTCAGGGCAACAATGTTTTCCAGGATGGACACAGATCCTTGTACCTTTCCTCTCTCCATAAGTGTCACACACTAAACATGCATTCACAGTATTCTTGTTAATGCAGGACCTCCAGATCCGCAAACAAAAGGAAAGGGGATGAGCCTTCCAGGGATGAAATCAGCCCTTGGGGGGACTATTCACCCACTCCCCAAAGTCATACCCCATCAAACTCTGGGCACAAGAAGGGACATTCAGGGAGGACATCAGGGAACAAAGCTGGGGACATCAGGGAAGGTTCCATGGAGGAGGCTGGCAGCTGATTTTCTCTTATGAGACACCAGCTAGAAGGTGCAGGGAGCAGCTCTCTCTTTGATTTGGGACAGAGAATAATGCTGCTATTGCTTTCTTCAGGTTCTGGGCCTTGGGTTTGATTCCTCATACACATCCCAGAAAGCCAGGTCAGAAGTCAGTGACAAGAGCACCCATCACAATAAGCCTCATGAGCAGCAATGTTGAGCTGCCCACCTCGTGCTCTGTACTCTGTTTACAAAAGGATCTGCCTTCCTGGGCAGGTGCCAGCACTGAGAAGGGTGATGATGAAGAGCCTCGAGAAGAGTCCAGTGACGACGCACCTCCACCCTGCCTTGTGCTCAGCTCATGGGATGCGACTAGGGCTCCTCTGTCGGGGAGCTGTCTGTCCTGCACCACAGCGAGCTCCCACTGATGGAATTCCCTAAGCGTCATCCTGATGTATGCCGCAGAGCAGGACGTGTTCATGAGCAATGTGCTTTATTTACACACTGCACTGTGGGCCTTCTGAACTCAGAATTCGGATTTGGGGAGCATGGGATTCCCTTTAGCCAGGCCCTGGCATTTTTAATCAGCCTGGTGGCATCAGCTGCACACGCAAGGTGTCAACACGAGGGAGTAGAAACACTGTCTGCAGCTCCCCGTCCTCACGCTCTGCTCAGGCAGACACTGTCAACTTCATTTGCACTCGAGCCATAAAAAGAGATGCTTCATGATAGTCGCTCAGATTCTGGCACGCGTTATTGATGGCAAGCGTTAGATATCTGAGTTAGTTTTGCTTCTATTAAAAACTCAAATTTGTTTTTTAAAGTGATGAGTTATTCCACTCTGCTGGTGTCATTTTTCATATTCCAAAATAATATTTTTGACCTTGGAAAAGATTCAGATTTGAAGAGCCTCTGTTAACCATTCATAAGATTTTTCACGTTTAGGTCACACACTGAAAACTGTTAGCAACACCCTACTTATTAGTACTCATGACATCGCACTGCACCAAATAACATGAGGGTGCTGGTTTTTTCTTATTTTATCAGAGGAGCAGAGGGAGTCAAATGTCAGACATTTAAAAAAATCAGACTATCTTTATGGAGACCAAAAAAAACAAATTAGTAAAATCTGAAAGACAACGATAAAGTTTTTATTACCAATTAAGAAAATGGTCTTTATACAAAAACAACCTACTCTTAAATTGTATCCTATTTTGCAAAGGTATCCGATCCCAATATACCTCTCTTAGAAAGATCTACCACTAATTCTAGAAAAAACAGATGAAAGCTAATCTCCTCTGAAAAATATATAATATTTGAACCTAATTTAGTCTGAATTCCAATTCCATTTCACGCTCTCCATCATCAGCTAGGACATCCAGAGCTGCCTAAAATTCTTAAAGATGAAACATAAAATGGGTTATGTACTAATCTCACATTTCTCCTTACTGTTGAGATACAAGGTTCATGCCTGTGGCAAGTTACAGAAGAACAGCAGTCAGAGGGCTTCTGAAACAGATGCACAATCTTTTATTTATTACAGACCTTCTTATTGTTACAGCTGTGCCATCATTATATTTCAAAATAATTCCTTATGCTCTGCTTGTTTGAACTATGAAAGCATAGTCATTGTGCCTTTGTAAAAATGTCTTACTGGAGAAATCTTATTCTTGACCGATCAACCTTAGGACTTAAAGTACATTTCACCTGACTGAACTGCCATCTTTGCCAAATTGTGTCTGAATGATAGGAATATTGAACAGGCTCGCTTCAGAGAGGCTCAGGTTACACTTGTATCCCATTTTTTAAACAAAATACATGTATGACCAAAGCAATAATCTAAAGTTCTAAAAATAATTTTGAAATAATCCAACAGTCACCAGAGATATGCAAGAGATAAATCAGCCTTGGGACACCCCTACGTTTCCATTATGGTATTTGCGTTTTCTTTTATGTTCAAATCAAACTTGTCAGAGAAAAGCTCCCACCCCCCCCAAAAAAAAGTTCTTTCACTGAAAAAAAGTCTTGTTTTAAGTAAGTTTCATAATGGAGGGCTTAGCTGTCTTTTAAATTATATTTAACTATGCTAGAACTTCCACAAATTTGAATTGTCTAATGAAACACTCATTTGATGCACCCAAACTTATTAAAATAATTTCTCTCCACTGCTTTTTTCACATCATCATTGTGGAACAAGAAAACCCTAGGCTAATGCAGCAAACAGGAAGTTTTACCCACATGAAAATTCCTATGAAAACCAAACCTACTCCCTCACCCTGCAAAAAAAAAAGGTGAAGTATATTAAATTTTCTTTTAAGCTCACTGGAAAATTTTCATTATGTCCACTTTGATTTATTTTGGGCCGTGGATGTGCACGTGTTTATATTCACGGCTGGTTATGTCTACGTTGGCCCGGGAAACAGACTACTGTACTAACGTCAGTGCAAAAGCACGTGCTTTGAAGAGCTGCACGGACTTTGTTTTCATTGTAACAGCAGCCAGTTAGTCTATAAGGTCTCAACGCCCTGGAACAACCATACAGAAGTCAGTGAAGAAGTGCACATTTTTGCAACGCTGCTGTTTTGCTCCTAAGTTAGACACAATGAAAAGTCCTTCCCCTTATACTTTTGAAGTTTAAATACTGGGCATTTTGATATTCCAATAAGATGAGTGATGGGCACAGATACGGAAAAGTCCCAGGCAGAGATGTGCTTGGGTTCTAAGGAGTTTTCAAGTTGCCCTATGAGAGGGCAGGAAATGCTAACAGGAGTGTGAGAACCAGGATGTCACAGGGTCCATTGTGGCTTCTGACCACTTGTTTGTCTTTGCTAATCAATATCCATAAACTCTGTTTAGTACAGATGAGAAGAGTTATAGTGGGGGTGGGGGATAGGTGAATGGTCCCAAAGTGGAACTGATAATAATGGAGCACAGAATTGCCTTCCATGCTCCTTCTCATCCGATCCTTATTAAGTTTTCATCTGTATTTGGAACTATAATGGACATCAGAGTAAAGAAAACAATGGCCGTAAATGTGAAATGAATGCCTTTAAAAATGTAACCTCCAAATACCAGAGCAACCCAATTTTGCTAGGCTCAGTCATTATAGGAAGTTTTCAGGTCTGTGGTAATTTACAACAGATCAATGCAGGAGAAATTCACATTATAAAATAATAAAATATGTGACTCAGTGTCTCACTTAATATTCTTACTTGTCTGTCCCCCAGAAAAAACAAAAAACAAAAAACAAAAAAAAACAAAACTGAAGACCATTTTGATGAAACAGATGTTGAATGGTCTCAGAGGAAAATTATTGGAGGCTTGCACCATGTAATTATTATAAAATACCACACATCTGGTACAAAGTTTGGCCTTATAGCAAAAGTCATTTAGGACAAAAGGAGCAAGGAGACTTCTGGCCTCATGAAAGTCGAGGTTGGCAGCTTCTAGAACGAGTTCAACTTTAAGTTCTTTCTTCGCTAAAAATATAACTTAGTTCTGAAAAACCAGTAAGTTTCTCCAAACCACCAAATAAATAATTAGGACATCAAAACTGAACTGTGGGTTATTATTTCAAAGAAAATACAGCAATGCAAAAGTGCACAACACAATCTGGTTTCATGGGAGAAATAATGAAAGAATGTGGAACATGTACAAATGACCTTTTCATTCATGAAAAGTGAGGGTCTCAGAGGAACGCTGGAATAACGTGCCTGTGAGTTTATCACTAATCCATCATCAGGAAAAAACTCCAAGCTGAGAGAGGACCCTGCTAATGTATTCTGAGTCCACTGGAGCAGAAGCAGGAATGTTCTGGCTCTAATATTTCCCTCCATCGCTACAGCCATCTGCCCGTCATGGGTCAAATCCACTATGGCACATCGGCAGACAGTTACTCTGCATTTGTATTTATCAAAAGTCAAATCTCAAAGCTGGCAAATGCCGTGCTTTCCTTCTGTCTGCGATTGCAACGTGAGTTTTAAATTGATCTGATAAATAAAAGTAACAGGTCATTACTCCATAACCCCGTCTAAGTAAACATCTCACAGCGGAAGCAGTGACTTGATAGTAGAAAAACTTTCAGTGACGAAAAAACACTGGTGAGAATGAATCACAGAACTCTTGGAGCTCCCTTAATCAGAAAAACAGAGCTTAAAAAATATGTTTGTATTGTGAATTTTTTTAAGATTCATTTCAAATACATGATTTTGCTATTTATTATACTTTGTTAGACTGCTAAATTGTTACAAGTTTAGCCGTCTTCTGAATTTTTTTCTCATCCACAAAGATGTTATATCTTAAAAATAACTTTAATGTTATATGTAATATGCTAGCTTTACAATATCAACAGTACTTGGAAATAAATGAAATGTGCCTTATTTAGCCAACATACAGTGTTTTATCGATACACAAACAGAAAAATGTCATGTAATGAGATGATTAAGAAAAACATGAGCTTTGTGTCTTAAAGGTTATCCATTTTAGGTTACAGTAATTGATCCCAGTCACTTCAAATGTTTAAAACATTCCAAACCCTCCGCCAAATGTTGAAGAAATAACTCTGCCAGAATTTCAGTAGAGAAAATTTTAGAAGGCTGTTCAAATCCAAAGAAAAGGAAAAATATATATTATTGCTGAGAGTTGTACGTGTGTTCTGCTTTCCAATGAAAACCATAGCCAAATAAGCTTTCATTAAATTGGAACAAGATGACAAATACTAAAGCTGAAAATGCATACAGTAAATTGAAACATTAAACATTACATAAGGTCTCTCATGTGTAACAAAAAAATTTTGAGACAGAAAATAAAAGAAAATATTTTCAATATCTTAACAGCTGTCTCCTCTTTCTCTCAAGACACACAAGTAAAATAGGTAATGGCCTTTGAAATCAAACTTCGGTTTTTAAAGCAGCACAGAAGGAATGTTGCTTAATTCATAAATTTCACCGCCACGATGCCACAAATGGACGAATATTTTCAGGGTTTTCACACACAGCCTATCAGGAGGCCTTTAGCCAGAGTCAGGTAAAGTGACAGACTGTCAGAGACTCACGTGCCATAAACTTCACCTTCCTCACAATAACACCTTGTATATAGAGCAACAAACTGGCAGACGGGTGCTGCTCTTATTGCCTAGCAGTTTGGGGTACATTTTCCATCTTCTGTGTAGGTTACAACAAGAAATGAACAAGTGGTGTGTTGTCCAGCTCCAGTGGACCATGGCATAATACAGAGGTTGCAGGGGAAGCTTGTTTTGCCTTAGTCTCTAGATGCAATCGACCGACCAGAGTTTCTTCTGACCAGGAGCTTTGGGACTGATAACTGCTGCTGCAGCAAAGAAAACTCACGGCTAGCTTTCACATAAAAAAAAAAAAAATACCGCCATGCAAACAAATGGTGGCAGCCCTGGAGCCCAGTGCAGGCAGCCAGGACAATGCTTGTTCAGAGGGAGCCATTGTCAGTGGTTGACCAGTTGTCCAAAACTGCAGGGAGCTGCTTAGTATGATTTGGTTCCCCCAGGAGCTATTCTGTATGAAGTAACCAATTCTTGGCTACTTTGAAGATGAAATAAAATGGCTAGGTTCTGTTATTCTAACACAATGTATGCCCTCATTTCTATCCAAAATATTTTACCAAAAACATTTATTCAGACAACTTGCATTTTAACCAAGGTGTGAATTTGGCATTTGAGGTCTACTAATTCCTTTAGGTAGGTGCCACTTAGCTATGATAGTGGTGTGCAATGATTTATAAGCTTATTAGTCAATGCATCAGAAGGCTAAATAGGTCTTTCTAAGTCTGCAGGGTAGCTCGCCAGCCTGATAGGGCCTGGATTTATCCGTCATCAGCCCACGTCCGGGGCTGTGCAGAGTGTAAATATAAGTAGACAATCAATAAATACTTGCTGGATTATGCTGAGGGACTGGAACTGAATGGAATGGAATTGAACTGAAGAGTTGGCAATTATCCACTTTAACTCTCAACTCAGAAGGCCGGGACTTGATTCCTATAGGTCCTGGGTACAAAGAGGTGCATATCAAATGCTTTCTGATGTTAATGCAATGAATTCTTTTTACCCTAAACCAAAAAACCTTGCTCAGCCTCAGCTGTGTCTGGTGGGTCCATGGGTTATTAATAAAATAAAACTGAAAATGTAACACTTTGACATCCCTCCAACTTCCCACACCTTTGAGAACCATATTTCCGATCTTCACCAACAGGTGCCTAGTTAGATCCTATTCTTTATCCTCTTCGCATGTGGGTCATTCCTAGGAATCCAGCAGGGTGAATCAGGAAGACATTACATGGGACACTTTCACTTTTCTTTGGTCTGCCTCCTCCCACTTCTAGAGTCAATCAAGTTTACGTGAGTTGGTACAAACTCCACAGCTAGTCAACAACTTTGAAATGTCTACAATGTACAGTACAGATGTAAGAGCATCATTGAGAGAGGGAACACATGGGGGAAAACAATGGTGTCAGTAATCACAATGACCACAGGGGAGGGCTGTGTGTGTGCATGTGTGTATGTGTGCACACGTTGGTGTGTACATGTGTGCAAGTGTGCATACATGGACACACATGTATTTGTATGTGCAGACACAGGTGTTTGTATGTGCATACATGCACATCTGGTGCACAGGCCTGCACAGTGGTGTGTGCGTGTGTATGTGTGCACACACACCTGTACACATGTGCATGTGCGCACATGCCTGTGTGTATGTGCATGTGTGTGTGTGTGTATCCCAGCCCCTGCATTTCTTTCCTCCACAGAGTCCTAGGCATTTGATCTACAACCTAATGCCTGTTCGGGATCTGGAATCAATCTCATCTTAGTAAAAAGGAACACGGTGTGCTCGAGTTTAACAGGAGAGGATTCAGCGGCACGCGCCCTCCATGCTGGCCCGACCTACAGTAAAGGGACTTCTGCCTTGCTCCTGAGAAAAGGGTCCTTGTACCTGCATCACCTTATTTGAATCTGAAGGCACTGGTTTCTCCAGACTGAAAGTCCTTCTACGGTTCTGAAGACGGACTTCCTTAATAGCAGGGGAAGCCTGCAGCAGGGATCGCCGTGTGTAAGGACCCAGAGGAACTCACCGCTGGGCCTGGCCCGCAGTGCAGCATGATAATGGCCAACCCAGAAAGCACAGATTTGTGGCCGTGGTGCTCAAAGCGTGGTCCCTCATTCTGCTCGGTCAGACCTGGGAGATGGGCGCAGTTTGACATTCCACCAGGTAATTTCCCTGCTCTCTAGTTAGAAAGTCAGTGATCTAGGATCTGATTTTGTGAGGAAAGCCTAGATTTGGACCCCAGCTCCATTCCTGGTTATTGTCGTGCCCCAGGGAGAGGACTGTCTAGTCCTTGTCAGCCTGAAGAACTCATCAACCAAGTAGAGTCAAAGGTACTGATAAATCTTAGGGCTAAAACAAACACATCTTTTGCCTCTGCACACAGTAAGAGCTTGCTTTCACTGCCCACTCCCAGGTTCCACTCACTGCCTGGGTCTGCCCCTCACCCCCTTAGCTATCCTTTGGGGTATTTCAATCAAAACGTCTTGCTGCTTGCCTTCATGTTCACTCACCTCTTCTTTCTAAGAGTGAGCCTCAGTGTGTTTGGTTTCCAGTCCAGATCTACATAGGATTCCCCTTCCTTACATCACTGACTCTTCTGTTCTTAACTCATCACACATGACAAGGCATGCAGTTGCATTTGATCACACATGTGATTCAAGAGTCCTTTATTATGCATTGCATGGTTTTTCATTCATGTATTGACTGGAAGGATTTGTTTCTTGGATAACAAATAATCTAAACTAGGTTGGATTCCAAGAAAGGCAAAGACAAATACAAAATCCCATCAAATAAAAGATTTTCAAGGAGACTCAGGGTCAACCTGACATCTTTTGTGACATGCCAGTTGGAAATGCACAATCATGATCATAACAGCTGGTATTACTTATTTACTCTGGCCAGCCACCACTGTGTTACTCACTAGCCCTGACTATCCATATCGTTAGCCCTGTTTTAGAGATGAAGAAACTGAGGCACAGAGGATTTCAAAAACAAGATGAAAGTTTCCAGCGGGAAGTGGAGGAAGTAGAATGCAGACTTCAAGCTGCCTTTTTTTGCTGCCTCTGGAAATGCCAAGCTTCATCCTAACAGCGAGACGACTTAGACCCCTGTTCACCACAAAAATATGGATAAATTGGAAGGAAGCCAGAGATAAATCCAGGTGATGAAAGGAATAGAATGAATGACTTATGAGAAAATGAGGAAAATCCAAATGTGCTGAGGTTGAGAAAAAATGAAATATGATATAACTGTTTATAGCTCAAAATGGAATTATCATAATGATTTAAAGTAGCATCATCTAGGGAGAACAAATGGGCTGGGTCTACATAAAGAGAATTTTAGGTATAACCGCCCCCTTCCCTAGCCACCCCCAAACAATTTCACCTTGAAGAATTTCTGGGTTTAGCAACTTCAGAAAAGAGTGAAAAATTATCATCTGGGGGCATTTCAGACAAATGTAAAATAAAATAATATCACACAGACAGAAACGGAATGACCTCTTGGTTCTTGTCAACTTAAATTTTTATGTTTTATTAATACAACATTTTTATTTTTAAAAAGCATGTGCATTTACCCTCCATGCCTCTTGGTCTCCTGGCTAAATAACACATTTTTAACCTTGAACGTTTTCATTTCCCTTTTAATGGGCTTAGTATGTAAGCAGCCCTCCTCAGCCCAACACATAAGAGCCACAACTAAATATTTTAAGCATCACATCTCAGGGTCAAAGGACGTCTGAACGTGCTTGGTCCAATTAGACTTATTAGGCAGCATATGAATTGGGTACTATCATTCTTCACGGCCATCAGGGCAAGATTTTACCCAAAGTAATTTTTATTTTTTTAATCCTCTATTAATTAATATTTGCGTAAAGTATTTTGAAACTTGAACACTTCACTTTTCTTTTTATCCTACAAACATTGGTTGTGAAATTGTTTTGGAAGTTTCTAGCCACATCTGCTAATGGGTTAATTTTCTGAAAGAAGCAGGGTATACGAAGCTCCAGCTTTTCCTAAAATGCTTAGTAGATCCATTTGTTTCAGAAGTGTCATATCAGGGACAAATCAATGTGTTAAGAATGGTCTGATAATATTGTTGAGGGATTAATCTCACATACTAGATCATCAGCACGATTATCTTTGGCATTCTGTGTGCACACAGTTCCATTTTAAGCATGAAAAGCCTTCTAATGCCAAACTATGAGAGCCTGTATATTGAATGATCTGCCACCATTCAATATTTAATCCTGCAATTGAAGCCACTAAAGGGAGATAGCAAAGTAACAAGATGAATGGATCGCGACCTCAAACTTGCAAAAAGACAACCCAAACAATTTATCTTTGTTGGCCTGCGCGGCATTTTTTATCCAATATTCCTATCACTTCTGCTCAGTCTGGGAATTGTAGATTGATCAATGCCACATTAGCAAATCCTTGAAATGAGAGCTGGGAATTTCAGCAATCCATTGTTTATGCTTTAAGAATATTCTGGTTCAATTTAGTTTACCTGAAGTCTAAAATCAAGAACTCATAATTAAAAATCAATTTGATTCCCCAGACTACATTTTCAAGCAACCATGGAAAAGGACCGCATAAAATAGTCCAGTGTCTACGAAAAAGGAAATGGAGAAATGATTAAAACAAAAAACTTGGAACTTCGTGCCTCAGCGCTTACATAGAATTCTTTGCAATGTACAGCTCTCCAATGCAATAAAACCACACTTCAGTTATTAAGAGGATATTCAGTTCCACCCCAATTCATCGCTTAATTGCTTATTCCCACATCCGTTCAGCATGTGATCTTATGTTTTTCACAAGCTAAGTGGGTCAACTGACGTCCGAGGTCAATACTAATTCATATAACTTTCTGTTTCTGAATGCGTGTGTGTCTCCATTGTGCAAGGTTAGTTTTGTTTTTATAGCTAAGTGGGGGAGTGGGCTGATGGAAGCAATAGAGAGGGGTAGGTAGATATGGCTCTTCATCCCTGCTGCCAAAGTCCCCATGAAAATAAACATTCTCAGATTTCTTCCCTTGAGAAAGAAATACAAACAATAATTAGGCAGCAAGAGAAAGCAGGAGATGTTGCACAAGGAGTTACTATCAGCCACAGCTCCGGTACACACCTTAGATGCACTGGTGACCTTCCTACTATAAATTCTAAAATAGTCCAAGGTATTTATCTCATTCTATTAGTAAATTTTGCTTGAAATCAATATGTGCTACCTACAAACTATTCCTCCCCAGAATTGTCATAATTCTTTGTTTTGGTGGCTGGTTTCTGGTCAGTGAGTAAAAGCTCTAAATGACTCGTCCAGGCATATTTCTTTGGTATCTCTTATATCCAGCAGTTTCTCAATAATCTTGAGGTATGGAAGGAAGCTGTGAATGCATATTAGAGGAATGATGATCATAATGAACATGCTAGCGATCCTCTGTGATAAAGTGTCATTGACTTCCTGCCAGCGCTCATGGATTGGTGACATTTTGTTAACCAGTCTACTAAAAAAATCTATAGAAAGATATTAGATGGTATTTAAAAATAATATCAAAGCAAGAGATCAAGTTAAAGGAATTCTGTACCTTAAAAAATGATAACTGCCAAGTCAATTAGCTCTGCTTGTCAATGTCAACTCTGTGTAACATAATTATTGTGTTTATTATGAAATTCTGAGATGAAAAAATTACCTTTGGGGCAGCGCATAGATGTTAAATAAATTGTGGAAAGATTGTCTCTACATTTTGATGATGTAATAGTTGATGTATATTTCTAAGATTTTCTCTAGTTTTCTACATGGGTTCTGTTGCTGCTTATGATAAACTTTTAAGTATTCTAAAATGCATCTATTGATGGCTTGTGAATAGAGACAAAACCATTCATAGCACTAATTTTTAAAAAATAGTATTAATCCATCAAGTTTTTATTTAAACACTACAGCTGTTTCAGATGACAGGTAATATTGAGCAAAATCCTCTCTGTCCTAACGGCTTGTCAACAAGTGCAGAAAATAAGTAGGACTACGATTCGGATGCAAAGATTTGAGTGAACGAGTGTGTCACTTGAGTAGACATTTCTCTTAGCTATTTTTAATGATGTGCTACATAGATAAGGCGATAGAAATGGATCTCATTAAGAGGAAACATTCTGATAGCATCTTTTATCCCATTAAGACAAACTGCCATTTATTATTCTTTACTTTCTTTTTCTCCGGGAGCCTTAGCTTCAGTCTATGCAGGCGCTCACAAACCTCATCCTTCAAATCATTTAAACATAAATCTCTACCCATATTGAGTTCCTCTGCCTTCAATTCTGCACCCACAAATAGCTCTTCTCATTCACTCTTAAAGTTTACTTAAAAAATAGTCTAGACGACTTACAGCTTCTCACTGCTTCCTCTCTTACCGCCTGGATTTTGAAAACTCATTTCCTCAAGAAATTACTTGCTCTCTTAATTTGTGCAACGATAGGCTCTCCTTCCCCTGTCTCTACCAGTATTCGGTTTGTCACTCATCTCTTGTCTTACCTTCACCCCTCCCCTAAATGTAGGCATTCTTCCAGGTTTGGTGACTTTACCTTCTGTCTCTTACCTTTTCCTCCCAGAGTCCCCCAGCACCCTAATGCACAGCTCCACAGTCTCATCTGTTACCCCCAGTCTGCATTTCCAATTCCCATCTCTCTCCCCAGCACCAGCCTCTCCTTTGCCAAAAAAGTTGTTTATGGATTGGTGGCTGGATGTGCCACGTAGCCAAACACATATTTTAAGTTGGATGTAATTAAGTCCATTAAAGTTGCCTTGCGGTGTGAGCTTACCATTTATTTCATCTTGTAGAAATGATCTCAAGTTGGAGAAGTGCAAGATGGCGCGTGAATCAACATTTACTGCTTCATAGTGAAAGCTATTCAACAGATTTCGGTTTTTCCCTCTCCCAAGTGATACTAGACGTGTTAATGTCTCTTATTAATTACCTCAACTCTGTGTGGGAGAGCAGGTGGCTATAACGGCATAAAGCAGCCTTGAGGAAGAATTACCCTTAACTATTTAAATCCCATAGCCCTTATACTGAAACTGTGTTTTTTTTTTTTTAAACTTGAGGTAAAAGAACATAATAGATAAAATAGCCATTCAATTTGGTCTATCAGTAACTTGAGAATACTTGGAGTTGAATTAGAATTAAAGTTAACTAAAAGCAAGGAAAACTCCAGTCACATCATATTCTCTGGAGCGTCTGTTAAAATCAGGGAACAAAACATTCGCGAAAATTGTTCAACTTACGCGTGAAACCACTTTAAATTAAACATTGCTCCATATTTATTAATTTTACTTCAAACATTGGTTTTAGGTCCATTTTTGTAGAGGAAGAAGACAATTATAAAGAGGAGAGGTTTAAAACACAGAGAAGATTTCTACTGAGTTAGTCAATAAACATTTATTAAGAACCAAGTGTATGCAGGTTTTAGTGCCAATTATTCCTTCAAAGTGGATTGTCTCCTATTTTGCTGTCATTTAAAAAGAGAGTGAATAGTGTACACAGCGCATGGGAACTGACCTTTGGATAAAAGATGCTACAAGCTGAATAATCATTAAATGCCATTAAATTTATTGAATCTGCTCAGTTACAAAAATGAATGTTGCCTTTTCATCATGCATTAGTCTGGGCAGCGCGGCGACGTGGCTGTACCATCATTTCTAACAGCTCTGCAGCTGTGTTATTAGGAGGCAGACCTCCTACCAGCAGAGCAGAGCCCAGGGGCTCACTAGACTGTGTCTTTTAGGGGCCAGATGATGGGCGGTCAATAACGATTGAATGAAAAAAATACCTAAGAGGGTTGAGTCCTATTGGAACCCTTAGGACATCTGGGTTTGATGTTAACCTCTGAGGTTTAGTGGATATCCAACTTTTCACAAGTTAATTAACTTCTCGTGGCCTCAGCTTCCTAAGCTGTGCAAGGACCCTCTCTCTTCCTCCTCAGACATGGCACCGTCGGAAGCAGCACGTGGTAGTCAAACGATATATGTGAAAATATCCTCTCCTTGGAAGAACAGCTCTCAAAGGTGGGAGTTATTTTTATAATTAGTCCAACATCAAGGTGTCTCCAAGTAACCTGTTTCCCAGGCTAAAATACATTTCACCAAACTTTGGAAAACATGCAATAAATATAGGTGATTAGGAAGGCACAAGGAAAATGGCAAAGAAAAAGTAGGGCAGAGAAACAGCAGCACTTCTATGAAATGTTATTAAATGAAGCATCTGCCCTACACAGGATATTGCACTGGGCCGTGTAGGAATTGACAGGTCAGTCAGTGGACAGCCTGGTGTTAGGTTCAGTTCTGGGCCAAAGCTGACAGTCATTGTCACAAGCTGATGGCACAGCGGTGGGGAGAGAAGCGATGCAACGTCCTGGAACACACAGATAACTCTGGAATGTCTCGAAAGAGGCTGCTACCCCATTTTACTGTCATTGTGTTGCTAACGATCTTGTAGATCAGGGCGCATTGTTAGCAAACTCAAAACTGATATGGCAGTCCCACTCTACAAAGCTGATCATTTTCCGCTGCTTTCCAACCAGGTAAACCAACAAGAGCTCTCAGAGGAGGCCTTGGCAACAGCTCTCTGAAAGAATGTGTTTCTGCTAAGTTCTTCATATTTATAATGTCCTGTGACGCCACAGCATCACACAGATAAAGCCCAGAGGAAATGTAGCAGTTAATAAATTATTAAGCTGCTCTCCTTTCAAACATCAGGACTGGGCAGTACAAAGACTCGCCATGGTCTGTCAAATGCAAACGGATCTGTAAATCTCAAAAAGAAGAATTATCTGAGCTAAGGAACAGCTGGCCCTGCAGATCCCATGGCCCACCTGGGAACCCCTCACTGCAGCCTGTCACTCTTAAAGAGTTTAATGCTAATACAGTCAATGAAACATAAAACCAGACTGAGGGAGGTGGGCTTTGGGCATCCTCGAAGGATTTATCATACACTTCGTAAGATGACCTTTAAGGAGTCATCTCCTGAAATATAGGTTGAAGCCACCGCTTTGTGCTTGCACAGAAATAACTTAATTGGGATGGGTGATTTGTTTATCACACGTTGCACAGTTCAACAAATTTCTCTTTTGTCATTCCTTGTTTGATAGTGAAATTACAGATTTCTTTGCTTGAGCGACATCCACTGAGCTTAAGTCACTAATTCCTGAAATTATTATATGTAATTCCCCCCCACACACAGGTAGAATGGCTTCAAAATTACTTTAGTTCCATTTTGAAGTCTAATTTCTGCAGCGTGAGCAGTTCCTGAAGCTTTTTTATCCCACCTACCTCAACCCAAATTGGCTCACTTGGCTGAAATGGCTACGACAGGGGTCTGCCTTTGATAAGCTGCTTGAATGTGGAGTTTCTGAAGAGTTGTGGGGCAGGTGGGAAGGCCAGCTGGTTGGGGGGATCAGATTAGTCAAAACACAAAACTAGTACTTTCATGTCTGCCTCCACCCCTCCCCACATGGACGCTACACTCACAGTCAGGATGGAAGGCTGGAAAACACCCCAGTTTCACTGAAAAGGGCAAAGAAATTTGACATGTTAATGATGTGGGATGTACCGAGAACCACGTCTTCCTTCCTTCTTCATTTATGACTTTAGACATTTCTACTTTATCATTTACGTCTGAAATTGCAGTTATGAAACAGACCAGATTTAGTGACACAGACTGTGGGCTGCAGAGCCAAGGAAGGTCTGAAAGCAGCCTCTGCCCACAGAGTCATCTTCATCTCTCCTGGTGCTGGTTATCAGTCTACGCTGGTTGCAGGGTCAACTACTGTTGGTCATACATTCCTAACCCTTTCAGAACGGTTCTCGGGTTTGTGATAGAGATAAATGTTTCTGAGAAATTGGGGTGGCTAGAGAGTTTCACATTCAATTTCATTTATGATCTAAACTTGAGATTTGAAAAGCTGATAAAACAACGAAGTGAGAGCAAATTTCCTGATGTTCTACAAAATTAATCTACTACCAAATGACCCAGGAAAAAATTACATTTAAAACAACGTGTGTTGCTAACTTAATAGAATAGGTGCAGATGTTGCGTTTTACATTTATGGTTTGAGAGAAACAGGGATGGTTAAGAGTTGCTGTTAGAGGCCCCTCCAAAGTACCTAACTATTCAAGCCTCAGCTCTTTAGCTATTAAACCTTAATTAATACTCCAACATACTTTGTTTTAGGGTTGTTTTAAGGATTAAATAATGTGGACTGTTTAAAGAGTTAACATAGCAGAACCACTCAACAAATATTTAATCACATCATTGTCACTACTGAAAGTCTGTTTTTCAGGAAAATAACATAATAGAAGCAGATTTAAGGATGCTTGATTTGACAAGTGCAGAGGGTTGCGAAGAAAGAAAACTAAGGGAGGGGAGACCAGGTAGGAAGAATTCTCTGGATTCCAGAGATGTGATGGACTTGTGAGCAAGGGTGGGGCAAATGGAATGAAACAGGTGAGATCACTATGAAGAAAAAAAGAAAAAGCAACCCAAGGTATCCAGAGAATGGAAAGCACCATAATTCCCAAGAGTCCGTAAGGGTCCCATCAGGGCAAGCAGATGCATGCTAACATTTTTTGCTGAAACGTACAGAGGGGGGAACAATGCTGAAGCAAGACTGAACTACTGGTTCACTTATTTTTAAATTTACAATTATAATCATTTAGCACTTGAGTTGCATTTTATATATCATTCTTCTTTTCCAAACACAAACATTTCCTAGAAGTTGAAGATATCATTCCTTTTGTGTTGGCAGTACCCAGTCTTTCTTACGAGAATCACTTTTGTGGGAACCTATACTTGAGATAAGCTGTTGATTATTCACCATTATTAGTTTTCCAAATCCTATCATGCTAGGTTTACGAAAAATTTTGAGCCAAAGGCACAAAGATTTCCGATGGATTGCCTCATCCAAAAAAGTAACTGGTGTTCCATACTCATTTTGTCTTCCTCACTTTCTAAGTCAATAAAACAGATTTTGTTGCTTGCGGCATAATGATGTTAATTTATCTTTTTGATAGCATTTTCATTTTCTTAAGGTAAATATTACTTCACTGAAATATAGAATATAAGGTTAAAAAAACTTTAAAATATAATTTGGGTATCAATTTACTTTATAAGATGCCCATTGAAAATAAAGAAAATACAAATAACAAAAATATATTCTTTTAAGAGTAAAAACTATCCTGTGAAATAATAAAAAAATACACATCTTATATCAGTTTCTGGTTGAAATAATATATCTTAGAGGTGGAGAAAAAGCTAGACTAATTTACAAATATTTCAAGTTTTCTACATGTCATTCCCATTCATTTTATTTTTATTTATTTTAAAAGTAACTTCTAGCACCTATCAAATACTATATCGAGTTCTGTTGGACTGAGTAAGGGGAGTAATGATTTTTTTTTTTTGATGAGAAATACAATATTTTATTTTATTTTTTTAAAATAAATTTTATTTTTATATTCCCCATACAACTGCAACCCCCTTATTTTGACCCCAATTTGGGAGTGATGATTTTATTTTTTCTAAGATACACAATAACACTTCTGTTCTCCACATTTACTTATATGATTCCTTGCCTGTACCATTACACATTCTCAAGTCAACAATGTCTTGCGTTAGTGTTTGGACGGATGCTGAATTTAACTTTCACAAGCAGAAGGATTTTTCTTTCCGGATGCTTGATGATGCATTTGTGCTTACAACAAAGGGGGCGGCTACATAATTTAATATATCCCAAAATGAGTCTCAAGCTAAAGAGCAGTTTGCTACACTTATCACGAAGTGCTTCCTTCTCTCTGGGGTTGTCGATCTAGCTTTTCAATTCCCTTGCACAGAGGCCAGAACGCGAAATTGTTCAATAGAAAATCTGTAAAACTGTTTTGCAGGAGATGGGGCTTATTCAGCCTCAAGACTCAAGACCAGTCTTAAGCACTTGTAGCCAAATAAAGCGGGGTGGGGGTGGAAAAGAAATGTGGAATGCAGGCAAGAGGGAATAAAGGGGACCAAGAAAAGGGAAGAGCCTTGAAAAGAGTCTGAAAAAAGGAAGAGTAATTAGAGGAGGGAGCAAGCAGGAAATCGCAGAGACAAGGGAAGGCTCAAGTTGCAGGAAGAGGCCAAGTTGTATTTTCGGAGAGCAGTGAATATCCATTCTCCTCTCATCTATTATGTTGCTGGCTCTACAGCAAAGGAAACACAAATATTTCAGTATCGGTGGTGTTTTAAAAAGCCTATGTGAAGGAGCCAGAACAGCACCCTGACTCTACCTAACCTCTAGTTCATTCGTGGGCTACTTTAGGACACACTATTTGGAGGGAGAGGCAGTAAATACAACAAAAGCATTATTTTCTTTTGCATTTTTTGTGTTTGTCAACACACCTAACAATAAGATTCACTCACGACCCCTCCCAGATTACTCTGCAATCTCTGCCCAGGTAGTGGAACTCCATAAAAAAACAGTTTATACTTTGAAGAAAAAAAAAAAATGAACGGCGCAAGACGTTTTTAAAGAAAATTCTGTGCCTGCCAATTTTCTGAGTATAAACACATGAACTCCCTTCTCCGATCATTTTGGCTCTGAATAAAATGTCACATGTGAGTGCTAGATGTTTCTTCCTCGGATAAAATCTACTTCACAGGGTGAGTGTGAAAGACAGGAGCATCTTTCTTGAGCCCCTTCCCAAGGCCCGTCTCAAATCCCTCCCCCTCCAGAGCATCCATCTTGGTGAAGCCTGAAGGCCAGACGGGCCCAATGAGGAAGCAGAGGGAGCTGCCAAAATGGCGCCTGTGCTGGGCTGGAGAAGCGGAAGCGCGTGGAAAAGCGTTTCCTTCTGTGCACAGAAACACCATCCAGCCACTGGCAGAGCTGCAACGAGCTGAATTTTATCTACAGATTTCTAGGACAGAGCTGCTGTTGTCACACTGACACAGAGTCTCTCCTTGACCAAGAGTTAATCAGGTTCTTCTGAGGCCTACCCCCTCCGGTCCTGACCGGGCCTGCAGACCTCAGGTTTAACAAGAAACCTGCCCTGTCAGATTATAGGGGCTCCCTGGCCCTCCACAACTGATTAAATTCCTCATCCCTCCTTCTAGGTCTAAGCCTTTGGCCTGCCTTCAACAATCCTGTGAAGTCAGTTTCACAAGCATCCTCTGCTTTTGACTGGCTGCTTTTCCTTCCCCAGGCCCCCACCCCTACCGGACCCTCCACCTCACCGGCTCCCTGGCTATAAATCTCCACTTGTTCTTATTGTAGGTGGAGTTGAGTCCACCAAACCACAACAATGTAACACCTATGGCAACAGTCCTGTATAAAGTTTCCCTTCTCAGTTTGACAATGTTAGGACAATTTTTTCATCCAACGACATCAATTGTATGAGGTCCCAGATGATGGCTTCCAGACAGGAACTGGGACATCGGTGATAGGTGTGCTGGAGGCCTGGGCATGAAAATCAGGGGTCTCTTGCCACTTGGTCTGGCAGCAGGTAACCCAAAGAGGGTGAGCTCACATGTGGAAGGTATGATTCAGGCCTTGGATTTGTGAAAAGAGGTTTTTTAATGATTAGATAAATCTGGGCATAAGGCTTCAACTGCTGCCTGTCTTCTGACACACAGCTCCAGTGCCCTGAAGGATGGGGCCAGTATCATGACTCCCAGTTGTCCAGAATCTGAGAGGGAGTCTTAGTACCAAAGATCTGACACCTAAGGAGACAGCGGCAGGAGGGGTCACCTGCAAAGTGAGTACACTGCAAGAGCAAGGAAGTCCCAGAGGTCAAGACTCCTGATTCTCCTCATGTAGAACTCCTTCCGCTCCAAAATGGATGAGAAAGGGGCTGCGGTGAGGAGGGGATGAAGTGCTCAGTTGAGCTGTTTTGAATGTGAGCTGTGCAACAAAAGGACAGGGCTATAATTTGAAAGTATCTAAAAAAATATGAAGCTGTGAAAAAGCATCAAATTCATTTCAATTAATTAGCCACCTAGTTTAATGTGATTAAAACCACAATAACGTACTCATACAGTTTGAGAACTGGGTTCCTCTTTTTTTTGGTCTTCAAAACAATAAGGAAAATGGTCTAAGCAAACAAAAACCACTCCCTAGATTTTAGTCTCTCTACTTGCATCTCAATGTCACTGTATCTTTCGCAACAAAATTCTTTTGGTTCTTGTGTCTACAGATAGGCAGGCAAGTCCACACACTTCACACACCATCACACAATTCTTTTTTAATAAATGCTCTGAGACCATTAGCCTGTGAGGTTACTCTACTATTTTCACTCCAAAGCAAAATGCAAATCCTAATTCTCATCTTGCAATATCAAAAATAGTCACTCAACCCCATTACTTTTGATCCCAAAGTGTGCAAAATATGAGCAAGAGCACGTCTTCCCTTTGAAGAAATAATAACACTCAGCTCTTCATTAGGAAAACAATAACCAGAAAACCTCACACAGCGTTTTCTTTCTCTTTTCAGTTCTTCAGTTGTAAAATAAAGTCAACTGATCTGATTCTTCTCCCAGATCATTATTTCCCTTTAATGAATACAGACTGTTTCATCCCAGCACCTAACCCATCCTCGTGCCCTGAGCCTTTTGTCTGCAGCGCCGTGGTTCCTCATCCTTGTACACTGACAGAGATATAACCAGAATGGCCAGGGAGCTAGGAATACACACTAGGGATCGATTTATCTTTGGCAAGGGAATTGACTAATAGGTTTTTTTTTTTTCTTCTGTCTCTAATTTCTGTGATTTCCCTTTGTCAGGGGGATTCCCAGACCAATTCTTTCCTAGCTGTCAAAAGCACCTGCTCTCACTCCTCTGCTCAGAACGGGCCAAGCCCTTCCCCAGCTGTCCCATCTTGTCCCTGGTCAGAGCACACACATCCCTCCAGGAGGCCATGCTGTAAAAGGCCCCAGTGCAGGAGACTGGTTAACGTGGCCCTTGGCTGAGCACACAGGCAGTAAGAGCTGCTGCCCTCCCCCAAGTCACTGCCCTCTAATCAGCTTCCTCCACGCTCTGGGGGCCAACAGGAGGAGGTTTGATATGAGGTCAGGAAGGCAGAGGGGGCACGCAGTAGAGACATTCAAGAAGATTTTACTAAATTATCCTGGGATGTCAGCCAGAGTCTGGGTTAACCTCAGTTGCGTCACTGGTAAACTAATCACCCCCCTGCTGAAATGCAAAAGCAAGATGTTAAATTTTGGAAAACTGGTGAGTTTTGTGAGCTGCATAAATTCTCACAGTCGGGAGCTGTTTTAAACTGTGCTATGCTGAACAACAGAACCGGGCCTTTTAACAGTGACCTTCATGAAGTATAGATGCTTGCTGATGTTCAGCGATGCCTCTTCGAACCTTATGATGTCATGATGCAATGCGTTTCTTCAAGTAAAAAAATAAACTAAAATAGTAATTTAAATATCGTTCTGTTTACTTTTTATATGTAGTTCAGTGTTTGTCTCGATATTATCAAGATCAAGACCATCATCAGCACGTGCATGCCACACACGCTCATCATTCACATGCAGCAGAACACACACACATTTATTACACCTCAGTGATGAGTTCAAACTGAATCCATCCATATTTATTGCCTGAGGGCGCTGGACTAGCCACTGGGGATGCAACAGGAAGCCACGTTGACACAATGTCTGTTCTTGTGGAGCTTCTGGTCTGCTCTAACTCTTACCCAGCTGCTCAGTTCCTTCCACGTGGTTTCCACTCTAATTGCACCTTACCCAGCTCTTGGGGGAATTACTGTGCTAGCGCTTCCTTTGAAGTAGTTAACATGCATTGAACACTGACTCAACGCCAAGCATCCTGCTAGCAGTTCACACGGATCATCTCTGGTGAAGTGGGGACTGTTATTTATCCCACGTGTAGATGCGGAAATGGAGACACCAAGAGATGAGGAATGGGACCTCCCTGATGGCCTTGGGGTTAAGCCTCAGCGTTGTCACCACTGTAGCCTGAGTTCAATGCCTGGCCAGGGAGCGCCCCACATGGCGCAGCAGACCTCTCCTGCCTCACCCACTGCTCTCCTCCCTCAGCAGTGTATTTCAGTAGCTCTGCCTGTTCTGCTCCCTGCTCTGTCTCTGGTGAATCTCCTCATGCCCTGCACCTCTGGCCTGTACCCCAGTTCTTCTATGCAAAAATTAACAAAAGGGAGAAATGAAGAAAATGGTCTAAGGCCATAAGCCCAGTTAGGGCTCGTGTGGTAACACAAGGCCAGACAGAGTCAGATTCTGGCTTCACACTCTTCTCATAGCTGTCATCCAGGCGCTCCCTTCCATGCCCAACACTTTCAGACACTCTCTCTCTCTCTCTCTCTCTCACTCACACTTACACACACACATGCACACACACGCGCACACACAACACAATCATGTCATTCTTCTTTTCAGATACCTTCAGTGATTTGTTACTAATTTCTGATCATATGAAGGCCCTGCTCAGACCCTATTCAACCTACCTTTGCAATTTTTGTGCTAGCGCCATAAATGGCACAAATCCTGGGAGCTTGGACAGTTCACTTTTCTCCCCTAAATATTTCACTTCCTCTTGCCCCATTTTATGTTCTCCCCTTTCTCTGAATTGCTCTTCCAGGTGCCAGACCTAAGCCTCACCTTTCTTTAAGTTTTGAATGGGAGTCCACAAGGGAGCTGACTCTTCCTGGTGGGCGTGCCTCATGCCCGTGGGCGCCCCCTGCACGTGCTTGGAACCCAGGCTCGGGGGGCTGGTGTGCTAGGATGCAGCGCTAGGCTCTCCAATCAGACTGGCCTGAGATCCATTCCAGCTTTTGGAATTTTTAGCCCTGGGATCTCAGGCAAGTCAGATCATATCTTTCTCTGCTCGAAATACTTTCATGTTTCCTGTTGCGATTTTGGGGAGAGGAGCGACTTCAAGGATGCAATCACCATTTAAAAAAATCCAAATTTCTTTAAAATCCCATCTTGGCAAGGTGCAACGCTCCTCTCCAACCTTATTTTGTACATTGTGCCAGTCTTCTAGACCATTAAGTTGCCCTTCAGGGGCCTGCTCTCAGCTCCTGCAATGCCCCGCACGCAAGCCCTCGCATTTCCCAGGTCTTCACAGAGCTTCCCGCTACCTGTAACACTCCTTTCTGTCATCTTCGTGCTCATTCCGATCCCTCCAGGCTCAGCCCCAAACATGTCCCTAATTCAGAAAAGACATACTTGACTATCAGTGATTCAAAGGCGTCTCTCCCTCCTCCGTCCTGGATACTCCCTCTCAGGGAAGCCAGTTCCTTTCCTTCTGTGTAGTGTGATGTCATGTTAGTGGTTTGCTGGGCCAAGCGCTGTTTTTCCCATCAGACTTGGAAGGCCTCACAAGCACAGGGAACCTCTGTGTCTGGTTTATCACATCTTCTGTGCGCGGCATGATGGCACAAAACCCACAAAGAGTGCAACCTCTCTGAGCCTCAGTGTCCTCTTGTACGAAATGGGGGTGACAATTCCCTGGGCTCGCCGCTGGGGAGGCTGAGCCAACTTTGCATTGTGCAAGTGCCCCATGATTACTAGCGAGCCCTGTTTCCACATCTACATCCTCCAACGATGAGGTGTGGATGCTCCACACCACACAGCACAGTGCTCCGGGCCTGTGGGTGTCTCTCCCTGTTGCTCTAGTTGAATAAACATCATATGAAATCACAACTTCTCACGTCTGCCATGGTTGCTCCATTTGACTCCGCTAGAGAGATCTGCGTCGCCTGGTGACACGATGAAACACACATGCAGACTTTGTGGCTGTGACTGAAGCGCAGGGTGCTGAGCTCCCATATGAGCTCTCTTGCTTTCTCATGCTGTGAAGGCTTCTCCTGGGGAAATTTCCTTCCCAATTCAGACTTTGAAAATCATACACATCTATAGCACCCTATGCTTGCATGATCTGTTAAATATATTGTATCACAAACAAGAAAAAAAAAGTCAACTATCTGGACTTAAAAATAAGAATTAAATAAAAATAAACTCACATGCAAATTTAAAATTTAAAACCCATGGTCTGAGAAATTTTGCCAAGTAGGTCAAGTGCAGAGTTGGTGCATAGAAACACAATTATTTTCATCTGACTTGTAGGGACTATTAGCCAGCTGTCGAGGAGACAGAGGAGGCACTAAACTAAAAATGTGTTGTAGGTTGGGTGACCATTTAATTGAATGATCAAACCAAGGCCTTTTTAAGAGGGAAAGAAGGCCAAGTGATTATACTGGAGCAACGTAAACCTGGGTCATTCCAGGGTTGATATCTCGTGTTCTGGGTTGGTGATAAGCTGAATTCTAATCAGAGGACACCAACAAAAACCAAGGTTTTTGTTTCCTCCCATCCATCTACCTGTGTCATCATTTTCAACTGTATTATCTTCATTTATTTTTGACACTATAACATCAGGATCTCGTTCAACAAAATATACTATCAGCACAATGTATGATGATGATAGCTCACCCCCAGGTGAGGTCCACGGGAAAAACATAATGACCGACACTAAACCCAGACATGTTATGAAAAGGTGGGGTGTCCACCCTCAGGTGTGGGACAGCCGAGGCCAGGGCAGCCTGCTCCCTACCCTTCCAGTTACTGCTGCAATGTTCTGGGATTCCCGACATGATGTCTTTATCCAAACAATCTTAGCTTATGTCTAAATTTGTATTTTCAGAACATGTTGGCTCATTACATTTATTGCATTTTAAATGATATTTAAAATTGCGGTAAATAATTTAAAGAGAAAATATCAAGGGCTTGAAATGAATATCTTTAAATAGAATGCAATCAGGTAGATATTTTTGCAGTGTTTGGTGACATTAATGTGGTGAGACTGAGTAACTGCTGACAATTAGTCAGAAGATGGAGCAGAGGTCTTGTAAGAAAATTACTCCCAGGTGACAAAATATTGAAAATTCAATTATACTCTGTTTATTATAGGCTTACATTAGCAACTATATTCCTAATAAAGACCTTGATAATAAACAAATTAATGGGAACACAGGGGAGCACTTTTAGAAATATTTTTTCTCCTTCTGGTATCCTACAGTATTGATTTCTAAAGTGCTCCGAATGACAGTGTAAAGCTGGCTAGAGGAAATTCTTAAATTATATGGATAAGAACCCATGATATATTAAAGTACTCAAGATTATGAAAATAATTTTAATGTATAATGACAATGTGCAATAAATTTAATGCTTAAAATTCCAAGTTATGCAAGTGTATAAATCATTTAGGGTAGAAAATCTAGTGAATGCAAATAAGAAAAAAACATAATAAGGAATGCACAAATGTTCTGAATTCTAATTAAAACTGTATGTCATGGAAGTGAATGCATCCATTCTCCTTTGTACAAATGTAGTTTGAAAACGCACCAGTAACACAAAACTCATTATAAAACTAGCTTCACAGGTCAGCTAGACAATATCTATTTTACCACCAAGAAGATCAAAATATTTGTCTGCACAGAACTAAGCTTTTCTATTTATTCCTCCTGCCAATTTCTGAGTTTATGCCTAATTCAATGGTCACTTGACTCATTCATTCGATTGTGGATAAACTTTAACTGTCTACCTCCTCGGGGTGTACCTCTATTGCTACACAATCCATGGAATAGATTTTGAAGGTTCATTCCTTTTCTGTAGACATTTATGATCCAGTATAGGAAAATAAGACAGATACACAGACAATCGCAAAATAACGTAGTAAATTTCGAATGCCATATGGACGAGGTAGGGCGAACAGACCCCGCGGGAATTTAGAAGTGGGCCAGCGCAGTTATCCTTAGGGTTATAAGGATGGCTAAAGGGAAAGAGGTGCTTAAGTGGAGTCTTGAAAGAGCTGCAGGATTTGAATCAGTATAGAGAGCTGGGAGGGTATTGTAGATTGTCAGCGCGGTGTGATCAAAGGCAGAGGCAAGAAAGCACATGGTTTAGTCACAGGATAGCAAATAATAGAGAAGAGCCCATTATAATGTTTTCATAGGAAAGGAGAGGAAGATAAGATTATTTGGTTTTTAAATAACAGGAAAGATAAGCTTAGAGAATTTAAGTCTTCGTAAGAAGGTTGGTTCAACTTCTATCCTGTCTTCTCCGGTGAACAGACATTTTATGGAGCCGGGAATCAAGAGAATTGAGAAATAAGGATTTCTAGATGTAAGGACAAAAGAATGGGAGACATCTGAATGAAGTAATATATACACACTCAGTCTACGAGGGACTAAGAATAGCTTTGAAATAAATAAATAGTTTGAATTTGATAAAAGTATATGACAGAGGAAAGATTGTAAGTAGCAAAGTAAAACAAAGCTGTAATAAGCTTGAAATTTTGGAAGTAATTTGGAAGTGTTAAGTGGGAATAAAAAAATAGAAAATCGAGCTCCATTTTGGCAAATCATTTTGATTGCCATAATGAGAAATATATAGTGCAAGTCATGTGAATTCAAAATGTAAAAAAAAAAATTCTTAGAGCAGTTTATGTTTGGAAAAGTTCTTTTTAAAATCTCCATTGTGAAAGGAGAGAATATATTTAGTTTACACTCATATTTACAGCTTTTGATGGCCATGTGATTTTCAGTAGGAAGAGGAATAGAAAGGATATCAAAGAAGCATCAGGAAGCCAGCAAAGGAAAAAGCAAAAATCAAAATTAAATATAACCCAACTTCAGTCTGCAAAACAAAAAAGATTATGGTAAACTAGTAAAAAAATAAAATAAAATAAAATAAAATAAAACCCCTCTGTCCAGGGGCTAATTTTAGAGGAAAAGAGGAACATCTGAATGATATATATTGCTTGAAATAATGAGAAATGAACTCAGAGATTTTTAAAAGAGACCAATATGTGACAAAGAGATCTGACAAGCAAAAATGACTCCTATTAGTGTCTTTGCTAAAATACTACCTACTGGTAGATTTTGTTTGGTAGCTCTGTAGCCCCCAAAGAATCAGGAAAGTGTTTGGCTGTGTTTGCTGAATGAATAAAGGAAAACTTGGTAACAATATTTTTGCGAGGTGGGGAGAGTCTGAGATAAACCTCAAAAAATGTGTAACTGGAAGAAAGAAACAAAGAAAGAATCTTCTAAGACATTCTCGCAATAGGGAAGTTGTGAGGCTAATCCCGAAAGAGTCCAGTGAGCTGGCAGGAAGCAACGCCCTTCAAGTCTTGCTCCGGAGCATTAAGGGAAAAGCTGATAGACTCATCTAGGAAGACACGAGTCAAATAAAAGCTGAAGTGAACCTGCTGTTGGGCCTTCTCCATCACCCAGCAGAGACTTGCCTATCTTAATTCTACCAAGGCAAAGAAAAAGAAAATCTCTTCTCCAGGAAGCAGTGGAAGCTCCAGAAAGGGAGAGGTGTTTCCCTCCTTTATGGGAATGGGTTGAAAGGTGATCAGTTTATAACACTGCCAAGCAAGCACTCGAACTGGAAAGAGATGTGCCGATTTAACAATCAGTGAAGCCACTATTTATGGGATGGTCATGTTCATATTTCTTTACAATGGATATTTTTGCCTTCAGCCTGGAGCAGTTCACCACTCTATTATGTAAGCACAAAATTTCAGGACCTTGTGTTTAGTTAACCTCCTAACATGAACTATGTTAAAATGCAGTACAAATGCTTATAGTGTTGGTGTGTATCTTGTATGTTTTACTGCTGAAAAAAACCACAAAACCTGTGTGTTTTATTGATTAACTCTATGTTTACAAACAAATACTCAGAAGAATCTATTTTCCAGGTGAACTCTGGGAAGAAATAAAAATAATTAAAACACATTTAAAGCATCATAAAAAAAAACTGAAGTCGTTAATGACAAAACAGCTCTGTAGAGTATTAAAAATTTGTAAAGTTGTCAGTGTCCTATTTAATATAGAAAATATGCAAAGAATAGTTAAAAGAAACAGACTACCGGTTTATGTTTTTCATAACATAATGAATCTGTTGACAGTACATATATTGCTGTTATTATAATCCCACAGTGACAAGAAAATGTCACCAATTACTGGCTACAATGACAGAACACAATTTACTCCTAATGATTTATACCAGTCACGGGGAAAAAGTAGGCTACTAAAAGATAGTTACCATTCTAGTCGAATAGCAGTTTCTAACTGGAACTCTATTTGCACAGAATAACATGTTATTTTGGTTAATGAGAGTTTGCAGATTTTAACTATATAATATCTTTAGCTACAAACTAAAATAAGATCTTCTATAGTATATTTTTAAAACATGCAACTTAAGTACCACGGTTGTGGGGCAGGATTTCATCAGGTTTGCCTTTAAACTTAGATCTCTGTAAAGCTGCATTGACTTTGAGTGGGAAATGAAACTGGAAAAGCGAGGAAGTCAGTCCTTCAACTAGATATTTACTGCTCATGCAGGTCTATTAAGAATGGAGCTTGAATATAACCAAGGTGAAAATGCATACATTGTGCAAAAATGGAAAATGATGTAAAGAATATATAAAATAAAATATTTTAAAAAAAAGAATGGAGCTTGAAAGAAACATGTGTTTGAACACCCCAGTTACAAAGAAATTTAGGGCGAGAATGTGAGATGAGCAGGGAGAACGGAGTGAGAGGGTTTGATAATCACAGTCAACCAAATAATACAATATAATTTTATTAGACTGATAAGACTGGATGACGTAAGAAGAGAGTTGTAGGAAAAATCTGATCTAGTAATCTGTGGTAGGAAATAAGATCTGGGAAATAGCAGTTTAATAGAAAATTCTACAGAAGTCCTAAGTTCCAATTACAGAGAAATTTATGAAGCAGCAGAAGGAAGGGGAATATAACAACTAATGGATCTTTTAATAGGTACCTTAACATCCTGTAATACTTAGATCAGGTTGAAGAGAAGGACCATAAAAGGGGTCTTGAACATTAAAAACATATTTTGAGGCCAGATACCATCCTTTTGAACATACTGTCATATGTGTCATAGCACTAAAAATAACTTTGAGCATAAATGTTACTTTCATTAAAATGGCAAGAGAAAGTGTGTGTGTATGTGTGTGTATGTGTGTCTATGTGTGCGTGTGTGTGTGTGTGTTGAAGTCCCCAGAAACTAAAAGGACATGATGAATTGGAGAAAGAGCTCAGTGAATAATGAAAATGATTAGAGCTAGCAGGTGGGATCAATTTATCAAAGGCTGATATTGGGTCTAAATTAGTTAGGAGAAAGAAGGTGAACTGTCTTGCTTCTCAAGTGTGAGAAGGGTTACAACCTGAAACTGAGGACCAAAATTTTTCCAACTCATACCAAGATCTTAGGATAAAAAAACAGGAACATTTTTCATTTTAGACACAGATAGAGGTAGATTCAGAAAAAATCATGCTCTCTAGTTCAGTCATGTCTCTCCGGGCTTCTTACAGAAAACAGATCTGAAGTCTCACACGGGGTCTGTCAAGCTTATGATCATGATATTCAATCATCTGGCGGGTCCTTTAGCGACATAAAACAGAATTGATTTGCAGAGATCAGTTCCCCTAGAAACAAGCTGATAATGACATGAACATTCTCCCAGTGAAATGATAACCTGATCCAGATTGTGTTGGAGAGTCTGTAGTATCTCAGGAAAGAAACAGATGATAGCGTAGGGGAGGCTTGGGTAGCAGTGATTCAAGTCTAGAATTCAAGTCTGACCATGGCTAAAATGAGATATCACATTCCAAATCAAATCTTTCTTGTTGGCTGGATGGTTAATTTTAAAGGATGGATTAAAATATCAAGGTAGTGTCAGTTATTTTTTATTTTTCTATGAAACATTGAGGATCACCTTCTTGGAAATGGTGGATCTACTTCGTAGATATGGTGAGAACCAAGAAAGTTTCTTCCTGAATCTCACTACTAAGCACATTTTCTAACGTTATATAATAAAATATCCTAGAATTATTAATGTTACTTAGATAAAATTCTTAAGCACTAAAGCAAATTTAAAGAACCTGAAATGGTTCAGTAATATACATAGAATGTTAAGCAAAACAGAAGATAGCAAAACTTTAAGAGACCACTATATGTTGTGTGGTTCAAGTGTCATTATCTGTTCTTTGTAGATGTAATAGTAGTGACATACACATAAGCAAAGGAAGCTATGTTTGATGCCCAAATGATTCTAATTTTTCTTTCCACTTTGGTGGTTTATTCGATTGTAACGTTTCTAATCTTTACTTTCCCTTGAGGAAAATCATCAAGGGGAAAAAAACTGCTTAATATTAGCTTTGTAAATTTACCCCCAAATAAATTAATACATATTGCAAAAATTGTTTCATAGGAAGGCACAATTTAAAGAAACTCAGATCCAAAGATACCAGGTGAAATGTCCAAGATAAAACAAGTTGATGATAGACCCAAAATAAGAAACCATATTTCTGAACTTCATAATCAAGAGTTTTCTTTCTACTATGCCTAAAAGAAACACTTCTTCTAAGAGGGTAGGATTACATCTTAAATGAAGATGTGAGGAATGCATTCAACTGCATATATGTGCATGGTGACATGGAAGACATTTACATTTCAAGACTCTTTCCCTCTCATTGAACAGTATGTGGTCTGATGAAAACTACCTCAGTCTGCCCAGATACTAAGAGAATGCACGCAAGAATAGGCAGTATATTTTGTCAACTTCTACTCTGCCATTTGGTTCCTTTTATAATCCTTCTAGAGAACATCGGTAACATTCACATCCCAAATCTTTAACAAGTGTCTTGGGAAGGTTATTGTAACAAAATGCTTCTGTAAAGTAGTAACATTTTCTATGGGAAGTCAAAGGATACTGGGGAACAGGAACAAGTTCCTAACAGTAGAACCAAAGTGACAGGTAAGATTTTTGTGAGTGAAAATTTCTTATTAAAATCGGGTAAGAAATGGTTTTCATGGAAAGAGTTTCACGTATGTATGCTCTCTTGTATTTCTTCAAAAAAAGAAATCTTACCTGATAGCTGTGAACTATCGATGAGCTCTACCTTCAGTAGAAACTTGAAATAGGGGGAAGAAACCAGGACTCATGGGGATACATAAGCAATATCCTCACCTCTTGAAGATCAAACTTTCACCTCCAAATAATTCCTTGTTATCAAGTTCATCCCTCTGAGATCCATCTTGAAACAGGGACCCCTAAGACAACTCTTTGAAGACAGGCTGATGCCTACACTGCCTTTCTTCCCCTCTGCTATAATCTATCAATATTTTGAGATAAAATAATAAGTGCATTTAATGCGCTAACAGCAACACCAGGGAGCTAACATCTAGACCCCGAAAGATGCAAATGTTGATCCTAAAGCTACTGGAGTTGAAGCCCTTTGTTTTTCTGGCACCGAAGGGCATCCACTGTGCCTGAATCAAGCCTTCTATATAAGTAGCAACTGTCTTGACTTAAACTCTCAATCAGAGGGAATATTACTTAATAATCTTGCAGCCCCTTGCCTCACAGCATCCTGACTCAGCTCCTGGGGTTCTCTGGCAGTTCCTGAGGAAAGTGTGCAGTTGCAAAACCCTAGTTATGACTAGGAAGAAGATAAATACAAACTCAAGAGTACAGGAAATCTATTTTATGCAGTGATCATTTTGAGATTTGGCAGAAAGCAACTAAAATGGATGAAGACAAGATATTCTCAGACTCTGTTCTTCAATTGCTACGGTTCTTCCTCAGTACACCTTAGGGAATTGGACTTTCTGGAATCTCATGATGCAGTGCTCCTGTTGGTTTCTGAAAGGTAACTGACTATCATGCTCTAAGGGAAGATTCAGGAAACATGAGACCAATAACTTTGACACTTAACTCTGAACTAGATCTGCTATAACTGCTATCTTATTCTCTGGGTGGGGGGAAACACTACATATATGCTTAAATCCACATTTTTAGCTTTCAACGACATCTCTTACATATTGTGGTAGGTAAGCAAAAGTCTGTCACCCCAAAATATGTCTTGGCATATTTTGACAAAAGGTTGATTTCACGACAGGGATGCTGAAGGCTGCTGGGCTGAGGCTGCTTTTGGAAAAACAACAGCAACAAACATTTCCCTGTAAGGGTGTCTCCCTCCCTAAACTGCAAAGACCTAACTCCCTGACCTCTTAAATCTGCATAACTTTGCTAACTGTATCTTCCTTGGTGAACTCCCTGACTTTCCCCTTTCTGGACCCAACCTCTTTTGTCTTAGCTATTTAAGGTTCTGTCTGAAACTAAAGGATGAGCTTTTCAGTTTTACTGAGTTTCTTCCACATATACAGGAATTATTTAAGTTTTTTTTTTTAACGTTTTACTTATCAGTTTGTCTGATGCTTATTTGATTATTTGCTAGCCTAAAAGAACCAAGAGGGAAACAGGATAATTTGCTTTGCTCCCCAACTCTTAACCATTTTACCAAGTAAAAGAACCGGGAGGGATACAGGATAATTCCTGTTGCTCCCCAACCATGTTTACTATTTTACCAACTACAATGTGAACTTTCTTGACCATGACTTTATGTAATTATGCAGATGATAGTCTATTTTAACTAACTTTCTATGAGCTTTTTTTGTTCCTACTACAAGCAACATTTTTCCAGTTTTACCCTCAAAAACATACAGATGATTTCTTATCATTCTCACAATACAAGCCCTGCCAACAGCCCTACAAGTTGGTCTTTCCTCTCTAGCACAATAATACCTTTCTGGTTTATACGAGATTGATGCTTACCAATTCGAAGGTCACTTTGACAGAGCCCATTCGTCATTATGCTACTCCGATTTAGGACACGGTTGGACAGACCTATCCATAGACAATCACAGACTTTTTTTCTACATGATATTCACACTTCTTCATTAAGTAGGTTCCATCTAAATTATAAACTTTAACTTTCTATTGTTTCCCAAGAGGAGTCTTCCCAATGGGGTGGTCCCCTTATAATGAAACCATTGTTTCCCCTTGTTACTCTAAATATTCCTTTAAGTTCTCTCAACCATACACATGTACCAGCTTCTGCAACACTTAAGCATATTTTACCACTGTAAAAGACCAGCCGAAATCCTATAACTTCTGCAAAATCTTTTGTTTTCTCAACCTTTATTGCTTTTTCTCCTCAATGTGCAATTTTGCAATGTATTTTATCTAGTTGCTCTGTCTTCTAATTGTTTCCTCTTTGTAAAGTCCTTTACCTTCAAGTCTATAAGCTTGACAGCAGAGCATTTATTTTAATTCCTTTAAAAATCCTCTCAAATATTTAATATAAGGATGTTCACAAAATATGTCCATAATACATTCTGACCTTTTGTAGGATTAATGCTTTATATTTTAATGAAAAATAGATCTCAATAACTGCTTCTGACATTATATAAAACTTCCCTAAGCCAATTTAAGTCTGTTTTTCTATTACTGCATTCTTTTGTCCAGTGCCTCAGGGTTTCATATTACGTGGCTAGTGGGTAATAGAATATTCCTGAAAATGTTTGCTAGCATTCCAGATCTATCAAAAACTACTGAAACTAAATTTATAATTTCATAATTTCTATAATTTTTATAATTTATAATTTCTAAATCTAAATTTCTAAACTGCTTATACCTGATATTTCATAAATCTCATTCTACTTCTTTACAAAGATTTAATAGCACAAACTTTTACTGACATTTCATTGTTGAAATTTAAGTAGATTATATTTATAAGACCTTATGAAGTGTCCTCTGATTAAATTAAGTGACATTTACAAAAGGGAATTATGTAAAGAAAGTCAATTTAAATTTCTTACATTACAAACTACATTAAAAAATTCAACTAGATTAAATATAAAAAACAAAAGAAATCTAAAAAGAGGCAGTAAATATAAAAGATTATGTGTTCTAGGGTTAGGAAGAAATATTACTAAGCAAGAAAGAAGCCCTTATTAAATAACTCAATTGACTATATTTTAAATTTTCTAAAAAATTTTCATATAAAATATCTTCTATACAATGAAATTGAAAAAAATCTGCAAAAGATTAAGATTTAAATATTTTTAAAGAGAAAAAGGATTATTAAGATGCTTTTATATGAAATCACTTACAATTCAATATAAATGATATATAAATGTGTGTCTATTACCCCTGTATCTTTTCCAACAGGCTAGGGAAGAGACTACCTCCTACTTTACTATTATGTATTTTAAGTATTTTATTTACTTAATAAGGACACAAACTTTGTAGAAATGAACTTGTTACTCTGACCTGGAGTAAATACAGATTTTTTTCAGCACTGAGTATCTATAAAGGAGATTGCAGAATATTTTGTTATTCGAACAAGGCAGTGTCTTGCTAAACTTAAGAACCTTAAATTTGTGTGAGGCCTACCTCTTTTATACATGGAAATCTGCACTACTTTTTAATCACGACTGTAGAACTTACATATATAAAATGAGCAGAAGATCTGAATTCAAAGAAGATATTTAAACAAACCACGTCCTGTTCGCAGACATGTATATCCTGGGTGGGGCGGTGGGGGTGTGGAGAGCAGAGCAATCACTCTGGTATGCAAACATTCATTCATTCACTCCTTTCAGTGTCCTTCTGTCTTGGAAGACTAACCTCTTCACATACCCTAAAAGAATCATGTATAAAGAACATGCACTGGCAATTCACACAAGACACACACACACACACACACACATACACAGAAAATGCAACTTGTGCGCACACACATATGGAAAGATATTCAACCTATTAATCAAATAAATATAAATTACAACAACAATAAGATACTATGTTTCATTCATCAAGTTGCCAACATTTTAAATCCTGGAAGTATTTGTTGTCAAAGGCTTGTGGAAAAGGGCATTTCTTTATATTGTTTGTGGAAATATAAATTGATACTAGGATTTTTGCAGGATATTTTGATAGAGTGTATCCAAAATTTAAATTGGATATACCCTTTGGCTCTGATATTCCACTTTCAAAAATTTATCCTAAGGTAATAACAGAATTTGTGGCAAAGATTTAGCCACTAGAATAGATGTTACAGTACAATTTATAGCACTGAAAATTCAAACAACTTAGATGTGCAAAAGCAATGGAAATATTAAAGAAATTATGATAAATCATATCATGGAATGTATTATTGTAGAACATCTAATGAGACAGGGGAACTTAAAGCAAAACAGTTGCAATTTTAATATAAAAAATACACAGAAGATGAAAAATAAAAGTGTGAATACCAAACTAGAAAGTAGTCAGTGTTATTCATTTGCTTCTCTGTGGAGTGCTAAGCAATTAACAGACACAGAAGAGCATGGATTTAAACACCTAATATTTTATGCTCAAATTCATTTAATCTAAAGTTCCATTCTTTTCATGTTTGTTATCACCTATTGTTTTACTTGGCTTATTGAGACAGTACAATAAAAATAATGATGGAATGCTTTAAAAATGCTAAGCCTTAAAAATATCTGAAGGCTTAGCTTTTTAAAACTGGTTCATTGAAACAAGTTGGTTCACCTAGAAACACATTCTGGACCCTGATTCCTTAAGATGGTTCTCCAGCCATCGTCAATGAGACACAGTCCATTATAAGGGAATGTTTCATGCTTGTTTTCTGCAGCGACTGACATTTCATTCAAGCGCTTTCAAATCCCCCAGGAATCTCCATCTGCTGTATGTCAAAATTTTAAGATCTCTCTTTATGAACTTTAACACCCCTATAAAAACCAGTTGGGAGAGCAAGCCTACTTTCTATGGATTACTTTGATATGAGCCAATTCAAGACAAACCAATTATTTAGTTTAGTCTGAATAATTGTTTCACAAACTCTCAATTTTCCAGTTAACAACTGGAAAACTTATATTCAGTTAACAACTGCCCACCTGCCTTTGTATAGCCTATTTTTATTTCTCTTAGATGTATCACTTGGGGCCAGCTCCTTGGGCCCCTTTCCATGCATTATTATTATTATTTTTAGAAATTAACATTTGATAATGCCTCAAGAGCATTCATAATTAAGTTGGCACCCTACTTTCCAGTTTATAAAAATGATTTTATTTTTATGCCAAAAAGACACTCAGTATAGCTAGTGTAAAAAAACCATGAGGCAGTTATTAAGGTGGAAGCACTTGTTTTGTAGCTATTAATTTAATTCCCTGGCAAAGATCATATACATATACATAATATTCCAGGGATTTGAGAGCCCAAGTCATTAAAATATTTGGGAAAAATCACATTCCTATTAAAAATTAACATTTAATTTAAAACCTTCTATAAAATTGTTTTTTATAAAGCACATATATGCCACATGTACACACACTTGCCAAGGACCAGCACAGAAAACAAGAAGCCACTTGGAAACTTGGAGCAGGATCAGAGCAATCCTGTTAGTTCAAGGTCCATAGTCGATGGCTACCTGTTTGCCATTCAACACTGTGCTCTTTTAAAAAACAGTTTTCTAGAACCATTTGAAATAAAGCACCAAATTTGAATAAGAATGAACTTTCTGCCAAACCTGGATTCTCTATTCTGTCAAATATCAATTTATAATGTATACTTCATTGACTTCAAATGTGTTATGATTTCAATCAATACTAGATAGAAATGTGCCATTCTAGTACGCCTTTTCTATAGCAAATTCTAAATAATTATGTATACAAAGTTGTAAGACAAAAGTACCTGAAAGATAAAGCATTTTGAGGAATTCAGTTATGTAAGTTTATATCCCAAAGATGCCTCTGTTCCTGGTCATGCGAAACCAGACTCTTATTAATTTCTCCTTTAATCTCCCCTACTCTTACCTTCTCTTTAACTGTACCCCACCTTCCCTTTCCTTACAAAAGCACAGAAATATCTTCCAAAATAAAAAAAAAAAATCCCTGCCCTGCATTCCTCCCAAGCTCCCCACCCAGTTATTTCCAAAGTCGAGCTTTGGAATGAATGTTCTATGCTTGTCGCTGCCATATTTTAGACTCCCATTTTGGAGGGTCTTTTAAAATGTCTTCTTTTCCCTTCACCCCAAAGCAATGAATTAATCAAGTCTTGATTATATTTGAATTGGTCTGTCTTTTCTCTCTCAATCTTGGTTCAAATATTAATATTTTCTCACTTTGAAAATTACACTAGCACCTAATTGGCTAAATTGTTTTCAGGTTTGACTCCAAGTTCATTATTTATTCACTCAGCAAAAACTTGAGTTGCAGGTTCAGGTAGGGGGGTGAGATGAGCACAAAAATCTAATGAATAAAGCCATGCCCCAACAGAGCTTTCTCTCTGTGGCAAAAACAATCAACATTCTATACTCTCTTTCTAGTTCTCCGTAAAATATAAATGTGACTATGATATTCCATTGCATTAAAATCTTTCAGAGCCTCCCCATGACCTACAGGAAAAGGTACCAACTCCTCAGCACGGTCGCTAAGGCCTTTGTGAGATGGTCTGGGGCTACTTATGTGGGCACACGCTAACGATTCATCCAGGTGCACCATGTGTCCCACACAATTCATGGTCTCACAACAGTCCCCCCAGGATTTGACATTTTCTCCTTTGCTCCTCCATATAGAAACCTTGAATTCATAAATTCATACACATTAAGCCAATGACATCACCTTCTTCCTCTAGGAAATATTCTCTCCTCCTGTCCCCATTCTCAGTTGGCAACAAGCTACTCTGCACCTACATTGACTTTCCATATTGTCCTGTTAAAAACACTCCATAAAAATATAATTACAAACTCTACTTGCTTGTTTGTCTTGTCAGCCTGTGAGTTTCTAGAATTCAGAGACTATATTTTACTCATTTTTCTCCCTACCACCTGGTATAATCACCAGCATTTCTTATTTATTGAATTAAGACACAGTTGATATACTAAATAAGAAATCCATTCAAAAAGCCCTATCTACAGTCGATTCAGTTCCCAGTTTCTGAACATCTAAAGTTAAGGTGCTAGTGCTAAGATATTTTTAATTGTCCTTTCTCAAGTTTATACACATTTGTATCGATTTTCATATGCATTCAAAAAAATGTTCACACTTCATTATGTACTCATATTTAGTTATGTATTCATTGTAGAAAACTATCTCAAGTCAACTGATAAATGTTAGAAAATTCAAGATAGTGAAACCATCATTCGAACGACTCACTAAATAATATGTAAGATTTTTCACTATATAAGCACAGAGCGATATGGATGTTAATAAACAGAATTATTATGACTCAAGAAGATTCTTTAAATGGCACAAAAATTCAGTTAGTTGCTCTTCAAACACTTGAATGCCCTCAGAATGGCAAAGAAATGAAGGTTCCATGGCTCTGACACTTATTTTTTCTATTTCAGTGATAATTACATCAATAAGCCTGATTCAGCATTCGACGCTATTCAATTCATTAATTAAAACAAGTTTACTGCTACCACTGTGATTTTTCAAGGATATCAAAAACACATTCAAAAATCAAAATAGCATACATCATCAGTTTAGATTATGTGCATAGCATGCTTTACTATAATTTCAACTCTACAAGTAAAAGAATGTTTAGAATCTAAACAGAAACAGCATATACTCTCCATACTTGGAGCAAAAATACCCATAATGTGAGTTATAGCAGAAATAGCAATATTCATGTGAAAGGGTAAATTGCCAAGAGGTTCTCAAAATCCTTAGAATGGAAAACACTGACTCTATAAATACTAAGTGAGAACAGCAACGATAGTGGACTTTATAGTCTTGTTAATTCTGGTTTCATAATACTAAATTTTAAAGAACATTTATTTAAATCATAACTTACTGTGCTCAAGAGTGACCTGCCACATATTCCTGGAGTAAACAAATATTATCCTTAAACGAAATACGGAAACTTTTGTTAAAATAAGTGGCTATTTGAAGTATAACTATCAAGGCAACGTAATTATTTTTTATATTTTAGAAACTATTTGTATTCTGCAAAGCAGTACTTTAATTCCAAGCTTAATTCAGTAAGCACCCAAATATGCCACTTTTGTTCTCTTTGACATCTCAGCGCACCTAAAACATAAAATATAATTTACAACAGTAGAACAAGCTAGAATTGATCATTACATGCCAGAAAAGGCCCATCATGGAATTTATATTCAAGTTATAGTTTAATATGTGTAATAGAATCTCGTAAAATTACAATAACACCGAAATACCATTTACTTCTTGCAGCAATGAAATTCCATCTTAATTCTTATAATCTATTTCTGAAATAGTCTGAGAAGTTCGTGGATAAAGTTGCAGGAATGGAACCAGTCTGGTTAGGCAAAAGAATACACAGCTCTTCTAATTATCTTCAGAAAACTCAAATATTACCCTTTTGTGAAAAGAACCAGAAGAGGAATGACATCCATGTTCCTGCTGGAAGCATTGGGAAGATGTGACATGCCAGGGTGCGCCAATGCCACCAGCAGTCTCTCCCAGACTATTCTAGAATTTAATTGGCAATGGAATTGTGACAAGTCCTTCCATTTCCTCTCCCTCACACCTATATGCAATTACTTAGAGAGGAGAAATTGTACTGTCCCCTCTTTCAGAGAACATATTCTGCCTGACGTGGTCGCTTGAATGGCAAAATAGATGAAGTTCTCTGTTGAGAAACAGATGTCAATGTTATCACTACCGTAGTTTATCAAATTGGTTTGAGGGAGGAAGCTTTTTTTCTCTGAAAGTATACTAACTCAACATCTAGACTTTATCTATACAGAAAGGAGATAAATATTATTGATAGGACAAATCAGTTGAAGCCTTCAAACAGGTTTTGCCTGTGCAAAGTCATTTGTCTATTACAGTTAAAAACACAGCACTTCAATGGTGCACCTTCTTTGTTAGCCAAATGAACCCTTAATACTTTAGTATCATGCACAATTAGTGTGGCATTAGAGGGGCCTTACAACAGGTATATTTCTGAGACCCCAGGTGAGAAATAAAGTCTTCCAGGAATGATTTATTTTACTGTGTGAACTGATGAGCATCAGTTAAATTGCCTTTTAATTGACTGACTGTCTAAGTAACATGCCTTTGAGGAAAACACTACTTTTGAAATTTCCTTTGGCCAGGAGGGGAAGAAGCACACTAAAGTCTTTGAAGTCTACAGCCATCAGACTAATTATCAGCACCATTCAGTGTACATTCATTTAATTACAGTAAATTAAAAAGGATGTGGGGTTTGGGAGAAAAGCAAAAGAGTCAATAAATGGTGACAGAAATTCCAGACTATGCAAATTATCAGTGTTTTTTTCTAGAGGAGTCCACTAATCCACTAATTCTCCTCCATGTTGCCAATTGTGCAAACACCACTAATGCAGAAGAGGGAGTGACTAAATGCTGGGGGGTGCAGAGGGGGTGCTAGACAACATTTACTGTGGACCAATACTATGTGGATATTTGATAACATGGACAGTGTTTCTCTACCTCAATTTCCACAAAGATTTAAGAAGTACATATAATTTCCTACCATTCACAAGCAATAAACAGAACGTACACTTATTTGGAACTCATTAGATGCGAAAGACTGGCTGAAGCTCATTCTATGCCTCAACTCACTTAACCCTCCCAACATCCCTATAAAAACTACTTTCTATTTTGTCTGTTTTACACTTATAGGACACGTAGCACAGGAAGGTGAAATTAATTGCCCAAGGTCACAGCAATGGGAGGTGGTGGAGATAATTCCACCACCCAGGTGGTCTGTTGCTCCCGCCCCCCAACACATTCTCAACTCTCAACCCAAATGGAAGCTCTCCAGGCTATGAATCACGCTGAGGTAGAAGAGGGAGATTGTCTCTTTGCAAGGGGTCTAAGAGGTCCTGGAGAAAGGTAGGAGGAGGAAGATGAGAACCCCCAGAAGGAGACACCATGTCTCTGGAACAAGCAGCACAACTGAGGAAGGAGCAGGCAAAAGTGGCAAAGTAGGGAGCTGGAGCTTGGGTGCACTGGTACAAATGTTGTGGGCGATGGATGAGAGGACTGAAACCCTCTAGGCATGAGACCACATCCTGGCTGTCATGAGCCTCTCTGCTAGGTGACAAAGCATCCAGATGCCCACTTCTTTGGGAAAAGATGCATGTACAAACCCTTTCAAAGCTCAAAGGTTGATGTTGTGAAAAAAGTCTTTTGTTCCTGACATTTCAATAGATACTTGGAATGGAGATCAGATTACCTGTGAGGCTGCATAGTGGGAATCCAGTGGGTGGTCTTTTAACAAGACTACAGACAGGAAAGATGCCCAAAAACAACCCGGGGCAACTGGTAACTCTAACTCTGATGAGGTGGCACACCACATTCATTCTGGAACCTCTCAGTGCCTGCCAGAACTGCTCCTGACACAAGCTCAAAAGCCACTGCCCTTCTAGTATCTTCCCTGGTGCAAACACTCAGCTCAGAAACATGAGGACAATGCAGTGTTGTCTAGGAAGCACCCCATAAACTTAATTTGGAACAAGATTAACATTTGGAATTCCAGATGAAACTCAACAGACTGTAAAGAAAACTTTCTCAAAATGCTTCTAACTTCAAACACCCGTGGTTGGTAAAGAGTTAGTTTTGCAGAAGAATAAATGTTATCACTTTTTTTGAATCTCTGCTAACATGGAGCCTGTGACATGGTCAGAATGTTCCTTTCCCCTCGTGGGATGATCAGACCATCAAAATTTCATTAGCCTCACAGCAGTTCTAGCGCCTTCTTAACTTGAACTGTTGGCCTCTTTATCAATAAATAAATGAAATCTAATCCCTTTTAGTGACTAAGCTCTTCTTTGAAGTTATAACTAGAACATCACTCTGCTTGCATAATTTTATAAATGTTGAATAACATTTTTTTTTTTCTGGGGAAAACAGCCTTATTCACAGTTAGTTCCAATGATGGAAACAGTCAAAATGAAAACTCCCATATTAAACTGGATAGTTTCATTTTAGTGAGTTATTTTACTCTGGCTTTTCTTGTCTAAGTTAATAGTTCTAGAACAGAACTTGGTTAGTTCTGTCTAAAATTAGACAGTCTATTGAAATAATTGAAAGTTGAAGGAAAATATATCTGGAAGATCAATAGACTTTTAAGCTGTGCACAATTAAAAACAGCTAAGGAGGAGAAAATTATTTTAACAATTTTATGTTAAAATATTTGACCAGAAGAAATAATCATAGTAAAAGTATAGCATAGTTTTGAGGATATTGTTTATAAACATGTTAGAAGTCCATGCATATGATTCAAATTTTCAGTTTTTATTATAATCCAACTTAAGTGTGGGGAACATTTTTTTTTTTTTATTTTGGAATAAGAGAATCCTGTGTACTCTGATTTCATTCCACACTTTGAAAAACAGGATCTGCTAAAGATCTCAGAAAATGATGCTTCTCCAGATTTTAATGTAATCAATTACTTTAATCGAACTCTTGTTCCTTCTGACTAATCACTGAAAACTCAGGACAAATAAACTGAAATGTTCCTATGGACACAGATTTCAATCTATGACATTGCCAGTATTCACAAAGAGGTCCTATCTATTTTATTTCCTTTTTTCTTCCTTAATCTGACCTCACTGGGAGTTCTTAGACCATCAAAATGTTGTTTCAAAAAACAGCCAGAGCCAAATCTTGGGAAAAGAGTAAACACAAGTTGAAGTTCTCACTTTGCCCAGCTCAACAAACAGTTCTTCAGTCACTTTATACTCTCAACTTGGCTGACCACCCGCTTACTCTCCACAAATGCAAGCAAATGTGCTGAATTTCAAGGCAAGGCGCTTGACACTCTTTTCCTGTCTTTCTTCTGCTTCACCAAGACCGTTTTGAAGAAAAGAAAGAGTAGCTTTTCTTGTGTTTATCTCACTCTATGGGCCAGGTGATGAGATTCCTGGGCAAACAAGTTCCCCCCTGGCTAATAATCATCCGCGCCAATGGAGAAGGACAGTGGCTTGTGAAACTTAGACATTTTCCCTTCCCTCCCAATGATTTGGACACTCCTAAACTAATAGACTAACCATGATGTGTTCACTAAAGGCTGCAAGTTTACAGTTTTGTATTTTCTATAAAGAAAAAGATGCCATGGGTTTAGGCATCAACTGTGGGGTAGTTTTAGCAGACATGTCATTTAAAAAATAACAAAATGAATTTACGTTTTACCAATAGAGACACCATAACAAACACACTTGTTATTAGAGAGAGAAAAGAGAGGCTGTACAACTTGGAGGTAGAAAGAGCAAGCTAACTTAAGGTGGAAAACTATTTTACAGAAATGGATACGGACACTCTACGATGCAGATAATCAGACTTGAATTCATTTTCCTGCTGCATTCGGGAGAATGCATACAATTTATCACGTATTTTAGCAAAATCAATTGCCCAGTGCTACATTTGAATATCATCATGGTGCCTACAACTGCTCCGAGTGTTATGTGGAAACGTGAGTGGATAAAAAGCCAAGTTCATGCCCACTCTTCTGTATTTGAAGTTAGTGACTTCTGAATCCACAATGAAAATGGATATGAACATAGGTCTCCCTGAGGTGAATGGATTAGCTCAAGAAAAAGCTGGCAGCCTGACTCTAAGGCGCATTTTGTCAGAAAGAACTGTCCTTGTTTCCTGATTTGGGTTGGAACACAGCCAGCCTCCACCAAAATCTGACACTTCCAAAATGGATATCGTGAGCGCATATTATTAATCGAGCTGTACTTTATAGTCTAGTACACTAAAGTATCCCACATAAGGCATTGTTCTAGTTGGTTAAATTAGACTTTTTTCCCAAAAGGGAGGAAAATGACTCATAAGCAGTGGAAAGCACTAGGTACCACTTCCCACTGTGATTTAGCTGAAACTGAAAGTGAACAATAGTCCTGCTTTCTGTACAGCGCAAAGCTGACAAAATTGCTCAAGAAAAAATAAAAAATGAAATATTGGTAAGACAGCCATCTTTCTCTTCCAATGTCATGCACTCCATCCATTTGAATTTTCTATTCGCTTGTGGATACATTACATACACTCAGCATTCACAACTAGACTGCAGGCGCAAGTATACCGTTCCTATCAAATGCTGAAGGAGAACTCTGTTGTCATTGTCTGGTGCATTAGCACTGATGCTTCAATTCTTCCTAGAAGCAGTGCTGACTAAAAATTAAATTTTCTTTTAAATCTATTATTGCATATAAATGAACTGTTTTTATCATGCCCCATTGACAATAGGCAAAGAACCCCAATATTTTATCAAGACATTTTTTTTTTACAATATGTACAGCTGCTATTTCGATATGCTAAAATCCAATTTTTGTGCGTGGATTTAATTGCATCGTAATCCAGTCCCCAAAGCACATCAAAGACCACACTTTCTCCCCTTTACCAAGATTTCAATTGCTCTCATCAACTAGTAAGTTTAAAGCATGATCAAATTTGTTCTTCAATCACTTGAGCCCTGTTAATAAACTATTCTGTGTGCTCACTCATCCATTCTAAGATTCTGCGACTTCTTTGAGATATCTTCAAGAGGCATCTACAAAGACATCTTTGATTGCAAGCTGGCTCTGGGGTAAACTTTATCACCACTTGCTTTGTGACTCCACCGAGGATAACAGGTGACATGATCCAAGATAAGTCAAAGCTAATCTTTCATTTTTTTCCTGTACATGATTAAACTGTTTCTCAAAACTATAGCTAACACATCAGAGACCGCTTGCATAATTTAACCATCGGATGTCGAATATTGATTTTTTCCCAGGAAAAAAATGCATTCTTCAAGGACATTTTTTGAGTCCCAGTGCATTTCAACAAAAAGAAAGGGAGAAGAAAGAGAAGGGAGGAAGAAAAACATGCCCCCACCAGCAACTGAAACGCAAGCCCCGAGCGCCGACACAATAAAGCAAAAAAGGAGACTTACCGCTCTCACTGTCCGACTTGTTCTCATGCTCCGTGTCTGTCAGGGTGAGGGCCGAGTTGGACCGACTGGACAGGCAGGAGCTGCGGCCCGATTTGACCCCCCTGCCCCACAGTCTCATGGCATGCTCTGGGGACATCACTGCTTCATTTTCAGTGTCAGCATCTGACCCTGCACTGATAGAGTAACCTCTGTGGGGAAGCCCCATTTCCGCACAAAATGCCAGTCCTCTTCGATTTGCTGGTTCACAAACTCCTAACTGCCTTAGGGTAAAATTCTGTCCTAATTAGGGGGAAAAAGAGATAACAGCTAGTGAGTATACGTTTAGTTTTCATTTTGTATTTTTTTAAGAAAAATCTCCCTAAAACAAACAGTCAAGCATCCTGACTTCTCAGCGGTTAGCACCAGGTGTTTATGTCAGCTCTGCATGGCATGGGGTCGAGTGGGCACCCTCTGGGAGGTGGGGTACACCATCAACTTCCCACACCTGCCAGCTCAGAGGGGCTCTGTTTGAACCCATGAGCACCTCCAGAGAGATGGGAAAGCAAGGGAACATGGGGCCGTGAAGGCTCGGCCCGCAGAAGGGACCAGGTATCAGAGCTCTGTGGAACAGGCTCATGAGATTGTCAGACATTTCCCCACGTCCTTGCTCCCCTCCTCAGGGATATGGTTTTCCCATCCAGATGTCACTTTTTTGGAAGAGGAAAGCTTTCCCTCAAGAATAAGTTACTTGTTAAATAGAAACAGGTGCTTGGTCAGACCTTATGTTATCTGTCGACCTTAACAAGTAACATGAATGTGTGTGCGCGTGTACACAAATTAAATTTTGGGTTGTAACCTCTTGAAAATTTGCAGACATCTGTCTCTCTACACTTTTTGCTTTAATAAACACCTGGAAACATCTGTATTGATCAATGTAAACCAATTTTTGCAAAGAAAGCACACTCTATAAATGAATGGGAACATTATGTATTTAAAAATTAATGATAAAATCAAATTCCCTGAAAAATAAATGGCGGTGAACCCTGCAGCCTTTTACTAATAAATCGAGCATCATAAAACTCATGACATTGCAATAACTTAAAGCAAAAGTGTTTAAATTAGGTGACACTTTCCAATGACTGCTGTTATTAATGACTTTACCAATCCTGCATTTATTCTTGGAATTTCACATATATTTTATAATGCTATGGATAAGGAAAGAGAGAAAAATGTTTGCATGTAGAATGCACAGATATGGCACTTCCATTTTTGTCTCTGTTGGCATGGGAGTGTCTGAGATTGGGCTACCAACCAGAATCAAAATATATGTACGAATTATCATATACCAAGACTGATTTCAATGTTACCACGTAATATCAACCTTTTAAAAATATTAAGCATGTATATTACTCATAATTTTGTTTCCTACTTCAATCTCTTACATCTATAAACATTTCATAGTTAATTGGCTGGTATGAGACATAACATACATTAGTTATTTTTAAGAGTGCTATAAATTGTGATAAAATAATAACATGTTGAATCTTCTAGGCAATCAATCAAACTAATACACAGGATAGTAAATATTTGCTTGTAAAGATATTAGCACCTTCGGGTCTCAGCACATTTTAACTAGTGTGGTTAATTGCTTTATTGCTGTGGTCATATCAGAAGTTGGGATCAGCTTTATCTCGTTCAGACTTCCAAATGGAGTCTGACAATGACATTCATAAGTAATGAAAATCAGATGCTACAATTAGCTGCAAACCAGACTGTGCTTATCAGAGCAATATGAATGAGTATCTGAACCAAAAAGGATGACAGAAAAAGGAAGTGGCAAAAATAGGAGGGAAAAAAAGGGAAAAAGAGCCCAGTGAACAGTGAGAAAGTGCTCAGGCTGCACGAGTATTGACAGCATTATCAGTGTCCCTGAAATAATTAGTGTGCCTTGAACTTAGGAAAGAAATTCCAAAAAATAGGTCAATGTCATCAAGTGTTAACGGATAGCAGTGAAAGAACTTACCCATTATTATTTACATATGATGTTTACAAAGGGGAGTGGGGAAAGAACCTGAAGCAGTCAAATGTTATTGTCAAACATGCTGGTTTTTCAAAATAAAAATACAAAATTATTTGTAAAGGGTGAAAATAAATCTTAGGATCCTTCCCATCGTCCCTTTTTTTTTAAAAAAAAAGTTTTATTTTTATATATTTATGCATAGAACTGGGTGTAGGCCACAGGTGTGGGGGTGAAAGGATTCACCAGAGACAGAGTGGGGGGCAGAACAGGCAGATCTACTGAAATACGCTGCTGAGGGGAGCAGCTGGGAGACAGGAGAGGTCTGCTGCGCCATGTGGGTGGGTCAGCTCCTTGGCCAGAGAGAGTGCTGAGAGTTAACACCTTTGCCACTAGGAAGGTCCCATATTTCCTCTTTTGGGGGAAGGTGCCTCCCATGAGAGGATAAAAATAAGAGTGAAGGTAAAAGACAGTAAGAACTTCCCTTGAGGAAATTTAACTTAAATCATTTTCCAAGTACTGACTTTTCACACAGCTGCCATTTGGATGCAAAAATCTATGAGGTGTAGGAAAACAGAAAACTGAGATCTCTATTTTTTGTTATCCAGGTATGTAAACATAGCTCACTTTGCAAATAAATATCCAAAGCATCATCCCTATAAATTGGTACTTGTCTCCCAAACTCCTTAAACATCTGACCCTCTGCAATCAATGTCTCACAAAAATTCAAAACCCCTAGGGCCTCAGTGGTGGCACAGTGGTTGAGCGCTGGGTTGCGAAGCTGCCCGCTGTCTCTGCAGCTTCGGTTCGATCCCCCACCACGGGTGAGGGTCCCACATGGTGTGCAGACCTCTCCTGCTACCCGCTGCTCCCCTCAGCAGTGTATTTCGTCAGTCTGCCTGTTCTGCTCTCCGCTTTGTCTCTGGTGAATTCTCTCACCCTCCCGTGCTTCTGACAGTACCCAGTGCTTGTATAAATAATGAAATAAATCTTTAAAAAAAAATTCAAAACCCTTAAGGGCTATTATGAAATGCAAGCTAGGAAGGGAAGAATCCCTGTTAAGATTTTCCACTGAATTTAAAAGTTTGCTTTTGTTTCCACAAGGAAAAAACATAAATTTGACCTCAGAAGGACCTAGATTAAAGCCACTTACAAGTGCTCTTCAAATACCTCTACCATTTAATTTTTTTCATCTTTCAAGGCTGTCAGGACTTGGTTTTAAGAGCTGGCTCATGTAAATGTGACTAGCATAAAGAACAACTCCAGGAAACATAGCTTAAAATTAAACACCTGGATGAATGTTAACTGATAACCAGAGAAATGTATAATTGGAGGGTGAAGAGACGTTTGTTTTGAAATAATATTAGAATCGCCACCCCACCCACTTGAATCTCATGTCAGACCTTGGTGTTTCGAATTCTACTGCTGTCAGTTGTTTTCTTTGGTTAAGGACTCTTGTTTTCAGGAGCCCTTGTTTTAATGCAAACACCCCTGGGGAGATCAAACTGTTCAACTCGAATAAATTAGTCTATTAGATTATTTCCCGCAATCTAGCAATGTTTATGAGATGTGTTATGTTTATGGAAAACATGTGCAGTTTTGACAAACAGGGAGGATGGCGAGAAAAAAAGATTCCTGCCTGGGAGAAGAGATGGGGGCTGGGGAGGGGGGCTGGGCTGGGGTGGGCTGCTGGGGTGAAGTGTGGAGCTCCAGGGGCATGCAGAAAAGTAGAAAGAGAAAGGCAGAAAAAGCAGCCCGGGATGTTTTCTGGAACCAGGCTCGAAGCTCAACAATTTTGCTGCAAGTCAGCTTTGGCTTAGTGACTCCTGTCAGGGTCCAGCTGCTCGCCACTCGAGGGGCCGAGAGGCTGGTGGCAGGAAAGCAGGTTTCTTCAGGAGCCTGCAACCGGAGGAGGTGGCCTGGTCCACAACAGCCTGCCTTGCCCTCGGCTTGCGGCCTCCTGAAGGCTCCTGATTTCCTCTCCCGCCGCGCTATCTCCAAGTGGCCAGCGGAGCCTCTGGGCCCTAAGAACAGCTTCGAGGAACGTGAAAGAGATAAGGACACAGGACTTATTTTTCAGTGTCTTGAGACAGGGTTCTTTGCACTGGTTCCAACAGGGTTATCTGAATTTCTTTCTCTGGCCGAGACTGGTCAAATAAGTATTTGTCTCCTGCATGTTGAATCGTGGCGACCTTGATCAGCAGGGCCAACCAAAGAGTTTCCCATTACAATTTGAAACTGTCCCAAACCAATAAATTGTAGCGAGAATCAAGTCTACCTGAGGATGAAATTCATTGTGATTAAAAAGCGAGGTGTGCTTAGATTAGATGAGACATTATTGTTTTATGACACTCATAAATTTGAAAATCTATAAAGGGAAAACTGAATAAACACAACCCAGAGAGGCTGTATTATTTAAAAAGGGGAGCGAGGGGCCCTGACAGCCTGGGGAGGACCGTGTGGGGCAGGTGCTCGCGCGGAGGCTGGCACGGGGCTGGCCTGTTTCACATGGGGCTTGTCACCTGCTCGGAGCACGGGCTTCTCAAAGCTGCAGTGCGGACTCAAGTTACCAACAGGCAAGGCATCTACCAGCTCCTGTGCAAGCTGACACACAAAAAGACTACATGAAGGACTAAGCTGAGAGTGACTTGGGGTGCTCGGCCAGCAGAAGGGTGAACTCTGTGCAATTCTCTTCCCTCCTAAGTTCCTAAGTCTGGAGTCCGCTGATGTCTGGATTGGTTCTCTCTCTCTCTCTCTCTCTCTTGCTCTCTCTCGCTCTCTCTCGCTCTCTCTCACTCACTCACTACTCTCTCTCACACACACACACACACACACACAATACAACACATCCATTTCACTGGCACTCTAGTCATTTTTAGCACATTCACCAAGTTCTGCAACTGCCTTCTCCATCAATTCTAGAACATTACTAGGACCTGAAGGAAATCTTCCACAGAAAGTCACCTCCCATTTCCTCTACTCTGGCCTCTCCCCGGCCCCAAGCAACCACTAGTCCCCTTTTCATCTCTATGGATTTGGATTTGCCTGCTCCAGACATATCAAAGAAAAGGGGCCCCACAGCCTACAGACCTCTGTGCTGGCTTCTGTCCCTAAGCATGATGTTTTCAAGGTTCATCCACATGGTCGCCAGGTCAGGACTGCCTTCCTTTCTATGGTTAAAATATCGCTGGATGGATACCCCACATTTTATTATCCATTCATCAGTAATAGTCGTCTGCGGTGTTTCTACTCTGGGGCTGGTATCGAAATGCAGCAGTGAACACATGTGTACCTGTTTTGTGTAGTTACACTTTTGTTTATTGGGAGTCTGTGGGGTTGCTGGCTGGGTTCTATGGTAGCTACATCACAAGCCTGCAGGGAGCATAGGCGGGTCTCATTTCTGCCCATCTCCCCCACCCTGGTTAGTATCTTTGGTTCCTGATAGCACCTGTCAAGAGGATTAACCTCACTGCACTTTAGCAAAGAGGAGCAGGACTACACTGGTACTGAGATTTGGGGGATAAAACAGGGTTACCGTTGTCTCAAAAAGAGTTGATTCCGCAGCCCTGCTCTGTGAATTCCTTATTACTTTGTCTTTTTTCTTTGCCTTCTAGTGTGCGGCCATAGTCCTTAAACATGATTTTCTATTCAAATTAAAAATACTCTTTAGCTCAGAAATTCTACCTTTGAGACTATGGATCTTAAAGAAATTAAACCACCCGATCTAAACATACATGTGCAAAGAGGATTTCCCATGACATTATTGTAAAAATGGAAATCATGGACTGTTGACTGGAGAGGAAATGGTTGAATAAGTTTGCATCCCAGGCATATGTACTTTAAAGTAAAAAATAATAATACAAGTTATAGAACAGCTTGCATAGCATGAGCCCCATTTTGAAAACTAAGGGAGTCAACAGATTCTAGAATTGCTTATGGTTTTGAGCCTGAATAACCACGAGGTAGAGGACATGACTCTTAGGATGGATCATTTAGAAGAATCTGTAAGTGAAGAACGTGAGTAATTTTCTCTAGTTTTGAACTTTCCTTTTCATGGTCATTTCATTCACTTAAAAGCATAATGAAGAAAGATTAACGTCCATCTTCTTTTTAACAAAACATGTTTTCTTATTTGCTGCATAAGAGCTCCTATGCAATCATTAGAAATTTAATTTATTACTTTCTCATGGAGAAGCTGGGTTTTAAAAAAGCTTCCTCGTTTATCGTAAACAATTTGAGCTGTGTAAGAAATTTGAGAGTAATGCTTTTCTCTCCCTTCAATTCTTCAAACATCATATAGGGATTTTTTTTATATAAAATGATAATAACATTCCATTTCTTCTATAGTAATAACTCCCAAAACTGAATATGAGGAGTGGATAATAAAGTCAGTATAAACTTTATTATACAGAAATAAAATAATCTCTGTCTTTAGGTATTTTCCTTGTTGCTGTAGCTGGCATGAAATGATCTCTTCCCAGACATGGTGTGACAATTCTCCAAGGGTGGAGCAGAACATGAAACTACAAATCAGGCAAACATTTCTTATTTGATGCCTGTGGAATCAGTGTCACTGCCATCTTATCTGGAGCCCCTTTGTGTGTGTGTGTGTGCTGTGTTTGCAAAATGATAAGAAAATCACACAGTAAATAGGAAAGTTCCTACCTTTCCCCCTTTGGAGTCCCAATGCATATTTTATGGGACACTCCAAACATTTCAACCTTCTTAATTTAAATCTGTCACTGTTGGAACAGAATACCTATCCTTGAGCGTGCAACGGAAATGTCAACGAGGATGTGAATCCGAACGTCTAAGGTCTTACACAAAACTACATTTAAAAAAATAATTTAAAAATCCTCCAAATACCTTAGCCCGACCCCATCTCACTCTGTATGCCAAATGCAAATATTTTCAACTGCTCACCCAACTTACCTCCTCATATGATATTAACATCTTACAACCACACACGATCAGCACAAGTTCTTCAAGGACAGAGAAAATGGCCCTGCACACCATCCTTACAGAGCAAGTTTCTACTCAAAACACTAGTCTGGTGGAAACCACAGCTGGCCACCCACATCATTTATTCCAAACGCAGTGGGAAGCACCTCTCTCAATGGAAGCGCAAGGCTCAGGCTGTGGGGTGAACTAGATGAGGCTGCCAAGAGAAAACCCCAAGGATATTTGCAGTTCTAGCCTCTCCTCACCTTTATTCACTCAAAACCAAAAGCAGAGAAAAAGTGGAACTAGGATGGATAACTCCAGAGAAGATGCACTTTTTTCCAAAGATTGGTGAAGCCCCTGGGGAAGGGCACAGACACCATGTAGAAGGTTTGGTGGCTCAAATGTGAAAAACTCACTTGTGAGCTGTAAGGCAAGAACATCTTCTGAGGCCTGCACCATGAAAGGCTTAACACCCAGCCAGCCACTGGTACAATTCTGAGAGCAACAACCATTCATAATTAGACCCACAGCTTACAAGTGGGTTTCGATCAAAAACATGCTGAACATGAATTTGCATCTTCTTTTTTACCTAGCAATTACTCCTTACGAACGATCCAGACGCAGGGAAGATTACATCCCTGCACCACCTCGGCCCGGATCTGATAGCCAGGCAGTAGGTGTTGGTATAAATATGCGCTGGGGTTGGCAAGGAGCAGCGGGTGTTTAATAATTGTGGCCGCAACGGCACCACGGTGGTTCTCAATTTGTCTCCGAAATTGGCAACGTGGCCAGGAACCGAATACAAGTTGAGCAGTAAGCTGGGGGCTCAAGACATCAGTCCAATAAAGGCCGAGGCAGGGGGAAAGGATTAGCCCCACTGGGTCCGGAGGAGGGCGGTAAGCTACATCTATCTCCTCGCACCTTCTGGCAGGTAATCTACAAAGCAGGTTGGCAGCCAAGCCTGAAAGAAGCACTTGCCTACTTAACAGCCCAAATTAGTTAACAATCAGTTAGCCAGGGGAGCTGAAAGAGGGAGCTAAGAGGAAAATATTAACATGAAACAATGATAAACTGGAGCTATTTAACTTGTGTCTTTAAGTACAGAAATGTAAGGTTGAGTAAACATGACCATCTAAATCCTTTAATCCTGCCGCTGACATTTATAGTGACTGAGAAGGATTAATCATTTTGATCTCTAAATGAATCATTTTAAGTAGTTAATATTTAAAAGTAATAAACTTTGCCGTTGTGGTAATTAGCCCTGTGCCTCTGATTAATGCCTCAGGTTTTTGTCTATCTTTCTAGAACCCTATTCTCACCCCCAAAAGTTTTCTCAGCACCAGTAATTCAAGGGTTTCAGATTCCTCTCATTTTTGTAGGATGACAGAGGTGAGGGGGGACACTGGGGAAATGAAAAGTTTGGGGTATAACTGGAAATTCATAGCCGTATTAAGTGCTGAATGGGAAGACCATATGGTGATATTTCTTTTGAAGTCTAGGATCAGTTCCCATTATTCACGATAATGGCATCCAAGACTAAACTAAATCTCAGTCTTTAAAATTAAAAGCATTTTACTCTTGGCTCTCAAATCTTCCTCCTTCATGATTTCCAACATGCCCAAATGTTTATTAGATTTTCAAAATGAAAAAAAATAAAATAAAAATAAGAGGAAGAAAAAAGAATGTATTCTATTTCACTGACAAAGCGGGATAAAATCAGACACATAATTAGTATCTTAATGAAAGGAGTTATTAATACTATTTTTATATCTGCCCAATGCTATTACTGACATTCTGAAATATGTACAACCTTCATGTTCTACATTTAAGAAATATGAATTTAATTCTTTTAATCTATGGGGAACTGATAGTATGTAGAAAGATTTTAAAATGATCATTTTAGTAATATTCTAGAAATAATTTGCTCAAAAAAGTAGTCATCTAGGAGGTAAAAATGGGCTCTATTTGCAAATTGATGAAAATATTTGAAAGGCATGATCCTATTTCTGTGCCACCCACTCTGTGCACTTAGCAGCACAACGCTGGGCATGTTGTACATGCCATTACATGGGTGATCAGAATGTAGCATCCAGCAGAACAGCACAGTGCAGAGGTAGCAGAGATGGTTTTTAAGAGGATCATAGTTATGGATGCAGAGAAAACAAGTGAAATCTCACCCTGGCTAGAGCTGGAGGAAGGGAGAGTGGAATTTTCCATATCAACCACACCCCTTTAAAGTGACTATTTTAAATTATTGCTCTCTAGGTATATTGAATATGCAGTGAAATACACAGATCTTTATTTGATTTTAATGATTTGAACAAATGAGTTCAATTAGGTTTAACAAATGTATCCACCACAAAAGCCAGCATAATGCCTCACATCTCTGTCACACCCATAGCATTCTCTTGTCCCCTGCACTCAATCCCCACCTAATCGCTGTTCTGATTTCTTTTACTCCAGATTAGCTCGATGTCACACAGTGTGCATGCTGATGGGACACTTCATTTAAGGGTACGTTTTTGAGATCCATCCACTTGTGTATTTCCACAGTTCATTCTTTTGTATAACCAAGGCGTTTTCTATTGCACGAATAACCTACAGTTTATTAGATCCATTCAATTGGTGATTCAATTTGAAATCACCTATTATGAAAAAAAACTGAGGATAAATTTCCACTTGTTTTGGATAAATCCTTATGATACAGATTGCTGGGTTAAGCGGGGGAATGTTATTTTTCACTTATGAGAGATTGTCAAAGAATTTCCAAAGAAATTGTGCCATTTGATATTTTTGATTCTCATCAGCAATGAGAGTGCAGCTGTTCTACATCCTCACCGCTATTTGGTGCTATGGATCATTTCATTTGTAGCATGAAGGTATCTCATTGTGGTTTTAATTTTCATCTCTCTGGTGCATAATGATGTTGAACACTCACAAACTTATTATATATCTGTAGGTTTTTTCTATGTAGTTTCTGGTATAAGTTGTTTGCTCATTTTTAAATTGCACTGTTTATCTTTTTGTTATTGATTTATAGGTGCTCTTTATATATTCTGAATTAAAATCTTTTGTCAGATATGTTTACATCTTATGTCATACAGATATAATCATAGATATATTTTTATTTCCGACTGTGGGTTGGCTTTTTATTTTCTTAAAGTAGCTTCTGTTAAGTATAACTTTTACTTTCGATGAAGTCCAATTTATCCATTTTACATTTAGTTAATTTATGACTTAAGAGATCTATAATTACCTTAAGATTGCAAGAATAGCCAAAAGTATATTTATCTTTTTATTGTGGATTTCTATAAGGGCTTAGAGTTCTTTGGTGGAAATTAGAAAGAAGAGTTGAATAGAAAATGGTTGGATTTAACTCATTTTTGGCTTTGGAACTCACCAGCAGTTGACCGAGGGAGCATTTTTTTTAAAGTCTGGATCTCAGTTTTTGCCATCTCTAAAATGGACTTAGAGGATCTCAACGATCACCCAATCACATAAGTCTACAGAGAAGCAAAGAGAAGGCAGCACAGTGGAACATGAAACCAAACTAAGAACAACACAGCAAGAGCACAAGGCAGAGGTAAGGGAAGAGAAAAGTCTGAATCACAAGGGTTAAAATTTCCTGTGGCTTGAGGGACTTTTGGTTTATATTTCATCCTTAAACAAAATTAGAAAGGCTATGTTATGCTCCTACCTTAAGTATCATGTCTAAATCTATTCTGAATTAAAATCCAACCATCAGGACAGCGTGGACATTAATAAGCTGTATCTGCCTGTCTGCAAAGGTGCTTTTCCTCTTCACTCAACAAGTACAGAGCCCACTTACTACACTTCCATGCTGGGATAATTTTGACTTTGACATTTGGTCATTTAAAATTGGGAGGTTTGGGTCTCCCTGGTGGCGCAGCGGTTGAGCCCTGGGTTGCAAAGCTGCCCGCAGCCTCTGCAGCACTGGTTCGATCCCCGGCTGCTCCCCGGCCACTGGAGGAGGGTCCCACATGGCGCACAGACCTATCCTGCCACCTGCTGCTCCCCTCAGCAGTGTACTTTGGTCCTTCTGCCTGCTCTGTTCCCCGCTCTGGCTCTGGTGAATTCTCTCACCCTCCCGCGCTTCTGATTGTACCCAGTGCTTGTTTAAATAAATAAATAAATAAATCTTTAAAAAAAAATTGGGAGGTTTGCAGCGGTCTCCCAAGTGGAGCAGTGGGTTGAGCACAGCACTGTGGGGCTGTCTGCAGCCTCTGCAGTGCGGGTTCGATTCACCACCAGCCAGGGAGCAATCCACATGGTGCAGCAGACCTCTCCTGCCTTGCCCGCTGCTCCCCTCAGCAGTGTACTTCGTCAGTCTGCCTGTTCTGTTCCCCACTCTGCCCCTGGTGAATCCTCTCACCCTCCTGCACCTCTGGCCTGTACCCAGGTTCTTGTGTGAAAATAAATAAATCTTTTAAAAAAAATTGGGAGGTTTTCCCTCAAAGCTACTCTCCAAATCCCTCTACTGCTATTTCCTTCCTAGCTCCATGCTCCCTCCCTCCTTTTTTTCCTTTTCCCCTTCCTTCCTCCAGCCTCTCACCCACCTCCCTTTCTTCCTTGCATGAGAATATTTTTGTTGAATTGATTTCACGTACTTTTACTAGCATTTTTGAGTCAGATTTTGAGTGTAGCAATTCATAAATTGCTCCCCTCCCCCTTTCTTTGGGCTTCTTCCTTAAGCAAACTTCCCAATTGTACAGAAAGCATTATATTTAGAAGTTGAAAAGGATTGGTATTTGCTTTTTTTCCCATATAAACAACATGGAGAAAACCAGGCTGGAACGTGGGGGAAGTCTATTTAATCATCTCTATCTGAGGAACTGGAATAAAAGCATTCTAGAACATCTTCCACCTGTGAACGTGTTCTTTGGGGGAAATGCATTCATTATCTCAACTAGAAAAAAAAAATCCTCACTATAGCAGCCTCTTTCATCAAGTTTCTGCTTACCCAGCTGAAAGGAATTTCCTAAGCAAAGTCCCGGTGGTCACCTGCTGGAGGAATGCCCAGTGAGGGAAGCCAGACTTCTAGCTGTCCAGTGGGGATAGAGGAGCTGGGATTAGCTATTGCCTTTCTCAGACTAAGGGGAAAACTAATTACCTATCCGCAGGATTATGGACCAATTGAATTTGCACTTCTGTGAATTGTCTATTCATGTTTTCTTCCCATTGGGTTGTTTGTCTTTCTGTTTTCAATTTGTAAGTCACCCCATATATTATATTTAGAAATCTTACATATGTCGCATGGGTGGTAAACATATTTGCTAATATAATGATTTTGCTTATGATGTTTTCATTTACATACAAAAGGGTTTAAGCAGTTATTTAAGCTGATCCTTCCTTTTGGGTTTTCTGCTTCACGTAGAAGGATCCCCAGTTCTGGGTGTTTACACATGTCCTTAGGGCAGGCTGAGGGAATTCATAGCCACTTTTTCCTTGCTTTCCTGTGTTATAGAAGTGGGGAGGCAAAAATAGTCAACGCTCCCTCTTCTTATGCAACTAAACGTAGCCAAGCATAACAGTTCTGAAAAAAAGAAATGTAGGAAGAAGTCTCTGGGGAGTATAAAGAAACAGTCCAATACAGAGAAGCCCTTCTCACCTTTGCTGTTATTCTGATTTCAACTGGGAATATGAAAATGTAGCAGACATCTGGGGATCCACAGGACAGGATGAGGATGGCAGAGCAAAAACAGACAGAACCTGGATCCTGGGTGACATCTTTGAACTCTGAATGATCTACCTGTGGATTTCTTCTTTTGTGAGAGAATAACTTTGCTAGGTTTTGAGGACGTTGTCTTTGAACCTCTGCACTATTCAGGGACCAAATCATTCCTCTTTTACTTAGTCTCTCAAATTAACTTCCAGAATGCCTATTGCTTTATTTTTTACATTTGTCTTTAATCCATCTTAATTTATTTTTGAATATGCTGAGAGATATGGGTCCAATTTTATATTCTTCCAGATGGATAACCAGTTGTGCCAGCACCATTTATCAAATCCCAGTGGGTAGAAAAAATATTTTTTATGCTAAAGTTTCCTATAGATTAGGGGCTATTTCTGAAATTTTATCTATCCCACTGATCAACTTATTTCTACTTATGCCAGTATCATATTTTGGGATTATCATGGCTTCACAGTATTTTTAAAAGTATACTGAAACAATTTTAATCTCACTAATTGCTTTCAAAAACATTCTTGGCTGTTTTCAGACATTTATTCTTTTTTCTTTTAAATATTTATTTATTTATACAAGCGCTGGGTATAGTCAGAAGCGCGGGAGGGTGAGAGAATTCACCAGAGCCAGAGTGGGGAGCAGAACAGGCAGACTGACAAAATATACTGCTGAGGGGAGCAGCGGGTGGCAGGAAAGGGCTGCACACGATGTGGGACCCTCGCTGGTGGCCGGGGATTGAACCAGCGCTGCAGAGGCTGCCGGCAGCTTCACAACCCAGCGCTCAACCGCTGTGCCACCGGGGAGGCCCTTCAGACATTTATTCTTCCACGTGAATTTTAAGAATTTAATTTCCAATTAAAAATAAGATTTGACTTCTATGTATTTATTTTTGGATAACTGATTTCTCATAATATCACTATTCTCATCCCAAAATACTGACTTCTATTTATTCAGATCTTGTTTGATTTATTTCAATACTTTATAGATCCCTTCACATTAGGTCTTGTATTAGGTAAATTTTTTTCTAAAGAATTTTTATAGTGCATGTTGCTGTTTTAATATGGTATTTGTTCTGATTTCTAAAATTAGTGACTGATTGCTTAATAATTACTCATAAATTATGTATAACATACATCAAGTATTTTTCTGAAAAAAATACAGCTCATTTCATTCTCAAGAAATTACAGATTGAAAACTAAAGGACAATTTATATGGAAGAAAACTGAAGCTTAAGGAAATGAAATAATTTGTCCAAACAGGTTATTTGGATAAGATTAGGTAACTTGCCACTCAGCTAATGAAAGACACATCATCTGAATTCAGAATCTATAGTCTTAACTTTTATATTTTACTACCTGTCTGTATATTTATCTTGCATTCATTCAAGTACCATTTTGCTTCAAAATGTTTTTTTTTTAAATTTCTCGAGACAGATGGTTTTGTATATACATATATTCATATATTTAGCAAAAGTGCTCATTCTAACTATTCCCAAAATATATATCAATTGTTCAATTTTCTTCTCTGTCTGCAATTGCAAAAATGTCTAAAAACAATTCTGAATAGTAATTGTGAGAGTAGCTGTGTCTTACTTAGACTCCCCATTTTAACTGAAATGGTCTGAGGACTTCACCATAAACAATGCTGTTGAATTTTCTTGATAAATCCCCTAACATATAACTAACATATTAAAGTGCTTTCTTCCCCCTTCTGGTTTCACTTAGTGAGTTTTATTTTTAATAAGGAATGGCTTCTAAATATTATTCAAAACCTTTTCATTATCTGTTAATAAGACCATGTTTTTCTACTTTATTAATCTAATTATGTTAATAGATTTCCTATCATTGAAATATCCTTTTATTATCACTAAGGATTAGGACAACTTGGCTATAATTTGGTGTAGCATATTACTTTATATATGAGTATATGTATATTGCTAGATGCTTATATACAAACATTTATTTAGGAATTTTACACAAGTATTGTGAAGCAATTAAGGTCAAGATAGCTTCTTTTTTCACACTATTTTTATCAAATTTTGTGATGATGGTTATACTAACTTCAGAATATGTGCTTCCTACCTTTTCTTGAATACTTTTTCAAAAACCAGGTTTAGTTGCACATTGAAGGTCATGTAAAATTCATCTAAGAATCTCTTTTCCTTTTCAATTATACCCCTTTTAATCACCTTCTTAATCTCTTCTGAAATCACTGTTACAACAAGTTTTCAATGAGTTTTGTATAATTTGGGATTAAGCATATTTTGCTAAGAAATAAATTAATTCCTCTAGACTTTTCAAGTATGTTTTTCAGAACAGTCCCTTTTAGGTGTTACACTGTCTTCAGTATTTCTCCCTATTTTTATTGTCCTTATTCTTTCATTGGGTTGCTTAATCTTATTAAAAAATTTAAAAATTTTAAAGTTTTATGTTTGTTTTTAATTTCAGTTTTATCCTGATTATGTATTTCATTTCTTCTTTCTGATATTCCACTTATTTCTTAAGATGTATATAGTAAATTCCTTCTCGTTGGTCTTTGTTCCTTAAACATACTCTCTTAAGGTATGTTTTTCTTATGATTAAGGATTTTACCGTATCCCCTATATGCTGAAGATAGATCATTTTTTCACAGATTTCTACTGTTTGTTATCACCACCTAACGGTGCTATAATCCATGGAGGGAAGAGTTTTTTTTTTTATCTTTTTGTTATTCATTTAAATTCTACTATATTTTAGGATGAAATATTTTGACTTACAAAGACTTCCCATTTTTTTGTTTCTTAAGTGATTCCTTTTGTGGCCAAATGCACCACTGGTTTCTCCAGTTATTCCATTAAAAACATGGAAAATTCTATCACTTCTAAAAATTATAAATTTCTGGAGACACAACTCAGCTGAAGTTTTAAAAATAAATGTTACCTAATTGTTGTCTTTTTAATATTATTTTTTTTATTTTTTACATCATTGTTCATTTTTAAACAGTATTTGCTTCCCCCCCACCCCCTCAGATTGCGTCCCCATAGAGTTTCCTTCCCCAAGGCCCCCATGCACCATCACCTCAGTCCCCTGTGCTCCTCCCTCTCTCTGATCCTCTCCCTGCCCCTCCCCAGCAGGATGTCACTGATTTATGATTGTCCGTTTTTGCTTTGTTGTGTTTTGTACTGTTATTATTTTTTTCCACTGATTTCTTATCTGGCTCCCCAATATTCCTGCTATAAGTGAAACCATCGACATTTTTCTTTTTTCTTCTGACTGTTTCATTAAGCATAATGCCTTCCAGTTCCATCATAGTTGTCTTATTTTTATCATATAGATTTGCCTGATTCTGAAGGTGGCAAACCAAAATAGCCCATAAAAATGTGTTCTAATTGCTATTTTTTCCTACTAGCTTTTGCTTTGCAACTTCTCTGTTGTTTGATGAGTTCACTTTCAGAGTATCTGTCCTGCACAGAATATGAAATTTTATCATTTACTCAGTGGCCCTATTTATCCTAATGTTTAGTGCTTTTCACCATTATTGCCACCTCTCCAAATACTAACACTGTCATTCCTGCTTTCGTTTTGTTTGCATCCTCTCATCACTTTATCCATTTATTTATTCTAGCGATCTAATTTTACCACTTGAAGTCTGTTTCTTATAAGCCAAAGTTTTATAAACCAACTCAATAGTATCTATTTGTGTCAAATTTAGTGCTTTTACATTTTGCGAAAAATGTAACATGGATTTGACTTATTCCATCTTGTTTTATGGTTATTCATGATTTTACTCGTTTCCTCTGAGGTATTTATGCTAAATTAATCAAATGACTATTTATTCCTTCCTCACCCCCACTCCCCCATTACGCAGGTTTATCGATTTTGTTTTGTTTTGTTTTCATTTCACTAAAAATTATCTTCCCTTTCCTGACATTCATATTCAAATACATGTGTTCCATTATTACAGGAATGCAAACCAGCAAACCTTTCCTTCCAGTAGAGCTCTATTTCCTAACCATTTCCATCCTCTGAGGTACAGGGGGTAGGGGGTGGTGAGAGGATTCACCAAGGACAGAGTGGGGAGCAGAACAAGCAGATCTACTGAAATACACTGCTGAGGGGAGCAGCGGGGAGACAGGAGAGGTCTGCTGCACCATGTGGGTCAGCTCCCTGGCCAGGGATTGAACTCTTGCCGGGAACTCATGCTGAAGTGGCTGGTGGTAGCTTGATAGTGCTGGGAATTTAACCCCTGAGTCACCAGGGAGGTCCCCCTCTCCTCTCACCCTTCAGGGAATATTATGGAAGTTTTTCTGTCTCTATCACCTCCCTCCAACTGCTGGACATTGCTGAGCCAGGTAAGCAGGTGCAGTTGTGGCCATTTTCAAAGGTCTCCCTGTGTTTCTCACACATTCCAGCTGCTCTCCCATCATTTTGAACTTGACCGTGTGTTTGCAGGAAAATCGGCTGCTCTTCATGTCCTCTCTCCTCCTCACAGGTAGGGATGTGGATTCAGTGAGGAGGAATTCTTGAGTGTTTCTTCACCTGGTGAACACTGGAACCAGTCTCCGAATCTTGATGCATCCTACATCTCCTGCATTTACTCTGAGAGATGACCCGTCTCTTCCCTGCACATAGAATCCCTCCAGACTGAGGTTTTTCTCTCTCAGTACATGATAGTCCATCGTCTTTTAACTTTCATTGTTGCAGATGAGAAATCCATTAGTCCTCTTTGGGTCCTTTGTGAATAATAAAACAATGACTTTTTTCCCTCCCTCAAACCCTGAAAAACATACTTAAATATATTTATCCCTAAAGGTAAAGAATTGCTCTAGATGTACTTAGGGTATGTGTGTGTTTGTGTGTGTGTGTTCTTCTAAACGTTACCCATAACTGTTTTCTCTTGCTGAATAATTTCTTCTCTTTGGTCTTATTGCTGAATAATTTCTTCTGTTAGGTCTTAAAATCACTAATTTGGATTTCAACAAAGACCATTCTCTCTTATTCAGCTAATCTACCATATTTTTGACTTTGTAAATGATGGCTTCTGCCCCTTCACCTCCACCCCTAACCTCCAGTTTGGTTGTTAGTATTGATCGCGTTGTTGCTTTCTTTTTGGTAATAAGGTTTCTGTAAGTGTTGTTATGGTTTTATTGTTTTTTTTTTAAAGATTTATTTATTTATGCATCTAAGAACTGGGGTACAGGCTAGAGGTGTGAAGGGTGAGAGGATTCACCAGAGACAGAGTGGGGAGCAGAACAGGCAGATCTACTGAAATATGCTGCTGAGGGGAGCAGTGGGGTGACAGGAGAGGTCTGCTGTACCATGTTGGTAGCTCCCTGGCCGGGTAATTGAACTTGTGCTGCAGAGGCTCCGACAGCTTCAGGGTGTTGTGCTTAACCCCTTGCGGCACCAGGGAGGCCCAGTGCTGTTATTGTAATTATTATTTGGTTAAATGTGTCCTCTCCATCGCTTATTTTTATTTTTTAGTTTCATTTGGTACTTTCGGAATCTCTTTGGCATCCTGTCCCCATTCCTGCACGTTGGGTGCCTCTGCGCAGCTCAGTGCTTTCCTGGAGTGCATCAGGAGTGCTGGACGTCCTGTGAGCCTTTAGGAACAAGTCTCTACCCTCTGCTTTCCTCAGCGGCCACTCCTGCCATACAGAACGGGGAAAGTGATCTCTGTAGGTTCTCCCAGCTCCCAAGGAGCCAAGGGAGCAGCTGCTCCTCCCATTTCACCCAGGTGAGGACCGGTTGAGTGCAGGCCGCCTGCTCCGAGCAGTGAAGCTGTAGCACTGCTGCTCTTCCTCCAGCCTCCCATTCTGGTCTCTTATCTAGCCCAAAGGGAAACCACCTGCATCAGCCTTGTCCTCTGGGACCTCGTGGAGTTGGAGATCTCATCTGCACCCAGCTCAGCTCCAAGACTTCAGCTGTTTGCTAGTGGATGGATGGAGGAGTTACCATTATACTGGCGTCTTAGCTACATGCTTAGACGGGAAAGCTCTGGCTGCACCTCTGATGTCCTCTTGTTTCACACAGAAGGGTTGTCCCAGATGAAGGGAAGGTCCAGCATCAGGATGGACTGGGGCTCGGGATGCAGCCCAGTAGCTTGAGGATCTACTTTCTCCCCCATATTACACTTCAACCGGCCTTAGCCCAGCAATGTCATGCAGTGAGACGGAGATCCAAGTTTGTGGAAGCTGGGGTTGCTGGGCAGCAACAGATGCTGATGACCCAGAAGAGGAGCAAATCCTAAAGGAAAAGTGGGCAAAAAGGGGAGCACCTGGGATCTTATTAGGGAAGGCCAGAGGTGTCACACTCGGGAACCAAAGAGTGCTTGTCTTTGTCTACCTGCCTGCCTTCCTCACTTCCCTGATTTGCAAAGGTATTTTCCAGTTTGTTTTCAGGCAGGTATAGACAAAGTCACGGTGCTATTTTTCAACTTCATATAACCTACTTCTCACTGCAGTTCCGTAAATGAAGAACAAATGGTCGTCCTTTTCATTTTGAAATCCTGACATTCACCACTGCGGCACTGATTACTAAGTGTTAAACATTTGGGGCCCAGATTATCTCAGGAGTGTTCTCTCCAGCTTATGCATCAGTGGAACAAAAGTGTTTTTATTTCCAAATACCACCTCATTCAAAATTCACCCCATCACCCACGTTCCTTGTAGGAGAAGACAACATGCTCCTTTGCTCAACAGCATGCCTGGCCGTGAACACAGTGTTGAGAAAAAAAAGATCTTTTATCACTTTTCTAAAACTGTGGGATGAACTCCTGCAGCTGTTTCCTAAGCAATGTGTCTTAGACCTGGCGGGATAAAGGTTCTTCAAAGACAGATTAAGGAGGAGTATCCAAGAATGCATAACAAGTCCGAGTACCCTAACCCCAACGCACCTATGGAGATCTGAAAGGGCAACTATTTCCAACACCCAACCAACCACACGAAGAAACTTAAAGAGGAAGAAAGAGAGGGTGTAAAAACCAGCCAAATGACACATTACTGTGAGGATGAACTCATCCCCGGCTTTACAGTGGCCAAATAGAACAGGCAATTAATAATAGTCACCTGTCAGTCAGGAAAGCCATAAAAAATGATTAAAATCAAGTTTGATGATAGGCCGTAAAATTGGTCGATAAAAAGTAACAGATAGTTCTAGATTGGAATTCTCCATGCATTTGCATTCACGGGGTCTCCACGTATCCCTTCCTCCAGCTGAAGCTGCATTTTCTCGTGTCATTTAAAGAATAAGTGGATGGAGGACTGACAAGCTGTTTTAAGACTCCACGGACAAGCTAAATTAGCATGATTCTTTGGAATTGTTTCAAAGATCTTTGGCTACTATTAATATTTTTAATCTTTCATTTTTATTACGTGTCTGATGGCAGGAACTGTGGCAGGAAGCACATTTTGTCAATTAAATAATTAATCCCGCAGCATAATAGGCAGTGAGGAAAAATTGACATTTGTCAGGTTCAAAAAAAAAAAAAAAAAGGAAGCCTAGGAGGCTATTCATTATGCTTGCTCCAAAAACCCTCATTGGGCAGCTGACTTTCCGTATTCACTCCTCCCCTACAACCCTCATGCCTGCCACAAACACTCCCCACATCAAAACACAGGAAGAAAAAACGTATTTGCAAGACTCGCCTCTCATCCTCACCTATCCAACCCCCAAATCCTATCAGTTTTATTTCCTATTTGTGTGTCCAGTTTCCTCCACGAAGTCTATGCACACTATCAAAATAGACAATGGACTCCAGCTTTCATGAATTGTGTGTCTGCTGCTTTGGCACCTGTGTGGAGTTGGGAGCCTGGGTAGCAGGGGCAGGTGGACCTGGGTTCAATGCCCAGCTTGATCTCTCCAGCCTCAAATCCCCATGGAAGGGAGGCTGCTATTGGGACACTTGCTATGATTAGGAGACACCCCAGGTGACGGTGAGGCTTAAACAGCACCTCGCACCTGCTCAGCACACTGACTGGGAAGGAACCCGTGCTCAAGAGCTGTAATTAGCACTGCATTCCATTTCTGTGTTTCATTTCTCCTGATTTATGAACATGTCAAGTAAACTGCACTTTTGCTTTTCCTTTCACTCCTGCTCTTAAGTCTGGTCTCTCTACTCCACTCTGCTGCTCCCGACAAGAAGCCTGGACCAGCTGCTTGCTCTTTCTCCCTTTCCCAGGTCCCTTTCCATCCGGGTCCTTGGCTTGCAAGGAAACTGAGCAATAGCACTTCTTGGTCCCTGAAGAACTTTGGTTTCAGGGTTTCCACAGATGGTAGCACCATTTTGTCAACAGCAGTGTGCACTGGATTAAGGTTGCCGGGGAGGTGACAATTTCAGCTTGCTATTTTTAACTGGTTTAAGCATCCTCCATTCTGCCAAAACTAAATGTTTGCTTGGGGTGGAGATGAGGCTCCTCAGTGTATCATGCCAAATAGGTACTTGTTTCCTTCTAATAGAATTCCACCATGCATTTTTTTTTTTTTTCTGATTGGCCACTAAACAGTTGTATTTGTTGTAAAAGCAAGGCTTCCCGTCAGGTTCAGGTTGCATGCATTTCTATGGAACCTAGATTTTTTTCCAATGGGTAAAAATGTGCCCTCATAATCCTTATCAATTGTTTTGACAATGTGATTCCAAAAAATTGCATTTTGATTGAAAAAACACTGTACAATGACCTAAAAAGCCCTTGGATTTCCAAGAGTACATGTCACAAAAATTTGTACTTTCTCTTTTCCCTTACAAACCAAATATGAAAAATATTAAGCTATTTTGCAACCTTTTATAAAATGTGCTATCTATAATTTGTAAGGTATACTCCAGGGTGAAGGGGGGCTAATTAATGTCTCTTTAGCAAATTAAATGTGTCTTTTTTGACGTAAACTGCTTTGGGTGAATAAACACTATTTCAGTTGAGTTCAGGTGGCTCACTCCACCATGTAGGGAAGAACAGAACCACAAAATAATTTATTGCATTATTACTTTTTCTTAAATTGGTTCCAATATCTAACGATGAGCTGCACTGTCTGGATGGTGATTGGAACAGACTGAATATAGTCTTTGTTTTTGAAGTTTAATTTGTTTTTCCTCATTTCCTAGTTAAATTAGCTAAGGGTTACTAAGTTCTATGTGAGTTGACTGTGCAATAGGAATGCAAGAGGATTTTATTTTCATTAGTCGTAATCTCGCCTGCATCTCAAGTCTGTATTAGAAAAAAAATGTATGTAACTATGTAGGACTAATTTAAGGGGAATCAATAGGTTTAGGATTCTGAAGAAAAGTTACAGAAGTGGTAATTCTACTGGTGCCGGCTACACAGCAGAACAGTGTGTAGATGGAGCCAGCAGAGATTATGCAAAGAACTGAAGCATAATGGGTTATAGTCTAAGAAACCAGGGTGTTTTGAGGTATGATTCAATATCCTACATTGACTGCAAGAGAGAAAATGGGCCCTTTCCCAAGAGAGTTGAATGTCCCAGGGACAGAAACTCTTAGTGCGTAGGTCATGGATAATCAGAATCAGAATTCTCACTTTCTTAGAAGAAAAATGAGTTTTCTTTCCAATAGTGTCTATTCTCCTAGTGTCCCTTGTACCTACAAACACAGTGTCTGTCTTGATGAGACTTTCTGAGATGCTAAGGGACTGGGGTTTCAAGCTGGTACATGAACGCTTCCGCCAGGTACAGGATCATCAACCTCACCTATACAAGGATGATTTTCTAGTGTCAGGGTCAGAGTGTGCAAAGGTGACTTTCTACCTCTAGGCTGGAAAACAATGTGATCCTCTAATATCTCCAAATCTGTGTCAGAGGACAGGATGTCAAACCAAGAGAAGAATCACAACACCTTGAGGGGAAAAAGTAACACCTACATGTTACATATTTGAGCAAGTCTAGTCCGACCAGAGCAACGACCTACCTTGTCTGGTGTACTCGTCTGCTTCTCTGTGAACCAAATCCTTTACTCTGTTTCCATAAAGCAGCCGTGAGGAATCATGATCAAAAGCTTTCAAGGTTTCGCTGGAACTGTAAGACTTCTGCGTAGGGACTCTGCATTCCTCATTGTCTGCTGAGGAATTTGTATACCGCCGCTCTTTTTCCCGTCTGCTTTTGGTGAGGGAGCAGTAAGGCCTACGTTCCTTCACATCCATACTTCATTCCTCTGTGTGCTCATCAGCCCTGGTTGGTACAGTCTGCTCAGGGTTCAACTCTCATTGGCCTCTCTGTAAAGATAAAAGGGTTGCATGTTGTCAGCATAACATTCATCTGAACACTGATGACTCTACTTCCTTCTCAATGTGCAGAATGGTGGGCAGGAAGAGGATTGCCTGTCTAGGTGATGAACTTTTAGCAAGAAATGAAAACCTGGGATGAGTGGGAAATAGCCTGTGTTCCCAGGTTCTTGCTGCTACATAGACTTATGGGTGCTTGGTTAAGCTACGCTGATCTTTCACATGAATAAAAAAAAAAATTAGTAAGCTCAAATTGCACCACAGAAGTCAGCTGAAAGCTGACCTCAATGTGTTTGTTACATCTTTCATGGTGGAAGTTTTCCCTTGTAGTGTTTCCTTTGCCTTCATTCACAAATAAATTCCCTTTCTTTCTTTTTTTTTTCCAAAAACATACTACTATAAAAAAAATTTTTTTTTGAAGTGCAGGAGCCCATGTGGAGCACCTTCAGACTGAAATTTTGGTAACTCTGTTGAACATTTTATTCTTTTTGACAAAGGTTTTTCCTCCAGCGGGTATAATTTACACTTCTTAGGAGTCTGGGTATCTTGAATTGTGTAATTTCAAGGTTTTTCCCTCAGACTCCACTCCTTAAAATGCATTTCTCTCTCTAGAAAATGAATTTAATCAACGATATTCTGATATTTAAGTCAATTCAAATGGCTACTAGATGGTTCCTGTCTCGTAGATGCCTGCAGCCAGCATAAGCCAGAAAGAGCAAGGTGGATTGTGTTTTCTTGTTCTCTCTCTTTTCCCTGAGTTTGCTCAACCGACAGGGGACAAGAGGAACATGCGTTGCATAGGACACTGGGCCTAGAAGAGGGAGAGTTGACAGGGCCTCATCTGCATTTTAAATGATCCTCCATTGTCTTCTCACTTGTTTTTTCCTTGTAACCTGGACATCCTGGGGGTCTGTCTTCAGCCCTGTTTCCCCCATCCCACTTCTTTCCAGAATTCCCTTTTTATTCTATAGAGCCCATCATCAACTTGAAACAAATGATTTCCCGTGGCCCTGAGTGCTCTCTGCAGCTCCACATCTCAGGGCTATGTCTCAGGTATTTCTTCCATTTCGAGTCCCTCTCTTCATCCTTGGCTACCACTGAACACATCGCAACTCTCTTTAATATGCTTTCAACATGAAGTCTCTGAGCTGATACTGCATCTCTGCTGTCCGCTCGGTTTACCTCTAAGCTGTCAACCAGTCCTGATTCTTTCCGGACAACATTCAATCTTCTGGAGTTTCACGTATGGCAATCGTCTTCCATCCAGCTCTGGGAAGATGGTGTAGCTCTCTGTGCTGAATGATCTCAGGGTTCCAGAGCTTCTGTTTACAGACGTTTGAATTGCTCCTCCCTGCTGCCTTTTCAACCAGCCTACAGCCTCTCAACATATATCGCCAGTAAATGGTTAGCTCACATGGCAATGCCTCTGTGTTTCTCTGCTACTGAGCCAGGAATGAAAAGTACAGCTAGTCCTCACTGAACATCCATAGATTCTTGAAAACTTCAACTTCAAGCAAAAACCACGCGTAATCAAACCAAGTCCATTGTTTCATTCAACATCCTCTGGGATTCATTTCTTCTCATCAGCATTATGAGAAAATGACATTGAACGATGCTATTTCAGGACTTGCTGACATTGCTAATTTTTCACCTTGCTGTTGAGAAGCATCTTGACTTTCCATGAACCTGATTTTTCTTTACAACTAGTATTTTCACTGACCTATTTTGATTCATCATTCCATTATTCTCTTTAGAATTTTCCAGTAGTTCTTAATAGAAATTGGATTCCTCTGATTGTAGCCTTCCTTTCAGTTTAAGATAATAAATAATTTTGAAGTATTGTGACAAAGACTATTTTTATACAACAGTATTAAAACAACAACACATCAATTCACTCTTTTTACTCCAACAAACTAAAGTTACTTTTGGATAAATATTTATGGAATGACTATTATGCACTGAGGATATACTATTGAATAATAACGTCCCTGCCCTTGTGGAGTATACATGGTGGGAGGGGGCACAGTACAGTCTTTCTAATAGGGTAAAGGAAATCTTGTTTTAAAAATAGTCTTGATCGCCTTGCAGGAAAGGCCAGATAGACTTTTATAACTAAATGATCATCAAAAAGCTTTTAATTGACCAGAAAATATTACAATTCAAACATTTTTAGTAATAGAGCTTTGGGAGTTGAAATAATTATAAAAGTTCCATTTCTTGCCCTAAGGTGACATCTATTCTAAAATAAGTGTTGCTATATATACGTATAAGTCTGCATTTTATACTTTAAAAATGGACTGATTGAAGCAAGGGAAAATTTTCCCCCTCTACTACAGTTTGCTTCAATTAGACCAGGCATTGGTAAACTCTGTTCTGCTGTCCAAATCTGACCCATAAATAAAGTTTTATTAGAACACAGCACATACATTTGTTTATGCATTATCTTTGGCTATGTTCAGGCTACAAAGACAGCATTGAATTATTGCAGCTGAGACTGTAGCAGGCTGTGTTGTGTCATCCAAAATGATTTGTTGAAGTCATACTCCTCATGTCTGTCAGTGTGACTATCTGGATATATGGTCTTTGTAAATGTAATCAAGTGAAGAAGGGTCCGACTGGATGGTGTTGGATCCTAACTCCAATGGCTGGTGTCTTTATAATAGAGGAGAGAGGGAGATTTGGATACAGAGACAACACACAGAGGAGAGAAGGCCACGTGGAGGAAGACAGAGATCACAGTGAGGGAGCGATAAGCCAAGGAATGCCAAGGGCCGCCAGCAAACACCAAAATGGAGTGGGGCACAGGACAGCTTCTTCCCTGGAACTTAGAGTGAACAGGGCACTGCCAACTCCATGATTTTCAGATGCCTTTCCTCCAGATTGAAAGAATAACTTTCTGTTGTTTTTAAGACACCACAATTGTGGTAAATTGTAACTGCAGCTCTAGAAAACTAGTACAAAGAAACTCTATGAACTGCAAAATGTCAACTATTTACTACCTGGCCCTTTATAGAAAAAACTGGCTAACATCTGCATTAGTGTATATGTGTTTCCATTCTGTCTTTCTTTGTCCTTTCGTATCTCTGAATGTAAAAAAATCTCTTCATTATATAATCCACGATACATATTTACAGTCTTCCAAATTAGCTAGTCAATAAGTTCTTTAAACACTAATATGAACAGGTATCATTCCTAGCAAAGATTCATCCTTGTATTAATATTATCAATGTTTATAAATCAATACCAATAAAATGTTAATAAACTAGTAATAAAAAGATAAGGCACTCGAGCTTTAGAGAACAAATATCTGAGTTTTATTTGTTAAGCAATTTTAAACTGCCACGATAACTTCAACATCTAGTATTCAAATATACCATTAAAGACAAAGACATTTTGATCTCAGAGATTCCAGACAATAAAAATTCCTTTGCATCTGTCTTTCCACCTTTGTGCATACTTCAAACTCTTGAAGGATTTAATCTACACTGTAATGTTTGCAACTACTGATATGTTTCTGATGCGAGTCAATGAGTTCAATATGACTTCAAAAGGCAGTTTTCTGTGTTATCTGCTGCACTTAAGGCTGAAGATGAGAAAGTTAAAAAATGCAGCTGTCTAAGTAACACTGTGCATAGATACAGCATCCAGTATTGAATGAACAGGATCTTAGCTGCATCTGTGAGCAGGGCCTCTGGAAACATCAAGAAAGCTATCAGAAGAAAAGTTGCCCTAAAACATTTGATTGAGATGGCTACAGCAAGTATATAACAGCATCATTTTAATCTGACTAATTTCCATCAGCTCTTTGAAAATATAGCTCAGTTACTTCACCATAGCACTGAAAAATTCAGCTGGCCTTAAAGTAAATTGTTTAATTTGGTTATTTGGGTTTTTTTCCTAAATATATTGTAAAGTATTTGACTGCTTGAAGAGTAGGCAGACAGTCCCTAATGTATAAACACTAGGGGAGGGGGGGGTCATATCCTCTATTGCATATACATTATTCAAACATGATTTGAAACTTGGCCAGAGAAATTAGCAAGTTTATTACATTGTTTCATAACATGTTTCTAATTCCAAAGATAGATTTTGTTAATTGTACCCTTACAAAGTAATCTGATTGTAACTGGAATTTGTATGTTTTTGAAAACCCTGAATGCCAGTGATCACAATTTAGCAGACCTATAATAAATATCCCTAAAATCAATTGTACTTCTAAATTTTCACTGCGTGTGTCTATCTATCAATAGAGATAAAAACAAATATCCAAACTCTAAGGATTAAGTAAACTGTTGGCCAAACTTATGCTTCCAGTGATTTATTTTCTGTAAGAATTACAAATTCCTGAATGTCATCATGAAAACCGGCATAGAGTGCCCTCCCATCTTTTTAATCATTTGGAAAAGCTCACCAAAAAAAAAAATAAATAAATAAATAAATAAGCAGATCACAGACAAACATTAATTTATGCCAAGATGTTTTAGATTAATTATATTTAATTAAATTCTTTGAAGAATAAGAAATATTTGCCTTTTGTAACTCACAATTCATACCTTAATAAGTTAGTATTTATGTTTTATTGTAAGTTTGTTGGTCAAAATACAACTTTGAACACCCTAAAGATCTCAAAGTAATTCTTATATTGAATAACTAGATTAATGCCAATTGAACAGAAGGGGAAATCAATTACTATTGTTCATTTTAGAGGAAATTCTGTTTCCTGGGGAAAATTTACAAATTAAAGAATTAAAATAATTAAGTGAAATGATACAATCATATTATGAAGGGTGCAAATAGAATCAAGCTATTGTATTATGTTTGCAGGAAAAAAAGTTAAAATGCAAACAAAACTGGGAAAAGAAATATATAAGAGGAGTCTGTGTAGTGAGTAACAAAAGTGATGGTTTGAGAAGATACAGGTACAGAGAAAAATACATAGTGAATCATCAGTGGTTGAGAAGGTTAAAACAAGGCAGGTTGCTTTCTTTAAGCATGACATGAGATTCAGAGACATTCTGATAGCATGAATAAGCCAAAAGCAACTTCTGCTTCGAGCCCAGATGGAGTAACAAGAACTGGATTTCCCCCCTTCTCTAAAATTTCAACAACAAGACAGACAAAACACACAGTGCCTCCCAGCAATGAAGGACAGTGAGCCCAGAGCAGTGGGAAACAAACAAGATGACACTTGAATATACTGTTTACTGCCATGAGTTTCAAGGCTGTAGCACAGGGAGGAAGATGCCCAGCAGAGCCCAGCAGATTTCCTAGGTTAAAGATACACAGCTGAAGTTCAATAGAACACATGGTAAGAATTTGCAGAATAAAGTGATGAGAAAAAAACAAAAAAAATCTGGAGGTCTGAAGAGGGTCCTTCTTGAGTACTCCACAGAGTACTGATAAGCACATGCATGTAAGGAGATATTTGACAACCAGAGAGAGAATGATTTGAAAGGACTATACCAGGGAGTTTCAATCTCAGCCCTATTGACAGAGAAAAGAATTTCTGCTCAGTATCTCTAGCCTCCACCAAGTGATACTAGTAACAATCCAGCTGTGAAAAGGTATTTTCACACGTTACCAAATATCCTGTGGGGGAAAATGGAACACCTAAAAGAATACTAAAATAGAGGAAACAGTATTCAGGTCACATGCAAGGACAAGAATAGTATATATTCCCAACAACCACATAGGAAAAAAACTTTACAATTCATTGGTCAATGCACTCGGGATGGTCTTGCCTCAGTTGTGGGAAATCATTAGCACTAGGCTAAATAGGGTTCTGGTTTGACCTAAACAGTCTTGAAAACAAGACCTGAAAGGATCAAACTGTTTCCAAATACTAGCCTAACTGTCCCATAAAGAAGTTCAAGAATTATAGGACATGCAAAAATACCCCACACACAACAAGGTAAATCACAATGTCTGTCGTCCAAGCAAAGCTTGCCAGGCATGCCAACAAACAGGAAAATAATGAGGAAAAACATTAGTTAACTGAAACCTCATCAGAACTTACATATGTGTTAGAATTAATAGAAAGGATATGAAAACTTATTATAACTGCATTCTATAAATTCAAAAAATTAAATGGAGGCATGGAAGATAAAAAACGATGAACCAAATCAAATTTCCCGTGATGAAAACCGCCATGTCTGTGATGAAATACACACCAGATAGGAGTAATGGCAAATTAGACATTGCAAAAGAAAAGGTTAATGAACTGAGATGTCATAATAGAAATTAAACTAAAGAAATAAAGCACCGAGATAGAGAATAAGCAAGTATTTTATCAACAAGATGTGGGGCTACCTCAAAAGATTAGTAGAGATATAACTAGAGTCCTTGAAAAAGAATACAGAGAGAAATTTTCACATAGAAATGATTGGGGAAATAACAACTGAAAAATCCTCAAAGTGGATGAACACTATAAACCTACAGATCCCAAAAGTTCAACAAACTCCAAGCACAAGAAGCATAAAGAAAATTACACCAAAATATTTGATTATGATTGAGATTGTTTAAAACCAGTGACAGGGGAAAAAATCTTAAAAATCTGATACACCAAAGGTATATTACATACAGGTTTTTTCATTTGAAATAACACATGCAAGAAGACAACGGAGAAAGAAAAGTGTTTAAAGAAAAAATATTGTTATCCTAGAATTCTATACTTACTGAAAATATCTCTCAAATGTGAAAGCAAAATAGACTTTCAATAAGAACTTTAAAAGGAAACTATCTAGGCAGAAAAAAAATAATAAAAAAAACTATCTAGGCAGGTAGAAATACAGATCTATGTACTTAAAATGGTAGCTAACATGGTTAAATACATAAAATATTTTCTTTTTTATTTAAATCTATTTAAAAGATAGATAATTATTTAAACAGAAATCATAAAATGTACATTGCAGTTTATATCACATGGGTAAGTAACATGTATTGCAACAACAGCATAAAGGAAGGTAGGGAGAAACAGAAGTATATTATCCCATTTTTATATGAAGTGTGAAGTAGCATAAAATCACTGCAAGGTTGACTGTGTTATATTAAAGGTGAATACTTAAACTGCAAGCAATCACTAAAATAATGAAAGAGATATAGCTAATAAAGTGAAAAAAAAAAGAATGAAGGAAAGAAATGATAGAATCATAGAAGTACAGTTAGTTAGTTAAAAGAAGACAGGAAAAGAGACACAAAGAACATGAAACAAACTGAAAACAAATAGCAAAATAATAAATTTAAACCTAACTAGACCAATATTCACATTAAATACAAAGAATCTAAACACTCGACAAAATGCAGAGATTTTCATATTGGATTTTACAAAAGACCTAAATATATACTGTCCCCAGGAAACATTTAAATATAAATATACAAACAGGCTAAAAGTAAGTGAATGAAAAAGAGAAATCTAACCATATCAATAATCACATTAACTATAAATGATATATATTCCCCATTGAAAAGACAGATCATCAGACTGAATGAAAAGCAAGAAAAGATCAGATGGAGGCACACTCTGGAGCAATTTAAAAGATGCATTGGATTTCATGCATAGGAACTGACATGGAACTGTGCAGAAGGTATAGTGATCATTAATTTTTTTGTTCATTTATCATATATGTCAGCATGATGAGAGTCACCTTGCCTTCTTACAATATAAAGGGGAGATAGACGTTAAATACTCCAGTCACACAAATGAATATATATTCAAAAAATGAAAAATATAAAATACCGTATAGAAGGGCTTGATGGGCAATGCTCACAGGGCTGGGGAGGAGTGAGCAAGAAGGCAGGCAAGAGATGAGTCCAGAGGAAACTTAAGGGACAGATGCAGAACTTCATAAGAGAGTTTCATCCATACGTCACCAGTAATGGGTAACCACCGGGATGTTTTACAGAGGACACCCAAGACAGAATGATCCTCCTGGCTGAAGTGTGGAGAACAAAGAGAGAGGTCTTGAGTGGAAACAGGAAAACCTGCCACTTTTTTTTGTGTATGTTCAGGCAAGAGAATGCTAGCTTGGTCTAAGGAGCCTGATATGGCAGTGAAGATTCTGAAAAGTAAATGGTGATGAGTGATAGTTAGATGTGGCATCAGCAAGTCCTGTGATGTGCTGAAATAAGAGTGAGAAAAAGGAGAGAGGAGAATCAATACCAAGTTGTTGGCTTGAGTGGATGGGTGAGGAAGATCATTTACTGAGACAGGAAGGATGGCTTAGTGTTTAGCTTCTAAACACGATTGAACGACATTCCTGGTTCTTCCTTTTCTATCATTAAAACAAATATACAGCAGAAATATTTGTTCTTTGTGAAACTAGAATATACAAATAAACCAACAAATGTCTTCCCTCTTAATATTTTGGTCTTTCCCACTACAGATTTTATCTATGCATATGTGCATCATAATATGTCATATATACAAATAATATAGATGATCTTGTGACCTATTTTAGTTAACATATTGTGAACATTTTCACGTAAGTAAAGTTATCTGTATGTCCTCTTTAAAAAATAATCAATGGGAAACTTATCGTTTGAAAACTCAAAATTATTTTTCATGTTTTACCACTGACAGCAAATATACAAACTTAGATAATGAGACAATAAGAACAATACATTAAATTAGCTGCTGAATAAGTGTGAATACTGGAAAATTTTAATTGGAAAAATATATAGAACAGTGCCTTAGGCTATAAGAAAAATGTCTTAAATCTCATCAAATCATTAAAAATTCTTTCAAAATTATTTATACATAGGAGGAAACAGACACTGGGAATGATCCAAAAAGAAAAAAAATGTGGATAATGAGGCTAATTTTCTCACTAACACAAAGTGGGAACATATTCTATGATTTAAACAAAGCAAATTTGCTTGCATTGTTTGAAATTAAAGATGATTCTGTTATTCCAGATAGAAATTATGGACACCAGTAATATCATTGTAATATATATTAATATAGTTATGCAGTCTGTGGTTATTACAGAGGCACAAACAGTTCAGGAGAAGGTCACAGTCTCCATACTTAGAAGAGAAAGGAAAAGACACCACTCAAGAATCCAATACAGCTGAGCTAAATGCAGTTTTCCTAGCTTGCAGACCTTTAGGGTAAAGTGCAAATAATATCTCTCAATTTGTCTGCCTGCCTGGATCAGCCAATATCCATCATGTCTATTTATTCATTTTTATAATGGTTTCTACCAGAGCCCTGAATATAGAGGCCGCCACTCTATTCACCTGTGCTTCATCATGAGCCAGGCTTTTGAAAGTTTTGCCAGTAATAACTATCTGGTTCAGAGGGAAAAATCAAAGAAACAGTTACATGCCATGTAGATGATACTGGGACATCCAAATGGCCTCCCACGCACACAGGTTAAAAACAACCGAAGAGACAACTTTGATATTACACCAGATGTCCTGTTCTGATTGGAATAGGTGACTGTCATTATACCTTCAAATGACTGTACCCACATCAGATGACATGCCAGTCACAGTCAAGTACACAAGAACAACACTAACCTCCCATTTATTAAACACTAAATGCCAGGTATTCATTAAGCATTAAATGCTAGGTATTTCACACTCTGCATCTCTATTCCTGACAGCTCATCAAGTCTGCTATTTACCAGTTTCACATTTGACAAAATAGAGACTAAAAGAGAAATACAAGTTTTCAAGTTAGATAACGAAAGAATGGCTAGGCTGTGACTCATATTCCTAGGAGGTGTTCTCTCATTTATTTCTTTGAAGGGTTGCCAAACTTTAAGACCTGGGTAGCATCAACCCCAAGTTTAAACCTTTAGTCAAAATGAGAGAGAAATCAGCAAGCTCACATGGCTGAAAAACAACTAGAGCTGGCTCTATCATAAAAGTGACTCACAGGTGAGTGTGACAGGTCTGGCGACAGTTGGGGATGCTATGTGTGACTGGAGAGGCTTCTTAAAGGAAGAGCTGGTACTATTTCTCTAAGTGCTGGGCTTATTCCTCTCTTTAAGAGTGGACATAAAAGCTCTTTGATGAATTATTAATTTCATTCTTGATTATTTATTGAGTGCTTAAAATAAGCCAGGTGCTTTACATATATATGACCTCACTTAATCCTCACAGCAACCTTGCTAGGTAGGAATTGTAAACCCCATTTTCACATGAGAGATCTAAAGTCCGGAGAGATTAACTGAGTCATCCAAGGGGATGGAATTAAGATGCAGCCAAGTGGAATTTGAACACATTACAGTGTAATTGCAAATTTATATTCTTAACCACTAGATTATACTTACAAGTCTTAAAACAGAGGGGATTTAAGCAATAAACAACCACCAAAGACAAAAAAAAAAAAAATGAAATGACAGCAAATTTGACCAATTGAAGCAAGATGTCAACAAGGCCAGAATGAATGAAATCAATGAAGATTGTCATATTGAAATATCATGAGAATTACATTTGTAGATACAATGGACCTAGTAAATACTAAGTCGAATTCAACTGAGGAGTAAGAAGGTGTAAAATTCAAGACAAAATTAAAAACATAAAATATATTGGAAACATTTTTAGCCTTCTTCAGAGAAAAGACAACTGCGAAAGAATTAATGATACCTCAGGGTGATATTACGTGTTTCAGTGGAGGAACCAGTCACAATTCTCTTTGCTGGTCTCCCATTCCATGCGGTTTAGTTATGAAGTGAGAGAAGCTCTTTACAACATGGCCACATGAATTTTGTTTGTATGTCCATATTCCCCTAAATAAATATTATTCTCCCACTCTGGTTTCTAAGGTGTTCAGTGGGGCAATCCTGAGGTAGAGGAATTGCCTGTAATGAGCCTCAGTGATGGTTCAGGTAAGGGACATGGGACCAAATGCTTGGCCGATGAGGTGATTCCAGGTCATCTGATAAAACTATAGGGACGTTGCCTACTGAAAACCAGGGTAAGGGGAAGATGTAAATGTGGAGCTTGTTTACATTTTGGCCATTGACATCTCCCTGCCATTGACATAATCTACGCAGAGAGGGAAATGTGATTTTTCAAGCAATATGTTTTTCTATGGATTTTTCAACTAAAAATGTGTATTAATATAACTGGGAAGGGGAGAATATGGAAGAGGTTTCCAATTAGACAGCTCTATGTCTAAAATTTAGCTCCACTACTTACAATCTATGTGACTTATGACCTTGGACCGGCTACTTAAACTCGCTGAGAGTTGGTTTCCTGTATTCAATTCTCTAAAATGCATATCTGATGTCTTTCTTACAGAGATACTATAAAGATTGAATGAGAGAAGGTCTTAAAAGTGAACATATAACATCGATAAGGGCCAGTTAATATAATTAAATTGAAAAACGCTGTCCAGTGTCCAAGAACAATGTCAGTGTCACTACACCCAGGTAATTCGAGGCCCGTGGAAAGGCGACCAGAGGAAAAGCTTAGTCCTACAGGGTTGAGAGCCAGAGGTTTCACGTGTGCAGGAAAACTGGTATTTTGCTAAAGCATCTGAATGGAATTTGGGTTTTGAATTTTTATGAAGTTATGCAGAATTACACTGCCATCAAATGATAAAGGAACAGTTCCCACACTAATCATTTCAAAATGATCTCATTTGTAGTGTTTTCCAAATATTTATGTCTTAGCAGTAGAGAGCGGTTGGCAAACTCTAAATGGGCATTTAAGGGGAGCCATGAAACTAAGTGATTAAGAGTCTCTAGTTTGACAGAACTATGTGAGGTTTATTTTAGTAACAACTAGGTGGAGACCAGATAACTACCCACAAGTATTTGGAGAATAAAGGATAACTGCAGTTATTCATGCCTCTGTAACCCACAGGCAAAATTACTATAATAAACATACACGCTCTCTACTGCCCACCAGATAATTTTCATCTCAGTCTGAAAAGCACCAAACCAGCCAAATGGCACCTTCTTCCCAGACCCCCAGCGAGCAGGAAATTTTGATTCAGTGCTGAGGTGAGAGTCTCAGCTCCCCATGGTCTCTCCCTGGGGGGTGAAGAGGGAGCTGTGGAGAGAGATTCCCAAATCGCATTTCCTCTTGAAGTGGTGAAGCTCTAGGGGGACAGGCCAATTTCCGAGTTGCTTCAGGTTTCAAAATACCTTTGGGTTCCACCCCCACTGTTTGTTTTGCCCCAAGAACAACAGAAATCCTCTTAGTACCCTCTTACTGTACTGTAAGGGTACAGGAGGGCCACATCAAGTCTGGGCTCTGTCTCTGTGGGTGTCGGACAAAGGGCCCATGTTCAAAGCCAGTCTGGCAAGCAGTTGGTGCACTGACTCAATGGCATTCAATTCTCTTTGATCCTTTTCTTCTTTGGCGTTTATTGTTTTAAAATAAATTTAACGCAGCTCTTGCGGGAGATATAAATATGCTTGACTGAGTATAGACTCTCATGGAAATATACTGCTTTGACATCTCAAGTTTTGTCACCCACCTTAATGTGCATATGTATAACACACTCCAATATTATGACTTTGTAAAACATTGTCAAAAAGTCAATGAAAAATAGGAAAAGTGCATCCGAGATTAGTTAGTTTTTCTGGATTGCCTGAATGTTTTAGATCATAAAGACAAATATGTGCCTCATATAATAATGCTTACCAGAATATTTATTAGCCAGGCACTCATGGCCCCACCCGGGCAGATTTTGCAATAGAGCACCCACCCCCTGAAGGGCCGGTGGGGGGCTGCAATCCATCCCAGGGTGAATCTGTTGTTTCCCAGCCCAGCAACCCCACGCAGGGGTTGAGACTGCATAAAGGAAGCTCTGGAGCAAAGCTCAACCAAAAACATTTTTTTCATGCTTTTACTAGTGGTAGTGAGAAGCCGAGGTGGAGGGTTAAATGGACCTAAGGCAGCAGATAAAACTGTGGCCTTCTCAGATGTCTGCGGAAATAGGATTCTTTCAAGGAAGGCTCTTCCTGACCACTGCAAGCAAGAGCAAATGGGCACTGCAAGCAAGACCATTCCAGAGGCACAGGGAGAAACCCTGTTTCCTTGGTTTCCCGCGACTGCTGCCAAGTGGAGGAGCTGGACTTCTGCCACCGTATTTCATACCTGGACGATGCATTCTAGACAATTGTCAAAAACCGCACTTTCAAGGTAAGCTAGTAAATTGTGGCTGCTCAATAAATATTAAACCGCCACAACAATTTGGAGGAGGGCAGTTTGGTGAAAGAAAGGCATCACTGCAAGCCAGCAGCAGAAGTCACTGCTGGATATGATGCTGGCTACTGTGGCTTTGCTTTGAAATAATTTCATGTGCTCTGAATCTCATTAGAACAGTTATGCTATCAGTTCATGGTTTTGTGAGAATCCATAGGCCAGGATCTTCCAATTAATTTTGAGAGGAGTCCTGGCGTAAGGGTTGTAATCTCGCTGATGGAGATGCTACAAACAGTAATTTGTGATAACTCCTTCTGCAGGTGAGTGTTTACCAAACTTTTCTATTACCTTGCCAACTGGGCATCAGTATTTCTGGCCTTCTAGGAGGGCAGCACTTTTACAACCAGAGGTATATCGTTTTAATAATCATTTAATTTCTGCTCCCACCACTGCTAACTACCAGTAAGAGGCCGAATGGCAATGGTTATAACAATTATTTTGCATAACAGACACCTGTCACCTCTGACTCAGAAGGAGACAACTAACCTAGTTTCACATGGGTCACCAAGTAGCAATGCCTGCAAGTTGTTATTAGTGTCGCTTGCATCCCCCTTGTGCACCCCCTTCCCTCCCTGCACCCTCTCTCTGACCCTCCAGCTCATAGTGAACATAAGAAATTGTGAACATAAAGATTTCCATGATTATTTCTGGAAAATAGGCTCATTTTGTTGGGTTACTTCTACAGTCTGTAGTAGTAAACATGTAATGTGGAATATATTTTAATTGCTGTGATGTAAATGAGACTTTGGGGTCATGTTACAGAGTGTTAACTGAAAGATCCAGCTATGACTTTAGCATGCCTGCAGGCCTTTTAAATTGTTATGGGAAATTGCAGCATTCAATTGAGTAGTTTCAACACCGAGCTCCCCTAAGGCTTATTACAGTTTGGCAACATGATGCCAATTTCAACTAATGTACATAATGCCTTTTTCCTCTCATACTTTATCTACAGAACCTTTCTAGTATGTATGACTTGAAAACCGTGAAACACTAGGCAGATGAAGAGCCACCTAATGCACGTAATTAACCATTATGTTAGCGGCAGAGGTCCGCAGGTGAGACCTGTCTCCCCAGGTGAGACCTGGCTCCCTCAGGTGGGGTTCTGAAGACCCCGAGTATGAAAATACTGGTACAGTACCAATAAAATGGACATAAATACAAAAGGCCCAAATGATGATAATTTCCCATTAAAATATTTTGTTATAAACTCCCCATAAGACATACATCCATAAAAGTCAAGAAAGGGTCAAGTTGCAAATGCCTAGATGAACTTACGATCATAAAAGATTTGTAAAATATATTATAGTATATAAACATTTGATGTAGGCTCAGCTATTGGCTGGGAAATACTGGTTCCTTATGTATGAGCTACTCAAAACAAAACAAAACAAAACAAAACAAAAATATGTCTCACATGTATGACTTCCTGTCATATCGAGGAGTAGACCAGGGTACTCTTTTTCCTTCCTTGGGTACACGAAGCACAGATCTGTATAACCTCTGGCAATGAAGGGAGTGAGGTAACCAGATTGCCTTCTGCCTGACTAGGTGGAGCCTGGCACTGCTATCATGCTCTCTACCAGCATACGGGGCAGGATCCTTCACAGAGGTGGGGAGAGGGTCCCCAGGGGTGGTGATGATGACACTGCCTAAGCCATCCCCCAAAGGACTTGGATCATATTCCCCCTGGTCAGAGCTTCAGAACTTGGGGGCTATTAACAACTTTATAAGAACATCTTTCCTTCCTCCTATTCCTAAACTCAAGAAGAATGATCTAGGCTAGCAAATACTTCCTTCCAAGCCTTACAACAAAAAGCATCAGTCTCCCGGGAATAAGCCCAGCTCATCAAACTGGTATTGGGTATTTCTCTCAGGCAACAGACAACATTTACTACATTGGTGGGAATTATCCTTCCATCCAAAGCCAAGGCAGAAAGAGGTAGCCTTGCAGAAGCAAAGGAGGGTAACTGGGAAAAAGAATGGGTTACTGACCCACCCGAAGTCCCTAGCTTTAAAAAATGTAGTAAAAGAGATAAATGGTAGCTAAAATATCAGCTGATGGAATACCCAATATCAGCCAATCAAAAACCTGATTCTGAATAAAAAACTCTTCCACATCTCTGTGGATGACTCACTGAAAGAACATTTTATTAGTCTGATCCCACCTTATTTTCTAGTTCAGCAAATTCTCCACAGCACTGTTCACAGCATACTTTGAAATACTAAATATTTTGGTGCACCTTCAAAGAAATAAGACACAAAACAACACTGAAAAGTCAGCGGCAATTATAATGCAATTATTTCTAGAGTAAACCGGTGCCTTACAGCGTCAAGAAAGAAAAGTTAATCACACTCTTTACCCGCTGGCCCTTCAGGACTTGTTATTTGTTAACAATCTGTTGCTTTTTGAGTCCAGCTCTTTATAGCTTTTTCCCATCCTCTTCTCTATTTGTATATTTCACAGTGGTTGCAAAAGATGGCAGGACAAGAACAGATCTATACAGCCGCCCAGTTACCCTGGTTTGTGTCCATGCAAACCAATTTTAAGCTGTGTGACTCCTGTGCCATATAAAACACCATGTTGCTGACAGCAGTTGAAAGCGAGGGTAACTGAAGATGGAGTGTGCTATCATTTCCCATTCAGCCACTCCACACGCTTCCCTACTTCAAAATTCACAATCACCTTATCTGAAAAATGCTCGCCGAGGGTATCTACCCTTGGGTCTTGCACATAGTATGTCTTCAATAATCAAGTATGTTTCCTGATGTTCATGAGTGTTAATGTCCCAAGAAAACCCAAACAAAACTATAGAGCTGACTTGAATAGAAAATTAACTTGACTTGAAAAAGAAAGACACTATATTGTCTTCAGAGCATCTTTCACTTGCCACTACTGGATTTAGTTCATTTGCTTTTGCATATTTTGTTTTGGTCTTTCCATCCCCTGTAGTCTTCACACTTGAATTATGGGAATGTGATATTATTACATCAAAATCATGTTACACTATTTGTGTGTCTCTATGACTCTTAGGTTCAGATTTATATGTGGAAATGTAACAGTTGCACGGAATATCCTCATTATAACCAAGTGATATAAAAACAAAAGAAAAAAACCTTCAAATGAATGTCTCAACCATTAAAAACCACCATTTCCAGTTAACCTGAGGATACAGTTAACCACAGCTCTAGGGGGCCTAAAATCTTCAGGAATACAGACCAAAGTATGTTTAATGCATGCATCTAAAATTTATCGAGCACTTACTAAATGTTTGTTTCACTTCATTATCTCAATGTCAACAACAAACCAATGAAATTTTTTTGGGTAAATTAACCTCCTTTTACCGATAAGGAAACCTAGCCTCAGGGAAATGAAGGAATCACACACCTGCACAACTAGGGCTCAACCTCAGTCTACATGACACAAAACCTATGCCCTGGACTATGACACGGGTTTGACGATGAGGACAGGGCCAGGATCCACATTCAATAAGCTACAGTGGTGAGTGGTGTATAATATCAATTTTCGCATTTCACCGTGAAAGCTTTTAAGGCAAAGACAATCATCTGCAGAAGTAACAGAAATATTCCTCTTATGTCATAATATTGTTCAACGGGTCTTGGTAAAATCCTGACATCTGATAGTGCCCAGTGGAGTAATAAGTCAGTGCAATGTCCTGGCGTAATAACCAACGTGTGAAATCACGGTTGAAAAGGAGAATGCGCAAACATGAGAGCGAGTGCAAATAATTTCAGCTATTCATTTTCACACTAAGTCGTGATGAAAAGTACATCCACTAATTTCAACAAGGTATGTTTAAATGAAAAACAAAGTCTACCCGCGGCTTATGGCAGACTTGATGAGAGCAGCAGGTTTTACGAGTGAAATTAAGATACGTCCCCATCACCAAGCATGCCGCAATTCACATAACTAATCACCCATAAAACCTATTACAAACAAACACTAAGAAAAACTCAAAAAGCAGAGAAGAGTGATGAAATTTCCACCTCGATGACTAATAAAGTGATACATATCAAAAATCAACTGAGCTGGAAAAATGACAAACTGTGAAGAGATGCTTAGGATGATGTGTGGTCAGGATCCTCCATTAGTCAAAATGATGACTCTCAACCCGTGGATATTTCAGGTCCTCATATCTGGAAGCTCAGGGCTTAATGACAGAAGTCTGTCTTCTCACACAGAAATGAGAAAGAATGCTTCTGAAGCCAGCACTCCCTAAGAAAAATGACGTGTCAGAAACGCACAGATTCCAATCCAAGCCTGAAGCAAGCCGTGACTCTCTTTCCATTTCAGAATTAGATAAAATCCCAAATTTTCATATGCTTTTGACACACTGTTTTCAGAACGAGTTTCATACCTTCTCTTCTCATGGCTCAGGACCACCCAGAATTAATGATGTCTCTTTTTAACTTTTTAAGGAAAAGGCTATTTTGGTCTTGTGAAAGGGAGAATTCTGGGGATATAAAAAAGAAAGCCAGCTTCCACAGATGACCAACATCCCGCGCTATCCATCTTACTTTTAAAACAGTTACAACCTGAACTTCAGCCAAGCAGAGCGGCCTCCTGTCTAGTGGTGGATGCGCCATAAAAGTTGGCTGAGTAAAAACGTCCTGCAGAGAATGACCCCGCGAAGAATGACTCGCAGGGAACAACCACGTTCACGTCCGGCGCACAGAAGCATTTTTTTCACACGACTTGCACCTTCCACAGACATGGACGTAAAGTGAAAAGGCTGACTCATTCTAGAAGGGCAAGAGGATTCCAATCTCATATGTGGAGAAAAGCTGGGGTTGAATGAAAATGGGAGAAGGCCAAGGGAAACAGTGGGTGGAAAAATTCTAACAAATATTCCCTATTTTTCTTTCAGAGGGATTTTCTTCTTTGCTGAGTTGTTGGCAAAATGATCACTTTTTCCAGTCTAAGAAATAAAGCAATCGAGGCAGTCGAAGACACTTGGCTCTTGCTGGCCCTGGAAAGTGAATGGATCATTCAAGTGAGTTCTTGGCTGTCTATGGAAGCCCCAAGGGCACATCCCCGAGCAGTGAGGCAGCTCGGAGCCCACACTCAGCTGATGGCGGGCGGGGGCCACTGGCTGTTTATCCGGCTCCGGGTGCAGCCAACAACTCAGGTCTTGAGAGTCACATGCTCGTGACGCCCCCTCCTGCTACATGAAGCCAGGTTGTCACTGAAAAGGCGAATTGCATTTTCTGGCTGCATCTGCTCAACTTCCTCTTTCCCAGTGTGTTCATTCTGTCACTTCAAAAGAAGCATCATTTAAAAAAAAAACTATGTCATTTGCAAAAGAAGTCAGCAGTGTGTTCCACAGCAGACGGTGTCAAAGGGGCGTCTCTCCCTCTGATGCTTCCAGGAGTGGGAATTTTCAAGATGTTCTTCAGTATACATTTCTTTTTCATATAATTGATTATTCATGAGTTAAAAATAATTAAAGAAAAAAATCTGCCATTGACAGTAATATTTTTCTTGCTAACCTCAATTAACTTCAGCCTCTCTTCTAAATCTCATCATGCTACCTGTCAAACCGTACCTCGTGTTGAGCAGGGGAATGAAGGCTAGTGATACAGAGCAGGAGAAATATATTATTTTTTAGATATTATTTTTAAAATTCAAACTGCTTCATACAAAACTCAGACGGATTCAAAGTTTAGTTGCAATGTTAAGTAAATGAAGGAAGACTTTGGGGGACATCCAGAGAAGGGAGGAGAGCTAGGAGCTTCAACTGTACCTGCTAAACTCAGCTTGATTGGCAAGGTGCTACCTGAGGAAGAGCTTCTGTGCAATTCAAAGGAAATCTAGGGACCAGTGGGAGAGGCATATGTGAAACTCCTTCACCCTCACTGGTGAGGTATAATATGCACAAAATCAGTTCTCTTCATTTTTCTTTCATATGTACATTCTATATTTACATGTCCTTGTTTTTTCTTTATCAAGGGTAGTTTTAAATTAATTTACATCAGGACCTTCCTGGTGGTGCAAGGGGTTAAGCACATTATTGTGAAGCTATCTGCAGCCTCTGTCTGCAGCATGAGTTCGATCCCTGGTCAGGGAACTAGTCACATGGTGCAGCGGACCTCTCCTGTCTTGCCTGCTGCTCCCCTCAGCAATATATTTCAGTCAGTCTGCCTGTTCTGTTCCCCAATCTGTCTCTGGTGACTCCTCTCAACCCCCGCACCTCTGGCTTATACCCCAGTTCTTGTATGCATAAATAAATAAATCTTTAAAAAATTAAATTAATTCACATCAACAGAAAGCTAACAAATAAAAGGAAAACATTCCCCCTTCCCATATAAAACATAGCTAGGCTGGAAATGCTAGGCTAAGAGATCAACTAAAGTCAGTTATTTTGCAAGCCATCATTAAATTGAATTTTTTTTAAATGGAGGGTCTGTCATTATGTCTCTATCCTTTTTTAAAAATTTCACTGTTTTGGCAGAATCCAGGGAGAGTTTATGGATGGCACAAACAGTTTTCAAGAGGAGTTCTAGAAACCATGCCTGGCAAAGATACCAAACGAGTTAGGGAATTCTAGGGCCGAAAAAGAATATCAAGATTCCCTTTTGGTCTGTACACACGTCATCTTAATTGAAAAATATAAAATCAATGTTATTTAACTATGTTCATAGTCACGCATGTAAAACAAGAATAAGTATATCTTGACTTCATTAAATCCTCACCTCCCAACTCTAAGACCAAAGGCAGGTCTCAGACACCACTGTGTCCACTTTGCTGTCAACATTTAAATTCTCAAGGGGTGTAATTCTACTGTCAGATCTGTGACCTGCTAATAAGTGCCCAACATCTTAATGCCTTTGTTAAATTGTGATGCCGTAATTCAAAATATAGAAAAGATCAAGTCAAGGTGATATCTCTCCTCTTTGAACCATATGGAACTAGAAGTCAGTTGTTATTTTCAGCAGAGGTTTCCTCCACTCCCTCCCTCCCTGCATCTCTTCTTCCCTCACCCTTTCACCTTCCATTTTTCTCTTCTTCCCAAAAGGAACGAAATGACTTTGGTCAACAATGCCTACTGGAATACAGCATGTCTTCTACTGGGTCCTTGTCCAGATGGGAAATAATAACCCTGCCTGAATTGTAATGGAAGGCACATCCTAATAACAGACTGGACCCTAGCTTTTAATAATGCTCCCTGCCACCCCACGATCCTTGGCATCCTCGGTCGTCAGTCATCTTTCAGCCATGTGACCACAGCAGGTAACTTAATTTACTTGTCTCCTCTCTAAACGGAGGGATAATAACATCTTGCCTTTCTGGAAGTAAAGGGTTGGTTTAAATTATCCTGAGGTGCCTGCTAACTCTAAGATCTATAATTTAGAGATTTCTCAACGACAGAGTGTTCGTTCCTAATTTCTCTGACCTTGATACATGGTAAAATGTCAGCCTTCCTGTGTAACATGAGCAAAGATAAGCAACATTATGTATTACCATCTGTTTCCCCTTTAAAAAATATTTATTGTTTCCTTATCTCGTACTCAAAAATAAATTAAGAATACAAACCTGTATTCTTCAATTAGAGTAACACAGGCTTCCTCTTCCTTGCTTGTTCCATATTGATTCAATGAAGATGTAAGAGGGAAAGCTTTACTTTAGCATTTCAAAAAGGGTCAATAAAGAAGAGTGAATTTCAAACCTAGTTTTACAAAGAGAAGTACAAGTGTTCTTGATTGAATCTTTCTCATTTTTCAACAAGAGGGATTTGATAACCAGATGAAACTAGTTCAAGAGAAAAAGTGCCACAGATTATTAGATAATCGGAGGGTTTTAATGTCCTGAGTAACCCCCAGCAGCAGTGTTCCTCCCATTCCTGTCTCTCAGCTTCACTTCTGAATCTCCACAAGTCTACCCTGCAGCCCATCAGTCCACCATCTCTTTCTTTAATGTGCTTCAATCATCCACAGCCTCATTTTTTCCAATCTCCACTTTGATATTTCTTCCTTTCAACTCTTTGATGCCCATAGATGCCTTTCCACCTTGCTATTTAGTTCTAAGACTGCACTTTCCCGAACAATCTTTAAGTCTCTCAATCTGAGGTCCATTTTTACTTAAAGTTTGACTGTAAGTTTCATTTCCGTGTACTATCAACTTCCTTAGAACAGAGGGAAAAGCTAATATGTGAAAATTCTCATCCCAATGTAATGGAGAGACATGTATCAACAGAAAAACATGATTTGGCAAAACAAACCCCACTTTCAGTGAGTTGTCCACACTAACAGAGGTTCAAGTATCTGCATTTGAAGAGAGAAGCTACTAGAAGTTTCTGCTCCTCCTGAGAAGTCTTCCTTGGCATCATGGGCACTTCAGAGGAGTTCTTTGCTCATTCATAAATTTGTTCATTCAATGTCAGGTGCTAGTTACAGTGTTAAGTCTTACAGCCAGAATGGTATCCAGTCTTCATGGAGTTTTTAATTCAGTGGGGGGCATAAACAAAGAAATGAATAGGGAAATAGAAATTGTTGTAGGTGCTACATAAATATCAGGTGACTACACTGGAGAACAATGAGGTGAGTATGTGTGGTGGAGGGGACAATTCTCTCTGAAGGAAGTTGACTGACAAGATGAGAAAATGAGATGTCCCTGTATACGGCAGAGAGGAGGGAAGTTAAATGACCAAAGGGCCTGGGCAGGAGCAGGGCTCAGTCAAGTGTGGGCACATATGGTCCTCAGAGAGGAGGCCAGAGGAAGTCACATGTGTGAATGGAGGGAGCAGCAGATGGAGAGGGAAGAACTGAATTGCTCAAACTGTTAGGGGGAAAAGGCTGTCCTAAAGCTAATTCCATACAGGCTTTGTGGACTCCACCCCCACCCCAGGCCAAAGCCAAAGACACTGGGAACTCCAAATCCCAATACCACCAAAGGGAAGGTGGCTGGGACCTGAGGGTGGGGTTAAGCAGCCAGGTTGATATAAAAGGCAGACGCGTGGGCTTTGGGGGGTCCCCCATTTTGGCTCTCCACCAGCTTGCAGCGTCTGGCCAGCTCTGAGAGTGACTTTGGGTTTCCAGGTCGCCGGATCGGGTAGGACGCATTAAAGACTTTATTTCCCTATTTTCTCCCTGAGTTGTACATTTTCCTTATTTCCTTCTCCCTTGTAAATAAACCTTTTATTAACCTTTTTTGTGTGCCTATAGTGGCGTATTCATAAGTCCCTTTTAAGCGCGCGGGTGAGGACCCACAGCCAGGAGCCCGTTCAATATCGGGACTGCTCTATAACAGCTTGGCGCCCAACGTGCTTTGCAAGCTTCACCCATGGTTGAGGAACCCAAAGTAATGGCTGCTCTATAACAAAACTGCCTGAGCCCTAAGCCCCGGACAGAGGAACCAAAGTTATGTTGGTATAGAATAGACCTCCCCAAGCTGTTTGCTAGACCTCCCCGAGATATTTAGAATAGCCTTCTTAAGACATGGAACTTGACAGTGGATTATTTCAAGTTGAGGTCCACCAAGGCTCTGAAGGCCTATGAGAAACTTTTAGCACACCCTTAACTACCTAAAAGAATGAAAATCTGGGATATTATTCTGAATTAGGGTTTGTATCACAAATAAATTTTGTATCAGAGAAACTTATCTGTCTGACAGGGAAACATCTAATTACCTCTGATATCTGTATGTGAATCTCCCTCCTCTCTCCAGTAAGTCCAGGGTGCTGTCTCAATCCTTAGCTTAGGACACATAACCTCATTTCTTCTCACTGACCTTGGAGTCTGTATCTATATAGATTCTCCATAAGTATGCAGCTGATTCTTTTTTTCCTCTAGCTGATCCATCTGATGTTAATTTAATTGCTCCACCATCTCAGGAAGAACAGACATGGGTAGGTTCCAACCCTGAAATCATGGATATCCACAAATGAGTATTTGTGAATATTTCCGGGAGGTCCTATCTTCCTGAGGTCTGTTTTCAATACAACCCTTGCATCACAATGAGCCACAGGGGCAATCTTCCCTGGACTTTCCACCAAGTGGGCCCTAAATGACACAGACAGGGAGCTTTAACACCACCAGGACCTACTATTAGTACAGGCTGATACAGTGTCCTGGGAACTCATGCAGATGTACCCCCCAGGCAAAGTAGCTCAGTGGGAGTGGGGCGGACCATTGAGGATCAAGGAATACTTTGTTTTTTTTTTCCCAAGAGATAATAAAGACGTTATCAAAAACCATAGATGATGAACTATTATTTTCATATTGTGTTATGGAAAGCTAATATAGAAATAAAGTAATTCATCCATTTAAAAATAGCATCTTTACTTTAAAAATCAAGATAATTCCAAAAGAAATGATCTCTGTTATCTGTATTACCTACATAATTCTATAAATTCTTTATTTTAGTATTGGGTCAGACTATATGAAATTGCCAATATTGATCTATAAAAATGGCAATGTCACATGGTTCAATAAATAGTTTTGCAAACAATCTAATTGGCTATTAGATTGCCGATTAAATTCTCTGAATTTCAGTTCTTCACTAGGAGAGAGGAAAACAGAAAGCAATTTGTCAGGTACTGACTGCCGGCACAATGGGGCAAACCACAGTACTGGCATTCTACAGCGAAGGAAATGTAGAGTCTAAGATTCTAAAATATTAGGCAAAATGAGGATAATATCTGAGCCATCCCTCCTCATGTAGATATACCCCTGATTTCTGTTTTATCTTCTTTCCCTTCCAAATAAATGGAAGTCTTATTTCCCAGGAGGCAATGTTATCAAAATCAGAATTAAAGAAATATAGTAAAGAAAATTAAAAGTAAATTAGCACAGCCAATTTGTGACTAAAAAATATTGTGTTAACCCCATAATTTCTGGTAAAAAAGTGTTTTTTACCAGAAAGGGATTCTGGTAAGGAATAATAAAACATTATAACCAAAGGCAGCAATTTATTTTTTTTATATAAATTTTATTTTTATATTCCCCCATACAATTGCAAACGCCCCATTCTGACCCCAATCCTTCCCCTCCCGCCCCCCACCCCCCAAAAAGTGTCTCTGGTTCATAGTTTTTTGTTGATTTTGATTTTCACTTTCTTATATTCATTTTCCTGGTCCCTTATTTAAGTTTTCTAGATTCCTGCTATGAGTGAGACCATCCGGTATTTTTCTTTTTCTTTTTGGCTTATTTCGCTGAGCATGATCCCTTCCAGCGAAAGGCAGCAATTTAAATAAGTAGTTTCTGGCAAAGAGAAATAAAATATTATAACCAAAGGCAGCAATGTAAAGGAATAGACTCATTGGTACACAGTAGGGCCAAACACATTAATGGACCCAAAACAAGAGGTGCCGACTGGAACTATGACTTGATGAGGACACCCTAGTGTCTCCTTCTCGTCTCAGAGTCTCTACTCATTACAGGTAATTGGCCTTCAGAAAGTCTTCTGGTAGCTAGAGATTGCTGTGTTTATGTCCATCTCTGGTTCAGAAATTCCTCGCATGATGCATAGAGGTAGATAAACCAAAATCACCAATCAAGCACAATTGATTGATTTTTTGCATCTTTATCCAGAAAAATCCACTTTGATCAGAGACTCTGAAAGAGCTTTCAGAATATTTAGTAGTGAAACAAATATGTGGGAGATTAAAATATAAGGCAGGATAGTGATAATTTCCTACAAATCAAAACACATATTCTAGGTATGAGCCCACATCTCTTCACAAGCATAACTCCATTTTGTTTGTCCCAGATCATCAGTCCTCCAGCTTCCATTTTCAAGACCTGAGAGCAAAAATATCCATGGTGATATTTTGTCATTCCCTCCCTGGTGAATGCCCTCACCAGATGTTAAACTTACTTCTTCCACCGAGCAAAACATAAAACTAAAAGCTCAAATAGCATATGAAATGAAAAATAATCGGTTGAAAGGTTTAATCACAATGTTTACTGCTGCCCACGGTATTATTTGTTTTGCTTTAGTACATCAGCCCTGTGTTTTGAAGCCTTACTGTATTAGTATTGCTGTTTTTGCTACAAGAGTCATGATCTTAAAATACAACAGCCAGAAAAGTACATACCCCATTTGTTCCCATATGTTTCCTGAGTGAATATGCAACACTATGTCTTATATCATCTTTGATGCACATCACTTTTTCCTACCATGCCAGGAAATTGAATTAATTTAAATGTTACAGAAATGTATGTAAAGTCACTTAGCATCCACATAAAATGATTCTCTTAATTCATCACTCAAAATAGAACAGGATACACCAATTCTTTTCAATAACATCAAACCTCTCAACATATAAAGAATACGGGACCTTTAGATGCACTAAAAAATAAGAAAAGATGCAAAAATGTGAATATAGCAAAAATACATGTCATATTGAGAAAGGACTTTAGCAAAATGATCAGGCATAAACATAAACTGTGCTTGTCCATAGTCTTACTTTCTGGAATTCTGAGTCAGATCTTAAAAGAAAGAACTGGCCATACATTGTTAGGCTGTGTCTATAAGTGGGAATCTAAAGTTTGATGGGAAATGACAACCGTTGGTGGTCTTGGTAAATGCAGGGTGGTGGTCAGTAACAGCAGTTTGGGGGTAAATTCCCAGAGCATTTCCTTAATTTGGATCTGGCAGGAATGCACTACTTCACTTCCAGCTCTTGGGCACTGGGGAACAAAACAGCCTTTATATCTTTCCACAGAGAAGGCCCAATAGGACACCACCAGGAGGACTTTCAAAGCTATTCTAAGCCAGGCCCTCTGGCTTTGGTCAACTTCTGCCCTGTGTCAATTTGGGGCTGGAATACAAATGCTTCTATCTTTGCTGCTTAAAAAACAGGATCTGCTGAGGGATTTTAAAAGGGGTGAACAGAAGCAGCTTGGATGAGGAATGTTTCCAGGCAGGCACTGGCCTCCATGAACTAGGTCTACAAGTCTTGTCATTTTGCACTGGGAACCTCAGATCTTCTCCACTTCAGGAGCCGAGGGCTGATTTTTTAAAAAAGAAAGCTCTTGGGTGGAAGGCCACGGTGCCTCAGTGGTGGATGAGGTGTGGTCACATACATCTGCAGGTAAACCTATACCCCTAAATCATCATGGTTTAGTAAACCAACGTTACCCAATAAAAAATACCGATAAAATAAAAAAAGAAAACACTTCACGACAAGGACTGAAGTTTCATAGTTGTAGGAAAACCCTCTTCTTAAGTGATGACTTTTTTATTTAACTCTGCCAACCTTCAAAGGCAGAAGGGCTGGGGAAAAGCTGGTGGGCATCTCCCAAGCTGACCTGGGGACCTTTGAACTGCTTGTAGAGGTGACCTTAGGTTAGCCCTAGCCTGTGACAGCCTTGGAAGCAGGGCGCACAGGAAAGCCCCAAGTCCCCCAAACATCTCCCCACACATTCCACTAATTGTCAAGGCATTTGGGTTAACAAGCTCCTCTTTTAAAATGCAAATGTCCCCAGGAGGGTTAAGCCTCATTCATACCTCAGTGCGAATTCCTTTAATTAGATAATCAGATCTAATTAATTGAGGGCTCAGGGAAAGAGAGTTTTGATTGAGGTGGGCCAAAGGGAGGAAAAATTTGGAAGGGACTCCGGGCGGGGGCCTCTGAAGAACTAGGAGGCTGCAGGAGGACATGGGTGACGGGGCTTGGGAGTCCAGAAAGGGAGTCGAAGGAAGCAAGGGGCCAACTTAGTCTACTGCTCTGTGCTGACCAGGCCAGGGACCCAGGACACGGCCCCAAATCACCAACTCACCTGTCCTTTGCTAAAGGTGCCAGGATAGGGCCTCCCTGGTGGCGCAAGGGGTTAAGACACAACCTATGAAGCTATCTGCAGCCACTGCAGCATGCGTTCGATCCCTGGCCAGCCAGGGAGAAACCCACATGGCGCAGCAGACCTCTCCTGTCTCACCCGCTGCTCCCCTCAGCAGTATATTTCAGTCAGTCTGCCTGTTCTGTTCCCCGCTCTGTCTCTGGTGAATCCTCTCACCTTCCACACCTCTGGCCTTGTATGCACCCCAGTTCTTGCATGCATAAATACATAAATAAATCTTTAAAAAAAAATAAAGGTGCCAGGATTGAGTTGAAGGCATCAAGCCTCATCTTTCTCCAGGCCAAGCTCAGTGGGTGGGCCAACTTTGATATCTTAATAGAGGAAGGAAGAGTAATAGGAGGAGAAATTCCTGGGGTAAGAACAACCTACCTGCCCGCTCCTACAACCACATCTCTGCTGCCAGCTCAGCACATCTGGTTGGGCCAGAGGTGGCTGCTGAATCACCATGGCAGGTCCCCACAAAGATGTCCAGGGCAGTATAGCGGTTAGCAGATCAGGCCCACATCCTGACGCGGAAGCTGCCGGCTGTGAGATGCTGAGGATATAAGTTGAGGGGACCAGTTCCCTGCTTGCACCAGGCCTCTGAACCTTCGCCCTGGACTGGAAACTCAGCCTCGCCTCTCCCCTCTACACCTCTCACCTCTGGCTGCAATGTCCTTTCATGGGAAACCTCGGCTCACTTGGGTGCCCAGGCGGTTTCCTTGGTGCAAGCCAGGGATCAAACTCATGCTGCAGGGTTGCAGATAGCTGCAACTCCTGTTGCAGAGGTTGCTGTGTTTAACCCCTTGTACCACCCAGGAAGCCCTTTTCTGATTTTAAAGGTGAACTTTGCATACAAAGCATTACCAGGTGAATCAGGGTGGAGCCGGCAGACAGATGGTCCCCTGACTGGCTGCCTCGGAAATGGCTCCAGGTTTTGTTTCTCTCTGAGCTCAGAGGCAGGTCTCCACATGTCCACCTTCTAATATCCCACATCCTTACAAAAATTCTTTATAGCCTCGTATTTTTCTCATTAAAAGAAATAAAACATTGCCAAATTGCTCTTGAGCATTGTAGTTTGTTCCATAAACAACAGAAGGCACTCGTAAGGCAAAACAGCTTTTCTGGGCTGAAAAAAGAAAAGACACAGAGACAAAATTGTTTGGGGGAAAACTTTTTTCGGGGCCCGTATCTGCGACATCCAAGTTTTAATAAGAGGACTAGGAAAACCATCCTAGGGAAGAAAACTATAAATGTGACGGAGAGAACACAAGCCAAGTCTCCCTCCTTGCAGAGTCCCATATAAACGGCCGAGTTGGGTTGCCAAGAGAGCCTGGACAGAACATTCTGGGAGTACATGACCTGCCTGGGCTGGCGTCTCAGTGTCCGGCCCTGCTCCTTCGTCTCTGGGTCTGCGTAACCTGCCACAGCCTTGGAGAAATGCCATGAGGAGGGAGAGGTGGATCCTCAAGTCAGACTGGCCTTGCATCAGGGCCCTGGCAATTAACTGGCTGTGTGACCTGCTGCGGGTTCCACAACCTCGCTGAGGTGTCTCCTCAACTTTAAGATGGGAGCCCTAACACCAGCAAGTCTCACCTGAGACTGGGAGGACTCAGGAAGTAACAGGAGCCTCCAGGGTAGACACTCAGGCCGACACTGACTTCCAGGTCCCGCCCTTCATTTCCTGTGCCCTCCTGGCATTTAATCTCTGTCTCTGCCTGGGGCTCCTGACACCCTGATACCCCAAGCTGAACAGGCTCGTCCACGCTCCGTCTGCGGGCATCCATGTTGCCTGTGAAGGCCTCTTTAGGAGACTGTAAAACACCTGCCTTTGGGGAGGTGCAGGCTCAGGTGCCCACGGGGAGCCTGTCAGGCACTAGCTGGCCCAAGAGCCTCCTCAGAGGCAAAGTGATCACATGGCCGCCCTGACACCAGCAGTCAGGCTTCCATTCTGTGGAATGAACCTTCTTTAAAAGTCCTCTACAGGGCCTTCCTGGTGGCGCAAGGGGTTAAGACTCAACGGTGAAGCTGTCCGCAGCCTCTGCAGCACAAGTTCCATCCCCGGCCAGGGAGCTACCCACATGGTGCTGCAGACCTCTCCTGACTCGCCTGCTGACCAGTCATTCTGCCTGTTCTGCTCCCCACTCTGTCTCTGGGAAATCCTCTCACCCCCCGCCCCCACACCTCTGGCCTGTACCCCAGCTCTTATATACATAAATAAATGAATAAATCTTTAAAAAAAATAAAAATAAAAAGTAAAAGACCTCTATGGACTTACAATTAGAAAAAAAAAATCCCAAGTTGAGTTTGGTTTCAGGACTTCTGGGAGTGGTTCTGGGATTTCTAGAGAAAAATTGGCAGCACGGTTGACACAAGGACATGGGAAATGTAAGCAATTGCTCAAAGCTTTGGGATTCAGATATCGGGCGGGACTGCTGGAAGTGGCTTCTAGAGCAGCCTGGAAAGAGGCACCAGCAGCAGCCAGGAAGGGGGTCGCCCCAGTGACATTCACCGGCTGCTTCTCCCACCATTTACTCAGTTAGCGGCACGGACCGCACCCTTTCCATGGGCCCAGTCCTGACCTGGGGTAGACAGATGAGTTAGACCCTGTTCCTGCTGTTTACTCCCAGTCCATTCAGAAAGAGAAACAAGTCACCAGTCAGTTAATTTGCAAAATTATTAGCACGCTCAGAGAAGAGTGCCCTGGACAGCTTCTGGAAGGAAGGCGTGGACTCAGCCAGGTTGGTAGGAACCTGGCAGAGAAACAGTGTGGCCAGTGGGGCGAGAGAACTACACGTCAGGTGAGGGGAGCTGCAGGGCGCTGAGGTGAGCTGAGTGTGAGGGGCGGGGAGAAGAGGCTGATGGGCATGCGGTGTTTGGATTTTTTGGAGTTTGGATTTTTTCTGAAAAGAGCAGGGAGAGTAAATTATCCCATATTAGTATCAGCTTCTATAGGTCAGGATGCAGCCTGGTTCACATTTGTACACCTCCGAGCAGAACACAGAAGATTCTCAAACAGTATTTATTGAACTACATTGATGAATGGGTTGGTTTCTGAATTGGTCTCGTTGACTGGCAAAAGGGAAAAAACAAATATAAACTTATTTTTCCTTAACTGAATTTTAACTTAAAAATTTTCCCTCAATAAGATTTAGCCAGAAATGTACTTGTCCAACATAAATCAAATTGCTCCTTTCCATTGGCCGCGCTTCAGTACAAGATGGCCCCCCAGGCGTGCACCTGCCAAGCGCTTGAGGACTGGCCCTCACGCAGGGTGGCGGCAGCTTCGCCTCCACCCACAGCTCCCCTAGCAGGGGTGAAACTGTCCAGAGCTAGGGAACAGGACTTGGAGACAGAGCACGTCTTTGAAATCTAGTCTTTATAAAAATCAGAAGTATTTTTTTACTCCACAAAACATCAGTGCTTATTTTAATACGAATCTTTGAAAATCAGCTGCCAATTAAATTACTTAACACATCCTCCTCCGGAACCCCAATATTTGCTGTTGAGGACACATGATGGACCTGAGGATAAGGACTCTTGTCTACACTCTGGAGTTGCACCCTGCACTCTAGATGCTCCAGGCTGCTGGTAGAACATGCTGGAATCGATTGTTTTTTTGCATGGAACAGCTGCAGGAGCTTGGATAAGTCACTTCCTCACCTCTAACTACGTCATAGTAATAACTATGTAATAAGTCAACTTCCTCACCTCTAACTATGCGATATTCACCGACAAACATAAATATCACAGCAGAGACAGGAGAACCTGTTTCGTTCCTTCTGTGCTGTGCTTGTCAGGTTGGTGCTACACAGATGAATAAACATGTCTATTCACTCAGTCAGTGGTTATTTATCAAGCACCTACCAAGTGCCAGACAGCCTTCTAGTTTTGTTGCTTTTTAAGATTTTTAAAAAATTTATTTATGCATAGAAGAACTGGGGTGTAGGCCAGAGGTGCTGGGGGGATGGTGGTGAGAGGGTTCACCAAAAACAGAGTGGGGAGCAGAGCAGGCGGATCTACTGAAATACACTGCTGAGGGGAGCAGCAGGCGAGACAGGAGAGGGCTGCTGCGCCATGTGGGTAGCTCCCTGGCTGGTTGGGGGATCGAATTCGTGCTGCAGTGGTTGGAAATAGCTTAATAGTGCTGAGACTTTAACCCCTGCATGACCATGGAAGCCCCCCTTCTAGGTGTTGGACATAGAGGGATGAACAAGTCAGACAAAACCCCTCCCTCCAGACGGGGGTGCAAAATGGGAGGGAAACACACAAGGAAACGTGGTGATGGCTCATGGGTGATAAGGTGGCGGGGGAACTATGGCGACTACAATGATGTAAGAAAAAAATAAATTAATAAAACAGTAATTAATAAAAAATAAAATCCCAAACCTGAAAACAAACAAAAACCCTGCCCTCATGGAACTTACACATCAACATGTGAACACATCACAGAGGACAGCAATTCCAGGAATAAGCACATAAGAACATAAAAAGGACAAGAGGAGGGCCTCCCCTGGTGGCGCAGCGGTTGAGCGCTGGGCTGCGAGGCTGCCCACAGCCTCTGCAGCGCAGGTTCATTCCCCGGCCCCTGGTGAGGGTCCACAAAAAAAAAAAAAAAGGACAAGAGGAAATAAAGTTGTTAAGAGGAGCAGCAACTACTTGGACTGGTTGGGAAAACAGCACTTAGAAGTGGTGTATGAACTGGACAGCTGATTGCTGCATTGGGGGTGGGAGGGAAGACTTATTCATGGATGGAGATCTAGTGGGGGGGGGAAGGCATTTGCAGGGGAAGCAGCAGCAAGAACACACCCTCTGAGAGTAAAAGCCTGGGTATTACTGACCCCGGCAGAGAGCCTATATGTTCGCAGCATAAAGAATGAATGAGAAGTGCAGAGCGATGAGGACAGGCGGCCAGGTGGGGGCCAGATCACATTGGCCACGGCGGCTGAGATGTCTGGATTTTATTGTAATGACAATGGGAAGCTACTGGAGAGTTTCAGGCTGGATTGTGATGTGATCTGATTTGTGTTTCAAAAAGATTTTCCTGGCTGCTAAATGTAGAGTGGACCCCAGGACCGGGAAAGGGTGGTGGGACAAGCTAGAAAGCAGAAAAACTAATTATTTGATTTTCTAAAAAATTTAAAGCTTTTATTTTCATTGAAATAACAGTGCATTATTTCATGCTGTAAGTTTCTTCATCAGTGAGCATCTGCCTGTGTAAAGTGGGGAGAATGTGGCAGTGGCAAGGAGAAGAATAGATTTAGGCCTTCAGGGGGGAGCTTAATGGAGGGAGACTACTTAAAGAGCCTCTTGGCACCCTCCAGGTGAGTAGCCTAGGTGAGCGGTGATGGTGGTTAGTCTGCAAAATGAGTGAGTGGGGTTTTGCTTGTTGCCTGGAATTTGCCACAAGGGAACAAAGATGAAGACAAAGGATTGCGTGGTCCTCATACTGAAAAAGAGCTGTCACCCGCTGAAGCCAAGCTCTTTCTGGGGCTTAGCAAGAAGAAGACACATCCCCACCAGACACCACCACCGCACAACCTTTTGTACCTGCGCCAAGAGCTAGGCAGGTGAGGTGGGGAGAGATGTGGGCTCCTTCCACCTCCAGGAAATAACAGGTTACACTGAGAATGTTCTCCATCTCCACTCTGAGTCAAAGAAGGAGGCTGTTATGATGCAGTGTTGACAAGACGTAGGGAAAGACAAGCCAACCCTGGCTGAAGAGCCACCTGGGGCCCCATGTGATTGGCTGATCTACAGTGGCTCACCTGAGAAGGAGAAAGAGCTGCAGAGCATGGCTAGTTCAGATGAAAGGCAGAGATGTGGGCAGCTGCATCCACTGTCCCTGTGACAAGACACAGCCACCTCCCGGGGGTCATGTGCTTGTGATGGGAGGTCACTGGACATAAGCCATCTTACCAATGCCCTTGGCAATATCAGCAAGATACTTGTGCTAGTTTGGGGTGCCCAGAAGAAAGAGGTTGGTGGCCAACCAGCAGTCAGAAGACCTGAGATGGAGTTCTAGGCAGATAATTCCAGCCAGAATAGATCTCCCACATGAGAAGACCATGCTGTGGGGAGACCCAACAACCCCCTAGCCAGTGTCCCTCCCAAGAGACTCTCGCCACAGAAAGATGGTCAACTGTCACTTGCAATTTGCAAGAGAAACAAAACCAACCAAGAAGACTGGATTGGCACCCACAGCAGGAAGTCAGGAGTGAAAAGCAGAAGTGTCTGAATTTTAATCCCTGAAAGTAGGTATTTCAAGGTCAGTGGCTTTGGCCCAGCCTTGGTCCATGACTGGGGTCCTCTGGTGGCTCCAAGGACATGTCCTTTCACTCTCCCATCTGTCTACTTCACTGGCCTTGACCCATACACACCTTCCATTCTCCAAAGACAGCTCTGTGCTACCCCTTCATACAGCTTTCCCAACTACTTTGGCTTAAAGTTATCAGTTCTTATTAACCTCGTAGAGTCTTTGTATTCTGCAGACCATACTGACCTGACATCATGTGTTGCATTAAAATGTAGCCGATCACTTAAGAGCAAGACCCTGGTCTGATCTGTGGCTTATGCGCTCCAAAGTACCAGGGGACAGTTCAGTCTAAATAAATATAAGTGGAACATAAATATTGAACACTTATGTCTTTGCAGGGAAAAGAAAAAAGCACTAAATAAGAAAAATACTCAGAAAACAAAATATGGCTAACTTGGTACAAACGTTAATTATTTGCATTGCGTCCTATCGAGAATAGACAGGCTCCCCGAATTTCCCAAATATTTACAAACACGTATTAACCTGGTATAACGAATCTCCCTTTAGTTAACAGCAAAATGCCATGTATGTTTAACCCAATGCTTGTATTTAAATTATAGGAAGAAATGTAATAATATCCAAGAGATGATTTCTAAATGGGAACATAAGACACACTTTTAACCATGATATAGGAAATAACAATAAGGCTCTATTTCTTTAGAATCCCTCACCTAAGTAAGTTTAATTTCATTACATATATACATGTTGCATCAATTACTGACAAGTAAAAGACCTGGGATTTAAGATGAAGTAAGTATCATTTTTTGAGCAGCTCCACCATTACAAATATATGATTATATTCAAATCTACAAACGTCATTTAAAGACTGGGAGTCCTGGGCCTCCCCTGGTGGCGCAGCGGTTGAGTGCTGGGCTGCGAAGCTGCCCGCAGCCTCTGCAGCGCTGGTTTGATCCCGCCACCAGCGAGGGTCCCACATAGTGTGACAGACCTCTCCTGTCGCGCCCACTGCTCCCCTCAGCAGTGTATTTCGTCAGTCTGCCTGTTCTGTTCCCCACTCTGGCTCTGGTGAATTCTCTCACCCTCCTGTGCTCCTGACTGTACCCAGTGCTTGTATAAATAAATAAATAAATCTTTAAAAAACAAAAATAAAGACTGGGAGTCCTGCCTGGGCTGGGGTGTGTCTGGATGATAAGTGTGTAATTTGGTTCAGTCCAACATACTCTAAAAGCAGAGTTCAGGGATATGGAAAACATTTTCTCCACAAAACAATTTATTGCCCTGATCATATTTTCAATCTAATAGAAAAATGTCCTAACTATTTAATTAAGTAGATTCTATTCCTCCTCATCATCTCTACAACAAACAAGTGACAGTCTTTTTTCTTGTTTCAACTAAGTTTCATCGCTGGAATCTGATATACACAGACAATGAAGGTCACGTGGCTGATCCAGAAAATGAGAAGATAATTGTTGTGGAAATGAATGAAAACGGTGATCAAGATTATTTGCTAAGGAAAGGTTTCATCTGTTCTTCTCCAATGAATCACTATTATTTTGAAGCTCTTCCATTCACCTAGTGAAAGGACTGCATAGGGGGGCTACATAGTTTAAAATAGTCTTTGCACAAAAAAAATTGCTAATTCTAGATGAGAATCTGGAACATAAGGGCATGATATGCCTTATTAAAATGCTTATTCTGATAATTGTGGGGTAGAGATATAAGATTTGGGATCAAACCAAGTGAGATTTTAAAGAGTGCTGAGGCAATGCATAAATATTTGAACCATTTATTCCATAAGTAAAATTATTTTTGACATTATAAGTCAATCTTTATGAAATGCATTAAAATAGAAAAAATGACATTTTATAATATGCAGTAAATATTATTAAAATGTCTTTCTTCAAGTCTTGACATTTCAAAGTAGTTCTGTTGTTAAATTTTAATTCTATACACGGGCACCACATGGTTCTTTAGATATGTCATAGAAATTTCAAAATGTCATCAATGTTATTATTATTTTTCAAGAGGGAAACACAAATATTTTTCAATTTGGAAAGAAAAGTCCAAAATGCACTATAAAGGAACTTAAAAAAAAAATACTACTTAAGCCCATAAAGTTCAAAATCCATGGTAAACTTTAAAGTAAATGAAGCTCTCTAGCTACTTTTCAAAAAAGCCTACCTGCATGATTTCCAAATAAGTGAATGAAAAATAATCACTACAGCAAATCAGTTCTTATCTAAAAAATTGCTAAAAATGTAAAAAGGACGATTATCTTACAAATCTCATTTTTAAAAATGGCAATTAATCACAAGGTGGAGAACACTTTCTTTTAGGCCTAAAATCTTACTGAACCTGTTATTAACAAGATAAGATCATTTACATAAAATGTGAACCCCCTCGGAGTTCAGAGGTTCCCGATGTCACACAGGAAGCGGACTCCCCAGACAATTACCTGCTGAAACAGCAAATCCTCGCACTAGAGAGTCTTTGTTCCTTTACTCTGCATTTCCAAAAATCTATGCTAAATATTAACTCGTGCCTCTTTGACCCAGATTTCCAAAAAGGTATCAAACAGGGGAAAGGATCCTTCATGGGGTCCACACCACCCAAATTCCCAAAGATGGGTTTAAGAAAAGATTCCTTTGATGTTTAATAGAATCAGACGTTTGGACTAAAACAGTCCTGTCTCTCTTCTCTGTTGCCGCCACCATGGCTAACAATTATAAGCTTTCAGTGCTCTGAATAATTCACCACCTCATCTGTTCTACTCAGTGTAAAGACAATGCTGAGAGTACAAGGTCAGTTTTTTTTTTCCTTTCCAACTACTGACTTTGCCAACCCGACACCAGTCTGATTGCATGATCCACCTGGTGTTTGACACGCTTCCCCTGACAGCTTCTTAACAGCCGTTAGTCTATTTAGCTTAGGGTATGAAAAATAATAAGGGTGCAATGGAGTGTCAGATTTCCTCCACAGTAATAAACGCAGGTTCAGAGTTTTTGCCTTCATTTTACCGCGAGACACGGCAAACACTGTAGCTTAACCTTTTATTGGAATGTTGACCAATAGCCATCCACAAACAGATATAAAATACCAGCCTGCCTGGACAGGAATGGCTTTCTGCAGAGAACACATTTTTAAAAAATCAAAATTATAATAAACTGTTTATGAGAGATTAACACCTGTGAATATGCCTCTCTGGGGTCATCTGGGAAACCTTGCAAACTCACAGTCACGCAACCTGTAATCTCTAGTAGAAAGGAAACTGGCAAGCTGGCACTACTCAGATTTCATTCATTCATTTTCCCCTGAAAGCGATACCTGTCAGAGGACAGAGGCACGTTTTTGTAACCCTGAAATACAACTCTAACCTTAAGTGTTCAATTATTTTTTTCACTTTAATTAAACTCTCTCATGTCTTATAAATCCAGACTTTGTACACGGGAGTTTTTTTTTTAAGTTCTTAAAAGGTAAACGTCACGTAATAAATACTTTCTTTAGGCAGAAAAGCTACACTACCAAGTCGTGTTGAGGTAAGGCACGTATCTCACTTCAAACACTGTCAGAGCTCCCCATTCACAGAAGTTTCTGGGTTCATGTTTCTCCCATGGCTTAATAGTAGTTCCTTTATCATTGTGAAAAATGTCAAACATAAAGAAAAAATAAAATGACATTACCCACAATGACAATCATAGGCACATCTGCTTTTTTTTTCTGTTCTGTTTTTTTTTTTTCTGAAGGATTTCAAAGCAAATCTCAGCTAAACTCATTTGACCACCTATAACTCAGTATCAAAACATTCATTTGTTTTCCTTCATTTTGACAACCCAAATTGACCAACGCAGCTTTTTATTCCAAGTCAAACTTGACTTAGGAAGAAACTTCCGATGACTTCCAAGACTCCATCCTGGAAGTGAACCGGAAATGTTCACCCATGTATCTTTATCCTGGTATGTCTACTGAGGATTAAGGATGACCTGAAAAAGGTCTACCACACCTGAATTATTCTAGAAATGTATGTTCATATGGCACAACCTTCACTGTAATCAGAATTGAGACCACGCAGAATGACGAAAACAAATCATTTAGAACAACACAACAATGACGAATAATTGCAACAAAGCAGGTACATAGGTTATGGGGGAGAAAGTGCCCCTTTATTAAATTGTGTAAGATTTAATAGAAAGAAAAGATCAAATGGATAGGCTTTACTTACATTATTCACGTTTTTCTAAAAGAATAGATTTGTGAAATAATTATGCAACTAAAAACAAACTTTGTTGCTATTTAATTCTAAAAATTGGAATAAATATCCAAACCTATCAAAATAGGAAATCCCCAGCTTCCTCGTATATCCAAATACCAGCCAGTATTTTCATTGTTATAAACTGTCGGTAGATTGTCAAAGTGGAAGTGATTCTATTTTATTCTTTGTTTAAAATAATAGTTCATGCAGTGTATTACTGATGTAAGCATATGCTAGGAGATATTTGACTATGAATTTTTATCCAGTTTCTTTTATAGTTTTATGACAAAAATTTCAGGTTTCAGACAAAGAAAGGAACACTGGTGCTCCACCCCTACTTTCACTTCCTGATGACAGATAAGCACTTTCGATTGTCATATTTACATGTTATTAACACACTGAAGCTACTCTTGAAAAAATAATGCAAACCTCAGGACAGAAGGATAATGAAAATTTTATCTTTGCTTTTCTAATCCATCCCACGAAGACAAAGAACATACTAATATAATAGAAAAGCTGGAGAATTCAATACAAAAAATATAAATCCTGACTATTCTCCTTGAAGTAACTTAGAAGTGACCTTGAAGAGTTCTGTCTCTCCTAAAATGGAGGACATGTCCACAGGAAGAAATTGCATCTCCAGGCCTCTTGAGTTCTCCTACAAATCTATGGGTATTTGTATGAAAAAGCATTTCTAAATGCTGCCTTAAAGCCCCGTTTTCTTGTCGATTTTTAAAAAGGTGACAATAACAAAAACTTGGTTGTTAGATAATAATTAACACACTCCCAACAAGAGTTAAATTTTTAAAATGACAATATATTATTTGTATCATCTTGGAAATTTGGCACTTCAGAGTTATAATTAAATATGTTGGTTGGTTTCTGTTTCTGTGTAGGAAAATATTCAAAATGAAAAGAGACTTTGGTGGAATTGTTTTCTTTTCAATGTTGTTTTATATGCATTCTAGTATTGAGAGAGTTTATAATGGCCAAAAAGTCTTTAGGGGGAAAAAAGGAAGAGGTCTTATTTTCTGTTTATGTCCAATATATGGAAATATCTTCAAATATATCTGTTATTAAAGTGACAATTACCTAGACAAATGGTAACAAAACACATGGTATTATAGGTATTAAATATTTCTTAAATTGCAGGAAACCCTCCCCAAACTGTACCACTTCATCACTAAAGATGGGGTGATCGTACCTGCCAGTCTGCCTGGAATGGTCCCTATTAAAGAAAAACATGATAGCTTTATGACTTGAAGACACAAAAGGAGCTTGCCTCTTATGCAATGAGTTTTCACTCCACTGAAAAGGAGCAGGGGGGCCTGTGGGGGAATGTATCCAAGGTGGATGAGCGGAGCTGATCATCTCTCTGGCAACCCTCCCTTCTCCCTGAACCACGGAAGGGATCTGTTCGAGGAGGGATCTGGTCCAGTGGTTCACAACTCTGCTCCTTGGGACTCATAGGGGGGACAGTAAGAGGAGTTGGGGGTTCCTTGCAGGTTCCTCAGGGGCTATCTGGCAAAGAGGTTGGGCCTTTGCTTTCATTCAAGGAAGCCGACCTCTCTTTTGTTTTTACGCCAAGTGTGCAAAGTTTTGTGGCTACAGAGTTGAAGCCCTCCCCTTGGTCTTATAGCGATACCCAGAGAAGGGAAGTCACAAATCCATGCAGCCCACCAAGTTGGAGGCTCAGCTGAAGTCATCGCACTCAGAGGCGGTGGCTGCACCGAGGTTACTCAGAACACGCAGCCACAGCTGATCTGGCTGCTGGTATAAGGCTCCCGAGACACATCACGAAGGTGATGGGGAAAAAGTTTATTTTTATGCGGTGAGTCAGGTTCCTACATGGTAAGAATAGATTTTCCATAAAAATAGAAATGACACTAAATTTTGTGCTGTAAAGCACTCCATTCTACATGAGTGAGAAAAGCTGTCAGTGCTCCTCTGTCCTGCTTTATTCGAGAATATAGAACCTTGGTGACTACAACTTCAAGTAGGTCTGATAGACTGATCAGAAGGAGGCTCCCTGCACTTCAGGATGTAAACACATAGAAATACTGCACAAAATACTATTGGGTTGTCAGAAAAGTCACGACTCATTTTCTTGAAAAACGTAGAAAAAAATACATAATGACTTTTCTGACAACCCCACAGTTCATATAGTAAAATTATATATATATATAAATTATAATATAATATAATATGACCATGTATATGTGGCCTGAAAAAAAAAAAAAAAAAAAAGGAAAACCTCCAAGCAGCTAGGTAGGCAGAGCAAACTCAATGACCAAAGGAGTCTGCACCTGGAAGTTCATTGGAAAACTGTTTGGCGGACGGGGGTTTTGATATCTGCACTGGGGTGGGTGAGCTGGAGAAGCTGGCCTTGCTCTCCACATGAACCCAGGAAGTGGAAAGAAGTATCCTGTCAATAGAAGTTGTCTAGGAAAATTTTTCCTATAGCCCCATAGTCTGGGCATAGAGATGCTTAGGTCGGTGGAAAAAAAGAGAAAAACCCTGAAGTTTCTGTAATGTGTAAGTGTCAAAGCTACATTTTTACAAGTTTGTGAACCCTTGACTGAGATATTAAATAAAATAGATATGAAATTCCCATGCCTAACAGAGGCAAGTGCAAAAGCATTCCACGGGACACCCAAGACAGCCCTGAGCTCCTGGGACTCTGGCTAAAGATTAGTTCACAGCAAACAGTCAAAAAGCCCATGGAGAAAATGACCCCTAGGAGGCTCCATGTTGGGCAATGATCACATTCCAAGAAAACGAGAAGAATCCAAAAGAGAATTCAAAAAAAACAAAGCCGAGACTAGATAAGATGGATCATAAACATGACATATATCCTTATTTTCTGCTGTCATTCTTAAAAGGTAGTTAATAATTATGTAAGGACCTTCCCTGTGGCACAGGGGTTAAAGTCTCAGCACTATGAAGGTATCTGTAGTCACTGCAGCATGAGTTCAATCCCCGGCCAGGGAGCAACCCATGTGCGCAGCAGATGTCTCCTGTCTCGCCCGCTGCTCCCCTCAGCAGTGTATTTCAATAGATCTGCTTGTTCTGCTCTCCACTTTGTCTCTGGTGAATCCTCTCACTCCCGTACCTCTGGCCACCTCTGGTGTACCCCAGCTTTTGTATGCATAAATAAATAAATCCAAAAAAATAATTATGTAAACATGAGTTATCTGTCTTTACACATTGCTAGCTTTCTGAGGCAGGTTTCACTGAAGGCTTATTCATTGATCTAGTCTCATGGCACAGTACCCCACATGGCACGATACCCCACAAAATAGCAGCTGTACTCAAAGCATTTCATTGTTACTTCCAGGCTGTGAAAAGCACTGATCCACACATATTCTGTTCTCCAGATGACACCCACAGTAATTCCTAGTAATCCTATTATAGGCAGTAACTCCATATAGATTACACACACACACACACACACCTGTCCATATATGTGTTATCTGTTAGATCTAACAAAGATTTTTAAAGTCCATACAGAAAAAAAAAAAAAAAGACAAATATGTGGCTGTGAGGAAAGGGCTAAATCTAGTAAGGAACACTAGACCGTTCCAAACACGGCAGTAACTTTAGTAACCAACGTGGGTTTTCTTAGCCTAGCTAAGCATCTTGAAATTGTCGGTTTGCGCAATGCAGTGAGTGACCCTCCCTTGCACCAGATCCCGGTGGGGGTCCTCTGCTCCATCCTGTGTGCTCTTCTCTTCTCTCCAAGTTCACCCTGTGCACTTGGCACCCTTGGGGGTTGTTCAGAGCCTCCCCCCTCTGATGCACTTACTGACTGGATCATGCAGGACATAGAGCACACGGGGTGTGACAAAGGGGTTCGCCTTACAGCTTTTCAACCCCCAAACCTACACAAGCCCCATGCTGCACACAGTTGGTCTCAACCAATTTCCATCTCTATTGATGACATGCCAGCTCCACTCCACAAGCTTGTTGCATTAAATTAATCAAATCGTGAAATGTCACAGAGGGCTGAAGCTTATTCCAGCTCTTTCTTGTTGCACACCAGGGGCTTCTGGCACCAGGAGAGGCCAACCAATAATCCAGTGGCAGAGAAGGTCCAGAACACCTGGTTCCCAGGCGTGTCTCATTTCCTTTACCAGAACCACCTTCATCATCATCATCATCATCATCACAAAGCTAATGTTTACTGGGGTCCAACATGCACACATCAACCTCCAATTATTCCCACTTTACCAACCAGGAAGCAGAAACCCAAAGAGATTAAGTGTCACAAGCCACCCAGCCAACATGCAGTTCTGATTGGCAGTTAATGACCGCTCCCCCCAGTTCTAGTTTGCAAAGGAAAATCCGCAACAAGTGAAGGGACAAGGTTGAGGCCAGGTAGGGGAGCATCCCAGGAGCTGGGCTGGGGAGCCAGGGGTCTGGCCGGCTACCTGCATGTCCTCTACCAAAGTTGTTAACAGGATTTAAGTAATCTTGTGCTACTGCTTAAATAGAGAGCTACTTCCAGACATTTCCTCGGTGCCTAGAATTTAAAATTGCCTGCTGAGTAACGTTCATCGATAGAGCCAGATTAATTGGTAAAATAAAGGAAAAAATGGTGACTTCGCTCACATCTGGAGTAGCTTTGCTGTCAATGGCCTGATGTGTCAGAGACCTGGGACTCTCTCCTATTTTGCCTTCCCCTTGTGAGGCAACACCGTCCTGCTCAGATAATTCATTTGTCCCCGAGAGACGTTTAGCCACACGACTCAGCCAAAAGGGTCTGTACAATTACGAGGGAAGAGTAGCTCTAAAAATAAACAATAATAACACTTTTTTTTCTGAACAGAAAACTTATTATTCTGTCTACCTTCGAGCAATACATTGCCCAAGTGCAATGTATAAATTTGCTTTTTTAACAGTTGTCATATTAAAGAGTGCTTGAAAATACCCCATTTCTCTGCAACAGATGGAAAAGAAAACAATGAAAGAATTAAAAAAAAAAAAAAAACCTCTACCTCTAAGAACATACTTGCCTAACATAAGGTTTCTCTGAAATGAGATATTTTCACCCCAGGAAAATCTGTGGATTTGGTTAACATTGCTATCTAATCTTGCTCTGAATATTCAACATAAACTAATTCCTCCAAACTCGATCTTATTCTGACCACATTGCAGAGTTTCTAAATCTATTATTGCCTGGTTTATGCTTTCTTTTTAAACATTCCCGAGTAACAGGACCTGACCTCACGGAACAGCTATGTTTTAATATTTCCATTTTATTCTCGAGTCAGGACATTTTGTTCAGACATAGACATAAAAGGTCACTGCCAAGTAGGTCTTTTATAAATGTTTCTCACTCTTTCTACACTATTTTTCATAATAATGAAAATGAAATTAACACAGCTCTTACCGTTTAGCGAGTGAGCACTGTAAACAATTGAGAATTGAGTTCATTTCATTTTACTTAGGAGTCTTTATGCACAGTAGAGAGACATCGAAATTGGTCTCACGGAAAGGTCTATATGTACACACAGATTAAATGCAGTAACTATGTCACAATGAAAGATAATAAAACATAAGGCAAACAATGGAAAATCAGATAAGCTAAGAAAATTTAGCTGGCAATTTCCATTGAAACATTCTTTTCTCCAGGCAAGTAATATAGTTAAATACGGCACATTATTTAAAATAAGTGGACAGCAGTGTTTAAAATTATGGCAATGATTCATTCACTTTGAGTGGGGAACAGACCTTTGATGATTTTATTGAATATGTGTGTATAATAATATTTACTGATGCCTGGCATATAAACAGTGATACATTGCTCTTCCTTTTCAGAGAGGACAAAGCCACATCAAAGGATTGATGAAAACTTCTCCTTTCGACGTGCTTATCATAAATGTTTATCTCCGAAAGGGCTGGAGCAAATATCCTCCAGAGTGAAGAGTGTTGTACCCTTTCAAATGATGTCAGATAACTATTTAAGTTTACCTGAATTCTACTCTTCTCACATGCTAAAAGGCCAGTAATGGAGGTTTGATTTTGCTTTTAAAGGCGAATCACCCTCATACTCTGTGTTTAAATGGAAATGCTGTGCCCACAGGTGACACAGCACGTGTTTCTAAGAGTATTTTAGGGCCAAGGCTCTAACTGGTGCCTCTGCCTGGAAGGTCCCTCCCTAAATTCCTTTACAGAAGAGACCGTTCACTATTCTGGCCTCAGTACGTGTTCACCCCTTGAGAAAGGCCTCGGTTGATCTGCCCATTAAGTAGCTTCCTTATTATTCTGGCACATAGTTGCTTCAAGATAGCTCTGACTGTCCTCTGAAATGATCTTGTTCTCTTAACTTCTTACTTCTTTATTGGGCCAGTAAAAAAATGTAAGTTTCATGAGTGCCAGGACCTTATCTTCACCTTCTCCCCAGGCTTAGGACAGTGTTAACACAGTGAGGAGGTTCAGATGAAATGTGATTGTATGCACGTGTCATGTAGAAAAGTCTAGAGATATTTACCAAAATCTTGGATGTGTGTGAGAGGGGATGGAGGCACAACTATAACAGAGCCAGTGATCATCCTGAAAGACAGAGATTCAGCACTGCCCTGGAAGAGCTTCCAGGCTGCAAGGGAGACACTCACTGCATGCCCACTGCATGCCCTGCACCTGCTCCTCTTCAGTCTTTCTTGCCCAGTGGAGAGGATGTCCAAGAATGAGTCTCATGCTGAGTTCCAGGCACCTGGTACAGTGATGGAAACTCTTTGCCAGTACACAACATGACAATGGAAGTCCACCAGCAAATCAACAATCAGATTAAATAATACATTAAAAAGACCAAACGAATAATTTAGAAAGGGTCTTCTTCACCTCTGAACAGTCCTTTATCTCAAGATGGTCTGCATGGGCACTCGAAAGGTAATCATTACCTGGGAAATGTCAGAACCAAAGGACCAGGTGAAAAATTTTGGTTTGAACTTCAGAGAATGTCTATGCATCAAAACTTGTGTTTCTAAAACAAGAAGCTGCAATTATGCAGGCTTGCTGGGTGACCTAGAAGTTGAGGGGGTGGATAACAAGTGACCCCAATCAAATTCACTCTTAACCTGCCTTCTTTCTCTCTTCAAACAGGTCCTCTCCACTTTGCCACCTCCTACTCAACATCGAAGGCAAAAATTCAGTCAAGGTCATCTTGCTAAGGAGTTACCACTTCTTAGTTCTTAGTGATCAGCAAAAGCAGGGATTCTTTTAGTAGGATCACCTCCCTTCCCCCATTTGAGGAGGTCCTGCGTGCATGGCAGGCAATGATGTCTCTGTCCTGGTCCTTATCAAATACTTTCTTAAGGACACTAACATAGAAGACAGTGACTTAAAAAAAAACAAGTCTAGCTAGTGTGAGTCACTTACCCACCTCCCCAAAAACCTTTTCTTAGTCCAGCTTTCCCCACAAATTGTTTCTGACATGTCTACCATTATGTCACTGGCATTTTCTGCTTTCCTTGGCGCCTCTACCATGATTGTTCCCGGCCTGCTGAATGTCCTGCTCACTAATTCTGGCCTCTGCAAGACTGTCCCCTGCACATTTCTTGCACGTTTTTGTTGACTTACTTGTTCTAACAGATCTATCTTGGGAGGAGAGAGCACCTGCATGTATACTTGAGAAGATGCTATTCTCACTGAAAGCATTAATAGAAGCAACATCCTTCCTAGAAAGATAACTATTTTATGCTTTAATCTTTACAATACAAAGCACCTTAATTAAATTTAAACCAAAATATTTTCGCAAAGCTCAAATTTCCGAATTGGCATTCCTTCACATTTCTCAATTTACACAGTCCCTTTGTCAGAGGCAAACAGGGTATTCACTGCTTTAAATTGCCTTGTGTTGAATCAATGTGGCGTCCTCCTCAAGTCTGAATAGGGTAAGCTGAGCTCTTGGAGTGTTTTTGTGCTGATTCTTCTTTAATTGTTTTGCACCTGCCTTCTAAGAGAATGTACACAACCCCCCCCACCCCCTAACAATCAACTTGTACTATTGAAATGCTGTACAATCAATAACACCCTCCTGGAAGATGTTTAAGAGAATAAGGATATTTAGTTAAAAAGACACAAAGCCGGGGCTTGTACCCATACCGTGTTGTTGATTCACTCACCAGAGTAAGAATCGCGAGCTCTTCCTCAGGCTACTTCCCTGCCTGAATTACCCATCTCACAAAAATCTGGCGGTAGCGCTGGGAAATGGGTGATGCTCATTTTCTGGAAATTATCTCAACACCACCAATGTGAACTGTGGAGCCAAACCACCTGGGTTTAAAGCCAGTCCTGCAAGTTATTAGCAGTGAAACCACAGGCAAAAGTCTGAACCTCTTAAGCCACAGACTCTGCATTTCACAAAGGGGATAATGAAAGTGTTTCTGTCTCTTCAGGTTGTGGTAGGATCGGGAGAGAAATCACGGGGCCTGGTGTTAGTTACGCTGCTTTTATTATGTCTAGAAGATGAGCTTGTTTTGACCAGAGGATACTGAGCTCTATGTTCTTCTCCATCTCTATCTTGGTTCAAGCCACCTGGGTTTCTCACCTGACCCTTCACAAGGCTCCCCACCCTCAGCGACTCGTCTTTTATCAGGTTACAACAGGTCTTGACACTCCCGAGTGTGAAACGCTACCAGGCCCTATGGGAGTTGGTTGCCTCTAGCCTCCGGCCTTCACATCTCCTTCCTACAGGCTGTGCTATTCTCCAAGACAGGGATCCTTGCCCCGGTTTCCTGGTTCCACCTGCTCCTTCTCCTTCACACCATGGGCACCGCCAAGCCTCTGCCACCTCATGCCTGTGGCGGAGCCCACGCCCTCAACTACTGTGTCACCCATGCTCTGTTTCTCCCATTCAAGTGTGTGCACAGAGCTGAGGCCCTTAGAATACTCGCTCTTGTCCACAGAGGTTCCTGCCTGGACTAGAAGCTCTGAGGACCGCGGACCCAATACAGAGGCACCAAATAAGCAAAGGCTCAGGTTTAACGCCATGAACAACAATATCCTTCAGTAGTTTTAATGTAGATGACGTGCATGAGGGAAATGACTCGCCTGCAAGATGGGCACGACTTTTGCATCTTCTTGTGTCTGTTGTAGGTCTGTCCTGCCCTTGCTCTCAGGGGTGGGCCTTCGTCTCGGTGCTGGCCTCTCTTAGATTTGCCTTTCCTTTGCTTCTTTGCCGGGTGAATCTGTTTCCCAGCACTATCACCACATCTAAGCCTATGCTCAGTCGACCAGGGCTGCTTTTCCCATGATGGTCACCTGCCATGAGTGGTTGGTTTACACTTTTAGGGAAATATTTTCAGACTGCTGGGACATTGCTTCTGCTGATTTCCTGATTCTCGGCTCAATTACATTATGGCGTCTTGAGATAAACGATTTACAGTTAAATGAGTTGCTAGTATGGGAAAGAATGTGAATGAAATATCTCAGGCCACCCAATCTTTGCAAAAATAAGTCTCCATTCAATAAATAATAAGCCTACAACTTGACCGGATGGGTGGACCAACGCTTTGGGTTTCTGCTCACCACCAAATAATTCACTGTCTCTTTTTATCTTTGTGGACAGGACTCTGAAAACACACTGTCCAATCAGCTTACACTGGCCTGGTGGTCACAAAGACTCAGCAAGGGCAGAGCGGCCCCCACGCCACATGCCCTGAGTGACTTTACCTGGTAAATCCCTGCCGCATCTGCTCCTGCAGAAAAAAAAAATTAAAAATAAAAAAGCATCTCAGAGCTGAGATTAGACTATTAGACCCTCCTGAGCGATAATCCTTATTCCGACATTGACTTTCTTTGTGGGGTTTGGCAAATCAGTTTTCTCCTGTATAATACAGGGATAATAATGCTTTAGTCAAATGGATGCTGTGAGAATTAATTACTGTTATATAATTTATTGAAGATGGGAAGTCCTGTAAAAATATTGCTGCTGCTTATAGGATTGAGGTCCAAAGACAAAGGCATCACACATAGCAGAGAAATCACAACATCTCAAAATCCCTACTGTTTCCTCCTTGCGGTGTCCTCTTTCCTAACTCAGGTGCAAAGTAGGCAAACAGTTTTCAAGGACATGTCCCCATCTTCTGTGACAGGAATTGAAATGCACCACTGGACCCACCTGTGCAGGGTGAGCGGGGCCTTCTCCAAGCAGGATGGGAGGGTGGGAAGCTTGATTCACCAAAATTGCAAAGGGGGAAGAAAGGAGAGCTTTTGTTTCCTATGCGATGCTTTTGACCCTGAACCAGGTCCTTTCTGAATCAATGGATGCCCTGAAGACTACATTTCAGGGAAAGGTCTTTTCAGTGGCTCTCAGGAAGGGGGTGGTTAGACTTTGAACTGTCAAGAAAGAAGAACGAGCTCTGCTGTAATTCGGGAACTAACTGGTTATAAAGATCGAGTCTTGTTTTATTTTTTATTTAAAGATTTATTTTTATTTTATTTTATTTATTTATTTATTTATACAAGCACTGGGTACAGTCAGAAGCGCGGGAGGGTGAGAGAATTCACCAGAGCCAGAGCGGGGAGCAGAGCAGGCAGAAGGACCGAAGTACACTGCTGAGGGGAGCAGCGGGAGGCAGGAGAGGTCTGCACGCCATGTGGGACCCTCCTCCAGTGGCCGGGGAGCAGCCGGGGATCGAACCGGTGCTGCAGAGGCTGCAGGCAGCTTCGCAACCCAGGGCTCAACATCTGCGCCACCGGGGAGGCCCTCGAGTCCTTTTTTAAGGAAACATGATGAGTTATAATAAACACTCAGAGCCCACAAGACGCTGGCTGCTTGCAAGAGGAAGATGTCTAGATCCTGAACCATTCTTTGAAAATGACCCAAGATATGAGCACACAGACCTGGCAGGGATGAAGGGAGGGAGCAACTTGCTTCTGCGCCTAAACCAAAATACAGCAACAGAATGACAAGCTCTACCTGCTACCCACGTTTGTTTATGCTTATTTCTATGAGATGTCCATGGATCCAGGCTCCACCACTAGGGTGGAAGTTCAGGATCATAAGGTTTTCAGAGAGTTTCCCAGTAGTGGGGTGGGGCCTGCAACCTTGACGTAACCTCAGAGAATGTGAAGAATAAGAATATTCTGATTGTACAATCAGTCTTTAGAGGTTCCAGATCATGAGCAGAACTGAGTTTAATTGAAAAGCCTCTAGATGAGAATTATCTGCAATTAGGGGTTTTGTGTGTGAGGCCTGGATTACTCGAGAGGCCTTCTATACTGGTCCCCCTATCTATCTGTCTGTCTCTCTGCCTGTCTATCTGCCTGCCTATCTACCTTCCTCCCTAACTACCTAATCTTCAATTTAAACTTAATTGAGATCATTTGGGTATGCACTTCCTTAGAGAAAAGGTATGGATTAGATAATCTTAATTTTTTTCCAAGGATCCCTTAATTTTAAACCTAGGATGGGGAAACAAGGAAATGGAAGAAGGTGGGTGATGGAGTTATCTGGGTTTACATACAGGACGGGAGAGAGGGCTGGTCCCGCGAGGGTCTTGTTTCTATTACCTGGGTGACGTTTGCTCTCAGAGGCCCTCAGCTTCCTCTCCCACCTACTCCTGCAGTCACTCAACAGCCTGTAGAGAGCAACCTCTGTGAAGGGATCTTCAATCTTTCTACTGCTAACCCTCTCAGCGCTTTATACTTTAGGCAAATAAATCAGTTTCCTTTAACTCCTGCCTCGACAGTATTTTCCTTCCTTGCCCTGCCGTTATCTGGTTCCCTCTTTAGGGCTTTGCGATCGGGGCTGTGACAGTCCCTTCAATGGCGCCTCACCACCAAGTACCGACTCCTTGCACACAGAAAAACAAAGGCAGAGCAACATAAATGCTGCCATCCCTCTACACAGAGATAAAGGCACTATAATCTCTCACAGCTGTAAAGTATATTAGCATTACCAAACTCTGTCCACTTCGATAATCTCTAGCTGACACTGTGAGTTCTTCAAGTTAAAAAAAAAAAAAATCAAGGATAGTAGTGTTAGAAAATATTCATCATCTCTGTATTTAGTTTGTAACATTTTAACAAACTGCCCTGATGAAGCGCCTATATCATCCATTTCATTGTGTCGTTTAGTTATTCCCAATGCCATGTATGGGGTGTGCTATTTCATTGCTATAAAAAAAATGCAGTTCTTCCTTATTTATTTTTACATATATTGACCTCTTGGAAAAGGTGTGTTCATGCCTACTCTTTTTTCTTTTCTTACAAAGGATGCATTGCTTCCAAGATATTTCAGGTGGTAGGTTTCTGATCTTGGCAATTCAGTCTGCAAAGGATTAAGTGGTTGGAGCAATGTGGTGAGCCTCAAAATCAGCTGAGAAAGTTCTCAAATGGGCCTTTCCTCTGGTCTTGGTGGTGTGCTAACTAAAACACTGTAATCTGGAGGTCAGGACGCAGTTTACCAGAATACCGTATGTACTGGCAGGTGCTATGTAATACGTGATTACACCCGAGAGACAAGGATCTGATGGGTAAGCCATTGACCTGGCACTCTAGGACTGGATGAGCACAAGGGCCACCCAAGGGCTCATGGTGGGGCCCATTCCTGTCAGAGTTTTCTTTGGAACAAATCTTTGTGAGCTATCTCAAAGTTAATATTATATTCATTTACTTTTCCTATTCTGTCAGGTAAAAACCATCATTCTTTAAAGTGTAAAATTGTTTTTTGGAAAATCTTAAAGTATAAAGTCATATTTATGTTGTGTAACTGAAAACAGTGAGTCTGCATACCGGAGGCTTCCCTGCATCAGACCAAGTTCCTGAGTTTCACCTCACCTGGCGGGGACAGAGGAGACCATCCCTGTGGCAATGCTGCGATCACCTCCCAAGGGTGATCATTCTCTAGAGGGCAATGCTCACTTTCTTGCTGGCGTTCTGGAAGGTTTTGTTTAAAATGGACACAGATTTTTAGAATTTTAGTTTATGAGTTTACAATATTGACCCTCCAGATTAGTGCCTCAAACTTCAGTGCACCCTCAAGATGCATTTATTGCACGAATAACTGAATGACTATTTAAACAATGCATGACTTTTTAGATAACCCATTTTATTTGCTATTTCCTCACATTAGGAGGATAACCAGTATGACCCAGTAATGATACTTTTTTAGTGTTATCAATAATATATTTTGAGTTCAGTATCTTAATTTACTCCTCTCTGTTGTAGATAATATGTGGGAAATAATTCACCCATTCGCCAGTAAAAGCTGCATTTATTTAAAGAGAAACCCTGGGCCTCCCCGGTGGCGCAGCGGTTGAGCGCTGAGTTGCGAAGCTGCCCGCGGCCTCAGCGGCGACGGTTCGATCCCCGGCTGCTCCCCGGCCACCAGAGGAGGGTCCCACATGGCGCGCAGAACTCTCCTGCCGCCCGCTGCTCCCCTCAGCAGTGTACTTCGGTCCTTCTGCCTGCTCTGCTCCCCGCTCTGGCTCTGGTGAATTCTCTCACCCTCCCGCGCTTCTGACTGTACCCAGTGCATGTATAAAAAAAACAAAACAAAACAAAAAAATAAATAAATAAATAAATAAAAATAAAGAGAAACCCTGTGCATTAGAAACCACCTTTTGTTTGAAGATATGATTTTTTTTTAGCAGAACCATTTCAGAATTGGGGGTGAACTGTCAAAAACTTAAGAGTTAAAAATATTTGTATTCTACACAATCAGCCCTCACTATATAATTCCTATGATATCCTCTCATCATTTAGTAGGCAATACATGTATTATATTAGGTTGTCAAGTTGGTTAGGGAGAGCAGCTTTTAACCCTATTTGCCTTCCCTTTTTTATATTACCAGTCAACGTTGCAGAAAAAGGGAACTCCTAAAAAATAACTTTCTTAAAATATTCATAAAAATAACTTCAAAAATGTGGAGAGGTTTCCTGCAATGGTCCATAAATCATCTGTAGAAAGCAATCATCCTTGTCACATCTGATCATCTGATGACCTTATTCTGTAGACTTATCCCTCAAATCAGAATATACAGCCACTCAGAGGTGCCTCCGCTCTATTACTTAGCTGGATTCGTCTCAAGTATTCCTCTGCCATCCCCTAGCTTGGGGTGCCACTGAAATGTGAAAAACAGAACTAGCTTTATAGACAAAGGCATCTGCCTTATCTAATTACTAAGACATTTAAAAGCTATTTGTTATTCTCCAAAACAAACCCAAAGCCAGCCAAACAAAAAGCATAAAAGCACTGCAAAAAAAAAAAAATAGGCTTTTCAATACAAACGTGAGGTTCGTAACTGTCTCAACACTGAGATTCTGGAGTCCCTTCCAAACAACCAAAGCTTTGTCCTTCCCAGATGGATGTTTATGTAACAAATGCTCCCTGTGAAGAGCAGAGGGATTGCTTTCTTTGTTAGACCTACCTCTTACAATCCTGACATTAGTTTAATAGGTAGTCACTGCACGGTCTTTTACAAAAAAGATTTTGTAAGATGGTTGTAAAACTCAAAGATTTGCTTTTTACACGGTGGGATTGAAGTCTATAACACATGCACAGTTACAAGTAACAAGCTGAAATTCAGAAAGCAATGAAAATATCTTATTCTGACTTCTTACATAACAATACCTTTTCCTTTGAATTGCAAATTAGCCCTTGGCCGGGGTGTTCCTTGTTCACTGTATTTTCTGAGGGGGGGGAAATGGTTTTCCAGCAAAACTAAGCAATTGCAAGCATATGATCACTGGGAACCTATGTATTTGTACTGGCATTGTTCTTGTTACACAGTCCTAAGATGTAAAAATTGAATCTGCTTTTCCCCACGAGTACCCCTTTCGGATATGTTATTAATTGTCTGATGAAGTCATTACACATCACTTAAAGTAGTTCACATGAAGTACTTGGTGAGGTTCAGCAAACAATCTATTGACCATTAAATTCAGAAACAAGCTCAGAAACCAGAGCAAGACATGTCATTGGATTTCATTCAGAATAAAAAAATACACACTTGCAGAGACGTGTTTACAAATGCACAGATCAGGCAGGAAGCTTGTACTACACGCTATTTATATTGTTCTTACATTCTATGGACTTGTTTATAGACTATGTATTTTACATTATAGGTGTACAGACAGTACACTATATACATTTATTCTTCACACATTTAACTATATGTAGAGCTGAATTCTGCAAATATTTTACAATCAGAACAAAGTGATGCTTGCATCATTAAAAACAATAAAATGCAGTTTGCAACGAAATGTATAGGTGGGTGGGGGATGGAGTATCACATAAATGGCAAGGTCTTCTGCCTCTGTCACTAGATGCAGCATCGTGTGAAAGGTAGCAATTTGGAGACCAGAGGAACAGACCTGGATCTCAAGTCTATCATGTAATAGTGGCCTGGATGCAAGTTACACATTTTTCTGAATCTAAATTTCTTATCAGTAAAAGGAGGGTAGTGCGGCGTCCCCCCAAGATTGCACTGAGACCAGATGGAGACACAGGAACCCCAGAGCAGTTTCTTCAGGTCTTAGTGGCTGCAGGTCTTAGTGGCTGCAGTCCTTCACCATCACCACTCAACCCATGTTTCTGCAAATTAGTGAAAACCACAGAATGCGCCGCTGGGCCGTGGTGATGCCCCGGGCACGCATCCTCTAGCAGCTTCCACCTTTGTCCCCTCAAACGCTACCATCTCCAAATTCGCTTTTACTAGTTTGCTTTTTCCCAACAGACTACTGGCTTAGACACATCAGTGTTATGGCCCCTTCCACAGAATCATCACCCACCACGTGCACTATGGTTTGAAGGTCGTTCCCAAGCAGATCCAAGGCTGCTTGACATTGCATCAGTGTATGCTTTGCAAAATTATACACATGCACACACATGTAGAGAATATCTGCACATACATATATATGTATGTGTGCACACCCACATCTGAATGAACACATCACCTCTGTGCAGAGATTCTCAAAGTGGGGTACCACATTAAGGAGCTCCACATTGCCCAGGAACTTGTTAAAAATGCAAACTCTTGATCCCCTCCTGAACAAATCATTCTGAGGTGGAATCCAGCACCATTAACCTGTCCTTCGAGTGACTGCGCAGCAGCTGATGTACAAGAGTCACCACCACACACAATAACCACTGTGCCCCCCGCAGCTACAAACTGCAAGTCACCCTCAAACACACTCAGAATCATTTTGATGCTGATTCTGCTCTAAGGGAGCTCTGTGTGAAGCTGGTGGAAGAAAAAGACATTCTAGGGGACGGATTTTAAAAAATATATTTATCTATCCACCTATATAGATAGATACAGCTATTGTTTAAAGCAATGTTTCAGAGAAGAGCAAACTAAATATGATCATGCAATAGAATTTGGCCTACAATGATTTCCATTTAATTTTGGGCTAAATTATACATGGAAAGGCACCTAGCTGAATTCTTGTTCTGTATGGGAATCAGTATCAAAATAAGAATTTTTAAATAAACACCTGAAATAAAATCTATAATGGCAAAGCTATGGTCTTTCTTTAGACAGGCGAATCAAAGACCAGAGGTCACTTTGTAAGAGAACAGCAAAATGACAGGGGATTACCTTATGAAAACTCCAAAAATCTGGGGCTGAGATTTCCATGGGCACTATGTGAAAATTTTGAAAGATCAAGGATCTTAAGACACGGATGAAGAAATGCATTTTCAAACTGAAATTTTACCTACGGATAGAGTCAATATATTTAGTGTGCAATGTGGTTACTGGCTCTGATATACAACCGGATAGTTTTGTTTGTTCAAAAGAAAAACTTTCAGTTATCAAATTATTCCTGAGTAGGATATCATCTGCCACTTATACTTGTTATATGAAAAAGCCCTGTACTACAGATAGGCCAAAATGGAAGCAATAATATATTCTCATTTGATCCACTCTTCTTTATAGCAATGGCCAAAGGGGAAAAAGACAATTATCTCATACATTTTATTCTTACAACTTCTGGGTTGAAATAATTTAGAACTATCAGAATAACCTTAAGAAGCCCTCAGAAGGGAGGATGCATTGGTTTCCCCATCACTTGCAGATGACTGGAAGGTACTCAGGGGTCTGCACAACAGAGTAGAGCAGCAGGGGCGCGGGGTGGGAGGGTAATGTGTGTGTGGGGTGTCGTCACAACCCAGAGTGCTCAATGGCCTCTATCGGGCTCTGAGTAATGCCTAGACTCACTTCTTCTCGATGGATGAATGAAGAAATGGAATGGTGTACAAAGAATGGAGAAGAAGGAACACATAAAGAATTTACAGGGATGTAGTCCTGACATGGTGGAGTATGGTTAAATATGCCCGTGTTCCTACACGACAACCTTGCTCTTCTTCAGACTTGTCATGGATGGTGACAGCAAAAAAACCAGGCTTTTGAGCTGCCCACAAAAGATCTAGTGGGATCAGTCTAATTCTCCTGGATCCACACTCTCCCACAAACACATAAGCCCTGTTCTAGCAGGTTGGTCACCTCCAAGGGGAAAATCTTTGTCTGCTGCTGCTCATCCGTGGGACCCCTGACTGTCAGGAGACACCGTAGCAGTTCCTCACTAATCCCAGATTCAGACCGGACCTGCTGACAGTCAAGTACTTGCTAAAGATACTTGCAATAGAAGCAGGCAGTTTGGAGTCTCTGAATCTCTATGGCAAAGAATAAAATCGAAATTTCTCTGCAAGTTTTGATTGAGGGTTGTTGCCAACACAATGCTGGCTTGAGCACGCAGGAAAGAGTAGAGACCTACATGCAGATCCTAGGTTAATTATCTGATCATAATAAGCCCTTTTCTTCCATGGTTGACCAGCTTTCTTCCTAAACAGTTAATGATCTCTTCTATTCAATGTTTGAAAATCTTTACGAGGTTTGTGCTTTGAGAGCACATGATGATGACAGGCTTACAGAGCTCCTATAGACTCAAACTGTCTTAGGAGATTTCCCCAATAAAAGAGACATAGATCCGCCTAACATGTGGAAGGGGAAGGGAACAGGTCCCAGGGGGCTGTCATCCTTGCCAAATGACACAAAAATTAAGCTCTAAAAGGCAAATGACAGACAACTCCTGAAGTTTAGGGTAAAAACTGGTTTCTTTGTGCTGCATTCACATTTGAGACCATTTCCAATGTTTAGGAAGTACTATTTGCTCTTTCCTTAAATGTATACTGATCGAACTGCCTTCAAGACAAATCACATCCCCACGCGTATTTATTCAAACACACACCAGCAATTTGTAAACACAACATCAGAACCCACAATGTTTAATTTTTTTTCTTTGCTGATGATAACAACCCCGTTCTTATTTCATCCAAGTAAAGGATGTGGACGTGTTGGGCCCACTATTTTCACGACCCATTAGATTATTATGTGTGTGAGAGTCGGAAACTGACGACACAAATGAAGTGTCCTAACTAAAAAGCCAAAAGTTAAAGAAAATAATCAGTTTTGACCAAAGAAATGAAAGTTCTTTTTTTTTTTTTTTGCCTAAGCCTGAATTCCTCCAGTTTAATATGCTTAAATGAAAAAAATTTGCACTTCAAAAGGATGACTACTCTCAAGGTAACATCTACCTAAATAAGGGCAATTCTGCCCCGTTCACCAAAGCCTTCAGTGGGGTAGAACCACGTGAAAGGATAAGGACAATTCCATCCTTCCTCAAGGCACCCAGACTTGAACAGCGCAAAATCCCGGAAGAATGACTTTCCAATTCATTTTTTAAATTGACCCATAGTCTTGTGAAATATTCTTATCTTAGTCTCTTAAAATTTTTTAAATGAGAATTTCTTTTCTATCATGTTTTAAAGCTTCAATAGCTACCAAAAAAAAAAAAAAGGTGTTAAAAAAGAGAGAGAACAAGGAAGAAGCGATCGCAAACCCACCATTGTCTTTATCCTCCTTATACATGGCAGTGATTCCAAATGCTCAGCGGGCGCCTTTGTTTTCCAACTCACATGAGAGTGTGGATACCAAGGATACCACGTCTGGGCTTTCCTGTCATGGGAAATCGTGCTCTAGCAGACAGGGCACAGGTGACCACTACTAGTTAGAATCCCTTCTCCCTACCAGGTTCAGAATTTGCCAGAAAGGTTCAAGGAGAGTGATACCGAAGTCCCAGCACGAGATTCCAGACACAAGGGAACAGAGATTGACAAAAAGTGAAGGTAAAATGGACAAAATGGACACCTCTGTTTTAAAGTTAGCCAACTGGATCATCAATGGAATAAAGTGTTTTCTTTCTGAAAATGTTACATTTTGCTATAAATTGCATGTTTTGGAAAAGCAACTGATTGGGTTGTGACATCTACACTCAGTTTTGAGACAGACATCAACGACATCTCCCATCCCTCTTGTGAGAGTTCACTTTGTTTAAATGACATGGACAAAGTGGGTCAATCCTACAAAACTCAAAGTTGGCTTCGATTGAAAAGATAATATCAATTACTTTTCAGAGAGCCTGAAGACTGGGGTGGAAAAAGCGAGAACAAATTAAGAAAACAAATCTCCTAAGGAAATTTTGCAGTTTTGCTTATTCAAGAAAATGTTTCTTTGTCTAAGACATGGAAAATAAGTTTTCTAGATAAAGAGACTTGCTTAGCCTGAAGCCTGAGTCTTGAATCCCATCAACTTCTATGTAACATTCCTACTGGGAGTGATGGGCCCACAGAGACCTGTGTTTCTTGATGCCCATAGGCCACTATGAAACCCTAAAGTAAAGCATGTGGCATGAGAGATCAAAGAGGCTCAGCTTATTTTAAAATCATCACTTTTTCCTTCCCAAGGTCATATAGTGTCGGAAGGAGGGTTAATGAGGAAGCACAGCCAGAGCTTTCAAGGCAGGGCACCCTGGCTCGGACATCTTGCAGTGACGTGAAGCAGTTGCATAACCTAACTTTCCTCGTCTGCCCAACAAGCATGACTACTGTCCCTCACATAAAGGACTGTTGTGTGTGATATGATGAAATGAGACATGTGGCAAAGCTCCTGGCATTTAATAGACACGATTTTACTCTTTTGATTAGTCAGGTGTCATTTTATGTACAGATTGTTTCCACCAAAGTTCTGAGCCCAAAGTTCTAAGCCTTCGTAGAGTGATTACGTCCATTTAAATATGCCAGTGAATTCTAGGAGTGGAATAAGGCTGTACATCAGTGATCCCGAAAAAATAACAATAGAAGGAACTCTGAAGGCCTACGAAGTAAATTTGAGTGGGAAAATATCTTATTTAAAAGTCAGATGCTCGATAAATAGTAAGTCAGTAGTTATGTTTATTGCATTCTTCATTTTAATATTCATGTATTTAAGTACGCTGATTTGCCAACTGCACGCTAAATCACATCGTTATTTAAATTTTTTCCTTTCCAAATCTCCAGGAAAGCAATTTCTACTTTCACAGCAGTATATATCTGATGGAGAGATTTTAGAGGTCTTAAAAGCTTTGCGTTTCATATTTGTTTGACTTTAAGAAGGAGAAGGAAAGAAAGTTGTGTCTATACTTAAATAATTAAGAACGATTGACTAGTCTGCGCATGTGACATTATTGGCAGTCACATATTTTCATTCAAATGCAGGTATCAAATGAATGTGCTGAGATGAATGAAATCAGTCACTGTAATTGACAGATCTCACTCCCAGTGACCAAGAATTATATGCTGTACACATTGTAGCCAAAGTTTGAGAAAGCATCTGAACATGTAAACCATGCCATCCTCGATCACGTCCTTAAACAGACTTCCTCCTTAAAGAACACACTTATGCCTTGGGGGTGGGAGGGGAAAATGGAATTCCAGTGATTACTAAACAGTCACCTTTTATATTTTAAATACATGGTTGTAAAAAAGGTGACTAATTATACTGGCAGAGAAGGCCCACCAGTTATGGGAAATCCCTGTAGTAATTCCATTTTCTTCCTACTCCCTCTTAGCCAATAAAAAATACCAGAATGACTTTCTCAGTGAAAGGGCTTTTTCAGTTCCCAAACTGATGCCCAAGGAGATGAGTCAGCAGGAAACCCAGATCCCAAAATGCAGCCACATAACTAAGGCCCCAGGTCCTTCCAGAGAAAAATATCTTGTGCCCTGGAAACTGCTGATTTTTATGGAAAATGTCCTCAACAAACCTCTTGCAAGAGATTTTCTAGAGACCTCTGTCTGGATAGTCCTGAAAATCAAGTGGGAGCAAGTCCTTGTTCGTGGAACAGATTACTACATTTATCTGAAAATGCTGAGCCAGTTTAGGGAGACACTGAACTCGATGGAAGTTGACTTAACTGACTTGACCAATTAATCCCTTCATGTTTCGATACTGTGTGGACCACCTGAGGATGTCTACAAATGGGATTGGATCTCAGTCCACATAAACGTAATGAATGGCTCTTATTTTAAAAGATCAAATCTTCAAGAAGCTAGAAAAGTCAGTTCACCAGAATCACCACCGCCTGATAGGTTACAGATGGTTTAGCCTTTACTTTATTTGCTCACAGTCATACCCAGACAAGAATTTTTCAGTTTTACAAAAAAATAATCCAATGCTTCTGTCCACATCTGAGGTAAATTCATTAGCTATTTTTCTACCACCAGGCAGTATACTGAAATGGAAAGCGTGGGTTTGAGAGCAAAGGCTGGGTTCAAAATCTGCACCTATCCTTGAAGAGCTGGTTCACCTCTGCAAGTTGTGCGTCCTTTCTGCTCCTTGTTCTATCCCACTGCCTTGTCCAGCACATGGGGATAAGATAGCAGGCCCCATAATGGAAGACATGTCACACTTGAAAAAGGATTAAGAGTAGAAGGCATAGAGTCATTTGTAAATGCATAATATTTTCAAGTTAGACATATATCAAAATAATCACAATTCCTCCAACTTTTTACAACTCTCTCAGGCAGTTTCCATGACCTGGTGCCCTCACAGGGGAGATGGACATTGGCCACCCTACTGGCTATGACTGGCTTTGCCCAAGAAGTGGTACAAGTAGAAGGTTAAAGTGCCCTGCATGTTCATTATATATTATAACTTTGTTATCACCATCATCATCTTCATCATTATCATCATCATATCTTTCCACAGATTTTTGGGGGTGACTAAAGGGGACAGTGTTTGGGAAAGTACCTTGTAAACTCTAAAGTGTTAGGTAGGCATATAGAATCATAACGAATAGTTCATTCATTAGCTCATCACCCTTTCATATCTATGAGGAACTCACAAAGATCAGGGATCTATACTGGCTGTGTTTGTGGCTCTATCCCAAGTCATCCAACAGTACCTGGTAAAGAGTAGGCTAGTAAATATTTGTTGAGTTAATGAAGGAAAATCAGGATCTCCTTGGCAATCCATAGATGCAGACATTATTTTTTTAATTATATTCCTACTGATTGGGCCTCAGTTCCACAAAACAAAGCTTCATATCTATGAGATTATTTAAGGTATGGAGGATATTTAACTCTTTTTAAATTATCCAAGTTATTCAATTTATGTTAAATAAAAATACCACATGTCATCGCTTCTCAGCCGAGATCAGAATAATTGGTGCTGCACATTAGAAGAATCAACTTAAATTAAATAATATACTGTAATAAAGTATTTGATCAATATACATAAGAGCACATGTCAACATTTTTTATACTCTGAAATTATGAGACTAAAAATTTCAATTTCTTGTCTTTGACATTAAGACTAAAACTATTGAAAGTATATAGTTTTCTTAAAAAAGGGGTGATGGTATATTTTAAAAGTCAATTTTAAATGCAATATAATGAATCAAATAATACAATTTGTTGCACACATGCTTGGTAAAAAGCCTGAAGGCAATTATAAATGACATATTTTAGATAACTTTCAAAACCCCATATTTAAAGGGCAAATTATCAAAAAGCCTCCTCTGAGTTAAATGATATTTTTATGTAATCAGCACCGCCATGTTGTTACTGCACCTAGTGCTTTAGAAAACATGGAAGAATTTGCATCGGTGAGGTTGGTGGGCTGGAAGGGTAGCAACGCATTTGCTACAGTTTAAAAAGTAATTTTTAAGACTTCCCACCAAGGTTAACAATTTTTTCCCAAATTAACTTTTCTTTAGCATGGAAAATTCTGATTTTACTCTGATCACAGAATAATAATATCCTAGAACTAGGTGTCTTCACAGATGTCATCGGGATGACCTTGGAACAAGCTGCCGCCGTTGATTCGTTCATTTTTTAGCCACAGTTTTCTAAACATTCACTGCCAGCTACTGTGCTAAAGTGAGTTGTAAATGTTTTTTTTTTGAGTTGTAAATGTATTTTTCTTTGTCATGATGACTCACTTTACTACACATCACTCCCCCCAAATCCCTCCATTTTGCTATAAATGACAACATTGTCTCTTTCCTTCCGGCTCCATAACACACCACTGTGTGGACAGACCACATCTTCTTGACCTGATGGTTTATCAGCGGGCACTTAGGTTGTCTCTCAACACTTACTTTATCTGAACTTGCCCTGGTTATTTGTTGACTTGATGGCTGGTAGTAGCCTCTCTAGAAGGTGAGCTTACCCCTCTCCTGTAGAGAACAGTAGGTCACTAATGGAAGCAGAGGAACAGGGGAACGGGCTTGTCCCAGCACCGTCTGGCCACACCCCTGTGGTCTGGATGAACATAGTCGTGCTGGTGTGAGGCTTTGGCAGTCAGACCACAACTGACTATTCAAGATGTCTCAGGTCAGTAGACTGCATCTCCTTGACATGTGGAGGGACTGGGTTTTCATGCATGACAGGATCATCTGCCCCTCGTCAGCACACAGGACAGTGCTGCAAACCTCAGGACTGGACTGCTGAAAGCGGCTCATGATTCTAGCTAGATTCCAAGCTCTCCGCCCACACTTTCATCTTTTCCTGCTTCCTGCCCACAAAATATGATGATGACAACATGCATATTCTGGAAAACAAGTATATCCCCACCCCACGCTGTCTTTATGGATTAGGCATGTATCATGTCCATGCACAGCGCCATCGCTGCACTGAATCTGAAATGTTCTCCTTGGGAGTTAGTTGGGTTGGGCTAGCATGAGTCTGATTCGAAGCACAGTTTGTTTGTTTTCTCTCTTTTGTTTCTACAGCTTCTTCTTTTTTCCTTTTAAAATTCTTTCTCCCCCTTCAACGGGGAGCTCAGCTCTGCTGGTGATCCTGGGGTGAAACAATTCTCTGACCCCAAGATTATGATGTCCTGTGTCCAGGAGACAACTTCCAGGTGTCTCATTTCAGGCTATTTATGTAAAACACACACTCATTGGGGACATGCTCTGTTATGGCTATTGCTGCGATAAGAGAAGAGTAAGCCCTTAGCCTAGCTGCCATCCTCTGTCCAACTGGGGAGAGCACCCAAAGAAAGGAGTTAGCAGCAAGTATGGAGTGAGCACCCCGCAGCAGCTCTCTTCAATAAAATGTTGTATTGGCACAGATGGAAATTAGAAATTGCTTTCCCAAACTCTTGTATTAATTAACTACCACAAATGAATAATATCCATGAGGCCAGTTATTATTCTATTGGTTTTACTGATGAAGGATGGAAAAGTTAATAACCTAGCTCAGAATCCAAAAGCTCATTCAGCGTGGCCATCACAACAGCAGTCATCTGATGCCTCACCCCCCACTCATGGCTGAGCCCAGGATGGAGTGAGCTTCCCTCCTGCGGCCATGTCACATATCCACCTCCTGGGACACCTGTTTCCAACAGATGCTTGCAGGGCCCACGGTTGTCATGTTCATCTAAAGAGCCTAAATAGCATCTGGATTGCTACAGTTCAAAGAGACCGCAGTTGCTCAATTGAGAAATAAATTGGGCCACTGTACTGTCTTCATTTTGGAGATGTGGCAGAATTTCAAGAAAAGTAATGCAAGCTGCAAAAGCAACGGAAAATCAAAACACAATTTACAACCTCAACAGAAATTAGCGAGGCACTCTTGGGACCACCTGAACAGCAGTATGTGGCACAAATCAACAACAACAACAAAGAAAGGAAGATCAGATAAATTTCTTTTCAGTTGCTCTTTTCCTTTTCTGAATGAAGAGCGAGGATGCTACATCGCACGAGACAAAGCAAGTTGCCTGGGCTGATTCTCTCAAGAGAACTCTGCTGCTGGAAACAATTGTGTCTGTTCCTTGAAACAGTTTTTAGGAACAAAGGCCACAGATTAAGCAAACTCATCCAATGACCCATTTCTGGGTAAAAAGAGAATGATTTCAGCATGCTGCAGACTGTCAATATCCCCACAGCAATTGACCTCTGCTCATTAAACAAACAATAGTGCAAAAGTCAATAGCTTGTTTTTTAAATGATCCTGAATCCTTTGCGTCACACACCAAACACCGTAGAGCATCATATCATTGAAGGGCTTAAAGTCATCGGTTGATTATAGAACGGAGATGTTAAAATAGAAAGAGATTCTGGAAAATTAATGAAGAATTTCCAGAAGCTTATTCATTTAATTAGAATATAAATAATATAGCACATAGTTAACAAAGTTCAATGTGATCTGACTTGCAAGAGGAAACAATCTAGGAAGGGATATTTGCAATGTCTCAGAACATCCTGCAGTAAAAGTTTCCTAACAATTTTGAGACTGCGCAAAAATCGATCTGCTCTACATGTACATTCCATCTTGGGGGTTATGGAAATCCAGTACATGCACCATGCGGTTCCTGAACCCCTGGAGGCAGAAGTTTGCCAATCAAGGGCTCCAGAAGACCAGGTCTTCTTCCTAGTCTCTTGTTCTCCATCAGTCTAGGCACAGGTCAGCTGCTGAATTTCACCCATTTACAATCACAGAATGGAAGGCAAAGATGACATGAGCTAACCTGGAGGCTAAATGCTACTGAATGTGAAGACCAGTGATTTTCATGCTGTCCAAGGTTAAATGAAACCCTTCTAGAGAGTGCCTGAGGTAGATGATGGTAGGAGGCAAACGTCTGAGGAAGAAATACTAAGCCATAGAATGATTGTGAGAGAAGCCACTGCCCACACAGGCTCAACCCTAAATTGGAGGGAAGCAGAATGTTTCAAAGCCACATAAGATGGTAACTGGGTGACCAACAGGCAAACCAGTAGCTTCTCCAGTCGTGTTCCACAGGGGGCATTTCTCTGACCTCTACTCAAGGTTCTGATTGCAGAGGCAACCCAGAAAGCTGCCCTAAGGTGGGAGTCAGCCAGGAAGAGCCCCAGGCAGACTCAGCCCTTTTCTGCTGGCAGTAGCAGCCAGGCCCTGCCTTCCAGGGGCCATGGTAAGGCCCATCCTCACCCACCTGTTTCAGGTCCCTAGAAGATGACTTGAAGAAAAGCGGAGGCATTTTCACTCTGAGATCACTCTGCTGAAGGCTCATGGTCCATAGCCCCCCTTTTATCTCTAATCCTGACACCACAACCCCACAATCAGAGGGGTCCGCCAGGGGGCTGGGATCAAAGCGAGCCAGAGAGGATTAATCCTGATAAGACAGAGGTTATGATGAGAGTCAGGAGAAAATATTTAAAGAATGTGGCAAGCATGTTTCTGCACTTCTCACATGGGGCTGCCTTCCTCTTCCTTCCATGGAGGCTTCTGGCATCTCAGCTCATCTCAGCTGAAATCCAGGACGGGACCAGGACAGCCTATTTATAGGGCCAAACTGAGCGTCAATGACAGGCCACACAGGCAGTGACTCGCTCTGGAATTCCTTGGGGGCTGGGCTGACCAGGCCTGGTTAAATAATGTCATTGCTTTATTTATTTATTTTTAAGATTTATTTATTCATGCATACAAGAACTGGGGTACAGGCCAGGGGGCGGGGGGTGAGAAGATTCACCAGAGACAGAGTGGGGAGCAGAATAGGCAGATCTACTGAAATACACTGCTGAGGGGAGCAGCGGGCCAGACAGGAGAGGTCTGCTGCGCCATGTGGGTCACCTCCGTGGCCGGCTGGGGATTGAACTCGTGCTGCAGCGGCTGTGGATTGCTTCATAGAGCTGAGATTAACCCCTTGTGCCACCAGGGAGGACCCATTACTTTTTTTAACTAAAAAATTAAAAATATATATATTTTATGGAGATGACATTGGTTTATAAGCTGTTCAAGTTGCAAGAGTCCTGCTTCACACCCTACCATCTGTGAACACCACACCAGGAGGGCCACCAAAGGCCCACACCTATCCCCTAGCCCCCCTCTTCTGGTTCCACCTACTCCCCCACGTCTCCCCTCCTCTAACCACATTCTGTTGTCAGAATCTAGGGTCAAGATCATTTCTCCCCTCACAGAAGCCCCCTCACTGAAATGCCAAGCCCAGCAAGAAATACTCTAACTTTTCTTCAATGTCACACTCTAAGCTGTTATGATACTATTGTTTTTTTCCAACCATTTTTATTAATGTTGTTTTGCAAAACATCTTCTGAATCTATTTCTCTGAGAAGTTTAATTTTGGCGAGCCAAAACGTGTCAAGCAATCTAAAATTAATTACCCTATTTTTATACTTTGAAAATAACAAACTATTCATCCATTTTGGGTTTTTCTTTATAATGAGATATGTGTAAGGATTTTTTTTTTATTAAAGTCTTTTCATGATTACTTGGGATGCAATGTTACTATAAGCAACAAAGATTAGATATTAGGGTCCCTCCCCTTATGTTATTTGAAGTGTCAGCAATGCTATGTTCCTCCTGCCCTATCTCTGTCACTATTTGGCTCCAAATCTTCTCAATCTAATATTCAACTAGATCTCTTTCAAGGAGAAAACTCCATAAAGCATAAAACAAATCTTTTTTTTTTCCTGCAAGATAAACTTAACTCTTGAGAAAACCACTTATTCACATGACACAAATATTAAATTTCTCGCAGCATATTAAATGTTAGGCTGTAGCATAATAGATTTTTTTTGGTCAATTTTTAGAAACTGGCAAAATATAATTTACTAATAATGGAAAGAATTCAACAAATGGAACACTGAAAGGAACAGCAGTTATAATATCATACAAGACTCTATTCAAACTCTTTAAAAACTACGTAATTCCTACAATATTTTCAGAGATTTTTTTTTCTTATTTTACAGAAAGAGCATTCATCTAGAAGAAAGAGCTGCTTCAAAATTATGATCTCAACCCTTTATCTCTGTGTCTCATTTCTCTTGTTTGTTTCTGGCATAAAAGGACTTGGGTGTTAGTATGAGTCACTTAGAAGGTAAGCGAATTTTAAAAAGGAAGAGAAAAATAACTTGTGTGTGCATTAAAATTTTTAAGATCATTTCCATAACACTGTATTCAACATTGTCTAAGATTATAATAGTTTAAAATTAGAAATGAACAGATGATCTAGTCCTTACAGAAGTCAGGTCTCTATTCTATACCAACAACAACAGAAATATTCATTCACTTATTTGTTCATTGAATACAAAGTCATGGAGTCTCTTGGCCACTGTCCTAGGCCCTCAGGGATTCAGCAGAAAACAGAAAGTCCTGCCCTGATGGTGTGTGTGTGTGTGTAGTGAGGGATTCTGATCACCAGGGAGCGAACACATGAAGAACTGTGGAGAGAGGGAAGGAAATAAAGACAGACAAGGGGACAGCGCTGTGAGCATGGGACTCCAAGAACTGCAACTGAGATGAGACCTAAACGATCAGAAGCCATTCATGGGAAATTGGGGTAGGGGGTTGGGTGGGCAAAGTAGTTCCAAAGGTCTCCAGAAGGAAGGAGCTTGACTTGTCCTAGTTCTTAAGATTCCGCCTCTGTTACTAGGTTGTCCGAAAACCTTGGGGAAGTCATTTTGATCTAGGAACTCTATATGCTGGGGAGAATCTGGGGTTCATCTGAGTCCAGATTCCTATTCTGGGGATAAAACAGCAAAGAACAGAGGGGGTCATTTATATGTGGGACCTTGGTGCTGCTCCTTCACCCCCATATTCCTTTCTTCATTCAATGATCATTTCCCCAAATTATTCCCCAACTTATTTAAGAGTAATGCTATTCACCAGCCACCTGTAGTTGTATGGAAAACAAAAGAAATAGGTATATCCCAACAGTGATAACTAGTATTTCCAGACACATTTGCCATAGGATGAACTTGGAAACTTTCCAATATTCTTTTGGGATTCTATGACAGGTCCACAGCTCTTTTCTGTATTCTGACACCCAGAAAGTTCTGAAAACAACTATGAAAACTCATTTGGTGACAACACAATCTGAATTGACTGACAGGCTTTATTGATCTCATTAAATTTGAATATCCATGAATTCTAGGGAAGAAATGTTAATGTGCATGCTTAGCCTGGTCATTAGGTGTATTATACAATAGATACCATGTCACATTTCTATAATCCAAAAAATCCTGAATTTTGGCTAGAGGATTCTACCAGAATCCATGGGCATTAGTACAGATTCTAGAGCTCCCAGAGAGTTGAGTGGACACTGCCACTTGCTTATTTATGACCATTAAAATAATACTGCTTCTGGGCCTCCCTGGTGGTGCAAAGGGTTAAGATGCAACCTATGAAGCTTCTGCAGCCTCTGCAGCACGAGTTCGATCCCCAGCCAGGGAGTTGACCCACATGGCACAGCAGACCTCTCCTGTCTCCCCGCTGCTCCCCTCAGCAATGTATTTCAGTCAGTCTGTCTGTTCTGTTCCCCACTCTGTCTCTGGTGAATCCTCTTACCCTCCACACCTCTAGACTGTATCCCAGTTCTTCCATGAATAAATAAATAAATCTTTAAAAAAATAATAATAATACTGCTTCTCTTGGGTGCCTGTGTTTGTCTGTAACAATTTAACACTCTTCTGAATTCCATGTTTTACTTCTCAAAAAAAGTTCCTTACTTCATACCAGGATGACTTTGTTAAAACATTTTCACATAGAAATCATTTAACACATCAACTTTTACATGTAAATTTCACATAACACTATTTAAAGTCTACACTGGGGGAAAATAAGTTTGTATGGTCTATTGTAAAATCACATGAAAGAGAAGTAATTGCCTACAGATAAACACACCATGAACGGAAATCGGGCATTTCACATAGCTGAAGTAACTGTTTATGAGAATTAATGTCCATGTTATGAATAGGCAGATGGTCTATTTAACCAAACATATTATAGTCTGTCATTTCTTATCAAGCGCACGGATTCAGAAGTAATGAGAGTAACTGTGGGCAGATTTGCAGACAACTGCCCCTCAGGAAGCTCTCCTTACACATGCTCTTCCAGAAGTGTTAGTTTCAGAAATATGACATCTTATTCAGCACAAGGCATGAAGCTTTCGCTAATTGTACATCCCCGGTTTAGTATCTTTAAACAATGGTGACAAAAATCTCAGTTAATTTTTGTTCTTGGAGAAAGTGGTATAGAACATGTGGGAGCTTATGGGCTGTGGTAACATTGAGTATGAGGGGTTCTGCTATTGTTTCTTCACTGCACTCACAAACAATCCCGCCCCAGGATTTGTTAATACAATGAGTTAAGGTAAATGCCAATCCAACCCATTAACGATTCTCTTTGGGAAGCATGTCTTTCATCTTGGGATAAAGCAAGCTTCCTGAGGCCAGGGAATTTTTTTGTAAAAGGCAATAGATTTATAGAATCTGAAGAGAAAGCGTAATAAACAGGCATTTGAGCAAGGACAGGTAAAGCCTCATTTTGGCAAGAGGTCAAGCTAAAAACAAACAAACAAACAAAACAACAGGTGACTCTGCTAATACACCTCTGAAGCAGCACATACAGGAGCGGAAATAAGCCCATCAGAGCTTGGGTCCACGCCTGTGGGGTCTGTGTAGCCTTCTCTGAATTTGGTATCTGCCTTCGGAGGCTCTGCCCCCAGGAGAAGCCCTCCTTTCTCTAAGGAGCTGACACAAGGGAAATTCTGGTCCCTGATCATAGTCATCCTCTGACTGGTCTCTGGAAGCTCATTGGAGTAGCTTGTATTCCTCTTTCCTTTTGTCTACCAATTGAAATACATGCTTATGTTACTGTAATGGGGGGGTTCTTCCAATAAAATCATATAGTGATGACATGGATTGCCTTGAATCACATGTGCAACATCTGCACCAGGTGGGAGTTAGTCGAGATCCGAACTGCACAGCACACCCTGAGCATGGTGTGGCATTTGCTATTCAGAAGTTGCAGAATGTCCAGTATTCAGAACTCATGCAGACATCACCCATGCGTCCCCTGTCATTGACATGGCAGCCTGAACAATACAGCCTTCCTGAAGAAGCACCTTCCCGAAGAAGCACCACTTCCTGAAGAAGTAGCACCACAGATTTCTGCTGCGAGGTTCACATAAGGATCCGGTGCAACCACATATATGTTGAGATATTTCAGATCACAGACACGGGGAACATTTTTAATTTATTAATATGTTTTCCTATAAATACCCATATGCTTTCAATCCAGAATCCACACTTTGCCTCAGAGGCATTTTAGAACTATAATAAGCACAGGTGTTTGGGTTGCCAACAAGTGTGGTATTTGCCCCCACAAATATGCAGACAAAAAGGGGCACTGGCTTCCAGGGAGGTGGTGGGGGGAGGGAGGTGGGAGAAGGGAAGCAGGGAGAGTTTTATGTACCAGCAAAAGAAGAGGTCTCACTCCTCCACATCAGCTCCCTGGTTGAGTCTCTGCCTTGCTCTCGTGACCTCAGTGATCTTAGTTTAGAATGTCCCTCCGGTGTGTGTTTTCTATGCATCCTTTAAACTCAGCCCAACTAACTTTACCTCCTCCAGGAAGTCTTCCTTCCTTAGCTCCTCTTCCTAAAAAGTTAGTTTCTCCTACTTATTTCACTCTGCCTGTTATTTGGATCAGCACCATGAATGTGGCTCCATTATGATCGTCTCTCTGTGACTCATGCTTTTTTTTTTTTTTTTTAAAGATTTATTTATTTATACAAGCACTGGGTACAGTCAGAAGCGCGGGAGGGTGAGAGAATTCACCAGAGCCAGAGCGGGGAGCAGAGCAGGCAGAAGGATCGAAGTACACTGCTGAGGGGAGCAGCGGGCGGCAGGAGAGGTCTGCGCGCCATGTGGGACCCTCCTCTGGTGGCCGGGGAGCAGCCGGGGATTGAGCCAGCACTGCAGAGGCCGCGGGCATCTTCGCAACCCAGCGCTCAACCGCTGCGCCACCGGGGAGGCCCGACTCTTGCTTTCTTAAGAATGAAGATGGGGCCTCCTTGGGGGCGCAGGCAGTTGAGTGCCACACTGGGAAGCTGTCCCCAGCCTCTGCAGGGTGGGTTCAATCCAGACCGGCCGGCAAGAATCCCACATGGCGCAGCAGACCTCTCCTCTCTGGCCCGCTGCTCCCCTCAGCAGTGCATTTCATCAGTGTGCCTGTTCTGCTCCCCACTCTGTCTCTGGTGGATCCTCTCACCCTCCTGCACATCTGGCCTGTTCACCGGTTCTTGTATAAATAAATAAATCTTTAAAAAAAAAAGAGGGCCTCCCCTGGTGGTGCAGCGGTTGAGCTCTGGGCTGCAAAGCTGCCCGAAGCCTCTGCAGTGCCAGTTCGATCCCGGCCACCAGCAAGGGTCCCACATGGCGCGCAGACCTCTCCTGCCACCCGCTGCTCCCCTCAACAGTGTATTTTGTCAGTCTGCCTGTTCTGCTCCCCGCTCTGGCTCTGGTGAATTCTCTCACTCTCCCGCACTTCTGACTGTACCCAGTGCTTGTATAAATAAATAAATAAATCTTTAAAAAAAAAAAAGAATAAAGATGATGTCCTTTTTGTATTTCTAATTCCAACATGGCCCATGGCTTATGACACAGTAGACTTGTTGGTGGAAAGGATGAAAATTCTCACTGATTTCTTTTCCCCATGAAAATAACTGCCAGCAGTCAGATGCAGAGTGGGAGTGGGTTAGGGGTGAATTATGCTAAGGGTGGGGATTCACTCATAAGATGGCCCCACCAGCTTTGAGAGGCAGGACCAAGCTTTGTCTATAGGAAGCTGCTTTTTCACCTGGATGACAGAGGTTGGAGAGAAAGATGGATTGCAAAGTCCAAGGATTGTTGCGGAGAGAACTGTTGCATCCTATGAACAAAGAGGCAGCTTTTCTCCATGAACTGGGATGTTCCTGCATTTGTCAGAAACCCTACACCAGACCTGCCCCTGTGGCTACTCAGACTCATCAAAGGAACCCACCACCCATGTCTGCTCCCCATGTTTAAAAGGAAACAGTGATAACACAATCAGAGGCTGGGAAAGCGAGACAAGCTGCAAAGTGAGAGACTGATCCCAGATAAAACACCCAGCTGGCCGGTGCCAAAGCCTGTGCTGACATCCAGCGAGGACAGGTGGTTTCCACAGATGCTGCCTACCTGTGGCTTCTTCCAAAGTGGAAGGTGACGGTCCTCTTAAAGAGAGTCTTTGTTTGCTTAAGGGAAAAAATTGGGGGATCCTGTCACCTAGGCTACTGTCTTTGGTGGAAGGATCTCCCCAAAGCATCTCTGTGAGTGGGGAAGGAGGTGGCTGGAGCAGAACCGGGGCCTGAGCACGTGTCAAACACACAACCAAGAACACAGGAATCTCTGCTGGAGACAGAATGCAACATTTTGCGAATTCTAAACACTTTCCAGAATGTCCTCATCCGTAAGAAGCATAAAATTTTGTGAGTGGTGCATACTGCCAAAAAAGTATTAAATGCAGGCGGTCCGCAACTTAGGAACAGGTTGTATTTCAGAAGTTTGTTTTTGAGGCAGTCGCGTGACAATTTGGAATGCACATTTCTCATTAAAATGGCAACTTCCATGGCGGTCAGTCTCCGGGTCAAATGAACCCAAAGGCGGCCAGGGTGCGGTCTGCGAGGCTGCCGGGAACAAACCCCGATGGGACGTGCGTGGGGAGCGCCACCAGAACAGGCCCGCACTCTCCTGGAGGACAGAGAACGTCCCTCACTGCATCCGGGTCCTCCTGCCTTGCTGAGTGGCAAAAAGCGGCATGTTCAGGTCCCGGACCCTGGCAGCAGTTCTGACGCCAGTACCCAATAGGGGTGATCAGGAGGAGCAGTAAGGGAGACAAACCGGGGTGTTGGAGGCCACTTTTCTGTGAATACTTCTGTGCCCACAATATCTAGGTGTGTCTTTAATGAGGACCAGTCAACAGGTGGCTAGAGGCACTGAATAGGACTCTTGTGAGAGCGCTGTCTAGTCTGAACCAAGGGGTGCAGGAGCTGGGGTGTCTCTTTCCTTTCCCCAAACTGTGTCCAGCCTGCAATGAGGGAACCAGCCTGGGGGCCTGGTGAGAAGCTAGCGCAAGGGTTCTGAAGGAAGTGAGATACAAAGGTCTTTCAGCCAGAAGGGCAGACGGTCATAAAACAAATGACCAAAAGGACATTTGCACACAAGCCACCGATGATTCATCTCCAGGCAACAAAGCAACAACAGCAACAAAACAGCAAGCTGAGGAGGCAGAGAATCTGGAAGTCCTCCGATGAGCCAGAAGAAACTTTAGGCTCGTGATTGCATCTCATTTCTTTTAACTTGTAAACAAATTGTTTTTTATTGCGGTTATGGTCAACATTACAGGTTTTTGGGGTGCAGGTTCACACCTCTATAATGGATGTTATCACACTACTCCCCACCAAAGCCCACATAATGCTCCCCCAGGGCCTACAATAGGAGAGCGACTTTAACTGCCTATCCCAGACCCATGCACAAATCTGCAAAGCAGGCCGGGCTCTGGCAAGTGTAAGCTCTAAGGTGCTTTCCAGCTATTGTCTCTTCTCCTGCAGAGCCATCGCTCGCTCAGATCTCTGCACGTTCCCCAGGGCCCAGGGCGGCTGTGCATCACTCGGCAGTTCTCTGGGATCCTTCTGGGGCTGAGCCCCAGCTCGTCCCAGACCTGGAATGTCGGAGATGCGCGAGCATGCCAGCTGTTCCAGCCCTGGTACAAAGGGCACCGAGTCGCTGGCACACTTCAGCGGCACGTTACTGCTATTCTAGGAGAAGAGCCACTCCTGAAACAGCTGCGCCGCCCTCACAGAACCAGAGCCGGGAACATTCCCACCTGGGCATCACCCTCTGGCCAGAACCTCCTGCCGCTCGCCAGAGCCCTCTCTACAGCTGAGCTGTGAGCAGCTGCCCTGGGATCATGAGCATGACCGGGAGCCACTGAGCACAGAGGCACAGGGTTCAAGCACGTAAGGAAAAGCTTATTACAAAGTTGGGCTGATCTGCATTTGACAAAAGACGTCATTCTAGAAAAGGGTGTGAGGTCAAAGGGAACTATCCTCGCTTCCTGTATTTCCTCCCGAAGTTTGTCTCAGTTGATGAAGTTAATCGGACCCTACTCGAGTTTCCAAGGCCAACACCAGCGGCCCAAGAAGGACTTGATAGACCTCCCCAGTGGCGCAGCGGTTGAGCGCTGGGTGGCGAAGCTGCCTGCAGCCTCTGCAGCGCCGGTTCGATCCCCGGCTGCTCCCCGGCCACCGGAGGAGGGTCCCACATGGTGCGCAGACCTCTCCTGCCGCCCGCTGCTCCCCTCAGCAGTGTCCTTCGGTCCTTCTGCCTGCTCTGCTCCCCGCTCTGGCTCTGGTGAATTCTCTCACCCTCCCGCGCTTCTGACTGTACCCAGTGCTTGTGTAAATAAATAAATTAAAAAAATAATAATAAAATAAATTTTTTTAAAAAAAAAAGAAGGACTTGATCACAAGAGGCCGGGCCAAGTGGGCCGCAGCCCAAAGAACCACATGTTCCTTAGCGGAGACAGCAGTGAGAACAAAGAAAGGATGGAGTTGGGGGATGAAATCAGATAAAACATTTCTGGAATCTTCTGGGAAGAAAGAAGCATAAAGCAAAAGGCAGCAGCTACTCAGGCCCTCTGGTCCTATGGCCTCAGGTGGCCCTGGGGCTGACTCTCCTTTCTCTACCCAGAACAGCCCGGGCCTGAGGGTTGGCAGCCAATGAGCATCCGTGACCCCAGGTCTGGTCCTGGAAAGACACTCGCTGGTCAGAGTAGCCAGGGCTGCCCCTCCGGCTCCTGGGAAATCTGCCTCTTCATGTGCTGCAGCTATTGAGCAGAGGAGGCAGGAGGGTTGTGGAGAGCTTGAGAGACTGTTTCAAATAGCTGTTGTTTTCATAACACACATTTGGAAAAATAATACAAACTAGAGAAAATAAAGCTCAACAATATTTCCCTCTGTGACGGCGACATGCAGGAGGGAAAAGCCTTTGCTGAAGAAGGTGGGCACCCTTATCTGCAGGGGGGCTGCAGGTGGAGACATGCGGGCTGTGGGGAGAAAGAAACACTCCCATCACGCTCCTTCCCCAGGCTGCAGCTCCATGTCGCCGCGACGGCCCACCAGCAGTGGCCTTCCTGTCATAATTTTCCTCATCGAGAGGCTAATCAGGGGAGAGAAGGAAGTTTTATGAAGGATGGAGGGACAGCTGTCAACCCCCTGTCCTTGGTTAGCCTGCTGGGGAGCTGGAGGTCGAAGGCCGGGACTGGGGAGAACAGTCCTCAATGCTCACCTGACTCAGACCAGGTTAATCCCGGCCGGGGTGTGAGGAGCTTGGGGGCAGATACGCCAGGAGCTTGCTTCATGGGGCTGTAACTGTACCCCTGAATGGTAGCTATTTAGAGATCAGGTACACTGCGTTCTTTCTCCCAGTTTCTGGAAAGATCTTTTTTAGTAGTTCCAAGCAAGCAAGGGACATGAAGTTTCTCTGCCTGCTTATATCTAATTAACGTTCCCTGAGTCTCTGGCTATTTAAAATAGGGAAATAATGCATATTTATTCACACATGCTTTGAGATCTGTGGATAAAAATGCTATATTACTACTAACCACAATGAATGCATATACTTTAAATATAATTATCAATTACCAGCTACCACCTGTTGAGATAACTAGCTACAGTGCCTTTAAACACCCTCCTTCCAAATTTTAGAACTGGAAGCATTTTTCAGGGGTAGATGCACTATTGTCAACCAATTCATTAAGGAAATTCTTTGTTACTCTTATTATGTATCAGCAAGAGAAATGGAAATCAAGTTAGCTAAATTACTCAGATGCTTGAGGATCTGATCTTCACACAAAGTCAACCTTCAAAACTCTTAAGATGCCCTTAACGTTCTATAGACATAGGGCAAAGTCATTTTCCTGCATTTTAAAGACAAAATTTGGCCCTCTTGGCAAATCAAATATTAAATGGCTAAGATGCGTACAAAGCAAGATGCATTTTTATAAATACAAAGCCCCTTGTGCAAATCAGTTCATAAACCATGCATAAATAGAAGGTATTATGTTACTCTTTCACCACTCGGGACCAGAGATTGCAGCTAAAACCATAAGAATCTGCTTATAGATGGGCAATTATTACCGGGTTTTTATTCTTCACAAGCTATTAACATTTTTATAGCATAAGCAAAGTTATTACAAACAACCTCTAAAACGTGAAGAATGATTTTCCTGAAACTCCTCCCAGCTCCTGGCTTCCACCTACGGCGCTCGATTTGTTTACTGAAAAGGAGAAAAAAGAGCAAGCAGGTTAAAGCTGAAATAAAAAGGCTGCTGGCGGGAAGTCAAGGAAAGCTCAGTGAAAGTCCACTGAGCTGCTCTCCGAAGCATCTCTCCTCAAGCACCAGGGGACGGGCAGACAACAACTATACTTGGGCACTGAAATCATCACCAACGTCAGTAAAAACTTATGTATTCACCCCGACCCAGGAAACTGCAGTCTCCTCGCTCGAGGCCGCTCTAGGCGGTCCCTGTCACCCACGGGTGCCCCTGAGTGTAGTTGGCCGTGACCTCTGCAATACCCACGCCGGAATCCACCCCCTGCGGGTGCATCTACAACAGCCTGGAGCCTGGCAGACAACAAAGGCAAAGGCATGGGCGCTGCAGTCACAGGTCTACGCAAGTGTCTCATCTGACGGAGTCTGACACGGGTAGAAACCCTTCCATCATGCTGGGAGGGAAAGATGAATTTCTGGAATCTGCTCCTGTGCCTCCCAAGCCTGGTGGCTCAGCCCCCCGCTATCTGCGAGTGCAAGAAGACAGGCTCCGTGCATTCTTAACGAATTTTCTTGACGCCGTGTTGTCACCAAGTGAAGAGGCACCTGATAACTAGATAATTTACTGTGTAAGACACCAATTAGCAGTGACAGGGCTGACTTCATTTCTCACGCTCCTCTTGGCATGGGAGGGCTCTGGCGGGTGGCTGCAGAGGTGGGCTGGAGACAGAGCAGGACGGTGGGTCGGGAAGGGGAATCTCTCTGCTCTGACTCACTGGTCCAATTTCCAACATGCCACCATGGAGTTACAGATTTTAGAGCTCAGATGACTCTTAAATAGCATCAAGTTCACCTTCATTTTATTCGTAAGAAAACTTAAACGCAATTCTGAAAAGTAAAATGATTTGCTCAGAGTTAGAAGGTTTTCCTCAAAGAACACTGAGAAATTCACCTTACCCTTAATATGCTTTCCTTTAAAGAAAATTTCAAAAGCCCTGAACCTCAGGGCTAATGTAACAGGAAAAAGTAGATTTAAAGTGCTGAAAAGGAATTTTCTATTGGGACGGGAGTGGTTTGGACAGTGACTATTTTTTTCTTTGCCCTGCAGCCATGAGCAAAGGAGTATTTTAAAAGGACAACAAGATTGAAAACAAAAAAAAGACACCCAAAAACTGCATAGACACACACAGAAAAAATTAGACCAAAACTAGACTTCTTTGTAGTTAGTTTCACAGAAATCACTGCTTCTCACTTGAAGGTCAGGTGCTAAGAGTAGAAAAAGGAGCGATCTTTGTCACCTAAGATTCAACAAAGAGCCACACATGTGTGGCTAACATGGCCTAGGGCCATGTCATGGAGAGTGGACACTGACCAATGACCAAGGTAGCCACTGAGACCAGGGAAGCGTCCGAGGCCGCGAAAGCCCAGTGTTGGGACCAGCAAGTCACAGGCCCCTGTGTCCCTGTGATGAAGAGGGTCTCTCGGTACCAGGACATCCAGGCCCACATTGACGGGGACAGAGTGGTTCTGAGAAACCAGTGGGGAACCCAGATAAAGTAGACTGAACTGTCTGTCCTTCAAGGGCAAATGAGAAAAGTGCAGTTCGCCACATGCCGAGTGGGAGAGTCTAAAGAAGTCCTTATGCTCCTCCTCCGTGGGAGGAAGTGAACTGCTTGAGCCCTCTTCGGTACTACAGAGCTGCAGCCGGAGCAGTGCCAGGAGGACTGAGTTAAGACAGGACGCTCTGAACTGCTGACCAACTGCAGGAAGTTCCTATCAATAGTAAGCTTTTTTTTTTCTTAGAATTATTTTATTTATTTATGCATACAAGAGCTGGGGCGTAGGTGTGAGAGGACTCACCAGAGACAGAGTGGGGAGCAGAACTGGCAGATCTACTGAAATACAGTGCTGAGGGGAGCAGCGGGTGAGACAGGAGAGGTCTGCCGCGCCATGACCCAGGGAGGGTCAGCTTCTTGGCTGGGGATTGAACTCGTGCGGCAGTGGCTGTGGGTGGCTTCACCGTGCTGAGACTAAACCCCTTGCGCCACCAGGGAGGCTCAATAGTAAGCCTTGCAGAGCTGCATGATGACCAGAGGGCACCCACCTAGCACAGCTGAGCCACCCAGATGCACAAAGGTGGTGGAGAGCTCCATGAACAGCAAAGGCTTAAGATGCAGCTTCTCCATCCCGTGGTTACCAAACAGAGCATGGTGATTTGCAAGACTCACAGCTGCATTTTCTATAACGTGGCTTTTGACATAATATAGAGTTAAGTTTTCTCACCATCAGCTTGCTTCCAGCTTATTTTATGATCCAAGTTCAAGAAGCCAATTTCGGCATTGTTGAAATAGAACTCATTAAATTCTATTAGTCATCTTTCTTGTACAATTTTGATGCCTAGAATGAAGCAATCAAGAACAAAATAGACCGCTTGCCTGGGGACTCATGTCTCCATCAAGGGCTGACACTCCTGGCTTTTCTTCCCTCCAGGAACACAGCCTCCTGGCACTGGGCTCCCACCTTCTCTACTTTCCAGTCTCCTTTCTCCTGACCTGGTTATGGAATAGGACACCCTCTCCAGGTGTTCTGTCTTTGCTCTCTCTGAAACTATGCACCCGGGCCTTTGTCACAGAAGGATCATACTCACCAACCAAAAATGGATGGAATAATCAAACCCAGAAGCAAGAAAAGTTATAAAGTTTTTAGTCTTAACAAAATACTCATGGTGCTTGTCCTTGGCCTGAAGTTCCTGCTGGTTCCTGTCTTAGATGATATATCAATGTCTCTGTCACAGGATGCATGTTCCTGAGCTGAACAGCTTAGGGAGTGAGGGTAGATGTTCAAGTCGCTGCAACAATTTGCAAATCGTGAGGCCTGGGAGACTCTGGACTCCAACCTTCACACCAGGCATGACCTACTGCTTTGCAGACTCAAGGATGCTGTGGGTAAGAAAGCCACTGTCCCTACTGACCCCCAAAGGACTGCAATTACCCCTGCCCTTCATCAGCTTTGGAAATCCTATGATTATCTGTAGCCCCATTTTGTGGAAGAACTGGTCCTCTGAGGACCCCAAGATTCTTCCCCTGGACCTCATATCACTTGGTGTGACTCTCCAGTTGTCTGCCCCTGTTCTGGAACTTCAAGCCCCAGGAGGTCCTATCCACTCCATTCCTCCAGCACCAGTGCCTACGGGTCCCATAAAGTGCCTTTGAAAAGTTCAGGGCTCAGTTGCTGGGCACATTCTCTCCTCCAGCGAGGCCTGGCTGTTTAGTCTGTGGTCCTCTACAAACACCGGGTCCACCCCATTTTTGGAAGCAAACCTCTAAGGGCCTCTCCCCCAGCTAACGTTCGGGTCTCCAGAGCCAAGACACCACTCCACCTCTCCAGGACACTGAGCTCGTTGCAGTGCAGAAGCCCCTATGCCTGTGTTGAGCCCCCCGTGAGACCCTCTCTCAAGAGACATTTCAAAGCGTAGATGCTACCTGCATCCTGACAAGCCACAGACCAAGGACCAGACAGGTGATCACAGGCGTTAGCCTACATGCTTTTCAGTGTTTCCTTTAAACCATGAAACAAGCCTACAACATGGGTGTTTTCAATTCCATCTTCAGGTGATGAAAACTGGGGCCGCGAGGGGAAGTACCTTGCACAAGTCTCAAAACTAGTAAGGATGTCGACTCTAAAGCTAATGTTCTTAACTGTCTCGCTCCGCTGCCTTCTGGCAGAAATAAACAAACCCAGCAGGACTGGGTTCTGATGAGCTGAGCACACCTCTCCTAATATCTCCGCGTCTCACCTGGGGCCAGGAAGTGGTTGGTTTGTTCAATTTTACTAAATCTACCCAAAATTCCAAAACATATATTTTTTTTAAGTTTTGTTTATTTATGCAAGAACTGGGGTACAGGTCAGAGATGCCAGAGGGTGAGAGAATTCACCAGCGACAGAGCAGGGAGCAGAACAGGTAGTTGATCGCAAACACTGCTGAGGGGAGCAGCGGGCGAGGCAGGAGAGGTCTGCCGCGCCATGTGGGTTTCTCCCTGGCCGGCCGGGAATCAAACCCATGCCGCAGAGGCTGCGGACAGCTCCACAGCGCAGCGCTCAACCTGCTGCGCCACCGGGGAGGCCCCCAAAACATATTTTAAAATAAAAATATTTAAAAATTTTCAAAATAAAAGGTGAAGATGGATAAATTCAATTTTCACTGTTGAAAGCAAGAGGATTATTTCACTGGGAAAATGATCTGTGATAGAATCTTCTAGGCTACAAGGTACATAAACAACTGTTACACATCCCTGCCAGGAAAAAAATTTTCTCCCAGTTGAGAATTCCAGCCAAAAATATAGGGTCTGGATCGTCTCCCTGGGAAGCTGGCGAGCCGGGAGTCCCTCTCCCATACATTGTCTAATGCTGCATCTCATTCTTATTCCGGAGAATATTCAGCAAGAAAAAGAGCTCTAAGTTCCATAAAGGTCCAGACCTGCCTAGTGGACATGAAAACTATGAGAAGTGGTTACCTCCGATTCCAACGAACAGACTACAGAAACGTGTCCACAGTTGCTCAAAATCTTCAGAAAGCAGCTTGATGTATGAGTGCAGCATACACATCACGGAGGACATAAAGTCAGGCAGGCCATAATCACTCTTCAGAAATTCTCTTAAGTTTTGGATTCCAAAAGAGGATAATCTTGGAAGGACGACTTAACCATCTTTCTTTCATTGCCTCCAGTCAAATACAGTCACAACAGATCACTTTAATTGGATTGAAACGATCTGTTGGACATTCGACTGCTTATATTAACACAATGAGGGCAATCCCTTAGCTGCCAAGTGGTACATACAAATGCTAATCATTTACTTGTGGATTCAATTTCTTCTTCTTCTTTTTTTTTCTGACCAATCTATCTCCATCTGTGGCCATTCCGATCACATTCACGTACACACACCCAAGACACACACTCGATATTACAAAATGCTGAGAGTACAGGGCACCCATGACGCCTCTCTCCTGGCAACCTGCCTCTCTCATTTATGGAAGGGAGAGGGCACTTGCTGTCTTCTTAAAAAGGCTTTTTTGCTTTTAGGAACAAATGAGATGATGAGGTGAGTCAAAGCATGTTATCCTTCGAAGGGTGTAAGCACGTCATAAGACAAATACATTTGCTATTCTTATTTACTCACCTGACTTCACTGCTATTCTCTATGCCGGCATAAACTGGGCTGGCAAGTGCCATTAAAAATCCTACATAATTTAAAAATCTGTAACAGGGCCTCCCCGGTGGCGCAGTGGGTGGAGCACAGCGCTATGAAGCTGCCCGCAGCTTCTGCGGCACCGGTTCGATTCCCACCCGGGTGGGGAGAGGAAACCCACATGGTGCGGCAGACCTCTCCTGTCTCACCCACTGCTCCCCTCAGCAGTGTATTTCTGTCCTTCTGCCTCTTCTGTTCCCTGCTCTGTCTCTGGTGGATTCTCTCATCCCCCCTGACACTTTTGACTTGTACGCCAGTTCTTGTATAAATAAATAAATCTTCCAAAAAAATTAAAAAAATAAAAATCTGTAACATTTTGGACATAGTCTAAGTCCAGTACTGATTTTCTCTCTCCTTTTCCTATCTGATGTAATTCTTTACTTTCCCAAATCAGTCTGGAAGGCAAAGGGTGTGATTCGCAGTGGAAGATGAGCTAGAATCACGTACTGCTGGGAACAGGGATATTAACAGTGATAAACTGTTTTTAACCAAAATAAGGAAAGCGTTACACGCTTTCCTCTCATATTCCTCCACCGACCACCCAGACAGTATTTCCCCATCCGCCTTTCTTTTCCTCCTATTGATTGGCCAGGTGTTGAATGCATGGAATACTACTTAAGTATAGTCAAAATTGCCTTCCATTTCTGGGGGACCGAGAGGTCTTGGATCAAGCAGAGGGGTGAGCTCAGAAGATAAAGAATGCTGCACCCTCCTCAAAGGATGCTTGGTCCACATGCTGTCCTAAGGGTGAGCTTGTGTCACTCAGGCCTAGGACAGGGGCAGGTGCCTTCATCCGGGCACAGCAAACCCACATTCATGCTGTCATCTTAGAAATTTTTCCAGAGCAGAAAGAACTTTGAAAGATCCACTTCCCATCCCACTATAAGTTCAGGATAAGGTAAAAAAGTATCAGGCTTTTCTGCCCTCCCGCCATTAGGATTGATGATGGATCCCTGTGGTCCTGAATGCATGCCTGATGGCGGACACCTGGAGTGGGGTGTGGGCCTGCATAAGTGGGTACACCTGTGCTGAGAGTCTGGGCTTAGAAGGGCGGCATCACGGGGTTGGCAGCAGAACCACAAGAGTAGCAGAGATCAAGGCCACCAGAGAAAGCTGGAGAACCCAGGTAGAGTGAAGACTTGCTGGGGGCTGGGGAGGCCTGCCAGCCTCCTGGCCCCCCAGCACCCCTGCCTGCTGTGTACCTGGTAAATCCCAATAAAAGCCTGTAAAGCCACTGAGGCCTCCAGGACTCTCTCCTCCTTTACCCCGTCTGCTCAAATCATAGGAAACCTACACTGTGCCCATTCCTGCCACTACAATAAATCAATGCACTAATAAAACTACAAGTAGGTAAAAGTGCAAAAACTGGGAAGAACTTAGAAAAGGTTCTAATGCATGGGAAATATGTAACCTGCCCTAAGAATTGAGCACGTCATGATGTGTGATTTTTCTCTTTAGAGGGAAACAGCTTTTCTTTGCAGTGATGAAATTCCATACCCTCCAAGGTGCAATCCGAATCTCCTTTGCTCACCATTGAGAAAGCACATCTGTGCTCATTATGTGGACAAACACCCCTGCACCTCCAAGTGAACATGAAAATGAAAAACCAACTGGCCAACAAAACACACAGCCAAGTGCAAGCACGTGTGTGTACGCACCGGCAGCAACAACGACCAACCAATCCCTGCCTACATGTTGTGTTGTTGATTCGAAATGTGAGGAGGAAAGAGTTAAGGGAAGTTTGTTGATAGCAAATGTGCAGATAGTTTTTGTACATTTCAATGAATTTTAAAGCCTTCTATGCTTCACTGACTATGGTTAAAAACAAACTGAATTGGTTATGACAACCTGTGGGTTAGTTTACACCACAGTCTAGAAATGGAGAAATTCAGTTTAGAAATTTGATCAATATTCATGCCATCTCACATCATAATTCAATTGGCAAAAATGCAGTCGAAAACTCCCCAGGGCAATCCCGAAGAACAACTTACATCCTGATGGTTTAACATGTGTAAACCTCCTGCCTGGAATCACTGATGGGGGTTGATGGAAGCCTTGAACTTCCACAAGGGCTTCCAGGTGATTTGATTGAGGGGTTAACTATGCTAGAACAGAAAGGAGTGAATCAAAGTGAATATGCCAAGGCAAAAACTCAAGATGCTCTTTTTTTTTTTCTAACTCTCCAGGAGAACGCTCCCCAAAAAGCATAAAGAACTGTCAAAATAGGATCTTGCTTAAAATGCAAAAGGTATTTTCAAAGGGAGGATGACATTTGCATACAATATGTGCTGAAGACTGATGATTTGCCGAAAATGTCTTACTTGTAGATGGAGTCTATATGACATCAAATGCCAGCAGGAAAAAAAAAAAAAGGATTTAAAATTTTAGATGTAAAAGTATTTCCTAACGTCTTTCTCTAGGCAATTTAGACATCCGCGTATAAGTAAATACCTGAGTTTTAAACTTATTTATGGCATCAGGGTCTCTGAGAAAAGAAATCCATGTAGGGAAAGGTAACTGAACAAGTATTAGGTAACCACACAAGGCTGCATCTGAAAGATAGCAACTCATATAGTTGCAAGTGTTTGGCTGCCAGCTTCATCATGATTTCAACGCTGGTATTTTTATTCTAAAATGTTCTCCCATGTGGCCCATCACCAGATTTTGGGTGTTGGCCATCGCCTATCAATTTCTAGATTATCTCTTCTTTAGGGGACAACAGCAGAGGCTGACAGCCACATTCCTAAAGGCTCCGTTTCAATAAAGTCTCAGGTCTTTAAAAAATAAATGTCGTGGCAAATCGTTATAAAGATCAAATATTCTAATGTTGTTCACCTGATTCTCTGAGCTGAACTCAGCTCACTTATAGCAGGGGGCGCTTAAAGAGAAAATGGCTTGTTTACCGTCTACAACAAAGACGCACTGTCCTTCTTGCCCCCTCCTTATTTTGATAAAATCAGCACAAATGAAATCAAGAACTGTTTAAAAAACGTTAACATTTTTCTGCAGCAGTGTAACTGGATTTGAGCTAAGGTACTTAAGCACAGACAGAACAATCAGGGCTTTCATCGAGAATTCTAAGTAACTTGACATACATAAATCTTCATTATTTTTGATTAAGTGACGGGGTAAAACAAAACTCTGCTAAAAGAAATGCAGATAGCAAGACGAGGGCAGTCTGAAGAAAGAACGATCGTTCTGGTAGTTCCGGTGGGTAAAATCCTCCAGTACAATCTTTCTAAGCAGCAGAGTCTTTTTCTGTCTCTCTTGTGGGAGTTCAAACTTACTGCTCGATAATACTTATACCATTATAATAGCGATTTCCCCGAGAAGAAAAAGAAAAATATTCCTTCTATAATGACCTTCCTATAGCTGTACATTATTATTTTCAATCACACCCTATTCATTTCCATTTACTAGAGGAAATCTTAAAAAGGAGGGAAACCATCTCAGGGAACACATAAAATATACACAGCATAATTTGCTAGCTATTAGGTAATTATAAAAAGGCCAGCATGTAGTATAATCAAAAACTGTGATTTTCACCTAGTCTTCTGAGTTGTCAGTAAAGAGTTCTACCCAGAAGATGATCTCTGGCTGGCAGGTACCTTCTCCAGTGCAATTTATTGTTAAGTTTTGGCCAATGAGATCTCCCCCACTGGCCCTGCTGGGGTGCAGGCTGCTGGGTCCCCAAGAGAGATTGCAGGAGGGTGAGGAAAGGGTCCAGCAGTCTAGCCTGATCTGCTGCTCACACCAGCCCCTGCTCTTCCTTATCAAGCAGACTTTTTCACAAGCCATCAAAATAGAAGAAGCTCCTGAGGCCCCAAGGCCGTGTGTGCTGAGATTTTGTTTTCATTTAATGCGGACAAATTGGTAGTTGAGCTGTGCAAAGTGTTTTCCAGAAAATAGAAAAACCCAGTACCTACAGAAGCATATTAAGTATTCGGTCTGATGTACAAAAAATCTTTGACAAATAATATAAAAAAGATTTTTTAAATCAGAGGTTTCTTTTTTTTTTTTTAGGAGAATGAGCAGACTTCACCATTAGACTGACTGACAGCGAAACTTGATAAATGTCAATTTGCATGAGTTTGCAATGTAAACTGAAACAATTATTTTAAACCATCCCTTGGATATTTTAAAATTGGGTTTTAAAGACGCATGATGGTATGCATTTTCTAGGGTTGGATTTTAAGCACCATTGGAAGCATACAGATTTTAATTCTTAGAATGTGGTTTTGAGCAAATGCATTTGTTGACAAAATTCAAACAAATAGAAATGAATTATTTTCCTTTATATTCAATTACATAGGTCTGGTACAAAATATATCAGAGTTGCTTTTTTTTTTTTTTCTTACAATTCCTTCCAGCTCCATCCATGTTGCTGCAAATGACACCTTTTATTTTATTTTATATATTTTTACATCATTTTTCATTTTTGCACAATGTATGCATTTTCATCTTGGTTACAGTCCCCATACAATTCCCACCCTTCTTGTTTTGATCCTACTCCCTCCTCCTCTGCCCTGTAGTATGTCTCTGGCTTATAGTTGCTTGTTGACAAAATATATCATAGTTTTAAGAAAATACGAAGCCAGATGTTAAGCATGTAGGGACAAAATGAATCTGCACCTAATCTCTGCTCACCTCATTGACTTAAATGCACTTTCATACTGGGGAGTGTGAAGGCGCTGGGAATGTCAGATTTCCATGATTTTTTTTTTGTCTTCTTATGTGTCATGTTCCAAATATATGAAGTGCTCCCTCAATGTGTTTAATAATTAAAGTTAGGGAAGAATGAAATTAATGAACATCCATTATTTAAGCTGTAATGTGAAATTGCCAATACTCCACCATTTTTGGACCTACCCAATGACATTCTCATCGGGCTTCCTCCAATGTCGTGGTGTGTCAACATATGGAGCAGTCAAGGTCATGGGCTTGAAGTCACTGTGTGGTTTTCACCCATTTTTTAATCCCCTCTAAGCCTCAATTCCCTTTGTAAAATAGGCCCAATCCCACCCACTCAGCAGGGTCAGTGGGCAGCTTAAATGTGATAATACGTGACTATGCTCTGGCTAACACCTGGCAAGCTATCATCACTTGTAAAACTGGAGCATCAGTAGTAGCCATAGAACACTTTCTATCATAGTTATAGTCGAAAGATCTTTAAAAGATTATGGGTTCCAAAAATAAAAAACACAAACAAAAAACAACACGAAACACATTCTTTTCTTCCATATGCCCAAGATCATAGTGGTGATAATGTGAAATTCTCAGGGTGCCTTCCAAACATAGACTTTGGGGTTCGATATGTTTGCATTGGGGACCCTGCTGCGCTCTTTATAACCTTTGTGACTTTGGATAAATAATGGAATCATCCACAAGACAAAGTATAGAACAGGTAAGAAAAAGCAGGTAAAGCACTAAGAACATTGCCATACAGAAAACACTAAATAAATATTACCTTTTCCTTAAGCTTCCATTAAGGCTCCTGGGACTGTCTCACCCAAGTCCTTCCTTTGTGGCTGAACTCCAAGGAATCAATTTTATTGCCATTGACAGGCTTTCTGTATTTAATTATAGTATTTATTTTTCTTAGGCAGACTACCTATCTCTAATGCCTGCAACACTGTGACTCATATAACCAAGATGAAAATGCATACATTATGCAAAAATGAAAAATGCTGTAAAAAATATACAAAATAAAATAAATTCTAAAAAAAGAATGACTTAAAAGGGAATTTTCAAATAATATTAGAAAGTAATAGTAATCATACTGGGCATGGGTTTAAAGCACAAAAATCAGGCCAGACTGTCTGGATCCATGTCTCAGTTCCACCATCGACTGGCTCTGGAACAAGAAGTGAATTATCTAAGGGCCTCATATTCCTCATCTGTGAAATGGGTGTAACAATGTTCTCCACCTCATAGGAGTGTTACGAGGATTAGAAGGATAATACGTGTCAAGGGCACAGGACAAGTGTCTGCCACTTAGTAAGTACTCAGCCATGTTACTCTCATCATAGGAACTAGCTAGGAGAGTGCTCATTAAAAAGTTCTCTTTTAAAATATATATACTTGGGCCTCCCCGGTGGCGCAGCGGTTGAGCGATGGGCTGCGAAGCTGTCCGCAGCCTCTGCAGCGCCGGTTCGATCCCCGGCTGCTCCCCGGCCACTGGAGGAGGGTCCCACATGGCGCGCAGACCTCTCCTGCCGCCCGCTGCTCCCCTCAGCAGTGTATTTCGGTCCTTCTGCCTGCTCTGCTCCCCGCTCTGGCTCTGGTGAATTCTCTCACCCTCCCGCACTTCTGAGTGTACCCAGTGCTTGTATAAACAAAACAAACAAACAAACAAATAAATAAATAAATAAAAACATGCCTCTAAAAAAAAAATACATTTGCCTGATCTGATCTAACAGGTACATCCCATACATTGATCTTACATGGTGAATCACACAGAGGCCACAAACTTCACTACGGTGGGGCTATTCATTCAATCATATCGCAGGGAAGGTATGGCTAGAAATGATCGTGACATTTTAAAACGTATTTATATATTGTGTGGCATTTACACAAGAAAGTCTGAATCATACCCATTTTCATTCCGTGAGCACTCTGGGCACAGAGACGTCAGTGCAGGTCTCTAGCAGGGTAGAAGTCGGCCCTGGCTCCAGAAAAGACCTAAACCACTTCCAAGATTGAAAGTCAGCAATGACTGAAGACATGACCAAGTGCTATTAACAGGAATCATCACACAGTTACCCTGATTGAACACTGAGCACATGCCAGATGCCGTGAGCTAGAGATTCGAGGGCAATTAGAAAGCGAACATCTACTCTCAGGAAGCTTCTGGAAAATAAAACAACAGTCTGCAACCCAACATTCCTATGAATGTGTTTATATTCCCTTGTTTCAAAGGGCCTGACACCTGCATCTACATAAACTTTTCTTTTTCAGGTAGCACTGATGACAGGTGAATGACACATAGTTTCTAACTAATGCCTGGATGATTTCAGCTTTTCAGGAATGAGAAGCAAAGGCTACATCCACATCACACCTTGTCCTTGCTGACCTAACACAACAGAACTACAGCAGGTGGATAGGATCAGGTGGGAACCAGACAAGCTGGAATCAGGCCATTCTACCTTGAAGGCAACCGTGCATTCATCGGGCAACCTCTAGAGTTTCCACAGTGCAGTAATGTGGACCCAAAAGGAACTGGCAGGAGGTCTGGGGTCAGGAATATTCCTGTCTCCTTGGTGGATGTAGTCTGGCCCAGCTAGAACCACACACTTCGAGGCCTGTGTGTTGGCAGGTTCTGGTTGGTAAATACAAGGACAGATACTCAATTTCTCTTGTTTTGTAATAGTCACATGCAGATCGTTCACTGGCCTTGAGAAACATACAGTCAAAGGAGGGTTTCCAGCGGAGAACAGAGGAGCCGAAGAACCCCCAGAGGGAGAGGAAGATGAAAAACATCCTATTCTCTGGCTCGCATTCCCTGCTCTTGTTCACAATTAGGTGTTCATTTCCAGCTAGTGTTTGATGACTTCCAAAAGGGCACATTAATAGGGGGTTCCTGGAGATAGTAGAGCCCTAATCTTAGAAAGGCATCTAGAGATCAATGGAGTTTGAGACCTGATTGTAAGGCAGAAGAGAAAAGAGGTGAACTAGTGTGCTTTGCAGTCAATATCATTCTGTTGACTTGTTCAAGGTATGGATAAAAAGCTCTGTGTGTGAACAATCTCCCCAGGAATTTAAGGAAAAGTCTGTCGCTTCCTGTTTATATAGATTTATACAATCTGTAGATTTCTATGGTCTACAGATAACTTGTTGCAAATTTTTCACTCCATGCCTGCTACTATTATCAAAAGAATATATACATTTTTGCAATATATTTTGATTGGCTCTAGGCAGCTGGGAAACTCTTCCTTTTTAAAAAAAAGAATTCATGGAGTTTGAAAACCTGCACTCTTAAAAACAAAACAACAGGACTCAACAGAACAGCTCCATCTGGCTTCAATGGCACCATTTTTTTCAAACCACGCAAGAGAAGTGGTCATTTTGTCAGTGAAGATGGCACCTGCCACCTTCAACTCTGTCTCATTGGAAGGCATCACATTTTTTTTTTTCATTAATGAAGATGCAGTCAGTTATGAAAGAATACTATCCCTTTGATGACATTTGCACTAGACCAACAGCTTGTCCTTGTCCACTCCTAGAGCTCTTGAAAATAGCATTTACAACCCTCTGCCCCAGTGCTAGGCCTGGCTCTTTGCACTTCATTCGACTCTAGCTCAGAGCCATGTCTTCAAAAGTTTCTGATGTGTTCTTCTACCGCAGTAACACGCCTGTAATCATGATAAATGATGATGGTCTTGTAGCCACCTTCCTTATCTCTAGCTGGAATTTCATTTGTATACCATGATTTAGTTAAAGGGTGATAGAACAGAAAATTAATGTATTTGTTTCGATCTCAAGAATGTGGATAAACTGGGAAAATCCACCATGCATTCTTACTACTGATAAGGTCTCTCGCCCCGGTCTGACTCTCCAGATGAATTTAATTTGTAAGAAAGTCTGTCCCTTACTCTTAAACACTGTTACGTTAACAATATAATCACTGCCAAAACGTAAAGGCTTTCTTCACATCATTTCTGCTAAACCTTTTAAAATTTAAATAGCATTACACAGACTTCACGAGGGATATTTTCAAAAATATAATAAATAGAACTTAAGCCTTTGAAAGGAGGGTAATTGTGGATACCCCAAACACAGTATTAAATACAATTTAAATATCTATGTAATCAAAAAGGGAAAGTAATGATCCCTCCTATCTTAAGTTATGATGTCTATTCAACATTTTAAATTTTCAAAGGGTTACAGCTAAATAACAGAACACATGTCACACCAACAAAATCTACTGGTTATGTTGCAGTTAAATTTATTTCCCTTTTTTGAGGATTACAGAGTAAGAGTAAGCACATATTTAGGAAACACTAGGGGTTGAGCAAAGTAGAATTCGATTTCTTATTTCCAACAAGTGATGTATTATGTTTCCTTAATACATTCAAATTTTCGTGTAGATTTAAACCCCAGTTACCTCAAATGCACATATTTCTTCATCTCATTTAAGAAAAGCAGCATTTCTTATCTCTAGACAATAGCCCAAAAATATAGACTAATTTTTAAATTCTATTATTGCAGTGGGGGGTTGTTTGTTGCTTAGAATTTTGGGAGTGCAGGTAGACCTTAAAAAACAGTGTTTCCATTACTGAGATGACATAAAATATGTGTTCCTATGGCTTGTACTGTAACGTTTAGTAACTCTTCCTAATGAGACAGGCACAAGCAGCCCTCAGAAGGCAATAAATCATCATTGGATTGAATTGAATCAAGGTAATAATTAAACCCATTCAAAACAACCATGTTTGTTATGAATTATGAAATGGTAATCTTCATTTCTTTACACCTTTTGGGGGTATAATAGCTTTATTCTGAGGATGAAAATAGTTGTAACCAAATCTTTAACGGTATAATTAGGAAAAAGGGTGACTGAATTGCTCTGGAATGTATTAGTGGGTGGTATGGTAATTCATGTCATTTTTTTTTTTTCAGTATTGCTTTTTATCCCATGTTTTATCACTTATCTATAACAGTGAACTGATTCGTAGGTTATATGATATTCTGAAATATGGTGTAACTATAAGACTAAATGCACTCTGCTTTATTCAATTACTTAATAAGTTCTTAGAAGTTCTTTAGAAGCTTAACAGAATATCCACTTATAATAGGACTGCCAATTACAGGGAAGATCTGGTTTTCCTAAAGTGGGAAACGACCATCCAACTAAACTCACAGACAAATGCTTTTAACTGCTAATCAATGTGTAAATCCTCTGGTGGAATGCTTGCACGCTTCAATTCTGTAACATCTAGCAAAAATGCCAGGAAGAGAGGAAGCAACCCGGTGTTGATGTTCATGATGTGGTCTCAACATAAGACTTAATTTCTTTTATTCTTGGAGTCAAGAAAAAAAAAAAAAAGTCCCCTATTGTCAGCCTGGCCTCGCCTTGCCTCTTCAGCCGGCATTTTTAGTCACCCAAGACGACGGCAAAGAACATCTATTTGTGACTGGTGATCTTTTGCACCACTAGTTCTATCTTTGGGAAGTCAAAATTGATTTTCTACCACTTGTCACACTAAAATCTCAACTCTGTCCTTTCTGTTACACTCTCAAAGAGTTCAGTGCTATGGGATCAAAGGATCAGGAAACCGTAGCTTTCAGGGAAGCAAGCAGCATGAGAAGACTTTGTGCAGGCAGTTCTGAGCATTTTATGTAAGCAATCTATTTCAGCTTCAGAGGAAGCCCTGGCTAAGTGGGTGAACAACATGTAAAGTGCTCACTTGACATAAGTTTTTTTTTAAGTAGTTGAGATAAAGAGAGGCTCCCATGACTGACCTTTTATTATTAGTCCCAGCCCCGAGTACTTCAGCAGAGGTGGCCACCAGGAGCCTGCAGGGACTCCAGGTGAGTTCTTAGCTGTTGGTGCAATATTTGCAGCTGCGGCCCTCTCCTTCAAGTTGTTTGTTCCCTCCGCTGCCTGATGCTCTGGGTATCTGGTTTCCAGCTCTGGAAACAGTGGGGAAGCCACGCGGTGGTCTGGGCTAGCCCAGGAGCCAGGCACAACTCAGTATCCGTCCTGCTTTTACTTGAAACGTGTCTAAGCCTTTTGTAAATGTTATGAAAGTGATAAGGGACTCCCGCCACAGTTACATCCCGACGCCTTTCCATGCCTTAAAGTAGTCTAACAAGGAGAACAAAAAAGTATTTATTCCTAGCAGATAAGAGACCTGGATGGGGTTTGGCTAACTGTACATTTTAATTTAATGAATTTATTGGGAGCTGCCATTGGCAGTGTTTCTTCTCTGCCAGGTTCTAGGCCACACGCTTCACAGAGAAGAACCATTTGATCCTGGTGACAAACTTTCCAGTAATTGTTCTCTCTCCAATTACAGATGAATAAGCTGCAACCCTGAAAGGATTCAGGAATGCGGACATGGAGTAAGCGAAAGATCAATTTTCAAAGAAGTAAAAACAAGTACATGAATTTAAAATAAAATGCAGAAAGCACTTCAGTAGTGTTTATTGATTCGGCTGCGTTGTAATGAAATTCAAGGATTTCAGCATTGCAAAAAAATTAATTTTATACACTTTCTTGATGTGAAGATTCTGGATCTTTTAAAAAATGATTAGACTGAATTATTTGATAATTTTTTGGAGGTAGCAATAGATTTGATTTCTGAATAATCTAGCAGGTCCTAAGTGATTAACACTGGGGATTTATTTTCATGTATACATCAAATTTCTTTTCAAATTCAGTATCAGAATATAGTCTATAAAGATATTTCTGTATATAATTAAGCGATTTTCAAGTAGAAAAGGGGCTGCTGCATAAATATAAGATATACTGTAGTAGTTAATATTTAATTATGGCATAATTAATCATCGTAGCTCATATGAATCTAATTTATTAGTGTTCTCCCTAAAACACCATCTTTGATTTCCATCAGTAGAAAAAGACAAAAGTATAAAAACAATGTATGCTCTGTATTTATACTTTTTATACATGAGTCATATTTTTCATTTGTGGGTTCAAATAGTTTTGTGAACATTATCTTCACGCTTAAAAAGAAGCCTGGTTCTTGTCTTCATGCCAGGGTAGAGAAATATACTTCTAGAGGAGTAAGCTACTGTGCCTTGCACCCTGTTTTGAAGGACATCTCCCCGTTGGATGGAATTACAATGCCCAAGCCCATGCTTTAAGAAAATTCACCTGACAGAGGTGACAAGTGATGATCCTCTGGTCAGATCTGCTGCCTGTTGTGTGTGGCCCTTGAGGGATGAATGCTCCTGACAGACGCTGCAACAGCTTCGGATGCTAACTTTGATTCCCAGCTCAGCAAAATGTTAGCAGCCCATTCTTCTCACTAGTAGACCAATTTACAAAAAATGCACTCTATTACTATTATTGCTGTATTTTGAATTGAATCTAGGAAAGGTATGGAAAAGTGTTTTCTCCCTTCATTGCTTACATACTATTCTTGACTTAGAGTCACAGTCCACAAGGTCAAATATATTGACTATTTGGCCCTTAGCAGAAATAGGATGTGGGCTCTTGATCTATGAGTCTTGAGAAGTCACTTGCACCCCAGAGACCAGAGAATCACAGGCAGAATCACAGAAAATGAACCACAGGCAGATTCACAGAATCTTTTGTGTGTTGAGATATATTCAGAAGTGGCATTTGACATCTTACAACCATGATGGCTGCAAGACTTGCCAGTGCTTCTTATTTTTAAAAGGCAAGTACCTTTCCTTCTCACAAATATTTAACATCATGAAGCATTTATAAAGTGCAAAATCTGTTGCGAGAAAAAGGCACGTCAGACATTAACTCTGGGATTAAGCAGCTTGCATTATTAAAAAATACCTACGGAAGAAATGGAAAGGCCATCCTTGATGTGCATCACCTACGTTTTTAAAGTTCATGATGACTGAAATGTTTTGGGAAGCACAGAAATACCCTACAACCAGGGTACTCCTTTCCAAACATGGCAGCATCTGCATTTTTAACCAGATGAACATTTAGAAATAGCTTAAGAGCAACCACTTCAACTGTTGAGTAGCGGTACTTCAAGCACAGCTGGGAGATGCCAAAGGCAAAGGTTTGGGGAGAATACAACAGAATACCAAAGATGAAATTTTAAAAGGATGACAATACAATCTTATTTTTTTTGAAAACTGGCATACCCACGGACCCTCCAGCTAGCACTCTTAAACGACTTCCGATCCTGTTTTCCCCATCTTTAGCATATTGAAGCATTTTTTAGACACCCCACATCTGCTGGAAAAATGGTTCTTCTAAAGGGTAAAGAAACTTCATAGTTATTTTTTAATATTCCACATGTGACGTGTAAATTACCTATATGGCAGCTTCCATCTGTACTATGTACTTCCAAGAAATGGACCAGAAACATTGGCTATAATTTTAATTATGATGCCACCCCCCATCTCAGATTTTTCTGTCTGGTTGCAGGAGGCTCACCCTGACCTGGGTGCCTCTCTGTTGCAGTAGTGCTTCTATAAAGCACTTCAATTCAAAAATGAAGTAAATCACTTAATTTGTGAGGATTAAAAAGCTCCCAGCTTAGTTATAAAATATGACATACCAAGTGAACCTCAAGCTATTGAAATAAGTGTTTTACATTTTCCAGCAGACTTAACTATGAAAAGCACCAAGACAACATTCTCCCCCTGGAAGATAATCACTTTTATTGTTCCAGGTCAAAGATTCGGATTCCACGCAGCAACCTCTGACTAAGGAACACCAAGTCCTTTCAGGTCAGAAGGTCCACTAGGTAGCCCCTCAGAAGCAGAGCATAATAGTCCTACAATAACAAGCAAACACGGAGCTTTCTTAATTTGCCTGGCTGGATCCCTGTGATAAGCACTTAACAACTGTAGGCTCCGAGTTGCTCAGCAGACATCAACAAGACCATTTGCCAGATGATTTAGCAAACAAATTTCCGAGAGTCTCACACTTAGGTTGAGTGCATAAGAAAATATGCAGGGGCCTAGGAACAGTAACAGTGGAGAGGCGTTTTATAAATCAGGAAAAAAACAACAACAAAAGAACATAGAGATGGAGAATTTTAAAGTCTAGATAATTTTGGCAGATATGCCACATCTTCTTTCTAGAAGGCAGCTCCCCAAAATGAACACTTACTAACTTCTACTAATATTTCATTCCTTGAACAAATAACCTGAGCATGACTACCAGGGAGGGAGAAAGACAAAAGAATCTGGAATTGACTTCTGGGGAGGGAAGGAAAGAGCAGAAATCAGTGTATTTTTTCAGCACTGGAAACTGACATTCAGTGAGTACAGAACATGAAAAGGTCCTCAACAAATATTTGTTGAATGAATGAATCCCAGGCTATGCTACATATGGGAAATAGGCACATCATAAAGAATACTGGCAGAATTCTCAATAAATAATAGGGGTTAGGAACAGGCATTCATGAAAGAATCACTCTCTTGTGTCAGGAATTCAAGGCTTGAAGGGAGAAAGTGGGAGACATTTTCTTGATTCACAACAAGTCAGCAGGCGCCCCCCACCCAGGGGCTTTCCTGACATTTCAGTGAGGAGAGCACTTTCCACTTTGAGAGTAACAACAATCCTCACCTGTGAGGGAAGCAATAAACACCCAACGAGGCAGGCACAGCTCACTGGGCACAGGGCTGGCTGTATGTCCCTGGGCTCCAGGGCCCTGTTCTGAGGAAGGAGGATCACAATCCCATAACTTTAGGTTCTAGTTCAACTGTCATCGAGATTGTGAGATAACATTTGTAACACTCCTGTGGGCCTTTAAACGTGAAAAATTCAAGGAGACATTTTTATTAGGTCCCATGTTAGCTGAGTCAATTTCTCCCCCCTTCCCCCATTTTCTCTATTTCTTCTTTCAGCAAATTGATTCCATGAAGGAGTTGCTTTTGTCTTCTGGTCTACCTGAAAGAAGAATTAAGCACCCAGAGGTGGATGGGAATCACCCACATTTCATGAGTGAGACAGTACCTCTCAGGACCAACTGTCAGTTGGTTTCACTCCTTAGTCTGCTGCTTCATGCACCGAGTGAGGCAAGTTTTGGAAGAGAATGTCCTCCCTGACCTGAGGGCAGAGCATCAGCCAGCTGTGTCTCCACAGCGCCAACCCTGAGCTTCCCAAGCACAGATTCACAAAGGGGGCAAACAGCCGTCAAATGTGAGAAGAATTTGCAAATAAATAAGTACACAAATAAATAAAACTGTTCTTGGGGCTGTCGATATGAAAACGGTGTGCCACAGGCACAATGAAAGAAGAAAGAGCAGCTTCTGAATGACTGAGGTTGCCAGATGTAGCTGGGTGATGGGGGGATACCCACAGAAATGCTCCATTGCACCTGGGGCCCCTAAGGAAACAGACTGACTGTGCAAGTCAAGAGCAGGGTGCCAAGGCCCTGGGAGTGGCTGTCCTGAGAGAGGGGGCTGGAGAAGAGGGAAACTCAGCGATTCAGGTCAGGGGGTGGATTTCTACAAGTGATAATGCAAAGAGCTGAGGTGAGTGCATTGGGTCATTTATTAACTAAATGGGTAGAACCATTTAGTGTAGGTGCACAGCTTTAGTTAGGATTGCAGTTGTCACCCACGCAGAGGCAGAGCTGAAATTTATATGGCTTGAGAGAGGGAGTGAATGAAAAAGAACGGGAGAGTTTTAATTTGTCTTCTGAAGCCATGGCCAGTGTGTGCTTCCAGAATCAAGGCTTAAGTAGGAATCAAATGCTCCAAAGAGCATTAGAGAATTATTTACAACTTGTACTTTACTGTAGAGGGGGTTATTTTAAATTCCAGAAAGCTAAAGAGAATGAATCAGAGTATGAATCTTATGGGACTCAGAATCAGCTGATCCACTGCGGGTGACACTGGAGCTGCAAGGCTTGCTGGGAAATGGAGAAAATGATACCAACTGGATAGTTGTGAATGTCTTACTCAAATTTATTTTTGAGAGAAATCTGCCACCAGACCATTCAGTGTACACGTATCTATGTGCATAAAGAAAGAATAAAGCTGTCCTTATAATCGAACAGAGATTTTTTTTCTGAAACCCTTTCTATTTGCCTTTTATTATTTTTCATGCAAGTGAATTTAACACTTGACTTCTGTCTAAGCATTGTAAGAAAAGAATTTCAGGAATCTGCAAGAGTCATTTAATGCATCTCCTATTAAGATAATGGCCAGGAAAGCCAATGTGTGGATGAAAAACTTTAATGTGTTGATTATGTGGAGTCACTGAGCAGAGCAGATTGTGTGGCACAGTGACTGTGATAACACGAGTTGAAGAAATGGTGAACTGAAGACACAGCTGTGTGATCACATCCAATAAAATTCTGCAAGGAAGCGCAAACAGGATCAGATACTTATTTCCAAAGTATGTTCAAGATGAACTCATTTTGAATTAGTCACTCCTAAAATTTTAAAAACAACTACACCCATGATGAATTCCTTTGGAATAAATGTCTTCACAAGTTTTCAACAATGGCCTGAAAGCTTCAGAAATGTTTGAACTCTTCTTAAAAAGTACTTGTGGATATTTTTTCTTCTCCTTTAAACTTCTCTAAAAATTTCTAAACTTTTCTAACATTGCATGATAACATGATATAAGCTCCAGGTATGCACCAGTGAGCATCAATGTGTATATTCACTACTTCAGTTCTTGGCTAAACGTCGAGGTCTACCCTTCACCCTACCATTATGTGATTCCCAAGATAAACCCCTTCAGTCTGCATTATTTTTACCCCATCTGAAATCTGTATCAGACTGATCCCATTATCACTCTGATAGCCCATCCAGCTGTCTCTGCCTTCCTTATTTTTTCTATTCATAAAGAGGCTCAAAACCTCATCAGGGCCTCCCCGGTAGCCCAAGGGGTCAAGATGCAGCACTATGAAGCTATCCGCAGCCTCTGCAACACGAGTTCGATCCCTGGCCAGGGAGGTGACCCACATGGCGCAATAGACCTCTTCTGCCTCACCCGCTGCTCCCCTCAGCAGTGAATTTCAGTCAGTCTGCCTGTTCTGCTCCCCACTCTGTCTCTGGTGAATCCTCTCACCCCCCACACCTCTGGCCTGTACCCCAGCTCTTGTATGCATAAATAAAATAAATCTTAAAAAAAAACCTCACTAGACTCTTTGACTCTTTTCTTCCTATTGTCCCCACAGCCAGTTCATGACCGTGTCCAAGTGATCTCAGTAGTCATGCCCTCTGTCTCCCCATCCCTCGCACCATTATCATGCTTCATTAGCATTCAACCGCCAAAGCAACAGCTTCTGAGCTACCTCCCTTCTTGAATTCATTTTGCACCGTGGATGAAATTAATTTTCTTGAAACACAGTTCTCTCCTCTGCCCTCCCCCTGCTTGGAAACATGGAACAACCCCAGGAGGACTTCTGGGCTTCCACAGTATTCAGGAGGGGGCTACAGCCACACATCTGGGCCATGGGGAAATTCGGCAGCAGATGCCCTTCCGGAGGGGCTGTGAGGCTGTGCCCGGGAGCAGAGGCCACTTGCCAAAGACACGCTGCTGAGCAAGAACTGCAGAGGCGCCTGCAAGGCACTGCCCTGGCCCGCTCTCGGGCTGGAGCCGAGGGCAAGGGAGAAGGCAGAACGAAGCCGGGGAATGTGGGCTCGGAAGAGCAAACCGCTCAGAGCCAAGTGTGTTGGCTTAAACTCTTGGCCCCAGAAACAGGAGCGCAAGTCTCCCAACTGCCTTTGTCATTTATTGAAAGCCTCACAGAAGCTAGTCTCAGGGCTCCAGAAACCAAGAGACATGCATCTTCCTTTTAAAAATGGATAGAACATGCACCACATCTTCTTGATCCAGTCATCTATTTTTGGGCATTTGGGTTGATTCCAAAGCTTAGCTATTGTAAACAGTGCTGCTATAAACATAGGGGTGCAGGTGCTCTTTGGAATGGATGTTTCTGTGTCTTTTGGGTAAATACCTAGGAGTGGACTTGCTGGGTCATAGGGAAGCTTTATCTTTAGTAGGTCGAGGAATCTCCACACAGCTCTCCATAGTGGTTGGACCAGTTTGCACTCCCACCAGCAGTGCAGGAGAGTTTCTTTCTCTCCACATCCTCGCCAACATTTGTTGTTGCTAGTTTTTTAATATGTGCCATTCTCACTGGTGAAGATGGTATCTCATTGTGGTTTTGGTACATATACACCATGGAATACTACTCAGCAATAAAAAAAGATAAACTCATGCCATTTGCAGCAACATGGATGGAGCTGGAAGGGATCATGTTCAGTGAAATAAGCCAGAAAGAAAAAGAAAAATATCAGATGGTCTCACTCATAACAGGAGTTTAGAAAACCTAAATAAAGGGCTAGGAAAAAGACTAATTATAATAAAGTAAAAATAAAACTCAACAAGCAACTATAAACCAGAGACACACTGAGAGGGGGAGGGAGTAGGATCAAAACAAGGAGGGTGGGAATTGTATGGGGAATATAACCAAGATGAAAATGCATACCTTGTGTAAAAATGATGTAAAAAATATATAAAATAAAAATAATAATAATTTAAAAAATGGCTAGAACATTGGTTTATAACATTACATAAGTTTCAGGTTACCACGTTATACGTTGACATCTGTACACACAAGCCTAGTTCCCATCCATGCCACACAACTGACCTTTTTATATTTTCACCACCCTCTCCACTGCTGTCTTTGTGGGACAGAGAACAGAACCAATCTGTTCTCCCTATCTAAGAGTTGATTTTTTTTCCCTTGCCCTCTATTCTTTAAAAAACATCATCCCACAGTTTCCTTCTACACTCAGTGAGGCTGGGGGTGGAGAGCAGAAAGTCAGCACTTTTTTGTCCCCAACACCCTAAACCACCCATGCTTTGAGAAACCTACCTGTTGCCCTGATGTTGGGGGCGTGAGTTTATGTTATAAAATGGTTCAGTGGGAACAGGGCCAGGGACAAAAGAAGGAAATGTGGGCCCATCTTAATAATGATGCCTCAGGTGGGTCACGTAGGCCTTGCACCCACACTCTTTTTCAACAGCTCTTGATTTCTCATCTAGTTGGCTAGACCCCCCCCGGGCACAGCCTAGATCTGCCACCTGCACCTTCTGTCTGCCAGCGTGGCTGTGGGTTTGGTTCAGTTCATCAGTGACTCTCTCGGTCACCTTCAGGGTCCTGCACAGTGGCCAGCAGCGAGCCCACCCCATGCCACAGCCCAAGAAGAGTCTAGGGTCACAGTGAGAGTCAGATTGGGACACAGAGTGGTAAGAATCACAGCTCACAGGCCTTAGCTGCACTTACAGTTCGCCAAGAACTTTCAAACCCTTTACAAAAAAATTTAAGTTCCCCTTTGCCCTCTCAAGTATACAGTTTTGGTCAAAGGGAGCTATATATGTCTCATGCCTTTGAATTCTGCTGAGTCCTTTATCCGGAACAGGAGACTTTCAATCTCCAGTGTTTGCCACAGGGATTAGCACAGACACTTGTTTCAGTTGATGAAAATAAAGAGAGATGAGGGGAGAGGAGCAGAAGGGAGGGGTGGGTTTCCCATAAACCCAGTGTTTTTGTTTACAAATTATCAATAGTGGTACATTTTGCTTTCTGTGGTTGTGAAAGACCTTCGGAGACTATGGAGCTAGAGTATTGCATCAAAATGTCTTAAATGCACAGTTAATTTTCTACTTTCTAAAAGGCTTCCTTGGGCTCTTTCACAAGCTAAATGCACCGGATGGGATAGCTAACCTTGACAAAGCCAGTTCCACGTTTGTTATTCAGAGGCAGCGGGTCCTGAACCAAATCCATCGGCCAGGAGCCGGATAGGCATGGACATGTCTAAAACAACAGGTGCCTGCTACACCCCTCTCCATTCGGACACCAGCTCCTCCCCTGGGGATGACTCCAGACCCCCCACTGCCACTCCAGTTGGCCAGCTGCTGCCCTCACCCCTGGATCTTCCTGGGGGCTTTCGTTAGTGCCGACGAGCCCCACCTTTCTCTCTGAAGCACCTGCTCACAGGCCCTGCCCCGATGTCCTATTTTGGGTAAGTGTCTCTGGTGGACCTCAGCCCTCTCCCTTGGCCACCGTCCTGGAATATTTCCCCTCCGCTCACAGATCCTGTCCTGTCAAGCAGCATCAGTCACGCCCATGTCTCGGGAATGTCAATCTTAATTGAAAATGTGTCACTTTTCCTAACAGAAACAATCAGATAGCTAAACTCAGCTCCACTGTTATCAGGTTAACTGTTTGTTTTTCCTTAGAAATGGGAGATGCTTTTTACTCCAAAAATATGTTGTATGGAGTAGAGATTTAAGATATTCCTTGAACAAGACACAAATCTCCAAATCAGGGAGCTTCGGAGCCAGCTTGGCTCTATGTGGTTAGCACCAGCAGCTTGGTGCTATTTGGCTATTGAAAGCTACGGGGTTCTGGTCTTTAACTATAAAAAGAAGCTCTATTTTCTGAGGTTATTCTGCTTGGCTGGTTCTGTTTTTACAGACTGCTCAGGGTATAACAACGATACTATATGAAGTCAGGCTACTAGAAGGAACAGGATGCCTTTTAATTTTTCCTCTGTCTGTCTGTCTATTTTCTTCTAATCTTGCAAGCTACGGGTAGATTTTCTAGAATATGTGTTCTTCCTTAGAGGCTAAGCATAGAGGACAAAAAAAAAAAAAAAAGAGCATCCTTCTGTAGAGAATAACTTAGCCAAGGACACTGTGCTCCATCTTTATGATGAAATACATATTTCCCATTAAAAGGCAAATCTGTCATTTTAAAAGGTTGAATTGGATGTACTTTAAAAATAATTCCAGCTGGTTAAAATGAGAGCATTGAAAAAAAGCTCAATAAGAATGTTCACTTGGTCTGTAGTATTTTCATTTTCCTGAAGTGTGAATTAGATATATTTTCTTTTTACTTTAAACCCTTTATTCTCAGTGTTTGATTCTGAGTTAGTGGAATAAGTTTTAAAGATGAATTGGCTCAATAATACTAGTCCTGATACTTCAAGTTTCTATTTCTATACTGTTATTTCTAGCAAAAACCGCCCCATTTGGACTGGTTCTTTTCGGTGATCACACAAGAGACACTGATATTTTCCTATGTCATTCTGCCCCCTACACATCATTTCTAGTCCTTTGAGAGCTCTTCCTTGAATTTTTTGCCTGTTTAATGTAAGCTTTTTCATAAAGCAAATGATTAATTACATTCTGAAAAAGCCCAAGCAAAGTATACCTCAAAATAGGCAACAATATGTCATAAAAGTCATTGATGTTTATATTATGTCCACAAATGTTTATATTATACATATTATGTACACCCAGACATTATACACACACACACACACACACACACACGTCCTACATATAAGTGATCTTGAGGTTTGTACTTGGATTTTCAAACTTGGATGCTGCATTAATATTTTTGCAATAAACAGAAATACAAGGTACACACACTTTTCCATGAGCCAATTTTCAACTCAACTAAAATTTTGTCTATTCAAGGTACATTTTTCTCACTAACCCCAGTGATTTTTGCTTCTGAGCTAGTGGCTGATGCAATGCTTCTCCGGGCCTGGTCAACCTCATCGTTCTCCACCGTGGTGTCTACTAAGTGGAGAAACGTGCTTCTACTGACTGCAGTTCTTCACCGAGTCCCCACACCACCGAAACCTCAATTGTTTGTTCAAAACTGACGGATGGACACCACCAGACGGTTTACAAAAAGATTAAAGACATAGGCCAGAATCCATCCCATTTTTCTACATCTTAAGAAATTCTTGTGGCTATGATTCCATTTCCTCAGTAAGAAAGCAAATAGCAATTTAACCCCGTTCCTTTCTTCCATCTAACTCCTCCTCATTCTCATCTGTGCCTTTACAATCTAGTCCAGACCTTACACTGCTCCCAAATGATATTTTTATCAGTTTAATTATCCCTTATCAACAGTTTGCTTTCTGTGGTCAACTGTGGTCTGAAAATATTACCTACAACTAGATATTTTGAGAGAGAGGCACCACATTCATACAATCATTACCATGGCATACCATTACAGTTGTCCTGTTTTATTAGTTATTGCTGTTAATCCTTTACTGTGTATAATTTATAAATCTGAATTTACCCTAGGTGTGTTTGGACAGGAAAAAGCAGTATAGACCCACAGAGTTCATACCTATAGTGTCTTGGAAAATATGCCCCTGTGGATAAAGGGTGGAGGGCACTGACATTTTTCTTCCTCTTGTCTCTGCCATTTATTACTGGGTGTAGGGTAAAGAAAAATGTCAGGCTTTTCTGCCCTCCCGCCATCAGGATAGATGATGGATCCTTGAATTCCTGAATGCATGCCTGATGGCGGGCACCTGGAATAGGGTGTGGGCATAGGTAGATGGGATTCACCTGGGCTGAGACTGGGCTTTTAAGGGAGGCATCATGGGGACGCCAGGAGAAGCTGAAAGAGAAGCCAAAAAAGAAGTAGCAGAAGCCGAGAGAGAAGCAGCGAATGCCGGAGAGCCCAGAGACAGTGCGGATTTGCTGGGGGCTGGGAGGCCTGCCAGCCTCCTGGCCCCCCAGCACACTTGCCTGCTGTGTACCGGGTAAACTCCAATAAAAGCCTGCAAAAAGCCACTGAGGACTCTGACTCCTCCTTTACTCGGTCTGCTGGATCATAGAAAACATGCACTGTGTCCAGTCCTGCCTCTACACTGGGTCTTCAGTCTCTGTGCAGCCTACCTTTGGCCAGCAGCTGAGGATATCCCCACACCTGCCTCTGTACTGACCCGACCTGCCTTTGCAGCTCGCACCCATTCCCACGGCACTTGATTTTGCTTGCCAGCTTCATTCTGAGCTCCACAGTCCAAGGTCACCAGTCATCGAATTTTGTGTTCTCTGTCCTTACTCCTCTCCCTGAAGCAACATTCCTTCACCACTCACAATGACACCTGGCAGAACAGGTCAGGTCTTAAAGCTCACCCAGTGCCCACATAGGTTTGCTTCTCTTGCTCTAATACTCTACCTACAAGCCCTTCTTTTTCACTGCTTTGAGTTCTTCTATCTCCCCTTACCTTACTTGCCCTCAGTAAATGCTCCTTCCCTTACCTTACTTGCCCTCAGTAAATGCTCCTTCCCTCATTAAAAGTAACCAGATTACCTGATTAAAGAAATTCATACTAAAGTGTAAATGGCTGATAAAATAAACCATCTCTACAGGAACTCCTTTTGGGAGTTAAGTGATGTAAATGAATCTTCAACGTGTAGAAGGCATTGTGGAATAGGGAAAGCATTTTGGGGCCAGAAATCTACACTTAGGGCTTCCCACTGATTATTTATCTCCTTGCCTAACATAAGGACAAACCAGCAGTGCATTTCTCAGAAGCTGTGACCCTCCTGCAAGGCCACTCCCGATTCTATGCAACCAGGCATAGACTGAATCAAGTTATTATCATTATTTCCACCATTTATAGGCAAGACACTTAACACATTACCCATATTCAGCTCTATTTTTTAAAATATCTCAGCTGCAAATTATTATTTCTCTATGCAATACCACGGTAGGATATTATTTATTGAGGATTAAGTAATTAGTGTTGTGGTTTGGGAACTTTATTTTCTAAATAGTATCATCTATGGTGAAATGAAATCTTAGGGTAGAAAGAGAATAGAATCCCCCTTGTTGAGTTGGAATTTTAGTGCCCTGAACACAACTGTCCTACTCCAGACCCTTGTCTTTAACTTGCTGCTTAGCAGAGACTACTAAACCAGGGGATTGGCTTCAGATGTCAACAATTTGCTTAGGGAAACCAAGCTGACAAGTGTTCAGCGGTGGAGGCTACTTCTTCAGTGTGATTCTGTTAAAAATATTGCAAGAAAATATAACAAAAGTAAGGCCAGGCATTTCTACAGGGAATAGATTTGCAAATAAAGGAACAGTAGGTAGATTCAGAAAAACGCTGGGAGGCATGTAAGCTGTTAAATTATAACTTGTGGCTGCTAAAATGCACTAGAGGTTCTGAGGATTGAAAAAAAAAATGAACCAAGGTGAAGGTTAGACAAAATAACTTCTTGGGGAGTCTACTGTTGAGTTCCTCTGGTCCTGGAAAAATGGCCAGAACGAATGTGTAGCATCACATGGGGAGGAGAGAGGAAATCAAGAGGCTGAGAGCAAATACAACATGTGTTTTGAAAAAACAGACACGCGCTACAAGTTTTGGGTTTTGGTGCAGAGATATGAAATGAACAAGGTATGACAGTATTAGAAATTTCATGGTATGTCTCTTTGACATGATTAGGAAATGATACAAAAGAAAAATGTCTGTAGTGATCAGGATTTTTCTTGAAAAGAAAGGCATAGCTAAAGGGGCTGCTAGAAATCTTTAGCAGAACCAGAAATAGATCCTTTGTTCTTTTCTACCAGCCACCATCACTTTTCTACACTGGAGCACTCAAGCGCAGACGGAGCTTTCCAACCAGTTAAAGCAGAGACGGTTGGTGAAGAGCGTCATACTAAGGATCAGGCTTATTACCTCGCCACCCTGGAACTTACTCCCATTTACTCTTGAGAAGAGGCTTGTCCTACCTATTTGGCTTACTTCCTGCTTCCCATGGATACGATCTGGCATTGGTGAATTACTGACCTTCAGAATTAATAACCCCAGTTGGTATTTTGGATGCCACTTCCAATATGCCCTGCCCAGGACAGGCTGCCATTCTGTCTCAGCCATCTGAATGGATGCTATTTGGCCACTCTGTAAAATCCTTTCACGCTGGCTCTGAGTTTCAAGGGGGTGAGACTCAGGGGAGCTCTGGGGTGATGCACACCATAGCTCACAGCCTGTGGAAATTTACTCCCCCTGGCAGGGGTGGGGGGTGGCAGGTACTGGGAAAGCAAGCATTGTTCTCTAGTGCTATTTTTCAGGAGAATTCTTCAGAGCCTCCAGGCAGAGAGACAGGGAAGTAGAGGCCAAAGTAGATAGTTAGCTCCTTTCTGGAGTTCAATCCAAGATAAGCTCTCTTTCTAGGGCAGTTAATCTTGGCCCAGAAAAGATGTTTCCAGAAGGGTTATTGATTTCAAAGCTACAAGCTGCTTGTAGGAGTTGAGGTTTAGCCAGGGCCTTGGGTAGGTTTTCAAGGTTAGAGATTTTTCTGAGAATATAATGGCAAGTCATGAGTTCCTTCATCAATAGTACTCATTAGTGTTTGATGTTAAGTGAGTTAACATTTATAACAAATGCAAATCTTTTATCTTTTGGCATTTGCAGTTCTTTCTAAATGTCTTTGCACAGTCTATTGACAAATTAATGTAGGGGTATGACTAGTAATTAATATTCAGAATTTAGTGAAATTGTATTTATACTGCTATTTCAAGAGATTTTAAGGTTTTTTTTTTTTTTCAGTAAAATTGCATGTTTTAGTGTAGCAGTGCACTTTAAAATATTCTCCTGAACTACTTCACAAAGGGTCAGGTTGTCCAGTTAACTATCACCAGCAACCATACTCCCCTCCCTCACATTTGCAAGGGAGTCATTAGAGACTCCATAGGAGGAAAAGCAGCTTCCTGGGGAATGCCTTGCAAACAACAATCTCTAAGAAATGGAAATATCATAAAAAGCATAGTTTAAGGCTTATCTTCTACTCACCTCCTCAAAAAGCAATAGAATGTCTCTTACCTGACTTGTTCTGGTGAAGTATTTGTTAGGAATGATTGAGAGAAAGTGAGTGTGTGTGTGAGATGTGTACTGGTTGCATTTTATTTAATCTGCTTAAAGTGATAACCACAATCTGAAATTTATATTTAGATATCTATTCTACCTGGACACTGCCAGCATAAAAAGAAATTTCATCGCAACTGAAAACTTTTAGAGAAAAATATACATAACCAGTCTAACCTTTAAAGGTCACTCAGGAACTAAAATCTTTATTTGAATTCATTAGGAAATGAATAGAAGCTCTGGTTAAGATTCATGTAATTATAAATAACAGAAGACCACATGGAGAAAAAAAGTTTCCATCACAAATCTTTTATAACTTCTGAAACTTTACTTCTCACTATCACATAGGTACACTTTCCACACCCAAGAAAGATCGTTGTGCCACTGCAGATTATTTAGTCGGGCAAGCTGGCATCCTGCCTAAGCTTTTATGAGTTAAAAAAAATCATGTCATCTGTCTTTTGATATTTTGGTTCAAGTTTTCCAGCATGCTGGACTCTTGGCCAAGGAATGAATATTGAGCCAAATCCTCTTAATAACCAGCGTGGCAGAGTTAGAGGAAAATGCAAAGCATGGTGAAAAGATGCTTCCTTTTCTAAAAAAATATGCACCAAGTTCTAGTTTCAGCATCTTTACAAATTCCATTAGTGTAAATACTGATGGTTTGGCAACAGACAGGAATCAGTACACATCAGCAAGGACACCCCCGTGATATTCTACGGCATGCAGTTTAGTTACCCATCAGAGGGATCACTTAACAATTCTGCTCAGAAACAAAGAGGACAAAAAGCAGCCGGGATCAAGGATACCGTTTGATTTGCCTGCACTAATAAGCGCCATAAATAATTTACGGAACTTCAAAGTCTAGAAACTGGTGAAGTACACCAGGGCAAAAGTAGAATTTGTTTGTTTATTATCAATTATTTACACCGTATGTTTTACAACATCAGAATTGTAGCAAGGCATAATCCTGAGGAATGGCGAACAATAAAAAGTATATTATGTTAATTCAGTGAAAGCTTAACACAGGCCATCAAGTTGTGGAGGCCACTGGATGCAGTCTTTATAAATGTTTCAATACCAATCTCAATAACACTAAACTCTCAAAAAAGCATTCTGAAATACCTGTTTATCATCTCTAGGTAAGTGAGAATCCATGCGCGCACCCTTCCTTGTAGAACTATCATAAGGGAATTTCAAACTATAATAAAACAGTGACTTCAAAATCAAGGAGGAGGTTTGCCCCACGACTAACATATTTGCAGCACAAGGTCACACACCCCAGATGAATCAAATCCACATCTACCCATATAGTCAGCCAAAAAAGAAAAAAAAAAAAAAGTCCATCTTCTCAATCAAGCCAACACTTCAAATGTAATGTCATAATTACAGGTGACAATATTGGTGAGATGAAGGACGATGCCCCTGGGATGCAGGGGGTGTTGCCTGGATGCTATTTTTTTTAATGTGCCCCTGGTCAAATGTGGTGACCGTCACACTTTTAACCAGTGCTGTTTGTAATAGACTGAATGAAACAGGTCTACAAAAGAATCAATAAATGTAAAGACTGGAAAGAATTAGAGACTTGAACCTATTGTCTGGGGGAATTAGATGTCAGTTTGAGTATTATAACTCTGACAAAGGTTTCCTAGCTTTAATTTACTAGAACATGCAACGGGCAGAAGCGAGGCTGGAAGTACAGTTGTTCTGAATACATTATTTAACAAACACTTTAATGAATGTTACACACTTTTTTATACTCCTGACATATTCTCTCCATTCAGTTTTCAGAGCCTTGTTTATCAATGAAACATACGTCTCTCAAAAAGTCTTCTACCCTAGGTTCCTCCAATGGCGAGTCCAGGTTGGTATACAGAATAATACCCTCTTGGCAACCTGCAATGCTTCCTTTCATGCCACTGTGAAAGAAGTTATGGAAATCCAACTGCTAAAGTTCAGCAAGCAAACAAAACATGATAATCACAGGAGACTCGGTGAGCAATTGCCTGGCGAATCCATAGGACTAAGTAGCTCAAGACCACACGAGAATGTGCATCTAGTCTGTATTTTTCTAGTGACAGAGGAAAGTTTAAGAAAGTTCTGTGGCTGGTATACAGAAGAAAGATCCAGTGGCTTTTTATTTATTTACATTTTTTTTACCTAAATCCATGGACTTAACTGTGCTTAGCTCACAAAGCAGTTGTTCAGCTCTATACACACACCAGATGCAATTTAGATAGGTTGTTTCCCCCACACTTATCTTGGGAAAGAAGAAAACATTCCATTAATCAAAAACCAAAGCAGAAACACCCTTGGGAAGTAGTGGAAACCACACTGCAAAGTGAGAATTAGTGTTTTCTGTAAAACATGAAAGAATGACATGTCAGAAAACTAGCCAAAGTATCCAAATCATCATCAACGCGTTGCAGATCAAAAATGAGCCAAGTCTTTCCCGACTCTGATTGTGCCTGAGTTCATCTGCGAGACACAAGTTGTCCTGCAGTCAATAGCCCTGTCTGCTGTGCCTGGGGGCCTGACTGATGTCCAGTGAATATAAACCAGCCAATCAATAAGCAAATATTTAAGGAAGTGCCAAGGAGCAGGACATTGGAAAGAGCTGCAGTAGAGGCTCCTGTCTTCAAAGAGTTGACAATCTAATCAAATATTTTTCAGGTTCTCTATAAGAGTCAACAAACTTTTTACCCAAAGAGCCAGAGAGTCATCCATGGCTTTGTGGGTCACACAGCCGCTGTCCTGCTTTCCAACTCCACTGCTAGGGCACCAAAGTAGCCAGAGACGAAAGGCAAACATATGTGCGAGGCTCTGTACCAAAAAAACTATTTACAGACCCTAAAATGTGAGTCTCATGAAGTTTCACCATGTAATAAAATATCAGTCTTCTTGAAATTTTTTCCCATCTATTAAAGTGTAAAAAATCATTCTTAGCAGATAGACCATACAAAACAGGTGGCAGACCTGACCTGTGGGACATAGTTGGATGATCTTTATTCTAGAACAATAATTATGCAATGAATACCAGGATGATTTATTGGTTGACACCATTGTAAATTTAAACTTGTGATCCTTGGGGATGCAAAAGTATATTAGACATAGTCTCTATTCTAAAATGCAGTGACAACCTATTTGAAGACGACGCAATTATTCCAGTGGCAATACTGAAGTGTAATCCCAGTGGAAGGGCTTTAGGTTTTTGAGCTGTGGGAGAGTCGTGGGCATGCAGTATGAGGATTCGGGTAAAATTCAGCGTGGGAGGCTGGAAATCCAGTGATTTCTACTGACATTGTGAAACATTACTGGTGAACAAGATGTTAAAGGTAAACTAGTAGGCACTGGTCCTAATATCTAGGCTCTGCCCATCCAAAAAGGGAAGCAGACACTTATTTCAACAGTTCTACATGAAACCAATGGTAGTGAGTTTAGCTAGTGGGAAGGAAAATGTCCAGTGGGGTGATCTGTCGGGGAGGCAGTGTTTGAAATTTTCTGGAAGACAGGGGCATGTACTTGAGTAGCAATGGTGAGAAGGGAACATTCCAAGCAGAGGAAAGAGTTTGAGAGGAGACCCAAGAAGGGGAAACACACAGGTTTCAGGGTCAAGGAGAAATCAGAATAGCTCAAAGGATGAGTTGGTAGCAGACCAGAAGCAAGGTAGATTCACACTAAACAAGGTTTGGGAAGCCGCCCTGAAAAATCTGGACTCAATTTTTACAAAAATAGTGCCAAGAATTTCATGTTCCTATTATACAAATGAAATTTCAGTAAAGCTAAAACCTTCTCGGTCACCCAAGTTCAGTAATACCTAATCATGAAATGAAAATGTTCACAGAATAATTTCAGACCATGCATTTGTTTCTAAGATCCTTCTGCCACTGCTCTGAATAGAAAGCAACTTGATTTTTCTAATACAGGGTTAAAATGGTTGAATAGGATACTATGGATTTTAGCATGCAGACAGCCCAGGACAGGTGCTCAATAAGTAGGTAAATAATATCATGTGACCTTTCAGATCTATGCCAATGTCAGGAACATGGATTAAAGTATAATTCTGAAGTTTAAGAGATAAGAAAATAAGTATTGTTTTTTAAATACAATTTGAACATTTGGGAGTTGCAGCCCCCCAACAGCATTTTCAAAGTATTTGTTTTGATAAATGTCAATTACACCATGGTCACTTCATTGATAATGAATCATCCTTAAATTTTTTCAGTGAAAAATTTCATTTAGTAAGACATGGCTTGTGTTATGCTTGGAATCCTGACATTTAAAGCTGACACCTCCAAGAAAATTCAGTTCTCAAATATCCACTGGTCTGTTAATTGTCATCAGAGTACAGTTATAAATGAATTATTGGCTTCAGTTGCCCCCTGAACCTTGCTCCAGCGCTGTTGTTATGAACCATATGAAATGAGGTGTTTAGAGGATGTCCAATTATAACCCCACTGAATGAGGAGCAGAAAGTCTACTTGCCTCCAGATGTTAGAACAAGTTTCCAGAGCTCAGGTGCCCATACAGAAGAGGGAATATTTATGCAGACATTTTGGGGCTGGTTTTGACACTGTTTTGTAAGAGTGACTTTGGCTACCGAATACTCAGAGCCATCTTGGAAATACTTATGAATATCTGTACTGTCAGAGCACATTAAATCAGGAGTTATTTGGGAATCTCTTCTAGGTACTTAGAATTAACATCTAGGGGAAAAAAAAATCAAGGAACACACTGAGGAAATAATAGGTTTCTTCATATTTACAACTACACTGCATTTTTATTTGTAAGTACATACACATGCAATGCCATAGTTATAAAAAAGGGAAATGTGATGTGGAACTCAAAAAATAATATTTGTTAATCTTCCCATCTCATTAGTCATTTTTAGTCATTTTTTTTCCAAAGGAAACCACAAAATAGTTTCTAAGAATAAAGTCCTTTAAAAAAAGAAAAGGAAAACAACCTAAGGGTAAAAACCACAAAATTGTACTTGCAAAGAGGCAGATGCCTGCCTAATCCACTCATAAATTGGGTTCTAAGTAGGTGAGGTAATTTTGGGCACAGAGGACTTGAGCATCACTCAAACCTGAGCAGGACGCCCCCCGTGGGCCAGCCGGTGTATAGCTGTCGGAGTGCACTTACCAGGCAGGCAGGAGGAATGTGCACTTGGGGAAGGGCAGGGGGTGCGCACTCTCTCTCTCACTGATTTATAGGCATGGCTAATTATGCTTCTTCAAATACTGCAGTCCACACCCTCTTGGAAGTCTTCCAGACCACCAAATGCACCAACTTTTGAGATGTGGGGGGTGAACTGAAAACATGCTCACCCAGACATTTGTCTAAAGATCTGTTCTCCACCTCCCCCAAATCTGTCTTCTCATCTCCCGGTGACAAGGTGACTTGCTGCACCATCTCCACGTCTGATTTCCTAATAGGTCTTTCTCCTCGATTTCTGAGTGTCTTGTGTGCACCCAATGCCTGGGTGCCCTTAGTGGGAGGTAATATTATGGGAATGGTATATTGTTAAGACCTCCCAGTCATTGTGTGTTCTGTGCATCAGAGATTTTTTTTTTTCGGTATGAGACAAAAGTACAAAGCATGCATGGGCTGGTGACATTTGAGTAATCATACCCACTTAATCCAGGAAAAACCTCTCTGAGCTAGAGTTACATGTCTGCCAGGCACAAAGAGAAGGGCCACCAAGAGCCACACTTCAAAGTCACCTGTTACACTCTGTCACGTGAAAGGCAGGATGGACAAGCCTGACATCTCACAACAGATTTCAGTGGGTGTGAAACCTACAGACCAGAACTGCATGAACTTTGAGATTTTGATTTTTTGATACTAAAAAATTCCCCATTTACTTTCATTCACTCAGTCTTACAGCTTTTACTTAAATACACTCACTCTAGAAATATTTAGCATCCTCTTCCCTTCATGATTGGATAGTTCTTTTTAAGATACTAAATTATAAACAATTAAAGTTCTACATTAACATGGTGAACAGATAAGCCACAAGCAGAATGGACTAAGCCATCAGCAAATACTCATTTCCACTAGAGGACTAGCAGTGCTGGAAGCTTTGGGGGACACGGTGGCCTCGCCCCAAGGGGCTTTCATTGTGGGAGGGCTCATGCTGCCTTCTGGGCAATGACTGACTCTTGACACCCTGAGCAGAAGATGCTGTCAAATCCTTAGCCTTCACTGCATGTCACTTTCCCATTTACCCACTCAGGACAACACACAAAAAAAGCACAGCAGTTCACCAAGCCATACCTGACCCAATTCAAATTATCTACCTTGAGCACTTTCTTTTTTCTTTCTATGTATTTATATATTTATTTTTTTCTATTTTAATTTATTTTCTTACATTATTATTGTTCATTTTTGGACAGTATTTGATTCCTCTCCCAGGTGTAGTCCCCATAGTTGTCCCATCACCACAGTGCCTTGTGCTCTTCCTTCTCCTGTCCTGACCCTCCCTCCTGCTCCCCTGCTGTGTCTCAAAGCCATTTCTTGCAACCCAGGAGCCCCGCCTGCAGCAGTTTACATGGCTCTGGGAGACAGACCTAGGTCTTATTGGGGCACTGAGTGTCCTGACAAAGGCTGAGCATTTCGGGTATATAAACTGACTCTGGATGATGGCCTGCACACTAACAAAAATCTTCAAGCACCCTGAGATTAAATTTTGAAAAGACAACCCATCCTCTCATCTGCAAATAAGGAAACTAATACCCAGGGAATTCAATTGATAATAGCTAAGATCATACATCCAGTGATAAATTTTGGATTAGAAAGCAATTTTCCTGACCCTGAAAAAATATTCATTTTATTTATCTAAGTTTCTAAAATACCTATAACAAACAATATGAGAGACAGGCAGGATATAACACTATATATCAACATAAAAATAGTATAATATATAATGTGTATCATATACAGTATGTGCTCACACTTGGATGTATCTCATTTGACCTCCCCAAAGCTATTGAGACTTTTGCCATCGTATTTTGAAATAAACTTTCGACGTTACACATTGAAAGATTGTTTTACAGTTTAAAAAATCTTGGAAACCTAAGCTTAATTTTTGGTGCTGTTTCACATAGATTGTTGTTAACATGCCACAAGCTGTAGACACTTAAAAATACTGTTTAATTTTCTTTAATCCATTTCGTTTTATGGGTCTAAAATGGCCATCGGACAATAATACAGCAGTTTCCATAAGGAATAAATTGTTACTGCTTGACAAAAAACTCCTTTTATGCTAGGAGAGGGAAATATAAAAATGTCTTTTTCATATAATTATATTAAAAAATGTGTTAGTATGTTCTCTCATATTACAGCTGTTAGAACGTTTTTTTAAGCCACTGACTTAAGAGCTTTCTTTTCCTTCCTCATTTTTTCCTAATTAATTTCTGTTCAACCAAAGAATACTTTCCTTTTATGGCTGCCGCTATCATAGCGCGGTCTTCATAAAGGGGGAAGCCCATTTCTGAGCTCTACTCTTCAAAGCAAAGCATGAGGGGAGGGGAAAGTTTTCACAGGAGGTGATTTCCCACTTAGGTATTATTCCTCATTTGAGGAAAGTTGACAAGTAATTATTGTCCCCTATAAAAATTTAAATCTCCTGCTACTCCAAGATGGAAAGTGTTCCTAAGCAGAAATATAAGCTATTTTAGACATTAACAGCCTCACAAATTTGGTCCAATAGGGAAGCGTCTGCCAGTAATGAATTTACTACAGGAGATCTGATAATAGTCTTGCTTTTGTTTGTAACTATTTGTTACATGTGTTTAAAAAAGAACTGGGATGAATTTGAATGTTGTTTTTCTTCTAAAGATTTCTGTTCTTGTATTTTCTCATATTTATTTTGGATTTTGTTTATACTTTAAACACCCAGAATTAATGAGGTTTCCTTATGTACTCTGCAAAGTTTACAGACCATTATTTTTAATCTTTTTTCCTTTTTGCTTTCAATATCTGCTTTTCTTTTTACAGAATAAGGGAGGATCATCTGTTTAATTAAATAATACAGTCAAACAACTGCTCTTTTTACATTGCAATTGCTTTGCTATTAAAAAAAGGCAAGGCATCAAACTCAACTAATTACATTTATTAAAGATCTGAAGCAGCAGTATTCTCTCTGCCAATACCTCCTACCTCTATCCTCACACCAACTGCCTGAATATTAAAAAATCTGAAGAAATGAGATTCCCAACACAAATTATTCAAGAGGGTAGAACTCTACATAAATATATACATTAGGGCCTTTCTTACTCAAGAGAGTTGAACTCATAGACACAGAATTTTTTAAAGACTATTTCACTAACACGAATTGGCACTCAATGAAGACAAATGTAGTGATCAGTATTGATCAAGAAGTCGGTAATTGGCTGTTAGGATCTATTCATTCTGTGCTTGCAGACACCATTGAGCTACACTTCCCAGTAAACAAAATGCAATAAATGTAACAAGTTCCAGTGACATAAGCAATCTGTTACTAAAAATGAGGTAGTAATCTTCTATTACTAAAAACATAAAACCTGTTTTCTTTTAGTATAAATTGTATGGCATTGATCAGTAAATATTTTACCAAAGGGAACACATTTTATAAAAGGAATAAGTAGTGGACACATTAAAAAGTGATCTATCCCTTTCATCCAGATTGTATCTCTTGTATTCTAAAGTCTATTAACTTTCCTGCTTTTTAGCAGATACTGACAAATAGCTAATGAGTGTTTCACACCCATGGGTTGTGTTCATGAGTGCACACACACACAAACACATATAGGCGTGTACACACAAGCAGGAAATTGATGGTTGCATTACTGGAGGCCTTAAACACCATTTCACAAAGAGAGTTTTTCTTTTCTTTTAATTAATTATGTCACTTTCCCATTTCAGCTTCCACATCTAAAGGAATCCTGTGTGCTTACAATTTAGTTTCGGCTAGAACCCATTACTTTAATTATCTTACAATGAGCAGAAAAATCCAATGTATGGTAAATGTAGCTCTCTTAATAGAAAAGCTGGTTTTGGAGGCTTTTTCAATTTCAGAATAAGCTGGACATACCCGAGTCAGGTTTTTGTAGTTTCTACACACAACTGGGGTTTCATTTTGAATTACTTGAGCACATTGCAAAGTGTATGCACTATAACAAGAGGTCAAGTTTCACTCAGTGAATCGATTCAATATGAGAAGCAGAAATTTCCACAGAGGGAAGGAAATTGCCTTAAAGTCAGCTGGCATCATTTTGTTTCAGCTTCTGGCTCTGAGTGTGGGACCCAGTGCTACCCTGAAGAGCACACGGCTTGAAGGGCTGTTGGAAAGAGTAATGATGGAATTATAAATGACGAGCCCTCTGTCTGCTGAGCCTACTCAGAAAAGACTAACAAGATAGTAATGGCTAAAAGGCCTTTGTTGTCTAGGTAAGAATGAAAGGTTGTTTTTTGTTTCCTCCCTGAGCTCTTCACTCCAATGCTGACCTCCAATTCAGAAAAGGCAAAGATTCAGTGTGACTCCCACTGCCTTTGATCAGATTCCCAATATATTCTAAATAACAGATCATTGTAAAGAATATGTAAAACAGTGTCTGTTCTAACAGTGATTAGTGTTTGAAAAGCTCTCGCTGTTGATGCTAGATGCCATCAACTTCACATTTTGTTCTATTGCTGATCAGAAGCCAAGATGGTACTGAAGTTAAGGGACCTGAGAAAATAGGTTATCTTGCTTGGATGCTGAGGTAGATTGAACAAGGAATAAAGTAAATGATTTCAAAACTGATGGATGATATCCCAAGCTATATTTACTATCGTTGCTTTGACAGCTTCTGTCCTCCTTCCAAAACTATGGAGAAAAGAGATGCTTCTCACGCAATTATACAAAATAATTTTAGACCAAGAAAGAAAAGAGACTAATTTTTCCATTTATCAAAGGCATATCATTTCTTCTCTAAGAGGATTAGTTCACTCTACGTTTTCCCGCAAATAAGACAAAGAATACTGGGTTACATGTAACAGAAAAGAAAATAGAAATAGGAGAGCTGTTTATTTTGAAAAGGTTTCTTTACATTTTGAGAAACACTTTAATTTTTCCAGACTCAGAAAATTTGCATTGAAGTCATAACAAATAGACTCCTTTTCTAAAAAAATCCTCAACCATGTATCCCTTTAGAGTTGCCATTATATTCTAAGAATCATCAAATATATTTTTTCAAGTATGTGTGTCTGAGACACAACAGTCACTGCTAGAGATTTCTGGGGCTTTCGCATGATTTTATCTTGCTTTGACATCTAATTGTAAACTCTCCAAAGGCAGAAACATCCCGAGTCACTCCCCAGAGGCCTACTGGAGTGATTTGCATACTCAATAAAAGGATTTGATTAACTTCTATCTCAGACATTTCAGTCTTAGAAACCTAGAGATCTACTGGGAATGAACTTGTAATAACCTTCCAGTATAGCCTGTTTAAAATCTTTGCTGTCCAAAATTTTCTCCTTGTCTAACCTAAAGCACGCCTGCTGTAATTTCAAACCATTGTTTATAATATTGAATTTTTGGGAGTTGAGGAATTAAGCTGCTGGCCAGCATTTTGCAAAACATATAAAGCATTTATTTTGGAATAATAAAACTACAACTGTAAAAAAAATAGAACGACCATTCTCTATACCAAGATGAAAATGTGCAACTATTGGTTTTTATATATAAATGTAGCAAATTACATTTTTAGTTTTTATACAGAGTACATTTTCAACGTGACTAAACTCAGATATTGGAGGATACTTAAAAGGTGGTCATTTATTCTTCACTGAAGATCAAGTAAACGGGAATACTTGAATGAAAAATAAAATAGAAAATAAATAGGTAAAATAAATTCAGGTTGTATTAACGTGGTATGATCTAGCTATGCTTTGCTGATTTTTTAAAAAATAATTCTTATGATTTTGGCATGCTTCTACTTAGGATAGTTCTGTAAATATGTTCATGGTTCAGGACATGGTAAAAATGAAAATGCTTGTAAAAAATGCTAGTAAAAAATGTTATCTGGTCTCTCAGTGTGTTAAAATTCAACTGAAATAACTAGCAAAGAAGGACAGGAAATTATCCTTCCTCCATCCACTCCTTATCATTCCTGAAGATCTCCTTGAGTTCATGAGAGTAGAAATTATTTCTACCAAAGCAGACCTTGATTCTCCAAATGCATATTAATGAATTATAACCAAATTCTTTTCCTCAAACAAGAAATAGGACAAGGACCTCTATATTCTTTTGAGCATGAAAGAACCTCAACCTTTAAATAAATGGTTGAAAACAAAACTACAGCTTCGAGATGGGTTTTGGAGTGATTAAGATAGCTTTCTGTATTTCCCAGGAAATTCTAGTTTCTTCTAACATGCAGTTCTAACCTTTGAAAACCTCATTTTGCCCTTAATTTTCTGCAACTCTATACTTTTTGAATTGTTAATCTAAGTTAACTGTTCAAGATTCCTCTATTATTCTCATCAAACACATGGATATTCCTCCTAATTGGAATAAAGATTTTGACCCGCAAACACATTCTTTTTTATCCTATTTTCCCATATATCACACACACAACATAATCAATCAAGTATTTAATTCAAATTCTATAGCTTTTCAACATTTCCAATAGTGATTACTATTATTACTTTTTACTCATAAAGTGAAAACATTCTGGAGAAAATAAGAAGTCATACATCATGAGGTAAACTGCTCCAAGTCATATTTAAGTTCTATCTGTTGAATTTAGAAATCTAACTGCATCACTGATGTGTTTTTTACTTTAGCAAGTCATTGAACTGCTCAAAATATTAATAATGATACTTCTACAGATGAAAAATCTTGAGAGAAAATATTTAGATACATTATAATTAGTAAAATTGCAGACTACAGAGGCCTTCTTGCATTGAATCCTGGTTTACATGGGCTTAAGAAAATTGCTACAAAAATCAACCAAAGTTAACAAAATATGTTAACCTTTATCTAGAAACATCCTGGGGGCTGAAACTCAACAGCCTTTTTGTCCATGAAGGTGTTATGAATCTAAAATTTCAGCATAATCACAATGTTTAGTTTCAAGATATTCCATTTCAGAATCACACTTACTTGATTATCTTTGAGATCAACCCTTTTTTTTCCTAATTAGAATGGTTTCAGTGAAAGGCACAAGTAGGCAAGCATAAAAGAGGGGGTTGGTTTGACAAGAGAATATGGTGATGGTTCATGGGTAATATGGGGATGGGAGAATGATGGGTACTGCAATGAAGTAACAAAAAACATAGTAATAATAAAATAAAATGAATTACACTACCAAAAAAATATATATGTGAAAAAATAAAAATACAGTTAAAAGTGGGAAAAAAAAAAGGTTGGTTTGCCCTGGGTCTTCTTAACTAATCATAGCAGATTATTGATATGTTGGGTTTACATGTCACTTTTATTTGTTTCCAACATTTGGAAAAGTCTTAAAATTCAGCGATTTAAAAGAATTCACCATGTCCCTCTTAAGTTCTTTTTTACGCACACACTCTTACTTCATGCTCCCAACAATCCAGCAGGTGGCATTTGACAGAAGTGGAAACTGAGTCTACAGAAGTTACCTTCCTAAGACCACACAACTGGTAAATAATGAAGCTGAGCTTAGAATCCAGAGTCTAGTCTAGACACGCTTTAGACATGTCTGCTTTAGGAAGCAAGTTCATAATGTTGCGATTTGGAAAAACTAGATCACCAAGAAATGCATATAATCTGATAAATCATTTTGTCAATGTGAAAAATCATTTTGTCAATGTTCTACCTGCAACACTCCAAAGATTTCCCACAACAAATATTCCTAATAGGGCAATATTGTTTTTTTAGTGACCATACCTTTTTCCATTGAGTGTCCTTATCCTTTATTCTGGAATGTCTGTACTGACACCAAGAAATCGATACCTTCATGTCTTCTGTACTTTATCATCCCAAACTTACTGCCTCCTTCGTATGGAACAACATTTGAGATTTAAAAGTTCAAGCTTCAGAAATAAATGACAAGAGATATTAGATATAAGTGACCAGGAGATATTAACATTTTAATAGAGAGTAGCTCATTCCTGCAAAAGAGGAAAGAGATTCAATTGGGATCATTTTAGGCATCACAGAATAAAAGAAATGATGCTTGAAGGAAGAGGTTGTGCTTCAAATGATAACAGATCCCCCCAAAAGTGCCCTTTAGTAGAACACTAATTTTAGTAGCCTAAAATTTCCCCACCCTTTCTCATGCCTGACCTTGGAGGGTATAACTCTCCAACTGGTTAGTAAAATATTTTCCATGAAAATATTTTGAGGAAATCCTCAAAAAGAGAAAGTGAAGTTTGTGAATGCACATTAGGATTCCCTTCTATCAATCAATAACTGTTTACTTCTTTGAACATATAGGCGCATGGTCCCTGAAGGGTTTATTATTATTATTATTATTATTATTATTAAGATAACATTGTATTACATTTTAAAACCAAAGGACATACTGCTTGTTAAATTCTTTAAAAATTTTTAATAACCAAATTAAAACAAAACATTAGCCAAAATGATAATGGGGCATTTGCAAGTGACTTATTTTTCATGAAATGGTAATGGTGGCTGATTACGCATTATATTATATTTTTACACTTAATCAAACATGATATATAAGTAAATGCACACTTTTTATTTATATTTAGGTTATTAAAGAACCTAAATAATCTGATACACATATTGTCAACAGTTGCCTTGACCCTACAAAGCTGAGCCGCACATAAATGAGGTAACCCAGTTCACAAAACTGACCTATAGGCTCTACTGAAAAATGGGTTAACTTCTTTTTTTTAAGTAAACGCCTACCATGAGGTCAAACTGTTGGACTTTTACATTATGGAATTTCCTTCCAGAATATTACATTCCGCTACTTTTCATTTTACTTAACAGATTTGATTAACTTTATAAAACGGTGGTCAAATACTGACCATATCAGAGGTTTGGTTTTGATCTCCTCACTAATGCTGGTTTTGTTAAGAAGCTGAGCTCTGGGGCTCCTGCAGAGAAAAAAGAGGAAAACAATTAAAGACTCCCACAGGAGGCCCAATCTTTCAGCAGCAGATTTGGGGAGCATTCTTATTCATACCCAGTCACAGCCAAATGCCTCTAAAGGTGTTGGTTTAGTGAACCATAGCAGAGCTTTAGTTTTCTATCATTTCTTATTTTTAGGCTCAAAGATCCAGGGGAATAATACTAGAAGAAGAAACAGTGGTGATTATTAGTTAGTTAGACAGAAGACTGGGTTGCAATTCCTGAGAAAGTTGTTTCATTCTATCCAACTCTTCATTGTCTTGTGGCTTTATTTGGTAACTGGGTTTTGATTTATCACCACAAAACTAAAGCCTTCCTCTATCCATGTAGATAATAAGAAACAGGATGATCTCTACTAACATTTGAAAAATTTCATCAAGAATTTTTTTTATCATCCAAGGCCAGATGAAAAGTAAAAAATAAATAAATAACCTAAGTGAATAAAATAAAGATTAGTTACTTGATTGATGTGATTGGTGACGGGGAAAAAACAATGAGATTTTTTTATTAAAATGTAAGATTCAGTTGTTATTTAATGAATAGTTCCCAGTAAAAGTACTTCCGAAAGAAAATGACTACTATCCGGAAGCACCATGAAAAAATTGATGTTACAGGCATATGCATCACAAAGAAATTTTAAAAGACCTGGATGCATTGATGCATCATGATGAAACTTACCAACTTAGAGAAGTATAAAAATGCTCTAACTACATACCATCCAGGAATGCTATTAAGAGAAGCATTTAATCACTGCACAAATGTATGCTAAAGAAAGATGTCAAAGTAGGATTTCAAAAAGATAACTAAAGTGTAACAGCAGATAAACATCACATTAACTCTACTCTTGGGAAAAAATAGAGGCACACAATACCCACACATGGGTAAGATTATCATCCTCTATAAATATGTAACGAAATATTAACATTTTCAAGTTCAAGTTATTTGGTAAAAGCCACAGAAAAACAAGCATTAAAATGTTAGGAATGAAAATAAACTTTCCAGAGCAACATATTCCTAAATCAAAGTTCACATTATTTTACGCAGAAATCCTTCCCCCCTTTTTTTTTTTTTACCCTGAAAGCAGGTTTTATTTAAATTTCTAGTGTGGTGCAATTGCAACTATTAAGAACTTCAGTGCCACAAAGACTTAAGTAAATACTTAAGACAAGCTGTAATTTAGTGAAGTGGATTCCTGCCCAAAATACAAAGCTGATACTATCTAACCTCTCTGGGAAGAACAAAAAAGTGGATCTGAATGTGAGGTCAGAGAAAAAGACAAAGATTAAGGTTTCCCCAAACATATTCAAAACTCGTGTCAAAGACTAAAATTAAAGAAGCACCTTATCCCGTAATGTTAAACTTGACTCGCTGTATTTTTGAAAGACTGTATCTGAAAGCAAAGATCACATTTAAAAATTTTGCATTTCATACATCTACAAAAACACACAAAATTGCTTATTGAACTTCCAAGTTGAATCAAAGGCATAAGTGAGTGTATTCTGTGAAAAGGAAGTTTCAGAGCAGAGATAAATTTGAGGTTTGCTATGTTTTATTGTTCTTGTCTATAAATTATCATAGTCTATTTGGTAGTACCGAAATGTTTCATAATATGCATTGTTTAATTTCCTAGTCCATTGTATATTGTTACAGAGTATTTATATTCTGAAATTGGAATGTAGCTGTTAAATTAAAAAAAAAAAAATCTCAATGGTACTTTTTTTTTCCCATCCCAAATGTGGAAGAGACGGATATTTTTAAATTAAGTCCATGAAAAAAAAAAAAAAAAGACCACGAGTTTAGTCCACTCTGGGTTCATCTTGGCCATACATTCCAAGTGAGTTTAAATGAAGAGGCATTATGGAAATAGGCACTGCTAAATAAAAGGCAGCTCTCCTGTATTAATCCAAAGCCTGGGGTGCTTTTAAAGGAGGCTGGAGACAATCCCAGACACCTGGCTTTTGAAAGACCACCAAGAGAATAAGTAAAAGGGGCCCTTAAAAGCATTTTGAAATTAAATCTAACTTAAAAACAAGATTGAGATAAGTTCTTATACAGTCATTTAAAAGTTTATTTTACTGTTCTTTAATACGATACAAAAAATTATCACCTTTAAGACACTAAACTTCTTCTGCCAGTGAATACTGAACAATTAAAATTATTTAAAGGACTCGGGTAAAAGCCACTGGTTTTGCTTCCACTCTACAGCACATACTCTGGGGCATTTCCTTCATTCCAATACTGACTTTTGCAAGTTAATATTTATAGGTATGTCTAGATAAGGCATTAGAAACATATCACCTTAAGAACCCGATACACAGAAATTACTGAGAAAAAATTCTGAATGTCTAGTTGGTCCCAAGCTAAAGTACATTCTCACAATTGTTTGGGGAAAGTTTGAAGCTTCACAGAGACTGTAAGAAAATGAATATAACGTTGATGTGTTTTTTCCCTAAGAAACAGTTAATTTTTAAACCTGTTAATTTTTAAACCACTTCACTGAAATATTCCAAAGTTAACAAAATTCCTATTAAATTTAGAAGGGAAACAAATATTATGAGAAACTCTAAGATCTAAAAAGAGAGACTCCGTAAATGTGCAAAACACGGATTTTATGCAGAGTTAGTATGTATAGTTGCAGGTTCATATTTCTTTGATTATATTAAACTTTTCCTTGGGGAATGCTACTGTCACATTGTTTGAATCACTACAAAAGCCACAGAGAAGATCAACAGTGCCGTGGAGGTAATGATCTTTCACTGGCCTCTCAGGAGCTGGTTGTAAAATTTATAAGGAAAGTTCTATCCCTGGCCTACATAATTTTTTGGTGAGGCAGTAAAAATTGATGCCATCTATCTAAAAGAATAAAAGTGGGCAATTTAGTCATCTGAATGTTCTCAGCTGCCACAAATCTCGGAGACATTTGGAGTTATTAAAGGCAGAGAAATTTGAGTTATGGGTCTGCACCTGGGTCCTCTATTTATTGACTAGTTGATATGAATTAAATCCTGGGCTCTGTTTTAGAGGATGGAACATAATTCCGAAACACCCTTCCTGCCCACGGGGAGCTTATCATCTCTATGGGAGATACCCATTTTCTGCAAACGTAATGCACTTAAAGCACGCATCAGCCAGAGTTACCTCTTATCAGAGTATATATTTATATTGGAAAAACTACAACGTACTGCATAGAGGTCTGTGTCTTTTCCTGTAGATTAAATGCTATGATTTCTCTGGAGCAGTTTAATTGTAGGCTCATCAGAACTTCAAAATCTCCAACCAGCAGTACCAGTTTAAATAGATTTAACAGTAGAACAAAAGAAAACACAGATGCCAAATATTTGATATTTTTAATCAAAGAAAGATCCTTTTTTAATTTCAGTCACGACTTGAAGATTATTTTGTAACCACTTAATTTACGAATTCTCAGGGTGGTTTCATCAGCATAAATTTCCCCCCAACTACTGTGAACTGAGGGTCAAGCTGAGGGCCCGGGGGTGGAGTCAGGGCCTGGACATGTGATTCCTGGGGTGATTATGTGGGGTGCTGAGTGAGAACTGCAAATGAAGCTGAACAGAGGAGTTTGCAAGATATTCTTTTAGAATAAAAAAATTAAAGGGCCTGGGATGACTTCATTTGGCTCAATTTTGCATCATCCTCAATGTACCTCTAAAAGAATTAAGTTTATCATTGGGTCTCAGTGTGTTAATCTGACAATGGGCTGGTAACACTCATTCAAGGTGAAGGAAACAACCAGCTTTTAGTAAACACCGTCTGACCATCAGCACTGGCGTCCCTGGAGGGGCAGAGGACAGAGACTCTGCTCCCAGCTGGCACCGAAGAAAGCAGGGGATGTCAAAGACTCCATCTCACTAAGAATCGGCTCTCATTGGCCATCTCTTCTTGAACATAACTTTAATCATCTCTGAAATTCTAACATCTCTCCTGCCCATCTCATTAAGATTTGAATAAAATGGTATGACAAAATTTAAAAATATATACACGAAGAGTTCTGCCAACTATAAAACATTATTTAAATGTCAGTGATTATTTTAACAAATAATTAGAAGTTTACTTTCAAACTCGTGATTCTAAAGTAATATTCATTTTCCAACCTAAGGAGGTTCTATGTACTCACGAATACACTATTCACTTATATACTATTAATAATAATGAACACTACTGAGTGCTAATTATGTGGCAGGTATCATTCTTCTATCTTTACATGTATAAACTTGCTATGTCTCACCACAAATCTGTGAAATAGGTACTATTATTTTCTCCACTTGAAAGAAGTGGAGCCACAAAAAGTAGGTGATTTGCCCAAAGTCAACACATAAGTGGTAGAGCTGTAATTCAAACACAGGCAGTTTCATTTGGAGCCCACATGCTTAACCACTATGCTATCCTGCCTTTGAAACATGTCATTAATAGAATCCTTCATCATCACCTATGACATGCCTGCTGGAAGGAAGCCCATGCTAAGCATCAGGTCTTTTGCCTCTGAAAACGCTGTTCTAACAGTATGTGACTATAGAGGATGATACTGATCCCTCACTACCTGAAATATCTAAATTGTTTAAGGCAAAGTTAACTTAGAGCACATTAGTCATTCACCGTTGGCACAAAATGGTTGACTCTACCTAAAACAGAGCAATGCGTTAGCTGCTGGACAAGGGTCCATTTCATTTGTACAGACAAAATCCTACTCTCAGAGCCACTAAGGTGTCACCCCAGGGTTCCAGAAGCACCCAAGTGTACCCCAGGCATCACACATGGAAAGGCATGTTGATTTCATTTGGGAGGTGGCTGACGGCTGACTTTTCAAAGTAAGGAGCTCCACCGTGGACATGATCGTGGACCACGGGTGGCTTGGTGATGGGAACACCATGGTAACAACCTCTGAATGGGAGGATGCTATGCTCCCCAAATCCACACAACAATGTAAATCAACATCAACTCGATAAAAATTTTTACAAATGAATTGCCTACAAGAAATAAAAAAAATACATCAAATTTACGAGCTCTACAAACCAACAAACCCAGCTCTTCCCAGTCTACACAACAAGACTCTACATTCAACACCACAGGACCCAGGCCTTGTCCACACCATCTTCATGAAGACAAATGGGCTAATAAGCCTTAGGAAGCCATCTTCATCCATGGTCTTACCCTAGAATCATTGGTCTCACAGAAGCCATTGTCAAGCAGATAGTATTCTAGCATTATCTGCCCCTAGACCTGGGGAAAAATTGACAACAAAACATAAAAGCTTTTCCTTCTGTCAGTGTGTCTTTGGCCAAGAAGAGAGTAAGAGGTTCTTCTGTAAAGTTATTTTCTAATTAGGCCATCTCCTATGGACCTTCTGCTGGTACTTCTGAGCAAACACTGAGAGATTTTGTCTTGATTTTAGAGTGACACAGTGGAGTAATAAAAATAATGGCATTTATTTTAAACAAGGGTACAAGATAATTTCTGCATGCCCACTAGCATGTAGACTTTGTGGCTTGCACATTTATATTAATTATTATATGTATAACTTATTTAATAGACTTAAATTAGACAGACCAGGGACCTGAGTAATGAAGGTAAAAATGCAATGAACCTCAAGTGTGAACATCAGAAACTCGATACAGCATCAGGGTTTGACCAGCTGCCAATGACAGTCATTAAAAATAAAATACCATAGTAGAAGTGAGAAGTCCCTGATAAAATTAAATTTCTTATGTGGTGAAGAGACAGAATAATAAGGCTATATTACCTGCCCTAAAATGCCTTTTCCAAAACTATCAGGTGGCAGTTTCTTCCTGGGAAAATTTAATCTTAAACACCTTACAAACCCAGAGAATAGATGGCAAATTTATTAAGCTGTTTGCTTTCTTTAAAGGGTTTTATTCTTCTACTTACAGATAGTGTGTACCAAATTAAATAACCAATTGAAATAATGAAAATGTCAATACTTGTAATAAAACTTTTGTTAAAAAATTGAAAAATGAAAACGAGTGGAATGAAAATGTTTTTCTATTCTTTTTCTCTCCCTTTAGACAGTCTTTCAATTAGAAAGGAGACCAAACTTAAATTATAGCTACCAATTAATTCTTCTCCTCTGGAAAGTGAAATAAGCATCTTTCATTAAATTGGATATGAAAGCTCATTGGTTATACAAGGAGCCTTCAGATTAATGGATCTGAGTTCTTCAGTTTTGATAATTTTCTCTATTTCCTAATATCAGTTCAACTTCCCCCTCTCCCTGGTGGGAATCAATTTGATGCCTACAGTCCCCCAAGTATTTAACTATTTCAACTACCAGAGTCACTCAGGTCATCTGAGCTTGAGAGATACAACTGTCTTGTTAAAGTGTGTGTGTGTGTGTGTGTGTGTGTGTGTGTGTGTGTGTGTGTGAGAGAGAGAGAGAGAGAGAGAGAGAGAGAGAGAGAGAGAGAGAAGAGAGAGAATTAGTAGCTCAGAATCTTCTTGAGATGAAATCAGGAGAAGGAATAAAAACACACAAAGAATGCCAGTCAGGACATATGAGCAGACAGCCCTCCAGGCCTTTTGCCTTGTAGTCATGCATGCTTACATATGTTTTTCAAGGATCCCAAAAGAATATGGAGGAAAAATAAGGAATTTGCCCTGCTTTTATACAGGATATAAATTAAAATTTTTAAAGATTTATTAATTTATGCATGTAAGAGCTGGAATGCAGGCCAGAGGTGTGGGAGGGGAGAGGATTCAGCAGACAGAGTGGGGAACAGAACAGGCGGATCCACTGAAATACACTGTTGAGGGGAGCAGCAGGCGAGCCAGGAGAGGTCTACTGTGCCATTTCTAGCTCCCTGGCTAGAGATCAAACTTGTGCTGCAGTGGCTGTGGATAGCTTCATAGCGTTGTGACTTAACCCCTTGCACCACCAGGGAGGCCCCATAAATTAATTTTTTAATGGATGATCTGTCCATTTGCTTTTATTTTCAAGAATCTATCAACTTAGGAACCATTTTTTTTTTCTCTTACATATACTACTCTTAGTATCAAAATTGATTTAGTTAATGGATAAAGAGAAATTTCTGGAGACAACATAATTTGGTCATTAAGATAAACGAGACACAGACACACTCTGTGAATAAATTAACCTTAATTTCTGAGAAAATAAAATTTTCCATCAATGAGCATATTTTTTGACCAGCTGAAGAACTGATCTAATCACTTAGCCACACATTGGTTTTAAACCTGATTTGGGTAACAACGAGTAAATATGATTTTCCTACATTTCTCTTATATTTCATTTCCTCCTCCTATGTCCTTTTGTCCTAAGGCCAACAACACCGATTTCCTGTTAATCAAATATAAAGACCCTCAAATTTCATTTTACAGAGTTTTCCAACATTAACCGTCAGTCATCCAGACACACCCAGATCCATGAAAATTAAAGAGTCAGACTGAGACTAGAAATAACTTAAAAAAAAAATAAACAGGCATGGCAGACCACTCCTGTCTCGCCCGCTGCTCCCATCGGCAGTGTATTTCGTCAGTCTGCCTGTTCTGTTCCCCACTCTGGCTCTGGTGAATCCTCTCACCCTCCCATGCATTTGGCCTGTACCGAGGTTCTTGTGTAAATGAATAAATAAATCTTTAAAAAAAATTTAAAAAAAATTAAAAAAAAACAAACAAACATGTATTCTGAAGGCCCAGGACAAAAATGTAACTTACTTTTTGAATGCTTCCTTCATATTTGCATGGTGACAAAGTGTAATCAACTGCACATGATTGCTCACATGGGCGTGTGGGGGCAGAGGCATCTCCACTTCATAAAACCACTGTGGGGATTCTCCAGGTGGTTCAGCTAAAATTCTGATCCAGACAGTATTATGAATACTCTGACTCTGGGTTCTGCTTATAGATTTTAATACAAGATGGTTATCACTCTGTGTGTTTCTGGATGGCCGTATCCACCAAGATATTCTATTTCTTGTAGTGCTTCACACAGCTTTTTGCACAGAGTACAACTCCATCAAGAATTTAGGAATAGATTTTAATTTCACCCAGTAACTTTATTATTATTTTTTTTCAGATTTATGATGCCCTGATTGCCAGTACCCAAACGAACTCATAAATTCATATTGGACATAGGATTACTCACCAACCTAAGCTGACAAACGTCACTTAATTTTTTCAGTAGTATCTTGTACATGTGGTTGGTTCCTCAGTCAGGGAACCGAGGTAGTCAAATTTCTACACGGTTGATTACCAAACTAAAGATGGATGGTACTCAGAAATAGCCGAAAGCTACAACCCAACCTCATCTTTTATTAAATCTCTCTCATTTGGCATCTAATTATATATTATTTTATATTGCTCACTTGAACGGGCATGTCTTATCTCTCTTTGAAGACAGTCCACTGATTGAGGGTTTCCCTCTAAGCATCTCCCCCAGCCCTTCTAGTCCTGTACTGCCAGCTGACCAGGTCTGCAGGAAACACTTCTTGAATAAATACTCAGGGTTAATGGCAGATCAACACATGTGACTATAAATTCCACATAAATAAATATAAATTCAAGTTTACCAAAACTAAAATATCCTATGTAAAACAAGCATACATCACAACAGACATTTCACAAAGATCAAAATAAATATTTATAATGGTAAATAAATATTTATAATGGTATACTATAAAAGCCAATTTAGATGTCTTGGTTAATATTTTTAATTATGTCAGTTCATGAATATTTTATTTCAAATCACTTCTTTCTCCTTGCCAAATGGAAACGATCATAACATAAGACCTCTTTTGAAGTCAAAATAGATCCCTTACTAATAAAGAAGAAAAAAAAATATTCTCAACGAAAGAGAAAATTTAAATATTGTCTACATATTTGCAACAAGCCTATGGTCTGCTGTTAGGAATCAGCCAGTCAGCTATAAAAATTCATTTTAAACAACTTCATAGCCGTGTGGTATCAAAACATCCACTTTTACTAAGACGGCACTATTTACAATACACAGAATTTATTTAACTTTTCTTTCTTTGCTTAAATGTTTGAGAGTCCAACAGACAAATGAAGTGAAATGTGATCTTGATGCAGAGACACAGACACTGAGTGGTGCAGTAGGTCTTGGCATCTATAGTTAAAAGCATCAGCTAATTTGCAGAAAATAACAAAACTGCTAAACATGTTTTCAAAAATAGAAATGGTGCAGCATTTGGATCATATAAGAAAAAATAAAGAGGACTGCTATTAAAGCATTGGAAAAAGCAGGTAATGCAAAAAGTATCAATGACCTCCAGTTTAGTCTTGGACTCTGACAGAATTAAACACAACATTTTATTTATATATTATCTACATAACTCAGAGACATTTTTAATTTGTTAAATTCACTAAAATTTTTGTGTATTTATATGGTAAATATTTGTGTAATTATCTTCCTGATAGAAATTTACTTTGTATCCAGTAAAGAATACTTAGACATAATTTTTTCATACCTTATTTTTTTATATTCATGGAAGATTTTTTTGAAATAACATAGATTTGCAGCACTGTATCATTTAGAGGTACAGGGTGCACTGCATGAAAAATTTTAGGCCATTGTCAGAAATTAATGAATTATACGATAATTTTCAAGTTTAATGAATAAATCTCCTTGATTTCTAAAGGTTGTGCTAAACTTGATGATCATTCTACTATGGCTATAAAATGAATAACATTGCATTTCATTATGCAAAATTATAAATAATACATTTGCCAAAGTAAGAAACATCCAAAGTCCCATTAGATTGGTTTAAATTGAATAAGAAAAAAACTCACTTTAAAATGTTTTCTGTGTAGCTTGACATGACACATGTACATCATCACTGAAATTTTACTTAGCCACTTAACATTTTCTATAATTTGTCTAATGAAATTAGCTAATGTGATTTTACTATTGCTATTTCTGTTCTACATCTTGCAGAGGTTTTTTTAACTTGGAAAAAGATCAAAATGCTTGCAGATTTCAGATTGCTATTAGATGTAATAATTATACACTAAACTAATTACCACTAAACCAAAACCTGACTTACAACTAATTAAATTTTATTACATCAACATAGAGCATAGACTTTCAATTTAACACAGGGTACAACGATAAACACAAGAGTCTATCAGCCTGTACATTTATTTCAAGTAAAATGTCTAGGTCAGATTTATAAAGTTTGAACTTGGCAGGGTCTGTGGTAATTTGTCAGTTTCACAAATCCACTAATTTGCCAACTTAGAAAGGGAAAAGTGCTACTTGCAAAGTGAACACACTGTATCATGCTAATAATTCACACAATAACCAACTGGGTATTATATAGAGATTACTGCATTACAGGAAAAAATATGAAATGCAAAGAAGAAATTAATTTTCAGTTCAGACATGCATTTTATTTGTGACCTCACTTACTCTGAGATTACTGACACACAGACTGCTGAGTCTTGGTTTCTTTTGTGTAAATCAGAAATAATAAAAGCATGCATCTCCTCTTAGAGAAATACAAGAAGCATGAAATGCAGAATCGTCAGCTGAGATGACAGTACCCATGTTTACTGTTTAAAGAACCCATGTAAACGAAATTGCAACATCCATTGCAGTCCAGTATTCATCTAAAAACAGAGGGTACAGAATCTTCATTTATTTTTCATGATGCTGCATTTAAATTTGTCATTCACAACAATTGGAAAGTATAAGGGATTCACTTTACAAACTTTAATTTTATAAAAAATGTTTACTTTCTACCAGATGGTAAGATTAAATTACATAAACACTGTCAGCAAGTTGAATCCTCAGACGTATTCATTCCCACCACAGAAGCTTCAAAACCTGTCTATAATTTTGTTACTGATGTTTAGAAACAGCTGTAGCTGACATAGCTACATGTTATATATGTCAGCTTTAAAGGATTAAATATTCTTAACCCCCAACTGAGAGGTCTTTTGCTGTTAACAAACGCAAAGTGTAAATTACACTGGAAGTTATTATTCTAGTAGAGATATCTCACACTAGGCATTTGGTAAACAGAATTGTCAAGAATGATAAGATTTTCACTATTACTAGAAATTGTGTTTGAGCAGTGCAAAAGAAAGATGTACAGCACTTTCTGATAGTAAATATAAGATAAATTTTCCTCTAAAAAGCCCCTCATATATATCTTCATTAATATTTTAGATGATAGTAAATTATATATATTTTTCTTTAGTAGAGTTCAATCTGTCTCAGGAGACTGCTTTTTTCCTGGTGCAGTTTTGCTTGAAATTTGGGGAGATTCCTAGTGTTTCTTCCATTAGAGCTTAAATTTATCTCTACAATAAATGTTGAAAAATGATGGTAGAACTGGCAGGGACCTCTGAAATGCTATACTGCAAATTTTGTACTCAGTTAATCTAAGGGAACAGAATTAACCAACCTAACTAGTTAGACTCCAGGCTTCAAAATCACTTGATTTATGAATTAATTTAATCTAATTAATTTTCAAGCAGCATTGATGAATGACAGTCAAAATGTACAGGTCTTTAGAGATGAAATTCATCAATACAACCTACTGTGTTGGTGACCATTTTGCGTGCTCATGCACACACCCACACACCCACCCACCCACACACACACACACACACTATTCCCTGCCATATCATTTACCTATTTTAACTGTAATCACAGTGGATTATGTGAATAATTTTTAAGCTTATAAATATACATATAAACAAATGTTCTGAAAAATATGGCAAATATAATAAATACTTATAGTGTGCTTTTCAATAAGTGAAAAATGGATCACATAAACGAGAAGATAAAATGGGCTAACAGATGAGCAGAGAAAAATAGATATCATCTTAGAGATGAAAACTGAACACAAATTACAAAAATTAGAGCAAGCTCTTAACTTTATGATGCATGGTACATTAAAAATTACATTTTAAACTTTTAATTACAGGAGAATGGCTTCATAAAGATGACATTTTGGAGGGTGAGTCACAACACACACACACACACACACAACAACAACAAATACATTTATAGATACTGAAAAAAAACTGTAAGATGATGTGGTTCATTTCATGTTTAGCTTCTGGGTCTAGTCTCTTCAATTTATAATTAAATGTAATTCATCTAGGTCTGAAAGGTAGAAAGAGTATGAATGTAAATTCAAGCTTATCCTTTGCACTAGACATATAATATACAAATTTAACATGTTGAATGATATACCACAGCATAAAACAAGTATATTTCTGTAACAGAAGTAATGTATTTCTTTGGAAGATATAGGTAAGCAGAAAAATTCTTTTTTCTCCATATGTCACTCTCACGTTTATCAAATTCTTCCACTATGATAGACTTCCTGAACTGAATTATATACTTAGATTGTGAATTAGCATAATCAATATATTGAGGCAAGCTATTTAAACAGAGACGTGAAGCCATTACTTGATACAAGAGAAAATATTTCAACTTCTGTTAATCATTCAACTTTCTACTAATTTTGTGTAATTAAGCATAATTAGTTAAAATAAACTTTTTATAGCTTTTAAGAGGAATAAGAAACCCTTTTGATGAATGTCTTCATTTTGTACTACCAGCTGTCTTTCTGTATCCTCTCATGCTTCCTGATTTTATTTTTATAAGTGTGAGAACAGTAAAAATGCCAGCCATTGTATCAATCAGCTTGAGACACAGCAAAGGCGCCATAGTGTGGTTTATCTTAGCAACTTTATAGGAACACCGAACTTGAGGTACACTTAGTTCTTTGGGATCCACAGTTAATCCTAGAGCATACCCCAACCCACCCGTGATTGGTTCCATACTTTAGGTAGCTCACTTTAATAATCCCATTTTAAATCCCAACACAGAGTAACAGCCACAAAACAAACTCAGCTCAGGTTCTAAATTTAGCTGCCTTTACACTTTACCTTTAAATTGCCTTTATGATGTTCTAAGTCTTAAAGAAACTAGAACTTTACAATCATAATACATAATTACACATGTGCAAACATCTGGATTTCTTAAGAGGGCAGCAGGAATTGAGTTAGAAATAAATTTCAAAGTCAATCATAAAACTGCCCAAAATATTACTTCCATACTGCGGGCATGTTTGCTCAATCTTCTGTGGTTTGGGGTGACATGCCACAAAGATTCCTCTGTCAGCTGCAAAATGATGGTAAAGTCTATTCCTGTCCCTGACGCCACTAAGCAGACTATTTCAAGATCTATCCTGGCATGGCCATGACCTGAGGTATCACCCTGGGGCGCATGCAGAAATGTGGGGTGTGGGGGCACCTCTTGCCTTTTTCTCACTTGGATCATCAGTGCTGAAGCCTAGAAGAGCCACTTCAGAAAGCAGTGCTGTGAGTTATCTATGCTTAGTTTCCTGTAGAAAGTTGCAACTCTGCCTAAAAAATAATGTCTTAAAATCTGCTATTTTACTAAACTAGATGATCTTCACTAATTGGACAGTGGAGCAACCGAGGCAATAAACACAGATGCTTTCAAGTAAGCGCTTTGAAAACCACTGCAAAGAATGAGTGAAAGAGGGGCTACTGAGTTCATTTTTGGGGTTCTATTAAATTTGCAGCAAGCTATGACAACAGAACAAACACTTCAAGGATCCACTGCGGCTGAAGAAATAGTTCATGGGTATCACAGAGAACCTCCCTGCCTCTGGGAAGCTGGTTTTCTTAGTAGGATCAAGGCATATCTGCTTAGCCTGCGCCTCTTGGCTAAGGAACTGACCACATGACTCAAGACAGCTCATTAGCAGGTCAGAAAGAATCAGGAAGGATAGATCAGAAGAGTTGCTGGTCTGTCCCACATGGAGGCAGTCACAAATCCCAAGTCCACAAATACAAAGACTATCCCCCATTCTTTTCGAAATGACAAGTGGTTGTTGGTCAAATAAAAGGAAATTATAACATAATTTGTCAGTCCTCAGCAACTTCCTAAATTTAAAGCATAAACTTAGCCCTAATGGACCTGACAGCACAGCTCAAAGTGAAATCCTAAAATAATGAAGTGTTGACCATATAATTACTCTAAGTCCTAAGGGGAAAAAAAACTAGGGATCCATGAGTTTCCTTCAAGGAGATGGTGTTTGAGATGGGATTTGAAAGATGATTAGATTTAAACCAGTGGTTTCTCAACCTTGACTACGTGTTAGAAGTACCTGGAAGGCTTTTTTTAGTGAGTGATTATGACTAGGTCCTAACTCCAGAGATCCTGAATTAATGAGTCTGGGGTGTATTTTAAGAGCTCCCCCAGATGTTTCCAGTGTGTGAATGAGGTTGAAAAATACTGAATAACCAAGGACACACTGGAATATCCCATTTTCTAAAATGAGAAAGAATCGAAGGGTAAGAGTGACACATGCTTCACCTTCAAAATGATTAAAATATTTTGGAAGAAAAAGGAATACAGACTCTAGGACTTGCCTGGAGTGGCCTTTTAGGATTCTAACTGTTCCATTCATTTGTTCATTCAACCAGTAAGTTTTTAACAAGAACTTTATATGAGGTGCTATGTTGCATTATTTCACCGGGAGCAAAACCAACAAAGTCTTCAGCTGTATGGCTGTAGAATCAAGTGAAAAAGGAGGGAATAAGAAATTTTTTATTATGGACTGCTTTTGAGCTTTTCTGCCTACTTAAAACACCACTCTAGCTGTGATGTGAATGAATGGGAGAAAGGTTTAGATTCTTCAGGATCAATTTGGAAGATGCTGTGGAAGTCCAGTCAAGACATCATAGCAACTTGGATTAGCACGGCAGTGTGGAGACAAAAGAAGAATATGGCTTTGAGGTGTTCTGAAAATAAATAATACCCTGGACCCTGTGATAATCTGGGCGTAAGGTGTGGGGTGAAGGAATGGCCAAGGAGGTGGTCACAGTTTCTGGGTTGACCAGTTGACAGGCAGCTGTGTCATTCACTGAGTTTGGACCCACCTGGACAGGATGAGGTTTTCAGGGGAGATCACAAGTTCACAGTCTTGAGCTATGTCTGGGGACATCTAAGAATGCATGTCAAAAGTTTCAGGGCACATGGGCTGAAACACAGGCTCCAGGGGCCAGAACCACCCCACTGATGCTGGCTATCTGGCCTGCTGCCACTCGGTGCCCATTTTCACACTCAAATTACCCATTTGCTGAAGTGATAAGGTTCCCTCCCTTTTTTCAGGTCTTCAGCTGAGAGGGGCATTTTTGAGAAAGTATTTATGAACTGTCTGCCTAGCGTGAACAAAGTCATGGACATCGTGAGAAAGTGGATACACGGAGACAGTGAAAGGTCAAGGGCTAGATTTTTGAGGAACAGCAGCATTTTCACGCCCACTAGAGGAGCACAAGACACACATGCAGCAGAGAGGGAGGTGTGAGGATGCAATGGAGCGTGTCAGAGGCAGAGGACACCATGCTTGCTGTGGATCGTTGCCAAGGCCCAACGCAGGCACGGAAAGGAAGACACCAGGCAGAGCTACTCCGCTGAACCTGAGTTTTGCTCCTTTTTAAAACAAGGAGCTTCCCCTGTGTGACATTTCCATTTCTTCCTGCCTTTGAAACAGTTTGATTCTAGTAAAGGACAGTGCAGAATGAAGCAAATGGTAACTCTATCTAGAAATACTATATTATGGGAGTAGAGAGAGGCAATGGACATGGACTTCACAGAGAATCAAGAACAGCTTCAGAGGATGCAGAACCTGACCCAGAAGAGAGACAACTTCTCCTGTGCTGGGGAGACAGAGTGAGCCCGCCCAGGGGAAGCATTCCAAGCCTGGGAGATCCACTGGGAGGGGGGCAGCGGGTCTGGCCAGCAGAAGCTGTCCCCTGATGGCCAGGCTACAAGTTGGAGAGCATGAGCTGATCAGATCAGGGTATTAGGAAGAATACTCGGGGTGTGGGGGGCATAAGAACATGCCTTGGGTGATGAGATGCTGGAGGCAGGAAGTCCAGTTAGAAGACATCTGCAGTCATCAGGACGAGGCAGTGAAGATGAAAGGGGGGCTAGGTACCAGCAACTCAGCGGGGAAGAAGGACACAGACACAGAAGGGACAGCTTTGCTCCTCAAGCCTGAGAGGAAAACCATTGAGAATACTGTCTTGGAGTTGATGAAGCTGAGGCTACATTGAATTCACCCCACCAACATGGGTTGTCTCTCCTGATTTCAAGAGCATGCAGTTTGTTTGTTAGCTTCAGATTTAATTCTGGAGCTACCTCCTTAATTACTACTCCTCTAATCACTACCACTTGCTTTGGGGCTTCTAAAAAATACCTCCTCTTTATTTATGCACTCTTTTTTAAATTTCTGAGTAGAACTGGAGTGCAGGCCAAAGGTGCGGTAGGGTAGGAGGGTGAGAGGATTCACCAGAGACAGAGTGGGGAGCAGAACAGGCGGATCTACTGAAATACACTGCTGAGGGGAGCAGTGGGGAGACAGGAGGGGTCTGCTGCGCCATGTGGGTCAGCTTCCTGGCCGAGGATCGAACTCAGGCTGTGGCGGAATTTTGCACCTCTTTCTCACAGAGCTGAGGCCAGTGTTGGGATTCCTAACATATGCTGAGAAATGACAATTTCATGAAGACATTATAGTTAAAAAAGAACACAAGAGGCCACCTTATGACAGTTCCAGACAAATGCTTCAAACTTGCATTTCAGCAAAACATTAAGAAATCTATTTGGTCTAACTAATATGCTATGACCATGCTTTGTATCAAAAATTTTTGAAGAAACAAGGTATATCCAAGTGCTAAGTAACTGACAATGAAATAGACTTTTTTCTTACTATATTCAACTTTGTTTCATAGATAATTTCTACTGAATATATCAATTTATTTTAAATTTATAATTATAAAGTTAACATATTTATTATATATTATAAATTTAGGTACAAAGTTTCCACCAAAAAATATGAATCAAAACATACCTAAATGCTGACCCTGCCAAGATAGGGTTTTTTTTTTTTCCCTATAAATTTGCCCAGTTACCTTGGGCCTCCCTGGTGGCACAAGGGGGTTAAGCACCGCACTCTGAAGAAATCTGCAGCCTCTGCAGCACAAGTTCGATCCCCAGCCAGCTAGGGAGAAACCCACATGGTGAGGCAGACCTCTCCTGTCTCTCCCGCTGCTCCCCTCAGCAGTGTATTTCAGTCAGTCTACCTGTTCTGCTCCCCACTCTGTCTCTGGTGAGTCCTCTCACCCCCTGCATCTCTGGCCTGTACTCCAGCTCTTGTATGCATAAATAAATAAATCTTTAAAAAAATAAAATAAAATAAATAAATTTGCCCAGTTACCTGACATCAATACGGGATATGCCTTTAAGTAGCTGCTCTTCCCAAAACAAGATGTTCTTCAACAACCCAGGTAGTAATTCTGATGTTGAAAGTGTGCTGTAATGTGTCAACTGTGGTGGCAAGAACAATGAATGATACAGCAAGTTGCTGGTCAAAGGGGGGGAAATGGATTCACAGAGATACTAGCATTTTTTTTGAAGGGAAAAAAAAAACAAAATCAAAACCATAAACAAAGCAAAACCAAAGTAGTCACCACCATGCCTCATCTTCCGGCCTCCTTTATCCCACCCTCTTCATCTATGCTGACCTCACTTCAGGTTTCAATGTCCAGTTGTTTATTATTTTGCTCTGTCACGTCATTCACTTTGTTTCCCTGAATTCTCCACCCATGTGAAATCACCCCATATTTATCTGTCTGTCTGGCTTACTTTGTTTTGTCTAATCCCTCAAATTCCTTGCTGCAAGTGGCAAAATTTCACCTTTCCTTGGAGCTGAACAGTATTCCACTGTCTGTGAAGTAACATCTAAAGATAAATCTTTCCCTTGAAAGGTCAAAAATCTTTTCATCTTTTTCATATAAATATTGGTAAGATGCATCACACACACTGCCCTCTTTTATTCTTCAAGATTCAGGACCACCTCTCTGGGTGCTCACTACTCTACTCTCTGTGCATGTGGACACACCCCGTGGACCTGGCCTGTGGTCACTTTTCCGGCTACCGGAGGCCACACTGGGCAATGACTCTCTATTCCTCCTCCTCCTGACCTTACACTGCTAAGAGGTCACCTGGCAAATCAGACACCAGTGCTGTGAAGAATCACTCTTTCATTAAGAGTCCAGCATGGACACATACTGAGAATGAAGGCGTCCACCCCAAATTACGTCCTTTTGTTACAAGTCATAAATCAATACAATCTGATGTTTAACAAAGGTAAGATTCCAGGTGATGGCCTGAGGAAAGAGAAGCAGCTGGATGACTGCTTTTTTGTTGTTCTCACCTAAATTGGAGCTCATGTGCAAAGGTCTGATGGCTGGATAAGCGTGCACTCTCTGGGCACACACCCACATGCACACTCCTTATTCCTGGCTCACTGCAGGCCCATTTCATCTTCACAACCAACCACAAGAGATGTAGCTCTCTCCTGTAAGAGGGTCACCAGAACCCAGCAGACCGCCCAGACCTACCTGTGGTCCCCAAATTTGACTTTACCCACGTGACTCCAGGACAGGCTTCTGAAAACAGCTATGCTGGCAGTTACTGCCCAGGTAAGTCAGTGATGTTCAGAGACAAAGGTTTTATCCAAGGTCACACAGCAAGCAAATGACCAAAATGGGGTCTGAGCAGATCTCTAGTTCTCTCGCCCAACTCACCATGAAATAATGAAAAGCAAGGTGCCAAGGGAATGCCATTGTTCTTTTCATTCTGTGAATGTATTGGTTATGACCGGATCCCATATGCCATGTTTAATTTAGGATTTTCCTTCTTTATAGAACTTGGTATCTGGGTGTAAATCGCCTCCAAGTGCTAGTGTGCTTGTGTGTGTGTGTGTGTGTGTGTGTGTCTGTGTGTGTGTACACAGTAGGTGGCTATTGGCAACCCCCTCAAATTATAGGCATATGGAAGATTCAAGAGACTCCCATGTTTAGACCCTGGTGGGCTAAGGATGGAGGTGAGGAGACAGGCATTGAAGCCGCCAACCTGAACAGGTAAGTATACACCTTCACCAAGACCCTTCCCTGCCTCATGCTTACAGAGGCCGGCTGGCCGCCTGGTTTCTGGTTGAAAGTAGGAATAAGTGTACTGCAAACTAAAAGCATTTTCTTCTCCAAAAGGGTGGAAGAGGATCACATTTAAGATAACCCCAATCTGGTCCCAAGTCTCTCTCCAAACTTGGAGAAATCCTGAGAAATCCTGCATTTCTCTAAGAGGGGATCCCCTGAGCCCTTCCCACTGCTCACCCCCAGTCTCCAAACACATAATGCAGATCTCGGCATCTAAAGCGCAGGTTGCAAACTGCTGGTCCAACTGCCAAAGCCAGTCTGTAGACGTGTTTTGTTTTATCTCTGTTTTGTGCATTGATTTTTCTTTCTTTTTTTTCTTATGCGCCAACATTTAAAAAATCTAGAGATTTCACATCATTCATATTCCAGCATTTCTTGAAAAATCTCCACAATCTGGTAACATTAAGTTTCACCTCCACACAGCAAGAGCCAGACTGCTCAGGCCTGAAGCGCGTCCTTCCGCAGCTCTCAGCGCCCATCAGCCCCTGCGCCTGCAATGTTGAGGTCATGTCAACCTCACTGATGATCCCACTTGCTCCACTGTTTTTCTACTAATGGAGAAACAATCTGGGGCACCCACGTGTGTTTCAAAACTGGAAAAAAGAAACACGAGAACTACATATTTTAAGGAAGATGACAGAATACTTATCTTTGTAGGTGTGAACATTTAATATGCAAAGAACCTGGCCATGTCATTTTCTGTGTTACCTGCCAGTGCTGTCCTTACCTGTTCACAATGCTGCTGGTTCTGTCACTGAACTCTCCCCATTCCTCATTCTGTTTCCCTCTCCGGCTATGCCCTTCCTGCTCCATGTCAACGCCTGTCTTTTTCAGACAGTCCACAGCCAGATCCTCTCATCTGAGTACTGACAAGTCTCTGTTGGTATATTTAATCTGAATCACAATCTTAAAATAACAGAATCATACCCTTTTAGAACTTGAGTGGTCTTCCCTACGTCTGGGGGCTGTAAACCTTTTGTAGGAAGGAGCTATTCTCCAGCGAGGACAGTTGACATTGATGTAGAGTGAGAGAAGATGTCATCCCACATCAATTATTTACTATCGATGGACTCCTGAGGGCCAGGCACTGTCCTAGAAGCCAAAGCTGTTCTGGGACCGGGACAGAAGGGTCCCTGCTGTCACAGGGATTTCATGGGTAAGTGAGCAACAGACATTTTGCCACGTTATTCCACAGAGAAGGAGGGGAATGGTCAACCTTTGTTCTTCCTAGGTCACTGGTTTCCGATCGCCCGTCCTGGTGGGTGTTCAGGGCCATGCGTGTGTGGAGTGGAGGAATATGTGTTCTGATTCACTTGGTTATCCATCCTTTTACAGATCTGTGAACCCCAGCACACCTTTGTTGCTTGTTAGTAGTTTCCGATTTTGTTCGACTACTGCATTGGGTTCTTTCTGATGTCCCAGGGAGCTTCAAGGCACTGCTAATGTCTGCATACTGCAGGGAGGTTGCACGCTAGGGGTCTTAGTTTTTCTACTCCAGTCAGTTATCTGGCATTTCAAAGATCTGTGGGCTATTAGAGTATGATTTGACCAAGTAGAATTCTTCCATTACCCCTTTTTGCTTTCTTAACAACCTTCATTACTGTTTGTAGCTTTTCTATCATGCCTCAACCAGAAGTGAACATTTCCTAGGGGTCTGAGGTCATGTCTCATTTCTTCTAATCTTCTCCAGGACACAGTCACTTGGACACAAGGAAACTGGCATAACATATGGGGTATGATTCAAAATAATTGGGAGATTTAAAAGCCCGTGTAAATAGGGCACCCTCTGAACATACACACACTCAAATCACACCTGAGTTTTACTACTTTTATATAGTCTTGGAATATTAACAAGCCCATTAATTCATTATTAATTTCTAATATGTTAAAGGGGAAAACTTTCAAGTTTTGACTGATAAACAGTACATTTCTTCCCCACAAAAGTTTCACTGAAACAAAAGCATTTTTCATATGTTGGTCTTACATTTTGAGTATCTTTTTCCATAGTCAATGTGCTCACATGAAAAGAACCAGAAAAATGATGCAATAGAGTTCTACTTTCTCCAAAAGAAGCCTGATTTATCTTCTCCCCATCCCAGCCTCCTGGGCCGCAAAGAATCCTCATCAGACAATAGGTTTTCCATGGAGTCTCAAGTAAGAAGAAATACAAAAATAATTCTGTTTACATGCAACATCTATGACAACCAAAAAATGATACTGAACTCCATCATTTATTATAATTTTCTAATTCCAGAAGGTACCTTACTTGTTCCAGGAGATACCTATTCCTCCACACAGAGTTAGAAAAAAAATTCTGATATATGAGAGACATTTCAAGTACAAGAACAGAGGCTACCCTTAAAAGTTGACATATTAACATTTTTTAAGGTTTATATACAGCCAGAGTTTTAAATTTTGTTCATTAAAAATGAAGGCAAGTGAACATCTGAATTTTCCCCAAAAATCACCCTTTCTAGTTTCTATAAGGCTAAATCGCTGCACGTTTGTTAAATGCCCATGTGATATTAACCATTCTCCAACTTGGTACACATCAAAATAAATGCAAGGATTTAATAAATTTCTCTCTACAGGATCAAAAGCTAATGTTTTTTAACGTGAAGAAAAATTATCTATTTTACTTGGAGTTTAAATTATGATCATCACTTTAGAAAAATGCCCCATTCAAATGTGTTAATCACTTGATTCCGTGGTGCTCAGCTCCATTTACTGCTCTGGAGAAGTTACTAAATTGTCAGTGATTTTTACTGCTTAGTAGCTGTGTCAGAATGGAGGGGTTTTAATCTTTGCTTTTCTTCCCAATAACTAGTGACATGACAATTTTAACACTGATAGAATCACCCATGACCTATATACACCACAGTCCTGCTACCCTTTTACCTTCCTTTTATGAACATTTATAGAGAGTTACACCAACCCATGTATTTGTAATTACATATGCAAAAATAACCCTCTAACAGCTGTGGAGAGTGAAAAGATTACAATCTGATAGTGGCTTAGAATAATGAAGGAAGGGATTGTAGGATCCAGCTAGAGAGCTGATGAGAGAGAAGAAAAACCTGCTCTTCAAAATCCTTAATCTACATGACTTTAAACATGAAATTAAAACATATATATTCTAACAGTCAAAAACAGTAAACATAATAACTAGTTTCCTCAACCAGACAACTATTTTGAAATGATTAAACCGTGTGTCTTAGTACTAATACATCAGAAATTGGAAGATGTTTACATAAAACATTTTAAGGAAGGTCTTATTTGAATTTTCTGGACTCGTAAATTGAAACTTGATTATATATATAGCAAATTTCTAGGTGGCACTGTTTATTTTTTAACATGATTTTAAAGCCAATTATAAAAGTCTAAAATCATTTATGAGGGTGTGATTAATCAATTGTCCTATGAAAGTGATTACAAAAGCAATCTTTCAAAATACTTACTCTAAATATTTTCAACTTAATATCTAAGAATAGAAAACAGTTTTTTTGACCCACATCTTTCACTGAAGATATATCTATACACTTATTTATATATTTTTATCTATATATAAAATCTTTACAATTTTAAGTGGTTAATATCTCATAACAGGCATATGAACATTATAAAGAGCCTTCTTTTGAAGTTCACAGTATGCTTCTATACTATGTCTAGAAAAGCCAGGATTATTTAAAATACTAATAATTACTTACTTTGCAATTTTTTTAAATTTAACTTTGGTACTCTTTTTTTTAAACTTTTAGAAGCTAGTAGCCTCCAAAAAAGGAACCCATGTATTAAGCTAATTGTTTCTAATAACTTATGCCTTTTATGTAGCATTACATGTGATTTACCATTCAAATATCTTAAACAATATTTTATATTTGATATGTTTCATTGGATGAACAATCTATTTGATTTGCATTGAGTAAGTTAAAATGGACACAAATATAAGTACAATTAATTGTGATGTGTGACTAATTTTAACGTATTTCTTTGACCAAAGAAAAAGCATCCTTAGAACATGACACACTTTTATCAAAATCTTAATGCTTTGTAAGAGACTGTTCATTCTAAATGGCAATATAATCACATAACAGAATATTCTCTCTTTTTAATCCATGGCCAAAACGTGATTTTATGCTCACTGTTTGAAACATAAGTTCAGAGAAAATTAACCAACGTTCATAATATGTGAGGGCTTCAGTTTTTGCATGCTATTGTTTCTTTCTCAAGTTTTAAGTATTGCTGACATGGGAAAGGCTTACAAAGAACTTCAATCAGGCCATGAGCCCTGCAGACTTCCCTGAGCAGGCAAACCACTGGCATGAGCCAGTGTCCTGCAATCCTCAATCCACGGGTCATCGGATAAATGTAAAAGCACCCCTCAAAACTTGCTTGGCTTCATTCTCTTGTGCCACATTTTCAACCTCTGGATTTTAGGAGTTGAATCTATTAATACCTAAAATATATATTTAGAATAAAATTTGACATAAATATCAGAGTTAAGAAAGGAACCAATTAACTTTTTAAAAGACATGAAATGATGATGGCCAGCCTAGTCTAGTGCCACTTGATAAAGCTATTGTGTAATAGATTCTGGGATCACAGATTTAGGGGACAATGTATAATCCTTCATCAAAGAGTGGCAGCTTATCCACAAAGCTTCCTATTCCCGATGGGATATTCTTTTAAAAGTAATAACGAGGACTTAAAAACTATGTAACATTCTTCCATCAAAATTAGCCATTTATACCAATGGTTCTTAATCCTAAAGGAACCAGAATCTCACCCAGAAAGCCTTGAGATACCTTCCTTTGAGGGTAAAAACACATACTATACTTTAATAATTTACATCTATTCCTACATCAAATGGTTACAATCTAGATTTACATTTACATGGTAAAAAATACCCTTGAAAGTATGAATTTTTATAGTTAAAACAAAATCATCATAATAAAAACCAATCCCTAGAAGTCTTACATTAGAAATAATTTCCAAGACTGAGAACTACCAATACTTTACTTTCTTCGACATCTATCATGTTCAAAGTGAACTGTAGCCTTTTCAAAGCTCAAGTGATAATTACACAATCAATTCATAGACCACCTATCACATTTAAATGGAATACGTGATATGTTAATGATTTGTTTTAAGTAGTTCACATTGCCCTTTGCTGATAGTGAAATATGAAATTAACCAAATTTGAAATAACTGATATTGCTAACTGAAGTACACTAGTTTTTAAAACTACTTTCATTAGAGGACAAGAGGACAATTAACTAAAACAAGCTCTTGGTCCTCTCCTAAGATCTCTCAAACACCTGCATTTCAGAGTTGAACTATTTTATCTGAAGGTACAGATAAAACCTGAAGAAAAAGAGATTAAGCATAGGTTATGTCTATACCGAGAGCTGGCCCAACTTGCTAAAATCATACTTAAATGATGTGCAAGTTTATGTGAATTTTACTAGGATTCTTTTAAGCCAGTGACCAATACATGATGTGTCTTAAAATGCTGTTTATTTTGAATGGATACATGCTGTGTGACATGAAGATATTATAAATACACCAGTCATCTTTCATTTTGGCAGTAAGTAACTTTTTGGGTCACCTGTGTGGGTTTTGCATCCAGATGTATTAATGACATTCTCCAGGTGTCTAGATTATGTAAAGTGGAATATTCACAAAAGTATTTTTATGATTTCTAGAACACTAGATTTACTTAATTGTCTTACTTCCTTTTAGTTTTCTTTCAAAACTTACAATTAGTGCATGTTTTAGTTAGTATTGTTCAATTCCGTCAGTATGGACTGTGGTGCATAGTATCCATATAAACAAATAGGAAGTTCTGATTAGTGAGAACATTGAAAAGACAAAAGGCATAACTGTCAAGAACTTAAATTATCAAGATTTATATGTGTCTTTATAAAACAATAGTTGAACTTCAAAAAATATAAAATGAGGACTTTTGTTAGCGGCTACATTATCAATTATAATGTACTATGCTTCAATTCATAATATAAGTAATTTTAAATAAATTTAATTTTTAAATTACATGCTTTACAAGGATTTATTTTCCAAAAGTTATAACTCTATATATACACTACCAGCTAGTATCATGCCATTAAAATAATATAGAAAACTATATGACCATCAAATCACAGGCTAGAAAACACTATTTTATTTTTAGTAAATTACTGATTCAAAATCTCTGTCACAAATAATTTCTTAATAAGAATAAAAAAAAATCTTACTGCAAATCAACTCAACATACCAATACTGTTTATAAAAATGTTAGCAATGCCAGTCCCATTCAGAGATGTTATTTTCTAGAGCAAAGTAACCACTAAGGAAGAATTTTGCTTTTTTTTTTTTTCTTGACTCACAGGAAACACAGAATAGGGTATCTTATTCATATCTGGGAACACACAAGTTATATGGAAACATAAAATTTACTCTGAAAATGAACACTCATTTCTCGCATGAAAAGTGATCTTAGACTTACAAGTAATAACTTTAATTTTTGTTTAAGTTGAAATTTATTTTAAAGGTTAAATACGCTAGCACTGTCATGGGAGAAGAATAACAAGTTGAAAATTAATGTGGAAATATCACTTTTAAATATATTATGGCATCTGTTCTGTTTTAACTGGAAGGATAACAGCCTGGAAGAAGTTCTCAACCTTCACCCCTGTCTGAAGCCAAATTTGTTGACAGATTTGTAACCAACACATTCTCTTTTTTCTACAAGGAATGATTATTTTCCAAAGCTATCCCATTCTTTAAGAATGTTTCTTAAAGTACTAAAAAAATCTTTCTGAATACGAAGATTAATTTTTTAGGTATAATTGTGAAGTTACTCTCCAACTATTACTGTTCTCATAAAATTCAACAGTACCCCTGTAAGAATGTCTTATTTTTGTGACAATCAAGAGATAAAATGACTCTTTACTCTTTTACTTCTTCATGAGATTATAGTGAACTACTTTTCCATGTTGACTTAATTACTAGATTAGGTATGATTTGCAGTATTTTTGCCTGCACTCATTATTCTCATCATTACACAAAACTCAAGCGAAAAACATTTACATTTTCAAATATTCATTTCATTTTTGCTTGTAAACAGAACAATAAAACACTGTTCAAAATTTTTTTTTTTTTGATCTACAAGGAAAATAAAAGTCACAGATTTGTTCTTCAAGAACTATAGGACTGACTGACAGCTTTCTTTAGCTGGAAGTAATAATAAATTCTGAAAGAAATAAAATTTACAGCTGTCTTCTGGTTTTCATAATTATTTTACATGACAAGCCCTGTGCCAGTTTTTTAAAAAAGAGTTATTTAAAAGAACCAATCCCATGCCAATTTTTTCCCCACCTACATGTTGACAAATCCCAAATTCTCTGATGAAAGTATCAGCAGAGATCTCACAATTTAAAAGAGCATTTGGTAGCCTGACAGTAAACAATAACCATACTTTTCGCTATTGTAGTTACCAAAATAAACACATCCTACTATTGACATATTGGTATGTGCTTCATGCAAACCTATTAAAATACTTCATGCATGTCTCATTGTAAATTAAATTAAAGTAATTCAATGCTGTCTTATCACTCTCTGCATGACATACCTTTCAGTGTGTTGTCCAAGAACTTTAGCTCTCTTAAAATGCCCTTCCAGAACAGAAGCCAAATGCTGGACACTATAAGATGTCCTCTTGAGGAAGGAGGGCTTCTTTGGAAACGCCCCCAAAACACACCTCACCTCCTCACATTGATAGGGGCTCCCTAGTTCTGCTCATAAAATATTAGTTGAGCTGAACTTCTCCCCAAGAAACAACCCACTCCAAGAAAAGAACAGGTTTTATTTTCTATTTTTCTGGAGAAAGCAGGTACTACACAGTCATGTCACCTATTCTACTCAGAAGTACTTCAGAATCTGACTGAAAAAAATACAGTGATTGCCAAGCTCTCCTTTCTTTCTAAATTATGGCAATCTGAGCAGGAATTATCTCAAGAATTCTGACAAGTTTAGCTAATAAGTGAAGAAAAGACAGAATGATTAAAATGTATCGATTATGAGCTTCATCTCCTAAGATAAGTGACCTTGTAAGCTATCTCCGGGATGATCATTTAAAATAATTGGAATGTTTTTTTAAAAAGTCTCTGCATAAAATTTATAATTATAAAATGGTAAGTTGGTGTTCAGTCCCATACACAAATAAAGAACACCTTTAAAACAGAGCTGTTACTACATTTTCCTTTTTCTATCAATATGAAGAACTAGCTACAAGATTTGGAATATCTTGGATTAACTTTAAAAAACCAATGATGTTCATATTCTCGAACAGGGATCTAAAATGTCCAGACTTAAAAATGAAAAAAAATTAGGAGTTAATTTTCTTCTATACTTACCCAACTAACTCAAATGACCAAATTTGTCCTTTATAGACAGCTTCTCCCATCAAACACAATGCCTCACAATGTTCAAAGGAAAATCACTCCTTGTAAAAGGCATTCATACTCTCACCCACTACTCCATTTTTCTCTCTCCCACCCACCCACCATCTCCCTCAGTCTCTCCTTTTGTTTTTGAGGCAGATACCCAGTAGATAAAATAGCTGATATTTATTAAATAATATGATCCCGCCCCAGGGTTAGTCAAGCACATCATCCTCACTACTCCCCCATGGCTCTAATAGACGCATAAAGTCTTCCATGATACGTGAAAACATTTTCTCAACCAACAGCATCCCACAATCATTTTCATATAATCAAACATGAAAAATACACAAGTCAATAAATATACTTGCTTGTCTCACAGCACTTCTTCAAAAAGGATCATTTCTTTTTTGCATGCTCAGAATAAGCCTGAGAGCTGTCTAACTGCCACATCACCCTAAGTGATCCTGAGCTCTTTCACTGACTAAAAAAGAGGGAAGCACACTTTGGCTACATGACACAATGTGCTATCTGCTCCTTATCACGTTAGAAGTGCTTTGAAATCGGGCTTCAGTTAAGACTGGCATCTATCACAAACTTAATTTGAAAAGTCAGGGCTAGCCTGGCACTCGCTCTTCTAAGGCTGCTTGAGTATCAAAGGGCAGGAAAGTCTCCACTATTCCTGGTAGTAGTAGTTTTTATATGATATGGTTTCAGTCATCTACTCATATGACTTAGGGGCAGTTCCATGATATTGACAGTAATTTGCACAGGGACTTATTTAAATTAGAAAGGAGCCAATTTGAGTCGATTACTATCGCCTACAAGAATTCTATGCAGCTGTTCTAACTACCCAGTCAGCTGAGTTATTTAACCAAAATCATCCTAAAATCTATCAAAATTATTTTAAATGAATGAAATCTATCGTAGTTTTGTTGGAGGAAACATTTCTGTATCTGAGAGCATCTTTCTGCATTCTGATGGTTTATATGCTAGCGGTTGGCTAAAATAAGGCATGAAAAATGCCTTGTGGTCTTGAAGACTGTCTCAAATGAATGTTTTTAACTGTAAAAAGAAATCTACCACTACAGGGAAGTGAAAATATGATAAACCTATTTCTTACCAAGTCTTTTTCTCTGAAATCCAAGAACAATGCCATTGTGGGAACTTTATATGTACAATAAAGCAATCACATCTTTATTTAAAAATTCTATACACAGTGGCTATATTAGAAGACTGATCTATATTCATTTTATATTCTACACTTTTAATATTTTACTTTATGGAGACTATAAGCGTGTATCACAGTAAGCAATGTATCATGGACCAAAGCCCAAGAAAATCTGAGCTTGATCTTCAGAAGAGAATCAAAAGCTGATAAAGCTGAGTCCGATCAGACACAACTAAGAAACAAATGCAAATATCACAGTAGGGACGATAATAGTCTCCATCTTTTCAGGTTTCCAAAGAGGATAAAGAATTACCACCACATGCATTACCTTTATTGTCAGGATTATACCTACTACCTGGTGAAATAAAGTTATAATACATAGATTTAAATTTATAATACTACAAAATCCTGGCGAAACTCAACTAGAGTGTTGATATAAACAAAAAAATAAATAACTTAGATGGATGTTTTACCATTTATGACTCAAAAGATCAATTTAAAACCCTTTGAAGAACAAAAAAAAAAATTTACCTTGAGGCATACTGTAATGGGGAGAATCTACTTTGGTTCAAAATGTATTAATGAATTGCTTCCTGGTGCTTTCTATAATTCTTAGAGAAAGTTCAGATTAAGTCCCCAAAAGGATGTTATAATTATGAGAAGCAATATTTTGAAACTTGTACAAGGCCTCACACTTGTTTGGAAACAAATGACTTCTCAAGATGTAGGAGTATTACTATCAATCACCAACAAGTTAATTCTACATAATAAGGCAGGTTTGGATGCAAACTGATCCATTGTGGAAAGCTGTATCTAAAATTGATTACAACAGCACTCAAAATGAATGCAGCCCTCCAAACCACTTCTTTGCTCAGAGACATTAATCTCAATTAGAAGGAGAGCTTCATAATGATAATGCTTGGTATAAAAAAGGATAAAATAAATCAGTTTTTATAAGGCACAACAATTAATCAGTTTTGAAACTTAGAAGGTTTTTTTTTAAAACCACAAAATTTCCATCAGGACACTTAAGGCAGCTAATATCTCCAAAATCAGTTTTTCAATGTGTTCCAGAAGCTTACATGATATATACATTTTTAAGACTGAGTCATTGAAACTTTTGAGTAGCACCACCTTATTGTGCTTTCCATAGAATTCTTTATTCTGAATGCATGTTAGATTCTTCTCTGGACTATCATGCCACTAATTCCACTTTATACAATAAATAAAAACATTGTCTGGAACTGAAAAATCTAAAGGAATGCACAATTGGCTGCGAATCAGAGTTAAAAGTTGATAGTGAAGTACTGTATTTTTTGCTGACATTTCCAATATAAATAAATAAAATATATCCTGAAAGTCAAAATGGACATTTCACTAGCAAATAAAACACGGGGTGGTTAAGCAACATGTAATTGAACATGCCTAACAGGTTTCTACAGCACATGTCCGAGAAAAGGACAGACAATTCATGGTGCTAGTGAATACACTGATTCATGTATATATAATACCCAGATGCAATTCCTCAGCTCCCCAGAAATGAAATTTTTAAAAGATGAAATAAAGTTTCATAGGAAAGAGGTACTGAATTTATTGCAATAGTCAATATCGATAAACTAATAAAGTTATCTCTATGGTACTTTTATTTCCCACTATGACCAGCTTCCATCCTTAGTTGCCTGTACCACTGTAGGATAAACTTCAGCCTTTACAAACATACTTTCACAGCTATTGCAAAAACATCGGGTTTCCTATATGAAGCTCAAAGTTGATCAACTATTTCTGATAGGTCATTCTATTCACAATGATAGCCATCCACTTCTGCCTGGCTTCTTATTTGTTTAACTCTTTACAAAGGGAATAATTCCTCTTGGCTCCTAGAAGCAAAGCTAAGAAAGACTAGCTTGAACTTGCTAACTGGATTATTATTGTTTAGCTAGGTTTTCTTTCCAAATAAATTTAAAACTTTTCACTCTGTTTTGTTGCTGTCTCCTATTCAAAGATAAGCATCCTTATCTTTCTTTGTCTTCACCCTAATAAAGCAGGTTCCCCTTTCTAACTAAAAGACTGATGACACGCCTACAAGATTATAGGAAGCAAAGCCTCTGTGATTTACCTAAAACATTTCTTTCTGGAAAATAAACACAGTCGTGCAAAATGATTCACTTTGGAAAAAATAACTAGTCACAAGTCTACTATAAATCTTTGTGTTTTATTTTAAATAATCAAGCAATCCTTATTAGGTTGCTATTCTCTGTCCATGGCTTGCTAATATTAATGGGATTGGCACAGGATACTAATATATTTTCCAAATAGATAATCATTAGCTGTTAGAAAATAAGCACATTTTTCATAAAAATCATGTACCAGGCAATAAAACATCTTATCAAAGGAATAACCTTTTCTTATAGCATACATTCTTTATAAAATCACCTAAAATAAAAAAAAATATTTTCTACTAGGAGGAAATAGTTCCTTTGAGTAAGAGGAATATTAAAATTCATATCAGAAAAAAAGCCAGGCAAATGCAACAGGAAGAGAGAGACACACAATCCTGTAATACACAATAGAATAACTAAACTCATTATAAACCCCTATCTTTGAAGAATTTAGGAATAATTTGTGAATGCCATGACATTTTAAAGTGGGATTAGCAAGTCTTATTACTGAACTAACCTCTCACTCTTAGAGCAAGAATTAAATATTTGCTCTGCATTTAGAATCACAAATCGAAAGTTTCTAGGCTCTTACAAGGATTTCATACATTAAGAAATACAAGCTGGAAGTTTTTGATAATTAAGACTGTGTTAAGAAATGCACAAAACAAGACTTTATGAAATCTTTGGCGCCAACTGAAATCTTAGAATCTGTAATAAATTTTAATAATACAGTTACTCAGCTCTCAACTCTTTCTAATATGCTAGAAAGACAACAATACTTCTCCAGGTAGGCAACTGGGAAGGGGGCTATGCACCATATTTTAAACAAATTCACTAAAGGAATCAAATTACCAACTTCTGTTCTCTTGCAATACTGCTTTTCAGGGTACTCTTCCAAGCTTTCCAAGGATGCCAGCCCTGTTGGATTTTTTTTTCTCTCTTTTTGACAGAAGGAAAAGGTAATGCCTGAACATATTTCTATTTCTAGTGAAAAGACCACCCAGTGGATCCTGCCAGAGCCTGCAAATGTTTGACAAATACATTGTCAGGAGATAAGAAATAGAGTATCAGGGAGAGGCAGCCAGTCCTGTTCCAGGGGATCCCAGCCATCTGGGACTCTGGAAGAAAAAGTCCCTGGACAGTTCTGCCCTTTCACATCCACGGCACTTACCCCAAACTACCTGGGAACTTTCGCCCAGCCTTAAATATAATGACTTCAGATAATCAAAGTCATTGCTGTCCTGCACGGAAGAATTACGTGGCATCCCTTCTCCACGATGCGAATTAGCAGCACGTCCCTGTTCCCACTGTCTGCACAGGGAGGCCGCGCACGGATGGCATCCCAGCCGCTGCAGAAGGTGAGCAGCAGAGTCCAGACTGAACCTACCTCCACATAAAATCCGGGAAGCTCTTTCTAAGCAGTTGTAAAACACGAGACAGCCCGAGATGGAGTGCAGACTCGTAAATCTGTAATTTTTCAAAAGCCCTGGTCGGGATACTCGCTTCTTTGCAGCAGCCCCATTCAGAGTTTCCAGATTAAGTTTCAGATCCATCCCTCCCTGCACACCCCAAGCCCTGTTCTCCGTTCCCTCCTTTGCAACTTGGCTCCCGGCAGCTGGAGAAACCTCCTTCCCACTTCCCCGGAAAGTGGCGACAACCCAGGGCTTCCCGCCCGCTGGAAGCCCCCCAGGATCTTGGCAGACACCTCCTCGGAGGACGCGGCGCCCCACCACGAAACCGAGGAGCACCCCGAGCTGGGCGAGCCGCGCCGGACTCCCTGCCCACCCCCCCGGAGCGCCCAGCCGCGGGCAGCCTCTCTGGGGGGAGCCGGGCGCCCGCGGGGTCCTCTGCGCCAGGGAGCCGCGGTGCGCTCCCCTGGCGAGGGCACCCCGAAGTTCCCACCACCTGGGCGGGCGCTGGAGGTGTCAGGCGCGAGGGAGGGGCGGGACCGGGCGGCGGGGCCCGGCGAGGCCGGCCCGGGGCGCGCCGTCCGGATGGCGAGCGGCGCCCCGGCCACCCCGGCCAACTTGCCGCCGCCTCCGGGGCGCGCCGGGAGCCCCGCGCCGCCCTCCGCGCCGCCGCCCGCCCGCTCCCCGCGCCGCGGCCCGGGCACTAGGACCCCAGAAAGGAAGGAGGCGCCGCACTTACCGCGCTCGGCTCGCCCGCGCCGCCCGCTCGCCACCCGGCCGCCGCCGCGTCCGCCCGGCAGCGCGCACACCCCGCGCTCGGCCAAATTCAAAGGAGCCGGGCGCGGGGAGGGGGCCGCGCCGAGGGAGCCGAGCGGGGGGCGGGGAGGGGCGGGGAGGGGGAACAGCAAGTGTTACAACTTCCTTCCCTGCCCACCGCCCGGCCGCCCCGGCGAGGCCCGCGGGAGGAGGGCGCGCGCGCCGAGCGCCAATGAGTTCACTTTCTTTTTCTCCCTCGCGCGCTCCCCTCTCCCTGCCCGCGCCCCGCCGGCCTCCCCCTCGCCGGCCCGGGCCCGGCCGGAGTTTCGGGGGCTGGGCCGGGCTGCCGGGGCGCAGAGGCGGCCGGGGAGGGGGGCGGAAAGGTGAGGGGCGAGCGGGGCGCGGAGCCGGGGCGCAGCCTCCAGGACCTGAATTGTGTGGCGGGGGGCGCGCCGGGCCGAGTGTGCCCGAGCCCGGGCGCGTACACGTGTGTGTGCGTGTGTGCGCGTGTGTGTGTGTGCGTGTGAGAGAGAGAGAGGGAGAGAGAGGCGAGGAGCCTACCAAGCGCTGCCCGGTGCAGGTCGCGGGAGAGCCCAATCACGGGGCGCGCGGGGCCGGCCGCATCATTTATAATCCTGGACTGCTCCGCTCCGCCACTTGTCCGGCTGACAGGTACTTTATTTCTTCTTCTTCTTTATTCAAAAAAAGAGGTTCCCCGTTTAATGCCTCTTTCTGGGAGTGGGATTTGCCGGACTGCACCACGCTCGCCGCCCGCCCTGCTCCCTCCTCCCGGGCGCGCGGGCCGGGGAAGCTCGGGGCTCCCATGCTGTGACCAATCAGGGCGTCCGCGACGCGGGCCGCGATTTAGGGGTCATCCCTGAAAACACTTGGCGCTGATGAGTGGCTTCGCCGGCTCGCGGGGCGACGCGGGGTCTGTCCGCGCTGCTCGCAAACGCGGAGGCGCTGAGGGCGCCCCTGGAATCCACGCGCGCCGGCCCGGGGGTGCGCGGTGGGGCTCCCTGCTTTTCTTCCCTGGGTGGCGGGGAGCAGGGCCCGGGGAGGGGGCGGGCAATGGCTTTGCACCTAAGTGGAAGCACTTCCCCGGGTGACGGAACCTCTAGCCTTCTTGGAAAACTACTTTTCGTGATCTGCCGTGGGGTGGGCACGTCGGGTCAGCTGAGTCACCCGAGGAGGTGGGCGTGCGAGGCACCGCCGGGAGGTGGGTGCGCAGGCAGAAGGGTGTAATTAAGGGTTTCCACCCCCGGGAGGCGGCCCGCCCTTCCACGGAGCCTCTGAATAGGACCCGCGCCCTGGCTCCCCAGCCTCTGCGTCCGGGCGAACCTCGCGAATGACCTTCGGACGGGGGAGGGTCCTGACACCCGAGCTTGCTCCCCAGCCCCGACGCCACCAGGTCGCCAAACAAGTGTCCGCCCCAGGCTGCAAGCGCCGGGACCTCTAACCTGCGCGCTCGGGCCGGGGGGTTGGATTCTGGGGTCCCCCCCAGCCTCCAGACCTCTCTCACTTTCTCTTTTTCTCGCGATTCTCCCTGCAGATGAGCAGCTGAGCACGACCCCTGCCTGCACTTTGTTTGCTGCGGGAGGAAAATAAAAGTTTCCTGCTCCTCACAAGACACTGTCACTGTCCACTCGCTTAAGTTCCCACCGAAACTCTCCCTCCCGGGCCCGCGTCCCCCATTGCTCCCCCCTCCGCGCCCCCCCCCCCCCGGCGTGATGAAAACCCGGCGGGACAGCTTGACCTTCCTGCGACTTCGCGGGGACCCATCTGTACCCCTTCGCTCCCCCCACCCCCAACCTGCAGGCATGTTTGGGTTTCGGGACGCGGCGGCTGCCGGCTGGGGCGCGCGCGCTGGGACAGGCCAGCAAGCGCCGCTCCTCTTGGGGCGCCCGAGCGTCTCCCCCAAACCCAGGACCCACTGCCCGCCTGCACGCGGGTAGCTGAGAATCAAAGTCCTGGCCCGGCAGCGAGTGCGCAGGCCGCTCCGGGGTGGAGCAGCCGAGCCCCCCGCGCGCGCGAAACTCTGTCCTGTCACCTCCCACGTCCACCCTCGGAGCAGAGCGCTCCCGCCACCTGCCCCTCGCCACGCCTGGGCCCGGGAGGAAACAGCCTCGCCTCTGGAACTAGGTGCAGAATAAGAAGCGCACCAAGCCCTCGGGAAAACAAACAGAGAAACAAGCACAACGCCTCCTAGGAAAGCCTGAAACTCCACCCGAGTGTTTCTCCCAAGTTTAGGGCAGAGCTGACAAAGAGAGTCCCTGAACTTGAGGCAGCGCGCCCAGGTCCGCAGTCTAAGTGCCCGAAGCTGCTAAATGACCGCGCGCACCGCCACCCCCGGGGAGGAGCGAGCCCCCCCAGCGCCCCCGGACCGACCCGCTGCACCCCCCGCGCGGGTCTGTGCGCGAGGAATCCAGGGGCGCCCGGGGTGGATCAGTCCCCTTCCCGCCACGTGAGTTTCACAATTGAACGAGAAAATAAGGCGGCGGGGACGGGCGAATTCCATCCCCCTCGGAGTCCAGCCATTCTCGTTTTCCTAAGCAAGCCGGTCCATTCTGAGGGGGAGCCCCAGATACCACATGCCACCCACACAAACGGCTCCAGATCTGCGTCCCTGCTGGGATGCGATCCTAAGGAGACTTGAGGAGGTTTCATAAATCACAGTCGCGGCCCAATTCCCATGCAAACATTTCAAGTGTTTAAAAACTTTTCTAAGTCTCCAACCCCCCACTCCCCCCAACACACACAACTTCTGATCTCTGGGAAGGATCCACACAGACACACAGAGGAAAGCTCTCTGCGCTGACCCTGAAGAGGTGAGGACAGCGAAAATGCTGGTAGAACAGGTGGGAGCTGGGGAAAAGCATCTCTCTTTTTTTCCTTTTCAGCTCATTTTTTCCTAGAACCTTCATTCTAGTGAACAGGGGTGATCAGTGCAGGCAACAATAGATCTAATGCAGTTCAGAAATGGTGATCAATCTTGGAGCCTGTCATTAGCCCCGCTCCCTAGCACATGATAGTCAAAGTTCCTCAGTACACGAGGCTGAGCATCCACACTCATAGGATGCAAGAGACAAAACGCTCTCGAACTCATCACGGCGACGCTGCGCTGTGCCAGGTGTCGCTGGTGGACCAGGCGCGCAGGTGTCCTGGAGGACCCGGTGCGTGCGCGCAGCCCGCCACTCCAGCAGCTTGTGTGCGTGAAGTTCCCGGCTTCGCGGGATTTTTCTTTTCCCTTCCTAACAAAGAAGTTCCTTCACTGGAGGCCGTCAGGAAAAGCTGATGCTGTGCAGTGCCAACCCACCGCGCGCTCCCTCCTCCAAATGAATCCCTGGAAAGCAACGAGGCAGCTCGCTACGTGACCATCAGGCTTTTTGCCTCGCTGAGCTGTTGTCGGGGGAGGGCGGGCATGGGGGGGAGCTCACGCCGTGCCCTCGGCTGCAATAAAAACTCGAGCGGGAGAAGAAATGCAAGACGTGGTTGTCTGCGCTGCAAACCTCTGGCCGCAAACCGGAAACTGCCCAGCGCGGCTGGTGACTTTGCAGCCGGTCGTGCACCGAGTCCTGGGGCTGAGCTGGCTGCCTCGCCCTCCTGTGGGGGCCCCTTGTCACACTGAAAGGCAGCTCTCTGGAAAAAAAAATTCATGGAGCGCCCCTTGAAGCCCCCCACTTTCACCCCTGGAAATGTATGCCTGCGGCCTTTGCAAGCCACTACAAAGTGCTGGCTGGAAGGTTAAGGGCGAACCCTCCAGATGCACTTTGGGGGGGACTGACCTGGCTGGGGTGGGAGAAAGGCAGGCTCTTGTCCCACAGCTGCACCCTCAACGCCCCACCTCAGCTGCTCCTCCCTCAGGTGCTGCTTGTCCATTTCAGTCAATACCAAGTGCCCCTTCCCTGGAGGCTGTGGTTTGGGGGCTGTCAATTTCTCCTCCTGTCCTAAAGATCTGGCCTGCAGCTGAAGGGGCTGGTGGCAGCTGCTCCTGGGGGCACAGCTGGTCTCACAGCCTCTTGCTCCTCTGACAAGGCTTTCAGGCATGTTGAAGGGGAGCGTTGAGTCAGGCAGGTACCAGGCTCTCCCAGGAGGCTCCTGGACTCTGTTCCACTCCAGAGGTATTCTTCGCACTTATTACACCTGCTCTCTCACAAATGGAGGCTAAGGTGGCTTGTCTGGTGGTGCAAATGGAGGAGGTCCTGGGGGATGGAACCTCTCCCAGGCCAGAGGCTCTAGAAGCAGTTGAGGAAGGGGCACAATGCTATAGCAGACAAAGCCTGGAGACCTACCTCATCCAGCTCACCCCATCCTGGAAAGATCGGGAAAGCCACCGCCTGTGTTATGTCCAAAAGGAGGTCTGCCTCCACTGGAACAACAAATAAACCCTTGGCACCTTCCTACAGAAGCTCACCCCTGGCGGTCAGCAAGGCAGGGTCTGCACACCTGGCCCTGAGGGTCAAACCAATCACTTTGCAGGGAAAACAATTGCTCTGGGCCAGTCCCAGCACCAGAGCTGAACTTTTACACACAAGTCTCTCAAGTAGCTTTGAAGTTATTACCAGCGGGTGTGTGAGTGTGTGTGTGTGTGTGAGAGAGTGTGTGTGTGTGTGTGTGTATAACTTGTAAAAATAAACAACTTATTTCCTCTGGCTGTTACCTGGAGGGAAACCGTAAAACAAATATTCTAATTTGATCACTGACAAAATCATAAAATGAAAATGGCTGTTTGTCGTGGAAAAGAGGCTTTTATTACCTTAATTAAAGCAAGATAGTTCTGTTCAAGGCACATGCATTTGGCAGCCCCTGTGATCGGACAGACCCACCTCTCCATGGGCATGGCTTTTCCACGACATGAGTTTGTGTTCCACTGCACCAACCCCGCCTTCTGGGGCTCTGACCTTTAGCGAAAAAGTGGTTGTGCTGCAGCAGCTAGCTGCTGACCTGGTCTTGCTTGAGCTTCGGGAAAGATCCAGTTCCCCGAAGGAGTCTTAGCACAGAGGAATCTTTTCATCTGTCGCTCTTTCGATTCTGGTTGTCTCTATCTATGTCTTTAAAACCTGCCCCTCCCACGGTGAAAGACGCAATCTTTATCATTAACAGTTATCATGGTGGCCTTTAAGAAATAGTCATATTTTCTATAAACAAATTTTGAGTGAGGCTATAGTATAATAGTGTAAATATAAGTGGACTTCAGGTGGGCACTCATTATGGGCTGGGTTTTTAATAAATGAGTCACTGCAATTTCATGAAAGATACAGTCTCCTTTTGCTACTTCCAGTCCATGAGGGACCTTGCAAACATAGGTTACAAATAGAGGCATCAAGTGACTCGAATTCAGTATCAGACCCAAGGCAGACATCCAGATTTCCAGGAGTGCTCAACTCGGTCCCCTCTTTGCCATCCTCAGCCAGCAGAGTGTTCTAACCCAGCCTCTGCAATGCCAACTTATTGAAGCACCTATTAGTAATCTCCCTTCCTTAGAAATGCTTCCTCATTATTTTCTGCTTGCAGGAGACAATGGCACTGTTTTCTTGTTGTTAATTTTTGGTGAAGGGATGTTCCAAGAGCTGAGGACTCCCAGAGACTTGGCTTTAAAACCAACAGTGTAGGGGCCTCCCTGGTGGCGGAAGGGGTTAAGTCACAGCACTATGAAGCTGTCTGTAGCCACTGCAGCACAAGTTCGATCCCTGGCCAGGGAGCTGTCCCCATAGCGAAGCAGACCTCTCCTGTCTCCCCACTGCTCCCCTCAGCAGTGCATTTCAGTTGATCTACTTGCTCTGCTCCCCACTCTGTCTCTGGTGAATCCTCTCCCTCCCTCCCACACACACACACCTCTGGCCTGCACCCCAAATCTTGTATTCATAAATCAATCTTAAAAAAAAAAAAACCACAGTGTAGCACCAAGTGCTGCTCCACAGACAATGCTTACTGAATGGTTGTTGAATGAATGAGTGAGCACAAAATATTTTCATTATATTGCCATGCTGACGTCTTTTGAAAAAGGATATGTCATAAATAAAATCCACTTGGAAAGTAGATCTAATAAGTGTGATTTTCTATGTTTTTGCCCATCAGTTTGTTAATGGCGGGTCGCTTAACAATTCTAATCCTGATGGCAAGCCACATCAACTCACCTCTGTACTTGCTGGATGTTTTCAGAAACATCATTTAAAATAAAGATAAAAATAATGGGAAGAGACAAAGAGATGGCATTTTGTTTTTCTCATTTTCAGAAAGACCTCACTGACTGTTATTTTTGGGGGGACTTGTAGGGAAACCCTAATGAAATGCAGACACTCCAAAGTGTTTTCTATTAAATATGATATTATTTACGAAACCCTTATTGTTTTCCAAATTTCCCTGGGATTTTTAATGGCAAGGCAGGGGGAGCGGAGACGGCTGCTTTCATTGCTTCAAGACAAGGGTTCAGCTGGTCTTGGGGAAACAATCTGTGTTTGTTCCTGTCTGCTCAGGAGGACTGTTTCTAATTGATCTGGCATGGAATTTAGCTGGAGATGTGTATGTTGCAACCCAAGCACGGAGCCTGCATGCTTTGTAAAGTGATAACCATATGGGCCTTATTTGAAACATTTGAGGATTTTCGACATTAACCTGGGTTAAATTGAGCTATAAATTCAACTCAAATGTATACGTCCTGACAAATTCATCATCACTTTGGATAGATTCAATCCATGCTCCCCTCCGATTAATAAAGATGATGACCACTTATCACGTAGGCAAAGGTTCGTGGTGATAAAGTACCATCGTGCGGTACTTTGTACTGTTTAAATGCAAATTGGCCGTATGAAGCAGACATTTTCTACTGTTATCACTTTCAGTAGAATGGAAATGTTTAAAAATGATCTCTGGGTAAAGAAAAGGATATATAGTCAAATCTATTTCCTCTTACACTATTTTCAAGTGCACTTGGCTATCACCATGAAGATTTAATTAAGCGAGCTCAGCTCAGCTAAAAAGCAAAGCCGCTGGAAGTTACCACTTATGGAAACGTATTCAGGACTTAGACAAAATAATTTATTGACGATTCTTCATTTCGGGATCTGAGCAATCACGGAAGGTTCAAAATACAAGAGAATCCTCCAGTTCTGGTCCCCTATTTCTGAATATCAAATTTAGAGCTTACACTTTGTTACAGATAATAGTACCAAGTTGTGGATGCTGATGGCTTTTCCCTTGCAGTTTTAAATTGCCTTGAAAAAGATACAGTTTCTTTAATTAAAAAAGCTGCACAGAACTAATCCCTCTAGCTGAAAAAAGAAAAGTTTTAAGCAATCTCTTTCTGCTCTGAGAGAGAAAGGCAGACAATACCATAACAGATCAGAAACATAAGCTATACTGTGCAGCCAGGAGCACAGCAGGAAACTGAACACTGCTCCGACTGTGTCATTTTTTAATCCCCCATCCCAGTTTTCCCCGTCTGACCTCATGCTGAGATGAAGTTATCACAGAAGACAGCTTTACTCTCACCAATGAATCCAACCCTGGATCTGTATTATCCTTAGCAGATCAAAACACCGCTTTCATCAAATAGCATTATCTGCATAAAAGGCATGCAATTGCCTGATAATTTCACCCAAACTATGCTATTCATTTAAAGGACACGAAGAGAAATGTAATTCATTCCTTTGGGGAGGTGGCAGGGAAGAGACTCGGGAAAGGCAGAGGCTGGAAAACTCACTCACCCCCTCCCCTCATGGGAACTTTTCTGTTTTTAACACCAAATCCTAAGAAGGGGGCCACTTAAAAGTCCCCCTACTCATGCGCTTTAAGATGAATTGTTGGAGCAATTTGGTGCAGTTTGAGTGACAAAAGTGTAAGTTGTGTAGAAAACTGGCAGCGAGAAATGACAAAGCTCGCTTATGTCATTAGCCATGCTTCCCTGAGCCCCAATGAAAACATCATATCCAGTCACACCAGAGAAGCATGTGAATTAGTTGCACCGTTGGGTGAAGTTTAACACAACGTTAAACTCGTGTGGGATGGGATGTTCTTACTGGACGACCTTTCGTACACTAGGAGAAGAAGACTGAACCCTCGGACTGGGGAGAGAAAGCTGTGCTCTGCAATGTTGAGTTGACACCTGGAAGAAGAATGAAGAACTCTGAGGAGTCAAGACAAGCTTTAGGTGTGGGATTTAGGAAATACTTTAGCCTCCCTCAGATTTGAGTTCCCATCTGCCGTTTAAATAGCGTTCTCATTTGCCAGGGAGACTGGAGACAAAGTTCTAATGGGCTTCCCTCTAATGGAGCCTGATTCCATGATTGACATCAGATGTTGGACTCAAGGTATCACCAGAGGTTGGAGGAATCAGACAAAACTATTGGGTCAAGGTAATGGAATTACTAAGAAGGACTGAAATGGTGTGGGCCTGGGGGACCTGTTAGGTGTATGTGAATCTCCTTAGGCAAGGGAGCGCTCACCCTAAGTTTGATGATTTAGCTTGAACATGTGAAGCCACACTCAGCTCTTTCAGCAAATATTCTACAAACGGACAGACCCGGTAAGAAATCCAGCCTAATCCCTACCCTTCTGTCACCCAGACAACATGGACACACAAAAATGTGTAGGACAAACAATCCAAACTGCTTGAAAAAAAGATCAGTGACAGGCGCGAGATCAGAGGCCAGCGATGCCCCTGGGAACCCACGAGGCCGGGGAGGGGGCAAACAATTTTCTCCTTGAACCAGAGACATCGTTTCTTAATTGCACATCTTAATTGCACATACTTATTCTCTCAAGGATTTCAGTATCATTAATAAATTTCTAGCTTCCTGAAATCAGAGCTCCATCCTGAAATGCTCTGAGGCTCAACTTCTAGGTAGATATCAGGTCTGCTCAGTAGTAAAGTTCACATTCATGTTTCCAAAATACAGCTTCGTGACATATGAATTATCTGAAATTTAATGTGATTAAGCATTAAACGATGACAGTACTATTTTCACGTCAAACTTGATTACAAGAACCAGCTTTCAGTGTGAACTGTTGAAAATCCCAAATCATGAACAGATCATTTAGGATTCAGTCTCACAAACTTCTTGGCTGCAAAATATCAGGTAGAGACATGTGAGTAAAGAGGTGAGTTTCTCTTTTTGTCTGTAAGCATGTATGTGGGGGTGTGTGTGCACACGCATGACTGATTTTTGAAGTCACATTTCTATTGGAAAATGCCCAGAGAGAAAAGCTGATGACACCATCAGCACAGGGCCGTCCCCCAACACACACACATTTAGGAAGGCGCTCTGCTCACACACTATTTTCTCAAAAGTAGCAAAGCATATCAAAGAGCATTTGAAATGGAGATAGTGAAACAAGGACCTTCCCCAAGACTTTATAAAATTTGAATATGACGGGGGCTTTGGAGATTTTACTCTGAGTCCAAGCCTGGGTTGGACTCAGAACTCACTTCTCTAAGATACTCTCCAAATATTTATTCATTACCACGGTGGGGCCTCATGGTTTGTTTTGCTGTCTTTCTGCTTTCAGCAAAGGCATTCCTAACCCCCTTTTAGGTAGTCTCTTGACTTTGCTTCTGCTCTGTTAAGGTAGTAAAACCTGGTTGGCTCCGGAGTGTGAGAAACTCCTAAGAGAGGAGAGCTGGAGACGGAGGCCGGACAGCTACAGGATTCAGACTGGAATAAAGCAAGTTTTGACAGGCCGCATGATCTGATTTCTAGTCTGTCTGATGGGGACATTGTTCTGGTTTATGGGAAAGTAGAAGAAGCCAGGATGGGAGAAAGCAGTCTGGGCAGAAGAAACATCCACATTTCTGCTGTTTACAAACACTCCTGTCCTGGCTCTGGCCTCCCATGCAGCATTTTTAATCCACAAAATCTATGAAAGACTGGAATGCACCGGTCCCCTCCACCCCTTTATCCTTGGATAAGATATCTGGGGGGGGGGGTGGGGAAAGTAGGCCATGAGAAGATTATGAGCTAAGAGTCTACAAAGAGGGAGGAAATTGGCAGAGGAGAGCATCTGAGTTAGGGGAAAGAGAAGGCAGAATGGGAGAACCAGCTTAAAAAGAGAGATAAACTCTGAGGGGGCTGGAAGGGGGCCCCTGAGAGGTTCCTAGGTTAGAGCCCCAGGGTCTAAAGCCCTGGGTTAAAGCGCTCTGCATTCATCTTTAGTCTTTATTTACACTGAGAGGGAACACAGGAATCTTGCCTCCAGAGTCTGCAGTGTTCCTAAGAAACCTGATGTTTATCAGCCATGGCATAAGTCACACCTATTTTCAAACTTACTACAAGTCAGCCTTTATCATATTGTGAGTATTTTCATAATAGAGGCTCTTTATGCAATTCAGGCTCTTATCTATATAATAAGCAGGCTGTAAACCTGTGGTCCTCCAGGCCAATGTTTTACTAATTGTGACCTTTAGACCACCTGTATCAGAACCCTTGGGGGCTCTTAGAGTAGACATTCCTGGTCCCCTATCTCAGCTCTATGGAATCAGAATCTCCTAGGATGGAACCAATAAATTAGCATTTTTAACAAGGCTTCCAGAGCATTCCAATGCAGAGTGAAGTTGGAGAAATATTGCTCCTGGCTAAATATTATGCAAAAAGCAAATAGATTGCTCAGTTTTTGTCATTAGTCTATGAAAAGAAGTTGTTACAAATAAATCCAGTGGAATTATTTTCAAAAGTGACATATTCCATTTAAGAAAGAAACCAAAATTCATGAATCGAAGAAGGTCAGAATATTTGGCCAAAGATATTCCAGCTGAAAATTTAGTAACACTTTAAAATTAGATTTTGAATCATTCTTTCTAAGAGTACACACATCAATACGTTATACACTGAGGCAGCATTTTCCATGTATCTTAATCATTGGCTCTCTGGGTACAAATTTTTGCTGACTCTATTGCTCAATATTATAAGTAGGATTCTCTAACATTTTGTAGATTCTGACTAAATCTTTAAATATATAGTAGTTTTATTTATTATCAAAAATTAGAGAATTCTTTGCATGAGAGGGAATGGGAACTAACTCAACATGTATAGCTTTTGACAGAAATCTAGGGTAAGTATATCCAGATAATGAAGAGCTTTGTTTGGAAGGCAGGCATTTACAGGTTAGCATTCCATGCTATTCCAAGGGTGGTTATCAAAAGTATTGCTCATGCTGAAAACCCCTACATTTTTAACGTAAAGCATGATCTCTACTTGGTCATTGTCACTTCCTTCTTTTGCAGTTACTTGTCTCTAAAGGATGTGACTTTTGACAAAGTACTATTACTATAAGTAAGGATGTATTCCTATTGTCCTGTACATTGCAAATTTAAATTCCGTATTATGAACAGTGGGGGAAAACAACAAAAAGTCCTTTTACATTAATTTAACTATGACATTTGCCCCTCAGACACATGACCTTCATTCTGCTCTCTCTCCTCCTAATTCACCTTACCTGCAGGTGTTTTTTTCTTTCAAACTATATGCTGGGCATGTAACACATGTTATCTCATGTAATCCTCATAATAGCTTCAACAATAGTTAGGGTCAGTCTCTCTAAAGATTTTAAAGATGAGCCAACAGAAAAATAAGCAATGTGTCACATGCAAGTGTAAGAGTCAGGATTAATAGCTCAGATTCCCTACTACTCAGATAGGTAGGTAGATAGATTCATAGATAGATAGATAGATAGATAGATAGATAGATAGATAGACAGACAGACAGACAGACAGATAGATACGACATCTTGCCATTTGTGATAACATGAATGGAACTTAAGGGAAATACAATAATGCTAAGTGAAATGCATCAGAAGAAAGAAAAAATGATTTCAGCCATCTGTGGAATATAAAGAAACAAAGCAAAGGAATAGACAAGACTAAACAAAAAGAAAACCTTGGATTCTGACAGAGGCGCTGAAGTGACCAGAGGGGGAGAGGAGGGGGTGCCGGCTGGACTGTCGTACAGAGTTACTAGTACTTCGGTGGTGAGTGAGGGAACATGCCTTTGAAGAAGTGTGAACCTGGACTCGCAAAACTCCTAAAATGTATGGTGCTGCAAAACAATATCACCCCCATAAAAATCAATAAATAGAAAACATAATGCTGATTTCAGTGCCCAAATGCTTAACTGTAACCTATATTCCCTTCTTATCAGAAACAGGAGGAATCTAGTAAGTTCTGATCATAGCTCACATTTTATATGCACAGATAAAACCAAGTGCATGCAAAGATGCAGCCTCAACCTAAATGAAAGACAGAAGCAGCTTTAAAAAATAAAACTCTAGAGAATTCCACAAAGAAACAACTATTTTTTGGCTGCTTGAGTCTGTTTTCCAGAAAAGTTAGTTATTTTACAATGTGAAAAAATTGAACTTGACAAGCTTTAGGTCCTGTTCCATACCAAGATTACTCATCTTCCTTATTTTATGTGTTACAGAGATTTACAAAAATTTCCCAATATAACATGTTACAATTCTTTTATCTGGTTCTTTAATCAAAATTACTGCAACCCTCAACATACATTTTAAAATGATGGCTTAATGTTACACTTGCTGAGGATCTCAGGTCTGGAAAGCTAATTCTCTCTTAAATGATTCATCTATGCAGGATACAGTTAAATCAGAGTCTTAGGAGTGGATGTAGTTTTGGATGATAAACATTTGTGATTGATAAAAAGTCCAGGGAGGCTTCTGCTGTTACAATGGCCTTCAGCTGATAAAAACTAGAAATTCCCTTTAAAGGACCAGGAAAGTTAAACAGAGTAAATTGTGAGCTCGCTGCTACTTAAAATTACAAATCATTGAAGAACTGTCCTTGGGAACACCTTAGGGAGTAAATGTGGATAATAATGGTTTATGTGTGGTTGCAAAACAATAATGAACCTGTCTAATCAATTGTCCTGAATAGTAACAGATCACCGTGGAAAGAAAAATACACATCCTTATTGACCTCCTGTGCTTTCTGTTACTTTTCATTCTTGTGACTTCTGAGTGGTTTACTTTTATATTTAATCATTCAGTGACATATTAACCCTAAAATTATTGCCCACATCTCCTCCTCAGGTCAGAATTGAATATATGTAACTGAGACTAGAGCACAAAATAAACTCATCTCTGCTTCTTTCTGAGTATGATGATGGCACAGATTTTTTTAAAGATTTATTTATTTATGCAGACAAGAAATGGGGTGCAGGCCAGAGGTGCGGGGGTAGGGAGGGTTACTGGTAGTGAGAGGATTCACCAGAGACAGAGTGGGAGCAGAACAGGAAGATCTACTGAAAGACACTGCTGAGGCGAGCAGCAGGCGAGTCAGAGGTCTGCTGTGCCATGTGAGTAGCTCCTTGGCTGGCTGGGGATTAAACTCGAGCTGCAGTGGCTGGAGACAGCTTGATAGCGCTGTATTTAACCTCTGTGCCACCAGGGAGGCCCATGATGGGATAGGTTTTTAAAAAAACAATTTAGTAAAATAACAAAATCCTATTGTCTTCATAAATAGAAAGGTAAGTGAGTGCCCTGATTTCACTTGACTTCTTTTGCTTGCCTTTACAACGGACGCATGTTAGTACTGATAAGCATACTGGCTAGTGTTCTTCAATGACCGAAAAACCATGGTGTGATTGATTATACTGGGCATATTAATTTTATATGTATGTGCATGTGTGAAAATGTCCCCCAAAATGACATAGTTATATAAATGACTGACAAAATAATAAAACTTGAGAAAAAAATAATTTTGCATGTATAAGTATGCCATAGATTTAGGGTTCAATTGTCGCAATCTCTCCCCATCACCTTTAGGTATTATATTTACATGAACGCAGCATATATAGTAGAACACATTTATAGAGTAGAGAGCTAAAGAAATCATTGGATTAGATGATTTAGGAAGACAACCATAGCCAAAAATCCATTTGATACACTAAAGATCACTATCATCATCAACAAACTGAATTGTTTGTCAATTACTAATTTCATTTTATCCTGGGGTTAAAACTATCACACAAGAATAATCAGAAGTCTTCTCTCTGTCTGCTTATGCCATCTTATGAGAATCAAATGAAATAGCATTCTGAGATAGTATTTAAAACATTAAAGGTTTGTAGAGAGTTTTTAATTGATAATTTTCACTTCTCTAACCAATTATTGTTCTTTCATGACAACTCATGTAGTAAAAACCAAAATGAAAAGAAAGCATTGTAGTCATTGTCTTAATGCTGTAATCTGTGTGAAGTCATGCTATAATCTCTCAGCTTTGTTTTAATCTTAAACATTTTTAAGACCATCTGCAAAGGTATCAAGATGGAAACAGGTACATACAGGATTGCTAAACTGGTTCTTTCTTCTTCTGGTCTCATATCGTCTTGAACCACCCAGGCTCATTCAACAAATCTTTTTAATTTATGATGACAATGTACAAACAGACTAAATTTTGTGTCTTGGACTAAGGAAGCAGATTTCTCTATAACGGACCTACATGGCATTCTCTATGAAGCCTTCATTGTAACACTATTATTCAAAGACATGGTATAATATTTTGGTGATCTTAACAATGCATAACTACTAAGCATGTCTAAAAAGAAATGTGATTGGATGTATGTAAATTTGACCTATTTAATCTTATTTGTGTTGATGTGCTATGGATTATCTCCTTGGAAATCAAATTTTGATGAGAATACCACTAATGGAATTTTTTTCATGATTATCTAGAAAAACTCCTTTACAGTTTAGTATTTTAATTCAGGTAAAATTATTATTGGGAAGTATCATGATTTATTTATTTATGATAATACTAATCCCATCTATAGAATTCTTGACTTCCATTAAATTGCACATTATTTTTATATTAATGAGTTATCAGACCACTCTGTCTCTGAAGTATATTGAAGAAAAAGATCATTTTGCCTAAATTAGAAATGTAATACAGCTTCATTTGGAGGATTAGCTATTCTGTTTTTATTTCATTAAATTTCATGACAGGATTAGAAACTTTACAATAGGCACGATATTAGCTAACAACATAGATTTGTATATTTTGAAATATTCACACATATACATAATTATTCATATGTGTTTCTATTTGTATATATGTATAGATACACCAGAGTCTCTATGTTTATATTAAAACATCTCCTAGTGTAGTTTAGAAGTTTGCCTTTGTTTTTAAGTAAACTAAGCCAGAGCATATAATATGTCTTAGTGACACATAATCTTAAGGAAGATGCTATAAAAATACAATTGAAAACCTAACCTTCTCTTTCCTTATTTTACTATTTACCCAATACATATTTATAACCAGAATGAATCAGTGCAATATAAAAAACTTTCAGTAAAATTTCTTTATAAGTACATATATATGTTGTCAAAAGGTTTATTTCCAGCAACATAAAGAGTAATTCTGCAGTCTAAACAAATTCAAACTAGTGGAATAAAATAGAAAGCCAGAGATAAATGCACACAAATATGGACAGTTAATCTTTGACAAACTCCATACAATGGAGAAAAGATAGCCTCTATATTAAATAATGCTGGGAAACACAGCATGTACAAAAAATAAAACTAGATAGTCATGTGCAAAAAAATAAAACTAGAGCCATCCATACTTAATTCCATATACCCAAATTAACCCAAATGGATTAAAGATCTGGACATGAGAATTGAAAAAATAAATTACTGACAAGAAAACATAGAGGACACACTCCAGGAAATCCACCACAAAAGGAAACAAGAACAAAAACAAGTGGGACTACATCAAACTAAAAAGCTTCTGAGGTGCAAAAGAAATCATCACAAAATCAAAATTGCAACCTCCAGAACAGGCAAAACTATTTGCACATCACATCTCTGACAAAGGGTACATTTCCAAAGTTCTTATACAATGCAACAAAATAAACAAGCGACTGAGCAAAATATGAACAAAAAACCTAAATGGACACTTTTCTAAAGAAAACATTCAGATGGCCTACAGACATGAAAAATTGTTCAACATCACTTTTTATAAGGGAACTGCAAATCCAAACCTCAATGAGATTGCACCTCACACCTCTAAATGGCCCATATCAAAAAGCATGAAATCAACACCTGTTGGTGAGATTGCAGTGGAAAGGAATTCCAATGCACTGGTGTTGGGAATGCAAACTAGTGCAGGCTCTTTGGAAAAATGTGAAGATTTCTTAAGATGAGCTATAATCTCTCAGCAATACCTCTATTAGGTATTTATACTAAAAATATGAAAATTCTAATGTAAAAGATTTTTAGACACCTCTTTTATAGCAGTACTGTCCACAATTGCCAAGTTATTGAACCTACCTATGTGCCCTTCAACAGACAAATGGATAAAGAAATTGTGGAATATATACTCAATAGAATACTACACAACCTTGAAAAAGATGAAAAAGTGGCTTTTGGGACAAAATAAATGGACCTAGAGGTGATTCTGTTAAGTGAAATAAGTCAGAGGGTCTCACTCATCTGTGGAAAATAAATGACAAAAACAATTACACAGGCAAAATACAGCAGTAATAAATCATGGACTCAGGGAACAGGTGAGAGGGAGGAGGACTTGGGGCACGGAGGCAGATGGGGAACTGCACAGGTGGTTTGGTGGAGGCTGAGTGGAACATGTGCACATATGGAAGAGCAAAGCTGTAACCCCAAAATTTAAATTAAAAAAGATAAAAAAAATCCTAACTCTTTTGGGATCTACTCTTTGATTTCCCCAACCAAATATCTATGTTTTCATACCTAGAGTTTTAAATTTTTGTCTTCTTCTATTGGTGATGTGTTATAATCCTTCCAACAGGAGGTTCTGCTGTTTGTTAATTTTATAATTTTTGCTCAAATATAATACCGTATTTTGAAAATCCTTGCTGTTTCATCATTTGGAAGCAAGAGAATTTCAAAGAGTGAATTCTGATTAATATTGGACAATATATATTAGCAACACTCTAAAAACACTAATGTCCACATTTTCCTTTTTCTGTGTATTACATATGTGGAATATGAGTAGATGGCTATTTCATAGCATAAACATTGTGAGCTAAACACAGAGGCTAACTCAAACTATCTACTTGCTTACTACATTTTTTTTTTGAGTCTTTGCCTTAGCAAGATTTCTTTTTACATGATCTTTATTACGTGACTGCAAAATGACTTTTAAATCACGTATTTTGTGGAATACCAGCCATCTGTCACCTGGGAATACAACCTAATTCTCTCCCCCCCCGACCCCCTGTAGACTCCATTGCCACAAATCTTTCTGGATAACCTCAAATTAAGGCATTTTCCTCCCTCATGACCTGTTATAATTTTTTTTTGTAATGTGAATAATTGTGATGACAGAATTAATTTGAGTATGAATATATAAGGGAAAAAGTCTATTACATGTAACTCAAATTAATTGTTAATTTTGTGAAACTGGATAGTAAGAACAAACCAGATTTTATAATGTCAAGTCAAAACTAATTTCTCAAGTTGATTTCTTGAGTTTTTAAGGGTTTCATATAGGGCCAGGGATGACTTGAAAAGCAATTATTATTTGATGACAAGTTTAGAAGAATAAAGTATTCTATTCGAGGCATATGGATACTCTGAAGATTTTCAAAATTTTCAAATCTGCTAGAGATTTGTGATGTCTCATTGTGGGTACACAAAAAGAAAAATAAGTTACCATTGACTTGTTCTCTTTAAAGAAATCATGAATCTCACTAGGGAAAAAGGAACATTAAATGATTATTTAAAATTGTTGAAAAAGGAAAAAGTGCACCTAAACTAAAATTTCACTAATAGTTCTGTTAATAGCACAAATACAGACTATATTAAAAAATATCTACATAGTGGGGCCTCCCCTGGTGGCACAGTGGTTGAGCGATGGGCTGCGAGGCTGCCCTCAGCCTCTGCAGCGCAGGCTCCGCCGGCGAGGGTCCCACAAAAAAAAAAAAAAAAATCTACATAGAAAAAACAGACAAAAGTATAACAATGATTACAATGGGAAAAGATTACCATATAAAATGGGGTTTCTCAAAGTTTTTCCTAAAGAATTTATCCATGGACTCTTTTTTACAAAAATGAAAAAATAAGTAAAGCGTTATTAATAAAACTACTTGGTAATGTGTACTTATAAAACATTACTAGCTACTAAATAAACCTATAATTCTCCAGACTGTATTTTATTGGTTTCATAGTCACCATAAGCTATACAAATGAAATTTCTGCTTAAAGATGCTTAAGCTTTTTAAAAACCAATTAATTCTTTCACCTACAGCAAATATTCACTTAATAACTTATAGTTGATTTATTTATTATACATATCTTCCCTAATTTATATTCAATTTACTTAATATTCCAATTTGATCACAGTAAAATACACTTTAGCAAGATAATACTGATGAAGAATAATAAGAGTATTGCAATCTTTTCCAACCCACGTTGATATCCTTTTCTGAATATCCTCGTTTGCATGCGATATGGACTATATACTATTACAACAAAATTTCAGAAGCATTCCTTACTTGATGACTTCGTTTTTGAAAAAGAGTATTTTGTAAACTTTGTCCTGCTTCAAGAGAACAGAGTTCCTTTTAAAAATGCAGCAAATACTTTCAGCATGATCTTTTCCTTTATGTTTTATTTAAAATGTTAATGGAGTAAATCCACAATTCACATAATTTATTTTGAAACACTTTTGTTCAGAATAATGCATTGTAAGAACAGTGATATACAGACAAGTTCCCTTAAAGAACATGCATCAATTCAGTTCCCTTTTGAAGCATATTGCAAATGCCCTCTAACAGGGCACAGCAACATTACATAAATCATCTTATATGAAAAATTAACATGACATCAAATATTTATAAATATTAATGTGTATGTTAATATAACCAAAGCTGTAACAAACAATCATAACCTTGCCAAGTTTCCTAGGACAGGCGCCGCTGATAATGATATCCATTATCTCTGGAGGAACGCACAATTATGAAAGTTATACACAGGATGCTATGTTCTTAGCTGCTTTTAAATTTATCCATTAAATGTCTACCTTATAGATGATATTAACCCTTTACCCACACATTCTTAGGAAACAAAAAGGCAGTGCATGTGGGTAAATATTTTTTTAAATCTCTCACATGGAATATCCCTGAGTTTTCATTCCACTTTGTGTATAATTGGGATGGATGGCACTGGACAAATACATTCATTTGAAATTATCTCATTAATATGTGTTAAATATACTACATATGCATTTTAATGAATGTATGCTATACTCTGTTTAAGAAAGTCCCTCTTTGCAAAGATGGATAGGTAACTTGTGGCTCTGGAATAGATATGTGTCTTATCTTAACTCTGCCCTGAGGTTCTTTTTAAAATGCTTTTGTTGAGAATGGGATAGGAGTGGGTGGTTCTGGGGCTTGTTGTGTTCCAAGTGTCAAGTTCACAGGTAGAGTGTTTGGTTGGAATCTGTGGGACCCTCAGGTCATAGGCATGGTCAGTCAAGCAAAGTTTGTTGGGGTTCTTATTTCAGATTCAGTCCTTCCAGCAGGTATGGCTAATTTCATCAGTGGAATTAGAACACTGTTGTTTAATTAGAGGGAATGAAGGCTACTGTTTGATATACATGCATATGGCACAGGCCAGGCAAATCTGGTTCAGAACCCAACAGGTTTTCATGAGCAAAGCAAGAAGATGACTCTATTTGAGGACAAATGTATTTTTGGGGTAAAGATATTTTGTTTCACCAAAAGTTCAAGAGAGAGCAAGGGACTATGGTGATGATACATGGGCGAATTGGTGGTGGGAATTCCACGGGGACTATAACCAAGATGAGAAAGCATGCATTGTACAAAAATGAAGAATGATGTAAAAAATATATAAAATAAAAAAATAAAAGAGAGTTCAAGAGAATGCTTTCTGAATTCACCAGTCTAAACACAATTCTGAGCTAGTATGTTCTTCATTTTAAAGCACCCAATTTCTATTTCTAGTGTTACAAATAGATTCTTTTTTTGTGGCATTGGACTCTGGAGAGAATCTGTTTTATGTCACTTATGGCAGGGATGGGTTTTATCATGGGTGAGTGTGAAGTGGTTTCTACTTTAAAGTTTTTGGTCCATCTCTTGGAGATGGGTTGAGTGTGAGGCATTTTGACTGAATAACTGCTGATTCAGCCTATTTCACTCTTTAAAAAACTAAACATGGAATGAGTAAGATGGCCAAGTGGTAAAAAATAAATGCCACTCACAAATATCTTCCAACTAGAGAGTCCTCTCATTGCCAATCTTTCAGAAGATGATTGACTTCAGATGGGATGTTAAACCCCAAAACAAACTGTAGTGCTCTTTATTTTAATCAGAGAAGAGACCAGAACTTAACTGGTATCATTTTTATGTGGATCAGAAGTTCGAGTGTGATGCAAAGAAAAAGGGTGAATTTACAGACTAGACATTACTTTGTTACTTAATTTAAATAAGTATTTCAGACATAGTGCTTCAAATCCCCCAAAACAAATCATCACATTTTGCTATTAGCAATTCTGTCATTTTGTCTATATAATCATTTATTTTGGACACAATTCCCAACATGACCTTATTTCTTTCATCTTAAATCAGATTCTCGATTCCTCTGACAGCTGCTGCCTATTTTTAATTTATTTATATTTATTATTCATTCATTCATTTATTCATTCATTCATGTTTTGGTCTCTTTGTAGGAAAACTCCTTAAAGGACTGCCTATATTAGAGGTCTCCAAAGGTACAACTTCCATCTCCCTTAAGTGTAATCAACTCTGCCAATTCCCCAGAAACCACTTTGTCAAGATGCCCAGAGATCTCTATGTTGCTAAATCCCAAGATCAGTTCTCAGTCTTCCCTTTACCTGAATCCACCAGCAGAATTGGACACAGTTTATCACTTCCTTCTCCTTGATAGATTTTCCATCACTTTGAGATGACTTTTAAGACACCCATTCTTCCAATTTTTCTCCAATTCCACTGGCCACTCCTTCTCTCACAGCTTCACTGATTCTTATTCCCAATCATTTAATTTTGGAGTGTTCCAGGGATCAGTCTTGGTACCTCTTTTTCTATCATTTCCTTGATGAGTTGTCCAGTCTCAAGACCTTACTACCATTTATATGCTAACACCTCCCTTAACAAGATTCCAGCTCAGATCTTCCTCTCTCCTTAAATTCAGATTGATGAATGCAATTTTCTACTCTAAACACTTCTATTTGGTTGCCTAAACAGGTAATTCCAAATTAGAATGTGGAAAATAGAACTCCTAACTCTAAAGTCTACTCTTTCTTAGTCTTTATATCTCAGTCAATGGCAGCTCCTATATTGTCAAGTTACTCTAACAACACCCTTTACGTTCATCATCAATGTCTCTTAATCTCTCACCCCCCTCCTCTAATCAATCAGGAAATATATCCAGAATCTGATCTGTCCTCCACACCCTGCATTATTATTCTGTGCTACATCATCTTTTGCCTGTGTCACTGTAATAGCCCCTATACTTTTTGTAACTACACTTGTTACCCTTCTGTTTATGGTCAAACCAGAAGCCAGCGTGAATCTTTTAAAATTTAAGTCAGAAAATGTTATGCCTTTGCTCAAAATCACACAATGTTTCTATGTGTCACTCAGAGCAAAAGTTATAGTTCCTATAATGATTTTGAGATCCTGTGTGAACTGAACCCATTACCTTTTGGAATTCAACTTCTAGAAATTTCCTTCTTCATCCCACATTCAGCCCCCTGATCTACTTGCTGCTCCTTAAACATAGCAGGCATACTTGGCAACAGGCACTTCACTTGCTCAAACTGACTCCCTCAGACCCTTTAATCACTTCCTTGAAGTCTTTATTCAAATTTATTTTTCTCAAGGAGGTTTCATTTGACCACCATACTTAAAAAAATGACTCTTCTCCTGACTACTGGTACATCTGATCACACTTAAACTGTTCTCTCTCTGTACATGCAGATACATGCAAACATAAATACACACATACATATAGAGATATTCTTCTCAAGCTCATAAAGAACATTCACCAATGCAGACTACATTCAAAGTCATAAAACACACGAACAAATTTAAAAGAATAGAATCATAAAATGTCTGATCTCAGTCTACAATGAAATTAAATTAGAAAAGCAACAAAAAAGATTGCTAGAAGAAAATTGCAAATACTTGGAGATTAAACAACTCAGTTCTTAATAACTCAAGAAACAGTGGATTATATAATTAGTGGAATACTATACACCTGTTAAAAAGATGGAATAGGGCCTCCCTGGTGTTGCAGTGGTTGAGCGCTGGGTTGCAAAGCTGCCCGCAGCCTCTGCAGCGCCAGTTCGATCCCCGGCCACCGGGTGAGGGTCCCACATGGCACGCAGACCTCTCCTGGTGCCCGCTGCTCCCCTCAACAGTGTACTTCGTCACTCCACCTGTTCTGCTCCCTGCTCTGGCTCTGGTGAATTCTCTCACCCTCCCACGCTTCTGACTGTACCCAGTGCTTGTATAAATAAATAAATAAATAAATCTTTAAAACAACAACAACAACAAAAAGATGGAATAGTGGCTTTTGGGATAAAATGGATGGATCTCAATGTAATTATGCTAAGCAAAATAAATCAGAAAGTGAAAGATAAATATTGCATTTTTCAGTCATTTGTGGAATATAAACAACCAATAAACATACAGAAGCAAAATACAGCAGGAATAAATCTTGGACTTAGTGAAATATTTAGCAGAGATAGGAGGAAACAGGAGAGGAAGGAGAGCATGGGAGTGGGAGGCAGTTGGGGTACTGGCATGGTGTTTTGGTGGAGGGTGAGTGGAACATGTATGAAGATGAAACTGTAACTCCCCCAAAATAATACATCAACATTTTTCTCTACAAATTTTTAAAAAGAAATAAAAGGGGGCATGTCACTGCAGAGTTCATGGACATTAAAAGGACACTAAAGAAATATGCTCACAGGTTTAATAACCTAGATGAAATGAACCAATTCTATGAATTACATAATCTGTCAAAAGTTGTACAAGAGAGAAACAGACAATCTGAATAGGCCAACATCTATTAAAGAAAATAGGTTCACTGATGAATTCCATTATATAAATAATTATATATATATGTATATATCATAGCGCATATATATCTATATATATATAGATAGATATATACACCATATATATACACACACACATCATTGATCCATTTCTCTATTCTTTTATCCACACTACCTCAGCAATAAAAAATTAAGCTATCAGATTAAAAAATGCGCAAAAACATGGACACTTCACCAACAAAGATATACATATGGCCAAGTCACTGTATGAAATATTTTTAAGATCATATATCATGCAGGAATTGCAAAAATAAAAAAAAAATGTGATGGCACTACACACCTTTTAGAATGACCTAAATTCAGAGGACTGATAGCACCAAGTGTTGATGAGGATGTTGAGCAACAAGAACTTTCATTCATTCCTGGTGGGAAGGCAAAATGGTATGATCACTTTGGAAGACAGATTGACAGTTTCTTGCAAACTCAATCATACCTTTTCTATAAAATTGAGCAAATCATATGCCTTGATACTTATTCAAAGGTACGGAAAACTAACATACACACAAAACTCTTCACAAGGATATTTATAGCAGCTTTGTTCATAATTGCTTGAACTTGGAAGCAACCAAAACATCCTTCATTTTTTGAATGGACAAATAAACTGCGGCACATCCAGGCAACAGAATATTATTCAGCGCTAAAAAGAAGGAGCTATCAACTCATGATAAATGTACATGATTAAGCTAAAAAGGTCAATCTGAAAAGACAACATATGCAGTATAAATCCAACTATATGAATTTCTGGAAGAGGCAAATCCATGGAGACAGTAAAAACAATTATGGTGGCCACATTTTGGGGGAAGGAAGGGATGATTAGGCAGAGCACTGTTTTTATGGTATTGATGATAATGAATACATGTCATTATAAATCTGTCAAAATTCATAAAATACCCAACACCAAGAGTGAATCCTAATGGAAACTACGGATGTTGGGTTGTAAACATGTCAAGGTAGGTTCCCTGATTATAACAAATCTGTCCCTCTGCTGGGGGGAATAATTGGGGGGTAGAAAAATATTAGGGGATTCTTTATATATTCCAGTTAGTTTTGCTGTGAACTTAAAATTGCTCTAAATTTTTTACAATTTAAAAACAACTAGGTTGTAACCTTGGGCAAAAATTTTAGTGTTTTGTGTTTCTGTTCCCTTGCTGGTAAATTGAGAGTGTTGAACTATATTAATATGTTTCCATGCAAATGATAGTATGATGCAGAGAAGTAATAGGAAGAAAAGGGTCCTAAACTCTTTGCATTGCTGGGAAGGAGTGGTGTGAGGCGAGGGGTAAGAGAAAACAAAAAGCTGCCTTGTTATTCTACAGAATGTTTACATGGAAAACACTGAATTAACTACTGAAATTCTACTGAGTTATACAGGTCTATCAAGCATGTTCTTAGCCTAGAATCTCTTCCTCATCCTCCTGCATGGTCAAAGCTTACTTCTCACCAAGTGCAAGATCAAGGCTCTCCTGTAGCACTTAGCTAATATCTTGAATATTGTCCTTGGTATAGGGAGCCTGATAGGTAAAGGTCATCCAAAGAATGATTAGTGAGTGAATGACTGTAATTATTCTATGTATTCAATTTCCCATTAGTAGTTTGTTAGGTTTTCAAGGGCAGGGTCTGATAATTTTTCTATTTTCAGCACCTAGGACAGTACTTGAAATAAGCCTTCCAATGTTTTTCTTGATCAGAATATAAATATGGAGGAAACTAATAAAATTGATTGCCTTTGAACTGAGGAGTTTGTAAATTTTGTTCATTTATTATCTATTTAAATGTAAAAACACATACATATACATTAAACAATTTCATTTGCATATGTAGCATATATTTAAAGTAGATATCTATTAGATATAATTTATTTGTCACTGTCACAAACCTGGGTATTTTTTTAAGCCTAGGTATTATCTGCAAATGAGGATGTAGCCCAATAAGTTCCCATCAAATAAACACATACTTATATAAATTTTACTTAATAGAAAAACATATTAGTGTATCACTTATATATGATATATGGGTACAATGCATATACAGAAATACATATTTCTCTTTAAGGAAAACTTATTTTATAGATGCATATATTACATAAGGTGTCTATAATATCAATTCACTGGACTTTTTCCAAATCCCACCCCAAATTACATCTGCATATATGGAATTCAATGGCATGGCAATCTGGACTGTGATTAAGAAAGGAAGGAGGAAGATAAGAGGAGTTACTTTTAGAGATAGTTTTATTAGATTTATAAAAATCCTTAGGTTAAATGGTATGCATTTCATGCATAGAAACTTGCAGCACTGTTTCTCACTGCTATTAGTTTGTATACCATTTTAACAAACATGAAATGAGTCATATGACTTTGAAATGTGTAGCAGCTTAGATATAGAAAGTCAGAGAATATACCTATGGGTATAGACAGGATGAATCTTGATCCCCTCCTCAAATTAAAAGTATGCAAAGGTACTCAAAATTTCTGGGATGTCTGACTTCAGTTGATATAAAAGGCAAATATCTGGACATTATTCATTATTTTCTAAGAATGTCACTGCATATAATGGCTCTGTATTATTGGGAAAAATTAAATCACACTTGAATCTCAGCATATTCTGGTTAAGAAATTTGGAAATACTTTATTAAGTTTGAGCCTTATCAATATGGTTAAAAGTAGCAAGAGTTTCCTGATATTTCCACAGTATAACATGATAACTTTTATCTTTTCTTCTCTATTCCTCCACCCCCACCCCACTTCATCAAATCCCCTTTGCACACACACACACACCACTTTGGTGTTTTTATAATATTTTGTGTTTGACTTCTTCACACTAACTTTACTGTATATTGAAGGGGCTTATATTTAAGAAAATACAGATAAAGTTATATTTTAGTTCCTTGAAGTAATCTAACATTTTTATTTATATATTAAAAGGTGCATTGCTCTATCTTCCTTATTCATTTAAGTGAAGTCACCTCTCAATTATCTCTAGCAATAGAGAGTAAGGACAAAATGAACAGATGAAATCTATTCCTAATCCCAAAACACAACTTTTAATCTCCTCTCTGTGCATTCTTTACAAGACAGCAGAGCTTCCCTTCCCCTTTTTGGAGAAGGGAAATTTCATTTGTGGAATGACCTTAAGAAAAACAACCTAAGAGAGAAGAAAAAGAGGGCACTAGATAATCCTAAATCCTCCCCTGAAATTAGGACAAAAAATATCTTTAATGACTTATCAAAGAAAACAAAGTGGGATGATTTTTCAAAATTTATCTCTGGAAATCTGGGTCCCTTCCAGATAAAACATTTGATTGCTCTTTATTAAATTGTGCCAACCATTTTGCAAATGATCTAATCATTTAAAAGTCAGCATCTTACAAGTATAAATATGCCTCAACCTTCATCCCAGCATCCTTAGATTTTTAAATGTGAATATCTCTGTATATCTTATAAACTACAGATGAGGACAAGTAAGATTTTATATAATAACATGAAATACAGATTAACAAAGTCTCACAAGCATGCCATCCAGACTATCAACACTAAAACGAACTTCATAGCTGTTCCTTAACTAGCAGTAATATTGAACTTTTTATTACTTGTGAAAAGCATTTATCCAATGAGGAATCAACAAGAACTGAAACTCCAAGTCTTAAAAGTAAATCCTAAAGAACATCATGCAGTGGAGATTCTGGGATAGTGATCAGCATAAATGCAAAAAATGAAAAGATCATGTAATCCAACATGCCAAAATTTGTTTAGAGTTTTTTATTTGATATTTCTTGACCAATGAAGAATATGGGAACCAGAATCTGAAGATTTCCTTTCTTCCCTAGAAAAACTGCGTAAAGTCTGTACTCCTTTTAGGCACATAGGAATATACACTGTAATTTACCATCTATTGTGCTGTCAATAGTCATTGATCACTTTCCTTATGAAGATCCAATGAAGTCCTACAAAGGAGTGTTCACTATGATTCTACGAAGGTGCAGAATATTTTAAAACATTATTACTGAGGTTGCTTTTGCCAAAAATTCATCTGAAGAACCTAGTTCACATGAGTTTTATGTACAAAACTCTGTGCTCCCCATAGGAGATGAAGTCAATGAATGTGACTCTAAGAAGGTGCTCCTGAAGAGAGGGTAAGGTATAGCATTTGGTGAAGCAGTTTAATTCCTCTATGTGGCCACATCAGCAGAACATCAAATATTTGTAAGAAAGGACAATGTTAGTAATTTTATTGGGAAAAAATAGAAAAAGAAAAGTGGCATTGTTTTCCATGGATCGAACATTTTTTTAGTTTTATACCCAGAACTTTTAGAATTAAGAAAATGTACCACCTTGATAAGGTTGCTTGTTAGAGCAAAGAAAACCTAAATCTCCTGGGCTATTCTTAGTTATGTCAAGCCATCTTTCATTGGGATCACTCCCAAACTCATCTTACCAGGCCAGCAATAGCCTGATAGTAAAGTCAGCTAAGGATACTAAGAGAAAAGATCCTTGATGAATACAGATGCAATAATTTTCAATGAAATGCTAGCAAACCAATTTCAACATCACATTAAAAGTATTATCATGATGGTCAAGTGGGATTCATCCCTGGGATGCAAGAATGACTCAACATATGCAAATCTTGATATATGTTGATATAGCTCATCAGTAGACACATAATGAGTATAATGGAAAATTGAATATAATGAAATATTATTCAATCATAAACAGGAAGGAAATACTGCCATTTAAAACAGACAAATACTGTATCATCTCACTTTTATGTGGAATCTAAAAAATCAAAAACCTGAACTCATAGAGACAGAGAATAGGTAGGTGATCACAAAGAGTGGAAAGTTGGGGGTTGGGGGAATAGATGAGGGTGGGCAAGGATGTATGTTTCCGGTTACAAGAGGAATAAATCCTGGGAATCTTATGGTGATTACCGATAGCTAGGCTGTATCATGTAATTGAAAGTTGCTACAAGAATTGCTCCTAAAAGTTATCACCACAAACAAAATTAAAAAGATGAAAAATAACAATATGAGGTGGTAAGTGTATCAACTACCTTTATTATTGTGATACCTTCACAATATACAGGTATATCAAATCATCACACTGCACACTTTAAACTTACACAATGTTATATGCTAATTCTAGCTCCATAAAGCTGGAAACAAAACAAAATAAAAAGGATAGCTTCCATCAAAAGAAGAAAAATGAATTAATCCCTGCAGCTGCTTCCTCAAAAGAGGAAAACTAACTTTAGGGGGCTGTAGCAGAATCCCAGAGGTATGCTAGCAAATGAAAGACATTGGGAAAGTCTATCCATTTACATAGAGCTATTTGGGGTCAACACACATCTCAAGTGTACATCTTTCTATTGCACATGCATCCATAAACACTTTCTCTTTGTTCTGAATGTGAACATCCCTATTCAGTTGAGTAGATGCCCTTTAAAAAGGTGTTCTGTGCTTGGCTTTCAGGGATCTGGCCATTCTAGACCAAAAGGCACCAGAGGAGTTCTTAAGATTTATCATGTCTATGATCCATGAATTAAAAGGTCTTGGTGAGTGAGACCATTATGGTTTATTGCTTGTGGGAGACAAGCACTATAGAGTGTGTGAAAAGAAGTTGGCATTATTGCCTGAACAATAAAAATCCCTGAATGCTGATTTACCTGTCAGATTACATTGGCTCTGAAAGAATGCTAATTAAAAATAAAAAAAAAACCTTGTAAATCAGGTTTAGACTTCTGTTATTCTAGAAATTTTAAAATGAATCTGTTTATTTTTCATATGAAACTATAAGGAAAACTCCAAATAACCATTTGTTTTCCACTGCTGGTTGATATGTTTTTACTTTAGATGAGAAAACATTAAGGATCCCTGCAAAAAATTCCATGAAGTATTCACTATACAAACAATGGCACTTCTGCTTGTTAGTTGGTTAAAGGATGCTGAGATTGTGTGTTTTCATGAAGTTATAGTCTAAAAATGTCCAAACTGCACTAAATGGTAGTATGATTTCAACAGATGGATCAACCTGATATGAAATTCTGTATCAAAATGTTGGGGTAGTCAACAACAAAAAAAAAAAACACTTTATAAAAAGGAATTTTGTAGAGCTGGGATCTACTCTGTAGGCTATGTAAATTAACTTCAGATCCTAAAGCTAGTATAACCAGCATGCTAATGATTGAGAAAAGAGAATAACATGCTTTAGGTATAAGAAGCTGAGTTAAATATGTTTACTAATATCCTTTTTGATGAAATATTTTTATTTTATCATATCACTATAAAAACAAAGAGTATTCCTGAGTTAAGGAAAGTCTCTAATTTGGTCAATGAAGAGAATATAACCATGGGATCACATTTTGAATCTTGTGAGTAGTTAAAATTTCCACTCTGTGCCTTTTTGGATTTTTCTCTAAATAGTTTTATATAACAATTTTCCAAAATATTTAGAACTATTTGCCTCTATCACCCTGTCCCTTGTAATAGCCTACACCCCATAATACCTTACAAGCTCTTGGAAAAGAAGGAACACACCTAATTCATTTTATATGCCCAGAATTCGAATATGACTAGAGTAGTGTTGATGTTTAACACATTTTTATAGAATGAGTGAATTGTATTATCTTGTGCATCAACTTGTGTGGAATAATTATAAGAAGACCATCTCTTATTTCCCTATCTTTTTTAAATATTCTGATTCAGTTACCTCGGCCTAAGAGCTTCCATGAAACAAAGGGAAACTCTATTATATCTGAAGTTCTCTTACTGGATGCTTACCACCCAAATTTTATAGTGCCTATGCTAAGTGAAATAAGTCAGAAAGTAAAAGACAATTACTGGCTGGCTTTTCTCATTTGTGGAATATAAATAACCAAAGAAAACAAATGGGCAAAACGCAACAAAAAGAACTCTTAGACTCTGAAAACTATGGTGTTTACCAGAGGGGAGGGTATGGAAAAAGGAGGAGGTGCTGGGATGATATTGTGTGGGCACAGGAGGGAGATCGGTGAAGGACCAGTGAAGCGTGTGCACACATCGATGTGTGAAGCTGTCGTCCCAACTTATATATGTTTGTAAGCAAACAGCAAATCAATAACATTTTGGCTGGAAACACACAAAGATCTGAATGTGGATTGCCACAACCTTAGATATCTCAGCAGCAGATAACGATTTTTCTGTAACTTCCTATGAGCTTGTGATAAAAGCAAGTTGCATATGACTGAGGGCTTAGGATGGTTGGCAGGGCTGCCAGGCAGGCTGGGCACTTGCTGATGCTGCGAGATAGGTTATAAACTGGCAGAAACGGAGATCCCAGCTCCTATGGAGGTTAACACAGGGCATAAAAGGTGATGTCACTTGCTTTCCGGGTAGTATAGATGAGGCACTTCTTGGATTGTGATGAAGTACAGAAAATGTCAAAACAAATTGAGAGTGACTTGAAGAACCTTGATTTGTGCTCCTTGAAGATGCTTAATATTTTATTGCATTGCACTTACCTATCTAAAAAATGGGTAAAGTAATGATTTGAATATTCTAAGGGTTGTGGAACTATTTGGAAGTAAGTCCTTTACTTATAGAGCGGCTGTGACTGAACCTGTCTCTTGAAGTTAAGCATCCTAAAGACTGAAAATCGAAGCCTCCTCAGTAAATCAAGAAACTTCCTATCAGACTTTCTTCAACTCACTCAGAAAATGTCATTAACAGAAAAAAAGGAAAATCTTTTGGGGCCTGTTTTTTCTCAAAAAGGTGGTGACTTTGCTTATCTTTCACTGGAATAACAAACCACGTTACCCAAGGGGCAATGCTGCCCTTTTTAATTAAATAAGGAAAGGTCCATACAGTTTTGTTTTGGCAACTCCAAATTAGAAGGAGCGGGACAGAGTTTGGGGAAACGAAGGAGGGAGGTCTGTTCTGTGGGTGAAAATCTCCTCTTCATCCAAGGGGCTGTGATGTAGTGAGAGTTTCTACCTGGGCCTCTCCTTCCTGCCATGAGTTTCCATGTTGAGCTATCCTATGAGCTGAGTTCTGGTTCTGGTTTTACTTCTGCAGGTAGTAGGCTGTCCTGGCAATTTCCATAGCTACTGCTGGTATGACTCCTCCTGTGTGGTGACTGCCACTACTCACCCCCTCAACCCCTGGTGCTCCGTTACTACCATCCCTGCACCACAGCTGCTAGCAAACCTTCACATAGCACTGACAATGTGCCAAGTTTCAAGGGTGCTTAGATTTGGATCTGGCAGCTGATATTTTCTGACATCCCATTTCACATCAGAATGCACTGGCTCAGGGAAGAATTCGGGTCCAAGCCCGTGGTCTTGCTGGTGTTGCTTTGGGACCTGATTGGGACCTTTTCCCAACCTCATGTTCAGTGACATTGCCTGGTGGGTTGATAGTGATCCCAGTGGGAGTATTTGCACCATAGAAATCAGCAAAGTTTTGCACATATCAGGCCCCAGCCCCAGTAGTTGTTAAATATTTACCAGCACTTTGCTGGTGCAAGCCCAGGCTGGTACCAAAGGAGGCATTGATATTTTCTCATCCTTCTACCTGCCTTGAATAAGAGCTGTGATTTACATCAAAAACCTAGATCTGACTCCAGAAGAATGCAGAGTGCAGTATCTGCAAACAAGGACACCTGATACAATCAAGGTTATTTACATATCTATGTCAATCTGCAAAAGAGGGTTTTTTCCTTCATTTTATGAGAACATTATGGAAAACTTAAAAGGCCATTTGGATATCAAGTATTATTTGTCACTCGGTATTTATAAAACCATTACAATAATGATACAGCCATAATAGTTTAAGAAAAAAATCCAGGTTTGATTTCAAAAGGAAGTCATTCTGAAGTTGATTGAAGGGGAATCCTCTCTTTTGACTTTGCTCTAGGCAATAAAAGGGGACTAGTGTAGCCAGTGTGATGGGTATTGGGGGAGCTTCCCATGGCAGGGCTTTGTTTAAGTGAAGATGGCAGTGAGCTCTGCATTCACTGGCCTTCCATGCCTCTTTATCTTTCATGGCAACCTAACATTTTGAATTAAGAAATTTCATTATTGGGGTAACTGACTGAATTCAAAGTTAATGTTCTCAGATAAACATAAAATTATTTTTGTTTTTTTGCACTTCATAATTAAGATCTTCTAGTGAAATGAAAGAAAAATTGATTTCTGCCTTTATTCTTACCAGATTTTTGGTATTTAAAATATTTATCCAATGCCTGGGGCAATATTAAAAGTGTATCTTAGTTGGGTTTACATTTTAATTTTCTAGAGTGAACTCATGAGGCACATTTATATGTGTCCCCTTCATATAAGCTGTACAGATTAATATGTGTGTTTATAGAAATTTTGTAAGCATCACTTGAGTTAAATTCTGCTAGCCTCTTGACTCATGAAACTTTTTTTTCAAAGTGGGTCAACTTCTTCATAAAAAAGAGATTTTGAAAATGTCTTATTTGTGACTAAAGGAAGAAATATGGTCATAATTCTTTATAAAGCTAATTCACTTTAATGCTTTAAATTGCCACTCCTAATATGGTCTTCAGGTGTAAAAGATAAAGCAGTTGAGAGGCTAGGGAACATTTATTGAGCACTTACTGAGTGAGAGATACTCTCCTAAGTACTTGATATACCTTATCTCATTTAATCCTCCCACTTGCCCTAGGAGATAAGCACAATCCTGATTCTAGTTTACAGATAAGGAGACTGCACTTTAAAGATGCTAAGAAACTGGTTAAGGTCAGATTCTGAGAAGCAGTGGCAGGTCCAGCCTACAATCTGATACCCAAGGCTGTTCTCTTAACTCCCTCCTGGAGTCTCAGACTCCAGACAGAACAGAGGGAGGGAAGGTGCCTGAATCAATTCATCACAAACATGTGAGTCTGAAACAATTTTAGCATAATTTCTAGAGTTTCTAGGAAAGTACTCTTCTGTATAATTTGATTAACTGAGATTAAGTCCCTAAAAAGAGCATTGTAAGTCTTGGCCATGGTGTTAGGTGGGACATTCCAAATACTAAAATATCAAGTTTTATTCCCTAATCCTTGTTAGTCAATGATAGATGTGTGAAGCAATTGAAAAAGTCTAGTAAAGTCAATAACACATCATGGAATTTCTAATCCCAAGCAGACAGATAAAAGGATAACTCCTATAAGGTGGCCTGATGGCTGGTATCTCCACTGCAGGGTACCCATTGGGTCTTTTATCTTTCCAATAAACTTCTGGGGCTTCCCATGCTCTTAGTTGCTAGAAGGTCAATGTCTCCTTCAGCCCACTTCCTAATGTTCTAAAAAGATCTCAGCTCTGTCCAACTGAGCATTTCAATCACTTAGTTCATGCTCACAGACTCATGCTTACAACTGAGTCTGTGAGCTCACATATTGGTTCCTGAGTATGTGGTGTTATACCAGAATGGCTGGACCCCAAGAGACTTTCCTCCTCAAGCCCAGTTTCTATGAGAGCTGATTCTTCACCAGGCATGCTTAGGCTACAGGGTAGATCTTTGCATACCCCTGCAGGCCACATTTCATAAGGGTAGATCTGTAAACTGAACCCCCAAGTGCTGGACTCCATCCTGACAGTCTCAGTTATTTGGATACCTGATTTCTGTAAGAAAGGTCTAGAGTCTGTGCTAAGGTCAGAGGGTGGGAGGGGGAATACCCTGGAAGAGGCTTGGGGTTTGGGTTTCATTCTATAAGCACAAGCTGTAGAATCAGAATACCGATGAAGAAATGGTATTTATATCATTTAAAATGAAGTGATAACATCTCATATCCAGGGGAAGGTTCACCTTCCATGGACATGGAAAGAACAAGGTGGCTTAAGAAAATCAAAGCCAAGTAGTGTGTTCAACTTTTTCAGGTTGTGGAGAACAGAAAGGTGCTTAACCTACATCCAGATGATTTGTTTATTACATGGAAACAAAGAAATATGGCAGGATACTGTCACCATTAGCTGATGTAGAACTACTGAAGACAGGTCTCCTGGGACAAATGTTGGAAGTGTTGCATGTCCCCCTAAAATTACCACAACACAGTTCCTCTTGCTAGCTCTTCTACTGCTCCCAAGCAACCCTGCCTCTGCTCTCCTCTCTAATTCATGGTTTCTGTCGGCTCCTGGATTCCACTGGCTGAGACCTTCTTATTACTGATTATTCTCCTTTCTCTCCTTAAGTTCATCCACCTATTTTCCAGCTCAGGAGTCACTAAACTTTTTTTATAAAAAAGCTAGTATATATGTGAAACTTTGCAGGCCACAGACTCTGTTGCAACAACCCACCTCTTCCACTGTAGCACAAACAGAGCCATAGACAACATGAGTGCCATAGACAACCCATGAGTGCGGCCATGTTCCCATAAACCTTGCTTAGGGATATTGAAATTTAAAATTCAAGTATAACATATCTTTTATATATTTTTTAACCATTTAAAATATAAAACCCATTCTTAGCTCATAGGCCATTGAAGAATTGATAGTCTGGTTGGCTATGACTCAAAAGCTGTAGTTCATCCTTGGTCTAAATCCATCTTTGATTCACTTCCATATCCTCCATATCGAAGAGAGGATATCTCTAAGAGAGGGTATTTGTTGGTTTTTATCTAGTAATCATGTTTAGGGTCATGGGCTCTGAAGCTGTACTGCGAGGGTTTGAATTCCAGATTCCAGCATTTATTAACTGCATAAATTAAACCAAGTTATTAAAGTTTCTGGACTTCCTTCTTATGTAAAATGAAGATAGTGTGAATACCTAATTCCTTGGGTTGGTGACTTATTCAAAAAATACACAGTGGTGTTAAAGAACTTAACTCAGTGTTGGACACATAGTAAACACTCAACAGGCCTGAGCTGTGGCAACGGTGATGAGACAGGATCAACCGATGCAAAGTAGGTTAGGAGGAAAGAACCACAGTTTATTATGGTAATCATTATACTGCATGATATTAGGCATTTAATAAGTATATGCTGAATGATCCTAGATTATTAGTTCTCTCAATTGTGGGCAGGGTAGCAAAAAAAAAAAAACCTGCTAGATATTTTTAAGTTATTTTTCTCTGTCTGTAGTCATGACTAACATTCTAGATCATTGCATGCAATAAGGAAGGAAGAAGAAATACTTGACAGCATGGAACCCAGTGAGCTACGGAAGGAGCAGTGCTGTTGGCATTGTGATAAAGAAGTTGTTTTAGGAAGAGGAAAATTAAACCATGGGACAGAAAACTTTTCTAAGGGCTTTTCAGTTCTAAAAAAATTTTTTTTGTGAAGAAGTAAAACAGAGACTCATAGGCATGGCTCTATAAGTTATTACAAGGCAACACCACCCAGATTAAGAAATAGAAACTTGTCAGTTACCTGGAAGCCTCATCCATGAGACCTGCCCCAGTCATGGCCCCTCCCTCCTGTCATAAATATCACCCTGACACATATAGTACTTGCTTCTTTGTTTTTTATTTTTATAGCTTGAGCATATACATTCTTAAAAATTACAGCCTAGTCTTGCTCATTAAGAAATGTTGATATCTTTAAAATCTCAGTCAATCTATAGTATTTTTCTCAGCCCCCTTTCATTTTCTTACATCTTATTGAAGAACTTGGACTGTTTAATCTGTAGAGTTTGCCATCAGCATCTTGCTGATTTGATGCCTTTCGTGCAGTTCAACATGTTCCTCTGGATTGTGAATTTCCTGCAAGTTGGCAGCTAAATCCAAAAGTTGGATCAGACCCAGGTTCGATTCCTTTGGCAGGACTAAAGGTGTCTTTATATACTCCAGGGTTGTTTCTGGGTTAGCCATCATTTCCATAATGGATTTTGGCAAGAGAACATGACACACACATTATCTTCTTCTCTCACCTTTTTATCATTTTAACCCATTGCTGACACTAAATGTCTATATATATACTTATTCATGAGAACTGCAAAATAGTGATGTTCTATCATTTCTTTTCATCTATTAATTGCAATACTCATACAAAATAGACATCTCCCTTCATCTGCTCTTTGGCATCTCATTCAAATCTTTTCCTTTACTTACCAGCTTTCAAGATGATGAATTAGTTCCTTATCATGTGAAAGTGACCAATGTTTTTCTTTAAAAAACATAATTAGGAACTTATGAATTTCTAATTGTATGGTTTTAATCATTGTGATGATTATCATTATTGAGGCTCAATAATGGGCTAGTGGGGATCCCCTCAGTGACTTGTAAATCCCTCTAAATCCTTCTGCCATGACTTTGGCAGTCACCAGGACTCTCCTTGCTTTCCTATTGTGATGTTCAGTGTTCCAGGTACGGCTTGGCCCAGACCTGGAATTAACCATTTCTTCAAGAAACTGTAATTCCTTTTGGTGGAAAAGATATCAAAGGTCACAGATGGTTTACTAGGCCATACTCATTGCTACTAAGTAGATCACTATTTTTATTTCTTTTAAGGGCACATAGGTTGGAAATACATATACATACACCTAAAGGCAAAATCTTTAAATACTTCAGGGTTCTTTCTGGGTTAGCCAAATATAATTCCTACTTATATTTTAATTCAACTTTGAGATGATAGAGCTTTTACTTAACTTTTCTACATCACTCTCTTTCTTCTACCATAGCATCTATTAAAGTGTATTCCTCTCTCTAACATTGATATCTTTAATAATAATTATTGAGAACACAGGAAATGATAGAATTGTACAGTCCCATAATTACACATCTGTTTGTATCTATATCTCACATGCATGTCTCAAAATAGTAATGCACACATCACTACCAATATGACTAGCAAGAACTTAAGGTTTTATTTAAGCTTGTTTTTTTTTTCCATTCTCCTCCCACATTTTTTAAGAGTCATCTATCTACATCGTCAGAGCATAAAACCATTACATAATACATTCTCTGCCTTTTACCCTTCATTTCCTCTTACTTTTACAGGTAAATATATATTTAATGCTCACAACCAGCCCTTAAGTTAATGTCTCTCTAGGTATAAGCTTATTCTCTCTACTAGCTTCTTCAGGGAGGGCCCCTGGGAACAATATTCCTTGAGTTCCTGCATGTTGATAACAGTTTAACTGTGCCCTTTATACTTGAAAGTCAGCTTTGCTAGCTATCAAATCCTTGGCTCACACTTTCTTTCCTTGAATATTTTAAATATGTTACTCTATTTTCTGCTGGCATAAAGAATTGCTGTTGAAAAGTCTGATGCTAATCTAATTTTCTTTTCCTTAGACATCATGGTTTTTTTTTTCTAAGAGAACTACATGATTTTTTTTCTTTATATTGATAGACCAATAATTTTACTAAACAATGTCTTGATGTTGCTCACTCTGGATTCTTAGGAATGCAGTGCATAATTTGAATATGCAGTTTGAAATCATGCATTCAGCGTTTTCTTCAATTAATCTATTTACTATTTATTCTGTGTTCTTTTGGTTTTCCTTCTTCAGAAAATCCTACCAACCATTGCTCTGATTCTATTCCCTTCCTTCATTGTTGATAATTTTCTCATGAACCTCTTCTATTTCTTAATTTCTTTTCAATGTTTAAAAATTCTTTTTTTTTCATTTTTCTTGAGACATTATAAGCACTGCTGTTCCTTCTGGTGTAGTTTTTCATTTCTAAAACAATTTTTGGTTTAAACTGATCATTCTTTTCTGAAGTTTGTCATCTCATTGCTGAGATTTCTTAATTTTGATCCATCTTGGACTTTTAAGTATTGTACCATTTCTCTAATGTCTTCTAATTTGTTTTGAAATAATGGTTACAGTTATGATCATTTTTTCCCTATTTTTTTTAAACTGAGGTCACTAATAGCACATGATATCATTGTATAAGTTTCAATGTGCATCACTTAAAATATTTTCTTTTTTTTTTTTTTTGAGGACTTGTCTTTCCAGGGTGTTTCCTTGTCTGTTAGGGTGTTACTCTGTTACTTGTTTACTTTCTCACAACTTTGCATGGGAGTTTACCTCCCTACTCTTCCTACTTTTCCATTGTCCACCATTTGTAGAAGCTTAGAGAAGCTAAGGGCAAGGTTGTGTGGGAAATGTGGAAAGTTTCTCAGCATCATTGAGCATAGAAGCTTCTGCAAATGGTACCACAGCCTGCTATCTGGACAAGCCACCTCTACCTCAGAGGTTTCAGGAGTTTGTGTGCAGGGCTCCACATTCAGCTCTCAGTTTGTGGAACTCCCACATCTCTTCTTTAGTTGCCCCACTAGGGTTACAAGATGCTACCTGCTCTTACTGTTACCCAGGCAACCTCAGTCCTAAGGGTTGTAGTTGTTTCTAGCAATGACCTCAGCATCCTCTTATTTGGTCTTTCACCCTACAACTACTTCTTGGTATGAATTTTCTTCAGCTGTAAATGCTATAGGTATTGTTTTTCTTCCTTTATTTGAATGTGTTTTGCCAGTGATATTGTTCTTCTCAAGTTGGGCCGTCATACTTTCCAAGGAATCTGAGCTGGGATGTTGACCATGGGGCTTGTGCCTTGCCTAATGATGGAAATTATGCTTTTCACTTTTCCACATTCTGAAATCTGGTCAGCAGATCGGTGCTTAAAGAGAGCTTTTAAGTACATATATCTGAATGCTAATTTTTCTATTACAAAGTGAATCAATGGTTTTATAACTCAATTTTGTTAAAGCATCTAATATACTCAAGCCATCTTGTCAAGAAAATCAGGTATAGGATAACAAAGCTATTTTAGAAGTAGGACAGAGGGATTAGGAGATTAAAAAGCTAAGAGGAAAGATTAAATAAATGGTGATTATTTCTTAACAAACACAGAAATGATGTTTAATACTAGAATTAGGAATGATTTTATGGAAGATAATATTTTACTTATCCATCTTGGCACATAACTGCATTTGTGCCACTGAGTATGGAATGGAAGATGGAAAACAATGGATTTCTCATCGTGAAAAGTGTTAGGAAAATGAGATAATAAGAAACTATGGGAACCTCATTTTCTCCACACACACACACTAAATACATACACATACCTACAAATCCACACACATTTGTGTATATACGCCGTATCTGCCTGGGATGAGTTACTGGATCCTATCAAGGGAATGGCAGTACCTTCTAACCTCTGTATGGCATTCTCAGGTTTTAGACTGTCCTCTGAAGAATTTATGATCCCCTTAGCTTTATTCACTCCTAATTCTTGTTCTCTTGGTGAAAAACATCACCAGGGATCTTTATTCAGTTGGAGGGGCTGCTAATTGATTTTTAAAAAATGCATTTTGTTCCTGGTCACTAATTGACTGATGGAACAGCTGTTGGTCTGACAAAAACCAGGCTGGAAAGCAGTTCCCACTATGGGGTGGTCTGTTGCTAAATATTATTGCTTTTAAGAAAAAGCTTCTGCTCTTGTCCATTGCAAAACCTCACTTTCACATAGTCCCAGATTGGGGTAGTGTTTTCTTTAAAATTATTTTCCACTGTCTTTAGAGTAATGTCACCTTGAGCAAGCACTAGGTGAAGGTGACCTTAACATATTGTATAAGACATTTTAAGTTTGTTGTCATTGAACAGTCTAAGAGTTTAAAAGCATAAGTCTGATCATCAAATAAATAATTCTTCAGATATGAAAAATCCTACAGTCTAATGAGATTTCAACTGGTGAAATGGAAATATTTTTTTTTTGTTGTTGTAGGCCAGAATCAGAGGGACTGAGTCAATATTGCCTTTATGTATATAACAGAGCATTAAAATGATTAAATTTTACTATGAAGTAATAAACTGTATCTTTTCCTCAAATACACTTATAGATAATATTGTGTGGTATTGATTTATATTGGTAATATTAGCTAATAATCCTTGATAATCAGAGTGACTCTAGGTAAGTAGAAAAATGCAATACAGTTTTATGACAAACTCATGTAAAAATAATATCAAATTTAAGTGTACAATTGTAAATTAAGCAAATGTTATATTATTTTGGAATCATGAAATGAACTAAAACCAGGATTTAGCATCCTGATATAGTTGAGTGGCTTATGTCTACATTTCAGCAGTCCTAGTGGTAAGAAACAGAAAAAATTTCCCTTCTGCAGTATGAAAGAGACTCTGAGATTTTTAAAGAAGTCAATAAAGCCTCAATAGGCATCAGTCTCTCGCAGATTCCAGTGACTAGCAAGGAATATGGGTCACTGTCAGTGTCTTAGCTGATTGTTGCTTGATTTCCGGCTCTTTTTCATGTTCTGGTGCTTGTAGATATAGAAATTCATGTTGAGCTAAGTCAGACTAATCTACAAGAGTCAATTTTTCTCCTAGGATTTTCTTTTTTTAAGATTTATTTATTTATGCATACAAGAGCTGGGTACAGAACAGAGATGCGGGGGGTGAGAGGATCCACCAGAAACAGAGTAGGGAACAGAAAAGGCAGATTGACTGAAATACACTGCTGAGGGGAGCAGCAGGCGAGACAGGAGAGGTCCGCTGCACCATCTGGGTTTCTCTCTGGCCAGCCGGGGATTGAACTCATGCTGCAGAGGCTGCGGATTGCTTCATAGTGCGGTACTTAACCCCTTGTGCCACCAGGGAGGCCCCCTAGGATTTTCTGTTGCCTAGTAAGCTGTGTGGACCATGAGTTAGGAGAGCTGATTCCAGTTCATGCATAGCCATGTGTGATATAACTTTGGCAGAGGTGTCTAAAGTCTCTGTGTCTAAGCGTACCTGTTGGTAAAAGGACTTTCTCTTTTTGTTTTTTAAATATTAAAGTGTGGTGGTTTTCATAATCTTTAAATCTTTGAATATGATCATTCAAATGCATCCTTACAAAGAAACTCAGTATATTCCATATCAAACACATTGGAATGGATTTTCTCTGTTGAAGGTATGGGGAGACACTGAGTGACCTACGTAGTGCCCCCCATCTCTTTATCTGCCTTTCTGTCTTGTGGTGGCTCTTGGGGGTACCTGAAGAACTCCTGGGTAACAAGAGATATCCTTTGAAGACCATCAGTTCAGATGGTCTCTATCTCCCTTCCAACTCTAAGATATGCTTTTAATGTAAATTTCTTCTATGATCTTGAAAACCTTAGTTATTTTCATACTCACAACAAAAGTTATCTGTAAATATAAAGTTTAAACTATTCAATTACTCCCATTATAGAAAAAGCCACTACATGTTTCATCTGGATTTAAGGGTGTAAAATTATTTTTATAAAATTATTTTTAGGTGTATCTACACATAAATCTTGAGGTTTGGGTCTATAACTGCAGGGGCTGGGGAGGTGATAATAAGGCCATTTGGCACAGCTAAGCATCTGACAATGCTGTTCTGTTCGATTGCATTCATCAAGCATTTATGGAGTACCTACTGTGTGAAATCACCGTGCAAAACTGTACAGAAGCCTCCGCAGGGTTACAAAGATGAATGGCAGACTCCGTCCTCAACTTAATTTTGAGAGGTTCTCTGTCATAAATTTTACTTTTTAAAGATATTTTAAGTATTAGAAGTGCAAGGCACCTGGGGAAAAATTGGCTTCAAGCACATAATCAATACATCGATAAATGAATGCCACTGAATAGGTTAAACATCTTGTGGCTGTAGATGGGCAATGTGTACCAGGGGTCAAGTAAATCTGTCCCTGAATGGAGAGTGAATCTGTCCTTCTTGTTTATTAATGTTGATCCATCTATACTAATGGATTTAGCATGAAAGGAAGTGAGGTGGGGGTCGGGAAGCGAGTCACTAAATCTCAGACTTCATCCTTCATTAATATTAATGCTGTCTTCAACCGATACATGTTGGCACAACATAGTCTAAAAGCTTAATACAAGAAAAATAGTTCTGATGCTTCCTTATCACATATTCATTGGCATCAAGCACCAAATGGTCTCAAAGTACATCATGGATTTTCATCTTTATCCAATGAAGAGGAATTTCCCTTCATTGGAGTTGGTCCCAGCTGTGATTTTATTGCCCCCCCCGTTGTATTATTTTAATTGGTAAATAATTTCCCCATCTATTGGCCTACAATAATCCCAAATGAAAAAGACTTAGTTTCTAGGAATCAACTTATTTTGTAAATGAGCATAAAATAAGCATTCCTTTTCATTAGAAAACTGTCTTTGAATTCAGCAAATGGAGCCAAAATCCTGGCGCCCATGTACACCTATCAACCCACAGACACAAGGAGATTCAGAATGTGTGTGCATGATCAGCTGATTATATTGATGATGGGTTATCAATTTTGTTCAGACTTTCTTTGTGAAACACAGGTTAAAGGGGAAAAAAAAATGTGTTATATGTCTTTCTTGGGCCAAAAACACTTTGGCAGGATTTCACAATCTTAGAACAACCTTAGAAATAAAAGCTCAAGGTCCACAGAGGTTAAATGACTTGTTCAAAAGTGCTCCGTGAGTAATTGGCAAAGTTGTTGCCTTCCAAGGCCCTCTGCTTCTCAGTGTGGTATTCTTTATATTCAGATGTTTTGTAAATTCCCCAGAGCCATCATCTATGATTTAGAGACCTGTTTTATCTCCGAGAGTGCCCCAACCAAAAAGCAAACAAAAGAGTAGGAAGGTTTTGCAACTATAACCTAATTCTGCAGTAGCTGACTGTTGCATCTTACATACAATCTAACGCTCAATCTTCCTTACTCAAAAGCAGACTCCAACATAGAGATGCCAGAAATAAAGAAAAAACTAAGAGGAAATGCTTTCCAATAAAAAGACCATAAAATGAATTGAAAGAACACTAATGAATGTATTTCAGATTCTGCTCTACTTCTCTTTCTCAGTCTCTGCTGGCTTGTCTGTGTTCTCATGCAATATTAAAAGGCCCGTCCATGACAGCAGGTAAACAAATGCATCAAGAGGAAGAGGCATGGAAGGCAGCACGGTTATCTTTCTTGTTTCAGTTTTACAAAATTTTTAGAATTTGCAGGTGCTAACCCTTGGTGATGGGGAGCTGCTTCCTTCGGGGTCAGGGGTGTGAAGGTGATCTGGGAGGTGCCTGGCTTGCGTGTCAGTCTGGGAGACCTGAGCCTGGGTCAGGGTAGCTGGGGGGTAAGGGACATTATATCTGGTTAGAACTTCTTGCTCTCAGTTCCATTTTAATAGTCTGAACATTTACATCTAAATACTTCCCCCCAATAAGCAGAGCCCCAGCCGACCCCCCTAACCTTGACCGCCAACCAGCTTCAAAGGAAGGGTTACTATTTACATTCTACACATGCTGTTCAAATTTACAAGCTATTATTTAGATCACACATTGCAACTTAGAGTAATTCCTCAAAGTTTAAAGGAAAAGTTTGCTAAATATGACAGAAGTTAAAAAGGGTTGGTGGATGATTTTCAAGATTCATATTTCTTTTTACTTTTAGGGGCTAAAAGCAAGCAAAGCATAAAAAGAGAAATGGTTTTTAATACTAAGTAGAAAAATGCAATATATGTGCACAAAATAGATGCTTCCTTTGAATTAGTATTTACATGTTTTGTAAGCTCAAATAATATATGTTTTTCATTATTTTAGTAAAATTAAAGAATGGGCATTCAGCTATCTTTAAATTTTCATATTGCTCACGCTAGTTTAGGCGTGCCAGAACGTTTTGGTATAATAAATTCCTACAAGGGTATTGCACGGATACTAAAAGACATCGTAATATTTTTCCTTAAATGTGAATTGGAGAAAAAATATTAATAGATCATTACATGTTTATGTTAGCCATTATTAGAATTTACTAATGAGAAACCTGACATGCTATTTCCTATAGCTTTAATATGTTATATATTATAAAATGTTTTTCTATGTTATAGGCATTAATTGCATAAAGTGAAAAAAATTCTTTGCTACTTCTTGTGATTTATGGGCCTGTCTTTGGTGACTAGGTGTGGGAGAACTTTGGCTTTTGTGGCTTTGTGGGGGAAAAGGATGTGTGAAAAGTTGAGGAAGCCCAATTAGAAAAAGGCACTGAGAAAAATTTTAAAAAGTCTACCCTGCTGAGAGGCAGGCATTTTTTCTGGATGACAAATGTCTGGAGTTCTCAGTTTTACAAAAAAAGAGGGTTCACCCCTGGCCTCTTCTTCTTTTGTCATGTAGGTAACCTAAGCTGTGGAAAAGGACACCATCTGGAAAGAACGCTGTGGTTTCACAGAGCCAACATTATTCCCTACCTCCTCTTCCTCTTTATGGACGGCAGCGTTCACACGCCAGATTTTGGAAAATGGTGTGAGGAGACAGATCCTGAGGCAGCTCCTGGTAGGTTGGTTGGTTCTGTGCTTTTTGCCACAAGGTGAAGGAGACTCCTAGGGTTTGGGAATGGCTGAGCTTCAAGGAAACTCTTCCCTTCTACTTAGTCTTAAGCGAGGAATTTATGGGATTGTGCCATCATTGGAGGTAAGTCAGACATAAATGCCTTGTGATTCACATGGGAACGATTTTTTGTTGCGTATTGACATATTGACATATCTGTGGCTCAGATATCTTGGGCAACTGGCAAATTCTCCCTCAGTTTTCCTTGTAAGTGAGAAATTAAGTGCATTCTTCCCATTATTCATGATGCATTCTACTTACTCTTTGTCACCATATCACTTCACTGGAGTTACTGCCTGATATGGCATCCTTTCTAATTGTTTCAGGTGAAAGGATAAGGTTTATTAAGGAGAAATACAAAAATTGTGCCGCTGATGCTCATCTAAAAGAGGTATGCTATTTTAATCAGTTTATAGGCGTGGAAAACCATCTTGAGAAATAAAACTATGAGGGAGTCCTACTGATTTTAAAAGGCATCTTCTTGACAAGAACCCAATGAAGGCTATTTCTAAAAATCTAATCTGAAGGCAAAACAGATTTGTTAGTGTGATTATTAAAACAATTGCCACCTTCTGGTGTAAAGTGTTGTCAACAGTGAACAATCAAGACGTGCCCTTTGCTTTGGTACAGTCAAGCCCTCAAAGCTACCGTGAAATAGGATTGGACGGACCTTTCATTTCCTATGAGAATTAATTCTCTAAATGCAGTGGAGAGAAGGCAGCTTATTTCCCCCCCAAGCAAGCAGCTAGAAACCAGTCTGCGGGAGGCCATATTTTTTCTTATTCATGTCTTAGTGTGTGTATGCATACGTTACCAAGTATCATGGCGATTAATTTATTCCTTACACATAGTTTCCTCAGAAAAAAAAAAAAAAAGGCAGAATTTCCCAAAGGTTTTAGGACTTAAAAAAAAAATTCCAGTTCTACATCTAAATTGTTTTTGAAGGATTGAATTAAAAGTCAGATTTCTTCAACAGCACGCAAGCTTCCCAGCTGCTTGGACTTTCTCCTTTGGGGAGTGTGGCTGTATCCTAGGGAGGTTGTGAGCACCCCTGGAAAGAACCATGCACATGTAATTTGTGGCAAACCTCCATTATGAAGACTTTATACTCTTCTTAACCAAGTTTGGTAGCCAGAAGGAAAGAAATGCCACATCTATTCAATTACCACATACCCTGCACTGTGAATTAAGAGGACTTTGAAAGTAACAATTCTATAGTGCAGGGCCTTGCATTGAAAAATTTAATGACCTTACAGGAATTCAAAGTAAAGAAACCAATATTAATTATGTCATTTTTACATGTAAGTTTCTGTCCTTTTCCAACACATAATTATCCTTTGTGTAAAATATGTAAACAATGCCTTTACTTTTAAAAATTGTGTACGTTTACCACTCCTTAGCTTCTACAGTTGATAAAGCAAATACAAGGCTTAAAAAAAAATCAAAGATTAGGTGATCAATAACACATTTCTTCCCCATCAGATTATTTTTTCCATGTACAAAATTCCTGTTTGATTTTTCAATTATTCAAAATGTCAGAATGATAGATATAAGGGAGTAACCAACTAACTAGGGAAATCTCTGTCTAATAATATTCAATATAAAGATTCAGAATGATGCTTCCTGATGGATTAAACTTTCCCCTGTTCTGCCTCATTAGGGGTCTCCCAATTTGACCCAATCCAAACCTATTACTTAATATACATCTAACAGTAAAATTGCATAAATGTTCACTGGTACAATAGAAGCTAAATGAGAAGTTTCAGATAATTTAATTAAGTTGTAAGTCTTCTAATATAATTCCATAAGTATGTGAACTTTTAACTTGTGTTAACTCAATTTCCTTATGCTTTCATTTACCATTTGTTGGGGACATTACAGTGATTAGCCAAAGTCCTTCCAGCTCCTAATGTTCTCCATAAATTTTGATTTAAATTGACTGTCACTTTCTCACTATAATAAAGTAGATATTTGACATCTCAAAAAAGAGACCTGATCTAGTATATTACATTGTCAAGGAGTGAAGCTTTCTCTATTGCATAAATCTACAAAAAAAAATTACACTTTAATAAAGGGCATTAAGATCAGTCCAAAATCAAGCGGATAGAATAACACATATTCACAGACATGTTTATATTTTGGGATTTCTTTAACAAAAATGGTTCTTCAACAACCTTGATGTTGAAAACACACATGATATCATGTTCCCATCTAATTGTGTATTTGGTGGCTGGCAGTGTTTAGTTGTGGGGTCTGTCAACATTCACAAACCTGCTGTATTAATACAGAAAAGTAGCTGCTGTGATACACAGTCAAAGTGAAACAGAATTGGCCAAAAGGGCCAGATTCAGATGCCTCTTTATACTTTTTCAGTTCCGATAACTAAAGGAGTAAATTGTACCATAGTGCTTTAAAACTTGTCATTGACTATTATTTATTTTTGAACAATGCCCCCCAAAAGGTGAAGTTATGTTCCCACAAAGATATATTTATCTTAGTCCCAACGAAATGACTCAGTCAGGCTGGCGCTCTTGCCAATGGCCATCCTTGAAATTATCTGGACAATCCCAAACTAGAAGCCACGGTTCGGTCTCTGAATCCACACATTCCTGAACCCCAAACTTTCAGGCATGGTGACAGGTACTTTTTCCAAGTTCAGTGCTGGAATTTCTGCACTGAATGAACCCACAGGCTGTCAGCCCTCCTTAAAAGTATCAGGGAAGGTAGGAGGTAATTGTGTGCCCCAGGGCAGGGAAGGTCAGTCTCTTGGCTAAAGCATTGCCTTGATGGTTTCCCATAATCCACCACCTTTATGACTGGTTAGGCATGGGTCTTCACTAGAGACAGCCTTCTTTAAAGCACTTTTTGTCCACACAATGTAGCACTTCACTGTGGAAATTCCCTGGCACCTACTCAAGATGATATTACTTTAAGTAATTGTAAGTTTAACCAATGTTTATTGGGAGCTTACTATATGCTCAGCAGTGTGTATTTTCTCATCTATTCTACAACTCAAGAGTTAGCAACTCTTAGGATCATGTTTTATAAATGGGACACCTGAGGCACAGGGAGGTTAATTAAATTATCAAAGGTAGCACAGCAAAGCAGGACAATTTTGGAGTCAGTGTTCTCAGCCTTCACACTAAATGTCCCTGTTTCACCTACTGGATATTATAGCATGCATATTTATGAATTTTGAATGCTACCTCTTAAATTATGTGCTTTCTTGTAAAACAACTGGAGCATGATGGTAAGAAATTTAAAAAATAATATAATCCAAAGGAAGAAAAAAATGTTATTAATTTCACTACTCAGACATGATGACTTTTAGTATTTTACTTTATATCTTTCCTTTTCTATATTCAGCTTAAAAATAAAAATTTAATTATACTGAGAATGTTCTTTTATGATCTACTATCTAACTGAATGATTACAAACATTTTCCCACATCTTGAAAAATATTTCTATAGTTTCTTTTCTAGGAATTGTGCTTGTGAACACTTTGATTTTGAGAAAAGTTAAGGTACAGGTCTCATGTGAAACTATTGCCATGTCCTTATTCCTAGAGTGTTTTTTTTTTTTTAAGATTTATTTTCATTTATGCATTCAAGAACTGGGGTGTATAGGCAAGAGGTGCAGGGGGTGAGAGTATTAACAAGAGACAGAGTGGGGAGCAGAACAGGCAGAACTACTGAAATATACCACTGAGGGGAGCAGTGGGGAGACAGGAGAGGTCTGCTGCGCCATGTGGGTAGCTCCCTGGCCAAGGATGAAACTCATGCTGCAGTAACTGCGATAGCTTGGCAGTGCTGACTTTAACCCCTGTGTCACAGGGGGGCCCTGTTTCTGAGTTTTAAAGTGGGGGTTAGGCAGAGGTGGTAGGGTTGGTGGCATTTCAGGAATTCATACCCTGCAGGCACACACAGGAAGACTTGCTATTCAAGCTGTCTTTTTCTTCTTCAGTATCTTGATATGGTGAAGTTAAGCATGTAGCTTACATGTAATGGTTTTATAAATGGGTACTCCTAAGTAAAGGGGTAAGATGATGGGCTAACAACCGAGTGGTGGGCAGCCTTGGGAGCGAGGGGCCAAGGATTCTTGACCTTAAGTGGAGAGGCTTGGTCACTTGAGCTTCTTTTGCTTCACACCCTAACTGTGCCTGAGGGTACAGGGTGGGAGTGACATCTTCACCAAGGCCTCCCTGATCAGATGGAATCAGATTGACTGAAAGGTCTCAGACAACAAAACCAAGATTCCCTGCTCAGGAGCTCGTGCTGCCCAGAGAAATGACTGATGGAGAGTCACTCAGCATAGTTACCAGACAACCATTTCAACATCTCATTTAAAACTGCAGTGAGTTAAGGTGACTTTTGAATGATGTATTAAACTTAGCTTCCAAACATAGCTTCAGTTGAGTATGTCAGTTCAATGTCTTCAAAACCTCAATGCCCACAAATTCTCTCTTATTTGTTGATCTGATTATCATTTCCTATTATGTTTTGCTCGTAACACTGGCATTCTAGTGCTAGATAATGAACCTTCAGTATTCAACCAACCTCACTGTCTTGCTCTACAATCTTTGTCTTGAGTCAATAAAAGCTGCCGAGATCTTCAATTTTCTTCAAGGTGTAGGGACTCTGTCTACAGTTTTGATGAGAGCACAAACTGGTGCTCAGTGTCCGGTGGGGAACACTTACTCCATCAGCCTTCTACAGTAGCAAAGCATCGGTTATAGTCACTAATAATCGCTAATGGAAGTTGTGCTCACTGCAATCTTCAGATTCATCAAGATCAGTGTTCAAAATACTCCCTAGGGACTTAGCTGCTGGTGCCAAGAGTAGATCTTGGCGCCTGAATCTCTTTTTAAACTCTATCCTCCCTTCCAGCACAACCTTTCCATTCCTGCCCACCCCAACCTGTTCTTTCATCCATTTCTACAACAAATAATGAAGATCAACCAAGTTCCTATATAATTTGCCTCCTTAAATACCTACAAAATCTATTTCTGTCCTTCCGCTTCCACTGCTAGTCACTCCCTAGCTCAGCCCTCATCTATTACCTGGGTTTCTGCAACAGCAGAGCAGCTGGTGTCCTCACCTTGGTATTGTTCCTCCTCAAATCAGTTACCTACAATAATCAGAGTGACTTTTTAAAAATGTAAGTGTGATCATGTCAAAATTTTCATGAATAGAATAGGCAGATATCCTAGTTTGCTGGAATTATACCTGTCTTTGCTTGTTATAAAGGTGAATAAAGGCTCTTACTCTCAAGAGTGTTCTGCTTTAGAGAATTAATTACCAGGTCATATTACCTCTGAAGCCATACCTCAAGCTGGCCTCTGGCTACCTCTACTCCTCTGGGATTTTCTTGGACTTGTTCAGCAATAAAATTAATATCAGACAGATTAGTAGGAGAAAAAACAAGAATCTACATGGAGAATCTACATGGATGTGGCTTCTAAAGCCAATGGGGCCACATGGGGGTATAGATCCTGAACTAAAGAATGGGTTAGAGGTCTACCTGGCAGCTCTGGGGCATGCATTTTCAAGGCAGCAATGGATTGGAGCTGAGATGTGTTGTGTGGAGTTGGCACTTCACAGCCTTTTCCATCATGTAACGTAATCCCTGTGGGCACTGGCATGTGTGGCCAGGTCTGCCATCATCTCACATCAAGTCTGAAAAGGTCTGTAGTAGAGACGGAGCCAACCTTTCCCTTCCTGCCCTGAACTCTTATCTACTGACTATTCTTTTCAAAACTTTCTGAAGATCCAGCTCTTCATTTTTACACTGGGGATTTTGTGCATGTGTGTTTTAGACTCTTAATTGGAGTATAACAGGACATCTACCTTGAGGTTAAGACCTCTGATTTAATTCCATTGTGGCAAATCTTTCTCTTTTCTTTCTCATTAATTTCTCACAGAAACCACCTTACCTACAAGTCAAACACTGTGAACTCTCCTCCCCTGTCCTAATATTGTAGTTTCCATCTATTTTTTCTTGCTTCAATCACCACGACATCTTTTGTTTATGCTTTTTTTCAGTGCTGTTTTATTTTTTTGTTTGATTATTTTATTGTATATATATATATATTACATAATTGTTCATTTTTGTATAATGTTTGCTTTCTTTTCTCAGGTGTAGTCCCCATAGAATTTCCACTACCCATTCACCCAGTGCTGTTTTACTTTTAATTCTTTCTCAAACAGAAACTGTTTCTACAAAGAAAGTTTTTTTAAGAGGTAGCTTCTGCGCCCTTCCCAAGAGGATTCTTTAAATTCCTCCTTGCAATGCCTTTCTCCCTTTGCCTGACTGTTAAAAATAGGCTACAATGCTTTTCACTGTAAGTCTTGATGATATGTGATTCTAGGGGATGGAATTGCCATAAAATGGCAGTTAATCTGTTTGTCCTCCTGCTGAGCTGGGGTGCTGCCCGGTTACCCCTCCCTGAGACACTGAACCTACTGTCGATGTGCTTTTCCATACGTGGGGAGCAGGCCCCACCAAGGATTCTGCTGAGCAAACATCGTAGCAACACATCTCTGTGGAAAGCCTGGTTGTGATCTGGTGATGTGTTTTATGTGTTGAGAAAAATGATTTAGTTCTGAAAAGCAGTTTAGGCCAGAATTCTGTGTCAAAAGCAGGCCGTAACAGAGTTGGGATCCTGCCAGGGACTTACTTTTTAGTATTTTATTTAAAATATGCCTATTACAGCATTCCTGGGCTATTGGGCACCAAAAACTTAGGGCAAGGTCTTCTCCTATTTGGAAAAGACCAGCAACAAAACTGATTCTGTAACTCTCACTGTTCCCTGCCTCATCTGCAAGGGTGAAGGGGTTAAAACAGAGGATCATAAACGTTCGGGACTCTGTGAGTTAAGAGCTGGAGGGCGAGCTGTGCCTGTCCAAAGGGAATCTAGGTTTTCATAATGCCTGAGTCAAATTGCATGGACCAAGAAACTGCTGAAAGCCCCAATTTCTCCCTGGGGTCAGGACTGAGATGGGGCAGGACTGAATGGTTACACAGAAAGCCTGTGTGAGGAAGTGAAAAAAGTGTAGGCTCTGACTTCAGACAAAGGTCTCCCTTTGAGTGTTTCAGCTCCACGGCTGTGTACTCAGTGTCTTTGCCTTTTGGCTTCCTCTTCTGCTGAAGGAGACTGATGCCTAGTGCTTTTGGCCACTCTGGCTGCCTGAGCAGAACACCGCAGACTGGAAGGAATTTACTTCTCACAGGTCTGGAGGCTGGAAGGTCAAGATCAAGGTGTTGTCATGGTTGCTTTCTGGGGACCTTATAGATGGTCACTTTCTCACTGTGTCCTCATCTATGTTCTCTCCTCTGTGGGTGCATGGAGAGAGAGATCGCTGGTGTCTTTCCTTCTCCTTAAAAGGACAACAGTCCTATGGAATTAGGACCCTCCCCTTATGGCCTGATTTAATCTTTAAGACCTCCTTAAAGGCCCTATTTCCAAATGCAGTTATGTTGAGAGTTAGCACTTCACCAGGAGAATCTGGGGTGACACAGTTCAGGCCCAATCCCTCTCTCTGAGCTTGAAGATGAGACAGAGTAAGAAGACATGACAGACACAAGACCCCTGACGAGTCTCCCGGCCCACTGCAGAGCCCAGTCCAGAAGCACATGCCTCCTAAGGACACATTGCTTGCGAAAGTCCCTGTCTTTCCATGGTGATGACAGGAAAATGATTCAGTGGACATTGAAACAATTGAAGTTTCCACTGTAAAATACCTGGCTGTGCTGAGAGTAGGGTGAATATTTCTTTAATATTGCCTCAAATCATTTTTTTGACTATCAATACCGAAACACTTATTTGGTTTTTAGACTTAGTTTCTTTTTCTAGGTCAAGCATAATTGATTGGGTGGAGGGTTGTTGCCCATTGGCTACACTTCACAATTACCCTGTGACCAGCATAGCTGGTGCTCTATAAGCAGACGACTCCTAGTTGGTCAGACCATTAGAATGTGCAGCCAGATCATCAGTTCATCTGAGGCCTGTTATTTAATTTTATGAACAATGTCTATGCTGGTTCTTCTAATCATGTCCCTCTTGCTAGTCTTTCCAGCTATCTATCCATCCATCCATCCATCCATCCATCCATCCATCCATCCATTCTAGCTGGACTTGAAATGTACCACTGAGATAGTTAAACGGTAAGGAATATCTTCAGAAGAAGAATATCATGACAAGCCAACTGGGTAAACAGAAATGTCTTCCAGTAATGGATGATCAGACAATATAGTATTATTATCTTTTTTTCCTCCCTGAAATGAGATCCTAATAAATAAGAACATTTTTCTGCAATGTGTTGACATTGGCTCAAACATTAGTGTTTGAGCTTCCAAATAAGTTTATTTTTTAAACCTACTAAGTATGATTTTAGGTTTCTGTACCTAATATGCCATATTAAAGAAGGCCTGAAGTGTAATGATTGCCTCCAAATGATTAGGATGAAAAATCAAAGGTGTTTCCTACATAAGTCTAGAATAATGGGAAGGGACTGAGAAGATCTAGCTACACCTTGATGCTGCAATAAAGATGCACTACAAGGCAGGACCTAGGAGATAGCTGAGCAGCTATTAAGTGCACATTTGGAGCTGCCTTGAACCTCTGTGGAGCTAACTCAGGAACTCCAAACTTTGGTATGGATTTATTCATAGCCAGCAATGTGTCAGGCCCTGCGTAAAGTTAGAACATGTTTTGAAAGTAATACAGAATCCTTAATAATATATCAGTATTCTTTGAACAGTATGCTCTTCCTGGATTTGTATCAGTACAGTAATTTTTTTCTCTTGGGAGAAAGGACCAGTGGCTTTGCCACTTTGAAGTTTTAGTAGCCAGCTTAGAAAGTGGTCCATGTGTTACTTCAGTAAATAAATAAACAAACAAACAAACAAATAGAAAGTGGGGGTCTTCCCTGGTGGTGAAAGGTGTTAAGCATTAGCACTATGAAGCAATCCACAGCCACTATGACATGAGTTCAATCCCTGGCCCGGGAGGTGACCCACATGGTGTAGCAGACCTCTCCTGTCTTGCCTGCTGCTCCCCTCAGCAGTGTATTTCAGTCAGTCCATCTGTTCTGCTCCCCACTCTGTCACTGGTGAATCCTCTCACCCCCATACCTCTGGCCTGTACCCCAGTTCTTGTAATGCATAAATAAATCTTTAAAAAATAAAATAAAAAGAAAGTGGGTTATGAGATCTGGATTCAGTAGTATAAGAAAACTAAAATACTGCCTGGAAGAAAGCCAAAGGGCTGAGGTTCAAGTCCTTGGTGGAAATAGAGATCAAACCATTTCAACAAAAGCAGCGAATAAGGATTTGTCTTGAAAGATAAAGAGTGGATTGGGTGGGATGTACAGAAACAGTGGTGACCTCAAGCCACAGAGTGGGGGTCGGTTGTGAGTTACCTATCTGAGTGGGTGAGCAGAGTCTGACTTTCAGTTAGTACATTCCACAGTTGCTGGAATGAAGAGAAATAAGCATCATTTCTCAGTTAGTAATTGAACAGCAATGAATTTTATTAATCTGAATTTGTCTCCATCTTTAGATCTTAGATTTTGAATGACTGACTCATCATTCCCTGCTGTAAAATACCTAATTCATTCTGTGATTGCTTTTTTTGTGTGCACATGTATTCTTAATCTTCAACTCAATACTTTCTATTTTTAAGGCATTATCTGAGACTGTAGCACTATTTGGTACCAAACCAACTAGGATGCTCTGTCTGTGAACAAAGCATTTAGAGTCTAAGGTGGAAGTGGATATGAGCACGACTCTAACAGTCCCCCAGCCCACAGCTGCTGCCTGCCCTTCACTTCTGTGGCCCAGGAATTCAACATGTATAATGTTGACATATTGGACCACATTCAGCTTCTGTATCTCCACAGTCCGTGGCCTCCACCTAGAAGCAATCTTAGCCTCCTTCTTGCCTTAACAAAGTCTTGCTTAACCTCCTTTCAAGTGTGACCTCTGTGAAGCCTTCTTTGACATCTCAGTTTAAAGTCAATGATCCTTAATACTAGCCTGTATTATAATGCATTGCAATTACAATGGTCTGTTTAACTTGCTGTCTTTATCGTACAGAAGAAGGCAAGAAATTCTCCCTTTTCCTGTAGCCCTAGTATGCGGTAGGCAAGGAGTTAGGAGGTCTTTCATGCTTTCTGAACTTGGAGGGCTGCCGTGACCTGATTCTCTGATCTTTTATGTCAGCTAGTGTGTAAGAGTGTATGCATGTGTGTGTGTGTGTGTGTGTGTGTGTTTTCTGGAGGTATAGCCCCAGATTTGGAAATGGGAAGAAATAACTAATACTTTGTATATGTCACACCTGGCAAAGTAATAGAGTTTTTACAATAGGTTAAGTCTGGAAACAGAATAAGTGAAAAATATAGGGTACATGTTCAAGTGGAGGGCCCCAAAGGACCAGCAATAATGCCTGGCAGAGGGGCTAGGAGGCACTACTGAAAACTGGGCTCTAATCTTGTCCTTCCTGATGGTCTCCTCCAATTTCAGCGAGCAAGATAAAGGCTTGAGGATGAGCGTATTGAAAATGGTTGAATTCATTTGATGATGTTATGGTACAAAACAATGTAATAAAACATCAAAATACTCTGCAATGGAAAGTTGGTATTTTAATGCTGGAAATGAAATTGGAATATTCAGCTCCCTATGAAATAAATTATACTGGTGCTGCCTCATTTATTATGATCTTTTTTCAAACTTACCTCTGTAAATTCTTTAAATCCATTTTTACTTTGCCTGTTACTGGGTCTGTTACTGATATGGAACTATTTACTTTGTTTTATCATCTTTAACCCCATTCATGAAACTCTTTGATTTTCTTCCTCTTGCTCTAAATTACAAATTGAGAAGATGCTCTAATTTTATATTTTATTTTATGTTGTGATGCCTTTTTTCCATCACACTCTGCTAATTTTCAAATCTGCTTTCCAAGTGGAGGCTTTTATAAAATCTAACACCTATTAATTTCTGTAGATTTATGACATTTATTTCACTATTCTATAAAATGTCTATTTTATTATTTGTACTCATAGGTAATGCATATTATCATGCTTTAATATAAATCATTAATACATTTGTTAACCATTTACTGCCAAAAATTCTTCATGTTTATAGATTACTACTCAAATATTTTGTAGAATTCATTAAAATCCACCAGCAGAAATATATTTTTATTTACAAAATCTTTGGGCAGATGTGTAGGTAAGAAAGTCTTATTACCAAAATATTTCAGGTCAACTTAAAATAAAAAGGAAGGCAAGGTACATACCCTTATTTAAAACTCAATTAAATATTGCAATTGTATGGGGAATATAAAAATAAAATTTATTAATTAAAAAAATATTCTTTTGAGACTATTGCACTGGACGCTGTTTTTTACCAAGTAGAGAAAATATTGTTTCTTGATATTTTTTTCATCTACCAGTTGCATCTAGACAGTTTAATTGCGATAATGAAAACACCCCTTAATTTTCATCCTTGGGACCAAAGATGTTTAGTGATTAGTAGAGGCAATCTAGGTTTAAATGAGAAATGTGATTGATAATGAAACTCCACATGAAGGTAGTATTTATTTTTAAACTTTAAAAGGATTTAAAAGATTTTAAAAGATTCTCTTTTCTCATCCTCAAGAATGAGAAGCTTCTTACAAAAACCTAGTGTCATCCTCAAAGCCATACTTCTTAGCGATCACACAAATGGGGTCTTTACTTCAAGTGAAAATAAATATGGATGCCTTTGCCCAGCTCACTCGCTCAACTGCAGGTCCTTCAGAAAAGTGCTTTTATTCTGCTAGCAGAGTTTGATGGAATGAACAGGGGTTCTGGGGTGAGACTGAGGTACATCCAAGGCACCACCGCATCGCCACCAATGACAGAACGAACAGAGCCTCTGAGACTCACTGTCTGTGGAACGTGGAAATGACATCCTGACAGTATCAAGGAATTGTCTCCGAATGAGATGCTTAGCCTGGTGGCTGATGCAGACGGTGCCCCAGAAATTGCCTGTTCCCGTGGATAGTTCTGCCTGCTAATGCAGTGTAAATACTTATTGCTGACATCATGGTGATAAAACTGAATAGAAAATAGGTAGATAAATAGATAGAAAGATCGATCGATCAATAGATAGATAGATAGTTAGATAGATAGATAGAGAGATAGATAGATAAAGGCCTCCCAAGCAGTCCTAGTTAGAGAAATCAGATTGTCAGTGGATGGTAACACAAACTTTTCGAACATAATTAAAGCATGTTTAAAAGTAACTAAATTAAAACCACGTATCCTGCAGAGACCAGGAGCGGTGAGTCCCTATGCAGAGCCAGGGGCCTCAGCACCTCCGAAGGGCCTTGGAGAAATCACCAAGACTCCAGGAAGGGGGAGTCAGCTCCATCCCAGGAGGCGGCACTAGGCTTCTGCAGGTAAAGTGAGAGCTCTTAACAGCCCACAAGTGGGTTTCCGCTCTCCTCGACCACTCCTGGGATCTCAGATAGACAGAAAGAACCTTTTTAATTATTGCTTTAGGTTGTATTTCGCACAGTTTTGGCCAGGCACATTCTAAGAATGCCACGGTGGTTTGGCCTCAGATTCACACTAAATACTCACACTAAGTCTTTGTCATTTTCACGATGACGCACTGAGCCCAGGTGGGGCTTGCTCCTGGCCGGGAATGGGCTGCTGAAATGGGACGCAGCCCAGTAGGACCCGGCCCTTGAATGATGTTCTATTCGCCCCAAAGGGTCCTGCAACAGCAGTCCAACCTCGCTTCTGCCGTTAAGCTTCAGCTTCAACCAGCAGCCAAGAAATAAGGCGATGTCTCCAAAGTTGAAGCTGCACTGCTGCCAGGTTCTCATCACTGAAATCTTAAGCTCCTTCTCTCAGGTCTGAAGGGTTGCCCATGGGGAAGAAGGGTGGAGGGCAGACGAATAAAGACAGAAAGGATGCTTGCACAGAGGGCAGATCAGGAGGTCCCAGGAGCTGAGCTGCCCACGTGGGCCCCTTCAGGGCCCTGGCAATGAAAGGGATGGCACAGCTGCTTGGAAAATGTGGCTGACCCTGCTCATGTCGCTGCTGTGTTCAAATGCATATTTTTACTCTAATCTTTATTTTCATATGTGCACAAATAAATAAAGATTTAAAAGCGCTCTAGACAGGGAGTTAGGACTTTCTTAGTCTTCTCAGTTCTTAAATTTCTAAGGGACTTGGCTAAGGTTATAAATCCTGGTTGTGGGGGAAGCCAGGCCAGCATCCAGATCTTGTTACCACTGTTTTTACCATTACTGATCTTGATTGTGCTAGATACTATTTATAGACTGCTTATTGTTTTCTTTGCAGCTTATACAAAGACTTTAGAGTTGACTCTAATAGGCTGTTCTCCAAAGAAGATAGATACATGGCCAGCAAGCATGTGAAAAGAAATGTGGCCAACAAAAGCTACGAAAAATCACTTTACACCAGTGGATGGCCATAGCACAAACAATCAGGAAACAAGTGTTGGAGAAGGGGTGGTGAAACAGAAACCATTATGCATTGCTGGGGGGAAGGTAAGATGGTGTAAGTTGCTATGGGAAATAGTTCGGCTGTTTTCCAAAAGCGAAACAGAATGACCATATGACCAAGCAGTTCCACTCTTAGGTAGATACCCTCCAATGGCAAATAGGCACTAAAACAAATACACGTATGTTCACAGCAGCATTATTCACAGTAGGTAAATGGTAGAAGCAACCTGAGGGTCCATTTACAGATGAAGGGATAAAGAAAACATTGTAGAGACAGCGGATGGAATATTATTTAGCCATAAAAAGGAATGAAATACTGATACATGCTACCATCAGTGTGAACTTGAAAATCATTATACTAAGTAAAAGAAACCAGATGCAAGGGTCGTATAACATGATTCTACTTTACAGCTCAATCCACAGAGACAAAAAACCAACTAGGTCGTCAGAGGTCAGAAGAGAAGGAAATTGGGAGTGGTTGCTTATGGCCCTGAGTTTTCCTTTGGCTGATGAAATCATTTTGGTACTGGATAGAAGTGCTGATGACACAACATTGTGAATATCTTTATCTTTTCCCATTTAAATGGTTAATTGTATGTCTTGTTATTTTCATCTCCATTGAAAAACATTTGAAATCATTCAATCCTTATGATAAACATGGGATGTGGGCACTATGTCTGATGATGCGAGACTTTTCTGATGATGCAAGAATCCTCTCCCCTGAGATAAATATTGTTTTTAAAGAGGAAATGTGGCATTATAGTCAGGATGAGACATTTTTTAATGATGGAAACTATAGATACATCTTTACAGAAGCAGATGGTGACCAAAGCGTGCAAGTCAGTGAACGCTTACTATCCAGTCCCATTTGCCACTAGCCCATGGGTTGGAATCCGTGTCCTAGCCCACAGGGTTGAATCCCACCCCTACCCCCGGAAGGCTGCAGTGTATTAGTGAAGATACTGGTTTGTCAGTGTGGGGACAAAGGCTGAATACAACCTGCCTCATCCTTCTTTGCGCTATAGATTCTTCCTGAGTATCTGGCTTCAGAGGGAGGCTGGATGTGTGTGATGAAGGGAGAAGCCCAGGGAAGTTAGGTGAAAGGAAATTCCCAAGGAAACAGATGAGAGGAACTCACTCAGCTCCTGGTAAGAGCGCATCGCCTAACCTAATCTGCAAACATAGAGCTCAAAAAGAGACACACTAGCAAGGTAATGTTTTGTTTTTTCTGCAGTGAGAGCTACATAAATAATACTCAAAGAAAGCCTTTTGTGAGTCCAAGTATTTTTTAGAGATTTATCTCTAACCCAGTCCATGGAGCACGATTTCCTTTTCCAGACTCGCCTGTTCTGTCTGCACATGCTGTGATGGACCCTCTTTACTTCCCGTCCAGTCAGCATCATGGCCGCCCTGCCCCAGCAACTCCACCCTGCCCTGGTCACAAGACTTTCTGAACACTGTTTCCCTTCCCTTCCCTTCCCTTCCCTTCCCTTCCCTTCCCTTCCCTTCCCTTCCCTTCCCTTCCCTTCCCTTCCCTTCCCTTCCCTTCCCTTCCCTTCCCTTCCCTTCCCTTCCCTTCCCTTCCCTTCCCTTCCCTTTCCTTCTTCTTCTTCTTCTTTTTTTTTTTTTTAAAGATTTATCTATCTGTGCATACAAGAGCCAAGAGCTGGGGTACAGGCTAGAGATGTGGGGGGTGAGAGGATTCACCAGAGACAGAGTGGGGAACAGAACAGGCAGACCGACTGAAATACACTGTTGAGGGGAGCAGTGGGCGAGTCAGGAGAGGTCTGCTGTCCCATGTGGGTTGCTCCCTGGTCAGCAGGGGATGGAACTCGTGCTGCAGAGGCTGCGATTGCTTCATAGTGCAGTGCTTAACCCCTTGCACCACCAAGGAGGCCATGAACACTGTTTTTATACACTCTATACAAACATCATGGACAGACCCCGATGGTTGCTCAATGAAGTCAACTTTATTTATCAAGCTTTCAGAGCTGCCCACCATTGTTAGACTCATTTTTCATGACATCAGTAGATGAAGCCAAAATAGATCTGTTCTATTTAAAAAATATATTGCCAATAGCTAATAGCTAGCTAACATTTACTGAAGGTCTGTCATATACCAGGTTCAATGCTAAGCCCTTTACCTACATCATCTCCTTAAAACTTGATGACACCCCTTAAGCTGGAGTCACACGAGTGAGGAAAGGGAAGCTTGCAGGAGTAACAAGTCTGGTAAGTGGTGGGTCAGTTAGGATTTGAATGCAGGTCTGTTTGGTGTCCAAACCCCTGATTTCAGCGCTGGTCTTGATTTTGCCTTTTATTAAAAAAATTATGTTATTTTTCATTGAGGCAACAGTGGCTTACAATACTGCCTATGGTTTAGGGATATAGTCTCCTCAGATATAAGTTACTTTACCACACCCACCTACTCCTGCTGGCACCCCTAACCCCAGCTGCAGGAATGGATTCCTTCACACTCTGTCCCTGCTCTTCTCCGACTAACCTCCCTTAGCCTCTGGCTCGAAGGGACTTCTCTTCATTTGAACTCACATCGGAGAGCAAGCATTTTCTGTCTTCTGCTGGCATTTATCTTTTCATAGTTCTCATCATCATAATATGAATCTGCCGCTCGTTCTGAGAAGGCAGGGACTCATGTCTAATACTTGTTTCTCTGACCCTGCCTAGCACACCTGGTATACAATAGGTGCTCAATAGTTATTCGTTCAATACGTCTCATTAGATTACCTTCGAGGTTTACAAGGGGTGAGCATTGTTAAAAGTTCTTTATAAAATTGGATTTTATCTCTTTGATCATTTACTAAATATTATGGAAACATTTACTGAATAGAAGGAACGTTTTCGTGAAATAGTCCTAATTTTGATGTATGACTAAAGTGCTTACAATATTAAGTGCAAAAGCTTATTTTATGCAAGTGCTTACTTGAACCAACATTGAGACTAAAGGGAAAAGAAATTACTCTTTGTAAATCTGTTACTTTAAACCTCTTATTCTCATGAGTTTCATGATAGGTCCATACAGAGAAATTAATTTACAGAAGTAGTCAGCATAACTGCTAAAAAATGCAAGCATAAACTGCTATGCACTTTTTTCTTTGTGTGACTTCTGCATATTTCAATATTCAGTTCATCACCTTTAAGGTGTTCAAATTCACCAGCTGTAAGAGTACAGACCATATTATAGTGCAGCACTAAAAATAAACCGATGTTATGGAAAATAAATGAATCAGCAGATTCTTAGCTGAATTGTTTTCTCATGTGACTCATACTACTTACCTAACTTTTTTTTGTGATTGTTCATTTATCATATCAAAAGTTTCTTTGGACATCTGTTTTTTTAAGTTTTGTCGAAAATGCTCAGTAGAAAACTAACTCTGGTCTGGATTTACAAAAATGAGACATTAACAGGGCCATTTACCATGAATTTAGCTAAAGATCTTCCCATTTTTAGGAGTTAACTCACATAATTTTCAATGTCAGTGTTAACAATATAATTTCATGTACTGAGAACTCATGACACTAAACTTCACAAAGTCCTTAATTGAGACCATAGGATAGTCTGAAGAGAGCTCATCCCAAAACCACTTGGAGTCCAAAGTGTCTATGCAAAACCATTAATCTCAGAATGTGTCTAAACACCAACCTTGAGACAGGCTGCAATTTACTGTCTTTTATGACAGACAAATAGCTGGGGGAGCTCTGTCATTTAACCCCAAATGCTTTCTTTGTAGTCAAAGAAAGGTGTTTTTATACTGCCTTGTCATAAAAAGACTACAAAATCCATCAGCATGGTATAACTTTATATATAAAAGCAATACTCTGCATAGCTAGTTCAGCCATCATGTGAAAAAGAAACAAGACAATCTTGAAATCAGTGTCAGTCCTAAGGAATGAGGATGGACTTATAGTGATTGATTGTATATGGAAATAGAAAATAGATGTAAATTTGACTGCTCTATTTTGACATGGATGCTATTTGCCATATCTTTAACCTGTGTACACAAATGCTGCATTGTAAAGGAGGTTCGTTTACAAAAGCTGGGTTTGTTCTCCTTATAGGTGCTCAAATATCCTTACATTAGATTAAGTAACTAAAGAACTAGACATAAGACCTGAAACCATAAAATATATAGAAGGAAATATAGGCGAAACACTACGTGATTTGCACATCAAAGACATCTTTACAGACACATCACCCAAAGCAGTGATAGTGAAGGCAAAGATAAACAGCTGGGACTACATCAAATTAAAGAGCTTTTGCACAGCAAAAGAGACAATAACAAAAACAAAGAGAAACCCCACCAACTGGGAGAACATTTTTGCACCCAACACTAATGATAAAGGACTGATCACAAAAATCTGCAAAGAGCTGATGAGACTCAACAACAACAAAGAAAATAATCCAGTCAAAAAATGGGCAGAAGAGCTTAAAAGAAACTTCTCTGAAGAGGAAATGCAAATGGCCAACAGGCATATGAAAAAATGTTCAACATCACTTGTCATCAGGGAAATGCAAATCAAAACTACCATGAGATACCATCTTACACCAGTGAGAATGGCACATATTAAAAAAACTAGCAACAACAAATGTTGGCGAGGGTGTGGAGAAAAAGGAACTCTTCTGCACTGTTGGTGGGAGTGCAAACTGGTCCAACCACTGTGGAGAGCTGTGTGGAGATTTCTGGACCTACTAAACATAGAGCTTCCATAGGATCCAGCAATTCCACTCCTAGGTATTTACCCAAAGGACACAGAAACATCAATTCCAAAGAACACCTGCACCCCTATGTTTATAGCAGCACTGTTTACAATAGCTAAGCTTTGGAAACAACCCAAATGCCCAAAAATAGATGCCTGGATCAAGAAGATGTGGTACATATATACCATGGAATATTACTCAGCATTCAAAAAAGATAAACACATGCAATTTGCTGCAACATGGATGGCGCTGGAAGGGATCATGCTCAGCGAAATAAGCCAAAAAGAAAAAGAAAAATACCGGATGGTCTCACTCATAGCAGGAATCTAGAAAACTTAAATAAGGGACCAGGAAAATGAATAACTATAAGAAAGTGAAAATCAAAATCAACAAAAAACTATGAACCAGAGACACTTTTAGGGGGGCGGGGGCGGGAGGGGAGGGATTGGGGTCAGAATGGGGGGCTGCAATTGTATGGGGAATATAACAATAAAATTTATAAAAAAAAATAAAATAAAATAATATACATTTATTTAAAAAAAAAAAAAGAGACATGTATTTTGCAAAATGCAAGTTAGCCCTGAAAGCTTGGCATATATTAAGATATCCAGTCAAATAAAATACAGGCTGTAGTCCCTGAGAAATGGATTCAAAAGATCACTTTTGAAATGTGTACCCAGGAGGGCCTCCCCTGGTGGTGCAGCGGTTGAGCGCTGGGCTTGGTTCGTTCCCTGGCCGCCGGTGAGGGTCCCACCAAAAAAAAAAAAAAAAAAAAAAAAAAGAAATGTGTACCTAGGAAATATAAGGATTTTAGAAATGTGTACCTAGGAAATATAAGGATTTTAGAACTGGTGCAAAAGTTGAAAACCCCAACAATACAATTACTTTCTTAGAAGTTTATCTTACGGTGCTGAGGGCAGTTAACATGAGCTTAACAAAATTTTAAGTGAACAATACAGTATTGTTGACTATAGGAACAATCCAATGTTTAATTTTATTTTTACTTTAAAAGTTATACATGGAGGGCCTCCCTGGTGGCGCAGGGGTTGAAGTCTCAGCACTATCAAGCTATTGCCAGCCATTGCGGCATGGGTTCCATACCTGACCCGGGAGCTACCCTCATGGCACAGCAGACTTCTCCTGTCTTACCTGCTGCTCCCTTTGGTAGTATATTTCAGTAGATCTGCCTGTTCTGCTCCCTACGCTGTCCTCTCACCCCAGCACATCTGGCCTACACCCCAGTTTTTGTATGCGTAAGTAAATAAAATAAATCTTTTAAAAAAATCGTATGTGGATACAAGAGGTGAATTTGCCACAGATTTTGTATAACCCCAGGCCACTTACTAGGTAAATGCATTATATTTGAAGGAGGGTAGGATCACTGTAGTCTCCTGTCATGTATTACAATAGGGCTATTTGTACAGTTCTGAGGGTAATTAAAACAGACGTGTGAATTTCATAAAAAAGGTCTAAAGTGACAGGCTGGAAAAAAAAATCAACTTTTCAGTGTTTTTTTATTAATGACTGAAGGCAGAAGTGTGCCTACATAGAAAAATCAGCAGCCAGTTGAAGAGCGGGTCCGGCCGGGCTTTCATCTCTGCCAGCTGAAGGCTCACACTGCAGCTGAACTGGACCCTTCCATCCCTAGTCATTGCTCATCCTTAGGGGTGCCCTTCCGCATCTGTTGCAGCTTGAAAGCTATGCAAGGAACTAGACGTGGCTATGAGGTTTGAAAGAGCCAAACCAGGTCTTCCACGATGTCAAGCTGCTTCCTTGTCCTTTCCTTTCTCTTTTTAATTTTTTAAAAGATTTATTTATTTATTTATGCGTGCAAGAGCTGGGGTACAGGTTAGAGGTATGGGGTGTGAGAAGATTCATCAGAGACAGAGTGGGGAGCAGAACAGGCGGATTGACTGCTGAGGGGCAAGAAAGGAGAGGTCTGCTGGGCCATGGGGGTAGCTCCCTGGCTGGGGATTGAACTCATGCTGCAGTGACTGCCGAGAGCTTCATAGGTTGCGTCTTAACCTCTTGCACCACCAGGGAGGCCCTTCGCTGTCCTTTCCTTAAAGGGACTCTGGCAGTGCAGAAATTTTTAGGAGATGGTGATCTTACTGAATGAAGCAAGTACAACCAGACGTGGAGAGTGTCTCCTGACAGACATAGTGTGTACTACATCCTGGAGATGCAGAGAGAGGTGACATCTTGAGATATGGAACTCATTTATTTGATCCTCATAGAGCGAGCTGACAAATGTATTGCAATGCTGTGTACTGCATGAGCCACGTATTATGCATGTACCTGGGCAACACACGTTTCTTAAATTCTAGGTCTATGTGACCCATAATCTTCCAAGTTATTGTTTGGTTTAATTTCCTAGCAAGTGATCATCAGAAATATTCGATTGCTGATGATAATTACATCAGCAATCACATAATTATCACCCTTAGCTTCATGATAACTTAAAATCCATCTTCAGTTTGTGTATGAGCGAGTGAGTGTGTGTATATGTGTGACTGTATGTGTGTAGCAAGCTACACTTTTATGTTTTTTAATTATTTTATTTTTTAAATTTTAATTTATATCTTTTTTACATCATTTTTCATTTTTGCACAATGGATGCATTTTCATCTTGGTTATAGTCCCCATACAATCCCCCCCGCCTTGTTTTGATCTTACGCCCTTAAAACTTGGCATATGTTAGAGTCAATGTGGGTATATGTCCCTCAAATCTCATGGTTGCCTTTGTATTCAGTAAGTTTTGGAAGTACAGATTACCAAAATATTTGTTTACATTTTATGTAAAATTATTTTAATATTTGTTTGAGAAATGTGACTGATATGAAAAGGCAGCATCTGCCGAAGAATCTGTGATTCCCTTTGGGCATTTTGGTAAAAGTGGTCAGGATTTTGACACTGGTTTCCTCTAGGTGACAGAGTCCTTGTTAAATACTGTAACGATTTAAATCTTTTTTATAAGGGCAAGGGAAGCTTAAGACAATCAATATGATAACAAGTGTACAGATCGTCCTGTTCTTGAAAATCAAGGGATCGTAATTGAAGAGATAGAAGTTCAAATTATTTCCATGACATAGAGATTGCACTGAGTTGCTTAGAAGGGGACTATTTTCAGTTTCTGTCCTTGGCCACTGTGGCTGATATATCTCCCAGCACGTACGGCCTGTCTCTTCACACTTCTCTTCTTAATCCTGCCCCAGACACTCACTTCTGATCCTGGATACGATTTCTGATCTATTTTCACTTAGCTACCTCCGGCTTCTACCTCTCCCCCCTACAAAAAAAAAAAAAAAAAAAAAAAGGAAAAAAGGGCAGGAAAAAAATGATTTCTTCCTCAAAATTTTGTTTCAGTTCCTTCAATAATAGTACAAATCTATTTCAAATCTCTATCATTGGCTTTTATTATGTGGCAGAGTGTCCTAACAGTGGTTGTACTTCCTCAAAGATTAAAAGGTTGTCCTGCATAAATGAGCCTCAAGGAATTGTGATTTTTATTAAAAAGGAGAAATTGAATAACACAAATTAGGAGCTTTAAAGAGTTGCTCGAAGAATGAAAACTGACTAAAAGTCAGTCGGATAAAAAGATTATTTCATGGAGGTTTAGCTAGCATCAAGAGTTGAATTAGATATATAAAGATAGTAGCAGTGTAAGAATTTTATTCTTGCAATAGGTGGCTCATAAAATAACAGGTACAAGAACAAGCTTGCTAGTGACCAATTTGCCTTGAAGTTCAAAGTAAAGGAACCTTTTTACCCCACTTTTACCCCATTTCTGGCAAGAATCTAAGAACAAAAAATGTTTTTATTAAGTATATTTGGTCAATTGCTAAATTGGGCAAAATTAAGTTGGGCAAGATAGAACCTAAAAATGTTATTGGTTTTTTGACCCTTCTCTAACTAAGCTGTGCTTTAAAAAAATGAACTCTGTTTGCCACCAGACGGCATGTCTCTCAGGGGAGAAATGAACCCTGTCTCTCCACCCTCACATGCTACTCCCTCTAACACCAGAACTCACACTACTTGGATAAAAAGTCAAATGCCTTCCAGCAGAGTTTCGTTCACGCTCAAAACCAAAACAGACTCAAACCCAAACAAACAAAATCAACCCATCTACTTTGTGGTGACAAGGACTCTTGGAGGTTATTTCTGAGACCCATTAAATTAAGAATTAGCAAAGGTCTCCTAACCTGTTCTATGACTTTATTATGCATGGGATCCAATTCTTCGCCTTGGCTGAGATGGCTCTTTTAAATATTTAACACAGTCAGTGACATACCTATCTTTAAAAATGCATTAAAAAAAAAAGATTCATCTGCAGTATCCCTGAAAATTTGAGGCCTTTATCTGGGATGCAAACTGCTAAGTCTCTGCACAGTACCTTCTCTAAGGGACTTCTCAGCTTGCCTTGCGCTCCTAAGGTAAAGCATCCAACTCAAGCTGTTGACCTTATGCAAACTGTCTGATCACCTAGTGAGGCTGCTTGGTGGGCAGGTATGGAGCGGATCACAAGACCATTGAGGTCAAGCTCAGAGCACTGTATTCACTGTGTTTTCTGTTTCGGTTTTTTTTTTTTTCCTTTTCTTTCTGCATCTCTTCTCTCTCTCTCTCTCTGAGATTTCTCTCCTTCAACCTGAAAATACTGGATTCCTTCAGCGCCCATTCATGGCCTTAGAGGCTCCTGCTTTATTCTCCTTCAGCAGCCCTCCCTCGCCTCAACACTTATCATCAGATGGAGGTATATAGAGAATTCCCGTGGAGCCTGGACTGTTGCAGGCTGTGGTGTCAGCACCTGCCCTGCCTCCTGTTGGTTTTCCCTATGATGACACAGAGACCGAACACAGAAACCTCCACCACAGAGGACACGTGCAGTTTGGAGGACGCAGAACGTGGCTACCTGCATTCAGCTTGGAAAAAGGACACTTCCCTGGCTTGAAAAGAATATGTGCCAACTTGCCAATATCGTTCTCGGCGCTCACTTTATGGAGTCTTTTTAAAGGTTTGCTGATCTAGTGCAAAAGGCAAAACACTTCAGCTGGCTCTCAGAGGTGGGCAGACGACAAGGACCCCAGCCTCCGCCAGCCCGTTTTACCAGGAGCGAACTCTGTTGCTGATAAATGATCTTTTGAAGAAAGAAGATGTGGCAAAGTGCCTGCCGTTGAAAACAGCAAGGAAAATAACAGTGTGGTTGGCATGCTTCTTAAAATGTATTTCTTGTCGGACACAGGAAGTCATTTTCTGTCAAATAGGAACGTGACATGGTGCAATGTGTCAAAGGCATTGTTAAAAAAACCAATACAGTGGAATTGAGCTGCGCACGGTTAGTCTTAGATCTCTCAGTCTCTTTCACACATGAAGACGGTCGAACATGCAGAGTTGATACATCCTCCTGTAGGAGAGGGTTTTGGAGAATTTTGCAAATCTCAGTGGGATCTTGGTGGGGACCCTGATATTTACCACTGAGCTCTTTAACGACAGCTAAACAAGAGAGCACCGCTCCTAATTCACTCAGGTCGAGTTCACGCTCGCAACAAGGCAATTGCAGAACACTGTTCTTTTATAGAACCAATTCTCCTGCCACGATGTTTAACTCTTTTATTTACCAGTGACTGATTTTCTTCCCAAAGCCTACACACTCACCCTGCGTGTAGTTTCCTTATATAATTATTCTGCTTTTCTTCCTCCACCATTTGTGTTGTCATTAGCATATCATGTATGATATACACATAGTCAATCTACAGTCTGTGTAATGTATATTATTTATTGCCTATATAATGCATACCTAGGCAATATATCATATGATGATTAAATAACAAAGTTACACGTATTACATATGTAATATGTACACATTCTAAATACATACATATTATTTAACATTTTAAAAATGTATTTATGCATACAAGAACTGGGGTGTAGGCCAGAGGTGCAGGGGGTGAGAGGATTCACCAGAGACAGAGTGGGGAGCAGAACAGGCAGACTGACTGAAATACACTGCTGAGGGGAGTAGTGGTGAGACAGGAGAGGTCTGCTGTGCCATGTGGGTCATCTCCCTGGCCAGGGATCGAACTCAGGCTGTAGTGGTTGGCGATGCCTTGATAGTGCTGAGACTTACCCTTGTGTCACCAGGAGGCCCTTATTTAACATTTTAATTGAAACATTCCACTTCAGTATTCAAACTGAAGTCCTATGGGCTTATAGCTCCTGCCTAGATGCCCCTAAATCTATGTCCTTGTGATTACTAGTGACAAACAGCTTAGCCCTTCAGTCCCATAAGGCCTCCCAAGCCATAGCATTTCTCTTGTCAGCAAAGACCTTTAAATCAGTGACTGGGCTTTAGTACTACTGATTGTGGAAGGAACACAGGCCTGCCAGCCCTGAGGGGGCGCAGGGGACAGCTCCCTGGCCTCTGCTGCGTGTTGAGAGTCCACACCATGTGGCCACCTTGTAGAAGGCTGATGTGTGGAAAAGTGCTGCTCCCTTCAGGGAATTCAAACTTGAATTTGTGACTGTGCTGTCCTCTGGGGGGAGAGATGAATGGCCTCAGTCTGAGGCAGAGAGGAGGCACATCACAGAGAGAAGCAGAGAGGAATTCAAGGACATTAATGGGGTTCCCAATTGGGAACATAAGAATAGATTGGCAGGGAGAAACAGCATGAGGGAAACAGGCTTGAAGGTGGAATTTTGCAGCCCCAGAGACATGTCTGTGTCCCCTGTCCTGGAGGCCCTTCCTCCAACTTTCTTGAAATTATTGCTTTTAGCTTCAAGGCATCAACCCAAAGAGTTGCCCATGACATCTCTAAGTAAGAAACTCTCCCTTATTCCCGATCTTAGGATCGTGTTGATGTCTGAATATTGCATCACACTTTGTAAGTATTTAAGCAAATTCTTTGCTTTATATGAGCTGTTGCTGGAAAATTTAAGTTCCACCATTGACCTGGACTCTCAAGATCACGTTTATCTCCCCAGTCCTGTGCATATTGCCTGATACTTCCAGACACATAATAAACGTGTGCTGAACAAAAGCGTAAATGGATCAGGTGGAATGGATGATAAAAGAAGGGTGGAGGTGGGGACAGGGAGAGGGAGGGAGAGCTCTTTCCTGGCAGAGCAAATGGTACTAACTTCTTATGTAGAGTTAAGAAAACGGTCCAGCTTGGTTGAAGCACATGGAAGATGGAAACAGGAATGAGAAAAAAAAATGTGAAAATGTGTATTAGGATCGGAAGGTAGGTCATTGGTAGTTTTTGAGCAGAGGCTGATACTAGATCATCTTTTAAAAAAAATTATTTATTTAGGCATACAAGAACCGGGGTACAAGCCAGAAGTGTGGGGGATGAGAGTCTAGACATAGTGGGGAGCAGAACAGGCAGACTGACTGAAATACACTGCTGAGGGGAGCAGCAGGTGAGTCAGGAGAGGTCTGCTGTGCCATGTGGGTCAGATCCCTGGCCAGGGATCACACGCGTACTGCAGTGACTGCAGACAGCTTCATAGGTTGTGTCTTAACCCCTTGCGCCCTGATACTAGATCACCTTAAGCCTTCAACCTGTAGACTTTGAAGAACGATCACATCTTTACTTCAACTGCCTCTAGTGTCAAAGCTATGACTATGCACCAGACCTATGAACCTCAGAGAGAGTTAGTTGGTTGTAGCTGTCAGAGGCCTTGGATTTAAACTGAAATGAGTCCCAGTGACCTGCTGAGTCCTACGTGTGAGGGTTCACATCAGACCAAGCCCAGCATCTGAGATCAATTCAAGTCAACAGATTAAATGCCTCGAGGGTGTGCTCAGCCCTGTGGTGAAATACAAAGTAAATCAAAAGCAGGGTTCCCCTGCCTCCTGGAGCAGGGGACAGCTGTCTCTGATGGAGCTCCTTTAAGAGCCCCTCCCAACCCCGCCTTGAAGGGATGCAAGAGAATCAGGCCAAGCTCAGGGGTACAGCACCTCTTCCTAAAGAGCTCTCTCTAGGGTATGATTTGGCCACTCAAGGATCTAAGAAATCTTTGGTATGTCCCACTGGAGACCCCAATGGCTGTGTGTCTGTCCTTGTTCAGAAAAGCCCAGAGACACAGCTTGAAAGAGCCGGGCATGAGTCAGCTACCCAGGGCTCTAGATCTATCACCAAAAGCCAGGTTTCATTAGGCAAGTATTTGCGTGATCAGCATGTTTCATCATTTCACAAAATTGGGTATTTGTTAATTGATCAACTCTTCACTGTGTATCTACTATGTGCCAAGCACTGCACGGAGACAGTCCCAACTTTCCTGGACTCATATGAAAACAAATGAGATAATGGATGGAAAATGTGATCTCCCCCAACAAATCCCTAGATAGGGCAGAACATTCAGGTTGGCAGGGGAGCCCACAGAGCTGCCCAAAACAGCCTGGTGGTGTTACGCATCATTTAGTCATAGAAAATGCTGCTTAAAATGCCATTTTTAAAAATGAGGTGTTAGAGACCCAAGATGCAGTGACAAGTACAAATAAAAAAGGTCATTCGATGCTCACGATGCTTGATAAAAATCAATTTGCACTATTATGAGGTCCTCACGGAACCAAAGTCTGATCATCACGCATATTAATATTTATTTGGGATAATGAACCCATAATCCCATCTCAGTTTACAGAAACACATGCTCCCCATGCACACCTGGCATTAAGAGCAGCTTCCTCTACCCCACCTCCCATCTTCCATGACAGTGCAACTACTCAGTGGCACAGAGCAGGGGCCTGGCTGAACAGGATGGGGAGTTTGGTGCATTGGCATCTTGGCATGAGGGTGCATGGGGAGGACCCTAGAGCAGGATCTCTGACATGAAGATCTGACTGAAAGCACTGAAGGGCAAAGAAGCAAGGGCAAGGTGGGCAGCTCTGAAAAGAGGAAGGAAAGGTAAATCCTTGCTGCCAATGAATAGGCAGCAGCGGGTGTTGAGTGGTCAAGAACACAGCTAGCCCTTGAGAAATGCTTCCTCTTAATTTAGCTCTGACACTGGGCACCACAGTCTGGACGCCTGTTTTCATTGTGCTGCCTGAGACCTCAGCTTGCCTGCTTCTCCCACCATCTCATCTCCTGCAGCTCACTGACAATCCTCTCTTGCTTCTGATGATGTGACTGAAATCTATCTGCGGTGCCATTCATCACAATGGGTGTGTGGAATATCACTCCTTTCCATGGAGCACCCTCATTGTTGGGATTTGCCATTAGGGTTGTCAGGAGGAATAGGAACCTAAGCCGGGGTTTCTCCATCTCGGTAGTATCAACATTATGGTTGGATAATTCTTTGTTTTGGGGTGCTGTCCTATACATTGTAGGATGTTTAGCAGCACCCTTGGCCTCTCCCCACCACTGGCTGCCAGGAACATTCCCTACCCAAGTTGTGACATGCGAGAAATTCTCCTGCTGTAGCCAAATATGCTGGGGGCAGGGGACAAACCTGACCCCAGTTGAGAACCCATGAGCCTTATCTCTGAGGTGATGTTCTGATAAAGTGACCAGACCATTGAATGATCTCAAGGACTCAAAGTATTGAAACTCAAAAAATGTTGAGCTTTCTGACTGTGTCACAGCATGACCTTTACTGTCATTAGAAATAATGTGTCCAGACAGTACGATGTTTGGTCCTCAGAAGGAGGCATGCAGGAGAAACGAGTTACGTGAATAAAGGATGGCTTTTAAGCTCAGGAAAATGCTTCATTTGCATTTAACTCTGGCCCAATGTGTCTTCAAATACACTTTTCTCCAGTATTTTAATTTAATGGCATACCAAATGCAGCCAAGAACTAAGGACAGCATAGAACATGGGCCTTTGACACCCCTCTAGTGGTTGATGGTGATGGCTGGGGATCAGGTGAACATCCATTGGACGAAGGTTTAAAAAGAACAGAATGTTCTTGAACAAAACAACAACAACAAAAAAAACCCCATTAATTTCCTTCTTTCTCTCCATCCCCAGGGCATATAATAAGGACCTCTGCTGTGTCAGGAGTCACTTTATTGCTTATGACTTATTTCCCTTAACAGACAGCTCTTCCCAGGTAGGACACGTCTGACTCATAGTTTTTGCATCTCCCCAAGGATCCAGGACAAGGGTGCACACAAATAAATAATGCATTTCTAAGGGTGTGTTCTTGTCTTCAGGACTCAATTTCTCCTTTAAGCCAATTTTCTCAAATGCATATCAGACAAAATCTGCACTTTAAAAGTTTTTTTAAAAAACAAACAAACAAAAAAATAAACATTTTCAGTCTGAAAGAATCAACACCAAGTTTTGTATTGTTCTCTGGGCCATCACAATACACTAAACATGATAATCACAGGCCAATACACTATACATGATAATCACAGGCCAATATACACTATACATGATAATCACAGGTCTCACACAAATATTAAAAATAAATAGCATTTAAACAAAGATGACCTCATCTAATACTGACTGAGATTTCCCTTTCCTTCCTTCACAGGAATCAGATCTCCTAAGTGCTTTAACTGGGTTCTGAACTTTGGCATTCAATATCATTGTGATCTTGGAAATCCATCCAGAGCAGGCATATGGCCCCACTAGTGAGAGACATTCTGTGCTAGAGCTCTGCATGCTGAACTTTCCAGCTGAACTGGACGGGTGGTGTTTGAATGGGAGGAGAACCTCGGAGGCCATTCTAAGAGACACCAGCTTGCTGGCCACTCTGAAGAGAAGAAAGGCAGAGTGCTTCCTCTGCACACCTCCCATCACCCCTTTCCAGGAGAGAGGAAAGAAACTCTTCAAACTGCCTCCCCCCTCTACTGAGGTGGGTCTGGAGGTCAAAATTCTGACACAGAAGAGGGAGTGCTGAGGCAGGGTTTTCTCTGCACACCTTGTTCTTTGGATAAAGGCCTATTGCACTTTGTATAAATCTACTCTAAGATCATGCTCGCACCAAAGAACTTTTGTTCATGAAGCACGTCAGTGGTAGGTAACTGAAGCGTGGGAAAGATGCTTGGTGGAATGGGAGCTGCACATATAAACAGACGCACGGGGAAGCCAGCACGCAAATTGCCAGTCCCCACTGTAGACACTCTTCTTGAGCAATTCTGAGAAACACCAGCTGATGGCTGACTCCCCCGTGCTATGTAGGTCAGAAGGATATGAGAACCCAAATATAAAAAAAATATCACAGCAAAATGTACCTCTGTGGGGCCTAAGGAGTTATATAAAGCTCCCCTAATTGACCACATCAGAGGATGGTTTGAACTTCTTGCATGAAAACAACTTACCATTCCTGGTGATAACACCAGGAATGAGGATTTACTCTAAGTGTTCACGGATAATAGAAACAGCATTTTTAAAATAAATGTGTTGCAACATGCAGGCTGTATTTTCAAAAGCATCACCTGTCCCCCTTTTAGAGAGGTAGGTTGCTGCTCAGCTGGAAAAGTGATTGGCAATCATGAAATTTTCTTCAATAAACAGTGTCTGAGAGGGATTTTTGGGGGACTTAAATGATCTCTGTGTAAAAAAGAAAAAAAAAAAGCTTCTTTCACAGAAGTACAAAAATACCTTTCATCCCGCGCATGCTATTCAATTGAACCCACCTTTGTTAATTCAACTGCGTTTTATTATGTTCACAAGTTGAATTCTCTCTCTCTCATTTTTTTTTTTTTTTTTTTACATCTGAGTCGTCTAAAAATTTGCTGTAGTGGAACAACTTATCACCATTAGTCTCATCTACATATTATAAATCAACAAGGATAGTGATTACCTGGTGAAGTCTCTGTATTTGGATAAAGCAAACATCACAATATCTGTGACGGGAGGAAATATTCTCAGGGGACTGGGCAAAGAGGAAAAAAGAGCAGAAGTAGGCAGAACTCTAGGAAAATCAATATTTTATGTTGATATTCACTTATATTTGCAATACTAATTAAAAATACTTCGGTATTAGAGTTTTTGAGGGGTCCTACACCACAGTTGCTACACAAGGGTGGGTGGGGAGATGAGCCCCACATCATCAAGCAATTCTAGGACACCCTAGAATGGTATGGGCGAATTCAATTCAGTTCAATTCAGTTCTGACACTAACCATTGTGTCAGATTCCATAGGGTACAGACTCAGTCTCCCTAGACCACCCTGCACGTCAGATGCCAGCCCAAGTCCTGCTGTTACCTGTGCTTCTGACCCACTGGATACAAATCAGAGGATCCCAGGAACCCCTCCTGATGTTTCATTAAGTCGCTGGAATGGCACAGGGAACTCAGGAATTGTTTACTCACTAGATACCTAATTTATTACACAGGGGATTAATCAGAAACAGCCAGCTGGAAGAGATGCATAGAAGTAGGTATGGCAAAAGGGTATGGAGCTGCCATGTCCTCTCCAGGGATGCCATTCTCCTCAAATGCCATGGGCAATGAAATCCACCTCTAACCCCTCTCCTCTCCTTGGAAGTGGAGGTGGAGGAAGAGATTAAATAAGTTCTATGGGAGTGATTGTTGATGAATTATTAGGATATTAGGGAGTTAACTTAGGTGGTATCTGCATGGCAACCACGATCTCTCAGGGAACAGTTTAGGGCCCACAGCTGGGTTGCATGGATTACCAGGTTCATTTGGCGCATTCCTCAGATGGCCAGTCTCACAAAGCTGGAAATAAGTCAGCTGTGGGAAGCTACACCTTATTAACAACTTCATAATTGTAAAGGTTTTCCATCCAGATATCCCAAAGCATCTGTCTGGAGAGTGATACTCAGGGTGGGTGGCAGATGCATTAATTCTATGTTGAAAGTCAAAATAGCCAAGGTTTTGCCTTATCTGTGGATTGCAATTATTTACAGTATTCCTTTTCTCTACTTTTAAAACAGATCACATAGACATTTTACGTATTTTCATCTTCCCTACATGCTCTTAAATGATACATGATTCTGAGCCTTGGGGATTATATATTAATTTCAATTGCTTTTTTTTTCTTTTTTGCAATATATCATTTTATAATTTAGGCTTAGTTAAATATCTGGGCAAGCTTAGGTACTATGGAGTGCACTTCCATTTACACTGCAAAATATTAATTCAGCTGTATGCCCCGAAATTGTATTCATTATGTTTAGTCTAAATCAGAACAGAAAGCTTTCTAGGCAATGTAGTTTGGAGATACTCTGTAAACATGGTTTTGTTTTGTTTTTTCTTTGATTAGGAAATGTATAGTTCTTTTGCTTGACTTAAGAGTATGATAACTTTTGTTTCTTCATTTAGATATATGTTTATGTGATATATTTTGGTTATCAACAATAGCCAAAAACCAGAAGCCCTTACATGCCCATCCACTGACAAATGGATAATGTAAGTATATAGATACACAATAGAATACTATTAGCCTATAAAAATCATATAAAACTTGCCATTTAACAACATGGAGGTACCCAGAGGGGTTTACACTTAAAAGTCTGGCTTGGAATTAAGCCAGACAGAGAGAGACAACTACTGCATGATTTCACGCAGATGTGGTACAGAGAAAACAAACGACAGACAAACTAAATAAAACAAAAATAAACTTTTGCACTATAAGACCAATTCATCATTACCAGAAAGGAAGAGGGAAGGACGGGGCTTATGGGGAGAAGAGGACAATTGTGTGGTGAAGACTGGAATTGAACCCTCAGCCATGACCTTGATGTAGTGTCTACTCCAGTTGATGCTCCATGATGAACATCTGCAACTTCTATAATGTTATCATGGAAAGTTACTTCAATCAAAAAAAAATTAAAAGAGAAATGCTTCTATGTGTATTTTTAAGGATGCAGCCTACCTCCCCGGCAGCGAGTGCCTCCTATGAAAAGTTATCACTCAACGTTTATCTCAGAGGAGCCCTAAAACATTCAGGTTTATATATTAGCTATTAAATGGTTGTGCTAGAGAATCTCATGCTTCGGGAAGAGTGCTTTTCATGAATTGACAAGAGAAAGGACTGAAGAGAGGGTACTTACAAGACAAGGGGAGGCTGACATGTTTGGTGACGGTGGCATTCACAGAAAGTGCTTTTTCTAAGGTGAAACACTGGAGATCTGAAGGAATCTCAACTACATTTCAGAGAACTGACTAGAGCTTTTGCACTGAATACTGAGTTATATTTTTAACAGGAGAAAACACACAAGTGATTACATTTTAGCTTTGAGGGTCTGACATTAGGAACGAGGCTCCCATCAGTATTAAGAGGAGCTTTGTACCTAATTCCCAGAATACTTCAGTGATAATTTATCCTAAAAATGTAATTGATTTGAAGTCTATTATAAAACTATACAGTTAAGAGTATTCACAGGCTTTGCCTTTGTCACGATTCACATTTAAATGTATAGTCAGAGGAGGATTTGATGAAAATATCAGCAAAGCAAGGCAAAAAACTCACTTCCCATGGAGACTGTTCATCTTGTAAGTGCATTTCTGGGCCTCTGTCTCCAGAGGCTCTGGGAGAGATGCCATGTGAAAATTCTTAAAGGGGATCTTCAAAGAGTAGCAGTTGAGGAAATACATGATGGTAAATTATGAACGTCTATTTTGTAATATTTGTTTTATCTTCACAGAAAAGTCCCACTTTGGCCAGAGCTGACATGCAGGGAAGATGATACCCAGATGCTGGAGATGGCAGCTACCCAGCATCGCTTGTAGAGATTATTTAAGTCTCGATTCATTGTTCAATGACTGCATAAGAAAGAGTACATATGCACCCAAGAACATTTTATTAAAGGACTGTCTTTAATAAAATGGAAGATTCTTAGGGGAAAAGTAAAAACTCAGTGCCTCAGAGGGATATGAAGAGAGTATAACAAGAATCACTGCTCTTTGATGTAACAATTAAACCAGCATTTTATTCTTGAAAAAAATCCTTCTATCTTTGCCCTTCTGTGAGCTCAAAATCACAAACTCTTTAGCAAGTACTAAATTTGTGTTCACTTCAGTGTTGGGAAAAAGTGAAAGTTACTCGCTTTGGATATAAAGTTAGTTGCTATCTAGCAACTGAATTTGAAATTCTTTCAGTGACAAAAACTAGAGCTATTGTCACAGATGCTCCAGATATGGGCACCTGCTCTCCCAGCACGGGTGTTTCTTCACCTTAAAAAAGAACACTATATTGTCCCTGAATGAAGAGCATCATGAAGAAATCCACTCTAGTGATGCAGTTTTTCCTATACAAAAATATTAACATTTCATCATTTGGAAGGAGCTTTTTTTCTACATGGAGATTTTCACTGAATTTTGTATTACAGGAAGAAACACATCCTCAGTCAGAAGTAAGGAAACTCAGAGTTGGACCCATTCAGGCCACAGAGTCAGGCACAGTGTGAGAACCCGGCCCTGAGACATGGGCCTTCTGGACACAGCCCTGTACATCCAGCCCGAGGAGGCCACTCCATGGGACTTTCTGCTGTACACTCTTTTCTAGCTTCTGGACGGCAGACACTTTTTCTTTCATGGAGCCCCCTCAGAATACAGTTTTAAACGAATCTTTTCACAAGGTTCAAAAGCTTTAAATTAACTAGACTGTGGTGACCATTGAGAAAACGCACTGAACTATATCAAGGTGAGGGAAAAAATAACCAGGTACATGTTTAATTCTCTAAGCTTGTCATGTATCTGCTGCTCAGAAAGGATGAAGAATTCCCAAGAACAAGAGACCCTCAAATAACTTCCAAAGTGGAACACATGCACACACACACACACACACACACACACTCATAAACACAGCCTCTATAAGCCATTCTGCCTGGACCACTCTCCTGGTAGGAAATTCTCTCCAGCTAAAAGTAAAGATTCTATATTTTAGAATATTCTCATTCATCTAATTTTCTAGGAAAACAAAGAGGTTATAATGACACCAAGACTTTCATATTATCAGAAAGAGTATGAAAATTAGATTACTGGAATTTTATGTTTGGAGTTGTTTACCTACAGCTAATTCATGAAGGCTAACAACATAACAGAAAGTAAACTGCAGTTTAACTAAAGTCTCACTTTGTCAATATAAACAAATTGTGATGTTAAGAGCCTTTTTGTTTCATCCAGTAATTCCAGAGCTATTTCAGTCTCTGGGACTTACCTTCTCTTCTCTTCTTCTTGAAGGAGGTCTTCAGTTGTTTTGCTTACACGGAAATTCTCAGTTGCTTTTTTTTTTCTCTTCCAAGAGCGAGATCCCTGGAATAAAGTAAATGAAATACATAAATTGGAAGAAAACTTGATCAATTATTTTTTTACCAATAATGTGAGTTCTGCCTAACATTAGCTACAAAGTAAGCTAACTCAAGGCTGTGGGCTGCTTGGAAAAAACTGGAACAGAAGGAGGCACAGAAGATATGGAAAAGAATAAGCTATGGATGACTTTGCAAACTGAGGCTGTTTCAATTGACTGAGCCCACCCCCACTCCCAACCTCCTCTCTCCTACAGCAGGCATGACAGGAGAGGTCTGCCGTGCCATGTGGGTATCTCCCTGGCCAGCCAGGAATTGAACCCGTGCTGCAGAAGCTGCGGACAGCTTCACAGCGCTGTGCTCAACCTGCTCTGCCACCAGGGAGGCCCTACTGTTTGCTTTCTTCTAGGCGTCCTGCTAGGCACCAGATGGGGAGAATTTGTGCTGAGGATAAGGTTATAGCGTAGTATTTTTTTACTCCATAATCATCTCAGAAACACTCATCTATCTCAGGCTTTCTCTTTCTATGTAATATTTATGTATATAATGTTTGTCTTTATAGATGCACATATACACACATTATATATTACATACATTTTATTATCATATATACATAATTAACCTGTTCTGCATGGCCTTTTCACACAGTGGGTACATTTTATAGGAAGATAGCTATCTAGAGAGAGATCTATAGATAAATAGATATATAGATATCTGTCTCTGTATCCTCCTCAGTATGTTCATTTTGAAGCTTTTCTACTCCTTCAGGATGACTGCTGTGTGTCTGGTATAGCTGAGAATGCTGTTTGGCGACAGGGCTGTGCACAGCAAATAAGCACTAGAGATGAACCCAACTGAAGGGGGCTTCCGCATAGTATCAGGGGGAGGGGGGAAAATGGTAAGTCATTCTGAAATTGGAAAAGGCTTCTTCAGCAAAGAAAAGTAATTCAACTCTGGTATGTGGTAATCTATGCCCACGGATCAGAATTCTTTTATTGAAAGAAAAAAAATCCTCTTTTAACCAAGAAAATAGAAGTCAAGCATCTTAAGGATTTCGTGTTCAAGACACTGTGCCCTGGAAAGGAAATGAGAGGTGAAGTGAACTCCTTAGCGCTCTGTAGTACAGGCAACTCAATGGCTCCTGAAAACCCCAGCTTCTGAGGTCTTCTAGAGAGTTGGATTTGGATTTGATCTTTTAAAAGGTATTTTTTCATTTCTTATGGATACTGAGAAGTTGCTAGCACTGCATTGGCCCTGAACTCAAGTCTGTGTAGATCTTTCCACAGGTAATTGATGTGTGGACCCCACATCAGCATGAGATGATCCGTTCAAGGAGGTGTCCCCCCTGTGATGTGAACACAGGAGGCCCCCACAGCACCTGCAGCTTTAGGGAAACTGTTATCTCTGGTGCTGTTGGTCCAATTTACCTTTGTTGATGCTTAAAGGCAGGTTCTGAAACTAAACTGCCTACAAATAAAACTCAGCTCTGCCATGTAATGACCATGTCGGTACAACTGTAGTTGGGCCTGAACCAAGAATAACGGCTTGACCTAGGACTCAGAAGCAGGGCCAGGGGGATGTTTCTGTTTTACTGAGGATGCTGACTCCCACAGTTCTTTTTAATTGAGAACACAAAAGAGAGAGAATCTTCCAGAAATATAATAATAATCTTATCACTGACTCCCCTTGACTCCCTGGCACCATCCAACCCCCAGACCTGAGAATGAAGAAACTCCCCACACCTGCAAGTTCCCACATTACTTTCTTTTCTATGGCATCTTCCATCACCTGCCATAGGACAGGTGGACATTTCTTGATAACTGATGTGGCCAGTGTCCTGCCATGGCCCCACTTGCTAATAAAATGCCTCCTTGGTGGAAACAATCTTGGGGTTCACAGTTTGGTTTTCTGAGCCTGAGTGATAGGACCTGGTCAGGTTGGTCACGAGCCTTGAGGAACACATTTAACTTCCCTATGCTTAATTGCTTCTTACTTAAAATAGGGTATAAAACAAAGTCTCCCCATGGGTTGGTTACGGGAATGAAATGAAGTAAATTTGTAAAGCAATTCGAAGAGACTGAATTAAAAAAAAATCTAAAAATACTTTCAAATTCTGAATTACATTTATACTTATCAATTAAAACAAAACAATTTGGCCCTAATCAGCTGAATAATTGTTTTTAAGGGAAGGAATAGGATCTGGATTGGTAATGGGAAATTTATAGAAGTTTTCAAGGGGTGTTTGAGATTGATTGAATGCAAAATAAAGTCGTATTTTCCTAGAACCAACTAACTTGTCAGATCACATACACCTTCTTGAAATGGCAAAACAGGATAGAACAAAAGTGTTAAAAAACGCTCATGAAAAGTCAGGTAGACAAAGTACAATGACAACTATGTTATTGGTTTCATCTTTTAGGGTGATTAACATTCCTACAATCCTCGGTGTCCTTGTGTAGTATGTCCTACCCTTCCCACCAAGGTTCAATTTTATCTTAGAACAAAGCACACTGAACAAATCAAGATGACACAGGTTCTTTCTGTGTAATTGATGAGCTTACTCCAGAGGGAAAATTGTAGGCAAACAAAATTTAAATATACCAATGAAAACAGGCCAAGAATATCATTTGAAGGAAGTTGCTGCCTTGCTCCTGAGGTGGCAGCTCACTCACTACAGAAAGCTCATGAACCATCATTGTGCTGATACCAGCCAGTTGGTTAAAAATAATACAGTTGATGTAGAAGTTTGGTAACAGTCTGGAGAAGAATTGAAAATTACTTACAATGTATTTGATAAAGAAGTCTGGAGAGGAAGATAGTTTGAATCTTTCTACAATTCAAAAGAATCAAGCAGAGTATAGATATGTGGAGCCCTATTATTCTTATTTTTGTCTTATTCTATCTGGGTATGGTAGATAAATATGAGGAAGATTCTAAACACTGTGAGAATAATACAAGAGGAGGAGACATTTCAGGAGATTAGAAGAGTTTTTTTTTTTTTTAACATGTTGTGAAATAAACTGGCAACGATGCAGTGAGGTCTGTTGACTGTCAAAACCCTATCAAAAAGCAAACCAAGCTTCTTATCAAAAATATTAGCAAGATAAACAAATTCACTTAATAAAATTGTGACTGAGAGGTGTGTAAGCAATTTTTCTTTTAGTCAACGAAATTCATAGCATTTTTTGGTCTCACTTGCTATTTTAATCCTAATAACACTTTTAAAAAAGCAAAAATGGTGACTTCTATAAAAAGTACTTTAAAATTTTGTTCAAGTGGCTTTTGTATGGGAAAGACAAAACTATTGATGGAAACGCTGGTTTCTTAGTTATTTATTCATTTGTCCAAATAATTGAATTGTGTGCATATCATTTCCCAAGCAATATTTCAGGATTCAGGGATATAAAGATGAGCAAAAGCACAGAACACTTTTGTCCTGTTGCTGAGACACACATCAATTAAGTTTTCATGTTAGCCATGGCTACGTACACACAACAGTGGCAAGTGTTGTGATACCACATAGCAGAAAGACCCGAGGGGTCCAGGAAGGCTCTCTGTGGAAGCTGGGAGGATCTGTGGACCAAGAATGAGAAACAGGAGTGGAGAACCTTCCAGACTGCGAGAACAGTCTGCCCAAAGGCCCTGCAGTAGAAGGGGAAATGGTGAGCTTGAAGAACTGAGGCAAGGTGATAGAGCTGCCCAGTGTCAGGAGGACAGGGAACTAATACACTGCCAGATGGCACAGCCCATGGGCATCTTAACTGTTGTCATTTTCATCCTGAAACCAACAGAAAATTGCAAAGGGACTTCAACAGGTGATGGCTTGGTGGGATTCGTGTTTACAAAGTGTTGTTCCTGCCACAGCCCAGGACCTGCTGGGAACTGCTTCAGCAGCCAGAACAGAAGCAAGAGAACTTGAAAAATGAGGGATACCGTGTGTGTGGAGGAAGTGTATCAGAAGGATTCTGGTGAAACAGAGGAGGTTAGATAAGCAAAAGCAGGGGCCTCCCTGGTAGGGCAAAGGGTTAAGACACAACCTATGAAGCTGTCCGCAGCCACTGCAGCATGAGTTCGATCCCCGGCCTGCCAAGGAGCTACCCACATGGCGCAGCAGACCTCTCCTGTCTAGCCCGCTGCTCCCCTTAGCAGTGTATTTCAGTAGATCCGCCTCTTCTGTTCCCCACACTGGTGAATCCCCTCACCCCCCCCACACCTCTTGCCTGTACCCCAGTTCTTGTATGCATAAATAAATACATCTTAAAAAAATATTAGCAAAAGTAGTGAACAGATATCACACACACATTGGATGTAGATTTTCAGAGTTCTATTAACTTTACTGGGGGTGAGTTTCAGAATGTATGTTTTCATATATTCTAAAGTTTTAAAAACTAAGGTCTGTTGCCTGTCCTGAGGATACATGCTAATATTAAAATGACAAGTGAGACCCCAAATATGCTACTGATTTTGCTCATTAAAATGACACTTGTCCATCAGAATTTTATTGAACTAATTTGTCGATCTTGCTGACATTTTTCATAACAAGCTCAATCTGCTAATTTGGGTTATGTTACCATGCTTTCAACTGCATTTAAAAGAACACTAAGGCAATTTACTTAGGCTCAACATGCAAAACAAAATAATTTAAATAACAAATCAAACTTGCAGTTATTTCTGATTAGAAACAAATCTTCTGATTTCATGATATTTGAGACTTTGAAGAGTGTCATTGTAAAATATCTCACTATGTGACAAGATGTATCTGAAATGTGTTGTTGGCTGAACAATGAAGTTAAAATTTAAACTGTGTGTAGAACCTGTTAACCAACTCCCTTCAACCGGAATATTTATCCAGTAGAAAGAATGCTAGCAGTTGGAGATTATGAATAATTTAACTAAATTTCAATTTTCTACTACTTATCTTTGAAACTTCTATTTATTCAAATATTAAAAAGTTAAACATATTCAATTCCAATATGATTTTCTTTTTTGCCATCTCCTTTACACACAAATAAAAGGATAACAAAGACTTTTTAAATGTTCCATGTGTATCTCATAGCTTTACAGATAATATGGCAGTTCATTTTATAAATTAGTTATAGGAGAATTTAGCCACCTGAAATCATTTTTGAAAGAGACCCGAGTATAAGTAAATATACCATCCATCATTTATTTGAAGAGGGCTGAGTATAAATAAATACTGCATACATAAATATATAACAAATAATCAGCAAGATCCAGCCCACTTGCCCAACAGGTAGTGAATATTTTATACTTTCATAATTCACTTAAATTGCTATAGTTGTTTTAGCCCTGCTGCCCTACCCTTCACTCCCAGGACTAAACTTTTGCTGGGTAAATGTAAATAGCAGAGACACTTAAAAAGTCACCTTCTTTTAAGAAAAACAGATTCAAAATATGACACTGTATGGCCTTTTTTGCGGTAAAGAAGTATTTTGGTTTCTTAAGGAAAAATATTTCCCTTAGAATGCTGATTCTGCATTTTCTTTCTGACCAACACTTGACATTTTGAATGCTGCTTGTCCTTCCAAATCCATAGTTTACATTCAATAGGTTTTCTTCACTATTAGCAACACATTCAAAGAGGACATTATACTGCTGAGTACATTATTACAACGGTCTCACAATAGAATAAAATAATGTGCTGATATACCAGCTGGAAAGAATTGATCCCCTCCGTAGAAAGTGACTATACAGTTTAGACTCCCAAACTCACAGGACCCCAAGTGTTTTTAAGTTCCTTTATTGCCAACACACCACATTCCAGAGCAGAAAAAGACCCAGGGATGGCAGTCACACAGGACTTTGTTTCAGACGGTAGTTCAGACTAGTACAAATGATAGAAATGAGGAAAGCCTTTCTTTGACATACAAAAATAAGCTTCCTTTCTGGTATATTGGCCACAAAGTACTCCCCGCTCATGAAATGTTTAAAACAAACACACACATAGATGAACAGGCCTTTCCACCGGATTCGAGGTAGAACTATTACAGGGCGGTCCCCAGGAAAGGGGGAGGTTCCCTGCCCCACCCAAGGGAGGGTGGAGCTGAGCAGGGAGAGAAGAAGCTGCAGAAACTGAGGAAGGAAGGAAGCAGGATGGAGCCAGAAGGAGACCTGGAGGAGGCGCACGGAGCCTAGAGACACGTGAAGAAACTGTGCTTGCCTTTTGGTCGTGGACGGGGTGACACAGATGTGGGTGAGACCCGTGGGGAGGTGACAGTGGCAGCTTTTATCTTGATGTTGATTTTGCTCTTTTCCTTCCGGGCTTGTCTGGTTGTTTCTGACCCTTTTCTGTGGGTCCCCACTGGAGGATGCTTTAAATTTGGGGCAGGCTTTGGGGCCTTGCTCTGGGCCAATCCCATTTGGATGGAGTTTTACCCACGAGGGGACGGGTTACTTGGGTGCTTCATTTAGAAACTAGACTCTTTGCCTTTCCTGTATTGTTTCCTAATTGTATTAAAGTTCCTTCCCTATAAAGTCCCATATGTTTTGTGTTGATGCGGCGGATGGCAGAACCCATTTAGAACAGGCAGGTTTGCAGGGTTCGGGCTGCCCCTCTCCCTGCCCTGTAACAGAACCCACTGAGATACAATTTTCCATGCACAGGGAATGGACGTTGAGCCGCACACACTTAAACTCACTGGTGCCATAAACCGGAGGGGTCAGAAATTCCTCCCCATGACATAATCTATGTCCAAAATGTGTCTGATCATCAGGGTCGTTCTCTATCTTTTTTTGACAAAAATAACCAAAGGTGTCTCTATCTAGGAGGGGAGGAAAAAGAAATCTAAGGAAAGCAAATGGTCTCAAACCATATTTACCCTCTGCACGAATTCCCAGATGCATCAAACTTTAGCAAACAGAAAAGATTTAAAAAGAAATATCAGCAACTCCAGACCCCAGGCTGTTTTTTTTCTAACAAAGCGGTTCAGCACCTTCCCTGGCTTCATGATGTGTGGCAGGGAAGGCTGCTATTGGGAAGTGGAAATTGAGGGGAAAGAAGAGAAAAAGGAGGATCCTGGTCTCAAATACACGCGAGTCAAGAAGAACTTGTAAGCCAAGCTTTCGGTGCCATTTCAAAGCTCCAAATAATCTAAAATAAATAAACCACCCCCTCATTTTGACCTAGATTGCTGTTTAAACAAAGGTACATATTCTTAATTTACATGAAAAGCAATTAGGCCTGCTGCTGACAGCGTGATGAAAAATGCATCTGCTGAGGGCAAGCTTTTGTATTTGAAAAAAAAAAGCAAGCTGGAAGAAGCATGGGTTTTTTTTTTTCTTTCTTTCTTTCTTTTCTTCTTTTAATCCCCTCAGCCACTATCCACTTTAGACCAGAAATAATGCTATTAAAAGTTTTAAACTGGTTTGACTGCAGGATTATTGTTTCAAGTATGCTTGAAATTACTTTCTGATTCACACTTTGAGTCCAAATTTTGACATTTCATGATGATGTTTGATATTTAAGAAATGGCTAGAAAGTGATATAATTTTTTGTCTTCTCTGGAATGCTTTGTGAACAAGCTACACTTTGAAATAGAAAGAAAAACGGAATTGGGAAAACGGTGGTAGCAATTCTATTCATATTTATATTTATTCATAGTTATTAAAAGATGAATTTGTTAACCTAAATATACTTTTAGAGTATGCTTAGTCTTCTGAAGAGTCAAGTGTGTAGCAATTCAATAAATAGCTTTTTGTTTCGGAACTTTTTTTTTCTGGTTAGAAAGATGGTAGCTATTCTTTTCAATAAATGAATATTTCAAGGAGAATACAGGAGACGGGTGAATCAACACTTTGAGACTGTGTCTTCTTGCTTCCATTTATTTATTCAATTGTTCACCAAATAGTCGTCATTCCCCTGTTATCTGCCAGAATATTTTAGGGTGATGGGGACACATGTTAACAAGACAAACTTCACTGCAAGACCACAAGTCAATGGACAAACATAATTAGATGTTTTGATAGGGTCCTTGAGGGAAAAGAATGTCCTATGGAAGGATAACATAGAGGGTCGGTTCTAATCTTGGGTCTATTTTCAAAGCTTTCCTGTGAAAGTTTGAGATCTGGAAAAAGAGTAGATGGATTTAGGTGACGTGGGGAAAAAGGCGAGGGAGGGCTTGTGTGCAGACCTTGGAATGAGAGGCTGCCGGTGAAGACTGAGCAAGACTGACTTGAAGGAGGGCAGGGTAGCAGGGAGGCCTGAGAGCTGGGTGTAAGCCTGTTCTCATACTAGAGTCTTGGGATCCTCCATGAAAATGAGGTTTTTTTTTTATTATCCTGGGAAGAGTGGAAAACCACTGAAAGAGTTTCAATTAGCAAGTAAACCAGATTCAATTCAAATGACTACTCTCAATGATTACTTTTATAATACAACTAAATAAAAGACATTTCCAAAATTTCATAAGACCCACGTTTCATGGCAAGTAGAAGCTATGGATGCTTCTGTAATAGAGCTGATCTGAGATTCTTGGCTCTGTGCAATGATAAAAACAGCTGAATTTGTTGGCTTCCTTCAAGCTTCTCTGAAATCGGCCTCAAAGTAGAAAACCCAATCATTTTTCTTCTACAATTTTCCCAAGAGGAATGAAGTCAAGCCTGTAGGTCAATTTTGATTGGGAGGTAAGATGTCTAGTACTTTTGATTATAAGTTTTTGGTTTCATCTTTTTATAATAGAACTGGTATATACAAGTAAGATATTTCAGTGTAAAGCATTGTGGGAATTGAGCTAAGTAGCAGGATTGGGAATATCTGTAAGAAAAGGTAGTGAGGTAGGTCACTGTATGTGAGTAAAGGAGGGACTGTTCACATGGTGAGTGGTAGCTCGTCCACACCAGTCAACTAATTCCCCCTGGAGGCCATGGGGAATTAAAATTTTAATCATTGAACTACTATGGAGAAGCAGACACCAAGAAGGAGCTTTTGCCAGAGGCTCTGGCATGAGAGCCAGCCCACGTGACACTGGCAGGAAGGCCAACAAGACAAGGAGGGGACTTGTTGGTTTTACCTTCAGCTCCACAAATCTGGAGAGGGAGAAAAGATCTCCTAATTGGGGGTGGGGTTGCTCCCAGTAGGACAACAGTGTTCCGTGCAGGCAAAGAAATTCCATTGATCCACTAAAGGGATTGCTGTGTGAGAATAGATGGAGAAGTACAAAGGGGGATATCCTCATTATCATTAACTAGGAAGCCAGCTCAGGGGCAGACAACTAGATCCAAATTAGGTGTGATGGCCTCACAGGTGGCTAGCAAGTTGAGCACAGTGCTGTGAAGCTGATTGCAGCCTCTCAAGCATAGGTTCAATTCCTGGCTGGCCAGGGAGAAACCCACATGGCGTGGCAGACCTCTCCTGTCTTGCCTGCTGATCCCCTCAGCAGTGTCTTCGGTCCATCAGCCTGTTCTGCTGCCCGCTCTGTCTCTGGTGAATTCTCTTACCCTCACGTGCCTCTGGCCTGTACCCCAGTTCTTGTATAAATAAAATAAATCTTTAAAAAAAAAAACAAATTAGGTGTGAGCTTATATCCCTAAATCACATACAGTGTTGGAAGCCAACACTACCTCAACACAATATCATATAAATTAAAAAAAAAAAAGAATGGGGATAAAGCTAGTGTCTATCTCCTTGGTTTGTATTGAGGAATAAAAGAGAAAATATGCAAAATATGTAGAACAATGTCTGGAAGAACATAAAGTGTTCAGTAGATAGTATCTAATGTTATTATAGTTACGCATGAAAGAAAAACCGTGTAAATTAGACAGATCCTTGTGGACCTCGTTGAGATTCAACATTGATGTGGGTTTCTCTGGTAATCCCAGGGGCCACAGATTGGGGGCTTGGGCTAAGGAGGGTTGACCACGGTCTAGCCAAGGGCACTTAGTCATTACATCATCCTCAGAAGCATCCTGAGTCTTTCAAAGGCTCTATTTCCTTTCCAACAGAAACAACATCCTCACAGGACTGCTGCAGCATTATATGATAGAATGCACAATATCTGGCTTAAGGTGATTTCTTTACAAATACTGCTATTATTATTATCTATCAAAATCAGTAGTAAATGGATTTCTCTGCTTTCTGGTTTACACATCTAGGCAACCGAGAGCAGCAAAGAGCGGTTTATTGTAAAGCATGTAAGGAGCCTTAAAGGGAATAGCATTTTATCAATGTGAAGTGTTCTGAAAAATACAATGAAGGATTTCATCTAAGCTAGATAAATATTATTATCCTCATTATATAAAGGTCAGAGTGATGCAGGGAACGAAAGTGACTTGTCAAAGAACAGCAGAGTTTGAGATGAGAACTCTGGCTGTCCTGGCGCTTAGGAACACTTGAACAAAGGCTCTCTGAAGCAAAAAATCCCCATCCAATTGAATCACTTCAAACATTTTAGTGATTATAACTCAATCAGTTCCTTTCTTGCCCCCTCATTCAACTCATATCTCTGAATTAAGCAAATAGTTAAGAAAAAAATACTGCACATGTGTGTGATCGTGGCATGGGCCGATGAGAGTGGATGACTCCTGAGGATGGAAGGTTCCGTATCCTATTTGTGTAAATTTACAAGACGATCAGGAAAAAGGCACTAAGTCAATCTCAGACCACATAAATTCATTCATGTTAATAGCCGAAAGAATCATCACATTCAATAACAAAAATAAACACTCATTTATCTGAACGCATAAATCAAATCACTGTTCATTCAGTATTAGACGTCCGTTTCCTCATCCCAAATGCTCACAATCAGTTGCAGCTTGTAGGGTCAGGAAGGACCACAGTGCAGGTTTTCTAGGATCCCATGCAGACCGGGTAAAGGAGGAGTCAGAGTCCTCAGTGGTTTTTTGCAGGTCTTTTATTGGGATTACCAGGTACACGGCAGGCAGGGGTGCTGGCTGGGGGGCCGGGAGGTTGGCAGGCCTCCCAGCCCCCAGCAAGTCTTCACTCTATCTGGGCTCTCCGGCCTTCTCTGCTTCTCTCTTGGCTTCTGCTACTTCTTTCTTGGCTTCTGCTGGCGTCCCCGTGACGCCGCCCTTAAAAAGCACAGTCTCAGCCCAGGTGAATCCCATCTACCTATGCCCACACCCTACTCCAGGTGCCCGCCATCAGGCATGCATTCGGGACCGCAAGGATCCATCATCTATCCTGATGGCGGGAGGGCAGAAAAACCTGACATTTTTCCTTACCCTACACAGCTCCTGGGAAATACACAACGTATGTTCCTGCCTCATCATACATTTCTTGTGGTTGGCCTTATTATTTGATAGAATAGCATAAGCTCCTTACCTTACTCAGAAATTTTGAGACCTGTGTTCTAAACACATCACAAATAAATCATAAGGTGTGCCTTAAGTTTGTAAAAACAGCAAAAAGAAATCATCTTTGTCAATCACTCTAAAAATGTTCAAAGGTTCATACATAGTTTTAGGTGGAGTGCTGGTATGAGTTTGCTACATAAATTAACACTATGACAACGTCTAGGATTCCATCACTGCCTTTACAGCATGAAATAAACAGAAGAAAGATTCCCTTGAAAGCCTCCATTGTTATTTTACCCCATGGAACTCCATTTTATTTACTTGTCAAGTTCTTTTCTAGGTAACGTGTATATTTTATAATGTTGATACAATTTTTAACAAAGACTTTATCGTGAAGAAATGATTCTCCGAAATCATATTCTCCAATACAAATAGGCTAAATATCCATACAAGTAGAAGACAGTTCTACTATGATAATAAACAGTAAACTGAATGATTATAAAACTAAGACTAGGAAAAAATCCATTTCATTATGCATAATTTTCACTAGGGGTGGCAGAAGATTAAGCAAGCAACCAACAGATCTCCCAACTAGCCTATGTTCACAATCCACCTTGTTTTTCTCATACCTGACTTTTGGCGGGTCAGGGTGAAGTGGAGCCTGATGAGGCAAGATCGTCACAGCTGGGACTGGATGCGGATAGGGATGGAGAACACTGGGAGGGAGTGAGGGACTGTGGAGCAGAATTGGCCACAAGGGAAACTGGCTAAAGGCAGCTACATCCAAAGCCCACTCTGTGGTCTGTATTTAATATCCCTAGTCAGCCTATATTTGCATATTATCTTGTCTAAGTTGGAATATGTATTCATTTTAAGTCAAAAAAATGAGGGGAAATTTGGAGGATTTTATGCCTTTGAGTAAATGAATTCCTGATAAAATCCAGGAAAAGATATGAAATAGCCTCAATGACAAAGGCTATATTTTGCATTTTAAATTGTTTGAGTTTGCAGGGTAATTCATACATTGACATTATAAAGGACTGTTAGTTTATTATTAGTTTACCTATTTTTACATGCTGGAAAAAACAATCTGAAATGAAAATAGTAATAAGAAATTTCAAGATAAGTAAAAAAAGAAAGCCTCTTTTTATATGCTAATGGTTTAGATTCACGTCAAAGAAATAATTAAATCATGATATTATTACTAAATGATGTTATGGGTGCACTGTTGTTCTAATCACCTACTTCTAATGCTCTGCCAAGCAAGTAGAGGTTGCCTATGAAGAATGTGAGAGACCTAAGCATGGCCAGTGGGTCTTATCACGCTTTTTAGTAACCCCTCAATCCTGCAGCTGCCCTGCTCTGAAAGGCGCTCTTGAAGACAAGGGTTTCCCATAGACCACATCAACCAGAGCCACCATTGGGGATGATGAGTACAAAGCACTTACAAAAAACTGGCTTTGACAAATAGGTTTGTAAGGGCAGGAAGACACGGAGCAGGTTTTCTGATCCAGCAGACGGGGAAAAGGATCGGTGGCTTTTGCAGGCTTTTATTGGGATTACCAGGCAGGCAGGGGTGCTGGGGGACCAGGTATGCTGCAGGCAGGGGTGCTGGGGGGCTGGGAGGCTAGCAGTCTTCACTTTTTCTCTGCTCTCTGCTCTTCTCTCTCATGGTTCTCTTTCTCAGTCTTAGCCCGGGTGAATCCCATCTCCCTATGCCCACACCCCACTCCAGGTGCCGCCATCAGGCATGCATTCAGGACCGCAGGGTTCCGTCATCTATCCCATTGGTGGGAGGGCAGAAAAGCCTGATACTTTTACCTTACCCTACAGGTTGCTAGGTGAAAAATCTGAACACAAAGCCATGCCATGCTAACAAGGAAATAAAAGCAGAACTGTGTTCCCCTGAAAGAATTTAGAATTAATATTTTTTTGGTAAACACATATTTTTAAAAGCTTCATTGTTTGTCAACCATCTGTGGATCAGAGAATCTCAGGCGCCTTGACCGCAGAAGCAAATGCTTGAGAAAGTTAAGGTTACAAAAAAATGTTACAAAAAATAAAAATAGAAAAATGGATATAATGATATTTGGCTTTCAAGTCTACACAGGACTTTATCTCAGTGTAGGGTAAGTGAAAAAGTATCAGGCTTTTCTGCCCTCCCGCCATGAGGATAGATGATGGATCCCTGCGGTCCTGAATGCATGCCTGATGGTGGCACCTGGAGTGGGGTGTGGGCCTGCGTAGGTGGGTACACCTGGGCTGAGAGACTGGACTTATAAGGGCGGCATCACAGGGACGCCAGCAGAACAAACGTAAGAACCGCAAGAGCAGCAGAGACCACCAGAGAACACCAGAGAGCCCAGACAAAGTGAAGACTTGCTGGGGACTGGGAGGCCTGCCAGCCTCCTGCCCCCCAGTCAGCACCCCTGCCTGCTGTGTACCCAGTAATATCCCAATAAAAACCTGCAAAAGTCACTGAGGGCTCCAGGTCTCTTCTCCTTCACCTGTCTGCTTGGGTCATAGACAAACCTGCTCCGTGTCTTCCTGCCTCTACACTCAGTCCTTTCTAATACCACACCTGAAGGATAATGTCTTTAAACAAGGACATCACCCCCCTCTACCCCCTGCCCCCCCCCCACACACACACACATTTAGTCATTAGAGAGGACCTTTAACCATTCAGGTATTTTAAGTGACTGAAAATACCAAGTCCCTACACTAATCAATACTGATGTTTGAAACTGTTTATTGATAAAAACCAACTCAAGAATATCCAAGATTTTTAAAGAGCAAATTGTATGTTTTGTATGTCTTTGAGACAAGGCAGCTTTTCTCCAACATACTAGAGAAAAAGTATGATGAAATGGTGATCTTAACATGTTAAAGTTATGAATTAAAAAATGTAAAACAATGAAACTCCTGGGGTCGGTGAACACCTGCAAAAGAAATGACTGTGTCGATGATGGCTGCCATTTTGTGAAATCTGTCGCAAGTCCAAATGGAGGAAAACAAAGATGTTCAGGGGCTATTTTTAAGTGTGACTTTTTGTTTTGCTATTAACATTCTAACAAGACTGAAGGGGATTTGAGGAACTATCATGCCACCTGTCTGCCATTATGCATTGGAAGAGTCCTCAGTCATTGTCGACAACTAAACGGCCTTCACAGGAGGGTGAGGGCAGCTGGTGCTGGTCCCGGGGGGGCCTGGGCTCACACACAAGCACCCCAGCACTCCTGGCGTCAGCTAGCACTGTAAAGGCTGCTCTGAAATGAACACTGTTGTAGTGACAAAGTCGAAAGGAAAGTAGACTGGGGAAATTCTTCCCTTAACTTCCCTTGCCTTCCCCCATTTTATTCCTTTATTGAGTAGAAAGTCACGGATATTAATAATATTTCTATTTTACTCTGAAGAATAAATTTGAATTCTTTCCTTCAGTGCCAATATTACTTTTAGTAATTTTCTTTTCATTTAAAATCATTTTTATTGCAGTAATGTTGGCTGCAACACTGTGTATGACTTAGGGGAATTGGTTCACACCTCTTCAGATGTCTGCAATCACACCACACCCACCTCCAAGGCACCTACAGTCTCCACCACACTCCAGTGGGCCCCCCCTTCCATCATGTTCTCCTCCATGGTCTTACCTCCCTTTTTCCCTCTAGCAACCTCAATTCCACGTCAGATTTCCAGGGTGTGTTCTGGTTTAGTTTTGTCTGTTCCTTTGTTTTGTTTCTTTATATATAGTCCACATGTGAGCAAAATCAGTATTTGTCTTTTCCCTGACTTGTTTCACTTAGCATACATTAAATTCCTTTTTAAAAGAGGGGAATAGCTTGTGTTCCTTCATTTAAAATCCTAATCTCATTTGTTTGATTTCTAAGTGTACTTTCTCTAATACTGGCCTTTGCTTTGAGAGCAAATATAGTCGGAATTGGCTTGTTGAGCTGAAGAACTTTACCATTAATTAAATATTTTGTTAATCTCTCTGTGTGTCTGTTGGGGAGACTGACCCCTTCGAGAAGGGTCCCAGGGCCAGCTCTCTGGAGCTGGGCAGTCCTTGCAAAGACTGCTGCCTGGGCACACCTCATTAGGATGGGCTGCCTGGAGTTTAGTGAGGCTAAACGCTTCCCCAGTGCCCCATCCCTACTGCTGCAACCTATTTGTTTGGTTCTCATCTCAGGATCAGCTCGCCCATGCCTTCCAACACGACAATTAGCTCATTTAATAAATCTAATTTAGTCTAATGTGCTGCTGTGAGGGATCGGTGAGGGGCCCTATCATCGCTGCTAGGTTCTTTCTTTCCCTCCTAGGAGTCTATTTTCCTCATAAAATCGCAAGTTACATCACAGATTTCTGGAGAAAGTGGGCTCACCTCTATTTCCAAAATGGCAAATCAATCCTGGGTCCTGACCCCCTGCAGACTGGCAGGTGGTATCTGCCTTGATGGCGAGGATGATAAAGTCTAGTCTAGGCTTTAGAGGAAAAAGCCTTCATGATTGATTAGGGATATACCCCTCCCTGCGCCCAGGTCAAGAATGGAGGTCAATTATTTGCTGACCTTGATCTATTTAATAGTGAAAAGTAAGTTAAGTAGCTGCCCCGTATGTTGGCACATTAGCGCTTTACTTTGCTAATTTTAGGGTGACTAGATTTTTCCAAAGTACGTATAAAAATACTTAAAGGGAAAGGTTCAGTCTTTCCTGAAAATGAAAATATAATTGTAGATAGACAACATCTGATTTATTCAGGGAGAAAGCAGAATGCTTAATTGGATCCATGTGATTCTTAGTGGCTGATCATAGAGTGTTTCTCTTAACCTCGTGCCTTCTCTTCCCAGAAGAGATTCTCCCAGTCCCAAAATGTTCCCTATGAGTTCCTGAGCAGCTGACTTTAGCAGAGAATAAAGGGAGGCCAGGAGTAAAGTAAACCAGAGGGACAAGAGTAGGAAAGAAAAACTCCATGGAATAAAGAGAAGTGTTCAATGACTCCACAGTAATGGAACTGATACTCTTCAGTGACTGGAAGTCCAGGATGGAGTCAGTTCAGAGAGGTCCTTACTTTGAATTATAAGCTCTAACCGATCGGCTAGGAAGAAATGGTCAGTGCTATTGTTGTAGTCATGATTTTGATCCTTGTACATTCTTTCAAAATAGAAAAGAAAAGAAAAGAAGAGAAGAAAGAGAAGAAAAGAAAAGAAAAGAGAAAACCCAGACTTCATCTTCGTACCCACAGCAGTCTAAAATAAGGCAGAGTCCTGGGATTAAGGATGAGGTAGAAAGTCTTTGGAAGCGGTTTCAGAATTCTACATATAGCCATTTGCCTCTTTGCATGCCTACCTGTTATCTTAAAAGAAAGAGGAGAGTTTTGACATCATGATCCAGTAAACTGGAGCTATGAAGCTCTAAGATGCAGCTGCTGTGATGAAGCTCCTGTAAGCTTGCTACAGGGGATTTGAGAAAACAAAACACAAACAAAAATAAGACCTATTTCTGGATGTGTTATAAAATCTTACTGAAGTGCTCCTCTGTTTTCTTGCAGTTACTGTCAATAGTCCCTAAGCCCATGAGGCGCGTCTGTATTGCAGGATCCTCTCCTACAGCGAGACTCACAGCTGCAGCGCTCTGGCATTGGATTTTCTAACCTTGACCTAAAGTGAACAGGAATGTGTCACAGAGGGAAAGACATTATTAAAAACTTAAAAGTCATCCCCAAAGGGTTATCTAGCACATATTCCTGGACAGGGCCCAAGAAATTTGGGTTTATTTCCCTCCAGTTTTTTCTTAGATTTTAGTCAAGTTTCTAGTTTCCAGGAGGCCTGAGGCAATGCGTCTGTTGTGCATGGCCTGGCAGACACTTCCACCATTCTGTAGACCTTTCCCTTTGGTACAGAATGCATGGTCTTCTGGCAATGTAGTCTCCAGATCCTGTGGACCTATAGTGCCCTTGGCTGAACTCTGAATTTCTGAAGGATCTGGAAATATTAATTGTTGACTGGTTAGTAAGGACTGGTGTAGAAAGTCCAGGAGAGGTAAAGTGCTAAAGCAAGGCATGATATTCTAAGAGCACAGGATTGGAAAAGGTCAGGGTAATTGTTGAGATTATCTAATTCTGCCTAACAAATCATCCCATCAATAAATGGCGTCAAACAACTATTTGATGTGCTTAAATTATTATTTTTTAAGTATTTATTTATTTATGCACACAAGAGCCAGGGCACAAGCCAGATGTGGGGGTGCAGTGGGGGAGCAGTGGGAGGATTCACCAGAGACAGAGTGGGGAACAGAACAGGCAGACTGACTGAAATACACTGCTGAGGGGAGCAGCAGGCGAGACAGGAGAGATCTGCTGCACCATATGGGTTGCTTCCTGGCGGCCGGGGATCGAACTTATGCTGCAGATGCTGTGGGTTGCCTCATAGTGTGGTGCTTAACCCCTTGTGCCACTAGGGAGGACCTGATGTGCTTAAATTCTAAGGGCAAGACACAGCAGCGATGACTTGTCTCTGTTCCATGAATGTTGAGGCCTTCACTGGAAGACCTGAAGGTTGAAGAGTAGAATAATCTGAAGGTCTGTCGTTCCCATGTTTGTGAGTTGATACTGACTGAGGGCTGTGGGCCTCGATTCCTCTCTAGGTGTGTCCATGAGGACTCTTTGCATTGGCAAGGCCTGGGCTTCCTCACCATTTAGTGGTTCATTTCTCAAAGCAGCTTCCTCATTGGTGGACCCAGGCAGAAGCTACAGTCCTTTAGCTGATATAACTTTGGCAGTCATGCAGAATCACTCTGCCTTCATCTTTTGCTTGCAACAATCACAGGTATGTTGAGGGTCAAAGGAAAAGTGAATAGACTCCAGCTCTTGATGGAGAAGAGCAGATTCTAGGACAGAGTGGGTCTGGAATGAGCACTGTGGCTATTTTATGGAAAATACAACGCAGCCATTATTGATATGCAGGCGGTGGTCGGAAAGTGGCTCCTAATGAAGCTGGTGAAGTTGGCAGGGATCAGATGATACAGAAAACTGTATATTATTTTAAGAATGGTGGTCTTTTTATCTACAGTTTGTGGAAAGTCATGATGAAGTTTAAGCATGGGAGGGTCAAATGAAGGTTTGCTGCAGCACAGAGAAAGGACAGGAAAGCACAATTGGATGTGAAGAATCCAGTCAGGAAACTAGGCTGATAAATGAGGCAGGACAGAGAGGAGTTGGAACCAGGGCTGTGGAAAGACACAGGAGGAAGTGAATGGATTGAAGAAATAAAGGAGGAGAAATCAGGCAGATCTGGGGAGTGGGAGAAGTTGGTTTCCAGAATGATTCTGGAATCAGGCAATTATGAGGATGGAATCCACTACCAAGATAAGGAAAACTGGGAGAATATCAGGGTTTGACAAGAAAGATCATGAGCTCAGTTCAGGATTTAGAGAGAGAGAGGAATTGGCACGTTCGCGTGAGCTCTTATCTCCATGGGGCTGAACTTCCAGGGAGAGGTCAGGGCTCACTTGACCATTTGAGTCACCTAAGTATGGGTGATAATTGTAGCATGAGCATGAATAAGATTTTCTTAAGAGGGTGCAGATATTTATAGACTGTTGGCTGAAACAGGAAGACACTTTTGTGAGGTGACGAGAGAAGATGCAGCCGAGAAACTAGAGGGAACTGAAGAGAGAGTCTCCTAGAAGGCAGGGGAAGAGATGCTGGAGATGGGGAACTGCTGATCTCAGAGAAAGTGGCTAAGAGTTCACCTTAGGTGAGGTTTCACCACAGTCACTGGATTTAGTAACTTCCAGGATAAAGCCTCAACTTCTTGCCATCATTATAGGAATTTACTTAATGAAAGAAAATGTTTTGTTGCTGTTTTTAATTTTCTGATATTTGAAACTAAACATTTGTTAAATAGGAATTGTGAAAAAGGTATGAATTTCATTAAGCATAAAATAAAACTGTGCCATATGAAGCCAACTATTATTTATTCCACTACAGGCACAAGAAAATAAGAGAGAACATCTCGGTATAGAGTTGAAAATCATTATGTACTCTGGAAGTTAATCCATAATAATACACTTTTGGGGGAAAGTCAGTTTTGAATTACTTTATTTTGAACTAAATTTAAATTATATTTAAACTATATTTACTCTGTATGTTATATGATAGCACTTTGTCACGTCAATTGATAATTGTTTATTTTTAACGTAGAAATTCCCATATAACTATGTATATAACATATATGAAAATAAAAAGTATCCCTCCACTGTATTTTGATAATTTCTCTAAAGCAAATTTTCATTTCCAATAGATCAATTTTTAATATATTTACATATATAGGAATGTATGTATTTTATATGCATGCAAAGGGACTATTAAGCATAATGTGAGTGCTTTCTTTTTCAAAATGAAATTCAAGTCACTGATCTTAAAACGAAGAGTACAAAGTAATACTTCGTTATATTTTTATGAAGAGCATATTTTATCAAGATGAATATTTTTAACATAAGCTAACTGCAACATGGTTACAGATCCCATATTCCTCATATCTCTTTACTTACAAAAATGAATGTTCTTTTGTACTGGCATTAAAATGATGAGAATAAGGAAACAGGTTTAGTCTTAAAAGGTCTGATTTCTGTTTTCAGTATCCATGAATGGATTAATGAAATAAAACCATGTTATGTTTAAAATGCTTATTGAAACAGCAAATAAATGCTTTGGGAAATATTTTTCAAACTCAAAAACCTGTAAGGTTAAAAGAAGTTTCTAGAGAATTGCATACAGCAGTAAAAGAGTAGAGATCTGCAAATCTAATTATTGCTTGATATGAACCTGGAGCAACTGGCCTACGTAGTGACTGATAAATGTTAGTGGGATATAATTGCCCCTGTCAACCACAAGTACACACCAACTAAGTAACAAGAAAAGAGTCAATATGCCCATTTTGCACATAACAGTAAAGTGTCTATTCCCAAAGAAAAGTCAAAAATCAAATCATTATGGGAAAACCTACAACCTTGTCCAGATTTTTCTCCATTTAAAATATATTCTGGCCGTTGATATGATTAATATGATTGATGTGCCTGTATATTTAGCTAGTTTTTAGCTGGTGACCCATGGGTATAAAATATTGGGTCTGATTTCATTTCCAGAACTTTATATTGAGTTACCTGAGTTAAGGTGAATTGGAAGGAAGCACAGGTCTCCTGCTTAGATAACAGTAACCTAAACTGCAAAAAAAAAAAAGTTTGGTAGCCCACCTGCTTACACTAATTTATATATAGTTTTCTCTTCCAAGAGCCCTGATAAGATGGACATGAAATATAATTGTAATTAGGGAGATGCTGAACTACCAGAAAGTAAATGTGGGTACTTAGTCATCAAGAATGCCTGCTGATTCCCAGGTAGAGTTGGTACTTAACTTACCTGCATGCTGTGCATCTACTAACTATTTGTATTTCTGGAAATAACCATTATTCAAATCACTAGTGGCCAGCCAATTAAAAATATAACCAATATATTTCACTTGAACAAGTATGTCATTTGAGCCAGTGACAAAGTTATTAAAAAAAAATGAAGTCTGTTGACTTTGATGTCAGACTCCATGTAATGGTCTACCATTTGCCTTCAAATAAAAAGGCAAAGTCAAGAGTTGAGCAAATGTGAGTTTTTGTCAAAGGCTGGGCGTTAGGAGATGATATAAGGCCAAGGGCTGGTTGCTTTAGGGACAAGCATACCGGGGCAATCATGAGAGGGTAGGTCCTCTGAAAGGATGGGAGGGCTATAATTTACATGTATGAAGAGCAAAAAGCTCTGGTTCAATCTTACTATCATTAAACAAGGACAAAAAAAAATTTCTTTTCAAGGTCCAGTTGACTGTTGCTTTTGATAAGTATATCAGGGTTCTCGTGCTCAGGAGTAGAGTAGAAACCAAATTAAAGTTCAGAATTACAAAACTGGAATAACATGTAAGAACCAGGTCTTATCAGAAAAAGCAGATGCCCAGCTTACTAGTGAAAAGCAATATTAACATCGCAGTAGCATCGACTGAAAATTATGCTGGGTTTCTAACCAAAGTGAGTCTACATGTTACTCCAGACTAAGATACAAAAGAATCTAAGAGAAGCCAAGACTGACTCAGTGTGGAGCTGAGGGGCATGAGTTCGGGGGAAGGAGTCACAAGCCCATGACGCAGGCTTCACCTCAATGTCTCCATCTACCTCAAGTCGCCAACCACCTCAAGGTCTCCATCCACCTCCAGTGATCATCCGTAAATCTGATCTTCTTCTGCTCAGACTTGCATCCTGTTCAACTTCCTGCCTCTTGCCTCCAGTGAAACAGCATTGAGTGAGCTCATATCAACACACTGTCTTTCTCTGTAGAAAACTTGGGTCTATTTGTGACAGAGATCTGAAGTAAATGGTGTTGAAGTTGCTTTTGTAGACATTTATGTAGTTTTTGTTACTCCAGCCTAAGATACTGAAGAATCTGAGAGATTCCCGGAGTCTAAACTACATTTTATGTAGTTTGATAATATCAAAGGGACGATGATAAACTTTCTCCTTAGTAAGCCCCAGACAAGACCGGCAAGAAATGAAGTTCAGCTGGAATTTGGAAAAACATTACTGACATTTAAAGCCTTTTCAAAAAGCTGCCTTATTGGTATGCGAAGTTTATAGGATTATAAAGTTAATATAGGTTCCTGTCTGATGATCTATGGCAGTTATAAAGTTACAATCACTGAACCAGTTGGCTTGATCTAAATAAAGTAACTATTATCTTTATTTCTCTTTACTTTAGAAGCACTCTAGGTCTTGCATGTAGAATTAAAGCCACCTAAATAGTCTTAGAAAAGGGTCATGTCTCTTGTTCTATATGTGGCTTATCTCCTGGGATTTTTAACAAGTATAAACACATAGCCTAATATTTTTTAAAGGAACTCAATGCACTTTAGACGCACTGCTGACTTCTAAATGCACGACTTGTTCCTCATGTGCTTGCCATGATGATTGTGGGATTTTTTTTTTCAGAAAAGGGAAATAGTAAAAGTAGTCATTGACGGAAGCTATAATTTACAGAGTGGTTCCTTATTGGTCTGAAGAGTCATTACAGCCCTTCAAAGAAACACTCTTCACAGGGACATTTTGGTTTCCTGTCTTGCTTGATTATATGGTTTACAACATTCAAGCCCTGGCAGGGTCGGAGTAATAGATGGAGAAAGTGACACTCAGAGGAGGTTACACCCATTCAGCACATAGGCCTGGAGAGGAGCAAGAGGCAGTGACCACTTCTTTATATGTCAAGCAAGTGATCATTTCAAAAGACCACCCAGAGGCTTCCCTGGTGGTGCAGGGGTGAGAGAAAGTGCGATCAAGGTATTGCCAGCCACTGCAGCATGAGTTCAATTCCCTGGCCAGGGAGCTACCCACATGGCATAGTAGACCTCTCCTGTCTCACCCGTGGCTCCCGTTAGCAGTGTATTTCAGTGGATCTGCCTGTTCTGCTTTCCACTCTGTCTCTGGTGAATCCTCTTACCCCCTCCCTGCACCTCTGGCCTACACCCCAGCTCTTATATGCATAAATAAATAAATTTTTAAAAAGACCACCCAAACTTGCTATGTTGTTTCATTTTTTTGTACATGCAGACAATTAGAGACAATAATAGTCTCTCTCTGTGTATGTGTGTATACACACACACACACACTCACACACATATATTTTAAACACACACACACATATAACTTAAACACTGAATTCCATTAATGAGGGGAAATATTTTATATTTGAACTACTAAAGTTGAGCTGGTTGACCACAAACAGTTTACATAACAGGATAAAAGTCTGTGATTTCAATATAAGTACCTGGGTTGGAGGTGATGGTGATGGTAGTCCTGAATCGAACATACAAGATGTTCTTGTTCATTCTATGACATGAATTCTTAAGCAAAATAAAAAGAAAATGACTTTTTTCTGCTTTGGTCAGTTCTTAGATTACTGATGAATTCTTTTCTTTAAAGATTTATTTATTTATGCGTGCAAGAGCTGGGGTACAGGCCAGAGGTGTGAGGGGTGAGAGGACTCACCAGAGACAGAGTGGGGAGCAGAATAGGCAGATTGACTGAAATACACTGCTGAGGGGAGCAGCGGGGGACAGGAGAGGTCTGCTGTGCCATGTGGGTAGCTCCCTGGCCAGGAATCAAATTCGTGCGGCAGTGGCTGTGGACAGTTTCATAGATTCAGTCTTAACCCTTTGCGCCACCAAGGAGGCCCCACTGATGAATTCTTAACATATTCCTGAGCTTTCTCTTATTTTTGACTTTCATGTTCAACATTACATTAGGCTTTTCTTATACAGTCAGTCACCCTTCAACATCCTCTTCCTTATCAACTCAAGATAGTGGTCTTTTGAACTGACAAGGGAGTACTAACAAGATCCCTTGATGCTTTTCCCCAGTGAAGCAAATGATAACTTTTCCATCCTCTCCATGCTGGCTGTCGAGTCTTATTTTCTTAGATGAAGCCAGAAAAAGTTTAGACTTCTCAAATATATTGTTTCTAATGTATTTATCTTAATGCCTACATTTATTTTGGTTTAAACATTTTAAGGGTCACCCAAGACCACATGTGAACTAGTGCCTGGACCTTGTGGGTTCATAATAAATAAGTCATTGACTCAAATATGTCTGACAACAATAGACCATGGAGCAATAGAAAATACTTGGTAATGTGAAAGAGATAAGTGGACATAAATGGACACCACCTTATACGATCGGATACAGTCACCGAAAGGAGAATGCCCAGCCCCCCTGAAGGTGATTGTATCACAGTAGAAGTCTTCTTTCTAAAGATAGGTTCTCAATTCTTTGGGAGAACTGATTTTCGGCCAGAGAAGGTCTGTAGTGATCAAGGAAGTCCCGGTGGTATAATTTCAGCTTTTGCAGAATTTTCCATTGCTTATTTTCAGCACTACTGCTATTTCATCATTTCAGTGATTGCTCCCCCAGCACTGACTGACGATTTTATTGGATGCAGAAGGGGCTGAGTTGGATTATATTTCACTGAACAGCTACACAGCCTGTGTAAAAGCAGTCTTTGGAAATGAAATAATCCCATCTAATTGACCGCAGTGAGAGAGAAACAATAAAACCAGTTGGTGTGAGGTAGACAGTCCAAAAGCTAAAGCACAGATGAAATTTCCACCAAATTAACATCTCTGAAGTCTGGAGATGATAATGTCCATCAAATGGATTAAAATAACTATGGATTAAAAGTTTTGCAGATTGGGAAGGTAGGAAGTTTCTTCTTATTTTATATTTAACATAAAGGTTAAACTCATTAAATACTTAATAAGCATCAAGTTTCTAGGAGTTAATGAACTGCTGCTCTTTTCCATAATGAATTTGTATCAAAATTGGAGGACCCAGTTTGAGGTTGAAATGAATTCCCCGTTACGTCCTATCTTGGATAAAGCATTGCTCTATTAGCATTTCCATAATAACAACACATCTTTATTAGATTTTGTTGTCATGTAGACACATGGATGGGGTGTCTGTTTTGAGGCGGGATAGAAGCTGTGTGAATATGGAAGAGCGCTGGAGGTCTTTTCCTCATCCTACGTCTGATGGGTTGCATGACACCGCGTAGTTGATGCCATGTGAGTACCCCAGGCTAACAACACAAACTCATGTGATTAAAGGAATGTTCGAACCCTGGCTGTACTCCATGGAAGCACTTGCATTATTCTCAGTGCTCACCAAGTTTTGTAGACATGTCATTTTGTTTCTCTTCTTTGCAAAGTCACCTAATCAGTGGCAAAGCTGGCTGAACATCTGGTGAAGTGGATGGTGCCAATGATTTAGCACAGGCAGTTGCTTAGGCTGCCCTCAGCATGTCGCCCATCTGTCTGGTCCCTCCTGCACCTGCTCTGTGTTGCACAGTTGGGGACAGCGGGCCATGACCAGGAGCACCTGTCTAGCCTTCCTGCTCTGCAGAACTTCTCCTTTGCCTGCTCATCTCAGCTCTTGCAAATTTTCTTTTTAGTAGAAAGAAAAAATGGGGCATTAAATGAAATCAAACATAGATCACAGGAAGATGAGAGACAAGATGTTGGTGCTAGGAAACCTGGCAATTGTTACATGGGCTCAAAATCTGGACACAAAGGAAAGGACTCGGGAAATCAAAATCAAGCCTATAAAGCTGCAATAGGGCCCAGCACTGACTACATGGAACTACATAAAATATTTTCAATTTATCCAGAAGTAGAAGAAAGCTGCTCTATTATGATCATCTTACGCTTTAAAAAACTGAAGTTCAAAAAGACTAAATATCTTCCTGAGCTCACAGAACTGTTTGTTGAAGCTGGGACTCTAAGCAGGTCTGTGATAAAAAGCTACATTCAAAGTAGTATGTTATGCTGCTCCAAGATACGTCCAAAGAGTCCAAGACTTTTTTTCCCACAAGATAGGAGGTAAAAATACAGTTATTGGAAGTAGAGTGGGAAGTTGTAACAAGAGTAGGTTAATGATGATTGAGAGGCTGTGAATTCTGAGCGATTCCACCGAGATCACCTGAGGGAATCGATGTTAATTTGGGGTGGGGTTTGTTGGCAAGACTGGCTTAACCTTGGCACTTGAGGAATCACTGAGTAGGGAACCAGACAGTTAATTACACATCATAAACAGGAAAAAGGCTACCGAGTCAGGCTGTTTAGGTACCATTTGGTCTTGATGCCTCACTAGGGTCTTGGGGATAAATTGCAGTTAGGAATGTATTTAGAATGAGGAGAGAAGAAAGCCTAGTGGCTGAGTTTTTTGAGTTCCCAAGCCTTGCTTTGTGTTCAATATTGGTCTCTGCAGATGATGTTCATCTGAATACTACTTGTAAGAGTGATCCCTCTTAGATTGGCAAAGTCATTACTAGTGGAGCATAAATCATTCCTAATTAACATACGGGTCAGCAGGCAATCATCAGCTAATAAAGATAATTGCATTCCATGCATGATTTTTTAAAAGACCATAAATTTGGAAACAACAATGACTCATATCAGATGTTCATGAGAAAAGAAAATCCACTAAATATTCCACGGTTCTTCAGCAACTTAAAGGCTTCAAGTGGCAAACAGCAATGCTGCTTAAAGAACCATTGGGGAGTCCAGTGGTCTATTATTTTGGTTACTATTCCTTTCACTAGGAGAATCTGTAAGGATCTTCTTGCCCTGATGAGGTTGTGAAATCCTACATAAATCTTCAACTAAAATGCCAAGCTGACTTCTTATGTAAATAAATCTAATTAATTAATCAAGAGCATAGACCTTATTCTTCTAGGAATAAAAGTGGTTTTACCTTTTTTTTTTTTTTAAAGATTTATTTATTTATGCATATAAGAACTGGGGTATAGGCCAGAAGTGTGGAGGGTGAGAGGATTCACCAGAGACAGACTGGGGAACAGAACAGGCAGACTGACTGGAAAACACTGCTGAGGGGAGCAGCAGGCAAGACAGGAGAGCTCTGCTGCACCTTTATCCTTTTTGTGTGCTTGTAATACCTTGGTCCCTTGTTATTATTCTTTAAAATAAATTCCTATACAGTATGAGTGTTATTGCCTCTGTTTTACAGATGAACACATGGTCGAACAGAGAGCTCATGACTTAAGTTGCATAATACATCTTGGCCACAAGTTGTATCAAATTCCCAGCCAGGGTTCTGTTGGGCCATACATTATCTTGGTGAGATACTCTGTTTACTTTATCTCTACATTTTTGGGAATGTGCATTATCCTATTTCTCTCCTGCCTGCTGTTTTGATGGGACCTTTCCTAAAATGGAATAGATCTTCAACCAAAAGCCCGACCACCAGGCAACTGTGTTCCCCTTGGGAAAATATGAGGCCAAGCATGATCTCTTGTTCTTCAATATAAATCTTCCTCTTGACATCACTTTTAAACATTAAACAAGTACATGCACCCACAAACTCACCCACCCTATTTGGGTGGTGCCTGGTTTTCTTCTCACTTGAAAGGTATCACACCTTCACAAGCAGTCTTGGATGTGCCCACTGAGGACTGGATGACAAAATAACCCACCAAGATAAAATGGTCACTTCTGCTTCCCGCGACACCAATAAAGGTCCACCACTTACTGAAATCTACTGGAGTTATGAGATTATTTCCAATCTTTGCAGTGGAATATATGAACATCATTTGCAAATTATGGTAAGGCTGATGTGCCCAAGTGTGAATTGTTTCTAACATGATCCTCAATTTTTCCCCCCCAATATGTCTTACTCTATCATATACTTTTTACTGTACATATAATGATAAAAATGAAAATTAGAGCCATGTTTGGCTAAACATTTATCAAATAATGATATCTTTGCATCAAGACTTTCTGATTACAATGGGGACTTACAGAACCATCAGGTATCCACTCCTTGTGTGTTACCCCTTCATAGCCAGTCTTCAGAAGAGCTAGTCCAAACCAGTCCCTTCCCTACTCTGCTCTTAGTCAGTACCACCAATAAACCCCTTTTCAAACCACCACCCTAGTGTTCATTCCTGGTCCCACATCCAATGCACCACCAAGTCCCATTGGCTCCTGTGTGTTCTTGTCCCCAATACACCCGGACTGAACACTTCTCTTAAGTGTCACCACAACATCCTTGACCCAAGTCACAGTTGACTTTTCTATCCCCTTCTGAACTGTAGTTCTATAGTCCATTGACATCAAACCAGCATTGCAAAAGCAAACTCAAGGCAACCAATGCTCCTGCCCCCACTCCGGGGCCTTCACTTTCACACTTTGCTTCAGGCACACTGGCTTTCTTTTTGTTTCTTAAATATAACTTCTTTCACCTCTGTAGTCTCTGTGGTTGATGTTTTCACCTTGTAAGCCAGTTCTCCTAGGTCTGAGAATAGCTGTCTCCATCCTTCAGTCTCAGCACAAGCCCAGCACCAATGAAGGTGGGTTCCTTCCTGTCCCTACCCTTCCCAACCTCACAAGTGATATCACCCTTTTATAGGCTGCATAATTCTGACAACTCCCTCTTTGCTTATTGGATTTTATGCTTGTCTTTCTTCCTGCAGGAGAAGGTATTCTTAAAGGCGGGGATTTTGTGTTTTTAGCTCAATGTCCCTGGTTTCTTAAATGAGCCTGGCATATTATATATGCTCAACTACCTACATAGTGGTGGTGGTCAACCAGTGGTCAGCAAATGGTTAACTAGTGGTCCATTAATGGTCAATGAGCATGAAAATGCTTTCCTCTTAGCAACCAGTTTTGATCAATTACTTTGGGTTACTTGTTTTACCTAAGGAAGACCAAGTCCATTTTTTTTTAGTCTAGAACTCTTTGGAGAGGAAAGGAAGCTTCCAATGAGGTGTCTTGTGGGAATCAAACACTATTTTAGTCTATAGAGACATTTGCAATCTGTAAGAAGAGATAGCATCTTTCTCCTATAAATCCTCTTATTTTGAAACCTGAGCCACGTCTGAGTTCATATTGAAGATGTAGTTTGAACCCTGAAATAAATGTCTATTTTGTCATCTGTGAAGGGAATATATTATGGCAGCTGTCTCATGGATTTGCAAATGGGTATAAAATACTGAGCAGAGTTTAATCTATAGCAAATGCTCAATTAAAGAAAAAAATCTCTCTTCCACAGTCCCTCCATCCTTACCCCAAATATGGATGATTACTTTCAGAATTCAATTATATTCAGGGTTAATTAAGTTTAGGACAGCCATTTAAAATATTTTCTATGGAAAATTATATACCTAAACAACCAACTCCCATATACATGATTCTGGAAATATGACAAGGTTGCAATTTGAGAATGACTAGTAGAGAAAAATATTTGTGCTTCCATTTATTCCCAAGCCACTCCCATGAATATTTCTCACACAGTCCTATTTTTCCTGCACTCATCCCATTGTTATTGAACAATTGACTTAGAGTGTATGTTCGCTGTACAAATGGGACAAAGGCAGATGTGTAATTCATTCTATTTTTCTTAGAAACAAGAAACTAAATATAAACAAGAGTAATTCAATTCCAATGAATAGTAATCACTATGCTTTATAATACAACTGAGACAAAAGGAATACAGAAAAACTTGTTACATTCAAATTGTATCTGAAAGGCTTATGGGATAGGCTGTGAAGGACCATTACATCCTAATTTATTCTACTTTCTGTTATTTACTTTGGTTTTTGTTAGCTGAACATTCTTGCTTGTGAAAGTCACTTTAATCTCAGAGACTAACAGTTAAAAAGGGTGAAGCATACAATTGAGCTTTTGTTTCTTTCAATTTTGTTGATTTCTTAATTATTTCTTCTAGTTACATGAAAATGTTTAATTTATAGATCTTATCAATACAATTATTGACTGCCTCGAGAAAACAACTTCAGCCTTAGAGAGTACAAATCGAGTTTATCAAACAACAAGGCAGAAACAAAAAACAGCAGAAGTGGGGATTCTGCGAAGCTACTAAACTATTCTGTGATATTATCCAGAGTCTTAAGAAAGGCAGGTATTTGCAGAAATACACTTATTTACATTAAGAATAAAATATGATGACGATTTAAAATAATTATGTATTTTAACAACCTCCTTACTGCATTTTCTTCCTATCCAAAGCATTTGAACATTTTAATTCTTACATCTTTGATTATCCCCTCAAATAGCCATTTATACTCTCTACATGGGAAATTTTCTGAAGGAAACCAACCTGAAGTAAATAAACTAGTTCTTATTTTATTTCTTATTGCATAACAATGCACTTCTGATTTTAAATTAGTACTATGATTTTACTATAATCTTATAATTGTAAAATCACATGGTTTTACATAGTTGATTTCACAATGACGGCACAACTATACTAAAAATTAAAAAACAATCTAGGAACAGAAAATGATGGAATGAACAGAATGAATAGTTTTCATGGTGAAAGGATATATGTGTGTGTGTATATACATGTATACATATATACACACACATATACATATATACATATAGAATGAATAGCAAGAATTGTGTATATATGCATATATGTGTGTATATATATTATATAATATATATATATATATATATAAACTTGGAGTTAAACATATTTTTCAAATGGAGAAAAAGCAAACCCATTCTTAATATTTCCCCTAAGTCCTCTAAGTTTCATCTGGGACTCTGCTGAACCTTCTAAATTACTTGTGTGAAAAACTGCTGTCCCCAGAGAGCCAACAGGCAAAATTTTTAATTATATGTTTTACTCTTTGCATATGTTTAATTATTTTTCTTTATAAAAGTTCTGTGTTAGAAAAATTTAGATAACCAAAAAATATTAATAAGTCTATCTTAAAACATCACTTTAAATAATGTCTTTAAAGTTTAAGAAATGGCACATGACTGGGTAGGGGAAATATGAGAATATTAGGGACATAAAAGTCTTTTATTTTGTGTACTTCCTGGCTGGAATGCAAAACACTGGCGTAGATTCACGGTTATTCTTATGACTGCTTTGAGGAGTCACAAATGACTGTGCTTCTGAAATCAGTTCATTAGTTTATTTAATTTATTATGTCCATACAAAAATGCCTTGCCACAGCAGAAACAGCAAAGCTGTTCTTTCATATTTAACTACTAATTAATTAGCAAGAATTTGAGTTGCTCACTATTACTATAACAGCACTACAGTACGACAGTTTTTATGTTCGATAAGCAACGTCATCTAGTATTTTCCAGAAAGATGCTGTTTAAGTGGGTAGGTCCAGCTTATCGCAAAGTATACTGACCCCTTAATAGGAACATAATGAGTGAAGTTAGCATCTGTCCCTCCGAAATAAAAACTTAACATCAACATGCCTATTAACAAAATGAGAAAAAACTAATTAAAGCAAATTAGCCTAATGTGCACATGCTGGATAAGACAGATTACTTCTAAAAATCCGAGAAGATAATGGTACCCATATGGGATATGTTTTTGGCATTTTTCATATAAATTGGACAGTTTTAGAGGATAAATATGGTACAAAAGTCCTTACAGGCAATTATGTCTTTACAATGCTGGTGGCTGACATCATAAAAGTATAATTTTAATTGCTATTAATTGCATTAAGTCTACTCTTATTGAATACTTAATGCCATCTCTGACAGTAGTACTAATTTATATACTTTAATGAAGCTTCATGGTAGAAGTTTGGAATTATAAGCCACTTAAACTATGTCTTAAATAGTACATTTTATCTGTCAAGAAGTGCTAGATATAAAGGCATTTTATTGAATATTTTTTTCCTTAAAAGCAGGTTTGCATCCCCCCTGCTTTTCTGCAAGTGATAAAGTAATGTTGCTGATTTTTTGTAAGATTATTTTTGAAAAATGCTTCTAGGGATGTTTACTATGTGTTTAAAGCACCCGCTGGCTTTCCAATGTGTCACCCACTGAAATACACCTGATAATAACAATACTAAAACTATTAACTTGCAAAATTTAACTGCGATAATTCCAGCCATGCGATTCTCAAGTAAGTAGTCATTCATAGCACATAGAAGGTAAAGAGACCCAGAGTAAATAATAAATATCATAAAAAGCAGAAAAGGTTTTGAATAAAACAACAAGATAAATAGCCCTAGTGAATGGCATGTATCCGTTGGCATCCGTAGCGATTCTTCTCATGCCACTAGTTTCTGGAGGTCTCTGCTGCCGGTGTGATTTGCATTATTAAATTATGAGAAATTCATTCATCTCAATCAGTGCTAGTTTCAATATTTGTGAATTAGTAATCTGCCTGGTTGCACTAATGGGAGAATGCATCCATTATTGCCTTTTCAATTTGTTTTCATGTTCATTTACTAAAAACATAGGATTTGAAATGGTAAAGACACCATACATGAGCTAAATTGAGTGCAAGAGAAATCTCCGCTCCAGGTACTGAGCCTTTTGGTAAATTCTAGCCTGTTATTTCTGCTCAGAAAGGCATGCTTAATAAAGTGAACAAGCACAAATGTCAGGTAAAATATGCCATGTACTTTTATATGCCCTATCGATTTTTCCTATAATTAAAGTGATGAACACACACTGTTTGGTAATAATGAAGCTAGATCTTCTTTTGAGAATTTTTTAAAGGTTTCGCAAAGTCAGTTTCAGCCTGTTGCCTTTTGGTAAAATATCTTTGCTCAAATTTCCCTCAGGACCTCTGAGTAAAAGGCAAGATTGTGAGGGGGGAAGGCAGAGGATTTTAGATAGCTATAGAAGCTTCCATGTCCCTAGCTTCAGCTTTCACGGACTATGAAAAGCAGCGCTGGGGCACAGGTCTTGCTCAGAGTCCTGGCCAGCAGCAAAAGTAACTCCTTCCATGCTGTCCTGGCCATTTTCTTCCTCGAAGGCTATTTTGGATTTCAGCCTCTTTATTCTCTCTTTCCTGCTGAGAATGTCAACCAATTAGTGCCACTTTACGTAATGCTTTTCACGAGGCTGACACAGTCCACAAGGAACTACACTGAGACCACCAACCCATTTCACATGGGCCAGCGACTCGCCACTGGACGGTGACAACTTTTGATCACAACGCGTTCAGGTTCAAACCAATTACTTAACAGTGACAGGTTCCACCCTGCCCGATGAAGCTGGGGTGTTGTCCAGGGACCCAGATTAATTAAAACAACAACTAGGCAGAAAACCTTTTACGTAACACACTTCCACTGTTTTGCACACCACGGTCACCGAGAAGGAAAAGACAAGCGAGTGGGAATCAATATTGAAGCTGAGCATGAAGACCAGCTTCATCGGAAGAGGCAAAAAAAAAAAAAAAACAGTCGAAACTGGAAGGCAGGCTAGAAAGATCTTCTCATTTCTTTTTCCATTAAAAAAAACTGAACTACTTTAGAGACGCCTTTGTTTTTCTTTTTAGGTGAAATATTTGTTCGGAGAATAGTTTGTCTGTCCTTTTGCCTTAAAATTATCTCCTAATTATGAAAGCAAGCCATGCTTAACACTGCATTCATGGGAAACACAGAAAATCTCCCCCAATCACTTATCACCTGGAGGAAATAAGCTATTGTTAACTATTAGCTGAATATCCTTCTAGATCCTTTTATTCGTGTATCTTTTTATCAAGGAGCCATTTACTTTCGGAGACTTTCTTGTCTGCTGATGTCCTTTATATTTCGTGAAACTGTTTTTTATTAATGATGCTATTCAATGATACATGGAATTTGTTTTTTATTTTTTTATTTCAAATTATCTGCCTCGCTCTCTAAGGCAAAGAGGCAAGGAGTGTTGTCGTTTGATATTAATATCTATCTAAATTACTAGTTTTTAATTTCAGGTTCCTTTAGTTGTAAACTTCAGACAGTAGGCTTGGGGGTGGGTTTCTGTTCTCAGTAGGAAACTATTGATAAGGCCTTATCAATAGTGCATGCCACTTATTACCAAACCACATTACATATTTAACCCAAAGGGAAAAAGAAAACAGTTAAGTGGACTCTGAGATGTAATTCCCCCCTGTAGCTTTAGAGCAGCTCCATGTCACTCCTGTAGAATGGAACACCTGGAATCTAGGGCAATCATTTTCTCAGGTTCAAGGTCATAGGGCCTGGATTTGGTATACCTGTTGGTTGGCAAGTGTCTGCTAGATCTGATTGAGGACTCCAGAATTAAGAAAATAATGTGAGCAGGGAAACTTGAAAGAGGTGTCCATTCCAAGAGCTGTCTGCACAGTTCTATGACCTGCCTGTGTTCTGTTTGTGGCCAGCTGAACCTGCTTCCCTCAAAGAGTAATTGTTCCTAACTACATCTGCATTATTTTGTTGTTCCATGAGTATATCTCCAAGAATACATCAATTTCTTTGCTAACTATATTTAATGCAGAGGCTGGATGAAGCATGTGAGGTCCATCTCCCCAAATGACTCAGACAGGCTTTTCCAAGATGTGCAGAGCAGACCTAGGCCAACATGTCACCTTGGACTGTGGAACTAAGGTCATCAAGGCCCTCTAGCTAGAGAAGGAGCTCTTTCCTTTCCTCTAAGCTTCTGCCCTTCCTGAGTCAAAGAAGCCATCACTGTCCCCCATTTGATGACCTAGAAGAATGTAGTTGAGGTTTTATCTATGAGCCTGTCCTCACTATCAGAGGGCCCCCTCCTTGTCACCCAAGTCTCCTTCTCCTCCCTCCTTGGCAACTGGAGGGGAGTGATACTGGCCAAAATCAGGACTTGCATATTCCCGCTGGTTCCCCAGGTGCGTGCTTTTAGATGGGTCCTTCCTTTGCTCACTCATCTGATGCTGATGCGATTACCCACCCAGCCTGAGAAGAACCCAGAGGGTTGGAGGTCTTTCCTGGGCACCCCGACAAGACCAACAAGACTGTCATTCACATTATGGGTGCTTTCACAGAGGAACTCTACACAGGCTTCTGTAATAATGCTAAATAGGGTATTTGCATGTGTGATAAGCAGAGGTTAATGCTGACTGTCTCTGAAAATATTGATAATTTGGCAATAAATTATTTTTATACATACAATAAAGTAGAACTACTCCCACATACGACTCCGTTACCCTTGTTTTGGCAAATGCATTACTCTATCTGAAACTAATCGGGCTATTATTCTAGTAAAATCATGTATCTACATATCACATTCTATGGAATTAATGCCTAACTACTCCCCAGTTACTCCCATCGCTTATTTATTGACTTTTCAAAGTAGGTCTTGGCGGGATGGACTTGTTCATTCAGAACAGAGCTTGGCGATGTCACTCCGACAGCTGCGAGCCCGCAGACTGGAACTCGCAAAGGACCAGGGTAACTAATGTGAACCGACGGATGACGTGGCAGTCGGTATGTGCACGGGCAGGCAGTTTAACATTAATTTCTTTACATCAACAATCCCGTAGAACTTTGGTGGGGGGGCACCCGATTAAACTGAGCTGTTATAAATGGTTGCAAGATCCCAGGATATTGTGGGACACTGGAATCTTCCCTTTGAAAACTGCAAGTATAAGCAGCTTTACAGATATGCAAAACAAAATGTCTGAAGACTGTTCAGCAGCTTGTAAAACAGGATCTATCCAATTCACACCTGCCTGTGGATACGTTATCCTTCTTGCTGCCTCCCTGCTGCATCCCTCATCTGAGAGATGTGTCTTTTTTGCCAACAACTGGAGCCAGCTCTCTTTCAAACACACCACCCACCCAAGGATACACCCTCCAGGTTCTCATCCATCCCTCTGGGTGCTCCGGCCAGAGCTGCTCCTGCTCAGTGTCTCTGGACATTTATTTGCCTGTCCCTGGAAACTGTACTTCCTTGTGCTGCTACCTGCCCCTCACTTTCTACTCACTCTTAGCCCCTTCAGGGCACAGACATGTCCAGTTCCAGCAAGCACAGTCGTGGAAATACAACTGGGTCCCAGCAAGTGCTCATTCACTAACAGACACAACACATGTGGGCATCTTCGGGTCCAGGCCCACAGCAATGGGATCTAGAATCTCAAATAAGAGGGAGAGGCAAAGTTGTCCTAATCACTAAAAGGGGGTTCCATGGTGCAGGAAACACCCCTCAAATTAGAAAACTCTTGAGATGCACAGTCCCAGGAAACTCGAAGCTTCTGGTCGGGAGCAGTGTCAATGCAGCACGACACACGTATCTCCATGTCCTCATGAAGGGGCACTTGCACAAAGCAGGAGTCCAAAAAAAAGTTGCCCGCATGGCAGTAAGAGCAGAGTTGTATGACCTTGGGCCAGTTATTTAATACAGTCATCGCTCAGTTCCTGCATTTGTAAACTGGGAGTAATTATAAAACAGCATTAGAAGAAGATGGTGAAATTTCAGTGAATAATTTCATGCCAAACATCTCGAAGAGTGCCTGGGAATAATCTGTATTCAATTAGCATTAACTATAATAATTATTATTGTTGTTAGTATTATTTCATCATCATCATCATCATCATCATCATCATCACCGGCATCACCTTCCACAAGAGAAATGATGACAATAAACACCATTGGAAGGCTGGAGGCTTTGCTGCTCACCGACGAGATTTTACAGACTTCTTCAGGCAAAGGCAGATAAAATGGAAGAGGCTGGGAGGGAATGAGATCCCCGAACAGGTGAAGTGTCACAGCTTCGAGAAGGATTAGCAAAAGGGATAGGTAAGGGGTTGCTAAGAGAGGATGCTGATTAAAGATGGAAGGATTTAAGATGCTCTATTACGTGGAGAGAACGAGGCGATGATAATGATGGCACAGCAGGAAATATGATGCAGGCAAAATAAAATAAAGCGAAAGGAATTAGAGAACACCAGGAAGTTCAGGAAGTAAAAAGAGACGCCAGCGAAGGAAGGAGTTAGATGAAATGAGATAGGGAGGCTGCAGAGATCCGGGGGCATGAGGACAAGAAGCAGGGGAGAGATCCTATTTCTTTTGGAAATTGGGCTGGGAGTTTTAATTTCTTTTGACTATCATTAAAAAAAAAATCCCATTTCCTCATTTAACCCCCTACCCATTTAATTACTCTCCTACCCTGCTTCCATGTATCTCCTGCCCTTTCGTCTATCCTTGGACTCAACACCCTTCCAGCCTTCTCTCCCTGCTATCTTGCTCCGTTCCTTGCACAGATACCAATGCCTTACCATGCCAGCGTCAACTTCTGCCCTGCTTGCATTTGCCTGAACATTGTCACTCATCCAGAAAAAAAAAAAGACCTTTTTTTTTTTTTTTTTTGGCTCCGTTCTGTTAAGCCAAAGGAAACTAGGAATGTGTAGCTTCAGCTATGACATTTTCCTTATGCTGTTGTCTGACAGAAATTTAGAAAAATAACTAAACCAAAAGGTGATTCTGCCAGAGTTCTGCATTTTAAATGGCAAGTTGAAGGACAGCGCTGTGTGCATATTTAGAGAGTGGGTTTCTACTTATTCAGGTTTCACTAGTCACCTGTGGCCAAGGGAATAACGGTCAAGGCTGTGTAAAAGGATTGTCAACCAGAGCTACCGGGAAGCTCCATTCCTTCGAATTTGTATCAAACTGAGAAAAAGATTGTTTAGCCCTACAGTCAGGTGTGGTGTAGGATGAAGAGGGGGAACAGCCTTTTATCGCTCTCCCAGGGGCTGTGCTGGTTCTTCTTCATAGAGGATTCTCTGGCACAATTGCAAGGGGAGCTTTGTTCACGTTTCCTGATTGGCGGGAAGGGACTTTGGGGTCAGGCAGCCTAGATTCCAATCCTGGCTTTGCCACTTACTAACCCTATGCCCTTGAGAACAGAGGGCAACAAGGTCAGAAAAAGTAGGTGGAGGTGAAGGGCAAACAGGTCAAGTTTAAACGAGAATTTGATGAGTTTTGTTTTGGGATGAGTTGATTTTGAAATCCTATTGGTTGGTAGGTAATCCAAGAAGATAATTTCATGGGCATTATAGATGATTTGGAAGAGAACAAAACACACTCATCTTCCCATTGTTGCCTTATAACTGCTGTTCATGTTTTGGCCCAATTTTTATAGAATTTATGCAATGTTTCCCACCGCATACATGCCTTTCTGCATCTCTACATGTACAGTAACAGCATTTAATAGTTAAGTATAATTTCCCATGTTCACCCTCAAGCCTGTGGGGGTTTTCAAATGGTAGGTATGATTTCCTAGAAAACACAGGGAGGGTACATGGGGGTGACAGGAGAAAAGAGAGTGGGGTTTGGTGGAGGATGGGGGAAAGACCCAGTTGGAACAAAATGGAGGGTAAATATAATGGCGGAGGTTGGAACAGCACAAGTTTAGAGACTACTACAGAGGAGTGGTGGAGAGAGACACTAAGGAGAAGCTGCCCTAGCTCTGGAGAGAAGGTTGTTTATTAATGGGCTTGAGAAAACAGGTGAAATTGGAGTTACAAACAAACGAGCTCCTGAAAATGTTGGCAAGAACAGAGCAGAGCTGGGCACCTGGAAGAGTCGAAACACACCATGAGATGAGGCCAACTAGTGGGAAATGCAGGATGGAGTGGGGTCAAGGACACAAAAAGAAAAGCTGGTCTCTGAACGCAGTGGGGACATTTTGTTCTTCAAGAGAAAAAGGAAGGAGAAGTCAGCTGAAATGAATATTTTTGAAGTACAGAAGAGGGAAATCTGCTGCCTTCATCATGTCAGCACAATGGGAGGTGGAAATAAGAGGCCAGCAGAGATGCCCAGTGGAAGAACCACTCTGAAAAGTGCTTTAGGTTGTCAACAGAAATCACAGCCCATGGCCATTCAGCCAATTAGAGTCTTAGTAGGACAAGGAATTTGTAATCTATCCAATCAGTGCATTTTGACTTTGATAAAGTCAGAACTACCAGCTCAGCTCTCCACTGAAAAATCATGTGAAAAATGCATAAGCGAGGAATAAAAAGGGTGCGGTAATTTGAGGGAGGCGAAGAAAGAGGAGACCTTAACTGAAGAGAAGAGCAAACGGAAAATATTAAATTACAGGCTGCACTGGCTTTAAAAACAATCATCATATCACGCTCAAAGTTGTAAAATGGATATCTGATGCAGTGTTACAAACAAACGATAATATCCTTAGAAAAGGATATTAATAGCCTTAGAAATATTAATATCCTTGTAATATCCTTAGAAAAGGATATTACAAAAATAAAAACAACAACAACAAAAAAACAACCACCGCCCACCTCTGGGTTCTTTGCTTAGCTCACTGTTTATTTAAAATACAATTTGCCTGACAAAAAGCAAATTTGCATGTATTTTCTGGGACTCACCGATTTTTCAAGATAAGGTTCACCCCCATTGTTCTGCTTTTGCAAAAATTAAAGCAAGGGTGGGTCATGCATAGATGTAGATCGTCAGCTTCTTTGCCCACTCTGCGGATGTGGTTTCAGGGAGACCTTTAAACTCTGATCCATTTTCCCTCATTCACAAAACCAAGAGAATAATCTCTGCCTATTTCAGAGATGAGGATTATTTTACCTAGTGATGATTAATGACCTGATATCGGTAAAGCAGTCTCAGCTTCTTGCAGATAAAAAGTACGTGCCCTGAGATTCCTCTATTAGTCGGTTGTTTTTCCTCTATGGGAACCTTAGGTGATTTTCTCCAATAAAGACGGGGGATGTTTCCAGGGGGCTTGTGATGTTCTGGGGACATGCAGTTAAAAATCGTGTTTGATTTTTGCCTTTAAAAGTTACAGTACAAAACGATGCATGGATAAGCGTTCTTTTTCACGAATGACATTTTGCAAAATAGCAAAGTCCCTATTTTATTTTTCCAGACTGTAGTAGCTGGTGAGAGAAATTAGCTACCATTCAGGGGATGCATAAGAGTGAATGAGCATTTCCCTTTTCTTAAGGATCTTGTGAATGTTTTTCTGTGAGTAACAGTCACTATAGGCTACTGCAGCAGTTAGGTAGTGATTATTCCTACCCCCCCATCATAATTCTATTTCCCCGTTCTGTAATCATATCTCTAGTGAATTATTTTTACTTTCACACAGCAGTGTACACACTCGGAGTCAAAATCATTTCTTTCTGTTCAAGTCACACACAACACCTTTTTAGACAAAAAGCAAGCCATCAGCAGCCTAGGAAATTTGGGCATGGCTTTTAAAATTCATGCTTGGTGCATTTATGTCCCAGTAATTCCATATATGCTTACTCCATAATTTAGTAGAGATTACTGGGCATTACAATATGCAACTCTGCCCCTCTTGGCTTTAAATTAATGGACAAATAATATATGGTTTATAATCCTTTGCAAAAGATTTTTTTCAAATACACCACGAAATGGAACACAGAAACACGCATAATGTGAGTAAATAACACTGAAAGCATGATTCACTGCAAACTAGAATAACTCTCGAAATTTTAGAGAGAAAAAAGAAAGTGACTTTTTCTTCCTTCGTGCAAATTCTCAAAATCCATAAAACAGAAAATAACACCATTTCCGTGCTTATTTATTCGACAGGACAGTTTACAGGCCAACCTTTTCTATGAATCGCTTTGGATTTCATGGTTAAAGGAACATGCAGATGTGATGTATGCTCCAATAATTTTGATGCGTACTTTTATTTACTTGTATTTGTATTAAACATAACACATGAGCAATAGAATGAGTCAAAAAGAGAGAGAACGGTGGCCCAAGGCTGTCAGGAACAAGTGCTGCTGTGTAACTGTTGTGAGATCAGAGGGAAATGCAAAGAGCCGAGGAGGATTAAAGAAACTCCAGGAAGCTTTAGGAGAACCAGAGAATAAAGGGACAGAGTGGGGGCAGGAAGAATGAGTATAGCAATGGGATGCATCATTCCCTCCCCAAAAAGGCAGACTCACACCTAAAATATATGTAAGAATTTATACTCACAAAGTCTGGGATAATCAGAGTGGAAAAAATTAGTTCTCTTTTCAAGTAGAGGTCTAGGGGGCATCTAATCACACGTTTTAAAAACACTTCATTGTTTTAGGTTTTTTTTTTTTTTTTTTTTTTTTTTTACTGTACAGATACAGAGTACAAAGATTTGAGATTTTAAGACCAGCTCCTTATATTATTACTGAATTCAGCTGTGTGCTGTTTTTCTGTATCACATTGTTTTTTTCAGATAAATATAAGGAAGAAACCTTACACTAACTGAAAAAAAATCAATCCTAGTGGAAACAGGGTATGATGTAAGAAATATAGTTGATAAATAGAAAACGGTTTAAAAAAATCGACTCCTCTAACTTTACTACTCCTGTTTATATTGGTAACTCTACTTAATAAGTCTTTTGAAAAGGTAGGATACACTTTGACCTAAAGAGGAAAAGAAAATGTAATAAGGAACTATAAGACTTAGCAACCTCAGAGGTTCTAAGCAAATGGATAAAATATTAATAAAAATGATCCCACATTTCTGTTGCTGAGATAGAAGATGCTGATTGCAAAGAGAATCACTGGAGATGTACAAGCAATTATATACTAAGCCTTGGATTTCAGTCATCCTGGGAGGGGATATGATTATTATGGCAGTTAAAAGCTACCTTGAAAGTGTAGCTTATAAAGTCTAGAAATTCCGTGTGTTCTTGTTTGTTGAGCTGTGTCTTTCCCTTAGGTCAAAAGTTCTCATGTGAGAATTCCTTCTCTTCCTACAACACGCTGCCCATGTGCTGGGCGTATAAGATGCAGAAAGAATCTTTAAAAAAATTGAATACCTACTCAGAGGCTTCTCCTGACATTTGAGCCATCCTGATGCTCTCTGGCTGAGAATAACTTGGCATTGATTCATGTGTGAATGTCTTCCTATTCTTCTATTCTTTATTAAACAGCATTGTGTTAAAGTGCCCTGGCATGCTGAGAGGTAAAATACAAACACTTGTACAAATCTACAGAACGAACTCTTCCAAGGCAGGAATCAAGACCGCTCCCACATCCACCACTTTCTGGGTATCCCTTCAACCCTAGAGCCCCCCAACCTGCAAGTAACAAAGGTAAAATTAAAATCAAGTCGTTTGCTTCAGCCAATCAAAGGATCCAAGTTTATTTCTTGCAACATGTTTTTTTCTTCCTAGCGCTATGAAAACAGATTACCAAATGAAAATGTGGCGGTAGGTGCATATTTTTTAAATGAAAGAAATTGTTCCCCAGAACTTTTCAATAAGAGAAAGCATGTGACCTCCTTTCTGTGAGACCCACAGTACAGTAAACAATTGAATCCATATTCAGCCAGATGCTTCCAGTGTGTAAATTACTCCCTGGGTAAATGTTAGGCACTTTCGGAGCCGCATTAACTCTTTCAGGCTTCGGTATGCAATTTAGTAAATTACTGCTGCCTGTACTTAATGGTGCTCCAGGGACCGAAAAAGATTAATGTAGCTGCAGAAGTGCCTAAGTTACTCTCAGGGAGAGCATCTGACTGAATGGAAGGAGCCGGTGTCTAATCATTCTTTGTAAAAGGAGGTATTCTTTAAAATTCTTCAAAATAAAGTTACCTTCATTTTCAGCACTGCACCTTCCCTCCTAAGAGTGCACACACTAAGAATCGGAATGTTTTCCCTCCGATCTCAGAGACTAGGTTTATTTTTGGAAAGGTTTTCTCTGATCCCTGTTTTTGGATTTAAAAAAATAAAATAAAATAAAAAATCACAGTAGCGATGAGCTCTTGTCCAACGTGGTCTTTTTGTTATTTTGGAGCAGTTGATTTCATTCTGCTTAATCGCTTCTCCTATTCCCTCCACCGAAATCATCCCTGACTGTTTTCCTATTACTTCTCCGAGAACCATCGTCTTTCTTTCATATTGCCTTCTCTTCTGCTCCCACTGGTCTTTATTATGGACTTCAGCTTGGCGTCCCCACACCCAGAGGGCTTTATTGATCTCCCCCAAATTCAGGCTCTGGTGTGGGTGTGATCTGCTCCTCCAGGCAAACAGCCACTTCCTCTTCTAACCACCTCAAATTCGATTCCAGTCTATGGTTTCTCTGGTCTGTACCTCCTTTTACAAAGTGGGTGTCTTGCCACCGTCCAGCACCTAATGATAACAGATGGAGCCCAGCTCCTGGATCAAGTCATCACAGCTCATCTTCGCCAGCCCCAGGGCATCTGTCAGCAGCCCAGAATAGTCCCCACCCTGATAATAATAAACTAGTAAACCTTTCCTATCCTCAAAGTCAGCTGACCAAGCACTTGCTACTTTTTCTCAGTTTCCTTCTTTGCCTGAGCCTTGTGAATTTCCCCACTCTCAACTGTCACTCTGGGCCCATTTGACTGCCCCATGCCTGATGATAAATTCTCATTTTTTTCAAAAACCTATCAAAGTCCAAGTTCTACCTGACTCAATGGAAGGGTTTTAATACCCCCCCCCCCACAATCTATTTTGATGAAAGACTTGTTTCTCTACAGAGAATTATATATAAAAAGTTTATACAATATTCATGCAATCTATGTAGGATCTCTTGTTTTTTAATACCTCTATGTTTTGGTATCAATAGATCTGAATATTCACGGTGACTTGTATTATGTAAATTTTTAAAGTACAGAGATTATACCTGCCTACATTTTAATAACAGGTGTTCATTATATAGGTCCCCAGGCCCCTCTGTTGAGCCTAATGCGATTGGCGTTACTCAAAAGCAAATAGGAAAATCAAAACGTGCATAGAGCATCAGCAGTCATAAAACACATGAATTTGTTAGTTATGAAGAAATAGAATTAGTTAGAGAGAAATTGGTTTTAAATGGGGTATAGAGACTTTGAGGAAGATGGGGCATTTCAGCTAGAGCAATACGAGATACTTCATGAAAAGATCTTGCACAAGGAGTGAGATTTCAACAGGGAGAAGAGAGCGCCAAGAACAGGAAAGGTGGCAGGAACAGAGAGGGCTGGGTGGCCAGGCAGGGGAAATCAGCTGGGTACAGAGTGGACACAGGAGCGGGGACCCCAACTGGTCTCCTCTTGCATAATAGCAAGTGAGACATTCTCTAATTCCATGTATTTTCATCTTCTGGCTCCATGTTTCTTGAAATACCATCTCAGGCCCAGTTTAGCAGACTTCTCTTGAGTCTATTTAATTTATTAGAGTAAAAGCAATTTTGAAAGGAAAAAAATAGGCCTATGGCTTCGAATTTTACAAGGATGAGAGCCAAAACGAAATGTTGCTTGTATAAATGTAAAGAATGACCATACCTGATTCAATATAAACATTTTTGCTTGTATTCTAGTGGTTGTTACAGAGCTAATGGCTATCTTGGATCCAAAAATGAGAAATTAGATATATGGAAAAATGTTATGATTTTTAAGATCATAAGGTTTAATGTGAATGAGCTAATTTGGTCCAATTTTCCCATTTTATAAGCATTCCAAGTAGGATTATAGTTCATGTACTATTAGGCCCAGCATGTGAAATTGCCACAATTCAACCATTTTTGATCTCCTCCAAATAGACCATTGCATATGGTTCAACTTAGACATTTCAAATAAATATATTTGGCTATAAAATTTCATAGATGTAATTTTTATAGATTCAATTCTGTTCCAGTCTTGTCTGGGGCTCTCCTTACAGATCCCAATTTCCCAGATGATAGAGGAGACTGGGGGAGGAAGTTCCTTTCCCACCTGGGAAAGGCAGGAATTCTGAAGGAAAACCTCTGCACTAGGAGGACGTAAGCCTCAGCCAAGGCCACCATGGGCTACCTGAGAGATAAGAGCACATGGCAACCAAGGCATCCTGCCGATAAAAACGTTGCTTTTGACATTGGGATACTGACACTCTCTCCTCCCAAAGTTTAAACTCAAGACTTGATCCCTTAAGCTAAAGAAGGTGCCACCTTTAAGGTGAGGCTGGTAAGATAGACTGCAGGAAAAATGCTTTCTAGTTTCTCTTTGGGGTTAAGGCAGTTGTGTTCAAAAAGAAACTTAAAATCTGCCTGGTTTTCTGGGTCAAGTCTGGATCATAGGTTGATCCTGGTGACCCTACAATCACATGGGGTCATAACCAGAAGTTAACTCATCATTTGCCTGGATAAAAGGATGAGAGAGAGAGGGGGAGGGAAAAAGAGAGGGTGGGAGGTGGGCAGAGAGACAGGGAGAAAGAGAGAGAGAGAGAGAGAGAGAGAGGAAGTATATTTGTTTTATTTTTTTAACTCTTTTTTTATTATTAAAGATTCATTTATTTATTTACACAAGCACTGGGTACAGTCAGAAGTGTGGGAGGATGAGAGAATTCACCAGAGCCAGAGCAGGGAGCAGAACAGGCAGACTGGCGAACTACACTGCTGAGGGGAGCAGCGGGTGCCGCAGGAGAGGTCTGTGTGCCATGTGGGACCCTCGCTATGTGGGACCCTCGCCGGCGGCCGGGCATCGAACTGGTGCTGCAGAGGCTGTGGGCAGCTTCGCAGCCCAGCGCTCAACTGCTGTGCCAGCAGGGAAGGCCCAGAGAAAGTGTATTTGATTTCATTAGAGAAAATGATTATTTCAGGGTCTGTCACGTCAGCTATGTGATAAGTTACTTGATTTCTCTGGGCCTCAGTTTCCTTAGAAGGGACACTTTACCATGTCTGCCCGCACCCCACCCCCCAGACTGTAGGGCTGAGTAAGAGGAAGGGTGAGGGCTTTGTGCCCTGCACATTGTTTGGGGCCTGTGATTTGAACAAAAGCCTGCAAAAGCCTCCACCTCCTAAGCCACAGCTAAGCCAGATGTCCTCCCGGCCTCAGGGCCTCTGTGCCTGAGAGCATAAAGGCTTCACCACCCAGCTCAGATTTTCATTTGATCTATCCTTTCCTTTCCTCGTCTCTAGGAAGTGTTTTACTTCAGCCATAATTTTTTTTCTACTTTAGAAAGCCAATAAGAATTAATCAATCAATAATTGCCTTGATGGGGAAAAAACTCATAAAAGTAGAACCATAACAGGACTTGAACTTAATAACTTTGAAATATAAAGGGGAGGCTTTATCCATGGGAATTTACAGATATTATTTGGCCACCAGACGACTTCCATATTTCTTCATTACTGCAATACAAACATAAGAAATACGGGGGAAAAAACTGTATATAAGTGCTATAAATTTCCAGCTGAATTCCCCAGCCCATACCCTGGTGGTCATCCGAGGACTTTTTATATATATATAAAATCAGGCTTAATTTAGTGTATATTTTGCTTCTTCAACAAAAATGTGGAATAGTTAATTTTAAAAAACCTACAAATATTTGCACTATTTTTCCTTTTCCAAATAGGATAACTATCAAAGGCATTTTCTTCCGTGATAAAGTCATCTACAGTTTCCAAAGTCTTCTCTACTCCCAAATATTAAATTTTGTAACCCCTTACTCGCTGTGTCACTTCTCCAAGGTCTCCTTACAGCCTCTTAAACAGACAGAGAGACCAGGCTTCCCGTCTGCTGCCTTTCCTTCCCGTCTTTTATTTCTTCCTTTGCTGTGTTTCGCACTGGGAAGGGTCCTTTTGCTATTTGCCTTCCTTCCTGAACCTTCCATACCGGCTTTCTTTGCCTATGTTCATTGTTCCCTTGTGAAAAGAACAATCAGTCCCTGAATGCCCTGGCCCTCTCAGAAGCAAACCTGTCACAGGTGATCCTTTCCAGAGCCCTCCGCCTCTTGGTTTTGTCCCTCAGCAGTTGTGAGAACCTGGCCATGTCCCTGGATTTCTCTGATTCACTTCCCTTACAAAGGAAACAATTCGGGCACACGATGCCACAGGCCCCTTCTAGCCCTGAAATTTTATGATTCTGTTTTTGTGTATTAATTTTCTCTTTCAGCTACTTAAAAGGATTCATGCTGACAATTTCCAATCTCCATGCTTATTTTCCAGCCTTCATCTCCCATCATCTCTCCCTGCAGATCTTACAATTACATTATCCTCTTTGTACTTTATCCTCTTGGCTTCATCGACTCTGCTTGGAAGGACATGGCCTCTTCATAATCATGGGAAAGTCTCACCGCCCTCTCCTGGCTTTTTCTATTGTCTTTGATTCTGATTGTTCTTAGTTTTGATTCTGTCCCACCTGGGGCTGGTGAACATTATCCTTTCCTGATTCTCTCTGATTTCTTTTTTTCGTCCCATCTCTGATGATTCAGGGTCCAGAAGAAAAGGATCAGCTACGGGGGGAGACAGGAGAGAAGCAAGACCCTTTGTCTACTGGGTTCCCCTGGAAAATCTACAGCAGAGGCCTGAGGAGTCCTAGGCCACGCTTTCCCCTTAGGCCCAAGGCCTGGGGCCACTGTGTTCTCACCTTTGGATTATCTTCACATTTACATGAAAATGCATCCTCTCTAAACTTTATTCCTGACCTAGACCTCCTAAAAATCCTTAATGCAGCCCTTCAAAATGGTGTCTACATTATTGCGAATGATCAATTCCCCTAATTAGATTAATTAATCTGCTAATGCTAAGGCAACACTCACCTTCCCTGAGATAAGATAGAAATGTCCAAGCCCATCAGCTTGGACAGATGGGCAGAGAAGCCTAGCTTCAGGTCCTTTTCAAGAACAGCGTGACTTTGAAAAGCAGGCTTACTCAACTCACTGGCAGTAAACCAGTGTGTGCCCTGTGCCTGGACTAGTCAAAGAACTTTAAAAAATAATTCATTCATTTATGCAAAGTGAGGACCAGAGAGGTAAGGAAGCTGGAACAAGATTGCAGAGCTAGTGAGGGAGCAGAAAAGGAATTTGAAACTGTTACTTGGAATAGGCCTAGTTTCTGCTGCTGTCACTATGCAAAAGCCAATTAGCAGAGACAGGAATTGAATCTGCAGGTGCTTTTATTTTTCAGATTGCTGGCCATTGATATGAGAGAACTGAAGGACTGTTCTGCCCTGCCACCTTATCCTGAGCTGGCCTTTTTATAATGAATTAAGCAAAAATAGTCACAGCAAACAGCCCATCACAACAGCTCGTCATAGCTGACGTTCTTGGTATTCATCACAATCAGCCCCCAGAACTTGTTATCAGCTTTCCGTTATCTTGGCCCTGGTACATGTGATCGCATCAATGTCTGGGACTCACACAGGCATTATGGGAGCAGGAATCTCAGCTTTAAAGCAAGAGTTTAAGTTCAAAGAAAGAGGATCATTAGTTATCAAGTATGTACATGCAGCCTGTGCTAGGTGTATGTGTGCAGATTCCTGTGCCACGTGTGGTGTCCTTCCATACCTTCCAAGCCCCCTAGCAAAACCAGGCCTCCAACCAATGCTCTCAGCATAATTCCATTCTTCCTCAAAGCAAATCTATCTCTGAGCTTGAGCTGGCTCATCTGAACACATGCATTGCAGGAATGGGAGAGAGTGTGCATACAACACACGCCATAGTACATGTTCCATAATCAGCTCTCAATATATGACAAATAATATATTTGTCCTTGATTTTCCTCTTACTGGAGACTTTCTTAGTCATCTTCATGGGCTCCTTCCTTCTCTCCTTTCTTTAACTTGGCAGCATCAAAGGGCTTGGTCCTTAACTCAGTCTTTATCTCAGCCAGAATCATGACTTTAGTATTATCCATCTATATGCTGACAATTCCCAACTTCATATCTTTAGCCCACATTTGGCTCTTGAACTTTTATTCATTTTTATATAATTGCCTATTTGACATTACCACCTGACTTCTAATAAACATCACCAACTGACTACACCAATTCTATTTCTAAGTTGACAAGTGACTCCCTCTTCTTTAAGCCTTGGCTTAGACATCACCTTCCGAGTGAAGTCTACCTTGACCGCCACTTAAAGATGTATTTATTTATTTATGCATAGAAAAACTGGCGTGTAGACCAGAGGTGCATGTAGACCAGAGTGGGGAATGAGAACAGGCAGATCTACTGAAATACACTGCTGAGGGGAGCAGCAGGGAGACAGCAGAGATTGCTTCACCATGTGGGTCAGCTCCCTGGCCGGGGATCGAACTCAGGCCACAGTGGTGATAGTGCTGAGACTTAACCCCTACACCACCACGTAGGCCCTTGACCTTCACTTTAAACAACATTTTCCCTCCAACTTCTTGTGATAGTCGCTGCTGTTGCTCTGTCCTTTTGTTTAGTTTTACCTTTTTTCTTTCTTTTTACTCTTCCATTTCTAACGTGCTATGATTCCCTCCATCGTGTTTATTATTTTGTTTTCTCTCCCCTTCAGTAGAATGTGGAAAACTTCATTTTGGTGAGTGATGATATATCCCAGTACCTAGACCAGTGCTGGCAAATTAAAAAAAAAAAAATGAAAAATCTGTATCTTCCAGTTATTTGCACGTAGGTTTAGAACTCTACTATCAGAGGAGGGATTGAAAAATGACTTTTTTCAGTGATGTCTGGGCTTTAATCTTGGTTTTGTGTTATTGGTTTTATAGTATATAACAACAATTATGGACCTTTCTTCAAAGTACATTTATAGTTTTGATTCCAGTTTTATACACAAAATGCTACTCTACATGGACTACTAACAGGCTGGATTCCTACCCTAAGCTCTGCTTAATACTTCCTCTCTACTCAGAGTTATTCTTTGGTAAAAACCAGTTCTCAATCTCTCTCTCTCTCTCTCTCTCTCTGTAGAGAGCAGGTGAATCAGTTAAAGTTTATAATAATGTATAAAGGATATGGATCTTAATTTGCAGATTAAGTTGAGTATAGAATATTGAGCTTCCTTATTTTGAGTACATTGACTAATTCTGAATTCAATACTTGGTATCCCTGAGGTGAGGTGATTCAATCTCAGTGAAGATGGTTTCATATGCTCTGGTTCCATCAGTGGTGAGTTATCAGAGGTACCTGCCTCACAATCTCTGAGCATTAGTCTACAGCATGGCCCCAGGCACACAGTTTTCTCATGTCTCATGTCTCCATGACATGGAGTTGGAGAATTTTCAGGGGATTGGAGTTCATTTGTAGAACTTCAATCTCCCTAAAAGTGTCATCTAGTCATCCTCTCTAGGATGTTTCTGGAAAACACAAGATCATATTTCATTGTTAACACTGCAATAAATTCTACTGCTACTAATGATGGTATAATGAGTTTACATTGTTCATTACATAGAGATTTATGTTACTTCCCCTCTCTACCAAATCTCTGGAAAGTCGTTTCCTATATCTTCTATCTTCATTTCTTCTGCTGCATGAAGACAAAATAAAAGATGTGAGTTTGCTCAGTCACCATTCTGAGTGGAACCAGAAGTCATTTACCTACATGGCAGCAGAGAAGTTGCTGCTATTGCCATACTCAAATGAATCCAGTTAGATCAGACTTTTGTGCTTCTCCGCAACTATGTCATCTCTCTTACCCCAGTGAGTCCACATTTCTACAGAGTTGGAAGGTGGAGTCCTCTTTCCTACTGAGCTGTTCTTGTTTGTTTAGTGCATACTAATGCCCTTGCCTTGGTTAAGCATTACTAATTTTTAGTTTATTGGGCTTCTTATGAAAGGTACTATGCTAAAGGGAGAAATAAAGCCTACTTTAATAGAAGAATATTGTTAAAGTATAAAAAGCCAAGCTTAGTTTAAACACACAGTTGCCTCTTGAACAACACATGTTTGAACTGGCAGGTCCAAGTACACATGCATTTTTTAATAAACACATGATATGATGCAAACCTATAGTATCATTTAATACATTTCTGTACATTATTTTCTCTTCCATGTCATTTTCTTCCTCCTACCTTACTTTATTGTAAGAATACAGTATATAATAATATAATACACAAAATAGGTATTAATTAGCTGCTAATATTACTGGTAAATAATAAGTTACTCGTAAAGAGTTGGTAGAGTCCAAAGTTAAATGTGGATTTTTGACCGTGTGTAGAGTGGGCACCCCTAAACCTCTACATTGTCATTATTCAAGTGTCAACTGTATTATTTTTCTATGGTGGGCACATGGAGAAAAGTTAGAGAAGCATTTCAGAGCTGGCTGGGGAAGCAGAGAGAGAGAAAGCATTTTAGGATAAAGTAGAGGTGAGACTGAATAGTTCACAGGAGACCAACTTGAAAAGAGCGGAGAAGAGGTGGGGCAGGAAACTGGACCCACCTTAGTGCCCTTGAGGCCAGTCAAAGAAGCTTGGGTTGATTCATGGGCAATGAGAACTCTCAGTCAAGTCTTGGCGGGGCAAGGGGCATGAGTGTCCTGTGCTTTATGAAGACTGGGCCTGCTTTCAGGAGGGCACCCTGTGCTGGGGGGATAGTGAAAGCAAGAATACCAAGAGGCAGATGACTAGTAATTCCATAGAGGTGGGCAATCCAGTGGTTTCTTTTGTTTTGGGTAAGGGAGTGCTTAGCCCTCAAAGAGCTTTCTTTTCTAGTTTTACGTTGAGGGAAGCCTGCTAGGCAGGGAAGGGAAGGTGCTTTCTCTCTAGTGAGCACCTTCTGGACACCCACGGTAATCAGTAAGTACAGTCGCATTTTTTTCTACTAGGCTACACTGAGTAAGTCACTTTTCCCTTCTTGGTTTAAGAATTTCTATACTGGACATTGCCCTTGGGGATGGACAAGGAGTGGTAACGGCAAAATAATAGGGTTGACTGGGCACAGTAAATAATGATGGGTGGGCAGAGTACAAAACACTTAATAATGATTTTAAAAACAAGCCTATCGCTGTCAACCTTTGTTAACACCATCAGATATTTATGACCCTGATCATTTGTCAATTGCCATGAATTTTTGCAGCTCAGTTGCATTATGATTTTGGATGACGATATTTTCTGGTTTCCTTGCTCTTTCTCACTCTCTCCTGCTCCCCACCCCCACCATTTGCTTGTTTATTTCTTAAATATTTTTATTGCCAACTAGATGCCAGGCACCAGAGGAGGTACAGGGGACACTGTGTCAGAGAGAGCAGACCAAACCTTTGTCCACATGAAGCTTGTTCTTTTCAATTCCATTCTGATCTAAAAATAGGTCAGTTGTTTTGGATAATAAATGTTTTTTCCTTTTTTTTTCTTGTGATGAGAACATTTAAGATTTATTCTCTTAGCAACATTCAAATATGCAAGCAGTGTTATTAACTGCAATCACCATGTGGTATATTACATGCCCATAACTCACTTATTTTATGACTGAAAGTTGGTTCCTTTTGATCCCCTTCACTGATTCTCTCACAACCTTCTTTTAATCTGACTATCACTTAAACATCACCAATGATGGAACTGCAGCACTAAAAAATTCTTTACTTCCCCAACAATTTTTGGACATACAGGACATTTTTAAAAACAGAAAAAAAAAAAAAAAAAAACAAAAACCCAAATGCAGCCCTTTGTGGTGGGTTCCCACCCAGACTTAATAACTCTTGTAGTTTCAACCTATCTCAAAGTGTCATCCTAAACCTATCAATCTGGAGTTTCTAGAGCAGTATTGGTGAGGCCATTTGCATGATAAGGGCGCCTCCCACCCCCCTACCTCCCGTGAGGGAAGGTGGGTTTACCTGAAATAATCTTCTTTTTCTTTTTCTCTGCTAATAACCTTGCCCCACCCAATTTCTGTCTGTTAATTCTCCCCCCATTTTGTGTTAAGTCATTGCAAGCCCCAGACAGGATGCTGCCCTTGTTCATGAATCATTTCATAAAGTAAATTACATCTCTAAATTTGCAAGTTTTGTTCTTTAACAATGTATATTTGCAGCTCACAGAAAATACTGTGTATTTTTATTTTAAATTCTCAAATACATGTTATAGGGTGAACCCAGAGTTATTCTTTTGGTCAAAAGCACACAGGCAAATCATGGTTTGAACTGTCAGCAGCAGACAAGGTCAAGGGATGCTGAGACAAAATGCAAGCGGGGAGGAGATGAAGGTGATCCCACAGGGCCTCTGTAACCCTGATTAAGTGGGCCCCTGAAATAACTTTAAAATGTAGACTTTAAAAGACATGTCATACGATCACATAAAGGAAGTGGTTATGAATCACTGATGGTGGAAAAATTCTCAAGGAGAGTTCTAAAAACTGCTTGATGTTTTAAGCAGATGCATTATCTTTCAGATTGAACCGTAGGAAGTGAAAGTTTCAAGATGATAGACAAAAGGGTATTTTTTTTTTCTTTTATCTTGATAGTTGGGAGAAAGTTTCCATCACAAAATTCAATGGTCAGCATAGATGAAAATAATTTTAGGTAGTTTAAAAGCTTAATTATACCGCTGTGCTTCCTTTTAATAACAGTCACCTAATTTGCTACAGAAATTGACAGTGAATTCACATTAATTATAATTCAGTTTTACATATATTGGAAATTTCACCTTAAGCAATTATTTATTTACATATTATAAATGCTCATTCTTATTTAAATGACTATTGATTTATGAATCAATAAAAGTCAATGCATGCCTGGAAGAATACTATTAGCTTTTATAACAAGCAAGTGTTTGAGATGAAGGTGTTATCTGAAAGCTATCAATTATGGCTCAGAGATTTGTTTTCTGAAATTATTCTAAGTGGAACAAATGAGGATTTATCTTTGAAAAGTTATTTCGTAATTAAAATCAGGCACAAAGAAACTCAATTCTATTTATTCCTCTAAATCTTATTTACTTGAATCTTGCTAATAAATAAAGAACACAGCTTAATTTATCTTTCATTTAAATCAGGTAACAAATTAACAAATTAAATACTCAGATTCTTAATTGTTTCTTGTCAGGTGGTATCCAAACTTGCAAAATGTTTATCCACCTGGGTGAGATTTTTGCAAAGTGAGAAATAGACCTTCTACTTTTATATAATTAACTGAAACAATAGGACTTTATTTGGTTTGGGGCTTACAATTTGTTATGTATTTTAACACAGTAGATCTCAACATCTTTGTTGTGAAACACCAGTAGGTTTAATTTAGAAAATGTTTTTTTATATATTTAGGTATTCTGAATTCATTTGCATTCTAACTTCTTTTGTGAAAGAGAAAAGTACTGCGGTTGATGCTCAGGTATGTGTTACACATGAAAATATCATGTATCATCCATTTTATGATGGTAAAGTTGAGAAAGACTGGTGCAACATATACCCCATGCCTAACGGTCAGTATATATCAATGTTCCAGTTTTAAAGAGGAAGGTCCAGAAACTCACTCGCCTGTGTCACATGATAGGAGAGGGGCTGAGTCTAGAATTTTCCAACTAGCCAACTCTAAGTTCTTTGAGCATTCAAAGCATTTCGGAGAACTATTATAAAATATGAATGATTTTAATATGTTTTAATGACGAAGGTCATGTTGCCAAGTAGTTATCAATAAGCATCAATTTTAGTCAACAGTTACATGTTTAGCCATGGAACAATATATTTATTAGATTTTCTGGATCCTGTAATTTTTCATTCCTTGAGCAAGTTAAAAAATGTATATGCTAATGTCACAATTTGAAAAAGAATGTGTATCTATGTGTCTGTATATGTGTATACGGGTGTGTAAAGATTCCAAAATTTTGTTCAGTTATAATAAGAACACGTGACAGACCTATCCCTGTAACAGGATTTTAAGTGCATAATACAAAAATATTGTTAACGATAATCACAAAGGGCCCCCCTGGTGGCGCAGCGGTTGAGCACTGGGCTGTGGAGCTGCCCGCAGCCTCTACAGCGCTAGTTTGATCCCTGACCATCTGGTGAGGTTCCCACGTGGTGCGCAGACCTCTCCTGCTGTGCCCGCTGCTACCTCAGCAGTGTATTTCGTCTGTCTGCCAGTTCTGTTCCCCGCCCTGGCTCTGGTGAATTCTGTCACTCTCCCATGCTTCTGACTGTATCCAGTGCTTGTATACATAAATAAATAAATCTTAAAAAAAAACAATAATCACAACGTTTTACAGTGGATCCTTAGAATTTAATCACCTCACACATATGAAATTTTCTATCTCATGAATTTAAAAAAAGATACTCAATGATTACTCATGTGTGGTGTGATTACTGGCTAGTTTTCTATTCATTAAAAAAAATTCTGTATTCTGAGACCTCCCTGGTGGTGCAAGGGGTAAAGTCTCAGCACTATGAAGCTATCATCAGCCACTGCAGCACCAGTTTGATCCCCGGCTAGGGAGCTGACCCACATGGCACAGCAGACCTCTCCTGTCTCCCTGCTGCTCCCCTCGGCAGTATATATCAGTGGATCTGCCTGTTCTGCTCCCCGCTCTTTAGCTGCTGAATCTTCTCATCCCCCGCACAGCTGGCTTATACCCCAGTTCTTCTACGTAAAAAGAAATAAACTCTTTAAATTTTTTTCTGTATTCTTTGTGGCTTTCTTTTTGGTTAACTGCAATATTAATGTTCTAGATGCTTTTTACCAATGAGTTTTTGACTTTATGAGTTGAGACAAATATGCCTGGAGCAAATCAAAGCACAAAGGAAGAGACAAGTTTAGTCTTGCTTCTTGCTGTAGGCAGAGAAACAATCCAGCAGTCTCCACAATTCCTCAAGGCAGATGACCCTCACTTGGCAATGGTCAGTAACAAGCAAGATCAAATGTCAGTTCAAGACTAGATGTCCTGCCTTAAGGCTCACCCAGGTATGGCTGGATGGGATCTACTGAGGTAGGCCAAGCCTGGAGCTTATCATCCAAGACAGATGGTAGCAGTTCCTGCAGATGCTGAAAGGAAGCTAAGTCTGGGAGAGGTCTTCACAAAGTGTGGTACTGAGGTCTTAGTTTAGGCACAAGCTGTCTCCATGAAGTGACTGGACGACCCCTCCTATGGCCTGAGAGACAGAAACCAAAGTGGTCCCCTGGTACCCAGAATACCAGGTCCAAAGGCAATCTGTCAGCATAGAGCAAGGCCACACCAATGGGCCAAAATGTAGGAAGAGAACATCTATGCTGGAGAAGGGGCCAGGGGGAAAAGGCATAGTCCGTTGTCCGTGGAACAGATGAGACTGGACTTTACAACCAAGTAGAAGCCCAGTTATAGCAAATGAGAAACTAAGCTGGGGCAGGTGAGTAGCCCAACTGTTGAAAATGTTAGCCTTAAACCAGAATGGAGCCTAGAAAAGAACTGAAACCTTCAGCCTGTCAGTAGCTGAGTAGAAAGAATGATGCCTGCCCGATTGCGTGAGCCTTTTCATGAAGCAATTAAAAATCTCTTAAGTTTGAGTGTGATATCACGGGAAAATGTTTTAGACTTCTTAACTGGCTCTAGTCTTCCTCCGAGAGAGAAATCATCAGTGTTTGGCAAGGTCCAAACCAGTAATGAAATTCGAACAAGCCGGTAAATGCCTCGACCCCGTGGAAAGTGGTAAAGGCTGTGATCTCATTTAAAAATCTAGATTGTCTTTATAGGGAAAAAGAAACAATTTGTTCTAGGAACTGGATAGTCTCAGAATACTAGCAACTAGCATAATAATAGCAACTGGCATTTACTGGGTCATTTATGCGGTGTCCTTCCATTGCAGGTATGCTCCCTACACGCGGCATGCATCCCCAGCAGCCTCCGCATCACCACGAGAGGGAAATACTATCATGCTCGTTTTACAGAAGAGAAAACTGGGTAAGCCACACGACAGGCAGGTGGTTGACCAGACCATGTGTAAACCCGTTCTCTCTGTCTGTCACACTGCTTTTGTATCTTATATGAGATTGCCAGAAAAGCAGAGTCTTCACAGATACACAAATCATTTCTCTAACTGTAGATACTGGAGAAGCAAGGAGTGAAGAGAGCCCTTTCAGACAAGTTCCTGCTACTTAGAAACTTGCTATAAAATTGTATTTTAAAAGGATGATGTGGCAAAGGAATGCATGTGCATGTGTGTGTGTGTGTGTGTGTGTGTGTGTGTGTGTGTGTGAGAGAGAGAGAGAGAGAGAGAGAGAGAGACAGAGAGAGAGACAGAGTCCATCCTCACAGGGAGTTCAGGGGCCAGGGAAAGCTATCTGTGTCCCTTAAACACTCTGAGGTGGTACAGGACACTCAACGAAGAGCCTCCATCAGTCAAGTAAAGATAACGTTTCCTACTTTTGTGTCAAGAGGCGCCGTAGAGGCAGCAGTCAATTTGCAGGCTATTGTGGAAAGGGCTGGACACATTTAAACACGGACTTGTTTTTATTCTTTCAGAAATTAGGCTGGGGTTAGTCCACAATGCCTTCAAATTATATTTGAAACAAGCATTTATTTCGTTCTCTGTGCCTTTACTAATTCTTTGTTAGAATCTTACATCTGCCCCTGGGCCTTCTGGGAGCTAAGTTTATTTCAGTTCTCGTTTTAATCTCCTGGACTGGTTTTTATTTGGAGAAGACAGGAGACACCAAGTAAAATCTTGAATAGATTTTTTCAGCCTTCTACCTGCTTGACTGTTATAGAAAGTGAGAAATAGGCTCTACATTAACTGTGGCCTTCTGAGGTAATCTAATAGAGAAAAATCTGTGGAGAGCTTGGAGAACAGCTCCATAATATTAAGTGAAAAAAAAATAATCTGCCATCTAGCCCTCTGCCGAATAGCTAGGGGACAGGCTCTTGAATGGGTGTTGTTTTGTTTTCATCCTGACAATGCAAAACTGAATGACAAGGGGATCATTGTGATGTCCATTGTATAATCTCTTTGCCTAACTCACTCTCCTCAGCATCTAGTCTCAACCCTTTGAGATTTGTATACCCTCACACTTCCCCAGGTCTGTGATTTCATTTTTGTGGTAAAAAATAGCTTTAGAGGGCCTCCCTGGTGGCGCAGGCGGTTGAGTGCCGCACTGTGAAGATGTCCGCAGCCTCTGCAGTGCCGGTTTGATCCCGTGTATTTCGTCAGTCTGCCTGTTCTGTTCCCTGCTCTGTCTCTGGTGAATCCTCTCACCCCCGCCCCCGCACATCTGGCCTGTACCCCAGTTCTTGTATAAAAATAAATAAATATTTCAAAAAATAGCTTTAGTCTTTGTTGTCATCTTTGGGAAGAGTCACAAGATGCTGGTTTCCAGTAAAACTGATATGCAAGCATTTTAATAAATTCATAAAAGAATGATATATTTAAAAGGTGGTTATTTTTAGTTATCATGAAAAAGACAAAAATCAGCAAGTGTTGGAGAGGATGTGGAGAGAAGGGAAGCCTTGTACATTGTTGAATGTAAATTGGCACAGTTATGGAAGTTATGGAAAACAGTATGGATAATTCCTCAGAGAATTAAAAGTAGAAATTCCATATGAGCCAATATTTCACTGCTGGTTATTTACCCAAATAATTAAAAAAAATGCTGATTCAAAAGACGTATACACCCTGTATTTACTGCTTCATTATATATAAGAATCACAAACTGGAAACAGCCTAAGCACCAATGAGCAGATGAGTGAATAAAGAAGATGTGATATAGATACACAATGGAATACTACTCAGCAGTCAAGAAGAAATAGATGAAATCATGCCATTTCAATAACATGCATGGACCTAGAGGGTATCACGCTTCATAAAATAAGCCAAATGGTGAAAAACAAATACCATATGATTTCATTCATATATGCTACATAAAGAAACAAATGAATGAACTAAATAAAAAACAAAGTCTCAAAACTTTGTGGTAACCAAATTAGCGGTTACAAAAAGTGAAGAGGGAAATTGGGTCAGAAAGACACATAAAAGGGATAGAACTGGACTTTTACTGGTGAAGGTAGTAAGTACAGACATTGATTTATAAAGATGCACATTTGAAATTCATATGATGTTATAAAGCAGAGTGACTTTGATTAAAAAATGTTGCTATTTTGAAATCTCTTATGGAATAATGGATCTAAGCAATAACAACCCAAGAATAACTCAGACTTGTTGGATCCTTGTAATGGAGGGATTGGACATGTACGTATGTGTTAGTATCTCTCCAAGTAAGACAACTAACTCCAGGCAATAGAAAACATAAGGTAGTGCCTGTATGGAATTTCCTGTTTTAAAAAATAACTTCAAATCTTGACAATGGGTGGCACAAAAAAGGAAGGAGGTTATTAGAGAATATAAAAGTTGTAGGAGGAAAATAAATGCAACGTGTGATGCTGGCTGGGATCCTTCCTTACACTAATGTAAAAAAGCACTGCTGAACCAATCTGAGAAATTTCAGTATGACAGAGTGTAGCTGATTGTGTGGAAGATGTGAAATTGGCCTGGTGTGTTACAAAGGCAAACAACCAAGACAGTAATAATGATGTCCTTCCCCATGAATGATTAATCGGAGCTATTTGTTGATGAAATGACTGGCTTTAAATTTATAATAAATAAGGTGGAGGGAATAAAAGAAACAAGACTGGTAAAATATCCTCTACTTTTGTGTACATTTGAGAATGTCCCTAACACTAGCCAGACCATTCTTATCTGTTCAAAGTGCCCACTCCTTGGAGAAGTCCTGTGTCCTCTTGTCTGGAGGAAAAAGCAGGCAGATGAAGGATCGAGGGCTGAGAATATGACTTCTCATGAATGTTTTTGGTTTTGAAGAAATAATGATTTACATTTTCCTCCAATTGTCAGCACTAATGACGAACTGCTTGCCTGTGTCAATCAATTTATTTTCAAAGTTTTGTAATTAAATGTTTACAACAGCAAACATGTCAGGAATTATTTAGAACACTGGAGAGAAAACATCAGAGTTTTGCATTAGAGAATTTTAGTGTTTACTTTTTTTTAACGCTCTGACAATAACCCCCCAGAGAACCGGCACAAGTTTCATTGACATGGAGACTTTGGATTATTAGGAGGGACCTGCAGGCCAACGACCCCAGGGGGCCATGCTGACCTTGTTCATGTAAGGGGTCTCCCTTTCCAAGCAGACGCTCCTGTACCCCAACAAATCAATGTAAATCTTAGTCTACATGCACTTTCCACTTTAATTCTTAGGTTTGTTTTTCCTCAGTGTTTGTCCCAGGATCTATGTTTATGCTCTCACCTGTGGCAAATGCATGTTTTATAGCTGAGTCCCTGCTGGCTCTTCTCATATGTTGACAACATTCAGCCGTGCGTGCTGTCTACAAATAACATCATATAGATGAGAAGGAGAAAATAACTCCATCAATATATTCACAAATTGATAGCGGAATAACTTTTTTTTAGAGCTATCCTGAGAAACTCAGAGCATTGCGTGGATGATGAGAGGAAGAGCAGAATGGAGGAGGGAAGCCTGGGTGGGAAGGAAACAATGCCCCTGTACCCTATGGATGTGAATAACAAAGCAGCGATTTTTACTTTATTATAATTAGTCTTTTTCCTGATCCCTTATTTAGGTTTTCTAGATTCCTGCTATGAGTGAGACCATCCGGTATTTTTCTTTTTCTTTCTGGCTTATTTTGCTGAGCATGATCCCTTCCAGCGCCATCCATGTTGCTGCAAATGGCATGAGTTTATCTTTTTTGATTGCTATAAACCAGAGACTAGGGGGGGCGGGGGGAGGGAGTAGGATCAAAACAAGGGGGGGGGTGGGAATTGTATGGGGACTATAACCAAGATGAAAATGCATACATTGTGCAAAAATGAAAAATGATGTGAAAATATATAAAATTAAAAAAATAATAATAAAAAATAAAGAAAAAAAAGAACACAGCGAGATCTGTCTTCAGAACATGTGTGAAAAAGCTCATTCAAGCTGGAGTATCTGACATACAAACACACGGAAGTAGCTGCCACTCCACAGATGAGGCAGCTTCCTGCAGACTGAAGTTCTGAAGTTTTGTAAAACTCTCCCTCATCTTCCTGACACCCAAAGCGCATATCTTACTTTGTTGGTGGAGTGACCATTTTCTGGGAGACACTAGCTGGGTGATTGCCGCAAAAGCTTCTGTGGCTACCGCCTAAGGTAAGAGAGACATCTATTTTCTGAAACTGTCCAAAGGCCCTAATCAGTCTGGTTTTTTTTTTCTTCACCCCACCCTCCCCCCAAGTACATATCATGCCCTTAATCTTTGGAGACCTTTTAGGAAAGATCTCATAAAATCAAAAGGTCATGTCTTTAATCTGAATCAATTCAATAGAACATTCCAGAAGAGGTCAGCTTCCCTCTGGCTTTCTAGGATATAGAGTCTTTTTCTTACATTGAGTATAAAACACCTCATAAAACATAAGAGAAGAGAGATTTGGGCACTTAGCCCTGACCTGCATCTTTTCGGGGTCATCTTCCTAGTACCAACTATCCAAAATAAATTGCTCATAGCACATAGAACTCTTTATAAATTCCCTGTGAATACCTAAAGTGATCATTTTTCTTTGCACCTACTTATACAACAAGCATCCATTAAGTTTTAATTATCTCTCTCACCAAGCCTTTCATGTCTCTTCTCCATCCACTGCTAGGGCCTTTGATGATAGAGACTCGGATTTAATATATACAGTTCATGGAAGGACTTACTTTTGGCCATACAGGTTCAGAGCTTGTTGATTGAAGCTATGAAGCCAATAAACTCCTCATAGAAGCAAAAATTCCAATTCTCTTTGAATTCAAATGCCTATATTTTCTTAGGGAATCAGGGCCAAATTTGGCCTGCAGTAGACATATCTCTCTGGAATGGAAACTTGATGATCAGATCAAAGTTTAAAAACAGCTTGCTTTGTTCTTCTGGGGCAGATTCAGCTTTGAAATTTAACCTGAAATATTTCTGGGTGTACACACTGGCTCTGAAGAATCACACAACTCACTCAGAGAAAGACAAAATGAGAGAGGGAGAGAAGTTTAGAAAACAAAATTACACCATTAGAGTCTTCATGATAGTCAACCTGCCAGTGATTGATTCTAATATATTACTTGTCATCCTGAAATAAAGCATTGTTTGGAATTTTATTTGTTTGTAGTGACTAAAGAGGTGGGCTCCTCCTGTTTGCCAGTGCTCCTGCACAGTGATATGACCAAATTTAATTATTCCTCTTGCTGCAGCGGGAATATGCTGTATCTTTAGAAGAAATCGATTCTAAAACGTATTCAAAGAAACCAGCTCACAATCCACGTCAAAGCATTTGATAAAATAAACTTTTCTGTCTGGAAAGTCTTGAGACACATCACCCATTGAGGATTGGAGGAAACAGTCCTCATTTGAGTTCTAATAACTTAAGAGCACAGAACAGCTCTCACTCATCACTCCACATGTAGATGTAGATTCACTTAGAAATTTCTTATGTACCATTTATTTAGCTTTATTTCATTTCCTTTAGTCTATGTGTTGATAAGGAAATTGGTATTTGAGTACTGGCATTTGGATTTTAAGATGCAGAAAACCTGGCAAGAAAAAAGTGCCTCTTATTTTAAGCATCTCTCAAGCATCTTATATACAGTTAGCTGTGACTGTAAGCTTTACTTTCGAGGCGGAGAGCAAGCAGCGTGTGTGTGTGTGTGTGTGTGTGTGCATGTGCGTGCACGCGCATAAAGGGGAGCATCACACCATATAACTCAGGCTGGCTTGTTTTATCACATGTGAGATAACGCTCTTAAACCTTACAGCTGGATATTGCACGGCATTAATAGAACCTGTTTTATCTAAACCAAGTTCCTTGTTTAATCCATTCAGCTGGGAAGCAAACTTTCCTGTATGATATTCACTGCAAGTAACAGGTACAACAATACCCAAATTGCTACCACTAGTACTCGAATACCTTTTGGGCTTGAAGCTATGAGACAGATAAGAGAGGTGCTTAGTCACAGGAGAAATAGGCCCGGGATCAGATCTGCTTACTTATCCTCTTACATGTATTTTACTCAAACTATTTGCTCTTAATAAAATTCTGGAATTTGGATTTTGGCTGACATTTTCAAACTTCATTTATATGATAAAAATGATTTGGATGCATTAAGATTAGAGAAGGAGAGGCAATTAGAATAACTTAAAATACAGTATGAGTATTTTATTTTAGGTGCCTTGCTTATGTCTAATTTATGTTACTTAGAGCTACACATAGTACAGAGCACTACTCAGTATAGCTTAACCTGCCTCCAAATTCTTTCCTACACTCAGAGGTCAAAGGGCTCATGACTACACTACAGAACTACCTGAAGTATCTTTTTTTAAGTGATAATGCAGTCATAAAAAAAATCCCATAATCTAATATAGTTATAGACTGGTCGCTTCCTCCCTTCTTCTTCTGCTTCTTCTTCCCTGTCCCTTTCTCTCCCTCTTCTCTGCCCCTCCCTCTTTCTTTGAACTTACTCTGAATTTTAGTCTCCTATTTCTACTTACACTGAATAAGGCTTTTGGCTTCAAATTTGAAGGCTGTCTTTCCAAGATCAATATTAAGAGGTTACCATTATAAAAAGGAAAATGAAGCTTAGCAGCAGGTCAACAAAGGAGCAAACACAATTTTTACTCTTTCTAGCAATTGTCTGAAAGTTCTTTGAAGCAACCTTGGAAAATATCCCAAATACTAGATTTTACAGAAATTTCTCTGGGACCATGTACCTTTATCATGCAGAGATCTTGAAAAACATTTAAAATTCTTTTCTAAAATCATGTTTGGTAACTTGAACAAATTTTTTTTTTTCTGAATGCTGTGATCTAAAGTCATTTTAATGGGAGAATAATAAAATGCATTCTTAGAAAACAACTGGAAATAGTTGCAGATCCCACTGGAGTTTGCTTCACATGTGTAGGACATTACCTTGCCTCCTTACTTTGCTCAGTGCCAGGACAGAAGTGCTGGTACCAGTTGAGAGCAAGTATCAGGCAGTTTTAAGCAATGTGCAAGGTGGTGCCAATTAGTTTAAAGCAGTATGTGCCCATGGATAATTGCTTACACACAATTGCTTATTTATTCCTAATTTGGGTCTCCCAGTTCCTAAGTATCTTCCTCATGCCCACTCTGAACAGGCCCTTTGCAAGCCCCTGAGCTAGATCAGACACACACACAGCCATTTATTCACTTGTGCCATGCTGCCACTAGCAAAGTGCAAAGGCTGACAGAGAGCTGTGTGAGCAGCAGGTGGCATTCTGCATGGTCAGGGTTGCTGGAGAGAGAACGCAAAAATAATCTTCGGGGAGAAATAAAAGAAAATATGTAATGAAATCAGTACTCTAATAAAAAAAGACATGTTCAAGTAAGCTTAAAAGCCCATTTATTATACTTCTGTTCTAAAAAATATATATAATCATTTTATGAGCAGTTGATGACTTGAAACCAAGACCGTCTGTTACAGTTGTAGTATATACAAACTTATAGATGTTGGCAGATTTCTCCATTGTTCTACCAGAGAATATCAACCCTCTTTATTTAAAGGCCAGTATGTCCCCAGGCAAATTGCGTTTCCATGCTCAGTTGATTCAGAGCCTATTTCAAGCAGAGGCTGCCAACGATGTCAAAATGTATACTGATTTTGTGATATACATCGTTTTCCAAAGGACGAAGTGAGCTCACCAGTCTAATCCATTTGTGACTTGACATAGATTTAAAGCTGCCCTCAAGAAATAGCGAGCTGGTATATAAGAGTATTGAAATATTTCACATTGAGATAGCTTTCTCCTTATCCTTCAGTTTTCTGATCATGAGTCTCTAAAATTATCTTGAAAAATTGGAAAAAAATATGTCCTATTATTGAAAGAATTCATTACATTAGTATAAGGCAAAACAGCCTCCTTATAATCAACAGTACCATTTTGAGTAATTTGTTCTTTTTGACATTTTCTAAAAGAATAACTCTCCCTACATTAAGGCTAAATAGATGGAAAGCGTATGAAGTACAAGAATATACGCAAATTGCCTTTTAATTCCTATTTTTCTTTAAAAATATGTCAAAGACAAATCTAAGTGTGGTTTAAATATACACTTTGCTTCAAATGTTTAGGAAATGACGCCTAACACAGAGAAAAATAAAGCCATTAATTTTCCATTTGCATAACTTGCCCTTGAACTTTACTTGACACTTCTCATTGCTTTTGCAGTATAAAGTCCAAGATTCTAGTTTAAAGGATGTAAGCATTCAGCTTTGCTTTTTTTTTATTTTTGCATTTTATGGGACAGGCATTTATTTTCCTCAATAACCATTTTATATGGACAATTTAAGTACCGATTTAAGTTGGATGGGCTTGTAACCAGATCCCTGTGCTGCCCGGAGGCTGCAGGGCAAGGTTACTTCTTGGGGCCCATGTGTGCTGGCCTCAGTCCCTTGCCTGTAGGTGTCCTCTCACCCCAACCCCATCAGAGTGGTCTCTGGCCATGGATCTCAGAGACTTTCTGGCCAGTGAGCATGCCCTGTCTTCAGTCTGGGCAGAGGCTGGGATTTCTCCTTTTATACCTGAAGCTGGGATCATAACTGAACCAAATAGACTTCTAGGGTTCTAGAGCGCCAGCCTTCCACAGAGCTGGCCTGCCAGGAGTATGGCTGGCCTCTGCCCAATGTCTTAAAGAGCTGTTTGCTGCTGTTGTGTGCCAGCAGCTCACCGGGAGCTGTGCAGGCTCTGCTTCTCTGGCACAACCTCCTGGTAAGCTTGAGCCCACTGTTGTCTGGCCCAGCCTTTGGACAAACAGCTATGGGCTGCTGCAGTATCACCTCGTCTTCCACAACCAGCCTTCTGGGCACTGTGGACACTATTTGGGGTGAAACATCTGGCCTCTTGTGACCTTGGAAACGCTTTCCTTTTACCCAATCTCCTGTTTGTTAGGTAAAAGGTGGTGTTGGACCCTGAGCCTGCGTGGTCTTACAATTGTGCACAATGAAGAGAACCCACAGTCAGTTTTACCTGTCCCCCACGTCGGCCACTGCCCCTTAGTAGTATTTGCGTATAGTTTCAAGTACTCTCCAAGGACTGTTATAGGTTCACACCTGCTATCTACCCAATTTCAAATATTTCCACTTTTCACATTTTTTTGAAAATTCTAGCTGGACTACTTTACATGAAACTGTATCACCAACAATGTAAAATTTGTAATTTGAATTTAAAACTTTTACTTTCAAATGTTTGTGGTGTGTGAGCTTTCCCTGTATCATGAGGGAAGAGGAGGCATGTATAGTGTAGGATACTGACATGCAGTTACATACTAAGAAGCTGGACACTCTTTGTTGCTTTAATGAAATCCCAAAATTACTAATTTCAGTTACTGAATTTAAATTTAAATGCATATTTTATTCCTTTTTCTCTTCCCTTATTATTGTCCTCCTGCAAAAGTCCTGGGTAATTCTTGTTTAACAGGGACTGAATGGCTGAGATATTGGAGTCACAGAGTTATCAAAACAGAGGTTTTTCTGACCTCCAGGGAACTATTCATTTAGTGAGAGAGATGGACAGTCAACAGACTCTCACAGGCTCTTATAATTACAAAGTATGATAAGAATGAAGACAAAAGCACGGGGAACAAGAGTGAGTTCACTAAGCTACTCTCTTTAGATGAAGAGTTGAGGAAAGGCTTCTTTCTGGAATGGGCCTTTGAATGTAGTATATTGCTACCAAACAGCAACAGCATATTTTTGAAGATTTAATACATGTTGAGATTTAGTCTATGCTACGTTATGAAATAAAAACTGGTAACAGTAACCTAAATAAGTAAATAAAGGCAAAAGAAAATGCAAAGTTTTGATTGTTATATTCAAGGATCTTTATGGCTACACTTGTATGTTATAATTTTATTAATGAATTAAAGCACTGTTTCTATAAGCATACATTTTTCAAAGGTTAATCATACATAACCCTGTGCATTGGATAGGCAGTTAATGTGTTTAATACATAGTGATTGGTATTCTACTCTATGTTATAACATACATTCTGCTATATTCTGAGACTATGGAATTGAAGGAGGATCTGCTACTGGCTTCTATAATGTACAATTTAGTAGACACACAAGTGGGATGAATATCCTATGTGTGCAATTTTCTCTTAGTGATAAAGTCAGAGTGGTATGGAGTACGTGGGAGAGTCAGTATTCTTGAAATGGGGTTAGGGGGACATCATAGAAGACACACACACCCTGCATGAGTGGAAATTGAAGCCCGGGGTTATAAAGGACTTGTCCAACTTTGACTATCTCAAGAGCTGTACAAAATTACTTAAAAAAATCTGGTACAGAAGAAAACAAGCATTCTCTACTCAAATCATTACTGTATTTTTGTTATATTTAACCTAATGTTAATTTGGAATAATATTTGTGTTCCACACAGTTTCAATAGCTTAAAACTACCACACAGCTAGAAAAATCAGCTCTTATGGTTTGATAACAGTCTTAAAAGACAAAAACAACAAACAAAAGACACTGTAAACTGTCATTTATCTTTGAATGTTTGTGATACTCCAATTTTCTCTGCAGAAATTCTTATCCATCCCTGTGGCTGCCCAATGGGAAAGATGAAATTAGAGCAGGAAAAATTACAAGACCATACTGAGGAATGATGGGAGACAACTTTCATTTAAAAGTTTGTATTTGAACAATTGTCTTTAGGTATAAGTGAACATCTTTCACAGCATCTGAGAAAGCCAGAAAGGTACAAAGAACTTCAGCTCAATGGAGCTTATTTGTGATTTCCAACAAAGAAAGTTAATTTCTTCTAAAGGACTTCATAATATGATAGGTAACATTATCAGGAGATAATTAGGAGAAAATGGCATAAAAACCCCACAAGAAAAACACATCTTAAAGGAGATCCAGAAATTCAGCACAATCTCATCTTGGGTTGGAATCCCAGTTGAGGTTGGCATTTTTGCAAAGCATTAAAACAGGAATGATTAGTGTACTGAGCCAGGAGGCTGACTTCGTCGATCATTCTCCATCAAAACCCACATTTTTAAATAACAGGACACCACTGGACCCAAATCAATGGTTTCCCAGAGACCAATTTTTACTGTCAGATGTTAATAAACTAGTGTCAGCATAGTCGGATGATTTAGCTGTGCTCCGGTTGTTAGGATGTACCGGGAGGTTCATCACATTGTGAATGACAGTAGTTCGCAGCTATGATAAATGTTTCCCTCTGCTGATATATGGGCACATTTAAATTATGTTGCATTACTAGCCTGTGTCTTTAAACAGGAAGGAAATTAAGCTTCAAGTTTAATTAAACATTATTTAAAAAATTGGGTTTTGGTATATAAAATTCACCCTCTGATTCCTCCAAGTTCTTTCCTTGAGCAAATAGATTGCACGTTTCATTGGGATTTGACCTTAATTAATCCTGTACTTTGTGATCCACCCCCTTGCTGAAATAGTCTTATCAAAAGGAATGCAAGCTATGGGCTAAGATAACAATCGGTCATTAACTTCTGTGTGTGATGCTGGCTGTGGTCCATGGGCATGGAATTCAAAACCCATTGTACACAGTAATGTCCAGAGCTTAGTGCTCTATGGCTGAGAGACAAAATAAACTATGCAGAACAGCATCTTTACATAGTCTACATGGATTTACACCAGGCAAACGGTCTGAAACTTTCATAATGCAGCATGAGCTTTGGCATCCAGTCCAGTCCTATTAAATTACACTGGAGGTAGGTCATTGCAGCAATGCCAACCAGAGCAAGCAAGCAAAAATTGTCACTTTCCAAATATCGTTATTTTGTTAGGAATGACTTACAAAGTTTATCTCTTAACATTTATTTCTCTTGTTTTAGGTATACCCTAAAGCTGTGACTCTCTTACTGACATAACTGCCTTTTAAATAAGAAAAGGGTTTGAATTAATAAATATTTGTGGCCTGTTGACCTCAATTGATGAGGACATACTTAGCACACAGACTAGTCATAAAGCAAATGCTGGTTGCATCTGAAATCTATTAGCTCGTGTTTGTTTGTATTTGGTCTGGATAGTCAGCACCTGTTTGTAGCTTCCGGGATTTCAAGAATACCAACTGATGATTTCTTGCAATCAACCAAAGAAACATCCTGTAACCCCCTGGCATTTATAATGGTGTTACAAATTTTTTAAAAGATTGTATTAATTTGTTTTATGTAGAAGAACTGGGGTGTAGACCAGAGGTAGGGGGTGTGTGAGAGGATTCACCAGAGACAGAGTGGGGAGCAGAACCGACAGATCTACTGAAATACACTACTGAGGGGTCCAGCAGGCGAGACAGGAGAGGTCTGCTGTGCCATGTGAATCAGTTCCCTGGCCAGGGATCGAACTCAGGCCTTTGAGGTGGTAGCACTAAGACTTAACCCTTGCACCACTAGGGAGGCCCCAACAATATTCAGTATCTTTTTCAGTTTAAGATGATTTTTCTGATCTTTGAATACTTCTTATTTTTCTGACAGCTACTGACTACCTACTATGTGCTGGGTACTCATCTAGATACTGGGTGTATAAATAGAGAAAATACTTGTTCTCATGCAACATACATTATGAAGGTGTAAATTTACATGAGAGATGGGCTTACGACTTTTGTCAGGCATGTCCACAGTAAATTGAAGACATACATGGGATTTTAAAAGAATACAAATTATTGTTCTTATATTTTAGATAACAGTGTAACTTGAGCCACCTAACCCTTTGACTCCAAGTCTCTTTGAAAATCAACTTAATTAAATAGTTAATTATTCAGTGGTGACTGTACACAAGACAGCTCTGAATTAATCTTAAAATACCCTTCCTGTCATGCATCCCTTAGTTAAGTAGTTCCATACAAGCCTACCACTTCAAGTTAATATACCAAATTCAGTATCTGGTCCTTTTTAATGTGCATCCATATGGTCTTTCCAAGTACTTGTTCTTCCACTCTTCACATCACATTGTTTTTTTAAAGGAATTGTTAAATATTATAATTTAAATTTTATTTATCTTTTAAGCACAATATAGTTATCTGATCTGTAAAAGAACAATTTTGAATGGATATTGAAGAATTTCTTTCAGGTGGATTTTCATTCAGTACATGCAGTGATACATCCTTTCTTAAAAATATCTTGAACTAGGGCCTCCCTGGTGGTGCAGGGGTTAAAGCCAGCGCTATCAAGCTACTGCACAAGTTAGATCCTGGTCAGGGAGCTGACCCACAAGGCACAGACCTTGCCTGTCTCTCCTGCTTCTCCCCCTCAGCAGTATATTTCAGTACATCTGTCTGTCCTGTTCCCCTGCTCTCTTCTCTGTTTCTGGTGCATCCTCTCATCCCCCACATATCTGGTTTATACCCCAGTTCTTGTATGCATAAATAAATAAATTTAAAAAAATACCTTGAACTATTTGCACTCCAATAATGCAAGGTATTTTAAAATGAAATAAAGATTTAAATTGTTTTTTCTTAATCATTTCCTTTCAGCTAGGAGGAACATAATGAAAGTCATATATGACAAGGCCACAGCTAACATCATCTCAATGGTGAAAAACTCAAATCTTTTCCTCTGCCATAATGTATAAGACAAGAATGTCCACTCTCACCACTACCATTCAGCTTTCAATACTGAAAGTCCTACCTAAAGTAATCGGGCAAGAGAAAGGTATAAAAGGAATCTGAATTGGGAAAAAAAGAGGTAAAACTGTCATGATTTATAGATGGCAAGGTAATATACATTAAAACACTAACGACTTCAAGTGAGAAACTATTGGGTTGTTGTTAAAATCATGATGTAATTTTTTATGTTTTCTATCCAAAAATGTGCTATGACTTTTCCAACAACCCAGTAGAAATAAATCAGTACAGGGAAGTGGCAGGCTACAAAATCACTATACAAAAGTCTGTTGCATGCCTGTATGTAAATGATGAAACTGAAGAAAAAGAAATCAAGAAAATAGTACCATTTATAATCGCACCATTAAGAACTAAATACCTAGGAATAAACCCACATCACTGTCTATATTGCAGCCAGATTACCCTCTGTCAAGAGCGCTCTGCCTCATGCCTGGTCTCACTCCATTAGTTCTGCAGAAGCTCTCTCAAGCTGATAAGACTTCAAGTTTTTATACTCGCTATCTTTCTGCTTGGGAGGGTCTTCCAGACATTTTCTTGGTTCATTGTCTCTTTGCAACATTTGGGTGTGGGCCCAAATGTTAATATTCAGAGAGGGTCCTAGATCAAGCTCTCATCATTCATTAGCTACTGCGCCTGAGATAGGAAGGACCAGGAAGGAAGTGAGAAGAAAAAGTAGAAATGTTTGCAGAAAAAAATAGATCCTGTCATTTCCTCCCCCAATGTGTTTAATCAGTGGAAGTCTCCTTATCTGTAAATGTGAGTAATAAAAATTCCTTCAAACCTTGTAATTTATTAATGTCCTAGGATAAAAAAAAAAAACACAAAAAAACCTGTAGCTTTCAAATTTAGCCTACTCAAAAGTACAAGATAAATTTCTCAGCTAATGGTTAAGGGATTAAAAAATTGTTTCATTTAATATTTATCTGCAATGTTTAAACTAAAAATACCAACCTAAGAATCAGAGTCATTTCTATATGGTCAAATGATTTATAACAAATAAGGTAATTCAAAGGGGAAAGAAGACACTTTTCAATGGGGTAATGGAAAAGTTTATACCCAGATGGCAAATTTAATGTATCTAATTTATAATATGAATTGTAAACAAAAATGAGCTGAAAATATATTACAGAAATAAAGATTTAAATGATAAAGATCTGTACAGAAACAAAATCTTCAAGATCTGTAACTACCATCATTAATTCCATGTCACCCATTGTATCTCAGTAGTTCATATGTAAATATTTCTTACGATAGAAAAAGAAGAAACCATAAAATAAATTGTATTTTGTTAAAATGAACATTAATCAGAGAGTACCACTAAGAAAATGAAAACCTAAGCTAGTGATAAAGAATTAGTACAAATGCTTTCCACGAATAGCATTAATAAACCAATAAAACTAATTTCTACTAATAAATGCTAATAAACAACAAGCAACAACAAGGACAAAATGTGAATGGACACTTCACATTTCTAAAGAGACACATAGGAACTGCCAATAAACACACTGAAAATAGGTTAATATCATTGGTCATTGAAGCAGAGCAAATTATGGTCTTATCACTACAGAATCAAGGATGGTTAAAATTTAAAAAAAAGACTAAACATACCGAGTGTTGGTGAAGATATGGAATAATCGGAGCTCACAGAACAGTTTTCCAGTTCTTATAAAATTAACATAAGCTTAACATGTGTCTTGATAATCTCATTTCCAGATATTTACTCAAGGTAAAGGAAAACATGTCCTGACAAAGACTTGTTCACAAATGATCACAGCAACTCTACTCAGAATTTAAATTCGAAACAACATGTAGAAGTATAAACAAATCACATTATAATTATTCAGTGGAATACTACTCAGCAATAAAAAGGAGTGAGTTACTGTCACATGCAACTACATGGTCACAGCAGTGTACACACAGTATAACTTCATTTAAATGATATTCTAGAAAACACTAATCTATCATGTCCTAAAGCACATGAATAGCTATCAGAGGAAAGTTAACTTTTTGGACTGAAGAAAATGTTCTATACCTTGATTGTGGTAGTGCTGACATGGTATATAAATGTGTGAAAACTCATCAAAATATATATTTAAATGAATAAATGTTATTATATATAAATTAGACTTTCATAAAGTTGAATGTAAGATTAAAAAAATAAAGCAACTAAGTTTGTATTGCTATTCTTGGTTTATAAAATCCCTTCACATACATTCTTTGTAAAAGTAAGCACGGAGAGGTGAGTGGGGATCGGTGCTGATTTGTTGGCATTTTGCTGCATCCAAATCTGGGAGGACAGGCTGGAAAAGAAGACATGATGATAGGTGGGGAAATGTGTGTGTGCTTATAAGTACATAAGTAGGCATATGTGTGCCTGCTCATATGTAAGGGAGTATACATACATAAGTGAGTGTGGGTATAAATACTCCTGCCTTTGTTATCACAGAGGCCACCGTTACCAACATCCAAACCCCTCACAATGATAAGTGTATCCACCCCATGAGGTCAGATTGAGGATTTAAATGTGACAGCACATGTAAGGTGCTTAGAAGAGTGCCTGGCAATTAGTAAACACACAGTTGGTGGTAACTACTGTCATTAGGTCAATGTCACCCATGATATTTCAGTATTGCAGCTGTACAATAAAAATAAAAATAAAATCTACTTTTTGGGTCCTTGTATGAGTTGATTGAGTTATTTATGTCAGACCACTAGCATGAGTAACCCCCATTCAGTCACACTCAGTATAACAATTGGAAGCAGGTGGCTGTGGCCAGGACAAAATGGCCTTTTTGTGTAGTGGGAAGACTAGTGAGTGCTGACGAGGTCCCTTCCCTAGCCAAGAGGTTGAAGTTAAGACACTAAAAGCCCTATTTTGGACTCCCCTGTCTGAATGTTTACGTTGTGCATGTTTCAGTGGCTCCCAAACCTGATGTTCTTCTCTAGAAAAATCTAGGAAGCCTCATCCCCACGCTTGTATCTGTATCTCTAACATTCTTTGCACTATTTCATGGCTGAGCTAGAAGTAACCCAAAGTGGAGACAGCTTCAACCAAGAATGAGCGATTAAGTCTTCTTTGTAGGATGGCCTACCTCAACTCCTAATGAAATGCCCATCTTCTTTCTTCCCTTCCTAATACCAAAGTCCATCATTTTCCACCATTCTGTGTCTGCATTCTCAGTCTGTAAAGAACCTGCTTTCTGGAACCTGAGAACATACTTTAATTGTTGCTGCTCTGGTAATTTCCTTGCTTAGTGTGTTGTACAGTAATTCAATTACCTTGTCTGACAGGTAGAAGACTCCCCCATCTATTCATTCACTTGGAAGAGTAAAGAAGAAACCCAGTTTTCAAGTCTACCTGAAATGGAGTGGGACTAAGCTACCATTTCCAGATAAAGCTCTTACTCATTACACACAAACAAAGAAAGCACGACCTCTGATTTAGCAGAGGAGAAGGGCGAAGAAAAATGCCCAGATTTAGAAACACACAGTAATTCAGTTCCAAAAGAAAGGCAACACAAATAACAATATAAAAGTGCTTCCATATATCACATCCCTAATTACTTTCATGAGCTTAAAAGCTTGCTTGACTCATGATAGGCATTCTGACAAGGATGGAATACACCACAGTTCTTTATAAAGTCTAATTCTGTGACTATAATGCCATGCATTTAATATGGTAAAATTGTAGACTTTCAAGTATTTTTTAAAACACAAAATACATCCTATTAGACAAGCAGCAAGCATTTAAAAAGTCTACAAAATAGGATTTCCCACCTATTGAAGCCTTTTACTAGAGCTTTACAGTTTTCTATTACATTTCTCTGAACTACCAAATCATAATAGGTATCCTCCCTAGCTTATTTTCTCTTATATATTGTTGTAATTAGCTCAAGTAAAGTACATAAAAGTTTGATTATAAAAAATGTACCACGATGGGGCCTCCCTGGTAGCACAGTGGGTTGAGCACAGTGCTGTGAGGCTGTCCACAGCCTCTGCAGCCTGAGATCGATTCCAGGCCAGCCAGGGAGCTACCCACTTGGGGCAGCAGACCTCTTCTGTCCTGCCCACTGCTCTCCTCAGCATCGTTTTTGGTCATCTGCCTGTTCTGCTCCCCACTCTGTCTCTGGTGAATTCTCCCACCCTCCCGTGCCTCTGGTCTGTACCCCAGTTCTTGTATAAATCAGCCTTCAAAAAAAAAGGACCACAATGTACAATGTAAACTTATCACAATGCACAATGTACTTAGGTGTGAAGGGTTAGTAGATATGCTCCTTAAGCTCAAACGTGTCCACTTCCATAATTAGCCAAGCAAAGGGGCACTAGGTATAATGGAGCAATCAGAAATCGTTTAGGCAGCTACTGTCCTGGAGTGTAGATTTCAGATATGGACTTTGTCACTCTTGTTTTATTTTGACTGCAGAATGAACTGCAAGTTTTAATGCCAGCTGACAACAATGTGGTCCTCACCCACTGGATGTCAACCTCTGTCAATATGTCATGCACAAAAACCAGTAGGTTGCATCATTCAAGTCTGTACTTCCATGCTAAAGCTCCTAGCATTTTCTGTTCCTAGCATTTTCTGATTATGCTACACAACACATCACTTCTTTTCTCTTTGCAACTCTGATGATGGGGTCTAAGGATAACAAAAATAAAAAAGAGGCGATCATCTACATGCGAGTTTTGATCAATGATCTTGGAATGAAAAAAAAATGTGTGTCAGTTTTAGGCAAGATATTTAAGAATAAAAATCACTGAGTGCAAAAGATATTTTTAAGTATCCAATGTCAGAATTAAGGAAGAAGTCTGGGAAAGTCATATTATCCAAATTAAGAACTCAAAGTTGATCCAGGATACATCTTTTTCTTGTATTATTTTTTAATTGAGATAACATTAGTTCACAAAACTGTATGTGATTTAGAGGTAGACACTCAGATGTCTGCCTTCAGAGGGCTGTCACCACACCACCCTCACCTCCTAACACCTATAATCCTTCACCCCACTTCACTTCTACCTTTTATTCCCTATGCTCACCCTCCCCTCTGATAACCTCATGTCTACCGATTTCTAGGGTTTGTCTTGATTTAGTTGTCTGTTCCTTTGTTTTGTTTCTTTATATTCCACATATGTGTGAAGTTATCCAGTGTTTGTCTTTTTCCTTTATGATTGTATCATCTTATGCAGTCTCTCAATATAGTATGGAGAGAGTTTCAGATGTTTGAAGACATTAATTCACTGTGTCAGTAACTAAGAATTCTTACTAGCTATACTCAATCGCTACAATAATAAATGACTTCTTTCCTTTGAGTATTTTTTGCTGAATGGCCAGTATGTTTGGGTACTGTCCAGGGTGCTAGGTCAGCAACCCAGACAAAGTGTCCTCATGGAGCTTACATTCAACTGGGAGATGCAAAAAACAACGTACACCAGTTATGGTGATATTGTCCTATGTTGCAAAATAAGACAAGGAAAGGCAGAGAAAGTACAAGACATGGTTACTATTTTTTACAGAATGATAAGGAAGAGAAAGTGGAAATGTCTAGAGGCCAGAGATCACTTGGCAAGTAGAGAGAAGTGACTAAGAATGAATGTTGACAGTTGAGGGTTCAGAGAGGGTATGGGTGGGAGTGGCTCATCTTGAGGACCACTGAGAATTTTACTCTGAATGAGACACCCAAGCACTGAAGAAGATAAAGAATGACTTCCTTGTAGAAGGGATGAATTTTATATGCTTCCATGTCCTGCCTATTACATTCGTCAGGGTGCAACATATGTTGACTTAATCCAAGGTGATAGAAAGGCGGGTAAAAAAAAATGATCTGATCTTAAAATTTATGGAAGTAATAGGATTTGCTGATGGATTGGGAATGTGTTATGTGATCAAGAGAGAAGCCAAGGATGACCCTAGGTTTTTTATTTGATTCATAAGCCATATTTTCAACAGCAGTTCTTTCTTTTGATCTCCAGTCTTCTATGTTCCAGGCAAGCACGAATAAAAGGGCTATAAAATCTAAACCTCTTGTAGTTGTTCTATTAAGAAGATGATGGACAGAGTACATCTACTGCCTGGAAATAAATCCAGTTTGTATTTAATTCATTTGAGAAATTGTTCATGAACAGTTACCCTTATATACATTCTGCATGTAATGCTGACAGGTTCAATTTCTGCTCGGGTTAATGGCCACATAAATGTCTTTTACACAAGTTAAGGTTGCTTGGAGGCAGGAATGATTTCTAATTTTTTCCCTATGTTTTGCATTGCTAGATAGGTTTTTTCAAACTTGCTGTTTAAGGTCTAGCCTCCCCTTCGTACTGGCGGGTAAATCTAATTAACATTAATGAGAGTTCTGTGCACATATTGACAGGATAATAGACCTTTTAGGATGGTTCCTCCCCTCTTGCACTATCACTCCCCCACTGCATACTAACTGATTATTTCATTAGGCAGCAATATAAACTCAGGCAGGAGAACACACACTTTGTGGAAATTAAATGGAAAAATCTGCATTCATCCACACTTTCCCTTGCAGGAGGGTGAGAGGAGTGGGGGTTGCCGCAGGACCATCAGAGAATCTAGTTCTCTTGAGAGGAAAGCTTTCATAAAGATAATTTTCCCACTCTATTTAGAGTTATGTGCTTTCCTATGGTTGTTTAGAAAAATCGACGGTGTCCATGACACCTGATTCCAATTTTCACTGTAAGCAAATTGGTCGAGAATTGAGGGGGAACATCAATGAGATCTGGGTGACTTCTTAGGCTTTAAACCTATAGTTAACAGATGTATTGCCAATCCATGCAACAACTACTGGAATTATATACACATTAATATGGGCTTTAGAAATAAAATTGGAGTATGAGATTTGCTTTTTAAAGATAACCATTTACTAACTGCCTCTATCAGCTGATGAATGTGCCTGAGCTTCCCCTGATTCTTAAGGCTAGAAGAAAATGAATTCACCTTCCACTGGCTTGTCCTATTAAAATGTTCTGCATATGATTAATAGAAACATGCTAGTCTTTATTTTCCCCTGTGAATCAAATTTGGCAAATGACAAATTTCACATTCTCTTTAAGAGTTAAGTGCATTTCTGAGCATTCGTAATTATTGGAATAAATTGCTGGATGGTCGATGGCAGATTAGTGCTACTGCTTATATTTTTCAAACATCAGTGACCAAAGATCATGGTGCCTTGCTGAGCCGGTAGGTATTATGAGTCAGTGCTCACTTTCCTCTAGTAAGACTGACTCAGAAAAGAAGTTGCAAGTGCAAATTTATTTTTTTTTTTCCTATTGAAACTTGAGAGCTTGTGAGTTCTGTGGCAAAACTGATATACTAGAAATATCGAAAGCTGGCAGGTATGCTTGAATCTAAACTTTTCGTCTTTTGGGTGGCATCGGTTAAATCCATCAGTTAAGAGAGCTTGACCCATTTAGCCATGCAACAGCTAAACCCTTAATCCTAACAGATTCATTTTACAGTTCAGATTTTGCCACTGATACTGCACTAATTCAGACTCAAAGGTCAACGTGTTAGAGCGAAAGAGGTGTTTTTTTCCCTCCTGAGAACTCGAGGAGCAGACTTCACTATCAAAACGGGTGCAAATGTCCCTAAGACCTCATTTTTCTCTATTTTATTTATTGACTTAATATCGTTGTACCTTCTTAAACAATAATTCTAAATACACAATGAGATATTTAATATGTAAGGGAGGAAATGGCAATAGTGTGCAGCATTTTCATTGCTTTATTTTATCAACAATCTTTAAAAATATGAATGAGTTAATAAAAAAAGTAAATGGAAATAATTGAAACAGATTGCACACCCACTAGTGCTCACAGAGGTCTCTGAACCAAAAACATTCATGGAAAAGATCTAGTTTGTAGATCATAAAATTTGGCTATTAAAATAATAAAATTCTGTCTTTTCTAATGGAATATGATTTTCAACAGGAGACATGTAGTCAGTTCTTTATTATTAAGGCAGCACCGACTCCACAAGTGTACCATAATACTCCTCTCTGAGTCAACAGCAACTTGTTATTCTAACAACGTGGTCACACATGTGTCATATTTATTGCCTCGCTGCCTGAGTCATTGCAGATTCTAGGAAGCAATTCTGTGACAATCCTTTTGAAGGGAAGAGTAATTACCATTAAGTCCATTCCATAGATGAGAAAATCGAAGGTCAGAGCAACTTAATGAATTTTCTGAAGTCATCAGCGTGTAAGTGATTTAACCAGGATTTGAACTCTGTGCTTCTGATGCCAACCACAATGGTTATTACACTTAATAGAGCATAAAAGAATTAGAAGCAAGAGACAAATATTTTCTCCCACATAAATTAACAAGTGGATATAGTTTGACATATGAACCATGGTATGGATTTTATATGAGATCCCTTCTGACTCCATTGTTTTTTATTCCCACTGTTTGCTCAGACTTCTCAGGCTGAATTCTCTCTCTCTCTCTCTCTATAAATTTCTTTTATCATTATTCATTTAGAAGCTACCCATTCAGTTTTCTCTTCTTGTATTTGAGTATTTAAAAAATTATTACCTCCTCATAATGCTAAGTGAAAAAAGTCAGAAGGAAAAGGATAAATATCAGATGGTGTCACTAATAAACATAGTCTTTTTTGGCCTTGCTTTTAACCCAGAGGCAGAGTTAAGGATACACACTGATCATAACTAAAATATAAAACTGAATGTGTGATATAATCAGAAAGGTTTGGAGAAATTGCTGCAATAATTCACACCCACTTCAGGTGGTCAGAGAAATGTCCATGAAACAGGTCTGGAAAGATGACTGGATTCTGATGGACAGTGATGTAGGGGACACTGTTATATTTTATTGCCAAAAGTTGAAAAAGATGATAATATCCTTTTTTGGTGAGGGTGTATATGGGTATTTTTACATACTGGTGATATAAATTGATAGTCTTTTTTTTTTTTAAAGTCAAGTGGTTTTTTTTTTTTTTTAAAGATTCATTTATTTATTTATACAAGCACTAGGTACAGTCAGAAGCGCGGAGGGTGAGAGAATTCACCAGAGCCAGAGCGGGGAACAGAACAGGCAGAAGGACCCGAGGTACACTGCTGAGGGGAGCAGCGGGCGGCAGGAGAGGTCTGCGCACCATGTGGGCCTCTTGTCGGTGGCCGGGGATCGAACTGGTGCTGCAGAGGCTGAGGGCAGCTTCACAGCCCAGAGCTCAACCGCTGCGTCACCGGGGAGGCCCTAAATTGATATAATCTTTTGGAAGGAAATAAAGCAGTTGTTAATGAAAGCTAAAATGCATTATTGCATTTGGCTTAGTCATTTATTTCTGGGAGAATAGTCTAGAACTTTACTCATAGGTGTGTAAGAAGATATTTACAACATTATCATTCGTAATGGTCAAAAATATAAGCGAGACTCCCCAGGTGGTGCAGGCGATTGAGTGTCGCACTGTGAATCTATCCCACAGCCTCTGCAGTGCAGGTTCGATCCCCGCTGGCCAGGGAGACACACACATAGCGTGGCAGACCTCTCCTGTCTCCCTGCTGCTCCCCTCAGCAGTGTATTTCAGTCAGTCTGCCTGTTCTGTTCCCAGCTCTATCTCTAGTGAATCCTCTCACCCTCAAGCACCCCTTTCTTGAATGCATAAATAAATAAATCTTAAAAAAATGTTTTAAAAAATCTTAAAAAAAAAACAAAATGTAAGCCACCCAATTTTCCCAGAACAGATGATGGTAAACTGAATTATTAGAAAAGAATGAATGTATACAACATGAAGTTATCTTTAAGATAAATAGGAAAAGGCTGATATTAAAGAACAACAGGAGCCCATTTGTATATGTAAAGTAAAACAAGTATCACAGAACAAAATACTTCAGGTAAACCTGTGATCTCTTAGAGCATGCGGACACCATGTACCTGTGTCCACAGGTGAATGCATAAATGCATACATAAGAGAATGTGCTGGTGGTGTTAACAACCAAACTGATGACATTGGCTGCCAACTAGAAAAAGTCAAGAACTTCTGTTTTGTCTGCATTGGGGCTTTTTTTTTTTTTAACAGATATCACATAGGTATTTTGTATATAATTAAAAGAGTATAAATAAAAAGTCTGTGCTCTGTCAGCTGGAGAACAGAACATTAACTGCTTTATTTCATCGACCTGATTCCAACCTACGCCCCCTGTTCCTATGACCCCATCCATAAGCAATTTGAGTGAGTTATCCTGTGAAAATTACACAGGAAAAGTTTGAGCTGCGCAAACTGATCTAAAATTGAGGAAAGCAGTATCAGACAATGGACGGACAATTTAACTAATTTGTAGTTAAGGTTCTTTTTCTTTACATATCCCCATCTCCTCAGCCATATTGCTGCTCGTATGTTTCCAAGACTCCAAGCTGCCATTCTGTTCCTTAGAGGAAATGAGAAATCTTCCCTGTTTATTTACGCTTCTCCACACTGTTCTGAAGGATTTCATTTTTGTTCTCTTGATTCTCAGGCAGTTTTGCCCATTTTTCTAGGAATATTTACTTCCTGTCGAGGTTAACTAATCAGCCCGTTTCTTAAGCCCCAATTTTAAATTCAGTTGTCTTCCCACATCCCCCAAACATCCTTCCAAAGCACTAACCTGCTTGCCTTTCACCATTCCAACAAGTCATTCAGTTTCCCTTTCTCAAAATTGTCCTCCTCAAACTTGAAATGAAATGGCACTTCCCCTTTGATTTAATCACATGACAATTGTTATCAGTGGGGAAAAAACTAGAAACTCACTTACCGACAATGTACTACATCAAATCACGACACTGTCCTCCCTGAGATGCAAATATGCTTCAGTCATCTGACAAGTAAAATGGTGGTTACAGTTGAAGAGGCATTTGCAGTAAGAGCTCTGCTTTGGAAAATGGGAGACGACAGTGGTGATGTGTGGCTGTTGAAATGGGATGGCAGGGATGAGAGGAAGGTGTTCAGCCTGCACTGGACCCAGGTCCTGTCTGCAGACCCTCAGGAGGATGGGGTGTCGGCATTAAGTCCAGAGGTTATCAATACGAAGGTCCCTTGAGGCGCCCAGAGAGAAGATTCAGCCCTTGAATGAGAGGAAGATGTTCAGCCTGCCCTGGACCCAGGTCCTGTCTGCAGACCCTCAAGAGGATGGGGTGTCGGCATTAAGTCCAGAGGTTATCAATACAAAGGTCCCTTGAGGCGCCCAGAGGGAAGATTCAGCCCTTGTCCCCACTTCAGGGAGGGACATGGTGGCCCACGTATGTGATTCACCATCAGCCTGGCCAGTCTGAGGGCAGGACCAAATAATGAGCTCACAGCCCCCTGATGCCTGGAAGGGGCCTGGCCAGTGGACACATTGTAAGGGTTCAGATTCACTAGTGAGCAAAAGAGAGACACAGTGTGGGACTCTGAAATTTGAAGAGCATTTTATAGGTGGTCAAGGTGTTCTATGATGAAGTGGAGGAAAGACCTGGAATTTGAGTTATTGTGGTGGTTGTTCCCCACTCACAGTCACAGACGGTGGGCTCTGGGGAAACTTTTTACACTAAATAACTAAGTGACTAGGGTAAAACGTCTTGGAGAATGTCAGCTGATCAGGTCATGAGGAGGTTGAAGCTTGGCTGAACACCAATGATAAAGCCTTTGCGTATTTTCTTAGCCCTTTCTACAGTCCATCATTGAGTTTTAAACATTTAACCCCAGATCCTTATAAACAAAGAGTTATAGCAAGTTATCCCTAGAATCTGTGCACCCAAGAAATAGATTAAATATGTAGATTTAATTAATAATGGCTGCATTTACCACTGTTTTTCAAGCACATATTGAATTTGCACTGACGTGAAAATTCATCTACCTAAAAATTACTGAATTCAGTGTAAATTCCCATCCCTGAGTTTTTTTCAGAAGCAGTTAATGCTAGAAGAATAATCTTTGACATGAGATGCCATTTGGAACTATCTCAATAAATCCAACTTTTCTGATCTAATTTCCTTTGCTTTCAATCAGATGAGCCACAAATCAGAAAAAAACTGACCAGTAGGGACAACCCAGACAGATTGATTTCTGGTTCTTTTCCAGTTGTATGCAGACACAACTGACAAATATAATTGTAATATATTTAAAGAGCATAACATTGTACGAAACATATGTTCATTGTGAAATGATTCCTACCATCAAGATAATTAGCACATTTATCACCTCACAGAGCTATCTTTTTTTTTTTTTTTAGGGGGCATGGTTGACATTACCTTCAACAAATTTCACATATACAATGAAGTGTTACTGTTTTCATTTTTATATTGAGGTAATGTTGATTTACATTGTTGTTTGTATTTTGGGAATATAGAACAAACCCCCCTTCAAGTACTACAACAATAAAGTATTATTAATGCTTGTCACCATGCTGTGTATGGTACCCCTGATATTAGATTCCTAACTTACAAACTGAAAGTTTGTGCAGAACAGGTCTTTTAAAATGATTTCTAAAGTGATGCAAACACATTGCCCACTTCTAGGCATCACTGAGCATCCTGACATTAATTTCTAACTCTTCCTTGCTTAAATGCACAGTGTTGTAATTTACCCATATCCAGGGACTTTCAGAAGAGTGTGGGCACCAAAACCATTACTTTACCCTAAAAATCATTTTAGTTGACATCAAGTCAGAGTTAAACCACAAATATTTTCCTCCCAAAACGCTTGCATGAAAAAAAAAATGTTTGCATGACAATTCTTACAAACACAATCTACTTTCCTCTTTGAGGGTACCAAGATTGTCTTCAAAATTTCTAGAAAGTAAGTGCCAATGTCAACATTATTAACCTATTTTCAAAGGTATAGACTTAATGATTTCCTTCCATTGTGATTAAATTTTAAAATGCCTGGAACTAATTAAAATGTAAGCAACTCTAATCCTAAATACCTTTAGAGTATGTATTTTATTTTGCATCAGAATGAGTACAGGAAATTGACTTTCAGACTTAAAAATAGGTTCTTTTCCGCATTCTATCTTATTTCAAGAAACGAAACAATCTAAACAGACTTTTATATGTAGTTTTGAATAATTTAATGATCAAATATTTTTCAAGTCTTTTATCCCCTGGGGTGTTATTTTTTTTTTTTTTTAGTTTGCCTAATTGCTATAAATGGTGATACACATTAAGTGTAGGGAACAATAAGAAAATTCAATATATGCTTTCTGATATTTGGCTGACACAGATCCAGACAGCTGTACTATGGGTAAAATATCAAGTCTTGGGTATTGGTTAGTAAAGAACTGCTACCTTGGTCCCTCCCCCAGGACTCTCGCCTTCCCTACAATCCAGAAAGTAAGGGGTGCTTGATGTACTAATGCCTTATAGACTCAGGAGGCCTGAAGAACCTTGTATGTCATACAGATTGCTAAATATCACCAATGATGACACGAATCTTATTTAGCAACTTCTATCTCTGAGCAGAGCTACCTAAAATTGTAAAATGAAACCACAACATAGCTGAAAAGAAAAAGAAATATCTGGGTAAAAGGAACAAAAAAATGACCATCTCAGGACATCAGAGTCCTCTAGGGAGCATTCGGCAGAGAGCGGTACATAAGACTGAGACATGACTGTCACTGATGGACATGATTCCACGTGGCGGGTGGCCCTGTGAGTGATGGGAAGGGAGCTAAGGTCAACAGCCAAAGCAGACACTGCAAGAGACACTCTCTGTAGAAAACACTGAGGAGAACTTGGCAATTCTCCAGGGAAGAGTAAGGAAGTCAGCCGTCTTTCTGGTGTAAAAGTCTCCTGTGAGAGATTTCAGCGCCAGCCTCATCAAAGTGCAGGTGTGAGGGTCAATTTCAAATATTTACTGGAGTATGAACAGGCCAGCCACAAAACACGAATGGAAAATCTTCACAGCATTCAGGTCTAAGAAGGGACCAGGGCCGTAAGTAAGATGGAGTCAAAAGCACATGTGTAGACTCATTTCTAGAACTCAGGTGCCAGGGACACACACTGTCTAGAAAATGAATTTGGTTAAAATAACTAAAGTAATAAAACAAATAATAGAAAGACCACTCCAATTCATAGAAAGAATGGATGGGTCCAAAACACCAAATGAAACATTCGTAAGTGAAAATTATCAACATTGAAATGAAACGTTAGTAAATGTAATAGCAGATTGAGGAACAGACAGAGAGAACTCTGATTTAAAGGGTATATTTAAGTAAATCATAAAGAAATGAAGAGTGATACAAGAGGAGGGAGAGCTCAATCGATACAGAAACTTCCACTAAAGTTTCTGGAAAGAGAGACTAGAGAATGGGGAAAAGCTGTTCTTGAATAGTGACCGTGATGGATATTCCAGAATTGAAAGACATTGGTTCTCATATTACAGAAGTGAACACTGAGGGGCAGCTATGCCTCATCCACAGGCTCACATGTTCCCAGCAGAAATTTTTTCAAACTCCTTTAAGAGGTTCTCTGCGATGTCTAAACTTCTGATTCCACCTTTCTCACATTCCCAACCACGGAAACTTTTGAGTCTTGGACCATGGCAACCCCATCCCTCCAGTGATTCAGGCCAATCACCTGAATAAACCATGCTTGATATTCCTCTGTCCTACACCCACATGGATTCAGTGAGTCTGTCATCCAACAGATCCAGAATCTGAGCATTTCCCAGTTCCAACACCATCACCACCCATGACTTGAAACCCCATCAATGTTTGCATTGGCTACTGTAAGGTCCTCATAGATTTCTCCATTTGAAATTTTTGTAAGTGAAAATTACCCTATTTTCAACACAAGCACTCCAAGTAAATTTTTAATTAAGAGTTTTTAAAATGTGTTTTAAGAGATGTTTAAAAGAACTAAAAAATATATTGACAATGCCTTGTCACTGCTCTGTTGAGAACTCTGCAGTTTCTCCCATTTCAGTCAGGATGAAAGCCAAGCTCTGTAATGGCCTAGGAGCACTTGGGTCTCTGGCCTCCTTCCTCACACGATCTCACTGTTCACGCCATGTAGATGGGACTTGGAGGTGGCTGCCCCAGGGCCTTTGCACTCTTCTCCCTGATACACACATGGCTCCTTCCTCCTCCTCCTTCGTATCCCTACATCGATGTCACCTTCCACAAGGCCTTATCCCCATGTCCTGCCATGCTAGTCCACTCCCTCCTCTTTCCCTTATGTGGGTGGTCCAGGAATAGACCCATCCCTCTTAGTTGACCAGAGATGGCTGGAGTTTTAAAAACTAGGGAAAGTGAGTGGAGAAATGGGGACTCCTTGATGGCACAAGGGGTTAAGTCTGAGCACTATGAAGCTATCTGCAGTCACTGCAGCTCGAGTTCGATCCCTGGCCAGGTTGCTGACCCACATGGCCCAGCAGACCTCTTCTGTCTCCCCACTGCTCTCCTCAACAGTGTATTTCAGTAGATCTGCCTATTCTGCTCCCCACTCTGTCTCTGGTGAATCCTCTCACCCTCCCAGGCATATGACCTGTGCCCCAGCTCTTGTATGCATAAACAAATAAATCTAAAAAAATGAAAAGAACATGGAGAAATAAACTGGATGTTATTATAAGAAATAAAAAACAATACCGCTTTTAGATTATAAGTTTCCAATCTGACCATTTCTACTTAGGGTCTCCTTGCTTTACAGGCTCTGTTGACTACACCAAAGCCCTGACAGGTCCCCATGCCCAGCCTTTCTCTGCGGTTATTTATGTCCCCAGGTCTGGACCCCCTGGGGGTGTCACTGGTCCTCTCCAGGGGCTCTCCTAGGAATCCTTCCATGGTTCTGGTGCACAACAAACACATGCCCGGTCTAGAGCACACTCAAGTGGCTGATACCAGAAATTAGGGCCCCAATCCCCCAGTCAGGGCAGGGACACCCCTCCTGAGGGACTAGGATTATGACCCTATCTTGCCGCAATAAAGCGCCATAAAGTACACAAGACAATATTAGTAAGAGGCGAGTATTTCTTCCATGGCAGAAACATCAATTTGTTTTTTTTTTTTTTTTTGGTTTTACACTTTAAGCATGGAAATGCACAAGATTATTATCATAATTTTCATTGTTACAGTCATTTTCTCCAAGCATCCCTTTTTCTTGTGTCATTTATTAACCCCTACAAAATAGAGATATCTGCATAGCATATTCTAAAAATGCAGGCTGAGGTGAAAGAAATTCTGCTCTTTAGGGCGGACATACAATTCCCAGCAAAAACCTACGACAATGTACCATTTATGTTTTATATTGCAGTAGGACTTCAAGCCTTTTCTAATAGCCCTTTCATGAAATTGAGAGATTATTCTTCCTATTAAAAGAGTCTTTTATTCTGGGTGCCAGCTCTGGTTCCTAGGGCTGAAATATTGCTTTAGTTTTTTTTTTTCCTACCACAGAGGCATTCACTACAGAATTAAATTACAAATTATGTACCGATTCTCCAGGGCACTGAAAAAATCTCAAAGCTTGGAAATGGGTAGGAGGGGGATATGTCTGCTTGTTATTCCTAAATAAACCCGATGAGAATCCACGGACCCATGAAAATTTCCATCAGGTCGTACATGGCATAGATAATGATGCATGAGATTGGGAAACGTGGGTGGTAGGCTGGCACCGGCCACAAAGTGGCCCTCCCACTTTATTAATAAACACTATAACAATAGTGACCATTATTTCATGTCTGTAAGTATTTGATGTACACTGGTTCTAACTCTTTCTTTTTTTTTCTTTTTTAAAAGATTTATTTATTTATGCATTCAAGAGCTGGGGTACAGGCCAGAGATGTGGGGAGGTGAGAGGATTCACCAGAGACAGAGTGGGGAACAGAACTGAAATACACTGTTGAAGGGAGCAGCAGGCAAGACAGGAGAGGTCTGCTTCGCTATGTGGGTTGCTCCTTGGAGGGCCGGGGATCGAACTCGTGCTGCAGAGGCTGTGGATTGCTTCATAGTGCGGTGCTTAACCCCTTGCGCCACCAGCGAGGCCCTGGTTCTAACCCTTTCAATTAATCTGCAAAGAAGGAATTAGTCTCTCCGTTTTCACAAGAGGAAGTTGAAGGAGGGTAGCGAATTTGCCCAGCTAACAAGAGAGATGGTTAGAATTGGAAGGAAGAACTTTCTGATGCCAAAGGTGATGGTTTTCTGGAACAGCTCAATGTACCCTGAATCACTTTAATTTTCCTACCTCTTAGTTTTTCCTGTGTAGATAATGAAAGTGTTTGGTAACGTGTCCATTGAGGCTCCTTCAGCTAGGCAATGTTAGAGAGTGGAGATTACAACCCCTGTCTCAGCAGCAACAAACATCAACTGAGGGGAGTTCAGATCCATGTCAGGATTCTTGCGGATTTCCTTCTTCACACCATCAAAAAAGGATGAAGGAGCTGGATGTGAGCACCAGGCAGGTTGGCTGCATGGGCCCAGCTTCTGCGCATGTCCTCCTGGCTCGGCAACACGGGAAGGGCCTGCAGAGCCTGAATGAACATGGAGATGACCCATCACATCCCTTCATCCTCATCTTAAGTGTGGTCATGGTCTTTTCTCTGGGGATAGAGGCAGCCGGAAGAGGTGCCTCTAAATTTCCACTTTGAAAGATAGCTGACAGGGACAGCTGGGGTTAAGACTGAAGGTCACACATATTGACCAGAGTTCACGATCCTTTTCCTTCAAGGGTTTCTGAGGTAATCGTATAGTAAGGAATCCAAGACAGTTCTGCTTTTCTGGTAGGGCCGAGTATAAAAGAAAACTCCAGAGTCAAACCAGAGGAAGGAGTCAGCAGCCAGGCCCTCAAGCAATAGCCAGCTCGCCTGCCCTCCAGTTCTTTGCTCCTTTTTGATCACCCCCACCACATGTACCCATAGACCCTGCTCAGTGTTTTGCTGATGCATTTGTGAATTCCTCCACTTCTTTCTCACCCTGCCCTGGTCTAAGCCTCCCTCACCCTGGTGTCCTATTCTTCTCTTTCAAGGAATCACCCCCCTCCAGAAGCAAAGGAACACTTCAAAGTAAACTGGGTCCTGCCACTCTCGATTAAAGACGTTTACTGGCTCCCAAGACATGTTCTCTGGAAACATGTTTTCTGGGCCTGGGCCCTCCAGCATCTGAGATGCCCCCTTGTTCACCTCATCTCAGGCCACCAAAGCTTTTCGGCCACACTGGCCGTCTCTGTTCTTTGGATGATCCAAGGTCACTCTGAATGGAAACCGATATGAGCTCCCCATGGCTGCCTCTTCAGGCTCCAGATCTCAGGGTACCTGGCGCCTCTTCAGAAAGGCAAGTCTGTCCACACTATATAATTAGACACCATGAAGGGAACACACTGTTCCCTTCATGCTGCTGATTGCAAATCACTGTATCATTTATAGCACCTTTATACCGGGACCTTGGCAGGAGCTCCTGCGATTTAGCCCCCCACCTGCCCTTCTGAGCTCACCTGGAACTTTCCTTGGATCTTGGTTTAAAAATCGCTTCTTCAGGATGCACTTCCCTGTGCCCTGTCAGGTCTCCCACCCATTGCTTTCATAAACCCTGGACCACTAGGAAAGGACTAATAGAAAGAAATGGCCATTGAGGCAGAGTATGGGGTGAGCACAATTACTGTGTAATTGATTAAGATATAAATTGCTTCATTTTTTTCATGCCAATCTAACCTTCTAGCTACTTTCACACCCTACCTCTCACTGGTCCAAAATACAGCCGCAGCACTGAGCCACATTCACCTAGTCATCAACATCTCTTTATGAATACTTGCCAAAGTCCTACCAGCAGCAAGTCCTAAGCGACATGCTGAGGATATGAACAAGGATAAAGCAGAAAAGAGACATATTTATGAATACGTATGCCGAGGCAAATAGGATAACTGGCATATGCACGGTAGAAAACAAATACAGTTGGAACTGAGGGGTAGAAAGATCTGGAAATGGACTGTTCTGGAAATGGTCTTTCTCTCAGTCTTGAAGGATAGGGAAAATTTCTCCAAGTCCAGATGTCAACACAGTGGACTCCAAGAACATGCTAAGTCACCAGTGCAGAAAAGGGGACCCTGAGCTGAACAGCAAAGACTGGCTCATGCAGGGAGCCCTGCAGACAACCAGGAGGTCAGGTGAAGGCAGGTGCTGGCCCCACAAGCTGGAGGGGAGCTTAAGGTGAGCCAGTGGGCTGAATTCAATGGAAAGGAAGCTTCCAGAAGGTTTGAGGATCAGGAGTGCATTTTTGAGGGAGCTTTGGGGACAAATATAGTATTGGAGCCCAGGAGCTTGCAAGGGCAAGAGATTAGATGGCATTTGAGAGGCTTAATATTTAGTCACAAGGTGTCAGGGGCAGCCTCTAGAAAGAAGCACCCAGCAAGGGGAAGGAAAGCAGGAGAGGGTTTCTGGAAAGAGGTTGTGGGGGCTCACTCCTGTCTTGGGACAGAGCTCAGAGCTAGAGATGGAGAGAAAATGTAGTGTTCTGTTAATGTCTACTGGTTACATGCAAGCGCTGTTCTATGTATTTTCATATGTTACTATATTGATTTCTCAGGCTAACTTTGTAAGAGGGGATGCTACTATTATCCCTGCTTTTAGTGACAGGAAAGTTAAAGTACAAAAAGATTTAGTGACTTGTCCAAGGCGACATAGTTTTCTATTTAAACATTTGCTAGTGATAGAAAAGTGTGGTATAAAATATTGTTCCTTTAAAAACAAAAAACAACTTAGCTCCATGTAGAGAATTCTTAATATTTCTGTCACTGATTCCTTATTTGTAAAATGACACTAATAATTCCACAAATCTCTTTGCTGGGAATACAACTGTACTTTAAAAACAATTATAATTGTTTGTAGTTCCACAGAGATACAGGTGGTAGGATTAATAAATTGTCTTTTGATTTATATTTCATTTTGCATATGTTAAAAGTCCCAATAAAACAAATAGGAAATGAAATATCAATAAAATGACTGAGAATAAAATTCATGGGTAATTCAGAAGTTTTCCCCACAGGTAAGGGATGTCCTTTCACAGATTTCTCAGAAAGGAAACAGAACCCACCAAGTCTTTTCTGGGTAATCAGCACCTAGAACTTAAGCGAATTACGGTGATTTAAGTTAGTATTACATTCACCTAAAACAAATGAGTTCTAACATTCAGAATGTCAACCTATTATTTCTGATGCTTATTTCTTTTCCAAGTAAAATAAATACAAATGACAATGTAGAGTTCACTGTCTTCTTTCCCAACATTTGAACACTAACCTCTTATTTTTTTAAAGACAAAAATCCAATGAATCTGACATCATGAGTGACCACCTCTCTTCACATACCTTTAGTTTAAAAAGAAAGAAAAAGGAAGGATTTACCTTATGTACCCTCTTTCTGATAAATTCTTTTGAAATATGAAGTCGTGCTAAAAATTGGGTTTTTTAAACCCTGGTCCATCTTTTATTTACTGTGTTTTGTAGTAGACAAATCATTTATTTTCTCATTCAACTGCCATCCATAACAATAATTTAAAACCAGCTAATAAACATTATGGTTTGTTAGAACTGCTACCGATTAAATCTTAAGTGTCTAATACATACAAATATAAACAGAATGTAATTAGAGCTATTTAAAGAACCCATTTTTAACTTAGATTAACCATACTTTCCATTTGCCGAGGATAAACACTCATAAATGAAACCCATTGCTGAGCAAGAAGCAATTACTTCAGTTTAAAATATTAATATGCACCGCCTTTTAAAAAGCCATGGAAAATCATTTATGTACTGCATTGTACAGACTGAAGCCATACCCAAAAGCAAGAATGGGATAACATTGTGAGTCCTAATCGAGAAGCAATCAACTGAGGTATGGCATGTCCTTACCCTTTATGAGGCCCATTAAACTCTTCACTTCGATTAGCACAGATTTCCAACATAATATTCCTATCTATGTGAAAAGTGTGATTTAAAACCACAAAGGCACACGCTCAGGAAGAAAGGGGAATTTTGCTGTTGAAATATCAACTCAATCAACCTGCTTCTAGAAAAAGACTGAGAGACATTCGTAACATAAACTATTAAATAATTTGAGTTTATTGAATATAGACAAGAGAAGGAAAAGCAGACACAGGCACATTTTAATGCCACATTTCTTGCCTAAAAGTACCCCCCAAATAAACTAAGTTTGATGGAATGCAATTAGTGAGTCAATTCTACAGGGTTTTTTTTTTTTTTTTTTTTTTTTGTGATATCAGAAAGAGGATTCCAAACCTTGGTTTGGGCTGGAATTACATCCAGTGTGGTTAAATGCATGAGTTTTTAGCTGCTGCTTGCTAGGAGTTAACCACAGGTCAACTCTGTTACAATGAACATCGTTATCACAGAGTGTTTCCAAGCTGAACCCCAGTCCTCAGAATAGGACTTTGTTGATTCCATCATTGTAATGCTATGTATGGAATAGTCTACAGACACCTATTAACCCTTGGGTGCTTGAAATGGCCACAGTCTTTGCAATTTTTTGCTGAGGTCTCGCAATATAAAATGATGCTGGGTGGAGATGTGGGATTTTTCCTATCAGGAGACAAAAACACGTAGAAAAGAAACAGCCCCCTTAACAGCGCCTATGGCTGTGAGTGCAATTGTTGCACTCTCAAAATGGGACTCGTTTTACTTATTTTAACCACATTTCAATGCAGATGGACTGAGTAGATCAGAGGCAGTAAAGGTAATATGGCTTGACCTGTCAATAGAATTTATGATTTTAGGACTTTATCTTTTGATGCAACATACAATGTTATAATCAATTATTTTTACTCTGAATTAGAGAAAACGATTTTCATTCAACATCTGGAACTGTGATGGCTTCACAGACTGGGGCAGCGAGGGTGATTTTCTGGTTGTCTGCGGGCAGAGTTAGCAAGCGAGGGACCTTTGTCTTTGAGACCACTCACACGACTCTTCAATGATCTTCAATTCTCTCATTCATAGAAACTTCTTGGGGCACTTCAGGGTCCTGGGTGTATCCCCAGTTCACCATGAGGCTCCTTTCATGGTACTTTGCCTACATATCTGTCCTCAACAGAACTCCTTGTCATTGTCTCTTTCTTCTTTATTCTCTGACACTATCATTACTCCCTTTCATCTACTCTGTCTAGTATTATCCAGCTAGACATGGATTTCTAGGCATTCGGGAAAAAGGACTAATTATTCATGTTTCCATCCTTTGTATGAGGTATATAGAGAAACTTTCTGGATAAATGGCTAACCCAAAGTGCTGCTTCTAATGGTCAGCATTGAGGCTGGTTTAGAGGCAGTATTGAATTCTGGAGACCTTTTAATACACACAGCAGATGATCGCAGATTCTATGGAACATTTAAAACCACCCATATTTCTCCTATTAGTCATCTTTACGTAAAAGGGCCAGGCCAAGTGACTTTGACTTAAAGCCACTTCATGCCCAAACAATGCTTTTAAAAACTTTCAATCAAATTCAAAGAAGTGACTTTACTCAACAACCTCATTATCTCTCCTAATTTCCAGAAATAGGAGGGATTCCAGGGATTGACTTTTCAGTGTTGAATCCACTGAATCAAATAACTTGAAAACTGCAATAGAAGAAAGGCTTCTTCAGGAGTATTATGAGAGGTGTGTAGCCTTAGCACCCCCACTCCCATCCTTTGCCAATACCATCCACCCAGCCATGAAAGGAGGTGGCAAATGTGTGGCATTGATAACCAGAATGTGGTCCATAGTGCTACCGAGATTTGTAACAGAGCCTTTGTCATGGTAGCAGCTCAAGGTATGGCTAAGTTGTATTCCATCACTTTATCAAATTTTATCACTCGTCAACAAAATAGCCTGAATTAGTTGATTTTATTGTTCGGTAAATGCTTGATAGCCAATAGATTTAATACATTGTTAATTATCCTATTCTTTTTAAAATAGTATTTTCATTTTTATAACCAAGAATATTTAGAAGCTAATTAGAAATCCAGTAATGTGAATTGTAAATTATGTGTAATTACAATAAAACTCCTGAAGAATAACACACATTACTTATAAATTGTAACACTGTGATAAATTAAAGCAATTACAGGTAAACCAATAATGTTCTTTAATTAAGTACTTATGAATGAGAATTTCTGCTTTGCATTTACAATAACCTATAAGGTTGAGGATTGCATTTATAGTTTATGCAGTAATCGATTGCACTCTGCTGTGATACTCTGCTAAGAATAACTTCTAAGTTCATTACTGTCATCATGCCATTATCATGTAAAAACACCCAGGATTGTTAAATGTAAAGTGTGCTGACAACCAACCATGCTTCTTAATATAATTATAATTATGTCATGATCTCTTCTTATGCCTTTATGAATCTGAGAAAAACTTCATATTTCCCCAAGTATTCAATACTGGTTGCAGAGGAATAGTAGATGCTTTGTCATGAGTTTATTGAAAATACTATTGTATTTGACATTAATAAGGCTATTCACCCTCATAATTATCTTACTACAGCCTGGCATTTATAAGATTACAGCAATAGTTCTTATACTGCCACATCTGTTTATGTTGTTACATATTGTTATAATGTTGAGATAATTCCCTGTGAAGTCTAAGTTGTAATCAGTGTCAGAGTGAGTAGAGAAGAGACCCACAGACCTTCTTTCTGCTCTTAACTCAAGTCACATATATCCATTTGTGGGTGTGTGTGCACAGGTCTCCGGAGGAGAAAGAACAGAGATGGGTAAAAAAATGGAGATGTTGGAAAATTCACATGATGGGAACTTATTGACCTGAATTTAAAATATCCTCAAGATTATTTTAAAGATGAGTATTTAAAGGAGACATACAAGATAAGCCAAACAAACAAGAAAGAAAAGATTATGATCTCTCTAAGTATAAACATGCTTTTCACTGGTTTTGAAAAGTAGCAGTTAAAGTTCTTTAAGAATTTATGAAAATCTAGACTAATAGTAATGTAAGAAAACCCCAAATACAGTATTTTGAATACTCTTGAATGACACACTAGTGAAGGAAGCCATACATGTGATAGAGACTGCACACACGACATGACTGATGATTATTTGGTCAGAGAGTTTTAGCCTCCTTGCAAGTTAAGTAAGTCCGTCTATCGGTATTTGAAGGAAGCAGGCAGGAGACTCAAGACTCCTGGGTCAGAAACAAAGGACTTTATCACTCAAAGCACAAGCCGTGTGAGCTTCAGCATCTGTGTTGGTTTCCTGGTCCCCACATGGGAGTGATACAGAAGGTTCCATTGGATTTGCATTGTAGCCAAGGAACACTGAACTTGGGGGAATCCATCCTTTTTATAGTAAACAGTGAGCAAACTTGCTTTTTATTCCTGAAGCAGACATTATGTCATCTCTCAAGGTTGCAGTCTATAAACATGACCCTGGGAAAATGGCCCTAGTAAAGAGCAGTCAGGGCTGTTATTCTTGACAAACTCAGCCAGACATGTAGGAGCCCAGAGACCTATGGGGCCCTGTCTTTCCCAATAATCAGTATAAACAAATCCTTAAGTTCGATGCATGGATAGGTAGAAAGATAGCCTTCATCTCTGGATTCAGTTTTCAAACTTTCCCTAGAACCATGCCTAACTTCTCCATGTGTTTAGTTAAATATTATTCAAAATAGCATAACAACACTCTGGGGAGGGCTATCCTTTTCTCTGTATCTCTTTTCAAATGATCTATCCAGTTTATCACTTCTCGTAAACTACCCTCTCATGTCATTTTCTTCCTTATCTTCAATTCACCTCTTACATATTGAACTTAAGGATCCTACCCTTTGAGATAGTAGTTTAATATGTTTGGTCACATCTTGATTTACTTGGTGTACTTAATAGTAGAGGCTGATAATGGGGTTTGATAGGTCAATCAATATGTATTTATTAAAGTGAAAAATGAAGTCATAACATATTATTATTCTCTAGCTCTAAAGCCATTCTCCAGCTTTTTAGTGAGTTATGTAGAATGATCCATTGACATGTTTGGGCAGTGGAGCCACAGTGTGACTTGTTCACAGACTTCATAACATTGAAACCATAAAGTCATCTGTAATGACTATAATCAGGGCCCAAATCTTTCCTTCTCAATCATGAAAAGCTCACTGTCCTTCTGCAATGCACACTCATCTGTTTTCTTTAAACTAATATCCTGTGCTCCACACTGAACAGACGTGGTGGTCTCTTGAGCCAAATCCCATGTTGTGCAACTCCACTGAATGTGCAGGACTAAGAAGGGCACCGAAAGCACAACTCTGCTATTTCCCTCTACTGCCACTTCTCAGCCCTCCTTCAACAAGCTGTATTTCCAGATCTTGGGGTGAAATCTCAAGAAATTTCATGCCTTTTATGACTACTTTCAGGTAAAAAAAATAGCCCCTTTCCCTTGAGTATGACTTTAAAGAATTGGGTGAAAACCTCAAATCTATCTAATTTATTTTGCCAATAAACACACACACACACACACACACACACACCCCTACCTTTGGGGACTGTTTTGGAAAACCTAAAGTGGTGGAGTACTTTGAGACTTGTTCTCCCTCCCTGGCCATCTCTCTCTGCAGCTCCCAGCTGTTTCCCTCAGCTGGGAAGTCTCCTATTGATGAATATGCAACTTGCTTCCAGTTCTGCTCTTTTTGCTTGAGTTGCCCACCAGGTTGGTCATTTCATGACCTTTGGCCTTTAGACTTCTGGAAAAAGTCAAGCTTCACTCTCCAGGTACCTCAAATACCAGGAAACAAACAGTGAACTTTTTGAGCGACTGTCTGTAAGTTTCCCTAAACTGGATTAAGCTTTTGAATAACACTCTCCAGCCCAGTCTCATGTACAGCTCACCAATTTCACCACGGAAATCTTATCCTCTCTAATCTGATCAATCAATCTTCAATTTCTCTTTCATGCCGTGGAGATAATGTGTGCTGTAGCATTGGTTTCAGTGTTTGCCTTTTTGTGGCATGAGTGGGGTGCATGTCTTATCTGAAACTTTAAATACAAGCAAAATACAAATAGAATAAACAGTTTCATTAAACTACTAAAATTGTTTTCTTATTAAAATATTAAAAATAATTATTTTTACTACGTTGCAAGCATTGTGAGTAAATAAGGGCTATTTACACATTATTTTTTTTTTGATCAATGGATTTGACCTTTCAACTTATATGCCCTTAGGGACAAAGGGGTGATGTGAATGCATGAATGAAACAACCAGATAAATGTCACTTACGCCAATTTATAGTCTTAGATCTTGTGTCACAAATTACTTGTTCATATATGGGTGAATTTATTTCTCAGATCTTAATTTTGCTCCATTTGTGTGCCTGTTTTTATTCCAATGCCATGTTGCTTTGATTAATATCACTTTGCAATATAGTTTGAATCTGGGGAGAGTGATTCCTTCATTTTTGTTCCTACTTTCTCTGTATCATTTTGGCTAATTGTTTTTGTGTGTGTGTTTTGTGTGTATGTTTTTGTGTAGTTCCAAAAATATTTGCGATTTTAAAATTCAATTTCTATAATGAATGTTATTGGGTTATGTGAGGATAGCCCTGAATCTGTGTATTGTTTTAGGTAAAAATGGCCATTTAATAATGTCAATCCTTACAATTCATGAGCACTGGGTACTTCCAATTTTTTGGATGTCTTCTTCACTTTCTTTAAGTAATGTCTTACAGTTTTCAGTATATAAATACTTCGCTACCTTGGTAAAATTTTCTTTAATATATTTGATTATCTTGGGCCTAATTGTAACGGGGACCATTTTCTTAATTTCTCTTTCTGATGGTTTTTTGTGAGGGTATAGAAATGCAACCAATTGTGATATACAGATTTTGTAACTTTCAACTTTACTGTATTTATTATTTCTAGTAGGTTTTGTGGAGTCTTTTGGACTTTCTATGTATAAAATCATATTATCTACAGCTGTTAGATAGGAGGAAATGAAGATTACTGAAGTTCTTATTTTTTTAGTGAAGCCAGGAATCTAGAATTTTCTGCAATTGATAGATTTATTGAAACCCTATAGACACATTAAAGTCCTATCTACACAAAGTGAAAATAATTAGTACATTTAAGGTTAATAATACCCCAACTTGATATTGGAAATAAGGAATATAATATAAGATGTTTCACTTTTAAATTTCTTATGGTTAAGCTTTAATACATGTAAATAAATGGAATGTAGTCCACAAACTGTTGTTTGTGTTAGTTGAATAAATAGTATTTTTGTGGACTAAGAATATAAAGGGGTTAATTTATTCTTTTCCTACTGTTTAAGTTATGAAAAGAAATTTTAAAATATGTTTACCTTCTGTTTCTACAGAGTCAGTTTCTAAGTAAACAGTGTCTCAACAGTTTGAATTGTTCCAACTGTTCTCTAAAAGTTGAAGAAAAGCTATTAAATATTTATCATCTTATATTGTGTTATTTACTGTTATGATGAATATGCAGATTTTATTAATGTTATTCAGAAAGCCATGAAAAAATTATAATTCATGAATGAGAAATTAAATGTAACAAGCTAGTTATTTGAAAAACATTTTAAATCACAAATAAAATACATTGTCCAGTGATTTTATGTATGCAAATATGGTCACAAAAGACTTCAGTGAGAAATAGGAAGACAATCTAGGAAAATTTTTAACATTTTAAGGAGAGCAAAACAAAGGAATTATCTAGAAGTGTGAGGAAAGATGCTGAGTAGGGAGAGGTGCTGAGAAATTTTCCTTCATTATGGCAGGAAGTGGTGCTGATGGGGGATTTCTTCTTTGCTCTACCCCCACCCTCCAGCTCTGACAACAAGTTTTTTACCTACTGCCAGGACATCTTGCCTCGTCCCCACCCTTGAAAATTTTATTTCCAAGAACAGATGAAAAAAAGAGCAATTATATTTCACCAGATACCTTACAATTGGAAAGTTTCTGGGTATCATTTAAAGTTTGAAAAAATCAGAGATAGATGCTTTAAAATTGAATACAAGGGTGGAGGATTATGGGTACCTTGGTAGTGGGGGTGATGTGATAACATACATCTGAAGAGTCAACTCTATTGTTTATCTTTGTTTAAAACAGTTCCTAACTTTTTGTACATTTTGCCTTGGCTAATGTTGATGGTTCAGAGCAGAATGCCTTCCACTCCTACATCAGTGTCATAACCTCAGTTTCCTCCTCTTATATGAATTCTCCCTCAGCCCTCCAGGCAGAACAGACTCCTCCCTTTGCTGCTTCAGTGGAACTTTTCAGGAGCCCCAATTATATTATTATATTACACTTGCCAAAGAATGATCAGTTTAGACATCTGTCTCTCCCCCTGTGGTATGAATTTTGAAAGAGTGCTGTGTTCATTGTTAGAGTCCCAGCACCCTAGCATGTCCATGGACCTTGTTTTTGTAGGAAGGCAGGAAGGCAGGAAGGCAGGAAGGAAGGGAGTTGACAATAAAATGCAGGATTTGGGGGAATGGGGAGTATGGAACATCTTCAAGGGCACAGCAGAAGGAAAAAGTAGAGAAAACAGACAGCTGGTGCTAAAAGAGAGAAAGAAGGAGATAATTAACAAAGCTCTATCCCAAGAAAATCAGGATTATGATATAAATCACACAGTGCTATAGTGAGTATTGCAAAGACATTGAGATCCCTTTTTCTTCAATCATTCTGCTCATTTCCATCCCCACAGCTACCATTCCAGTCCAGGGTTTTATTACCCAGATTATTGTGAAAGGTTTGGCTTAGAACACCCTCTTTCCAGACCAGCTTGTAATTATTTCAAAAACACTCTTGCAAAACTATCATTATCATCACATTAATTTCTTGATTAAAATAAATGACTCTCACTTTTCTCAAAATTCAGTGGACATACCTTTGCCTGACTCTTCTCAAACCCATTCAACCCCACCTTTTCTGTATTTCTTATCCTTGGCTCATTCTGGACTAGACTCTGTCCCTTGGATATGTCTTGAGTATTTTTCACTTCTATAACATAAGCTCATGTTATTTCCTTTCAAACATTATTCCTAATATCAAAAATGCTAGTGCTTTTCAGGGCTCAATTTAAGTATCTTCTCAATAATATCATCTATGACCCTCTTGACTGAAAAGTCTATGCCCTCATCTTTACTTTTCATTTTTTTTAAGATTTATTTTTATTTATTTATGCATACAAGAATTGGGGTCTAGGCCAGAGGTGCTGGTGGTGAGAGAATTCACCAGAGACAGAGTGGAGAGCAGAACAGGCAGATTGACTGAAATACACTGCTGAGGGGAACAGCAGGCGAGACGGGAGAGGTCTGCTGTGCCATGTGGGTAACTCACTAGCTGGAGCTCAGATGGAACTCAGGCTGCAGTGGCAATAACAGGATAGCATTGAGAATTAACCCCTGCACCACAAGGGAGGCCCTCCCATTATCTTTATGTGCACAACAGTACTTATTAGAAGGCCTTACATCACATTACCGCATATTGTTTCATACAGAGGAATCTGTGAATGTATGTCATGCTCTTATCTTCATTTGAAGCACCACACGGAAGACATTTATCAGGCCTAGGATGCAAATTCCTAATAATCCTGGAACCACAGCATGCTGGAATCCTATCATGAAAGCCTTCTCTTTCCCATGTACTGATGTGGGACTTGAACTGCTATCTTGGGTGCTCAAAGTCACCTTAGCTATGTCATAGTTTTCCAGAAGACAACTTTATAGTAAGATGACCTTGATGTTTGATCTTGGCCCATCCTGATCTCTGCTCTTATTACAGCACTAAGTTGCTTCATATTGCAGACCCTATCTCTGGTGTGTTACATATACATATTGGTGAGGGACAATGACTTTATATGTTTTTGGTGTTTTAGCAAACCACCTTATCCATGCTGGGCCATAAATCCATGCTGAATGACTCACAGGTTATCTGTTCTAACTGATTTCTATGCAACTGGTATTTGTATGTTATTTGTGTATTTTAATATATATAATAATAATTGGAACATTAGCAAGTCTTTTCTGCCCATTTTAATGGCTCATTACCTGCTGTAGCATGTTATATCCTGGTTTATATAAGAACAGCTGTGTCTAATATATTCCTGTAAATCATCCCTGTTCATTTTCATAAGGATATTAGACTCAGCAAATATGTGTCATGTGGATTTTTATGTGCCAGCCTCTCTGAACATCACAAAAACTTCCCAGAGCCAGAGATAACTGCACTGAATCAGCTGTTCCCAAGTTTACTTTTAACCATTGCTCAAATTAGATATCTATGAGCTCCCCTTAGAGTCCAATCCCAGGCTGCCAGCTGCTCCAGATGTAAGAAGCTTTTATAGCCTTCAAACACATTTTATCTGTCATCATTTTCATCAACAGGAATATCTTTCTCTTTATTCCCTCTCATAGAACCTGGTAAACAAGGAATGAGAAAAGTTTGGCTTTATTGTAACTCCAAAGAGGTCAGTCTGTGGGGAAAAAAAAGCACAGCGTGCCTTTCTCTGCATCTGTTTTTATGGAGATCTTCAAAGGCTCCTCATTCACCACCTTAATCCATTTGTTGAAGACGCCAATTTTCCAAATGACCTTATCTACGGAATTCATTGAAAATTCAGGTGATAGAAAAGAGATAAAGCACACAGCAAGGTTTAAGTTCCAATTTTGTTTCCACACACTGATCTAGTATTCTTACTGAATGGCCCCACTTTTTCTTATCTGTAAAATGGGCATTTTTAAAAGGTGAAAGATTTAAAAGAATTATAGAATCTTTTAAAATGAAATGCACTGCAAATGTATTCACATCCCTTTCGATCACAGATTGTATAGTTGGGAGACGCGCAACAAAGTTCACCAAGATATAAGTAAAGACAAGTTCATGGAAGCGCCATTTTCTAATAGCCACTGGAAATAATGAGGGGGGGGCATTCAAAGGGTACTGGGATGTAACCTGTGGGATATCCAGGCAATGGTGCACTATGCAGCTACCCTTTAAAGAGTCAAGTGATTTTTCATGGCTTTTAAGTAAAGATTTATTTTATGCATACAAGAATTGGGGTACAGGCCAGAGGCATGGGGGGGGGTGAGAGGATTCACCAAAGACAAAGTGGGGAACAGAACAGGCAGACTGACTGCAATACACTGCTGAGGGGAGCAGCAGGCGAGTCAGGAGAGGTCTGCTGTGCCATGTGGGTAGCTCCCTGGCTGGGGATCGAACTCGAGCTGCAATGGCTGCGGATAGCTTCATAGGTTGCATCTTAACCCCTTGCACCACCGGGGAGCCCCACGTGGCTTATAAGTAATACTGAGGGTGAAAGGAAGCACAGCGTTCCCACACAGTGTGTTATACAGTATAAATAGGGTGCATGTGTACACATGTTGATAAACACATAGGCTTTCTGGACTAAAACACTGGCCTGATAAAGTAAACATTTCAGGTAGAACAGCTGAGGAAAAGAAGGTTCTTCCTTCGTATGTTACACACATCTATCCCATCCAAGTTTGATTTCCTTTTATAACAGCAGCAAGTGTTATATGAATAGTATAAGTGGGAACTTTTGATTTTCTTTTGTTTGAGAAATGAATACCTATTATATATAAACAAGTAAGAAATTGTATAAAGTAGCCGTGATTTTATTGACATAAAATATTGTCTTAAACAAAGAATATCAACTCAGTAGTAGAATCATAGAAATTCAGCCTGGGAGAGGTGTTTTGTGTAGTATTGTGGCAGTGAGAGGCCCGCACTAAAAGGGAAGATGATTTGTTCAGTAAGTTTTATTGAACACCTACATTTTCATTTGTCCTCAAATTGTTACTTTTTAGGTAGAAAACATTAGAAGGCATTCCCTTGTTTGTTGCAGCATATTACTTTTATATTTAAAAAAATATATTATTACTAGGTGACACAGGAACAAATACAGCATAATATGGGGACATTCTCTCCAGCTGTGCTAAAATGTGCGTGTAGAGCAGAGATAATTGAAGTTGAGTGCAGGACTTCAAAACCTCAAAGAATCCTCAGAGTCTGTCCTCCGAGTTTGATAAGGTGGCTCAGCTAGGGAATTTTGATGATTTGCCTGAAGGGATTGAGTGGGGTCTATGCCTCTGATCCTCCAGGTCCTGTAATGCTCTGTCCATGGTAGCACATGTTCTGTGGTGAAGCTGAGTCACCAGCAGTTTTTTGAAGAGTTTTGAGCTGCATCATTAAAGAAGATGAGAGTTTCCTTTCATAAGCTAGGATACAAATTATACGTCTGACATTGTGATAAGCACCCACTGGATTTAGTCCCTACAATAACTCTATGTGGTATTTATCTCATAAATACTATACTGAAACTCAGAGATTAAATAATTTGCACAAGCACAAGTTTGCACAGTTTATAGCTAGCATAACTTGAAAGTAAATTCAGTCTGACTCACCCTAGAGTTTATAGTCTGGATAATATGAGCAAAGATACCTAAGTGGGAATGAAGAAGATAGGCAAATAAAATAGCTCGTTGAAACTTAGGACAGTAGAAATAAATAAATGTTTCTAGGATCTAGTAGCAAGAGAGCAAATGAATTCAGAAAGAAAAGGCAAGAAGTCTAGTTGAAAAACAAATGAGATAAAAATTTCCCACACATTTTATAGAGTTAGCCTATACATATTATCTTTAAATATTCTAATATCAGTAACTAGTGGGAGTGTATTAATAAAAACCTCTACACCTTGGTTGCAAGGCTTTTCTCACAAATCTGTAACCCACTTTAAGGTTAATAGCACTGTCTTTGAGGTGTATGTAATTTGCTCATCTTGTGAGGGTCATACCCATAACTGTGATAATCTAATTTATCACCTATACAGTATAACACAATCTTTTACTCTGAACTGGAAATTAAACTCTCTGCAAACCCCATAAAATGCATATTAAAATATCACGCGCAGGATGAAAAAACATTTCTGCATAATGACAGGTTTAATTTTGTTTATCCTGTTAGCATCTATTCTTGAAAACTAGGCCCTGAAATTTCCTATTTATGCTCCTAAATTCAGAATAGTCTAAAATGTCATTTTTATTATTCCTTATATTAGAGCCCTTAAAATTAAAAACATTCATCAGAAAATTGCTGTCTTCAAAATATATTGTCCAATATGGAATGTAAATATTAAATTTAAATATTTTAAAATTAAATTATTATTTAATTTATAATTGCAAGAGCACAGTGCAGTTGGGCTACGTGGGTGGACGGATCTGCTCATGGGAAGAAATACGTGCCCTCACATCACTTTTAAAAACCACAAGCCCAAAACCTTCAGCCGTCAGGCTGAGGAGAGGAAGTTACTGAAACCCAAGCTGGACATTTCCAATCAGTTCCTGATCTATAAAAGGAACTTTAAAAAATATGGGAACATCGAATTTCAATGTTGCCTCTACATCATTAACCAAATGATAATCGATGGCTGTTTTTCAGTATAAAACCTATAAATGCATCAATGGAATGGAGAAACAAGGCAAATTCAGTCTCCTGCACCCCTCAAGGTATGAAATATAAACTATAAACACAGGAAGATTTTATTTAAAATAGAACTTGCTTCACTTAATATCCTAGTCTCAGAATGCAGTTAGAATTAAGAAGCTGAAAATGCACATTTTCTTATAAGATGGAAAAATTTGATTTTATATAAATTTCAAACTTCTCATATGATGTTAATTCCAGTATGTAATTAAGAGTAATTTTTCTTAAGGGTATAGAGAGCCTTATGCTTTCATTACAAGTAATTCACATACTTCACAATGTGATTTCAACCATAGGATGCTGATGGATCTCTCTCCACAGAACATCCTTCCATCTGCTCAAACCCCACTTGCTCTGGGGACCAGCGCCCCGAATGGAAGAACTTCTCCTTCCTCAGAGAGCCTGTGGCTGATTCTCTCCTATGACAATTACACTGCCTTGGGTTAGCTCTTCCTTTCTTAGGCTGAGTCTCTGAGTTGTCTCTTACTTTATCCTCTTGTGTTCCCTTTTTTTAAAAAACAGATTTATTGATTTATGCATACAAAAACTGGGGTACATGCCAGAGGTGCAGTGCAGGGTATAAGAGGATTCACCAGAGACAGAGTGGGGAGCATAACAGACAGGCTGACTGAAATACACTGCTGAGAGGAGCAGCAGGCGAGACAGGAGAGGTCTGCTGTGCCATGTGGGTAGCTCCCTGGCCAGACGGGGAACCAAACTCGTGCTGCAGAGCCTGCAGATAGCTTCAAAGTGCTGTGCTTAACCACTTGCACCACAAGAGAGGCCTCCACTTCCCTATTATATGGCTCACCCTTCAGTGAAATTTGGCAAGGATTTGCAATCAGGACTGGCCATGTCCTTCAGATATGCTTTACACGGTTTCCAGTGCTTGACGGTGCTTTGCTAACACTGAAAACATTTGGGAAGGCCTTCTAAAAATCTAAATGTCTAATTTATTTTGGGAAGCAGAAGATCTGACAACTTTGGGTCCATCTTCCTTGGTGCCAACAGTGGGGCTCAGGTGTAGTGGCCCCCCAGCCCCCCTATAGGATGTGCACACATGCTCCAGCTCAGGCTGCCCTTTCTTTGCCCTGCTCATATCCTCTTTGAAGCAGCACCATGAGCTCATGACTGCCTTTTTTTTTTAATGGCAAAGAAGTATCTACCTTTATACAGATCTCTATCAAAAGTCAGTCAACTATAGACTGGTCCAGTCCCTATGGAAAACAATGTGGAGTTTTCTTAAAATATTAAAGATAAACCTGCCATCTGACCCAGCAATTTCATTACTAGGTATCCAAAGAATACAAAATCACTGGAAGGGATGGCTGTGCTCCTGTGTTCTTTGCAGCACCATCTACAACAGCCAAGGCATGGAAACATGTGTGCCAGGCATGAGTGCCAGTGCCGGGGAGCGGGTCAGAAGATGTGGTCCATATACATGGAGGAACGCAATCTGCTATGAAAAAAAGATGAGGTATTGCCATGTTGGACTCCATGGATAGAATTGGAGGGGGTTATGCTGAGCAAAATAAGTGAAGAAAGACAAGCAAGTGCCCAATGATTTCACTCATGTGTAAAATCAAAAGAAACAAAACAAAAGCACTGACAAAAGTAAGTCGAAGCAAACCCTAAACTTCTGACTGTGGAACCAAGGCTACCAACATGTGAGGGTGGAGATGCAAAACTAAGGGGCCCAAGGAACAAGGGCAACAGATTGCAGGTGCTTGGGTGGCAGTGTGGTCTGGAAACGCCCATGGGAAGAGGTATGAACCTGTGTCCCTCAGTCATATACCGTGTTGCAAACCAGTGTCACCTTAATAAAAATACAGTAGAAAAAAAAATGGAATTGACAAAAGGAAGCCACTGGGTGATTTCCAACCCGTTCCCTCATTCTCAAAATGAAGGCTCCTTTACGGCCCCCTGAATTTGACTTTGTGTTCAAGCATGAAACTTCAGAGCCACAGAGCCACGTCCCCTTGGGCAGCCTTGGGTTTTACTTCTGCTCCATTGTGTATTAACCGTGAGGTCTGTGGCCTCTTATCTCCAAAGTGGGAGAAACCTGGGTAGTTTTCTTTTGAGGATTAAGTAAGGTAGATAAATGGTAAATACTGAGCACATTATCAGCAGCATAGTAAGCACCTGGTAAATGATACACATTTCCACCATCCTTGCCGAGTCTAAAGGTAAGATGTCTTTCTGCACTGAGCTCTTTCACAGGATGACCTGGGCAGCACCGCTTACACTGGCCCAGCTGGCTGGAACTCATGCATTAATAATGTGCCTCATTCATTCATATGTATTCATTAGAGACCTACTATGTACCTGGTACACGTTTGGGTCTCCTGCTACCATTTTAATACTTTGTCTTTTTTGTTCATTTTTGCTCTTTACATTCCACTTTGAGTTATAACACACAAGGAAGCCCTTCTCTCTCTCACATGGGACATGGCTTTAAAAAATGTGGCCCTATAATCTCTGTTAGTCTCTGAACATCAAGCAGATCTAAACTGTCAAAATGAAAGAAGTAAAATGTCTGGGACCTTAAAAAACGATAGCAAATCCAAATTTTATACATACCCATACACACTCACAGACAGATACATACACATTTACCTCTTTATCTAGAACATACGGACTTACAGATTTTTATACCAAACCAGACATTTCTGTCTGGCATCCTATGGCTCAAATTTGATTAAAATTATCCAGTCCTGTGGTGTGTTCTTTGTTATGTGTTATCTATATCATGAGGGAGAATTCCCTTTGGGGGTGGGGGCAGAAGGAAGTGCTTTGAGGATTATCTTCCAGTTTGTTTGGGGGAAGTGAAGAATGTGAAAACTTGGTGGAAACAGAAAAACTCACTTCATAATAATAATTGGATGACTCTGCTATAACCAGTATTTTTGTTGGTATTTTATACTTTAATTCATGATTTTACGCTCAACAAGATCCAAAAGTGGGAAAACATCGAGGGAGAATTCTATGCTTTTAAATATAGCGGGCAGCTGGAAAGAGAGTGTAAGTGTGTGTGCTGATGTGAGGGGTGTGTAAGGAGCTGTCAGCTGTGAGCATTTTGGTAAATATTTGCAAATCATATAGAACACATACCGTGGGAGAAAGATCACAAAGCTTGGAGTATCTCACTATGTGATGGGTAAATTCCATGAGAAACACTCAAATAATTCTGGTAGACAGAATGAGAAACGCCCATCTGAAGAACTGTTTTGGCTAACATTGATTCCATTTGGGAGATCAAATATTGAACTTAGCCTCAAAAATGGATCACATTCTGGGTGGTCCCAGATGTAAGACTGAAGGGGTGTGTGTGTGTGTTTTCTTGACTGCAAAGGAATTTTAAAATTTGGTCCAAGGTTCTTTCCAGGATGGCAAGAACAGCAGATGTGGTCACTCAATGAATAAACTCAACAGGTCATGGCTACGGGATTCCATCCCATCCAATTATTTTGATTCATCATGACTGACAGATTTACGATTGCTGCCACAGAAGTGGACTATACATTTGACTCCTCACAACATTGCAAGGTTCTGGGCTACAGAAGGATTGCAGTTTGGGGAGGAAACTGGCTCTCAAATCCCCTCCTTCTCTTGTCATCATTGGGAAGGTCCTCAGCGAGTCAGCATCCCCATATCTCCTTGTTGTACTTAAACACTGGACTCCAGTCTAACTTGTGCATCCAGACAAGAGTCCTTGCTCAGGTCTCCTGGTGGGATATCACCTTCGAAGCCCAGCAATGTGCTCCCAGGAGCTATCTGTCCACCAGTCCACCATCTTGAAGTACCGTTAGACTTAAATGCTGTCAATGTTTTGAATGAATGTCCACAGAGTTGGACTCTGCTAAATGGAATAGAAACTATCCTGCACCACTGTGCTTTTATATGTGCTAAACAAAAATGTGGGCAAATATAACAATGCCACCACGAATTTTATTCAAATTGAAAAAGTTGAGTTAATTACCTGACATTAAGACTGTCAACCCTAGCCCTGCTTTGAGGGATTCTGAAACTTAATTTTCACTCTTCTTGCTTCCAACTTATCACCAGAGATGGAGGGTATGCTGGTTACTTTTCCAAAATGATGAAAGCTACATTTCATTGTGCTCTCTGCATTTAAGGAGTGTTTTGAATGAATCCTCATGACCAGAGAAATAAGAAATAATGAGGGGCTTGTAAGAAGAGAACTACTTGAAAGAAAATGAAAGGCTACTTGTTTTGAAGAATCTGATAGAGGTGTGTGTGTATGTGTGCATGTGTGTGTGCATGTGTGTGTGTGTACATGCTCAGGGGCACAGAAAGTCAGGAATTGACACACATTCAGTGTGGAGGTGATGTGCCACTTGAGAGAGAATAAAGAAAGCAGCATTCAGATCCATACTTCTGTTCCCAGTGACAGTGTTCAGAGCTTTGGTTCTGCAAGGGGAATGAAGGAAGCCCAGCTCTGCATGCAGAGAGCACCAAAGAGAAGGACCCAGGCGCATTCTCTGTTCTTCATGCTGAGTGCTTTACACAGAGAGAAGCCCAATTAATGCCCTTGGAATTGAATTTATTGAATTGCACTGAAGGGAAAAGAGGACTCAAGGATCTCGGAGTCCTCAAGAGTAGATTGCAAGAGGGTCAATTTCAGGTTGAGACTGAAATCTTAAATATCTGGATTTTTCTTTTGGGAGCTGGAGATATATATTTGAGTAAGAAACAAATATAAATATTGGAACTGCTAAACGTTGGTATTGTCAATGATATACCAACATTTATACATGGTATGTAAAAAAAATAGTATACTAATTTCTTACTTCACCATTAGTTCAATAAATCTTGAGTCAAAGTTTATTTTTTTTCCAAGAGATAATTTTCCTTTGGATTTTTAATAAAGTTTTAAAAGATGGAAACTAGGTAAAGTAATAGAAAATAATGTATTTTTCAGTGAGTTAATTAAGACTTCTAATGGAAAAGTTTATCTACTAAAATTTAAGTTAGCTATATTTAAATTTGATTTAATCTAAAAAGCCAAAATATTTTTGGCATTGGCAGAAGAGACTTCTTTAAAATGTTCTCATAAATCAATGAACATATAAGATCTTACTCAAAATTTGAAGATAAACTTATATTTGGGTTGTGATGAAGTGTGAAAAATTTTAGCATGGAAGTTGTTATTTTCAAGACATTATAAGTGTGTGAGAACATCTCTACTAAATTAATTACAACAATAAATACCACAACCAATTTAATGAAATGTTGAAAAACTGGTTCTTAATTTTAAAAATCAAGCAGAAGGGTCAGCACCAAAAATGAGTGCTTGGGCCTCCCTGGTGATGCAAGGGGTTAAGATGCAACCTATGAAGCTATCCGCAGCCATTGCAGCATAAGTTCGATCCCTGGCCAGGGAGCTACCCACATGGTGCAGCAGACCTCTCCTGACTTGCCCGCTGCTCCCCTCAACAGAGTATTTCAGTAGATCTGCCTGTTCAGTTCCCCACTCTGTCTCTGGTGAATCCTCTAACCCCCTGGCACCTCTGGCCTGTACCCCAGCTCTTGTATGCATAAAAATAAAATAAAACTTTAAAAAAAAAACAAAAAAAATGAGTGTTTTTTATCACCAACAAAATATGCAGGGTAGTTAGAAAGCATGTCTTGTAAAAAAAAAATTGAATACGATCAGTTTCAGAAATTTTGTTCAGTTTTCATTTATTTTTTGTATACACTTTACCAAGTTTTTTTCTTTCTGTGTTCCTAATTCCTGTCCTCCTTTACATTTTGTATCTGTAATCAAATAACTGAAAACAAAATAGAGTTGGGTTAAGTGTTCAGGGCATAGATATGTCTCTCGATATTTGACCTTTAGTTCTCAGATATCATGCAGACTTAGACCTAGAACTAGTCTTTCAATAAATCTACAATTTTAGTTTAAGACAATCAAAAGTTGTTGTGAGAAAAAGAACATTAAAAGTAACTAACAAAAATGTCACAAGATTTCTAGTTATTTTCTCTAAAAAAGCTATAAGCCTCGTAAATTCTATTGATGTCAAATTTCAGAAAATAATCAATATAAATATTTAAACACATAAAAAAGCAAAGTCGCTGTTTAAAGGAATAATACAGTGAAGTAGATATGTTGTTACATCAGTGTTGGGTAAATTATCCCCAAAGAGATTTACCTTTTGATTAGACTATAAAACAAATATTAAATAATACATTAAAGACGATCTAAAAATTCAGTGACTGCTTAATCATATCTGAAAGTTTTTGCTTTTGAATTAGTAAACAAAAAATAAAGGCAGTGTCTGCAATATCTTTAGAGCACAACTTTGATGAGAAAATATGGATGAAATACATTTAGTGGTAACTATTTCGAAGTATTATTTCAAGTTTAAAGCTTGGGTGCCTGGACTTGCATACATAATAGATGAAAAATATTTCAGGAGGAATACCATAAAGACTATTTTCGCAACAGAAATTCAGGTTAGGGTCTGGTGCACTATCCTAAGGAGTCCATGAAATCCAGACCTCCCCTCCAGATGTCTCAGTTAAAGACAATAGAGAGCTTCATGAGATTGATGAGCAAAACAAATAGTGATATAGGTTTCAGTAGTAATAGGAACACTTTATGGATTATGAAAACTTGCATAAGCGAAGATGATAGGTCTTAGGTCCTCATTTTCTTCTCTTTCTTGTCAATAAAAGGAAGATTCGCCAGTGGAAAAAATAAGGTATCAACAGATTTTAGGTATAAACATAGCAGAAATGAGCAAAAATGTAGAATAAAACTGTGAGAAACCTAGAATGAAGCAGTGGGATTGGATTAACTATTCTATTATCTGTTCATAAAACTGCCACAAAAGGGTGTGTGTGTGTGTGTGTGTGTGTGTGTGTGTGTGGAGGGGGGTGTGTGAAGTGTGTTTGTTTGTGGTGTGTGTATTTAACTATAGATATATTGAGTAATCTACAACTGCTTTTTCGAAGATTATATTTAAAAACAAGTGATGAAGTACCACAATTTTACTAAACTATTTTTAGTATGAACTGATGTTTTCCCCTTTTCTCTTTTCAATGACGTCGGATTGCATGGAGCAAAGCTGCTTTACTTGATCTTATCAGCCATCAGCAGATGCAGAAAGAATTTCTAATGGCACCAACTTCTATTAGAGCAACAGAACTGGGATGAGGCATTCAGATGACTGCTAAATTGCTCTAATGCAGTGACAGCTTTGGTGCATATTTTGACAGTAAAAGAGAGTATAGGGGCAGAGTAAGTCTTTTAGATCCATTTTTGATGGAAGCATGGCCATATACTTTCTGAATAAGGTAAAGCAATGGTGGAAGAGGAAGAAAAAGCAATAAACTTCATATTCAGGATAATGCTGAAAGATTTAGATACTGACAATGATTGAGCTATGAAATGATTTGTATACAAATCTATTGGTATCGCTGGCCAGCATGTTCCTTATTGCCCAATAATGTGCTTCAAACACTTGAAACTGAAAGAAGATAAAATCCAATCTTTCAAGTGACCGCCAGTATTTCCAGATTTAGATGTAGATGATAAGCTTTTGAATCAAGTCCTTGAGCAAAGTTACAAATTTGGTTCTTGAAGTACTAAAGACTGGTGAGAAAAACCTAGATAACTCTAAATTTTTACTTAGAATGTGTCAGTGGAATGTCAAGTGTATAAAACTTTGGATTAGTATCAAATTGATTCAGAAGAGACTAATTGGATACAGTCACTTACAAATGTGTTCCTGGATAGACTTGGTCAAGAAGATGATGGATTTTCTCTTGACTAATAATAACACATTGTATGCTCTTCAGAGTGTCTCTTTACCTGTGTCAAAACTGAAATAAGCAAGCGATGAGTAAAAAAATGGGGTGACTATGGGGGGGATGCCAGGAAGAAACCAATCTACTTAAACATTTTGTTTGCACCAAAATAATTCATTATTTTGTGCATGCTGAATTTTGTACATTAAAATGCTGGACTACTGATTTGGGGACAGAACTAGTAAAGCATAGTGATTTAGCTTTCAAATTGGCACAAAAGAAGAAATGAAAGGGAAAAAAAGGAGCAATTAGCCTAAAACAAAACCCTAAAAGGAACTGGGACTTTCCAGGATGGGAATACCTGGGGTAAAGGAGGAATCTTTTCAGAGAACGATGAAGAATAATGAGCTGCCCATGGTGGAAAAGGAACGTGAGAGTCTGAATGATGACTTCCAGGAGGAGAGGCTCCCCAGTGTAGACAGGTTAAGTATTTGGGGTCTTCTTACCTGGGTATTTTGTGCTTAGAGCTCATCCTGCAACAAGGCAGGGGCTTGGGACTAAGGAGGACCATTGCATGGAGGAGGGATTGAAGCAACCTCCAGGCTGGGGACAGGAAAGGACCTTGCAAGCTGGTGTCTATTTAGAGACAGCACACCTTCAGTTCACCTGACCCAGAACAAAGAAAAAAATGCAGGAATCCATAAACTTGGTCATGCATTTTCACTGAAGCACATCCTGGTGTCCAATAATAAACTCGTCTGCTTTTAAAGAGACCATCCTGTGTCTTCGCTCCTTTGTAAGTGTCTCCACTCCATGGGCACGTGTGTGTGTGTGTGTGTGTGTGTGTGTGTGTATTGAGTATGTTCCACAACTCCAAAAAAAAATGTTCACACTGACCACTTCCCTATCTGGTTTTGGTGTACACTGGGACAAAGTGGGAGTTTCCATTTTCCAAGGTGGGAAGCAGAAGCTAGATTTTAATGACCAGGAAAATTAATGATCAGGGTGTTTTTGAGGATATTGTTCTTCACTTTGATAAAACTTTTCAGTTCTTTTAAAAATCATTCACACGATATCTCAGAAACACGAATTTTAATTTTAAAGGGGATCATGATGAGCTTATTCAACACTTTCATTTTATAGGCAATGAAATGGAGGTCTAGAGGGATTAAGTGACTTGCCTCAGGTCATTTTCATAAAAAAAAAGTCTTGAACTAATTCTCTAGCTTTTAGATTGGGTGAAAAAGAGACATTTTTATTCACTTCCTAACAATCATTCACTCTATCTCCTCAAGTTCAAAGCTTGCTTTATTTCAATGCTCAACATCCCCTTGATCCAGAACTTGACCGTAAGTGGAGTGGGGAGGGAAGTCTTTAAACATAGTGCTCACATTTTAAATACATTAGGGATAACAGCGATTTGTAGGGGGAAAGTCAAGAAGTGAGCTTATGAAGAAAAACAACTGTCTTCAAACAAGTCAAAGAAAGCAAGGATGTGCAATAGACTTGCTAATGGGAACATGATTAAATAAAATAAATGAAAGTTTGTGGTGGGTATAGATAGATGAGGGGGGCGGGAGAAAGAATTATTGTCAGAGAGAGTTGCATAGATGGGATAAAATTTCAAGAGGGTTGGGAAGGCAAATGTCTAAGGCAAATTGCTATGTGACTGCATATAGTGAGTCAATGTTTATACATGGAAAAGCTAACACTTAGTTAATAAATTAGGATCTTTTTTATAGTTTGATTCAGAAGGAAAATGATTATTTTGCTTATAGACAGACCTAAGCTTTATTTATATGTTTAAATTAGGAAAAATGCTCATGTTGTTGAGGCCTCCCTACAAGTCTCAAGGTAGCCAGTTGACACACACTTAGAACATGCAGCCATATTATTCCTACTGACAAAGAATGAAATATAACACAGTTAATAAGTATTTATTAATTTAACAGTTTATGCTAACGTGTTAAACCTAACCTCCAGCTTATTAGAATGAAATGAATGCATTAATAGAAAGCACATTATAGGTCAAGCAGAAGATAGCCCTACACAATATTCTTGCTGAATAAATAAATATAACGACTTGCAGATTGACTTTCTAAAGGAGACATCAATTGAAACAAGTGATTAAAGTTGACAATGGAATTGTACAAATGACCCTTATTAATGAATTTTCTAATCCTTTTCATGTTTATGGACATTAGCCTCTGTTTGCATACGGTGGCATAAATATGCATGTGTTATGACTGGAGACACCCATAATTGGATGCAAATGATGCTCAGATATCTATTCTATGACATCTGTACATTCTGACATGTCATATCTTATGCTGGGGAAGGTTTCCATCCCCCTTCCTTTCATTTTCACTGTTCCTGACTTGGCAACTGTTGACTTGGCAAAGCCTCTAACTAGATCCCAGACAGAGTCAACCATTTACAAATCATCAAATCTTCCTCAGCAGCTTTGAGGATTTTACCTTAACAAAAAATTCTACTTCCAAACACCCATTCTCTGTTTAAATATGGTAACTGATGGTTATTTTGCTCATACTCCCTGATGTCAATCTTCTAATAAATTCTTACTTATTGATTGCCTTTAGATAGCTTTGTTGGCTTCCAGGGAATCATGGTGAAGTTGGCTATGCCAGGCCTAGAAATGAGAATATCCCTGTGCAGAGGCTGAAGCTGAGAGGTGGGTTGTATGGCAGCCCCGTTGGGACAAAGCTAGGGTCTCTTAATGCTTTCATCTGTCTCATAGGTCCTCTTACACTAGGGTGTGAAGGGTTATTTCTTAATCTAATGACTATCTGTATAGGATTAGATTAAAGGGACATACTACTATGTTCTGAGGAACATAAAATTGGTAATAACACCACCAAATCATGTGATTAATGAAAATTGGCTCATTAGCCCAAAACACTGGCATTTCATGGTTGGTGGCATTTTTGCAGATTTTCTGGTTTAAAAACTATGCTTTCTTCTGAATTGCTAGAATCCAACCTTTAAAACCTCTTTAGGGGATATACAGGATTAATCAGCCCCTTTTTAAAAATTTCTCCTACATAGAAAACACAGTATCTGATATTTGATTTTTTTTTTTTTGGTAATTTTATCAGCAAAAAAAAAAACTCTGCTCCAAATATAGAACTCTACAATACATATTTTAAAAACGTATGGGAAAAGTTATAAATTATCTCACGAGTTTTAGCAAAACCTCAGGAGCGTTACGTGTTGTGTGTGTCTGTCTTGGGTTGCTCAAACATTTTAACCTACTCGGTCCCTTCTTATCTCAGTACTGACAAAGCCTAACACAACTCACATGTAAGAACTGGCCCAGACACTCACAAAAGCATTTTTCTTTTGCATTCACAAGAATACTTCATTTGGGATTACTACTCTTCTAAAAACACAGGTATAGTTGCCAATGGATTTTAGAGCATGCTGACAAAATTGCAGGGGCCAAAACCTTTACATCACTGATGCCTAATTTGGAACCCACAAAATATCTGAAGGTTCCTAAGAGGGATAGTGAAGGAGACAGAGCAAGATAATGCCCACCTTTGTGTTTTTCCAAATGTATCTGAGATGTCTATGATTCATTAGCTATATTATTGTAGGATAATGTTCAAGAATGTTCTACAGGTGTGTGCTTTCTGTGGGCAGAATAACACAAAATGAGTTCAGAATGTGTTATTATGAGCAGGACCACATGTGTTCTATGTATTTGCTTAACGTTACATGAGAATGTAGACATTAAATTTACATTTATAAATCAACTTTTTGTGATTAGAAATTCATTTTTATTCAGTCTTTTTCTCTTAAGCATGCTTCAATGTATTTATAATAAATGAGAGTACATATAAACCTTCCAGAACATCTCTGGGAATACGGAATTATATTAATAATACTCTGTCATTTATTTGACATGGGATCTGATTATACCATTAAAGACCTAGTTCCTCTGATACTCACACAGGGATTAGAAATAACTGAATTGGGGAAACATCCCAGAAACTAGGAATAGTTATTTTTAAATTCAATGGTAGAATTCACACTTTTAAAATGGTACAATTCACAGTTCCTCCTCTTTAGGAATGTTAAATCTTATTTGAGAGGCAATTCATATATTCATAAATTAGAAAACAATTTGGAAGCAATCTATAAAATTTAGAGAGTGTTTCTGCCTCTATGTGTCATTCTGAGGCAATTCAGAACATGAGAAAAATCACTGTGGACTGCTGTTCGTTCAGGCAAATTCCATGGAGAGGACAGCTTGTGTGCTAAAGAAGTGGACACACGCTGTTAGAAGAAGCAGAGCACAGAAAAACCAGAGCAAAGACGAATGTGAGCTTGTTGGATTGTTGGGGGAAACACTGGGTCTGACTGCTGAAGAGAAGCAAAGCTCTAGGTCCAACACTGGGAGGTTGAAAATGTAAAATGGGGTTAGTTCTTACAGACCCTTCAAGCTGGATTAAGCATTTTAATTTTGTACTAGATGCAAAAGAAGTCAATGTAGATTTTCCCAAAGAGAATACACAGAAAACGTGGCTCCATTCCTAATCTGGCTACCCAGCATGAAATTCTGTGGTAACATCAGAAACTAGGGAGTTAACTGTTAAAAATGAACTATGAGGTGACAGATGGTCCAAGTTAGACGAGTAGTAGAAAGACAGAGAAGGACCAAAATCTTTATGGAGAAGGTGTATGAGGACTTAGTGGCTAAGTGGGTGGGGTCAGCGAGATACAATAAAGGTGACTTCAAAATATGCCATTCAGGAGAGCAGGGTCTCTTGGGAATGATGACTAGACATGGGAATTAGAGGAAATATTCATGTGTAATGATTACATACATTCAATTTGACTTTCCAAACATGACCGCCTGATTGGCATGTTCTGAAAACAAGCAGAAATAAATTCAGGATAAAGTTTTGGGCAGAAGCTGCACATTTACTATTGTACCTCTAGGCAACTGTTGAGTTGGTAAGAGATGAGTGATCGAAGGTGCTTGGGGAAAGAAAGAAAAGCAGACTGAGCAGAGAATCTTTGGAAATTGTAGCAAAGAGAACAAATAGATGAGAAAAAAACAAGGAAATAAAGACAGAGAAATTAAAAAAATGATATTCAAAGAGTTAAAGGAAGCCAAGGAAGAGATTGCTGAGGACAGGCCCCCAGATGAGGGCGCTGGGCAAAAGGAAAGGCCATTTGGAATTCAGGGTTCCTATTTTTTCTACAGAGATTGTAAAAAATAGATTAAAAGGGTTCATGGGGGAGGGGATCATTTAGCACAAATATCAGTTTCTTAAGATGGCAAGGTTTCCATTTATATTTTAGATGCATTTTCCTCCCATTAGGAAACCAGTAACCAACTCTTCAGTTTGTTTCTTACTGAAATTGAGCAGTTCAGCTGAACTAATTTAAGTTTTTGAGCTTATGAACAGCTGCAACTTTGTATTTAAATATCGTCTGCTCTCTGTCCTACTTAATGTTCCAGTAACAATCCATCTTACTTTCAAGTCTGACAATTTCATAAGGGTATTGACCACCCAGGGAGAGTGTGCCTTCAGAAGGGAAAGCCCTTTAAGAGCTGTGTTGAGTGAAGCAAAAATGCTTAGATTGTAGTCGATACTATTAGAACTGAACTGGGATAAGAGTGCAGTGATTCAGAAGAATTAGTTCCTTTATTTTTACTGATGCTCAGGAAAGCAATAGCATCCAGGAAAACAATAGAATTTAGAGCATTTTCCTGAGAATCATGGGGATACTCTACTCTGCAGTTGAGTATTCCTACTACAGAATTTCTGGAAAAGTGCAATTAAACACATAGACCTGTAAATGGCACTAACTCTTCAGACACTGAAGATTTTCCAGATTAATGGATGAGGTTCCTTTAAGTAAGAATAATGGGCAGAACTCTATTCTGCTTGTTTAGTAATACAGACTTTTGATCAGAATTGACTTTATTCTAATAATAGAGTGGGGCATGGGTTAGTTTAACACATTAGAATAAACGGCTTGGGTTAGATCATCTTAAATGCAAAGATGAGAAAGTAAACCCCACAATGAATACTGACATTTAGTAAGCTCTCAGTATCTACATAAATCCTCTATATGAGTCTGAGATTGTAACTGCTGTTTTTTTTTTTTCCTTCTTCCTACTGAGTGCCTTTTTATTTAAGTAGTTTTTATTTTTCTCTTTGAAAATCTGATATTTTTCAATCAGGAAAGTGCCCCTTTAAATTAAGTCTCTTCCTGACATGACCCATATCTGGCCATCAGGAAACCTGTATCAGGTAGGACCACATGTTCACAATAACCCCAGCATGCACCCTTTGGTCTGATAACTGAAATGTGACAATTCTGATAATTAAGCCACGTAAAGCCAGTGGCTGATGTCTTGCCTTAATTCAAAACAGCTTAAGGTGAAACTCAGCTCACTATCCAATTACTGCAGACACAGCTGTATATGCTCTCAACCACGCTGATGTGGCTTTCCTTAGATACCCAAAACCTGATATTTGGTGAAAACTATAATTTAAACAAATAAACGGGGTAGCTGATAGACTGTAGCCTGTTTAACTGAATCCCTCCAAAGCCTTCTCTTGATTAGCAAAGTTGAGTAGGTCAGAGGATGACATTTTCCAATCAAACTAACATTCACGGAGAAATTATATTTTCCTGTATCATTCATTGAGACCTAGTGGGGTTCAGGTTTTTGATTTATATGGAAAATCCCAATTAATTAAAATAATGAAGAAGAAAATAAAAGCAAATTATTGCTATACTAGGGTATAATTTTAACATCCATGTGCATAGAGTCCATTAGCAGCCCAGGAAGTGAAGGGTTTCAGCACTCTTGCCAAAATTTATCCAGAAAATACTACAATGGGAAATGCAGTTCCAAAGATTATAGCTTGAAGTACCTTTGTTGTTCAACAGCCAGCACAGTCATGAGTGGCATCACTCACATTGGGTCCACTTCTAATGATGTAGTTGAACTGTTCATACCTCTTCTCTATCCACCATCCACTGGCCTTGTCAACAAATGCTACTGAATGTGTGCCATGGAAAGACAGTGAATTTGATTTGAATTGAATTTGTCCCTTCCTGGGGCTGATGACCTAGAAAGCTGTGTCTCCATCAGGAAGTAAGATCGGAAGTGACCAACTAAAGTCAAGGCTTATCTGGAAAGCTATTGAGGATCGTGGTGTGATTTCGAGAGATTGGCTTTTTTCTTACAAGTACCCATGTGGTATGTGTATCAGAGGCATGAAATAGCTAGAATTCCAGTCCCTGAGGTGTAGCAAACAACAGAGATGCTGAACAGTTTCAAAGAGAGTGATCCAAATTCAAGTTTTCCTTTGTACTGTATAGTAGTCTATTCTAGGTTGTTCCCAGACATCGAGCTGCACTTAATCTTTAAAATCTGTGGGATATGCCATCATTGAGTGCATCCTGGAGTCAGAGAGGCTGATCATAGGCTGTGTAGAACAGAGGACTGTTCTTTTTTTTTTTTTAAGATTTATTTATTGATGCATACAAGAGCTAGGGTTCAGGCCAGAGATGCAGGGGTGAGAGGATTCACCAGAGACAGAGTGGGGAACAGAACAGGCAGACTGACTAAAATACACTGCTGAGGGGAGCAGCAGGTGAGTCAGGAGAGGTCTGCTGCGCCATGTGTGTAGCTCCCTGGTGGGCCAGGGATCGGTCTCGTGTTGCAGAGGCTGTGGACTGCTTCATAGTGTGGTGCTTAATCCCTTGCGCCACCAAGGAGGCCCCAGAGGACTGTTCTTAAACATTAAAATTTGCTTTTGGGATTCTGTATTGAGGAACACTGGAGGAAAGCAAATGTCCTTAGAAACAGTAGCTAGTACTTGCAGGCATAGTTTAAGGCATGATTCAAGGCAACATCCATTCCAGTACAGATTGGATAAGAAGGGCGTAGAACAGGAAGCACAAGGAGAAGTTAAATGGAAAAGGAGAACCTTTCTGCCATGAGGACAGATGGGCAGTCATCTGGATTTAAAGGTTATCATTCATTTCTGACTGACGAGAAACTGGAAAGTCACGAGAAATTAAATGCATTTTTGTTTATATCATTATGCTTCTGTGAACAACCTAATAAATCATATTCAATTATTAGTTCATCCTATATGTCTTAAGTTCTTTTTGTTTAAGGTTGTTTAATATCCTGCTTTTGAGAAAGTCACTTACATACTGTAAAGCTAACTATTGATATTAAATTTGGATCTAGCCAACTGCAACTGAAATGCAGAATCTAGAATGGACAGAATGGGCAACTTGGTCTCTCAGTGCCCTTATTGTGGAGACTAATAGGGAAAATAAGGTGAGTAGGAAGAGAAACTTTGTAAAGTGTGCTGTGTAAGAGCTCACGAATTCTAACAGGCAAGCATTTAAAGTATGTGTTGGGATCTTAGGTGCCAAATTTCTTCAAGGTAGCTAGCTATTTTTCTCTAGCTTCCAGATTTTATTTATGTTGGCTCAATGGAAAACTTTTCTCATGGTAAAGGACATTCAAGCAGGTGTCAGGCACTAGGAATAATGTCAGATATTAATTACCCAATTTAGAAATATCACTGAATTAAAATTGAATTAAACTGAATTAAAACTGATCACTAACCAAAAGTTTATTAGTAAGGTGTAATATCAAAATTAGACTGGTAACAATGTAAGATTTTTACACCAGATTTTTTGATTACTTTGAAGTTTTAATTTAAGTGTAAAATAAAGGCATGTGAAATAAAAAAAAACATGAGATTTTTCTTTAACAAGATAATGGATAGAAAGTTTAGTGCAATTCCATGTGGTACTTGGTTTGCATCATCATATAACATTGGTCAGATGTATACTGTACATAAATATTAAGTATTAATACTGGATAAAAAATCCAGGAAAAATTGAAGAAGTTAAATGATATAAATGCACTTAATATTTTTTTATGTGTTGGACTAATATTTCTTTCAATAGTTTGCTTTAGAATTAAAATTCACTTATATTTCACTGAATATCTAGATACTTCTAAAATAATTAGCAAAATATAATGAAACAAAAGATGGAGGAGAAAATGCTGCAAAAAATTTCTACAGCAGATTTCTCTAGCTATTGAGGAATTCATCTACAAGAGGACTTAAAAATACATATAAAGGACTTCATCAGAACAATAGAAAAATAGCAAGCTTATTTTCATTATTCATTCTCAAATATTTTATCTGTAAGGAAGGCCCAGTGAAAATACATATTATACTCACATATTAGCATGCTATAAAATATTAATAGATACAATAAGAAGAATATTTCATATGCAGTACAGTAGAAACTGTATCCATGGGGGTAGGTTCCAGGAACCCCAATAGATGTGTGAAACCAGAGTTCCAAATCCTATATATATATATACTATGCTTCTTCCCATACATACATAGGTATGAACCTATGATGAATTTTAATTTATAAATTAGGCACATTAACATCAACAACTTTAATCATAAAATAGAGCAAGTATAACAATATACTGCAATAAAGTTTATGTGAAAGTGGTTCCTCTCCCAAAATATTTCATTATATTTGTCACTTGGGGTGGCAGCGTTGGAAGTGGTGGGATGAGGGCAAGATGACTCAGAGGCCAAGTGCAGTAATGACAAGCCTAGAAGGGCTGCGGGAAGTAACATGCAACCCCACCCAAAGGCTGTCTGTATTTATTAGCATTGAGTACAAAGGTGGGGCAAATAAGTAGGGAGTGCCCTTGTGGGGATGTTAGCTAGGGTGGAGTGACCAGGGCTACTGTCTGGGGGGCTCCATTTTTCCTGTGTTGGAAGCATATTATCTCTCTTATCTGCCTGCTGTTTTCAGCTGATACCAGTTTCCCAGTATGTTCCTTGTAGCAGGACTTGTGCCCTTGGTGAGAGGCTCCTGCATGACCCTGCACCTAGCTGGCAAGCAGGAACTCTGGGCACCAAGACATTACCCCTGAGAACAAGGAGGGCGGGATCCCATATCATGTAATATTTTCAGATTAAATTGAATAGTATCTAGGGCAAGCAAAACTGGATAAAGGAAACTATAATATTTAATTTTTTTAATTAGATGAATGTACATTTTATAGATTGAACTTGACTAAGACATTGTGATTTGATATAAGCCTTTTTGAACCCTGAGCATTAGTTACATGATTCAAATAAGATGGCGCCAAAGCTACAGCACCGATTTCATTTTACATGTCTAAGTGGAGGTCATGTCACTTAAATCCTGGTCAATAGTTTAAAATCTTGAACTCATGTTCTTTACACTTTGTAGAGTTTCTTCATAGACTGTGGGAAAGAGACAGCAGTTTTCAGTGAGTGCTAGTGGGTAGTCTTGGGAAGCACAGAGCTGTTCAGATCAAGGAGGAAGGAAGTACAAATTTTAATGCTACTGAAGATGCCAAAGGCAACATAAAAATATTTAATAATTGTATCTATCAAAGAGGAGTACTAAGAAAGATGTTACCTGAAACATCTTTGATACCAAGATCTAAAGAATTCAGAATTTTTCAAAATAAACAAAAGGAGGACTTAGAATTTCTTCCATAAAAAGTGACAGAGAGACTCGCTTACCGTGGCAGTCCCAAGTCTGTGATAGAATAAGAAATAATATATCTGGTCTTTGTCCCCAGTTTTTGGCCCATGCTCCTCAAACTCTTAAAATTTCTTCATAGGGATGAAAGGAGCACCCTATGTGATTCATAATAAACCATTTCAACCACATCTGAGTCTATGTTAAGGATATGACTGCTGAGGGCTCTTAGATAGCTTTGGGTTGGAGCCACGTTGCCAGGGGAACAAGCCACATGATCAGAGATTGGGAACTTTTAGCACACCTTTCCTTCCACCTGTGCAGAGATGAGGAGGAAGGAAGGGGGATTTAGTTGATAGTCAAAGCTAATGAGTTAAGCAAGCATGTGCATATAATAGAACCTCCATGAAAACCCTAACTAATGGCATTCACAGAATTTCTGGGTTGCTGAATACATCCACGTGCTTGGAGGGTGGCATACCACAGACCCCATGGGAACAGAAGCTTCTGTCCTCAGGACCTCTTCAGCTGGCTGTTCATTTGTATCCTTTCTAGTAAATCAGTAGAAGTAAGTAAAATGTTTCCTTGGGTCCCATGATTCATAATAGGAAATGATCACATTTGAGGAGAAGGCTATAGTAAACTCTACTGCGTAGCCAAGTCTGACAGAAGTCAGGGTAACCTGGGAACTGGAAGTGCCGGAAGTCTTATGGGACTGAACTCTTAAGCTCTGATAGAGTTTGCAGTAACTCTCAGTAGTTAATGTCAGAACTGAATGAAATTTTAGGACACCCTATTGAGGTCCACCAAGAATTGGAGACAATTGTTTGGTATGGAAATCTCCACATTCAGTATCAGAAATGGCATGAGTAGAGAAATAGTTCTTTCTTTTAGAGTGATATTACAATAGTTGAAACCTTGTGGTAAACAAAATAATTGAGAAAATGAGGTGCATTGTGGGGTATTTAAGAGATTGATGCAATTTTTGAGTCATTAGTTCATATTTTGACAATTCCAAAAGCAGAGGTCAAAAAATCCTGACTTAAAATGTAAAATTATATTTTTAAAAAGGAGACAATGGAATATTAGTCATGAAAAGAAGTGAAGTTTGGAGACATTTACGAAATGAATGCAGCTTGAAAATATTATGCTAGTTAAAATAAGCCTGATACACCGAGATAAAGACTGCACATGACTCCATTTACATGACATGTATAGGATAAGGAAATGGATAGAGATAGCAAGTAGGATATGGCAGACTGGGGGGCTGTAGTGAGGAGGGATGAGAAGTTGTTATTTACTGGGTAGAGAGTTTGTATTTCGGATGATGAAAAATTTCTGGAAATAGTGTAATGGCTACACAATAGCGTAACCATAGTGATAATGGTTACACAAAGTTGTAGGTGAATTATAGCCTTAAAATGATAACCTTGGGGCCTCCCTGGTGGCGCAGCACATTGAGTGCAGTGCTGTGAAGCTATCCGCAGCCTCTGAAGCACATGTTCGATTCCCGGCTGGCCAGGGAGAGTTCCACATGGCACAGCAGACCTCTCCTGTCTCACCCACTGCTCCCCTTAGCAGTGTACTTCAGTCGATCTGCCTGTTCTGCTCCCCGCTCTGTCTCTGGTGAATCCTTTCACCCTCCCTCCTCTGGCCTGTACCCCAGCTCTTGTATAAAAAAAAATCCTAAAAAAAAATTATAACCTTAAAATGGTTTATATATATTATGTATATTTTGCTACAACAAAAATGTGTTTTAAAGAAAAGAAAAATTAATTTAATCTTCTTGTTCCCGTATCAAGACAGGAGACTTGAACCAACTGAGCTTACTAAATAACTAGTTGGCTATCTGGGAAACAAAGTTCCATCTGATGTCCAATTGATAGATAAGCCTATCAGGATGCCATGAAAAAATAATCAATTCCTCTAGAATTCAGTGTAAATAATGAGACTAGTTTCACAGGATTTTGTCTGGAGAACACAACTATTTAATGTGTTTATCAAAATGTGTTATTTCCCCTGAGGGACCAGTATGCTTCCTGCTCTCCATTAATGAGAACCTTGTAAGTGAACATGCCTCCATTTATTTCCTCTGGCTACCAGAAAGCTCAAATGAAATATGATGCTCAGCAACTGGGCTCATCTTATGATTGACATATTTATATTCTCCTTGTCCCTGGTACTGATCTCCTATCCCTATTTATAGTTTATTATACTACTATCTTTTTATTTAAATTGGAGATTGTGTCAAATTCTCTGTGAAAAGAGGTGGATTGTAAAAAACAACAATGCAAAACTAGTTTGATCAGTTGCAAAAGCAAATGCTATGCACACACAATAATGAAATTCTCTTCAACTCAACTAAACACATGCACACACAGATCCAGGTCCTTAGTACAAATTCTGTGTTGGTTCTCTGGACTCTACACTTGGAAAGCTTGCAATGCACTCAGGGAAACATGCCTTTCACCCACCATTTGAAATGCTGGATGAACTAGACCAATTATGAAATAAAAATATAAGTTTCAAAAGAAGGTAACATTCAATAATTTTCAATGAATACAAGCAAAACAAGTCATCTCTTTGAATAAGGACAAAACCAGGAATATGCGTATTTTTAAAAAGAACTAAGATAATAATTTAAGAAGTACTGACTGATGATGTACAAAATAGACTACTGCTAATTTGACCTGTATGGCTGTTTGCAGATCATTTCATAGTCTGTTTTCCTGCTTCTCTTACTCAGACCTTGAAGAGTATGTTCAATCTGATAGTTTACAATCACTTCTATGCTCATGATTCTCAGCTATATCTCTTATTTTTAACTCTCACACATCTAGTGGGCCACTTTGGTAGAAAGTATCATTTTAAAGGAATGAATTTTGTGAAACAATCACTGAAGTTCTTTCCAACAACAGCAGTTTATCATATGGAAATACAAAATTTTGAAATTAGAGAAAATAGAAGCAACTGTTTCTAGCCTGCTGTTTTTTACAAGTGAGGTCTGTAATGCCAAGGTCCAATGCGATATATTTAGAGGCAAAGACAGGATTATAACCCAGGTTTTGCCCTTCACCTTTGCTTTCTCAGCTGGTTGATGATGCACTTGAGTATGGGTGTTATAATGGATGAACCTTAAGATTCCAATTTCAGCACAAGGGCTCAGGTGACAGAATGTATACAGATCCCAGTGTCAGGAATGTTTCTCTACTCTGGAACACTTCAATTGAAATTCAACACTGAGAAAATAAAGGCTCACCCCTTTCATTTCTCATTTAACATGTCTTTTTTGCAGAAGCCCAAGAGTACACAAGTGATAAAGAACAAACGTAATGAACAAACCCCAAAGTCCCATGTTGAGGAATAATTAATCCATGTGCTTCTCATTTTGATTCCTCACCTCCCTTAAAATTTATTATTAGAACTGAGTAGATGCCCTCTACAAAGGGCTTTCCTCATAATGAAGTCAGAGCCAGGAGTGTCAGGCTATTGCAGCCTAACTCTGCAGGCAGACAGGAGGGATGCTGAAGTCCTTGAAAACACATGTTCCTTCAACTAAAACCTTGACCTTCTGCAATGAACTCAAAATTACACAAGAGGATTTTCACCCTGCAATTTTTGACTTTCTGCACTGCATATATTCCCCTTCATTCAACAGTGTACATAGTATATTCCCCTTCATAACAGCTACATGAATGTGAGGAGGAATATGAAAGATCATTCAGGTTTGGAAGAAAGCCATTGAATCTTGACACTAGAAATGTAGGATAATTTTATGATCTGGATGTCCAGGAAGGAGATGAATATTTTAATCACTCAAGCTACATAGTATAATCCCTTCAGATGGCTGCCAAAGGTAGAAAGCCTACGCAGCCCAAGGGTTAACAGGTGACACAGAAAGCTTTTGACATGGTCTTGGTCGTGGTCTATGGTTCTCCAGTGAACACGGTCAGCCCCAGCCATATTTCATGCTGTGTCACAATTTTAATACGCATGTCTTATGCTAAGAAAAGTAAAGCAAACTAAGCCAAGGAGGACAAAAATAAAGAAAAAGTGAATGTATTTCAGGATATAGAATAATGCTTGGTATATAATAGATAGTGGATAAATATTACCCCTTTCTGCCTTCAAATATCCCTTTTCCTTAGTATAACATATTTATCCATTTCCAGGCTGTTTATCTTTAGGACAAACGTGTTTAAAACTTACTCTTTTTAAATTCTCTTTTTCTTCAACCTTTCTCCTTACTTCCACTGAGTTTCCTTCTTCATATTGGGGTCAGGTTCAGAGCAATAGTGAAAAGTCCCAGAGCTTTAAAAGTCTCTATAAATGACTTTTAAAATGCCCTATCCCATGTACTCAATTGGTGGTACCCTTTTATTTATTTTTTAAAGTTTAGTTATTTATTCAATTGAGGTAACATCATCTTCCATTATTGTTGGTATTTTTGAAATATAGGGCCCTCCCTCATGTAGGGTCACTATACTGTGCTTACCACCCAATCATCCATAGTCCACTGTGCTCCTGTCCCTCTATTATTCTTACTTATCTCCCAGACTGTCCTCCTTGGATGTTTCAGTTTTATAGATAGCTTTCAAGGGTCAGTTTGTGAGCTTGTCTTTATCTGAACCTTGGTTTGGTTTCTCTTTAATCTACATATAAATGGCACCATTCAGTATTTATTTTTCTCCTTCTGACTTATTTCACTTAGCATTATTCCTTCCATCTCCATCCACATTGCCATAATGGGCATGCATTTATCTTTTTTATTGCTGAGTAATATTCTAGTTTGTATATATAGGGCATTTTCTTGATCCATTTATCTGTTTTTTGGACACTTAGGTTGTCTCCATAATTTGGCTATTGTAAATACTGCTGCAATAAACACACAAGTGCAAATTTCCTTTCATATTAGTATTTTTAATTTTTTTGCATAGATGCCAAGGTGTGCATTTGGGTCGTATGGCCAACCTATTTTTAATCTTTTGAGAAACCTCTACTTTCCACAAGGGCTGGCCCAATCTGCATTGTTCCCTTTTTTCCACATCTTCTGTGGTTACCCTTTAAAACAGATAACCAGGGTGTAAATATGGATCTGAAATAGAGCTAAGTCACACAAAGTTGAGGAAAGTAGGTAGGAAGACTTTTGCACTTGGAATTTCTGCTAGCTCTCTAGTTTCCAGTCCATGGTCATTTTCTTATATAGTAGCTCAATCACATGGCAAGGTTTACTTGGGTGAAATAACAGAACAATAAGGTGAGAGAAAAAAAAAAACGGTATGTTTCAAGGATAGAAGAATTGGTGTGACTCCAACTCTTGTTAGAGTTATAGAGACAGCTCATGTTGGAAGTTGGCCTTGGCTGAGCTGAACTTAATGCATTGTAGATTATACTATATTTATCAGAAGATGAAGGGCTTGTTATTTACCAGGCAAACCGAAACTCCTTTATGAGTTTATGTGAATCTTTTGCTAAAGATGGGATATATTTTTAAAATTTACTTTCAAAGTCTGAGAGATTGAGTGCGCTAAATAAATATGTTCAATATCTGCCTTGTACCAGGCACAGTTCTAGTTGCTGAAAATTTCCCTAATACTCTCTAACCCCATATTACTACCTTTACTTTTGCTATTTTACTATAAGTTGAGTAAGAAACTTGAATACAGTAAGTGGTTACTGCTTATTTTAAATGAACCTTTTATGCCAGTCAGAATAATAAATTGTTACTGATGGAATTATAATCATATTTTAATTTCCCAATGCCTCTTTTTTTTCAATTTTTTTTCCAAGAACAGTTCTTAATAATTGCATACTATTTGAAATTTTAAATACTTTTCAACCAACCTACCATGTATTTTGAAGAAGCTAGCAATTTCATCTCCATTTTCTAAATAAATAGTACCTGAGTCACTCATGTAGGTTACCAGTGGATATGCAAACTTGCTAACTTCCTCAGTTGGAAAGGAGAGAAGGAATAGAGAAGGTGCCTTTGGCTGGTATAGGTCAGGAATCAACAGGAGGCAGCGTTTAACAACGTTTCAATTATGAAGTGAATGAATAATATTATCAAGTCTCATGAAAATTATAATAAATTATTTCAGAGAACAGGAAGGGCAATGCAAATCAAAATCCCATAATATTTATCCCATCCCCATTGACTATGCCAAGAACTGAATTTTGAAAAGTTAACTTAGATGCACTAAAAAGTTCAGCTATTTTATTTTTAAAATCCAATCTGAACATGTTAAAAAAAAACACTGTATTTTTAAAAACTTTGGTATGTGCATGAAGGCACACTCGCAGGTGCCAATGTCTGACAGGTCACTTTGGATCGGGCAGTCAACCAAGCTCTACCAATCTGTCTAGTCATTGTATAGGAGGAATTGAGATTAAGCGGCCTCAGCTAAATATCATAGGAATCACATCTGGGGTTTCAACACAGTGATCTCTTAATGCCTAGTGAGTTAGGTGAGAATAGGGTATTTTAAAGAAAAGGCATAATTTATCTCATTATAAAAAAAGCAATGATAGACACTAAAATTTTGAAATCACATCTTCCCCAATTTAAATGATACTGCAGATGTTTGATGCAGTCCCGGGAGATCAGGAGGTGTCAGTGACTTGGCACCTTGGTTTCTAAGTTGGCAGCACTTTCTCTTCACTGCTGTTCTACCTTCTCTCAAGTTCACCTAATTTCCAGTAGACTGTGCACATCGCTGGGAGAATGGGGATTTTACGATCCTCAAAACCAGTTAAGAGGGTCATTGAAAACATTTTTAATGTGGTTGGAGGTAATCTCTTTCACTGAAAATTCCTCAGAGAACTTTTTTCCTTTTTGCCAGCGAAGTACAAAGGCAGTCGTTCATCGTACAAACTACTTTGGAATATTGTTCTTTGGAATTTAGGTCACTGGAAAGTATAGATTTCTGTAGCCTGGCCCACATATTTCTGCAAATGTAGTAGTTAAACAGGTAGTACTGGGATCTCATGCCAGAGAGACAGTTAATGGCATAACACATAATACCCTGGGTACTGTTTTCACCACAGACTCAGGAGTAGCTGATTCTTAACTTGCACCAGATGACAGGAAATGCAGCCTTCAGATGACAGCGGCAACATGGATGGGGGCATATTAGACAGACCCAGAGAAAAAAAAAAGCACTAGGTAGATGGGCAGACCGACAGACAGATGGAGCCATCCCTTCTTCAGAAGTAAACAAAGAATTCAACATATGATAAATTATTAGAAGAAAAACATTTGAGGTATAAGTTCAGCATTTACAAAGGTGGAAATAAAGAATCATCTACAAATAATAATACAGATGATAAACACAACTGCGGCAGGCTGCGCCTCCCATGCTGTCTCTTGACATGGTCTGGACATTGGGGGGGATTCCCTGTGCTCCCCCAAAGAGGGAAGTTGTACTTCCCAGAAGAGGGGAGTTCTTGCACTTCCCAAAGAAAATCTGAAGTAGGGAGTCTCCATGGCAAAGCCTGCTAAAGCTCTCCTCTTTGTTCTGCTTTAATGCTTATGCTGATGTCATCTCACCGCTGGCCTTAAGGTATAAATAAAGACCTGCTGAGACCCTCAGGAGGAGACACTTGCACCAGAGAGAGTGTCTGTGTCTACGTCACTTCTACCTCGCTCCACTTCCCCTCAGCCCTCCGAAAAAACTTCACCAACTCCGTCCTCTCCTTTCTGAGATCCCTGACACGACTTCTAGCTGGAGCTGGTCTCCAACACACAACAGCACCCCAGAGTAGAATGAGGTGCCACATTGACCAGCTGCCTAGCTTGATGCTCAAAATCCAAGTTTTGATTAGACCAGGTTATCCTTAATTTACTGCTCAGAATTCTCACCAATTGCTTAGTTTAGTTCTCTTCCTTTTCTCTCCTCCTTTTCTCCTTCCCCATTTATCTCCTTTGCCCTTGCTGTTTTTCTGTCAATCAAACTCCACAACCTGTTAACTCCATGCATTCCCCTCTATTTATTCATCCACCCAAATACAGTGATACTCACCGGCATAAGTTAACCACATAGATAGGTGTCTATTATTTTTATTCTAGGTTTAGTTGTTTTCAGTGAACTCTTTCATGATTTTCATACAGTCAGATAATGAGAATGGACAAAACATATGTAAGTACTGAATAACATGTCTGGTCCATAAAAGAGATGGATTCAGTAAGCAATATCCCTCATATAAGGGAGCCTGTCAGCCAGCTCCGTTCAATGTACTCATGCCACAATTTCCACCAAAGAAAGTGTTCCGTAGGAATGACAGAATCTGCTGGATGTGCTGTCCTGGTCTCCAATCTCTCCTTCCTCGTCATAACAAAAGTAAGATCTAGCTTTAGTAAAGGTAGCCGCGTGCCCATCCAGAAGAATGAATTTTCAACTGATGCGCTTCAGTGACTACCTTTGGCCACTGATACAAAAACTATATGTTTTACTTTCTCAAACCTCCTTAAAGGAAGGGCTGGCATCCTTCTCAGACCCTTCTACTTGCGGTGGTCCTGGAAGAGAGATGTGATGCCTGGAGCTCCAGCTGCTATCTTGGGCCTGATCCAATACCATCAGGTGGGATGGTGAGGGCTGGAAGGAGCCCTAACGACATCCTGGGGCTGCCATACCTGGAAGGTTTCTTGAAGTGAGAAAAGGCATTCCTGTGTGTTTAAGTCACAAGTTTTAGCCATCTTTTATTTGCTGATGAGAATAAATACTGAGAGAGTAGGTAAAACTAAATATGGAAAACTAAATAAAGTACTAATTAACACAGGTTTGTGGGCTTCTAGTTTTCCAATTACTATGAAATCAAATATAGCTCTAAGGAGGAAAATCATCTGTTTAATTGGTTTGTTTTATATTTTTCATATCTCATGTAGGTTGCTTAAGTTTATTAAAACATATATTGCACTTAAATTTGTTACTACTCAATAGGATTTCCATCATTAACTACTACTATGCACTGCTTCAATTCCTCGCTTGAATTCCATTTAAGCTGTTAAATCCTGGAGAAAAAAAAAATGTTGTTCCTTTAAGCTCCAACAGCACGTATGTATACTGCTCTTCTGGCATGTATATTTCTATTTATTTTACCAGATTACAAACTCATGGAAGACAAGATCTTTGTATTTTACATTGCTCACAGGCGAGTGATTAATAAATACACAATGAATTTTAAGTATGTGTCGGGTACTTTGGTTATTTATATATCCTATGCAAAATATATTTTTTATGAAATCTTAGAAAGGAAAGCAGTATTATTAATAATGTAATTATTTCTTTACATTTCTTTTGCTAGTTTCCCTCACAGTTCCAAATATTTCCCAAAGAAGAAATATAAAGGTCTCAATATATGACCTTGTAAATCAAAGAAAATGGAAGCTATGAATATCTGAAATCCTACAACTTTTAAATGCTATTAATAAAGACATCAAAATTCTGTTTAAGATACTCTGCATATCTAATGTTCTTAACAAAACATGCATTTCAAGCAGAAGTTTTAAGGGTTTTAAATCACAGATTTTCACAGCATTTCCTTCCGGCAGCTGATGAAAATTGGATAATATACAATCAGAACACTTTTCTACACATTTTAAATTGATTGAAAAATAGAAACAGATTTAACATTCAGAAAAACACATTTGCAACCGTTATATAAAAATGGTCTGATCTGATTTAGTAGATTCTAGGTATAGAAACTCAGAGCTGACAGCATTCTTTGGGATGTTTTAAAACAGAGGAAACGTATTATAGCCCCCAAGCTGCTACTGTCTCAAGTAAGTGCCTCTGACTAACAGTTTGAATCTTCTATAAGGACTATCGTAAAAGCAAACCTTCCACTTAAAGAAAGGTGATCTCCATATTTCATTGTAGGTACCGGACTGACATTACATAGGTTATGAGTAGTTTTCAATATAAAAACCTAACAATAATAAATTGTGAATAGAAAATACATGGAAAAATATTTGCATAAGATTTGAAAGCTCAATATTTATTGCTACCTCCAAGATTATCTATAATTTGGTGTATGAAGAATAACTCTTTAAGTTGTCAGTTGGCATTAACAAGGTGTATACTCAAATGACAGGAATAATGAACAATAGTATCCGCCTTACATCACGTTTGCTAAGCTATCAGGGCATTGGCTGCACTGCCAGGAATGCAGTCCAGAGAACACGATGCTCTGGAGCCAGAGGCCTCACGTTCATGGCCAGATACCACGTGTGCTCGCAGATGCTGTTCTACTTAAGAATTCACTCTTTTCCATATGCAAGGAAACCAAGGACAAGTGCCTGATTCCATGGGTTGTTTGGAGCTACCCAAGTTTCTTTTTTTGTGTGCTTTTCAGAAAGTCAGGTCACACTATTTAAAATGGAAATGACAACTTATTGGAGGAACCGAGAAGAGCGGTTCCAGAAGCAAGACAAGTCTTAACTCCTCTCCTCAATAATACTTCAGGCCTCTGTCCATGTCACTTTGCTCTGTCCAAGTCACTTTGCTCTGTCCATGTCACTTTCCAGGCTCTGGACATAGATTTATAGTCCAACCAACCAGAGTAAGAGAGAGCAATTTGTGGTCTTTTGGCAAAAAGAAAAAAAAAAAATTCTTCTAAAAAGGGAGAAATTTGTAAGTAAATAGGATAAATATTTGCTGTGTAAGAAATATCCCAACGAAAATATGGTTTGTGTTGTGCAGCTTATTTCTCAAAATACATTTTGACCACACTGAAACTTATTCTAAAGCACTGGCAGATGGGTAGGTAGGTTATAAACAAACTTACAAATTGGTAAAGAAAAAATATTTCTAAAGAGAACTAACAGTATTAAGTTTGGAAAAGTTAAACTGAACACTAAAAATGATTGTATAATGAAGACATGGTAGATTACATAGGACATATCCACTAAAAATCATTATTAATTTCCACTAAAAATCATTATTAATAATATTTACAGACAGGGTAGCCACGTGATTTTTTTGGGCAAAATTAAGATTTTTTTTGAGCTCAAAATGGGGTAACTGTTAATAATAGCATCAATTGGGACTATTTTAGGAAAACTAGACATATGTTCACTCTATGAGAAAAGGGGGGTTATTTTATTTGGCTAGAATTAAAGATGATGCTATGTTCTTTAATTCTGTTGTGAACAGAGATTCACTGGGATTATTTTGACTATCATTAAAAATTATGGCAAATCAGAGGACTTTCCACACATGCTCAAAGATGAAGTAACAGGCACTGGACATGCTCTTCTATCTAAAGCAACAATGAGGCTGAACAGAATAGGTGAGACCAGAGTTTTGAGGCAACAGCAAATGACGGACAGTGGGTTTTGAGAAAAGGAAGGCACTAGAAAAGAATTTTGGATTTGTCCTGGCTTCCTGCCTTATGGAATTTCCAGGAAGATACTGGAAACTAGAGCCAAGTAGAGCACTAGTCAAGTGAGGCGGAGAGCCCAGTTCAGTGTTCTGACAGTGTCTGGATTTGCATAGTAGGGTGCCAGAGAGTGCTGCAGGGTAGGCCTAGGAGCAGAGAGGAAAGTCTGCGTGAAGTTACTCTGGGGTCTTCGTGTAAGGCTTGGGTTGCACACAAGGAGGGCAAGACCCCCGTGACTGAGTGCTGACCAGAGCAAGGTTGAAAAGCAAGATCCCTGTGAAGGATGGAGTGATGTTGAAGTCAACTGAGTCTGAGGGGTAAGAACTTGCGGACCATCTGAAAGCATTACTTGAGATTATAGACTGTGGGTCTGCTAGACTTAATGGCCTGTTCGGCCACCGTTATTGTTACCTGAAGTTCTGCATTCCTGTAGGAGGTCAGAACTGCCCAGACAATCAGCCACAGCAAAATTTTACAAGGTGCCTTTCAAATTAACCAAGAGCAGAAAGCTTGATTGCTCTGGGAGGCTCTGCATCACAGGGAATGCTACGCATCACGCTATGTATGATCGGGAATGCCCAGGGGGCCGAGGACTGATGTTTAACAAGGGCCCCCAGAAGCTGATCAGTGGAACGCCTTGTTGGCAAGATTGGAACCATGGCCGGGAGTCTGAGGTATGGTTTCGATTACAACACTTGGCTGTCTAGCAGATAAGAATTATCTGGTCAGCAGACTCATGTCCCCCTGAAGCTTTAGATGACAAAAACACATACTTTAGCTCCACCCATCTTTTCTCTTTGACCTCCTACCCCACGTATCTGGTGCCATGTGATTATTCTATCAATAAAAAGGCCAGAAACGTGCTTGCTCATCAGCATCTTGCATTGCGCAGCTTGTTTCAAGCCTCCTGCTCATCAGTCGTAAACTGGTCTATTGTAAAAGACAGTTGATGTAAACATTTGATGTGGTGAATACTTTCCCTGATCTTAGGTAGGCTATAATTTATTAAGCACAAACATAAGAATCAACCAAATTGAATAAATTGATATTTCTATATACCACACCCAACAGCTTTATAGGACCTACCTCTTTCACACAGACTTAGAATGTTTAGCAAGATAGAGCTTATACAAATGTTGCACTATGAAAGAATGTCTCAATAAATTTCAAGTTATAAATGTTACAAATATAGTTTCTAATGATATTGGGCTTTAATTAGAAATCCATGAGAATAAGAAACGACCTAGAAAAATCGATCTAGAAAAATCCCCTAAGTTGGAATTAAAGTAACTTATCAATACATATGCATGGCAAAAGAGTAAACCATAATGGAAATTGGAACATATTTTCAATTGAATGACAATAAAAACATTATGAGTAACATTTTTGAAGATGCAGCTAAAGCAGTGATTCCAGGGAAATCAGGAATATACTTAAAAGAAAAAAAGATTTACAGTTATCTGGAGAAAGAAGACCAAATTGAAACCAAAATAAGAAAGATAAAGGAAGTGGCAAAAATAAGAGCAAAAAGTCATGTATAGTAATAAGAAACAAAAATTAAAGAAAATGAATAAATCTAAGACTAATAAAACGAAGAGACCTCAGCAAGAATACTCCCACCAAGAATACTCCAGACCCAGATGGAACCTCTGGTGAGCTGATTTACAGTTGTATGGAATAAACCAATAAAATAAAACATATCTATACAACGCTTAAGCAGTTTTTTTAATGAGTTCAGCAGTTTCTGAGTAGTAAAACATGACAGAAATATTTCAAGAAAAGAAAATCAGAGAGCACCATTACTCCTGAGTACAGAATCAAACAGCTTTAATAAAATACTATCAAGTTAAATCCAAGATTACATCACAACCAAGTGGGGATATATCCCGGAAAAGTGAGACAGGCTTAGCATTTAAAAGATCTTGCAAATCATTATTACCTCAATAAAAATAATTAAAAAAAAAACAGCTTAATTCACCAAGTAATCAAATAGAGAAGTACATCCATATGATTATTTCAATATATCTCAGATGAATAGTTCTAGCAAAATCTCAACACTTATTCATTATAAAATAGCACTTATCAAACTAGGAACAGCAGGAAAACAACTCAGTCTGAAAAGACATCTACAAAATGTCTGAAGTTTACATCACACTTAGTGATGAAACAGTGAACATCTTCCTCCTGCGAACAGGAACAAAACCAAAACATCCTTTTTCTCCACTTGTATTCAACCATCTATTCAACAATAGACAAAACATAAAAGGCAAACATATTGGAATAGATGAAGTCAAACTCTTTACTCCTAGATAAAATGACTGTTTAAATAAACATCCAGAGGAACCCATGGAAAAAACTACTGAAGAAATACATAAATCTGAAAGACTGCAGGATGCAAAGTCAGTATGGAAAATATCAAGTGTATTTCTATCTACCAGCAAACAGTGAAATGGGAAATGAAAGATTTTAAATTCAATTTTTAATAGCATAAAAAGATAACGTATTTAGGAATAACCATAAAAGATGTACAAAAGTTCTGTGTTGAAAAGCACATAATCAGGAAAAGGGTCTACATAGAAGGAATTACCATGTTCATGGATTGGGAGACTCAAAATTATTAAAATAGCTATTTATCGTCAAATTAAATTATATATTCAGTACAATCCCAATCAAAATCCCAACAGGTTTTTTTTTCTTAAAGAAATTGACTAGTTGATTAGAAAATATATATGGAAATGGAAGGGATCTCAAGTAGCTAAAACAGGCATGAAAGAGGAGAACGAAGTTGGAGAACTTAAACTGACTGACTTCACGACGAGTGTGCAAGTGCACTAATGATATAGGGAATAAGTGAAGAGATCCTTGAATCAGAATAAACAATTTACATTTACAATTGATTGGTTTTCATTAAAATAACAAAACCATTCAATTTGGAGAGGAATTATTTCTCAAAAAATTGTGTTGGTATAACTGCATAAAAACCTGAAAAAATGCATCTCAACCCCTACCCCAAACCATGCACAAAAATTAATTCAAAATCATTATAAACTCAAATGTAAGAGGCATAACTATAAAGATTTTTAAACTTGTTTTGGCAAATATCTCTTAGAAAAGACACAAATATCTCTCATAAAGGATAAAAACATGAACAATTAGATTTCATCAAAATAGCACCTACTTATCAAAAGACAAAGAAAATAGATAAACCACTGACTGATGAAAATATTCAGAAAGCACAAACTGTAATATGTGTATTATTTTCAAAATATATTTTAAACACTCCTACAAACCAGGCAAACACACCTAGTGGGCAAACAACTCATACACTTAAAAAAGAGAAGATATATGAATGACTAATAAGCACATAAAATATGCTTTGCACCATTAATCATAGGGTAATGCAAATTAAAGACACAATGAGATCCCATCCAAAGCGACAACACAAAAGACTAATAACTTCAGATACTGGTGAAGATTTGAGAAGAATGTAACTCGCATACATTTCTGGTGGGAGCACAAATTGAGACAAAGATTCTGAAGAAATTGAGACAAGAAATTGAGACAAAGATTCCTTGCCCCTTGTAAGTTCTTTAGAAAGTTTAACATATACTGGCTCAATAACCTAGAAACTCCACTCTTTTCTATATCCCAGGAGAAATGATTCCATGTGGCCACAAAACAGCTTTCCAAAAAAATTTTGTAATACCTTTATACATAATATCTAAAACTTGGAAATAACCCAAATGTTCAATGGGAAAATGACCACATAAATTGGGGCATAGTCATTTGATGACATACTACTCAACAATAAATGAAAATGTGCAAACTATTGTGTTATACTCAAAAAACAGAGATGGAACCTCCCAAATTCTACTGGAATGAAAGAAGCCAGAAGAAAAAGGCATAAGTTCTACACTTGCCTTTAAATGAAGTTCAAGGGTAGGCAACACTAATCTTGATCAAATCAGAGGAAAGGTTGCCTAGGGGGGATGGGGTGAGGGACTGACCCTATATTATATAAAATATTACTTGTTTTTCAGATTTATGGATACTGAATGCAGCTGAACAGAATATATTCCAAGTATCTATTTTTGTAATTCCCAGCATTTAAAAAAGTTGGGATATTGTCAGTTTGTGTTTTTTACACCAATTTTAATGTTCAACTTGCTAAATGCTTTCTAACATACATTTTCTTTAAGATGAATAGAAATCCACTGAAGAATTTTAAATAAAACTTAATTAGGAAATAGTGCTTTGAATATTTTTCTTGAATGTAAAATTTACATAATGAAAGATGATTAAATACATGTTCTGTAACATGTAGGTATGTAGAAGACTATAGGGTGCTCAACTGGCACACATGCTAAAATTTAAGATCAAAGTTAAAAAGTTTCTCTGGATAACAGATAATTAACCTATAATGGACAGGATTAGGTCAACTATCACACATTGATTTGTACATCATTAACAGTGCTAAAGGTATAGAGATAGAAATTATTTTTAAGGTAGGCACCAGATGCCCTAAAATTAAGATTAATAAACTAGGCTTGAGAAGTTATAACATTTAGTAATACTATAAAAGAAATTAGGAACTAACAATATATGTTGGAAATATAGGAAAGGTAGAAAACCCTAGTATCTTTCTCTCCAGGATTTCAATCAATAAGATACTATCTGAACCACTAAGTGGAACATTTGAAGTGTTAGACTTTAATTGTTATTTCTTGGGAAAATGCCTAGAAATTAAGAGATTAGGGGACTCTTAGTAAAGCCATCTCTAGAATAGATAACTGGCAGTGTCTCTTTTAAAGTAAGTAAATGCAATCTCATTTATTATGCTAAATACAATAAAGCCTTTAACGAATGTGTAATTAGGCTGTTAGAGGATCTAACTGCACCTCCATCTATTTTCTTGGTTCCTTTGAGAAACCATGCAAAATTTTCATCCTATGTTAATTATCGATTTAATCAGTCAGTGCTATAGGAAAATCTTTTGCTCTCATTATAAAAGATAGTTGCTGTAAACATTTGACGTGTGAATACTTTCCCTGCTCTTAGGCAGGCTATAATTTATTAAGCACAAATATAAGGGAAAAAAAAAAAACTGAGCAGATTGCTTAATCAGCGTTGGCCCTCAATTAAAACAGGTAATATTTGCTGGGTTTAAGAAAAAAAGCAGATGACTCCAATTAACTGTCAAATCATCTGGCAAAACAGCTGTTACATAAATCGAGAATCACTTGGTCTGCCTGATCATTTTTTCAGTTTTGTCTTCATTTTTCAGACATTTAAAAAGAGAGTTCCTCCATTCATGTAAAATTTAAGAAGTGGTGAAACTCACTCGCAGCATTAGAAGTCATGGTTTTAATGAACTCTGATGAGAGAGGGATAGGGAGGTAGGGAGGGCGTGCTCTGGGAAGGGCAGGAGGCTTGGGGCCTGGCTGGGGTGCTGGCGATACTGGTTTTTGACTGGGTCCTGGTTCCTTGAATCTGCTCAGTCAAGCTGTGTGCTCCTCAAGCTGTGTGCATGGAACTGGTGCACTGGCCTAACACTCAGTGGGTCTCACACACTGAACTTCATCCACAGGTTCTTGGAAATTCTGATTTTAAGCAAAACGACCCACAAGCAAGTCCTTAATTAAAGTCCTTTTGGTTTGGATTGTTTTTTTTTTTTTTTTTTTTTTTTGTCAGCATTACAACAAAATGACATTATTTGAGGACTTGTTGCACTTCAATAAAATTGACACAAAAATATAAATTCCTTCCAAAAACACATGGAATCACCTCAGTTTGGTGTCCAAATGAAAAGGCTTTCTGATACTCTGTAAGAAATGATTCTCACAAACATTTCTCCATCAATTCCCTCTGTTCTCCAAGAAAACATAACAATATTCCAGCATCTTACAAAGTAGGACATTAAAAAAAATGACACATAAACATCAGCTTTTGGATAATAATCAGATTTAAAATGTACATGCTCCTTACCCAAAAGGTGTTTTCTCTCTCAAGCGTGTGGCAGTTTGCTCATGGAGATGCTAAGCGAAGATCCTGGTGGTGGCCCGCACCTAGAAGAACAGAACAAAGAGAAAACTCGCTGAGCTGCAAGTATTTACTGTCCCATAGCTGTTCACTGCACTCCAGTGTATTCATGCACCTAACTATAAAATCAAGACTCATTGACTCAAAGGTTTGTGAAACAATGTAGGTAATGGAAGGTTCTTTGGTTCCCAAAGGGAACCAATCTGGCACAAGGGTCCTAGGCTTAAAAAAAAAAAAAAAATTGTGCCTCCCTGAGTAATGATCAATAAGATGATGGAGTGTGAACAAACGGCCAAGGGAGAGAGCGTAGACTATAAAGAAGTGGGTAAACAGACAGACTAGCTTCCATTTAGGACAGACTCACAGTTAGGAGGAAGGATGAAGCAGGGAGACAGGAGAGGCGGCAGAAGGCTCAGCTGTCTGGCATTATGAAAAGGCAAGCAAGGCAAGTTTTATGGAGGGGGCTGAGCTTAAGAGTGGAATGCTTTGAAATTCAATCAGCATCAATACTCAAAAGTGGTGATTTTTTTTGTTTGTTGACTAGGTCAGGTGCTAAGTGAACGTGGTCAGGTGCAAGGGTGATGATGAAAACTGGGAGGCGGTACAGGCTGGCCTCCTAGTGCACCATTGCACACACCCAAGCACAAATCCTTGCAGTCAGCATCTGTATGTGTCTGTGAGCCACTGGTGGGTAAACCTTTTGCAGATCACCCTGGATGAGGGCATAATCCACTCCCTGAAAAAGGAAACTCATAGAGGTGACCCAGGCACTCTGAAGGTGCAGCACGTTGGGTGCAGAAATATGGACAAGGTCATGTCCTGGAGAGGTGCCCTGCTTTACAGAATGTGTCCCTGCTCTGGAAGCCAGTTATTTCCATAAAGTGGTTCTCCATTTTCTTAGCATATCAAGGTCCCTACAGGTGGTTACTCCTCCCCATACCCTGGAGATGTGTGGACATGGAAACCCTAGAGAGAGTTCATGTATGTTGAGTTATGCCTTATGAGCAAGACCTCATAGAATCTCCACAATCACCTTAAAAGGCAGGCAGTATTTTAATGCACATATTACAGATGATCAAACGGAAGATTAGAAAATATAAGGAATCTGCCAAAGGTCACTCTTCACAGATCTTATATTATCAATGGTGCTTTTATTGCCCCATCATAGTCAGGAATATTTCTCGATAATTCTCTTGGTTGCTATACATGTCTGCACTGAGATTAGAGTCCAGTGTTATGGGATATCCCAGGGCATGCTGGAGGAGAGAGTCAAGGACTCCTGTTACACTTGTTTATAATTTCTAACTTGATGAAAACTTGCAGTGTTTGTGTTGTGGATCACATAAACCACAGCACATACTTTCCAGCTTAAGTACCTGACACACTGCTTCTTCACTCCTGGTTACCAGGTGTCCCCTGAGATCCTGGGGCAGTGGAGTGGGTGACACATGACACCATGGAAGATGGTGGAACTGGGCCAACCAATGTCCAAACTCAGGTATCAGGACCAGCAACCATTTGCGATGCTAGAGTTTTAGGTTAGAGGGAAATGGTGATGACACAAACTGGTGGTTAATATTCTGGAGTCAGTCCCTTGAGTGTTACAGCTCAACACAAGCAGTTTGGAGCTGAAGGAGTTTTGTCTCCTTTTCACTTGACTGTGGAAATGGCTGGGAGAGGAAGCTGGTGGTTTCCCAGCATTTGGGAGGTGCCATGGACTCCTCAGTTTGGAAGTTTGCACCTGAGCAAGCCAAGTGCGTCTCCACCTGGAAATGTGTGGGCCTCATTCTGTAGCGGGACTGAGAAAATACTCTTCTATTTATCTCACTGTCTCTGTGGGCTTTTGCCATCTGGACCAGGAATCTAGTCACATCATCTTTTAAGATTGTTTCTTGGAAAAACACATTCTATATTTTCCCTGTTTCCATATTTATTCAGGACATAGTCATTGACTGTCAGCCCTATGTCTGACGCCCTATCAGTTGACTATTAGCCCACCCAGCAGTGAAAACAAATATGGTGGCTCACCTAAGTGAACTTCTAAGTGCCTGCGATGCAGCAACATTTCACGAATATGCTATCTGAAGACTGCCTATGTTTCCCTCAAGTTGACCTATTCCTTTAGATCGACCACAAAAACAGCACAGAGGAGCCAAGAAGGAAGTGAGCTGGTGTGAATGTGGCACATACTTGGGTCAGGCATGAGTCGATGCCTAGAACGCATGATGTACTTGTCCTCACAGCCGTCCTGTGGGGCAGTGACACACCCCCCCCCCCCCCGATTTAAAGCCCACTTTGGTTAACACTGAGGAACATCTTTCTCTACCAGGCCAGGCTGCCTCTCCAGAGGCAAGAATTCTTGCCTGCAGCTCTGCACCTAACTTGTGCCCTCTAGTAGCAGCCTGGGTCACTGCTGCCAGTTTCCCTATTCACAGAGGTGCCTTTTTTTTGTCCGGAGCTCCTGGTAATTTGTTGCCAGGGTCATCAGAGCTGTTACTGGTCTACCATGTTTGAAGGAAATTTTACAGTTTGTAGCTGGGAGATATAAATATATATATATATATATGCATGAGTATTAGAACATATATATAATACATGCAACGTACATATAATATACCTATGATATATTATAACACAATACATATATAATACATATAATAATAAAATATATAATATAATATATGTTTTAATACTCATGCTGATTGCTATTAGCATTTTCAACATGTTGTTTTTTTCTGAAGTGCCATAATAAAGCACTGTCAGCTAAGAGATCTGTCAATATGTAGAGAAACACAATTATTCTAGGTTATAGAGGTGTGGTTAAGCACCTTGATAATCTGATATTGTCCACCCTTCATTACTTACACTTAGACATTTTAGAGTATATATCAATCATTTCCTGATACTACAAAACCTAGTGTCAGGAGTTATTCATAGTTCTCTTTTCTGAAAAACAGCCTCTCTATCAGAGGGTCTTGGCCATTTATGTAATGATTCAGGATATAACTGTCCTGGGGTTCATAGGTGAGAATAAGTCAAGTAAAAAAAAATCCCTAAGCTATCCATTGTTAATGCATTGGTTCAGTGACTTCTCATTCCTTTAAAATTGTAGGATTTTTATTAAGAGTAGTTATATGGCAATGAGCTAACCCAAAGCAACATCTATATAAGACAAGTCACTCAATAGTGCAGTACTTGGTTTGATTGTTCAGAGCAACTAAATATGAATTAGACTAACACACAGTTGATCACCATACAGTTAATCACAAGGGTGTGTTAGTACCTTCTAGATTGACTGTGACTTGGGCCATACAACTATAATTTGTACTTAGCCTCGATTTCTTGAAAATTACCGAAGATAGAAATAGCAAGTTAATTTATGGAGAGTAATTACTTAAGGGTGCTACTGAGTTTAGCCATGCAATCAAGATTATGGTTTCCAAATATCAAGTGAATTAAAATAATCATTTGCGATTAACTTTTCTCTTGCAAAACTATTTTCAGCTTTCAGTAATTTGATATACTTCACAAATATTTAGAAAATAACTAAGATCTAGAGACTTAAAGAAAATGGATAAAATCTATAACTTGGAACGACTCCTACTCTATGCAGGTTTATGAACAGTGGCAACCAAACTGATAATTTAACATGGCCTGAACCTGACACATTTCTATGTGTATAGATATATTTTTTCTATGTTGTAAGGTTTTTCCAATCAAGTCTGCTTAAATATAAACTTGGGAGGTTTCTGATAAGAATCATAATACAAATGGAAGAAGAGTTGAAGGGACCAGATTTCTAAAGCTCAACAAACCCAGAGATGTGTATCCTATCTGCAGATCAGAAGAAAAAATTATCTATGATGAAAATAGAGTGGAAAAAAAATGGTTATTACTGTCAGCGCTGAAAAGCTTATAGAGTCACTGATTAAGGTCACTGCCAATTTTATCAATGAAGAAAATGCTTTTGCTAGGATGCAACCACTCACTTTTACCATCCTCTCCATAGGCATGTGGGTGACGTTTCTGTCAGTATGCCCACGATCAAACACAAAGAGGATTCTGGGTCAGCCAGATGAGAATTCTTTAGAAAACCCTACATCATCTCAAACTAGCTCCAAATGATGCATTCTAAGTCTTCCTGTCCACTTGTTTCTCTCAAGGCTATATCATTAGATAAAAGAAGAAGGAAAGAAAAAAATAACCACTAGGCACATGAACATTAGTTCTTGGCTTCCTTGGAAATAAAATCTAAAATACTCAGAACAAACCTTCCCTTTAAAGATTTATTAATCAGGGCCTCCCCGGTGGCGCAGCGGTTGAGCGCTGGGTTGCGAAGCGGCCCACAGCCTCTGCAGCGCCGGTTCGATCCCCGGCTGCTCCCCGGCCACTGGAGGCGGGTCCCATATGGCACGCAGACCTCTCCTGCCACCTGCTGCTCCCTTCAGCAGTGTACTTCGGTCCTTCTGCCTGCTCTGCTCCCCGCTCTGGCTCTGGTGAATTCTCTCACCCTCCCGCGCTTCTGACTGTACCCAGTGCTTGTATAAATAAATAAATAAATAAATAATAAATCTTAAAAAAAAAGATTTATTAATCAAAGAACAGCTAGTGAGATCTAAATCCCATGGTCTAATCTGATACCCAACCAACACCTTGCTGGTCAGCAGCGAGCCCAGCCTGGTTGCTCAGGGGAAGTTAATTAAATCATTTTCCTACCTGAATGCACCACAGAAGGTGCAAGATGTGGTAAATTGTCTCTGATAGTAGTTGAACAACATAAGTTGAAATGATAATGGGTCAAAAACACATAGAATTTGCATCAGAACACACATGGAATTACTTCGTACAAATAGCTTGACATGTGCAGGCAAGTAGATGTCCTCAGAGCCCGAGTCATAGAATCCACTCACTGCAGAGCAAGGGGGGAATGCGCAATGGAAGAGGGAGGCTTCGAATTTGCATTAATAATTCCAAGTCTCAGACAAAGGAGCACGCTCTCTGGGGAAGACTGACGTAAATGGGTAAGAGCCATTTAGCCACAGTAAAGGAAGCTCTGAACATTGACATTCCCCATCTGGTATATTAGGGCTTTTGGATCTCAATCTGACAACCTACACAGGTAGTTCACCCACCATCTAACACTATGGGTAATGTGTCCTCATCCTACCAGACTTCCCCTAATTTTATTTTTTTATATTCTGATCCATATGTCAGCTGACTTGACATTGATCACATTGCTACTAACTCTGTTTCCTGCCCTGGATCCCCTTTTGTGTCTTAACAAGGGTCTACATTTAAGATTTTTGGGTTTTTTTTTTTTTTTTTTGGCAGAAACAGAAAACTCTATGTGGCACACAAAAATAACTCTCTCTTCTTCCTTTGTCTTTATTTTTTTTTTTTGGGGGGGTACCATGAATTTTTCAATGTAATAGTCATTAGTACTCAAGAAAACAATGCTGCAGAGATACCCACATGGCACAGCAGACCTCTCCTGTCTCGCCCGCTGCTCCCCTCAGCGGTGTGTTTAGTCAGTCTGCCTGTTCGGTTCCCCACTCTGTCTCTGGTGAATCCTCTCACCCTCCCGCACATCTGGCCTGTACCCTATTCTTGTATGCATAAATAAATAAATCTTGAAAAAAGAAAGAAAACTGTGCTGCAAATATCTATCTGGAAACAACCTCAGACCCTCTCAGTTCATTATGAGTGAGTTGATGCTGGGTCTCTAAAGCTCAAAGCGTGCCCTATGGACTTCTCTGGAACTTCAAAATTCGCCCTGATGGACAGAAAACTCATCTTTGACTCTCACATTTAAACAATATGAGGTTAATGGATACTCACTAGTATTTGCTGAGTTGCCAGAAGGTACTCTTTGTAAATTAATATTAGCATGTTGCCCAGAAATAACAGAATTCTAAATCAGTATTTCCCACAAAGACATGTCATCGGAACTCAGTATTTGGGAATCTTCCAATACTCCTATTCATGTTTCACATGAAAATTGTTAGAATTCCTGAAATCTGGAGAGAGGTATGTGGTTATTACTGCTGTTTTGAATTGGTCGTGGTTGCAGACAAACATAAATGTATTAACGTATTTGTAACATAACTAGAAGATTTCTGTTTGTTCATCATCTGGTTTTGCTGTGTTGGTGATATGTTGTTATTTTGTTTCTAGTTCAGTTTTCTTTTTTATCATGGACTTTTTGTGCCCATAAAAGTTAGAAATAGATCAGGGTATATAAATCTCTAATAGAGGAACAGTCAAATGGCTGGAGAAGTATTACCATTCAAGAAGGGAATTGGACAGAAAAAGTTCCATGAACAATGTTCTAAAATAACAAGTTTTGGCCACATGCTTTTAGATCCCTGCATTGGAGAAAGGCTTGGGGGGACTGGGTCCCAAGGAAGGGATGTCAAGGCCAGGAGATCAGTTTTGCCCAGGGTCAACCTGATTTGTACCTTCCAGAAAACCCCAGTTTGTTTCAATTTTACCTGCTTATCCAGGTACCAAGAGGACCATTAGCTTTTCCCCCATAATTTGTTTTTTCCTAACATTACTAGAAATTCATTTTCTACTCAGAATGTAAATTATGTTTCCTATTTGTTCTCAAACCAGTGTAGCATTTCTTTATGCTTTTTATGCATGATATTTACTGTGTCTTTGACATTTTTATTTAGTAGTCAGTATTAATAAATCTTCATGAAAATAACAGTCACTGTGATTTTGTTAAAAATGCATTGCTTACAGTTCTTTGAAGAAGTATGAATGTTTAGTTAGAAAGACAAACAAGCCAACAAAGGAAAACTGTCAAAGAAGCAACTGTGTTATCTTGCATTGGTGAAATTAATATATTTAACTGAACTGCTATTTTTTTTCACCTCCATTCTTTTCAGTTTCTTAGAATATGAAAATGGAGTTAAAGTAGTATTTTTCAGGTCATTTTGGCAAGAATGTTCCTAAATCAGTCCATAAATACAATTGTATAGTTTTCCATAAAAATATCAGAAATTTACCAACATTGTTCAGGACACGTTTTTGAAATATATTATTCACATGAACATTCTTCCTGTTGCCTAAGCTGAAGTTCTTTCTTTGTACCTATATTTAACCTCGCTGGTAACTTCACTGGAAACTGAGAGTGTCTACTTTTTATGGACAAATCTATTTTATAAACAAAATAAACCCATTCCAATTCCTTTTCATGGTTCATATATCTTATTCCTCTGGAAATAAGAGGACTTTCTTGTTCCAAACTGGATATGGCGGTTCAGTCATTAAATAATCAAGTAATAATAATGCAAGAAACATAAAATGGTTTTATATAATGAAGCAACAATTAAAAGTATACCTTTATTTCATTTTCACATAAATGAAACACATAAAAACATACATAAAAAGCTAGCTATGCAAGTACCTGGCACATGAGGAGATCTAAAATGATGTGACATGTTGCCCCCTTATTGACTTACTTCTCATAGCAGCTTGGTCTGTGATAAACCTTGTCATAGGCTTTGTTCTGCAAGGAGACATTTCATGAAGCTCATAAAAGTTAAAAGAAGCTTGGAATGAGATGAGAAAAGAGAACAGTGATATTGGTAAAAAAAAAATTGGGAAAGGGAAGTTGAAAATATATCTTAGTGTGACATCAGAAAAAAAGAAATGAAATAGTATATATATATATAAATGTTCTGCATTAGAGACATAGTAGTATTGGCAAAATCTTATCAGCTTGTGGTCTTCTATGGTCCTAAGTTCTTTAACAGGCAGTTATTCTTAGTCTAGTATTTGTAGAAGAGTAAGTGTGTGTGCATATGTGTGCATGTGTGTGTGTGCACACTTTGTAATTAAGAGACATTATCCTGTTCCTTTTAAAGGTGAATGAAACATCTACCTCTCTTTAAGGAGCTCTTTCTTCTTCTTCTTCTTCTTTTGTTTAGAAAAAGAAAAAGTTTATTGAGGAGAAAAGGAACAGAAATAAAGTGGGACTCTTTAAGGAGCTCTTCTAAAGGACTCTACTTTTACCATCCTATCAAATAATCTTATTGTCTATGAAGAACAGTTACAGCATCAACACAAAATATAATAGTTTTCACCCCAAACAGATAAAAATCAACATTGAGGACATGAGAATGACTCAGAAGGGTGGTTACAGTTTCTTTCTTTTTTAAAATTTTTTTAAAGATTTATTTATTTATACAAGACCTGGGGTACAGTCAGAGGCACCGGAGGGTAGGAGGGTGAGAGGATTCACTAGAGACAGAGTGGGGAGCAGAACAGGCAGACAGACCGAAGACACTGCTGAGGGGAGCAGTGGGCGAGGCAGGAGAGGTCTGCTGTGCCATGTGGGTTTCTCCCTGGCCGGCCGGGTATCGAACCCGCACTGCAGAGGCTGCAGACAGCTTCATAGTGTGGCGCTCAACCCGCTGTGCCACCAGGGAGGCCCTTTATTTAAATTAATTTTTTTAAACTTATTTATTTAAGGGTGGCAACAGTTTCAATCTGTGGGCACACTTTTCATAGATACCTAAGGCAAAGAATAAAGAAATCATATTGGCAAAAATCTACAGAATGGTTTGCTTAGTGACAGTGACATTCCTCTCCATTCAGCAGCTGTTAATAGAGAAACTCTGACAAAGGGTAACTTCACAACAAAGTTTTATTTAACTGATTGTGGCAGGTAGGATGAAAGAAAAAAGAGGAGAAATAGAATTAAAAGGAAAGAAGATGACACTCAGCACAAGCAGATTCTATATAACCATCCTTAAACTAATGACATAAAACTGTTAAACACTATCAATAAATTTACTTATGAAGGTAAATTTTAGCGCAAAGACATTTGACAAGTCATGGAAGTAAGACACGGAGAAAACAAACAGAGAGAAAAACCTGAACAAATATGTAATGACTGAAACACTCAGCAAGTTCCAGCTTGCTTGGAATAGTGTCCACATAATGAATATTTCAGGCGCATTTTGAGATCCTTATATTTTTCAAAGACAAGTAGACAAGATGCATTTTACATCTGTTAAAGACCTCTGATTGGCATATATGTTGAAAGACTGCCTCAAGATTGAAAGGCAGAATGCTTCTCAAAAGCCATAGCTATGAAATATTTATTGCACCTTCTTTCACAAAAAAGAATGAGTTGACTCTGTGACATGAATCTCTACTAATAATACCAACAAAATTACATGTCTTCTGTTAAATGATTATTCTTCAAAGGTGAACCAGGTCTTGTTCGTGGTAGATGCTTAGAGCAGAATAATACAAGTATTATTTATAGTGTTCTTGGAAAAGATAGTAATGGATTTCAAGCATTATTGCATGGGGTGTAAGGTCTGCTAAAGATTTCTTAAGACAATGCTGAATGAATCATTTTTCTGGGATGGTTTCGTTTCTTTTTAATTTCAAAATTACCTTAGTGTCGATATCAACCTCTGCTTGCGAGAACCTTTTGTATATAAAAAGCTGCAGCTATACCTTGGAGTATACTTTTTATTAAGTAAGGCAAAGACTCGAGTGTCTCCAAATATTGCTCAAATCTCCAAAGCCAGCTGAATAAATAAACATTATGTGATCTGTAGCCCAAAAGTCTGCAAATGACTCCATATGATGTGAAAAAAAAAACCTCTGATTCCTTCTAAGTATTTCTTGGAGCCAATGATCAGCAGTTTTGTTTAAGTTCTGGGACCCCTGAGCCTCCATAAAAATAACTTTGAAATATTATATTATGTGTGAAAATTTTACACACATCCACATTTATAATCAGCAGGCAGGCCCTCTGCCCTTCTTCAACTTGATAATCAACCATAGTGCCTACTCAAACATGGAAAAAAGAAAAGACTCAGAACTCCAAAGCACATAATCTTAGTGCCGTTTAGAACCATGTGCATTTCTGAAATCCTCTATTACTGCAAATCTCTTGGTCGTATTTTCTATGGAATTGTCTGTTTCTCATTACCAAAGTCTAAAGAAATTTGACACAGTCATGTAACAATTGGCAAAGCAGTGTTAGGAAAGTGCATTCCAAAGTATTCAGCTTATCTTTTCCTTTCCAAAGTAGTAACTACTGTCTGACTTTCCTGCTTTGGAGAAGCCACTGTGGGGGTGGTGAGGTGGAAGGGTAGAAGGAAAAAAAAAATCAAACCAAAGTAAATTTAGCAACGGTTTTGTGCCAGAATCAATTGCAGACCTCAGCTTTTAAACAATGAATTGTAGTTAACAGGCACTAGGACAATGTTCTCATGGAGAATTCTTACTCTGTACAGCTTGGGGGAAAGTGAACCCTGTCATTCTTTGAACCAAGTTTGCCAGAATAAGGTGACGTGGGTAAGGCTTGAGGTTTGCTGTGCTCAAATTCTACTGTAATGATCAAATCCTCAGTGGCCTCAGAAAATCAGATTATTAACTTCCAGAGATGGTCTGTGGCACTTTTTTCCCTATTGTCTTGGTTGTCTATTTTCATTTTTTATTATTTTATTTTGTGGTAACACTGGTTGACAAAACTGTATAGGCTGCAGGGTTATAAAGCCTTATACCCCTTCAGATGTAGGTGTATTTCGTTCTTTCATGTAATTAGCACTTAGAGACGACATGGCATCCTTTCTCAAGAGGGAAGGGGTTGGGGGAAAGAAAGTCTGTGGGAGAAGCTGCAAATACCAGCTTCCCAGGGACTTCTGTGTGTTATATTCCAACAGGTGTGTTTTCTGCTTACGCAAGTCTGCGAAGTTAGGCAGTTATTACGCACACAATATACTCAGACAACTCTGGATGCTCAGACAACATCTGATCAATTAAGATAGAACTCTGTTTTTGCAATTCAAGCTTTTAAAAAGCATTCTAGTTAAAATACATGGCAAATACATGCTGGGATAATTGGTTGTCAAAGTACATTGGTACCACTGAGTAGTCTTAAAATAGCAGGAAATGCAACTGAATACTGGTAAGGAAATCACTATTTCACTTTCTCAAATAAAACATATTGCACCTCTGAGTTCACAATTGGATATTTGCTGAGAGCCTGTAATTAACTCATAATGATGAGAACCACCGTAATAAACATTTCCTTAGCAAAACATTCCCTTGTTTTCCTAATTTCCTACTCTTTTGCTATTTCCTTGTCAGGTTTTAGTTAGTCTGTCACTAATAATCAAATAAAGAATGAAGAAAAGGGCAAATAATTTTTCAAGAAGGGAAATGCTCGTTTTAATTATATATAAAGTACCTATCTTGATTAAAAACTAGCACATCATCAGAAAGTTCCTATCATGTGAGCATAAATGGGGGGGGGGAGGACACTTTTGATATATTTTACTGTGAAAACCGAGAACCAAGAAAATCAAAATGCCCCTCAACCCCATCACCTAGCACAGCTGCTCCCAGATTCACCCCCCTCCTGTCTCCCTGTGCACGGCTGTCAGATTAATCTTCCCAAATACCTTTTCATCATGTCACTCCTTTGCTCCAAACCCTTCAATAGCAGCTCAATACCAACTGTACAAAGTCCACATTCCTTGGCCAAGCACTAAGCCCCTCTAACAATCTGGTTCCAATTTTCCTTTCTTGCCTCATTTCCCGCTACTCGCATCTCGGGTAGTGGCCCCGGGAACTCTGCGGATCTCCTCCACAGCCTCTGAAAACACTGCCTCAGGCTCCCTTTCCTGTTATTTTCTCAAGTTGTTCTCCACCCAGGGCACTCCCTCTCTCCATTCCTAGACTTATTCAGCCACACCCTTTGGCTCTGCTTTGAATCCAGCTGTCAGGTATAGTACCTGCTCTAGGAAAGCTCCCCAACCCCGCGGGATTGCAGGATTCACCTGAACACACATGTCTGTGGCTGCCCCAGGAGGTGGCTATGGACCGTGGTCATGCTAGGACACAAAGCAGGAGCCCAGCATCTGATTTGCACGACCAGTGTCAATAGCCAGTTAACTATCCCAGGGCCCTCCCCAAATTTCTCTATAACCTCCCAAAAATAAAGTGCACAAGACGTCCAATTTGGGCTGCATTAGTGAAAAGCCTCAATCTCTATCCAATTTACTGCCTGATAAAATGTATGTTCAAATTAAATAATTTGTGAAGGTAAATAATAATCAAATCAAATCAAACTACTTTGGATATTCAAAGGAATTGGGTCGCAGTTTGTATTCACTGGGCCCATCCAGCTCTGCCGCCTGGTTTGATGGCTTGATGTGAGGACGAGGGGCTGGTGAGGTCGGCCAAGCTGGTTCACTGCTTCCCCTGTTCTCCTGCCCTCTACTCTTCTCCCATGAAAATGCCAGTTTGTCATCTACCCTCTGCTTCCCTCCTGCCGATGACTTACCCATCACACTTGAATAAAATCCCATCCCTGTGCAGAACGGAAAGGCCCTCTGCTCAGCCTTTCTCCCTATCACCCTTCCCTGGCCCACACCCCCCAGGCCTTCTCCCTGCTCCTCCATCCTTGCCATGACTGGTCTCCTGATTCAAATCCTCCGCCCTGGGTCTCTTCCTGGCAGATTTCCTTATGTACAGTCACAGACACTGCTCCTCAATAGGCCATTCTCACCACAAAACCTAATTTCAGTGGCTTCCACTTTCTCACTCTATTTTCTACTAAGTCATCCCATCAATTTTTAAACTAGCCCTTCCCAGTATCTGAAATAATATTATTTAGTTAGTTATTTACATCCCTGTGTTTATCTCCTTCCACTAGAAGAAAATTCTATCATGACAGGATCTGATTTGTGGAAAGATTCTAAAAGGACAGCTCAACTAGAGTACAGACTTTAAGTACGACTCATGTTCCAAGAAATTCTGTATATTATGAGAATGAGAACCTAAAGATAAACTATATCTGCCTCTTATACTTCTTATCCTATGATTTAGGCAGTTATGATTCGCTTTCCTCATCTGAAAATAAGGCTAAGCAAACCTCTGTAAGTTTCATGTGAGAATTATCAAAATGATAATATGTGGCACATTTAACAGGATGCTTGAGCCATTATTGATGCTTCATAAATGATAAATCATCAATATTATTCATTTCCAATCGGAATTATTTTTGTGTTGGGCTTTTGAGAATTGCTATGTAAGTTTAGAATAGCATTGGCCATGCTGAAACTAGTAATCTTTATTTTTACCAAAAGACATCTTACAAGTTTCCAATTACATGTAGCATTTTGAAAGTAAAACTGTAAAACTTAGGAAATTTTCCAAAACTCAAAGAAACATACAGTGTAAAATAACACAAAGACAAATTAAGCATTCAATTTTACATTGACCTCCTCGTAAAGATGCAAAGTAGAAAAGGTAGACTTTAAAATAAAGTACCCAGCCTTGCCTATATTCAAATCAAATTTCCTTTCTAGCTGAAGTATAATGCATCCTATAAAGTTACTCTGAGAAGACAACGTTTTGGGAACAAAGCTTTCCTTCCCAAGTTCATCACTAGCATTCACTATTTTGAGATCCTTCAGGAATCACAACAATCTCAACAGTAGAAAAATATCATATAATAATGCCACAGGAGTTGGTTCATTGGTTCCTGCTGACCTAAAATGACTTGAAATGTTAAATGTGTTAGAAGGAGACACTACTGTCTCAAAGTCACGCAAATTCTGCTTCCTGCTACAAACATTGTTTTAAAGATGCAAATGCCTATTATGTCACGATGCCTCAACAATTTATTTGCAATTTAACAGCATAGTAAAGTCAAACATTACCATTTATTGCCAATTGGAAAGGGAAAAAAATGGGAAACTCTGTGTCTGGGGAGGGATTCTGTAGTTTGGCACATTTGCTGGTTCTTAAATTGAACTGCTTTTCTGAACGAGTTTGTCTATGAGTGTGTGGTAGCCCAGTGTTCTTCTGACTAATTTGGATTGCTTGAGGCCATGGAATCATTGAGAGGTTCCATTCATGAACAGCAGATGATGCATGACGAAGCTCTAATGCTCTTAGGAGGAAGTTAGCTAGGAAGAGCTGTACGATACCAGAGGGGGATTTCATAAAACTTCCATCCAGGCTACAAATTGTAGACATTGATTTGAAATAAATTGTGACTGATGATCAGTCGATGACGATTTCCATAATCATTATGCCGTCAGTAATTTATCAAGGTAATGATATTTGTGTCCCTGATGTCACATTCATCCTATACTGAGGGAGTGGAGAACATGCTGTGATTTTTAAAAGCCCTTATTAAGAACTGACTGGTTGTGTTATACTTCCAACAGTAGTGTAATCAGTGGGATGGCTCAAAGTGAATAAAATATTTAAAAAATTCTGCTAGGTGGGTAATAAAATTCTTCTGACAAAACCTTCTGTAGCACAAAGGCAGAGATCCTATGCTTACAGCATTTTAATTAAATCTCCCTTATCAAAATTGTTCACCATCATTTGCCAATATCCTTTGGAAAGAAATTCTAGAACAAGGACCCCTCCTAACTCTCTTGGACCATTTTTTTTTTTCCGAGTATTCTTTCATTCCCTTGCAGCTGGCAGCTATTTCTTTACAACCATGACTTTCATCACATGTATGTCAACAGGTACATTCACATCCTGCATTTACTCAAAATTGATGAACAATATTCCCATCCTCAGTCAGAAAAAAAGCTAATGACATTAAACACTAAATGTCATAAGTATCTCTTCACTGAAAGTGAAAGAGAGCTGAGAAAGTCAACGACAGTGATATAATTAACAAAATTAACAAACGTGTTTTGAGATTGCCATTATAAAATGAATTACGATTAGATTGCAAATGTTAGAGGATCATTTCTATTTTCATAGAACATGGCTTAAATACACATAGCCCAATATAGTTTCAAGAATTTCATGAATAATTCTACTTCAGCATCTTAAAAGTTTAACTATGTTAATACAAAGCAAAGTACCTTGGAATCAGAACATAAACTATTTTAGATATTTGTTTTTAAAACATTATTTAGAGCTTAGAAATTGGTTCCTAATAGGAGATTTTGCCTATAATACATGTCCAGGAAGGCCAGAATCAAAGATCAAGTAATCAAAACAGTTGCTTGAACTTGCTATATATACATCATCTTTCACTATGTTCAAAAGTATGCAGATAAAATTATAGCTGCTACTGACAAATTTCCAATAGTTTTTGAAATGTTCCTGTCTTCACGATCTGAAATAATTCCCATGGCTCAATGATTTTAACTTGTCATGTATTTGTATAATGAAACCAGAGTTCTGGTTTCATTACAATACTTATTGTTTACTGTGCAAAAAGAAATACACACAACATAACATTCACTATGTTAACCACTTTTAAATGCATAATATGGTAAATGCCATTTAGTACATTGACATGTTCTGTGACTAGCACCTCTACTCCAGCTTTTCATTTGTGAGCTGTTACTTATCCTCAGTTTGTCATCTATAAAATAGGGATGATTAAGGTAGCGATGTATACTGCACTTGTGAGAAGTAAATGAGATGATATTGGTAAAGCTCTCCTGGTTGGAACCTTAATATTAAGTGCTGAAGTACATAGTCCTTATTTGAAGTTACCATTATATGATAGAGTTACCATAAAAATTCTTTTCTGCAAGCATTTTTGTGACATCATAGATTGGTCTTAAGGCAACTTTGCCATAAAAGACAAAATAAGTGGCAACAGTTTTGTTTGACAGCTTGGTTTCAACTAATGCAGTACTCCCATTTAAACTTCACATTATATAAATCTTAATCCAAATAATGGCCTATGAAGTGACGCGTCGGAGTGGTGTCTTAAAATAGTGGAGACAGCTATAGACTTGATAGAAAGCATGGCATAAAATTTACTGGAAGTCTGAAATAAGTGAGTGTAAAATCAGATTGCATACTATTCTAGAAAATACAACCTATCAGCTTGTTGATCCTTTGGTGAATATGGTCATTTTTTCCCACAGTCAAAACCAAAAAATTTGACCACGTGACGGTAAACCTGAGATGCCCAGAAATGCACAGCTCTTTGAGAGCATTAGTTATCAATCTAAAGCTAATTTAGAGGGCCTCCCCGGTGGCGCAGCGGTTGAGCGCTGGGTTGCGAAGCTGCCCGCAGCCTCTGAGGCACCGGTTCGATCCCCGGCTGCTCCCCGGCCACCGGATGAGGGTCCCACATGGTGCGCAGACCTCTCCTGCCGCCCGCTGCTCCCCTCAGCAGTGTACTTCGGTCCTTCTACCTGCTCTGCTCCCCGCTCTGGCTCTGGTGAATTCTCTCACCCTCCCGCACTTCTGACTGTACCCAGTGCATGTATAAACAAAACAAACGAATAAATAAAAACACATGCCTCTTTATAAAAAAAAAAAGCTAATTTAGATAATCACCTTTTTTCTTCAAAGCCATCTTTACCAAATTTATCATGTAATATTAAACACTGGAGGCAAAAGCAGAATCAAGCTCCTCCTATTTTCTCAAATAAATGATTATGTGATTCCTGACGAGTGTGAATTTCTTGAAAATGGTGAAAGTTTTTACTATTTGATAGTGGAGAATAAGATGTAGACGGAATCTTGGTAGTCAGCACAGAATCTGGCTTAGATGATTTGGTAAAGAGTAAGGACTAAGTATATGAAGGAGCACTGCAGAGTAGTTCAGTTATGACATACAATGTTAAAACATTCAGGGTCTCCCTGCTGGTGAAAAGCGTTGTTTCAGTATTATGAAGTTATCACCAGCCACTGCGGCATGAGTTCGATCCCTGGCCAAGGAGCTGACCCACATGGTGCAGCAGACCTCTCTCCTCTCTTGCCCGCTGCTCCCCTCAGCAGTGTATTTCAGTGGATCTGCCTGTTTTGCTCCCTACTCTGTCTCTGGTAAGTCCTCTCACCCCCCACCTCTGGCCTACACCCCAGTTCTTGTATGCATAAATAAATAAATCCTTAAAAAAGAGCAAAAATTATTTCAACAGCACCAAAGGATAATTAGCATTTGTTTTATAGGAAACACTATTTGCTACAAATGCTTCACAAATATCTCACTAGAACTTCACCATAAAGCCCCATGCAGCAAACAGGAAGGCCGCATTTTGTTTTCTGGTTTTACAAATGAGTAAACTGAACCTCTGAAAACTTAAACCCAAAGTCCCACAGTTATGTGTTAGCAACAGAATCTAGCGCCACTCCCCCCTAGGTGGTACCATAGTTCTCTGAAGAGTCCATGATCTACTCAGTGTCCATGGGTCACTTGCAGCAGAATGACCTGGGACTAAAAATGCAGCCTGTCCTTATCCTTTCCTCCGTTGAATGTTGAGCTTATTCTGTCTTCTCTCTGTAGCAACATAACAAGGCCATGTAGGAGCAAAGCACTATAGTTCCAGAGTCGATATAATTTGGAAACTGAATAATTTTGAGAATGTGGAATGGAGTGAAAGAGAAATTGAAGAGAAGAGGCAATATAGTCAGGAACTATCTTAAAAAGAAAAAAAGGTAACTTTGGCTAGGTCTTTAAACCATTTTAAATACAAAAACAATGTTTTATTAGGGCAATAGGGAAATTTCCACGAAAGATATTCACATATTTAAAATATTTTGCTACTGAAATGCAAGATACATAGCATATAACAAATGTCACATGCGGCAGTAACTCATCTTTGTAAAAAAAAAAAAAATTTAAAGAAATATACATAGTTGTGCAAATAATATTTTCATTATGGTAATATGATTTGCAGATTTGTAACTATCATCATTTACAAATTTTAAAACTCAGTAAACAAATGTTTCTATCATGTACGAATATGGATTTTCCTCAAACTTTCTAAATAAGTTTTGAGAAAAATAAGCTTCTTATGTAGATTTTCCAAACAAGTGCCATTTAAAATATTTTAAATGTCATTTGAAAAAATTAAATACCAAAATTTATTTCTAGACACATTTGATATAAAAATGTATCACATTGCTATTAAAAGCATATACGATGATTTATTCTGTGCTATTAATATTTTATCTCTTGTTAATGAAGCCATATTAACTAACAAAGTACAGTTAAGCTGTTAGAAACACATTCGTAATTTTTACTTAAATGAGGAAAAGGTTACTAAGAAGCAAAAAAAAAATGAAAACTAGGACTCTAAGGAGACAGGAAAGAAATAAATATAAAATAAAGATGAAAAGAGACCACTAAGGGAAGAAATAACTAGTAAGTGGGGGAAATGTGGGCTGGAAAACAAGGCAGGAGACAAGGGGAGGTGGAGTGAGAAAATAGAAGGGGAAGGAAAAAAGGAAGACGAGAATGAAATTTGAGAATGCGTCCTTCATTAGCGAAATGGTCAGAAAGAGGGGCAGGTGCTTTTAACCCCAACATGCGAACAAGTCAAATAACGGTAGCGCTGCCTTGCCACACCACCCTCCTCTGAAAGAGTAACATTTATTTTAGTATTTCATGCAAATCGTGGCAAAACTGCAGAGATCATCTGCCTGTCGAAACTCATAATGGGTATTTCAGAGTTTTCAAAGGTAATTTAGAAAAATTCCAACAATGTCTGTGTAATGTCATACAAAAAGGACCTGGGGAAACTCAACACACATCAACTTGATGATGACACTGTATTCCATTAGCTTGCTTTTGCTTTGACTTTTTAAGTGGCTTTTAAAAACATTTTTGAATTTTTAAACACATTAAAGAAACACTATAAAGCTTTTTGGTGTGTGAGTATGTAAAGTACATTATTTTTTTCTGCAGCATAATTGCAATCTAATTAATCGTTTTCTCTAGAGATTTTTTTTTTAAAGATAGCTATTGTGACAACAATAGGAAAATGACTTTGTTCATCACCACTGAAAATGTTTCAGTTGGGGCAACAATATAATTCTGTGAAAGCTTCTACACATATTTACTAGTTTGGTTCATACAACTTACAAAAGAAATTAACAGCCCAAGTAAGATGCTTGTGAACTCTCGCCTCTTTTTTAGACCAAGAATTGTTTTCCATCTTTTAAAACAAGACACGGATTAATCAGCTATTTCAATTATATCCATTTCTTTTCCATTCATGAATCAGGGGAACAACATTATTCCACCTCTAGGAACAGACTCAAATAGGAAGCATTTTTTCCCCACGATTGTTTTAGTGCTGACTTGATTACCTAGAATACAACCAAATCCCACCACCTTCCCCACCTACACACACACTGTAGCTGAAATGGGAATGCTTGGGTGTACTGTGTTTGAGTGAACTGTAAATTTTGGTGCCAAATGGTTATTTTCTACGTATCCATCTGGAGCTCACAAAAACAAATGAATGTGTGGAATGTTCTATATGTTCAAGGCTGTTGACTCACAAGAAATCTGCAGTCCTGCTCTTGGAATTGCATCATACGCTCATACAACCCCTAGCAGCCGAGTTTACCCTCTACCTACACCCCTATATCTAAGAACATGAAACCTTCCCTGCATTATTCCAGCTGCTGCATGGGAGAAGTTGGCCCTGGACTTCCAGAGTCGAGACAAATTCATCAGGTCACTTTCTGCTGTCATAAATATATATTTCTGACCCCCAATTATTTTCCTCCTTGAACAGATTTATTCTTTTGGGTTTGGGCATTTCTAATCTTTATTTTATTATTATGCTTAAGATCCCTAAGAGCCCAGGCAATGAGGGGATGTGAAAATTTATGGGATTTGTTCTGCTGGGAATCCCAACCAAATGTAGGACTGACTTGGAGACTTACAGGTGTCAGCTCAAAGCTCTCAGCTTTTCATTCATGCACAGTGTTGGTGCAGGCACAGAGAACGCTCTCTCTGGATAAATGATGACTGAGGTAGACATGAGTACCATTCCCCTCCATTTTCTTCTGCACGTCATTATATGAGCATGAGAATCTACAGTCTCAGCAATTCTGTGTCTTATTGACAGGATAGAAAGGAGGTGGGTTCCATCCCTGGCTTCATCACCACCAGGTTCAGACCAAACTCTCCACGTCTCTGAGTCCTCACTGGTGACATACATCACTCGATGGTTTAATGCATCTTATATAAGCGTTCTCGGTCATCTAGACCCTGTGCACCTGGTTGTAGATTTCGGGCCTTATAGACATAGGCAGCTTTTGTGTTTTTTTTCTTAATTCATACAATTTTAAGATGAGATTCCAAACCTCCATTTCCTAAAAATAGGAATGTACTGATGTGTCCCTTAGCAATAGACAAACTACACAATTTTAAAGATTTCATATAGTCCGTAAAGTTTTGTACATACAATTAACAGTGATGCCTAAAAATAACTAAAACAACTTAGTTTGGTTTCAAATATTTCATTTACAAATGGGCATCAACATTGTGTGTTTGGGCCTCTTCAGTCTTGAAAGTTCTCCAGTGACACATCTATAGGAATATAATATTTTGGCTTAAAAATCATGCGCTAATACAGGATTTCTTTCAAGTTTGCTTATGAAGAATTTTTGGAAGAATTCCCTTATTTGGTTACCATTTATTTTTTCATTCTCCCCTATTCATTAAAACTTTTTATGCATGTATGGTAAGAATTCTTAACCTGAGACTTACTGTCTTAATATATCTTAAGTATTGCTATCTGTAAGTATAAAGTTGTATAACAGATCTCTAGAATTTAATCACCGGGCTTAACTGAAACTTTATGCCCATTAACTAGAAATTTCTCCTTTCTACCTCCCCATCCACCATACAATCATTCCACTCTTTGCTCTGCGAACAAAACTATTTAAATACAAGTAGAATCATGCATTATTTGTCTTTCTATGACCGACTTAACTGCCATTAATTTACACAATTCCTCAACAGTTATGTTGCTGCATATTGCAGAATTTCTAGGTTCTAATTGTCAAGCAGGAAAAGTTAATAGTTCTAGTTAATATTATATACATGCGTATCTACACATGTACACACACACATGGAGCATATATATCAGCACGTCTACCAAACTTCCCCTTTTTAATATATTAAATATTACATAATCAGAATACTTATAAATATATGTATATCTTGTTTGCATGTCCATATTCTATAATCATACATAGCAATATAATGGGTGGAAAGATAAGAAATAAATGCCAATTTGATTACCAAATGGATTTTGCTTTTTCTGAAAAAAATATATGTTACATAAGGCTCATATCTAAGGAAGTGTTGGGACAGATTGAAGAAAAAAATGCAAATGATAACTACTCAAAGTTATGTCTCAACCTTTCATTTTATTGTGGTATAATGTCTATTTTTGCTTAAAAGGAGATATTGGGCCTCAAAAGAAAATAGTTCTACTCTTTTATTTTCTAAATTTAACCAGTGAAAATTACCTTAATGCTAAAAGTTTAGGTATGTAAAGCTGTGAAATTACTAATTCACTTGTATTCCCTGTTATAATGCCTTCCAGATGGATAGGATTTTCATATCTCAAATATACCCATATGGAAATTCTGGAGCCATGAATTTCCTCCTGATGTAGCAACTAAGCTTCCAGCTGCTGGTATTCTGAAAGCAGCATTGTCTCACCGCAGGACAGCAAGGACATTTTACATCCCCCTGTCGCTGCTCCTCGGGATGTGTGATGTAGGATTTCAGAATGGGGAGGGTGGCTCCTAATTTTGCTGCAGTGAACAAAACTTGTTTTCTGTTTTAGCCATCGTTTTTGTTAATATAGTCATTCTTCTTTAGAGAATTAATTTTATTTATTAATAATTTTATTAATTTTATAACCTACAATTTGCCGGTTCTATATTATTGCATGTATGCACTATGATATGTGAACAAGTGGTTCATGTCCTATAAGTGGTGGTAGTTACAGTATAATACAGTTCCTTGGCCACAAGTCTGGGGTTCAAAGCAGAGATCCTGAGTGCACCTTCTCCTCCTCATGTTCTCAGCATCTAGTATTGAGTCTAATATCTGGTGTTCGGCCAAGAAATATTTATTTAGAATAATGGACTCTAAAAATTTAAAACTTTTACACTAAAAGAGAAAAAAATCAAATTCAATGCAGCCAAAATTGACCTGTTATTATTATATCCTTACAAAAATTGGACTCAAATAATTTAAAGGAAATTCCCACTAAATGTTTGAGTCAATGGGGAAATTTATTACTGAATTTATTTGACAGTAAAGTCTTACACAGACACATTTTGCTAAACAAATGTAACTTTTTATAGGTGTTGTCTGTGGCACTCACATAGAAAAGTGCAACATTAGCAATATTCTTTAATTTCCAATAGTTTGCATTGAAAAATTTCAAAATACTTGGATGTACATTTGTTTTTTCAATTACTTATAGACAAACTCTAAGAGACTCAGAAAAAAAATAGATGGAACATTTGAAAATTACTCATGGAAAATGGGACAGTTCTGGAACCAGTAAAAACAACAAGAAAGAGAAATTAAAATAGTTTTTAAAAATAATAGTGGGAAATGATTTTATTTTCCTAAAAATGAAAAACACAGTGGTAAGAGAATGCATGTGAGACTGCTTATAATGATTTCTCAAAAATGAACACAAACCTTTATAGAAACAGGAAGAACCAGATCGAAAGTTTGTAAGCGAGAAAATGAAGGAAAGTCCAATTGGATGAAACCAGAGGCTCAAGGCGACAAATGAACCTTCCCCAAGTGAAGCACATTTGCCCTTTTCTAGCCTGTATAGTCAGAATCAAGGACGCAGAATGAAATTTGTAGTGATGATTCATATATCTTTGTAGTAAACTCAGGGAATGGTTTATCTTTCGTCTGGGACCAACTAAGTTCTTGCTGACACAAGCTCTGTTTCTAGGGATAGACATTAATAAATGTATGAATCCTCGTAGGTCTTACCAAACATTAGATCCTAAGACCAAAGCAGGGTTGGATTCTATAATTGGATCGAAGTAGACTAGAAAAGGGCTTGCTCGAGTGCTTAATTATATGTTAAACATTGTGTGTGTATTTATATCTACATGTGTACATGTATATATATATATTGTACACAATTGAAATATATATTGTATATATCTTCTTACCTAACCACCACCATTTTAGTCTAAATGTACAGAGCTATATCCAGCAGATTTTACAATCTAATATCCAAAACAAACTCTACAGTGATGAGTAAAAGTAAAAAAATTTAGTATATGTAGTCTATAGATTTCCTGGGCCAAATCATCTGACTATCACTAGCATTACATAATTCAAATGCAAAGCACACTTAATTAGCACATAGCATCAATACATCCATACAAATAGTCATGTTAGGATATTTAAACATTCTACCTACCAAAAAAACAAATCCAAGTTTTGGTAAAAGGATAAGATAAATTTCTTAGAAAATAACTCCCAGAAGAAATTGAATGCACTAGTATATTTAATTGATTTACTCTTTAATGATAAAAATTTATAAACAATGTAGACGATTTATTGATCCCCAATACTTAAATATCACATTGCATGAATAACAAATGATATAAAATATGCAAAATAATAGTACATTAGCCTAAATAACACTAATAAATTGCAAAGCTTAGCATGAAATTGAAAATCACTAATGGAACGCTGTGCAGTTGCTTCATGCAACAAGCAAAGACTCATACATAATGTAAGAGTACAACTGTTAGCAGCAGGCTCAGGGAGCACAATTTAAACGTGTTTTTATGGACAGGCTGGATTGATCTGGGAAGTGGTTCCCGAGGAGAGCCACTTACGCCAAGGAGCATCTTGGGAGATTGTCATGATTTTCCACTTGTATCTGAAACTCATTGTTTAGAAAACCTGTATTCTTCATATCAAGTCTTATGTTGTGAAAAAATAGAGCTACTTTGAAGAACTTAGATGAAATCACTAACAATAGTTATTGGATTGGGGTGTTCTCCTGTGGTATATTTGGTATTGAAGTTCTATGCTCTAGAGATTAAAAAAAAAAATCTCTGTTACTCTTCAGTTAGCACCTAATGTTAGAAAAACGGAAAATACACCTAAAAGATAAGCCAACTTTTTAGTATACTGGAGTCTCATTCTGACAAAATTCAATATATAAAAGTTAGTATCTAACAGGGGCTACCTTGGATCCCATTCAAGGAAAGTGAGTTATTGAACATATTAGAAGGAGCTTGTTAGGACTATGTTTCTGCCATAAGTTGGTCCCCAGGCATGGAGAATGATGATAACATTATTAAGTAAAGCTCTAGTGTTTTCTACTTTCATTTTTACCTTAATATCACCTCTAAATTTAATTGGTATTTCAAAAGAGAATATAGTTTGAATTTGAACATTTTGTAGCTAAAGGTGAGTGTAAGGATGAGAGTTTGAAGGTGATATGAAGTTGTCAAAAGTCATAAAGCTGCTACTAATTTCAAGATAAAAATAAATTGTGTTACCGAAGAAAAAGCTTAGCTAATACAACAGGGAATATAATAACGAGTTCACGTAATATAGTCCCTAAAAGTGAAGAGAAGATTTTAGTCAAAGGAACTTAGAGAAGATGGAATCTGTTTGTAACAGAAGACTCTGGGGATGTACAGTGAGTAAAAATAGAGTTTGTCCTTCACTCATTTCTATCCTCAATGGTTCATTTATGAGCTTCCTTCTGAGTTAGGATCCAGTGGGCTCACTTAGAAATTAGGAAAGTTGCAAATGGCACTCCACATTCATCAGTCATATTGTCTGTGATACTTTAGCAATCAATAGCACCACCAATACAAACAATTTCGATCTTGTCATTTACTTAAAAAGTAGAATTTGAAGCATACTTAATACCATGCTGTGCAACTCACCTTCAAGATGTCTGGACTTGGTCTATCATAAAACAAATATGATTATGCTCAGGTGACCTCTTAACATCTTAAGCTAATTGACCCAGCAACAGAATGCTCAGTCAGAGAACACCTGCTTCATTCATGTGATTTGCTACCACTGAGCATTAAATAGTGAATGGATTAGCCAAAAGGGAGTTGCAGGGAAATATTTATGATGCAGTGCAAATATTAAGTTTTAAGAGATTGTTATAAAACTTGAATATAGGGAATTGGTTAGTGGCGCACCTAAGTCATTCTGGATCAAAAAGCTTATTATAAGAATAAAACAAGAGAAGGAATTAAACACTGACATAAAATTAGTTACTTAGAATAGATGCTTAGAATAAATTAGAAATTAGCAAAACAATAGTATGATTATAGATAAAGGGGTAAAACTAGCTAGTTCTCTGCTTGATTTTCATGGATATCAAAAAGAAAAGCAACATTTTAAATTCCCATTGTCTTTCTAGTCCAGAAGATCACAAATGATCCTACAAACCTTCTTAGCTCTTATTTTTTTTTAAATTACACTTGACTAGCATCTTTATTTACTTTGTAACAAATTCTTATACTGTTATCAGCAAAACACACTTTTGATGTGCCAGGTAATCAAGTCTCTAACTTTGCAAATCCTCATAAATAATGTAGCCAACATATATGTATATATGAAAGGTGACAAAAATCCACGGATGCAATTGTATTTAATGTATTGAAAGTCAAGGTTACTTTGTCTATTAGAAACTTCTTGAATGAAGTAAGACTCTTAAGTTTCAACAGCTAATAAATTTTGGCAATCTGCTGCGAACATTGAAGAGACTTTATTTTACAGACGACAATTTTTGGATTCTTTCCATGATGAACAGTACAACTGAACTTAGTGAATACATTTATATGAATTTTTGACACTATAAAGAAGGTGTAACAAAATCAGTTTTATGCTATATTTTTGGTATATGCAAAATATATGGAGAGTGGACAGGTAAGTAGTATATTATTATTGCATTAAATGACATTTTAAAATTATTTTATATGGGATAGTATTAAATGATATTTAAAACAAAATTTGATAGACTTGAAACACCAGAAACTACTATAAAGTAAAGTATATAAGTGCTAGAGAAATAAATACATAAAACTAAATCTGTACTGCTAAAATTAACATTAGCGTGTGATTTTTAAACTTTATGATGTACAGGAGGAACAAAGAGTACTATTTACTTGAAATGGGGATTATAGATCTCACTAAAGGAATTCTGACCAATAGTCTGAGACATACCCTAGAAGTATTCATTTTTAGTTACCTTTCTGAGATGTTTTCATGTAGCTGACCCTTGGTCATGCTTTGAGAAATATAACTTTAAAAATGTGAATAGTTATTGGATCACTACATGCAATAGAATGAAGCTTGACCACTACCTCACACCATACACAAAAACCAACACAAAATGGATTAAAGAACTAGACATAAGACCTGAAACCATAAAATGCATAGAAGGAAATATAGGCGAAACACTACATGATGTGCACATCAAAGACATCTTTACGGACACGTCACCCAAAGCAGTGATAGTGAAGGCAAAGATAAACAGCTGGGACTACATCAAATTAAAGAGCTTCTGCACAGCAAAAGAGACAATAACAAAAACAAAGAGAAACCCCACCAACTGGGAGAACATTTTTGCACACAACACTAATGATAAAGGACTGATCACAAAAATCTATGAAGAGCTGATGAGACTCAACAACAACAAAGAAAATAATCAGTCAAAAAATGGGCAGAAGAGCTAAAAAGAAACTTCTCTGAAGAGGAAATGCAAATGGCCAACAGGCATATGAAAAAATGTTCAACACCACTTGTCATCAGGGAAATGCAAATCAAAACTACCATGAGATACCAGTGATACTACCATGAGATACTACCAGTGAGAATGGCACATATTAAAAAGACTAGCAACAACAAATGTTGGCAAGGATGTGGAGAAAAAGGAACTCTCCTGCACTGTTGGTGGGAGTGCAAACTGGTCCAACCACTATGGAGAGCTGTGTGGAGATTTCTGGACCTACTAAACATAGAGCTTCCATAGGATCCAGCAATTCCACTCCTAGATATTTACCCAAAGGACACAGAAACATCCATTCCAAAGAGCACCTGCACCCCTATGTTTATAGCAGCACTATTTACAATAGCTAAGCTTTGGAAACAACCCAAAGCCCAAAAATAGATGACTGGATCAAGAAGATGTGGTACATATACACAATGGAATATTACTCAGCATTCAAAAAAGATAAACTCATGCCATTTGCAGCAACATGGATGGAGCTGGAAGGGATCATGCTCAGTGAAATAAGCCAGAAAGAAAAAGAAAAATACCGGATGGTCTCACTCATAGCAGGAATCTAGAAAACTTAAATAAGGGACCAGGAAATAGAATAACTATGGGAGCAGCGGGCGGCAGGAGAGGTCTGCGCGCCATGTGGGACCCTCCTCTGGTGGCTGGGAAGCAGCTGGGGATTGAACCAGTGCTGCAGAGGCTGTGGGCAGCTTCGCAACCCAGCGCTCAGCCGCTCCGCCACCAGGGAGGCCCTTGTGTTTTGTTTTTTAAGAAAGTTTTGGTGAAGAGTTCAGTTCTTTTTTTTTTTTTTTTTTTTTTTTTTTAGGATTTAATTATTTATGCATGCATGCATGAATGGGGCACAGGACAGAGATGTGGGGGGTGAGAGGATTCACCAGAAACAGAGTGGGAAACACAACAGGTGGATTGATGGATATACACTGCTGAGGGGAGCAGCAGGCGAGCCAGGAGAGGTCTACTGTGCCATGTGGGCCACCTCCTTGATCAAACTCGTGCTGCAGTGCAGGTTACTTTACAGTACTGCGTCTTAACCCCTTGCACCATCAGGGAGGCACAAACTTGTTTTTTTTTTTTAATATATAATATTTTTGTTCGTCATTAGTAGGGAAAAACAGAAACTTTGTATTACAATACATAAGATGTCATAGTAGAAGGTAGTTACAGATAGAAGATACCCAACAGAAATTACGTAGACATTGGCACCTAGATAAATATATCTATAAACTATAAGAAGAATCTATTTTAATTTTAGTGTCATTTACGGTCTGTAAATTTAGAATAGAATCTGAATGAATGTAATGGGCATACATATACCCTTTAGACTACAAATCATTGACATTTTCTGAGATGTAGTCTTAGAAATTTTAAAAAGTATCAAAAATAGTAAGCATAATAATCAATCTCTTTCTCAAAAATAATCATTCCAGAAAAAAGTCTGGCTAGAGGTTAAATGAAAGTGAGAACCAGAAAAGTAAACAGGGGATTGAAGCATGCTTTTGCCTTGGGGAGCACAGATTGGTGATCTCATTCTCTAGAAGCAGAAGCATTCAAAACATAAGACTTACCTAAAGTGAGAACGTCTATGGATAAACTTGAACCTAAAGGTCTACATTTTCAGCAGAAAGGGAAATGAAAACTAATCCCCACTAGGGATACTGAAAGAAAAAAACGTATATGTCACATCTTAGAATGAAGCAGGTGTAAGATTGGAAATTTACCCAATTTCACCAATGTTTATATCATAAATATCTGTGATTCATAATTCTGAGGCTAACTCAAAACCTCAAAATGAGAATTCAGTTTAGAATAGACTCAAACTAACAGAGATCTAGTGCTAAACCATCATTCAAGAGAAATCTAGCTTACTCTATTTTTTTTTAAAGAAAAGCAGATTTAAAAAGTGGTTCAAAATTCAAAAAGTAAAAACAACAGACAAGACACAAAACATGAGTAAGAAAAGACATAAGCAAGAGCCAGTGAAATAACAAAGGGCAGATTCAGATCTACAAAATGTTCAGATATGGGAATTACTGACATGAGAATACAAAATAAAAATGTTTCAAGGAATCCTGATGAAAATGCTGAAGAAAAGTGCTTTGATATTATATGTGCAATAACTGAAATGAAAATTTCTATGGTTGATTTTAACAATAGTTTAGGTACACCTGGGTAGAGATTTTGTCTCAGAAGATAGAAATGAAGAATTTGTATTTATAAAAATTCCATCCCTAAGACATTGGCAGTGAAGATATAAAAGGGAGATTTAGAGACACTGAGAATAGAGTCAGAAGGTCTAACGTGCAAGTTTCAGAAGGAAAGGAAAAAGAGAGAAGGTAGCCGTAGAAGCAATGTTTGAAGGGATAATGGCTTAGAACTCCCCAGACTCTTGAAAATATATCAATCTACTGATTCCAGAATTTCAATGAATTACAAGAAGGGATAATAAGAAGTCTGTGCCTAGATATATCACAGTGAAATTGCAAAATAGCAAAGGCAAAGATAAGGTCTTAGATGTAGCCAGAGAGAAAAGACAAACTAACCTCACAGATCTGGGAGTAAGAAAGATTGGCGACCTGTGATCAGAAACAATAGATTAAAGAAGAAGGTGATATAATATCTTCTCTGTGTACAGAGAAAAAAAGTCCAACAGCTTCTCAGGCTAAAGCTCTATTTAAAAAAAAAATAATAAAATAAGATTTCTAAATGAAAACTGGGAGAATTTAACTATTTGCATAAACTCAACAAAAGCAATTATAAAATCATGTGTATGTGTGTATATTTTATACATATATATTTACATACCTATGTATGTATCACATATTAGTACATATATGAATCTATGATTACATATTCATGTATACATAATACATGCATATATTTATATATACATACCAGCATATAACTTTGGCATTATGATGGTTCAATTCCAGACAAGTGCAATAGGCAAATATTACAATAAAGTCACATTGAATTTTCATGCTCCCAATGCATATGAAATTTATGTTTAGTAAGAAACTACTGTACATTAGTCTTTCAAGTGTGCAGTAGAACTTTGTCTAAAAGGTACATATTTTAACTAAAAATACTTTATTATTAAAAAACACACGCTATTGGAAAATGCGACCAACACACTTTCTCAGTGCAGATTGTTACAGACCCACAATTTTTAAAAATCATTAAAAAACTTTGTGAAGTACAATAAATCGAAGTACAACAAGACAAGATATACCTGTACACAGATGGATAAAAAGAAGAGAAAAATACTAATAACTGGTAAATCTGGAGAAGGTATGTGGAGGTCTCTGTATCAGACTTACGTTCTATAGGTTTAAAATTATTTTTATATAAAAAAATGAAAACCAAAATAAAAACAATAAAAATCAGTAATAGAACACTCCATATAATCAGTAATTAAGATAAATACTTCTAAATAACTCAAGGGTCAGAAAATTGTGAGAATTATGAAAAAACTTATAAGGAACAAAAAGGAAATTCCTAAATTTTATTTCCAATTTATCCAAAATGGTGAAATGCAGTAAAAGAATATCCAGAGGGATATTTATAGTGTTGAATCTTTATTTCAGAAAAAAATTGAAAAACTCATGAATCAAGCATTCATTGTTAAAACTAAGTTAGAAAAGTAAGTTAAAACACAAAAATGTCAACAAAGAACAGAAATAATGAAATCAAAATATTCAAAAGAGAGAATCAACATACACTCTGACTTTTTCTTTGAAAAGGGGTAATAAAATTGTCAAACTTATGCTATATTTTTAGTATAAAAAAGAATGACAGGGAAAATAAGTAACATTTTAAAAAATAAGAATACTTCAAATATTAGATACACATTAACAAATCTTTGCCAATAAATTTGACAACTCATGAAATGAATAAATCCCTAAAATATAACATCAAACTGACATGAAAAAGAATAGAAAATCTTAATAATTTGCTAACCTTGTAAGAAATTTTATTTGTAGTTAGAAATCTTCTCATCAATAAAAAAATCAAGGCTACTATTTTTATCAATTTATTCCACTACATATATAAATAACAAATGCCACCTATCTTATACAAATTATTCTATAATATAGAAAAAGAGGAAAAATGCTCATGTGCATTTAATGAAGCTAGTATATTCTTGATGTCCAAAGTTGGTTAAATGGAACCAGATCCTATTCTCTCAGGAAGGTCAATGCAGAAAGAATCCAGAAATGTACACAAATGTAGCTGTATGACAAAGTGGAGTTATTCTAGAAATGCAAGTGTTGCAGCAGTTCCTAATGTTCCATTCTGTCAGGTTCCCCACTGCTTTGGGACAGAGGGCAGAATTTCACTTGCCCATATTCATAGAAGTAGTTCAAGCAAAAGGGCTCAGGGCAGCAGTGCCTTGAGCCACTTCTGGGTTAGAGCATTTAATTGTCAAAAAAAAACCTTTGATGCTCTGCTTCTGTGCTCTAGTGATCAAGGAAGTGCAGGTCCTGGGATGAATAAGATAAGTTTCTATGAAGACCTGTTGGACGTGGAGCAATTACGATTTTAAGTGAGATATTAAAGCTACTTCTTTTTTTTTTTTAAGATTTATTTATTTATACAAGCACTGGGGTACAAGTCAGAGGTGTGGGAGGGTGAGAGGGTTCACCAGAGACAGAACAGGGAGCAGAATAGGCAAAAGGACCAAAATACACTGCTGAGGGGAGCAGTGGGCGAGGCAGGAGAGGTCTGCTGCGCCATATGGGTTGCTTCCTAGCTGGCTGGGAATCAAACCAGTGCTGCAGCGGCTGAGGACAGCTTCACAGCACTGCGCTCAAACTGCTGCGCCACTGGGGAGGCCCTAAAGCTACTTTTTAATGTAGCACAACCTATCCTATAATGACTTATGGGATATGGTATACTTTAACATTAAAAAAAAATTATGCAAGCAATTCACCACATTCACATTATGGAGAAAAATAAACTTAACAGATGTTTAAAAAACGCTTGTGAGGAAGAACTGAAGATGGGATCAGAAGGTTCCTGCTTTGCTACCACAAGGATAATCTAAGGTGGTGCAGGGCACACCAGACTCCAAGGGTCTCTTAACTTGGGGCAAAAGTGGAGTTCCTCCTGGACATTGAGACCAACATTCAATGTGAGAAGGGAACTGACCATGACAGAAGGACACGAGGAAATCTAACTAAAAAAAAAAAAAGTTGGATGTAGAGGCACCTGGAAACTGCATCTGGGGCTGGAACCAGTGGCACACATTTGTGCTCTGGTGTTTGGCTGGTAGTCTTGAGGAGAGGAAAGTGTGACTGGGCCCCTCCAGAACCTTCACCTATGCCCTAGCTCAGTAACTGTCAATCATTTCTCTCCAACATACAGCACCATCTACTGGAAAAGAAGAACTTCTGCACCATTAGGGCATGGATAGCAAATGAGAAAACTATGAAATGGGAGACTGAAAATATGACACACACATCTTAAGCCCTCCAGGGAGTTTTTAGCACCCAGAGAGAACAAATCTCCAGAATCCAAATGTAAAGATATGAAGGATATGTTCTTCCTATTAAAATACAGAATTCAAAACTACCATGATAAAGATATTCAAAGAAATGAGAGAAAAACAAAGAAAAGTTGATCAACAATATACAAGAAAATGCAGAAAAATGAATGTCCTGAGAAGTAAACCTAATGCATAGACAATATAAATTAAGTGTTAAATAAGAAAATAATGGAGATGCAAGATGCAAAAAGATTGAAGGAGGAGATTAAACAATTCTAGAGAAGCTAGGCAAGTAGAATAGAACAAATGGAAGACTGAATCAATGACCTCGAAGATGGTAATGCACAAATAATCCAAGTAGAAGAAGAAAGAAAAATACAAAGAAAAAAAGAAGAAACACTTTAAGATCTATCCACCTTTATGAGGAAAGGTAATATAAGAATAATGGTTATCTGAGAAGGGGAAGGAAGAAGAAGAAAGAGAGAGAGAGAGAGAGAGAGAGAGAGAGAGAGAGGGAGGGAGGGAGGGAGGGAGGGAGGAAGAGAGAAGGGAACAGAGAATTTATTAAAAAATAATAGAGGGAAAAGACCCAAACTTGGAGAAGAAACTAAATATACAAGTCTATGAAGCCTAAACATAATGAGACCTACACCAAAACACACAGTAGTGAAATGTCCAAGCTCTCAGGACAAAAAATTATTGAAACTGTCTATGAAAAAAAAAAAGCAGCTTACGAAGTTAGCCTTATGACATTTACGTAGAACTTCTCTGAGGAAATAGCATGGACAAGAAAAGAAGGGAATGATGTATTCAAAATACTTATCAAAACTGATAGCCAAGAATACTTTATCCTCTAAGATTCTCCTTTAGATATAGATATGAGGGAGAAATAAATGTCTTTATCAAACAGAAAGTGAAATAGTTTGCAAACACTAAACCTTCCCTATCTGATATGTTGAAAGGAGCTCTTGTCTCTAAATCAAAGAGAAGAACATTCACCAAAAAAACTGGATAAGGAAATAGATATAACCAGAAAACTAAGGACAAAATGGCAGTAGCAGACCCTCATATACCAATAAACACTCTAATGCAAATAAATCAAACTTATCAATCAGAATGCACAGTCTGGTTGGTTAAATTAGAAAACAAAATTCAACTTTTTTCTGTCTAGGAAATTCACCTGAGCTCCAAAGTTAAATATAGGCTCAGAGTAAAACACTGGGAAACAATCCTCCAAGTAAATGGGACCCAAAGGAAGGCAAGGAAAGACATAGTTATATATCAATTAAATAAAGATTTACAGCTAAAACTGGTAACATGAAACATGGATGGACACTACATAATGATTAAGGGGGCAATACACCAGGAATACAATATATACTCTTAAACAAAGAAGCATTACAAAAAATAAGTCCAGAGTTCAAACCATACTGTAAAGCTTTAATAGTCAAAACAGATCAACAATCTATAGTTCATAATACATATAACAAAGTATGTATTGGATGAGGAGAAGTTACAAAACTCTGCTGAAATATATTGAAAATGATCTAAGTGGGGCCTCCCCGGTGGCACAGAGGTTGAGCACTGGGCTACGAAGCTGCCTGCAGCCTCTGCAGTGCTGGTTCGATCCCCGGCTGCTCCAGGCCACCGGAGGAGGGGCCCACATGGCGCGCAGACCTCTCCTGCCGCCCGCTGCTCCCCTCAGCAGTGTACTTCAGTCCTTCTGCCTGCTCTGCTCCCCGCTCTGGCTCTGGTGATTCTCTCACCCTCCTGCGCTTCTGACTGTACCCAGTGCATGTATAAACAAAACAAACAAACAAACAAATAAATAAATAAAAACATGCCTCTATAAAAAAAAAATAAATCTTTAAAAAAAAAAAAAAAAGAAAATGATCTAAGTGAATGGAGAGATAGATCATGCCTATGGATTAGTAAAATGAGTGTCTTAATGATATTGATTTTGCTTCAAATTCAACTAGTTTAAACTCTCCTCTTCTTTAAAAAAGAGCGTTTATTTTATAACTTGACAAAGAATTCTGTATGTGGAAATGCAAATTGCCAAGAATAAGTAAGAAATCTTACAGAAGAACAGAGATAGGATACAGAAGCTACCAAATCCATGAAGCCGGAATTTTTAAGGCATTATGATACTGGCTTGTGATACTGGCAGGAGCTGATCAATGAAACAAAATGATATGCACAAAATAGAGTAACGAATTTCACCTGAGCTCCAGGTGAACCACTCATAAACCGCTGATAAATGTCAAGATGGTGTTGGAAATCAATGAGTAAAGGATGGACTTTTCAATAAATGATCCTATCATAAGTTATTCACCTCATACACATCACACATAATCCAATTCCAGATCAATAAAATATCTAAATGCATCTATACCACCCATTATTTTAAATATTCAAATGCCTGTGGTGCATTATACTAGGCCTTAAGCTGGAGGTAGGCATGAGGAATGAGGTATGTATGTACAGTTAGAAATGGCTACTATTTAATTTTAAATAGAGACCAATATGTCAACTCATGCAATAAGAGTATGAGAGCTGGGAATAGAACTAATATTACTTGGAGAACTTTAAAGGGGACATGGGGTAAGTGCTTCTATAAAAAGTGAAACAAACATGACTGAAATGGTACTTGGAAAGATTCTGGTAACAGAAAGATGAATGAGAATCAATTTTGTCCTCAAGGAGTTCACAGTCCATCAGATAATACTCATAGGGCTTAATTTGCTGTTTTTATCATTGCTGCCATCCCACATCCTCCCTACTGTCAAAAGCAGTACAGACTAGAGAGACAGTCAAATGTAGTTACGAAGGTCAAAAACGACCACGGGTTTGGAATTGCTCACAATAGATCCCTGAAAAGATAACCTCACATACAACACTTTTTAAAGAAAAACAATGCATCCGTTGTTTTGAATTCTTAATCAGATAATTAACCAAGTGTAATTATTGGCTACTGAATAAGATAACTCGCAGTATTTATATCAATTACATGCGCACCCTTTTAATTCTTTTAATTATGTACCTTAATGGTCTTACTCCTGATAACTGTTAAACAACAAAGTTTCATAACCCCGCAAGCCTCATCACGTTCTTCAGTAAGTAACTCGAGTATTACATCATTCGATCTGTCAAATTTTAGTTGTACATATAATATAGTTTCCTGAATCACAGGGGAATATCTTTCAATTCATACTGAGCAAGCTGGAGATAATCACACTGGTCACCAACGCGCTGGTTGACTTTGCCCATCACTTACAGTAAGTTGTCTCTCTTTGATCACTTGAGCCTCATTATTCATGTAATTACTGTAATCATCATGGCACTAATGACTGTTGAAGTCTAAATGTGTGAAATTAATTCCCTAACAAGTGTAAATATGTGTCCAGGAAAGGACAGTACATAAACCAGAAAATGAAACTTTGATATTTTGTTGAAAATGAGAAAAGGGTACCAGAATCAGAATATCCGTTGGTGATGGGCCTGGCTGGTGAATGGAACCATGCTATGTCCAGATGAATTGTTAGAATTCATTCATTTGAGCGTGAATACTCCCATGTACTCTCTGATGGACTGTATTTGAAAATCCAGCTCAATTTCTTGAGACCCAAATAAATAAATTCATAAAGGTGACCCAATGGTTGACACATTTTAGAATTTGAGGGTCACCTGGCTGTGACAAGCCACCCCACTGATCACCAGTGTTTTTTCAACTGATCTTACTGGCTTGCTGGGTGCCCCTTTCTCCTCCACAGTTTTGTGTCTGTCCTTTCTGAAGCAGAAAGCTCGGTCAAAAAGGACACTTTGACAAAAAAATTTGAAGAACTTTCTACGTTGCTTTCTGTTTAGGTAAACAGCAAATTCATATTTTCTCTGAAAGGCCTAGAACACAAAATGGTACTTGAAAATTAATGGCAGGGATAAGAGATCCTTTTCTTTAGAGAGCTCATTTAAAAAAAAACATATACTTCTAGATCAACCTCTCAAATCTGTCTCCAACAGTTTGGCTGAGGGATGGTGCCCAACTCCTGATTTCAGATAAAAGCACTAACCACCTGCCAATCTCACAAAGAGCAGCTTAGGCAGGAGCACCTGACAGGATCACTTACAGGTTGACTGAGAGGCCAACTCTTCCCCCCACCACATGCAAGGTTGAGGGCAGGAACTTGAGTTTGTCCTGGGGAGGTGGGATCCCACGTGCAGGTGTGTGCCAGCTGGAGGCTGCTGGTGCGCCAGTTGGCACCTGTGAGCCCAGATACACACTTGCTGTGATTTCGAGACTTCCTGCATCCCAGCTCCCTTATGTGGTAAGCTCCCTGGAAAACTGGTGATTAGGCCCATATTTAAAATGGTCTGTGACTGACAGGACAGGAAAACAATGCATTTGAAACAGCAGCCTGATTCTTCTTTATAGATCTCATCGAGTAAGTGGGGCATCTCTCTCTTTGGTCCAAAACAAACAAGCACACAGGAATATGTTATTGCAAGTGCCATATGTCTGAGATGGGGAATCAAAGGTTTGATTCAATACGAATTTGTCAGATGACCACCAAGAGTGAGGCAACAGGGGCAAAGTTTTGGTGAATGAAACTCCCCTTCCAGCCTTCCTTTGCTAGTTTTAGCAAAATTTCATTCCGTGTTTCATTCCATGTCTCCTGCATGTGTGGACCTAAAAGGCTCTGCTAAGGGCCTCTCCAGTGGAGCAGGCAGTTGAGCACAGTGCTGTGAAGCTGTCTGCAGCCTCTGCAATGCGGGTTATCTCCCAGCTGGCCCGGGAGATACCCTCATGACATGGCAGACCTCTCCTGTCTCGCCCTCTGCTCCCCTCAGCAGTGTATTTCAGTCAGTCTGCCTGTTCTGTTCCCCATTCTGTCTCTGGTGAATACTCTCACCCTCCAGCACATCTGGCCTGTACCCCAGTTATTGTATGCATGAATAAATAAATCTTTAAAAAAATAAAAAATAAAAGGCACTGTTAAAATGAATGTGTGCAAGATGAAATGAAAAATACTATCTTCTAGCACTTTCTTCTCTAATTTGTTCTGAAATTATACAAGTCCTGTCCTAGAAACAGTAAACATAAGCAAGATTTGCAATTTCATATTTTGCTTTCTCAAGAAATAAGAGGTGTAAATGTGTCGACTTAGAGTAATTGCATTTTCATACGTGAAAGGTGAGCCAAAAAACAAATCCTGAATATAATAGCTTTTTAATAAGAGAAGTATTTATTTTGTTCACCTATTAAAATAAAATCCCATAGTATTCCTCCATTCTCCCTTTTAATATTTTTCAGTTTCAAATGTATGTTAATGTATATTAGTCACTTTACAGCTCTCATCCAATGTTATATTTTCTTTAAGAATTCTGTAGTATGTAACCATCATTCTGACAGTATCAAATTGTTTCCCTAAAATTACACAAGTCAAATTCTGATTTCTGATGAAAACATATTTCCCTGAGGCTTGGTGAAATAATTAACCTTCACTAGACATGAATTTTGCATCAATTTCCATGTTTTAAAGTGTATGTATTTTCAAACGTGGAGCTAAATATCAAAAAAAAAAATTAAATGCACATCAGTAAGAAATACAATTGGTCTTTTACTTCAAACTTCCAAAGCAGAATGAAAAAAAATAATTTTGCACTTTCACATTCTCCAAGTTGGAGCTACTTTCATCTGTTAGTTCAATTTTTAAACCAAGATTTAACAAGTTCTCAAACAAGTGCCAGGTGCTGTGTTAGGAATCAGGTAAAGATGAAGACAGAACACCCCCCTGTCCTTGAGAAGCAAATGGCCTACAGGACAAAGAGACATATAACCAAGTAATTCCAAGCTAATTTAATATTCATCCCAGGAAGTTGCTAAGAACATCACCAATTGTGTCAGGGAGAGGAAGAAAAAGTTTCCAAGAGGAATGGAAGCAGAGGACAGCGGGAAGAGAGAGGTGAGTGCATAGAGGTGTAAAAATTGGGAGATCTGCCCTCCCAGCTAAGGGTGGGAACGTGTCAGAATCTTGGATGTAGAAGAAGTGAAGATCTAGGAGAACTGCATCCATATTTGAAAAGTTTGCAGATGATTTTAAATCTTATTTTGAGGACAGCTTGGAAATGTTCAGAGGTTTTAAGCGCCACAGTGACAAGACTGGATTTTTATCCTTGAGTGAGCACTCAGCATTGTTAACGGAGGATGGAGAGCATGGAGGTGGAGTCCAGGGAGGAAGCCACCGCAATAGCCCAGCTCAGCTCTATTAAGGGGAATGAGTAAGTGGATATTCATGTATATTAATTGAGTAAAGCAGAGGCTTTTGGGAATGAAGAGATGGCCAGGGGGAGGACAGGGGCTTAGCAGCTCTAAAGGACAGATCTAGAGACCTTGGCTTGAGGTTCCAGGACAAGGATGTGAGAGAGATACTGGCTTTCACACTCTCTCACAGATGACACTAGAGTTCCATGTGGTTGGGAAGTTTAATCTTACACCAAAGTGCTCTCTCTTTTGATCTTATATAAGTGTCTTTTGGAGTTCTCTGGAGACATGGAAAACAGTCACTCTGCATTCTCATAAATACCTGTGGAATTATTGAAGACATTTATTGCATCTCTGCTGGACTTACTCTTGTCTAGATTATGCAATCTCCATTCTTTCAAACTTGAGTGTTTCATTGAATATGCTTTGTTCTTTTTCTGTATTCACATCTGGTTTTCAAACATCCAGCTTAAACTTGGCGTGGTCATCTCCCTGACTACTTTAGAGAACATTCATTTTGTTCTAGAACTGATCCTTACATAGAGCTAATGTTTGAGTTGACCATCATTGATTGATTGGTTGAATATTATTGATCATCTACTTTTTGAGCACTGGCCCTCCCCTACACACACCATGGGCCTCAGGCTATGGGACCCCTGTTTGCTTGCCCCTCAGTCTCATCCCTTCCCCATGGCCTGCACTATTTTTCTAAGAATAAACCCATCCCCATGTGAACAGGCAGATGCAAGAACGCCAGTCTTTCTAGGGGCAGTGGGGACGTCCTCTCTTGCTTTCCCAAAAGAAATCACTGAAGTAAGTCTCTTTGTGTACCTACAAATGACATGTCATAGAGGCAGATATGCTGTAGAGATGGAGGCTGGAAATAGCCAGCTCCTTCCAGTCCTGAAGAAGAGGCTGGTTTATGGGGCTAGGGAGAGCTAAGAGGATTGCAGAAAAATGTACCTGATGCAGCAGGCCAACAGAACACTGAAATACCACCCTTTGTGTTACTACTCTGGTGAACAATATGGTTGTCTTCCTTTAAGCTCGGTAGAGTTAGGCTTTTAGCAGATCACATAAACCAGTTTTGCTTATTGTATTCTCATTAACACACACTGAAGTCAGATTGCCATTGTTTTGTTTTGTTTAAAACAAAAGCCGCATTGTAAACCCTCTTGTTTTATCATTTAAGGTTGTGCTCAGATATATTCTAACCCACCATGTACTCAGCACTCCAGCACCTACTCTGGAGATCACCCAGGAACACCCAGTGGGAAAGTTATCGTGTCTTGAGTTTATAACATAGCTTTGAGCACAAGATGCCTATATACTACATGCTATACACCTTGTAGTCAGCACAGGGCAGAACCCAGGCTTTTAGGGAAGGAGAGGATCAGATCAATGCAGGGAACAGGCCCTTCAACAGTAGGTACAAGTGAGACACTGGATGATACTGAGGTACTGGAGGGTATTTCCAGTGAAGGGAGGAGCAGGACCAGAGGCATATTATGTGTTTGAGATGGTTAGAAGGTGACATGTCTGAGGCAGCCTTTACCAACCTGGCGGCTCTCAGAACTATAGCTGAGGATTCTGAAAACCAAGCAGGAAGCTAAGGCATTGTATAAACAGAGAAACACAAAGTCACATGGAACCTTCTGCCCACATACCTACCAATAGTTTCCTCTTGTTTTTCTTGCAATGAATGAACTGAGAGCAGCAGCCAAGGTGATGTCACCTTTTCACAGACATGTCTTACACGTAGCCCAAGCTTCATGCAGTGTAGACAGACACAGAACATGCTGGATTCACTCTAGGTCCGTTTTGCACTTTTAGTTTATCATCCCCAGTTTTTAATTGCTCATCTGCTGTAATATTCTCTGATAAATATCATCAGATGGTTTTAGAAGTAATACTACTTGAGAAGTTCAACAGCCTGGCAGAACTGTTCTCCAAAAAGCTTTGATCTTCCTCACCTAATGTCCTATTATTGATGTGCTTGAAAGCAGATTTTTATGACATTCCCTCATATTTTTATAAAATATGGAAATTAAGGGCAGTGATCTTTGAAAAAGACTAGGGTATCTTATTTTAATGCTTTTTAACAGTAGAGACACTAATCCTTTATAACTACTATTTAATAACTCTCAAAAATCAAATCTTGCTGGCACCTTAGGCACATGTTAATTAAAATGATGGGTTAATACTTTAAGGGTCAAAGAATGGATGGCAATATCAAACAGTAAACCACTTGGCTTTTCTAACTACTATAGCAGAAAATCAAACTGGAGAAATAAATTCTCTAGGATGGACTTGAGTTACACCAGCAGCTGACAATCTCACCTCACTTTTTTTTTTAAAGATTTATTTATTTATACAAGAACTGGGGTACTGATCAGAGGCGTGGGAGGGTGAGAGGATGCACCAGAGACAGAGAGGGGAGCAGAACAGGCAGACGGACCAAAGACACCGCTGAGGGGAGCAGCGGGTGAGACAGGAGAGGTCTGCTGTACCATGTGGGTTTCTCCCTGGCTGGCTGGGAATCAAACCCATGCTGCAGAGGCAGCGGACAGCTTCATTGTGCGGTGCTCAACCCGCTGCACCATTGGGGAGGCCCTCACCTCACTTTTTGCGATCCTGAATTAAATTCTGGAAATAGCAGAGGAGGTACTAATAAATACTTAAAATTTTTGAAGAACAAGAGATAAGAATGAGAGAATGATTTCTAAATCACAATCTATGTTTAAACAATATGCCAAGTGGAAAAAAATCATTATTTTTTTGTTTATCTTTGTGTCATTCATACTTAATCAGAAAACCATGTTCATAATTTATGAAGCACCAGCTTTGAGAGGGTTTAGAAAAGAGGGAATATTTTAAGATGGTAAGGATATTTTGCATTCCATAGGGTAATGATTAATTGAGATTGTATTTGTACAAGAAAGTATGAGGGAAAATCCCCAAGAATTTAGTCACAAAGTTAGGGAAAAGAGCTACTGGAAAGAGCAAAACTCTTAATGAGTTTGGATACGCCTAATATTGACATGAAAGCAGATCTCTGAGGAAAGCTGGGTTATGGAATCCCCATCACTCCCCAGGACTCCTTCCAATAGCATCAAGTCTTTAGAGATGTGAGTGCACGTGGGAAGGACAAAGTAAACATTTTCTCCTGTTTACTATATGACAGGGAGGGTGGGAAGTAACTGACATGACATGATCTAATTCTATCCATCTCTCTTTACTCTGTGGTGATGTTACAATTTCCTAATTTATAGGTGAGAAAATTGGGGTTAGAGAGAGTGCGAGAACAAGACATCAACTGAATCCTGCAGTTCCTGCTGAGAACATGGACCATGGAGAAGCCCTTCACACAGCATGGCTCTTGGAATGCACATCCAGACCAATTTCTTTGAAGACCAAAATTTTCCTTGCTAGTCTCCCCGAACTCTGTTCACATGTTAGAGAACTTGCCCGCAATATTTTAGTTATGAGTGCTCAAACACTGAGCATCTTGAAAAAGAACTGTGGCTTGGTCCCCTTGATCTCTAGAACCAAGACAGTGATTCAAGAGTGAAGTCTTTCCCTTGGGAGGTGGAGTCAGGTCACCGGGAGGTAAAGAAGAGAATGGAGTAAGTAACGGGCACATCAGCAACCAGCTGTCACTGTGGGTGGCTGGAGCTTACTCACACTCACACTGGGGAGACTCTGGGAGCTGAATTCCAACAGACAAGTTAGAGCAACCTCCCTTTCCCACTCAGTGGGACTCAGGGCTGCTCTTGAGTGGCAGAGAAAGCAGCTGCTGGCATTTGAAAGTGGAAGGACAGAAGAGGACAGAAAGCCCAGCATACACTACATTGGTGAGGGTGAGGGCAGAGATCAACTCAGCAGCATCTTGTGCAAAATCCTTCACTCCTTGCATGGAGCCCAAGGCATGGCAGCTATGCCAGAGTCGTGTGTGAAGGAGACTGCTGTTGTGATTTCTCAGTCGATATTTTCTGTATCTGGCTCAACTGAATTCGTTTTCCTTAACCTCATCAATTTTAGGTCAACTGACCAAACTGAATTTCTAGTCATTTAGAGTTTAGCATCAAACCCCAGGAGGTGAGGATGGTTTGCCTAGGAGTTGCCTGTAGCCAACAGTTGGTATTTCCTTTAAACACATAACTTAGCTCCATCAACTTATGTTTTTTATTTCTATCCACATATCAGTGTCTATAAAATACAGCTTTTGAGCAAAAACACTGTTATAGTTGCTGTATTTTCTGAGATACTGCACACTCTAGAAAATAGGTCTATTTCAGAAGCTCTGTCACTTGTTGAGGAGGCTCCAGTGTGGCTTTGCGGAAGTGGTCACTTCAGATGCAAACACAGAAATAATTCGTCCTTTAGTAGTGTAATTATAGTGAACCATTGAAGGTGAAACTAGAATTCGCCTTTAGAATTCAACAGAGCATATTTAAAATGAGGTGCTTGTTGCTGTGTGTGTATGTGACTTAAGCTGTTATTTCATCCTACAGTCTAAGAAATGAACAAGGAAGGACAAATGGTTCTAAATCAGCTTGCCTGGGAAAGAATTACACTTCACTGACTGCACAGAGACAAGACAGTGTCATCCCAGACTGTCCCCTAATGAGACAGAATGGCAGCGTGGGAGGATGCTGGCACTGAACTAGAAGTCCAAGTGGCAATCCTTGCTTTGCAGTTACTCAGGTGTCCTCCTGCACAACAAACATGAGCCCTCAGAGACTTACTTTTTGCACTGATCAAATAGGATAACAACAGTTACTTCACTGGAATATTTTGAGGATGAATGAAAATTGTAAACTACAGAACATTATACAAATGCCATTAGTGCTGGAGAAAGAAGGGTGTTATTGGTGCAGCAGACCTCTCCTGTCTCCCTGCTGCTCCCCTTAGCAGTGTACTTCAATAGATCCACCTGTTCTGCTCCCCACTCTGTCTCTGGTGAATCCTCTCCCCACCTGCACCTCTGGACTGCACCCCAGCTCTTCAACACATAAATCAATAAATGCATCTTTAAAAAAAAAAACCATCAACAACAAAATATCAACAACAAAATATCAAAGAAAACCAAGACGGCTTTCCTGCTGGAGGAACCCTTGGCCAGACTGGTCCAGAGAGTCCATCCACCGGGAAAGGTGGGCAGGACTGAAATTTTGGCCACTTTTGAGGGGGTACATCAAAGACCAGATAATGGCAGGATTGATGTTGCTTTGTGCTTTTTTTGAAACTAAGGCTTTCCTGGAAGCCTGACTGGGGCATTAGGACCAAAGCCGACATCCTTTGCAGAGATGTAGAAGGAAGGAGTCTCGTCATGCTTTTAATGAACTGGTTCTTCGTGCTGTTCCAAACACAAAGTGTCTCCTTGTCTTTATGCATGAAAATAGTCAGGGGCAACAGCTGGTCAGCTTCCAATGACTCACACATCCACTCTTTCTACAAAAGTCTTCTTTGCCTCTTAGGGCTTATCTTGCCCCTTATTTATTTCATCAGGGTTGCTTTGGCTGTTTGGTTAAGATTTCCTCTTCCCTGGGGTGAGATCTGGGCTGTGGAGTTTCCCCATCAGTCCAATAGCCTGGGAACATGAATCCTTAGCTCTCCTCCCAAGAGCTGATGAATAGGTGCTGTGCTGTGCTGTCTGCACAGAGACCCTCAGAGAGGCAAGAGCTTTAGAAAGCATTGCTCGAACTGGATTCTTTGTAGAGGAGGCACATCCACAAAGAATTGGTTGTGCTAAGTGTGCATTTTATGGGGAGAAAGTGCTGTTCCAGTGCAAGAAAAGTTTCTGTGTCAGCTACTTGCAGACCCTGGGGTGGGGAAGGGGTGGTGCTTGCCGCCAGTGCTGTGCAGCGCTCCCAGCTGTCTGCAGACAGGAATGGAGTCAAATTTGAACTCGACACAATGGAATTTCTGCTTTGAAAACATGTGTGGCCTGAATTAACAGGGAAAGGACAAAAAAAAAAATTCTAACAATTTACTGTATTTGAAAAGTCACAAAACTAATTGAAAAACGTTTTCCTGGTCTCAAGGGTCTTACTCACACACCAGTCCAGCAATGCTTGTAGACCAACCGGCCCAGCAGGCTGGTAACGGCCTTGCCATTTGCACAGGGCCCTCCTGTGTGACCTTGTTCCTCTTAGTTAATTCTGCCCCAAGTCTTGTAGGGTTAGGGAGAGAGACCTCATTGTGGTTTCTATATGCATTTTTATTTTTTTTAAGATTTATTTATTTATGCATACAAGAGCTGGGGCACAGGCCAGAGGTGCAGGGGAGAGAGAGGATTCACCAGAGAGAGTAGGGAACAGAATAGGCAGACTGACTGAAGTACACTGCTGAGGGGAGCAGCAGGTGAGACAGGAGAGGTCTGCTGCGTTTTGTGGGTAGCTTCCTGGCTGGTCAGGAATCAAACTCATGCAGTAGAGGCTGTGGCTAGCTTCACAGTGTTGTGCTGAACCCCTTGTGCCACCAGGGAGGCCCCATTGTGGTTTCTGTTTTCCAGAACTCACCTGTCTAATGTTACCCAGTTAGGAAATGACAGAGAGAGAGGGGCAGGACCAGACCCCTTGATTCCTAATGCTATGTCATTTCTTCAGTGTCACACTTGCATCCTGAGAAGGAACAACAAGGCCAAAGGGTGGCTCCATCCTCCATTAGAGGTGGGAGGAGCAGTGGAATTTGTGAATTTTATCTTCCTTTAGGGTAGTGGTTCTTAGCCCTGGTTGCCCATTAAGATCATCTGGGGAGCTTTTAAACAATACCTTTGCTGGGACTTCGCCCCAATCCAATTAAATCCAAATCTCCTGGGATGGGCCTAGGCATCTGTATTTTTTAAAAAGCTCCCTGGTGATTCTAAATGTGTAGCTAGGGCTAAGATTCACTGCTTTAGAGTAATAACCAAGAAAACAGTGATTGCATTTTTCCCACTTTTAAACCACTTTGGGAATGTAATAATGAGAAATCCTAACAGCAACTTTGCTGGAGGCCTCAGAGATAGTCCCTGGCCTTGGTCCTTAGTAGGGATTTGAATTTATCAAGAAATTGACTGACAGATGAGGTGGTACAGAAATATTTTCACTGCCTGGATTTATAACAGTGGAGCTGTCAACTGAGAAACTTTGTGAGATAAATAAATTGCATTCTGATCCCTTCACACCTTTTAATTATGTTGCCTTAATAGTTTTACTACTGATGACCAGAAAATTAACACATATCATTGACAGTGCTATCAGCAGGTAACCACTGTTTTTCTTTATTAAATAACTAGTGGTTGGTTTTTTGCCTGCTTTTTTCCCCCAAATAATAATGGATAACTTTATTCATTTCAAGGTTATCTTAGTAATTAGCTTTGCATACATTCCCTTCTTTGAGAAATGTTATTAAGAGTTGAAGATTGTAGCACTAAGTATATATAAGAGGTTTTCATATTAAAAAAAAATTAGTCTCTGATAAATTTGTGTTGATTATTTACCTGGAAATTCCCTTTCCATTACTTAATTTTTCTTGCATAAAACACTTTAAAATATGTATTAATTGGCAAATTTATTTCTCCCTTTGCTACGTTTTAGGACCACAAATACGCATGGCCTTCCCTTGTGTTATCTGCTGTGTTACGGATCACAAAACATAGGTGTGAACAAGGCAGACTTCAAGGAGGAATTGATTTTTCATTGAATCTATGTAAGTCATTACTTAACACTATTTATTTCTTATTAAAAAATACTTTTGGTCTTGAATTCTTGTATCACCGTATTCAATGAATTCTAAGATACGTTTCCCACAATATTTTTTTTTTTTTGCCAAAAAAGGAAGCTTGTGAGTCTTTTTGTTCTTTTGAAGGCACTTGTGATTGTTAACTGTTTCGTAATTGAGGATATTTTACAGTGAAAATTAATGGGCTACACATGCTGAATTAGCTAATCAGTATCTACCTATATCCCCGATATCGCATCCTTCACTTAATACTACAACTTGTGGTACGTTCGCTTGTGTGTCAATTTCAATACCAACAAAATAGTGACTCGAGAGCTAATGTGCTTTTCTCATAATGATCTTGGAGGTAAACTTAATATCCACTAATCTAAGCTTTTTCAATAACAGTTTCATAGTACTAGGACCCAAGTCTTATGCTAATAACACACAGAAGTATATACTATGAAAACCATTGGAGCCATTTCTGAGAATTGAATTAAAATATGTGACAGGTTGCCCATAACTTTACATAACAATCAATTAAATGGACTCTGTGCCCAGTGACCAAGTCTGTCCTCAAATGCCAGTTAGTGCCCAGTAGTCTTAGATGCATTGTCATCTAGTGGCCTGAAATAATTAATGGGCCTCCCTTAGCAATCTACTTTCTGTCAGAGTATGGCTAGGGCACTCAGCAGAATAGAGTCCAGTGAGTTAGAGGATCATTTTTCATTAATTTGATTTTTTTCCCATTGCTACAGGTGCTTTGAATATTAAGTCTTAGCCTGATCAGCAACTCATGCTGTTATGATTTAGCCATTTTTCACTTTCCCCCCTCATGACATATAAAAATGGAAAGATGTGACATTTAAGTGTATATAGTTTTCCTGGTTTGGGGAACCAGACAGTTAGGATTGTTGTTTTACTTTGTGCTATGTCATATTCAAAAAAAAAAAAAAAAGTTTGTTGAGAGATCTCTCTCAGCTCTGTGCATATTGGGCTAATCAACTTGCAGCTCTATTAATAGATGACACTATTAGAAAAATACGGGAAAACCTCAGACAGAAGCCCTCTGTAAGACTACGAAGGATGCTCAGTGAGACCATCTTTAAACGTCTTCCTAGATCCGTATCTTTTTAAGATGCAACAATCTTCAAACCTCTGTTGTTTCACCTGGTAGACAAAAGCCGTCACTTCAACAGCCATTGATTAATTTGAGCGTCACCAAGGGCACAGGAGATGGCTGCCATTTAGTGAGCCAAAGCAATCCAATGCCAACTGCAATAAAACCTATCAAGCTGTCACCGAGTCAAGCTGTGAGAAAGACGACAACGATTACAAGCAATAGTTTCCTTCAGTGGCTTCATAATTTCAATTTTTTTTGTTACATTTCCAGATTTCCAATAGTTATCGTAAGAATGCCTTTGTAGAAAAATATTTTCCCCAGGGGTTACTATCAACAACTTAGTGTATTGGTTTTTTTCCCCATCATTGATTCAAGTATAGAAGCTCATCAGGCAAGAAATATTGTGATTACAAGTTGCAGATAAATTATTTAAAGGGGTTCAGCCAATCAAAACAGAGATCTAAGTAACTATTTTCCTCTTGATGCTTTTGGAGCTCCTACTCAAAAAGCAAATTTCTGATAGATAGAATAGTTTTTAAGTTACTTCAAAGAGGTCATTCTTTTGGAGGGTAGGAGGGACTCAATATGGATGGTTCATATGCTTCAACAATAACTCTTTCATGACAACTTTACAGAGAAGGAGAGAGAAAGTGAGTGATACCAAAATAACAATAATAGGGAAATAATAAGATGGAAGGAGATGGTGCTAGAAGGGAAGGCAGGTAATAAAGGCCTGTCCTGGATATAGAAAGACTCATGGGTTTGGTTCTTCCTCATATTTTCTAGCTCTGGCTTAGGAGAGTAGTGACTGTTGCATAATCCATTACCTGAATTATCTTCCAGAGTTAGTTTCCCCCCCTGCTTTGCAATGCAAATATTTCGCACTCCACAGACACAGCCATACCTGCTAGATTCATTCCTGGGACATCACCTCTAAGACACAACAGAGTGCCCCACCTGCTTCAGCTAATCCCTCCACGGCATTTGAGATATTCTTTCATTTTCTTCTGCCCTATCTCATAAATGGTGTCCCTGCTCTCTTACTATTTATATACAATTAATACCAACTTCCTAATTACAGCTAATCATATTAGAATCACTCATTCTACGGTCTGGTAGAAAACATTTTTTCAAATTATATAGGAAAGTTAGTACTCTCTCTTTCTATTTCCTAAAATTATACTGGAAAAACCTAGAACAATTCTAAGAGCTAACAGTTATCCTTCAAAATTGCCAATAGTAGCCAACTTAAATTTGAAAATGTATCAAAAATCTATTACCATGTCCTCAAAGGACATTCTGGAAATGTCATACATACTTCTCCTCTATTAAGCAGCATCGTCAAGACAGAAAAGCTGGATCTCCTGATTTATAACATCAGTTTAAAAGTGAGAAAACATTAAACCACCCTTCTGAACAAGATGGAGAATGAATATAAATAAAAATAAATTTTATTTATAATTTAGTTTTTAGAAGAGGACCATTAACAATTGCACTAAACTCTGAAATTAAGAAAATTTAAGGGTGACAAATACTGACCCCCCAATCTCTTCCTTTTAATAAATCCCTACCCTTCAAAAGCTTACACCATAGTAAAAAAAAAAATCCCATTTTGGTGATTCTAACTTCAAACACTTCACCATTCCCCATGCCCCAAAAAAAGGTCAATGAATTATAGTCTCTATCACAAAGTTTGAGAATTTTAAAGTATCAAAAAGAAACAAGAGGTAATAAACTCACTATTAAGACATTTAGCTTGGCAAGTGATTTATCTCTTTTCCTTTATCTGCTCAGGGTTTTTATTTCACTGTGTGAGCAAATTTCTACTGACAAGTAATTTTTGGAGAACAGCCAGAAGTGGAGGGGGGGAGAAAGCAGGGAGGAAAGAGATCTAAGATATCAAAGACCTGGAAAAAAAAAAAAAAAGAAACTGATGGAGTGACATTTGTGGTTTCAAAAATAATACACCTTCTCTAGTCTCCTGTTCATTTGGCAGAGAAAAGCTCTCTTGTTTGGCAGCTTTCATTGTGTAACGAGATGAATAGAGAAAATTTGACCAAAATAATTTCTGCATATGATGTATATATAAAAAGAATTTGGCCCCGAAAATTCACATAAAGCGTAGAAACATCATCTCATGTTGCCTCATACTTTCCAGGATTCTCTTGATGATAAGACTACCCAGAGGCTGAGTATGAATAAACCAGAAAAGCTTTGCACGTCATAGTGGCCTGTGTAGAAAATCTGGAGTGTTATCCAGATGAGTTACTATCATTACCCATTGATGTTTGGGCAAAATCTTCTGAGTAATTTACACATAAGAAGCCCTCAAGAGATGAATTGTGTTAAGTTGATTTCTTATTGCTGGCTCTATAAGTTATTTCTGTCTCAACATGCATACGCTACTCCAGTTAAGCCCTTCGTACAGCAGCTGTATAAATAGCTCTCACGTGGAAACCACTTCTTGGCAAATAGTACAAGACTGCTGCAAACAGGTAAACCGTGCCACAAATGCCTTTATTCATTCCATTTATAAATATTTACTCAGCATTCACTAGTACTAAGCTCTCTGCTAGGTGCTGTGGCATTTTAAGGAATAATTAAGACAGAGTTGTGTCTTGAAGGAATCTAATTATAGACAAAGGATTATAATGTAGGCTATAAAACGAGAACTGTAACAAAATGCCAAAGGGAATAAAGGGAGAAGGGATTATTTCCTTCTAGCAGAGTCTTGGAGCACCCTAAGGAGCAAGTGGTATTTCAGCGCTGAGTCTGGCAGGATGGGCAGTGTAAGGTGTTCTGGTCTACTAGCTGGGTGAGACATGTTTGTAAGAACCACTGGGGGAAGAGAGCTCAGAATCTGTTCAAAGAACAGAAGGTTGCCCAGCTTGGCCAGCCGGTGTGAGCAGAGAAGGGAAATTGCAGGAGACAAACCTACAAGCAGCACTCTGAATACTGCCACCTATGGGTGGCTGGAGGAGACCCAGCTGAATTTTCTCTGGCAATGTTCTATAGGATAACACAACGGCCTGATCTGGAAACATGCAACAAAGATGACACACTCGATGGCTATTTCTATTCCGTTTTTCTTTAAAGTTTTAAAATATACACTTCTCTCTGACTATCTCTGGAATTTAGTTTGTATTGAATAAGCATAAAATTCTATAGGAGGGAAGAATAAAAAAAAAAAAGGCTCTGATCTAAAATGCATAGGGGGAAAACATGATCCCTAACCACATGTGCTGACACTGGCGTTCACAAAAAAGCTAAACCAATAAAAATAAAAAAAAAAAAACAAGCTCAAACCCCTGTTCTCTATCTCTGGCACATAAGAAAGGGATATTGTTTCACAGAATAGCACCCCAAGGTCCCCATTAGAACATGAAAATATTTACAGCGGTGGTGCTTTCGCTATGGGATTGCATGTTTTCCTTGCAAATATTTAACTTATGCTTTTGTGAGCAATGGGACGTGGTGTAAAGAAAACAGTATGATCAAAGGTGATGTAGAGGGTTGAACACATTTTGTCCCCAACTACTGTTTTTAGAACATGTCTAGTTTATTGTGCCCTATGCCACTAACTACTGTGACCAAAGACCTGGGAAAATTTTTTGATACTTAATATTTTGTGAAAGGGCATGTTGAAATAAAAATAGTCCACATGATTGGACTTTTTAACTTTTAAATTTAATGAGATTAAAATGTGTTTACCCTAATAGTCAAAAACATTGGAAGAGCCCAATGGCCAGTGGAGGGGACTGTGTCCTGACTTGGTCAAAGAAGCACAGCCCGGGCAGCGATCTCAGCCTTAGGAAATGCTCACCACCTTCTTCCCAGCTGCCTCACACTTCTGCTGGAGAGCTTCCAAGCATCACAACTCTAGACAGTCACGTGTCCTCTGGGTATTGATTCAAACACAGGTAAAACCCATTTCAGGAAATGTGCTTTTTATAAAAAAATATATATATATTTGCTAGAGGACAGCATTCATTTATGGATACTTTCCAGGATAATTATTCGTACAGGCTGAGAAATAAACAAGGAAAACAATATTCCTCTGATTTCTATTTTTGTTGATCAAAAACCTAAGCACTGTGGTTATTTCTAGATGGCTGATGTGATCCCCTGGAGAAAATGACGATCTTAATAGTGTGTCCATGAGATGATAGCGTATCTGTTTTTTAGTGGTTAGGGAACTGCAGTGGCAAAAACCTGCCTCCTCTTTTTCTCTTTCCACAGCTAAAATATACTGAGGAAGAAATAAGATGTGCGTAGTTTCTCTGGATCTTCTAGTCACTTTGTTTCATTTATTTATTAGGAGTAGTTGATTCTCATTGTCTGGGATTAGGCATATTTGGTGTGGAAAGAATTTGAGAACGGCCTGACCCATCATTTAGAGGAGGTGATCAGGAATGATCTGGAAGATAGTTTCCTGAAGGCAGGACCACTGGGTATGTAAGGACTTCAGAAGAAATCTTTTGACAGGCAACGAGAGATGGCCGAGTGGGAGACAGAGCTGGAGAGGTCCTTCAGTGGCTACCTCCAGGGGCAAGTGGAAGTTCAGAGGCACGTGGAGGGCAGCAAAGGGAAATTTTAACAAGTGGCTGGAACGTCACCATAGACATGGAAGTTTAAGAGGCAAGACTCGTATCTCAGTCAGGGTTTGACCAGAGAATTGACCCCATATTTTATGTATGTATATATTAGACTTTTTTGCAAGCAACCAGCTCATATGACTGTGGGGTTGGCAAAACAAGCCTGAAATCTGTTGGCCATCGGGAATGGAGCATCCAGATTCAAGCTTCAGCTCAGCCCACTGGCAGGACTTCTTCCAAGGGAAGCCTCAATTCCACTTTCTAAGGTTTTCAGCTAATTGAATCAGACTGACCCCAGATAGCAAAGATAATGTCTCTTAAAGTAGATGACTATGGACCTAATCACATGTACAGAATGCCTTTCACAGAAACACCTACATTAGTGTTTGAGTGACAACGATTTAACCCAAACTGAAAACCACAACTCACACATGATAACTGAGAAAACCAAGATGGAATATCCCAATCCTGGAAGAACAGCACAATTCAGCTAACTCATGAGATAATGTAGGACTTTTTCTAGGTCTTCTGAATCAAGGATGGAATCACTAGAGCTGGGAAATGAGGAAGATTGTTTGTTAAAAGAAAGGCAAAATAATAAAAAACAGAAAAACAAACCAGATATCAGGACCAAAGAGAACAGCCACAAACTACTGCAAAGCCACTGACTTCATAAAACCTCTATAGGGAGGTTTGATTCCTGAGTCATCAGATGGGTTTGAAAGTGCATTGGGGTCGGGGAGGGGGAGGGAAAGGAGACTTCAAGCATAAACCAGAAATTCTGAACCAGGGGCAATACTGACCCACTACCCTAACCCCCAGGCCACTGGATATTTGGCAATACCTGGAGGCATTTTTGCTAGTCACAAATTGAGAGAGGAGGTGCTATTGTTATTTAATAGTTAGAGACCAAGGATGTTGATGAAATTTCCTGCATAGGATAGCCCCACATTGAAGAATTATCCACCCTCAAATGTCAGGAGTACCAAGACTGAGAAACCCAGGAGGGGTGATGAACACAGGCAGGATGCAATTGATGCTCAGGCTATAATACCTCCTAATTTTGAATAACTATGGGCTATCAACAGAGCTTGTGTGAAAGAAAGAAGCAGTTGCAGATCTCCATTTTCTTACAAGCAGCACGGAACAGTGGAAGGACCATGGATTTGGAATGATAGAGTCTTGATTTCAAAGCCTACTCTGACACACCCTCCCTGGGAAAGATGCTGATGCTCTTATTGCCACAGATCACTTATCTATGAAATGAGAAAAATACCTGTTTCATAGGATTATTGAATTTATTAGTGACATAACCAGGTAAGTGTTACTTTTACCCCAAGAAAACATCTGGGTGGATAAGATTATAAATTAAGCAGTGACATTGCTAATATGTAGAAGGGATTGGATTTTGAAGTATGTCTCAGACTCTGTAAGACCTGTTGGCCCAGCAGATGGGGGAACAGGGAGAGAGGAGGCAAGAATGACAGCTGGGGATGGAGAATGTTACCATGAATGGGGAGCTGAAATTCACAAGGAAGATCCAGTTTATAGGGGAAGAAACTAAATTGACTTTCAGTTATGTAATATCCTGGGTGCCTTCAGGGCAACTGGATGGAGAAACTGGGTGTATTCAAGGTTTACAAGTAACTTTCACAGGGATTGTTCCATTTGAACCTCGATGTTCATAATAGCCAGGGGAAAGGCAAGCTTTAGTACCTTCGTTCCTAGATGAGAAATTTGAGGATCCTAGAGAGGCAAAGTAAATTATTCAAGACAAGGCAGGCTGTAGGGGTTGGAGTTCATCTTGACTTGGACTCTCAGTAGGATTTATTGACAAAAAATTACAGGTGGTGAAGTTGCAGTTGAGGTTCCTTTTTGTTGGTTTGCCTCTGGGGGTTTCATCCACTCCCCAAGGTCACAGAGGATTGGCAGGAATGTTCAGCGAGGGCCGGAAGATGAGGTCAGCCAGCGGCGTGGAGAGGTGAGGCCATCCAGCATGGGTTGGCAGGTTGCTGTGAGTGGTGATGCTTTATAGATCACGAAATGTGTGAACAAAGGGGCGGAAAGAAACTTGAAACAAAAATATTAGCAGGCATTGCCAATTCAAAAAAAAAAATTGGCAATGAAGATCAGTCATCTGTGAGATGATAATGCAAATCAATGGAAAGATATGAATGAACAAATTTTGATTTTCCCATCACTTTTTAGGAACACATTGACGGAGACACATTTTCATCTCGGAACATTGAAGTCACTTCACTCCGATCGCGACGGGAAAGCATGCTGTTCCGGGGAAGAGCCTGGAAAGACTGGGTTTTCTCAGGTTTGTTTTTCACAGTTGAAATGTTTCGGAAGCCTTAATTTGGGCCGTGAGACACATATTCCACAGTGCACTACAGAGACAAATTTGATTTTTAGTTTAGATTTTCTGAGTCTGAATTTCTGAAATCTTCCATGCAGCAATTCCTCTTCTCTCTTGAGTTCTTGGGAGAATATCACCATGGGTGTGGGGTCAGATCAGCGCTCCTGCCCTGTGCGATGAACTTCACCTTCTAGACTTCAAGGCCCTCTTGGCAGAAGGGGATTGTATTTCTCATCAATCTTCTGCAACCTTCTAATATCTTTAATATTTGAGTTGGTTGCATTTTGGCAGGTCAATTTGGTAATTTTCATTTTGCTGCTGTATCATTCATTACCTCGACGCCTCCCTGCTGCGGCCTCGTTCAATGGTGATGTTCATCCAACCCCTCTGCATCTCTGGTGATGCCTTTTCAGTTTCTAACCACAGAGAGATGTTTCCCTTTTTCTCTTTACTTATTTTCCCTAATCAGGTTCCTAAGGCATCTCTTTTCTTTTTTTTTTTAAAGATTTATTTCTTTATTAATTAATTAATTAATTAATTTATTTATTTATTTATTTATTTATACAAGCACTGGGTACAGTCAGAAGCACGGGAGGGTGAGAGAATTCCCCAGAGCGGGGACAGAGCAGGCAGAAGGATCGAAGTACAACCGCTGCGCCACCAGGGAAGGCCCGTTTTCTCTTATTTTTATCTTAGGTAGGATACCTTTTCCTTTCTGCAACACTCCTGATGGGCACATGGTCTTCTGGACCCGCTTCCTGGTCCTTTCATCTTCCCCTCATGTTTTTGTTTGTGTGTATCGGATCTGAGTTTAAGATCAACACGCCTTTCTTTAAGGTAACTAGTTAGAGCGCAACATCACCTTTCCTTCCTTTGATCAACCTGTTGGGTTTTTAAGTTAATGTATTTTGTCTCGTGTTTGTTTTTATGACTGGCTTGGTTTCTAGAGCTTTCTATTACCCTCACGAGCTCAGAGCCCTGGTCTATCTGCTGAAACAATCCACTTTCCTGGGCTCCCTGGTGTGGGGTTTTCTTTGGCTGCACCCCCACACACCCAACGCAACAGGAGTAGATGATGATCTTTTAACTTGTTGGCTCGCTGAGGCTTAGCTGTGCTGCAGGGGACACTCAACAGTGGTTTCAAGTGATGGCAGCTGGACTATTCTTGACATGGTGGGTTAAGCATCAGCCGCCCCTCCTCGCTCTCCCAAGCTGTGCTCGCTATCGACTGGCCTCGGGAGTGTGGGGACTTTAGTCTTCTCCTGGGTCCTCCTTGGTTTGCTGGCACCAGGAAGGCTATTTTGTAGTTGTCTGTTCACCTATCACTGATCACAGCCAGGCTCCCTGTATCCACCTCGTCTGATAGCTGCACAGGCCATGCTGATAGTTACCCCCTGCCTCCCATCCACCATGAGAAAGAACCCCCCAGTTCTCAGTTATTGAGTGTAAAGGCAGGACTGGGCACAGTGCAGGTTTTCTGATCCCATGCAGACCGGGTAAAGGAGGAGTCAGAGTCCTCAGTAGTTTTGCAGGTTTTTTATTTGGGGTTCACCAGGCATAGGGCAGGCAGGGGTGCTGGCTGGGGGGCTGGGAGGTTGGCAGGCCTCCCAGCCCCCAGCAAGTCTTCACTCTATCTGGACTCTCTGGCGTTCGTTCTGCTGCTTCTCGGCTTCTGCTTCGGCTTCTACTGCTGCTACTGGTGCTGCTGCTGCTGCTGCTGCTGGCTGGGGCTGCTGGCGTCCCCCCGTGACGCCGCCCTTAAAAGCCCAGTCTCAGCCCAGGTGAATCCCATCTACCTATGCCCACACCCTATTCCAGGTGCCCGCCATCGGGCATGCATTCAGGACAAGGATCCATCATCTATCCTGATGGCGGAAGGGCAGAAAAGCCTGACATTTTCTTTACCCTACAGTCCACTCCCTCAGGGTTTTCTGCCATACAGTCTATACATAAATATACACAATTTTCTAAGCAAACAAACAATGCAGCCATGACCCACAAAAGCAAATACATCAAATATAACAAAATACAATATAACAAAATACAACAGAACACAAATAAGTCCAGTCAGGGCACCAACCTAGTGCAAAAGACAATTATTGATACCAGCAGATGAGCCACCAAATCTGCTGCCGAAGGCACTGCTCATACGAGGGAGGGGAATCACTCACGGCATCTACTATATCACACCAGGAGCCGTCAGGCTTCCTGGCCTTCTCTGGCTGTAGTCTCGGCTACAAGGCACACACAGCATCCACCCCCAGGATGCACTAGCTCTGGGATTGGCAATTTTATTTTGTTGGGGGTAATCGCCAACCCTCAGGGTTTCTGTCTGCAGTCACTCCAACACTCGGCCTTCACAGCCACCCATGCGACTCACAGACCCCTGCACTCAAGCCAACCCACTGCACAAGCACATGGGTCGGGGATCCAAACTCTGCATTCGGCTTGGGCTCCACCCCAAGCCACATTCCCCACCCGTCCCCCAAGGACAGGTTCCTCAGCTCCTCACCCTCACTCAAGAATAAGCAGGGCATCACCCACAGGTGATTTTACGAGACTCACAGGTCTTCAGCATACTCAGGCTGCTTAACAGCCACTCAGGGCTTCTCAACTTAGCATCAGTACCAGCTTTTGCTTTCTTAGTTGGCTTTTCTCCTCCACCTGGCTGCTGGGCATGCACAGGCTTCTTTTGGCCATCAAGGCCCACTGGCCACCCCCAGATTCCCATCTCCTGGGGTTTACAAACAAAACTGTTCCACCCCCAGGGTCCCAAAACATATCAACCTGCAAGGTCCTCCGCCTTCTGGCGGGATTGTCAGTCCAAGTTTATCAGTCCATGTCCTTTGGCCTCTCCCTGCGTCAGCAGCGGCCTGCTGCCTCAGGGGTCATTGGCTGGTCCTTTCCGGTGTCGTTGGCTGGTCCTTTCCGGTGTCGTTGGCTGGTCCTCTCAGGCGTCTCCTCCACGTGAGGTCTCGTCCCACAGCTCCGGACCGTATCCAACTTCTGTGCCGCCATGGCGCCTCCAGCGTCATCACAGGCAAACAGTCTGTTCTCCTTAGTCCCTCCTGGTCTTTGGAGGGCTCCAATACCCGTCTACATGGATCTTGCCGACTTACGCCAATTGTAAGGGCAGGACTGGGCACGGTGCAGGTTTTCTGATCCCATGCAGACCGGGTAAAGGAGGAGTCAGAGTCCTCAGTAGTTTTGCAGGTTTTTTATTTGGGGTTCACCAGGCATAGGGCAGGCAGGGGTGCTGGCTGGGGGGCTGGGAGGTTGGCAGGCCTCCCAGCCCCCAGCAAGTCTTCACTCTATCTGGACTCTCTGGCGTTCGTTCTGCTGCTTCTCGGCTTCTGCTTCGGCTTCTACTGCTGCTACTGGTGCTGCTGCTGCTGCTGCTGCTGGCTGGGGCTGCTGGCGTCCCCCCGTGACGCCGCCCTTAAAAGCCCAGTCTCAGCCCAGGTGAATCCCATCTACCTATGCCCACACCCTATTCCAGGTGCCCGCCATCGGGCATGCATTCAGGACAAGGATCCATCATCTATCCTGATGGCAGAAGGGCAGAAAAGCCTGACATTTTCTTTACCCTACATTGAGTTCCAATCCTTAATAATCTCCATGTGTTTACAAGCCCAACCTCTCCCAGACACAGGAAGGGAAGACATTGGCAAAATTCAGAGTGTCAAAAAAGTGAAAAGAATCTTCTCTCTATATTTATTACCTAAACTCAAGGATCTTTAAAAAAATGACAAACTATCAGCACAACTCAGTTTTTACCATAGATGTGCTGAATTAGCATCAGCAGATACAAATTTTGAGCTAAAATTTTCCTAAACAGCAGCGATTGAAAGCTAATAAAATAATCCGGTATTCGTGTTATTATTTTTATTCTTAGAACAGTGACCTGAAATCCCCTATAAATACATTTTAGGCCATAGAAAATGAAAGTTAGTGTTCTTCTAATGTTATGATATCTACAAAATTAATGGAAGTTACCAGCTCTGTGGAGAAATTTTCAGGACCCTTCACATATTCTGCATTTTGCCCAAATGATGGGTTCAATTTGAATCACTTTGACCTAGGCCTCTTAGTTCCTAGTCAATAGGAAAACAAAACAAAACAAAAAATATATTGGCTCCAGTGAGGCACATTTGTAAGGAAAGAGAAATCAACCATCATCAAAAGACAGTATTTGTCCTCAACATTAAATATTCATGTTTAACCACCCTCTATATCTAGTTTTCTAATGATCTACAAGTAATTCACAGTCCAGCTATTCACAACGATAAAATCCAGATTATTCTGCAACCTTACTTAACTCATAATACATTTTCTTGATTTTTAAAATGCTTTCAGAACTTTTGTACAAGTTTCTTCCAAAAGAACATTTTGGCCAAAATGTTGGAACCAGCGTATCTAGAAAGATACAGCCTTAATTATCACTTCCGTGGGGCATAATTGAAAAGAACTATATGTTGAATTTTTCAATGCTATCAGAACCAGGTATATCTAACAAATGTAATGGTAAATGGGTGTGAAATATTCACAAGGTACATAAATAAGAATAATTAGAAAAAAAGGTATTCAACTCTTAGGGTAGAAAAATAGCCTGTCAAGTGATTCTTTCAATTTTGAAGGCTGTTATCTCTAAAATATTCTGTAGTGCATATTCATATAGTTATAGGAAGGACATTTGGTTTGGCAGACAAATCACTTGAGTCAAAATAATTCAACCTACTCCAAATTCCTAACTGCTTGCTGCATATCTCCATATGGTGCTTCTGCCAGCCTCCCAAAATCAACTATTCCAAATTTGGAAACATTTTCTTCTATGCTCTCTTTCCTCATAACTCATCCTCCCTCTAGCAGTCTCTCCATGGATATTTCCATCCAGTCACCCAAGCTGGAAAAGCTGCAAACATCTCGCCATTGTGTCCAACCACACAGAATTACTTGCCTGTCCCTAAACATGCTTGGTTTCTACTTTTGTGTATATTATACGTTTAACTGAGACTTCTCCCGGAAAATTTTACTTGAAGGAATTCTACTTCTTCTAGCCTCCCGTCTGATGTCCCTGCCCCTGAGTGAGTATCCTTGAGTTTCCTAATCAGACTCATTAACTCTGCCCCCTGGCCATTTGTGAATCCTTGCTGATGTACCTTATCACTTTCTTCCTGTCTATATTTGTTTGTTTTATATGTGAGTACCTGTTTCTAATGGGATCATGTAAGGATTAAGTTTCAATGATCTTTTGGTTCTCAAAGTCTATGTGTAAGGCCTTACACAAATAATATTTGATAAACATATTTTATTGATTCTCACCCTCTTAGAGCACACAAAAATTTCCCCATCCCCCAAAATCCAAAATCTGAGAAGTCTAATAATTTTGGATTTTTAAAATAAAGGGGGAAGAAGACTTAATTGTTCATTATTCTCTTAATGCCAGATGGACCAGAAACCTGCTTTCTAGTTTCTTTTGCAAAAATCTTGCATAGTGTTAGCTATTCCATATACTTCTTTGTTGCTTGAAAGTGAGGTCCAGAAGATAACTAACTAGTAAGCAAAGAAAATGATTTTGAACTCACTTCTGTTTGGCTTTTGAGCACGCTGTTTTTCAACCACATTCTGCACCATGAATCCTGTACTTGCTTCCTTTTGGATGAAATATCCTCTGGTTTTTCTCCCTGCAAGGGTCAATAGTGTCCCTGCAATGTTTTATCTTTTCTTAATGACTGTAGGGTAAAGAAAATATCAGGCTTTTCTGCCCTTCCACCATCAGGATAGATGATGGATCCTTGTCCTGAATGCATGCCTGATGGCGGGCACCTGGAGTAGGGTGTGGGTATAGGTAATGGGATTCAGCTGAGCTAAGACTGTGCTTTTAAGGGCGGCGTCACGGGGACGCCAGCAGCAGCAGCGGCAGCACCAGTAGCAGCAGTAGAAGCCGGAGAACCCGAAGCAGAAGCCGAGAAGCAGCAGAACGAACGCCAGAGAGTCCAGATAGAGTGAAGAGTTGCCAGCCAGCACCCCTGCCTGCCATATGCCTGGTGAACCCCAAATAAAAAACCTGCAAAACTACTGAGGACTCTGACTCCTCCTTTACCCGGTCTGCATGGGATCAGAAAACCTGCACTGTGCCCAGTTCCTGCCTCTACAATGACCCTTTGTCTTAGTTTCCAATTGTTGATATAACAAATGATCGCAAACTTGGTGGCTTAAAACAACGCAAACGTTTCTTTTGGTGTTCTGAAATCCAAAATGATTTCAGGTCAGCAGGGCTGGAGACATGGTGTTTCTCACTTTCTCTAACATTTTATTTTAATTTTTATTTTTTTTAAAGATTTATTTATTTATATAAGCACTGGGTACAGTCAGAAGCACGGGAGGGTGAGAGAATTCACCAGAGCCAGAGCAGGGAACAGAACAGGCAGACTGACGAAATACACTGCTGAGGGGAGCAGCACGCGGCAGGAGAGGTCTGTGCGCCATGTGGGACCCTCGCCGGTGGCTGGGATCAAACCGGCACTGCAGAGGCTGTGGGCAGCTTCGCAGCCCAGCGCTCAACTGCTGCGCCACTGGGGAGGCCCCTCTCTAACTTTTAGAGTCAAGGTCACATTAGTCCAGCCACGGCTTCTGCCATCACATGGCCTCTGCCTTCAAATCTCTTAGGGGGACGCTTTTGGGACCCCTGGAGAGTCCCGGATAATCTTCCCATCTCAAGGTTCTTACCTGAATCATATCTGAGACTTTGCCATGTAAGGAACATGGGCAGATTCTTAGATTAAGGTATGAACACGTTGGGGCCATCATGTCACCTGCCACCCCTTTATAACTGAAACATGTATTTGGAAAGTAAGATATTTGCTCATTGCAGCCACACAGGAAGCTCATAAGTCAATGACAGGGTTGAACCAGGAATTTTCAGCTCCACAATTAGCACAGCTTAATACAAATGGAACCAAGTGGCCACAAACAGAGACACCTGTTTCAGTAGATGCCGGCCCTGGATCAGTGTGAAAGGTATAGCCAAATAGTACTGACTATACAGAATTCAAGATCAATTTGATGCTACTCATAGCATCTAAGTGGTCAAAAAAACCTCCAAAGCCATTCACACTTTAGAAAATAAAATTTATGCTATTTAATCTACTTTGTACCACTGTGAAGTAGTGCTTTTTGAATTTAACTAAGTATCCTGTGGTCAAAATTCCCCCATATAAATACTTGCCTTTCCTGTAAATATGTGTATTGTGTTTCTGACTTTGTCTGCTTCCCCCATGAAAGGTAAATGGCTCTTTCACTTCTTTGTTAGCTTATTCAAGGGAACTAATCACGGGCCCACTCATGCCAGACGGGCAGTTCAAAGCTTCAAATGTCAAGATGTTTTTATCAACAGTAACTTTCAGATTGAATAGTTTCTGGTTTATGTCAAATCTTTGGCATGATTTTTTTTTCCTTCATAAACCAGAAGTTGCTCTCACGGGAATGCAAACTATCTTGTTGATTGCTCACCCATCTCTTCCAGAATTTCTTTCACCTGTTAGTGAAAAAGGATGATGGGGCATATTATCCTGTTGTTGATGAATGTCCTTTAGCTTTGAGGAGCAAATATCCCTCCTTCTGTGCATTCACAAAGGGATGGTAATAGAATTCCTTTTTGTGTTTTGTGGAAAAATAGTGTTTTAGAGCTAATCTACATGTATTTTCAAATTCCCATGCCCCGATACATTCAGCTTCTGAGCTGCTCCCTTGCTAACTGGGACACAGCCCACTTTCACAAGCAATTTCTTTATGAATCAAAGGGAATATGTGGACAGGCATTGAACTGTTTAGGAAAATAAACATCTATTTTGAATGTGCGCCTTGCTTTGGGTGTGGGACAAAATATATAGGTAAACATCTTAGACCACCAGTGAAGTTTTACTTTCAAAGATACAGAAAGTAATACTCTTCCCCATACCTCTCTCAACCTGAAAGATTCTATTACAACTTTTTTTTTACTAGGTAAATACTGTTCTTCTCCATAATCAGTAATATAATGATCTACCTCAAATGCCATATGTCCTCCAACTATTTGGCAGCACAAACCTATTTGAGACCCATTATTTAGTGACAGCAGTGTATACTCGAATAAATAAACTTCATTATCTATATGCTCAAATCCATACACATCTGTGAATGAAGAGATAGAGTATATTGATTTTTCTATGGTCCTTCACTGCCATGTAGGTGGCATTACATCAGCTTACAATTTCAATGGCCTGCTGCAGTTTAGAAATAAAAAATCGTTATCTGGAAACCTCTCAAACCAACAGAAATGTAATCAATTTTTTATCTGTGGTTAGGTGCTGGAAGTCAGTGGTGGATTTTCTGTCCTCAATGCTTCGTCCTCTTGTTAAAATATTTAGGGAGCTCCCATGAGAAATACTATACCTAGATTGAACCTGTTTACATTAGGAAGTGCAAAATCTGCTCTTTGTATCCTGTTAGCTGCAACACACCTTCTTCTCGCATCCCTTTCCCTAAGGGATTACAAGATCCAGCTCTCCTCTGGCTTCAGAACACCCGTCTGGTGTATGATGGAAGCCATGGGGACTTACTCCATCAAGCTTAATTATTGTTTGAAGTCAGCATACAATTTTACATCTTGTAACTCAGGTGGAGGTATACTCATTTGACACCAAGCAGTATTCTTGATAATAACAAAAAGAAAACAATTCTCTACTGGAATATATGATAGAAATGTTCCCAGAGTTGGGTAAACATGTCTTAAGTAAGTAACCGTTACATCTAAGAAATCACTTCTTTTTAGTTTCTGTTTACACATCCATCCATGCTTATTGAGGCCATGCAACTGTTGAACCATAGTTAAGTACTAGAAGGAGATTGGCATTACATTCCCTTCAGTATGGGAGTTTATAATTTACCCTGCAAAGGGAAGAGACACACTTACAATTATGATGCAGAGAACAAACTAACAAATGCCACAGTAGAATTATAAAGAAAGAACTATCAGTTTTATCTGGGATAACATCAGAAGAGTAAAAGGACTCAAGAAAGTCTTCAGCAGGGAGAGGCATTGGTGGTGAGGCAGGCAGATGCTGGATTGTTATCGATTGGGTACTTCCATTGTGTCTGGCAATGGTGGACAAGAAAGAGTCCAGTGTGGATGCAAGACCTTAGCTAACCTATACCAACAATACTGAATAACAGACAGGACATAAGTGAAGAGACACCGGGGTTCAATGAGTGGATCTCCCAGAGGACCAAATTTAAGACTTCACTGATTATGTGATATTTGAATTGGGTGTGGGGGTGGCCAGAAATAGAAGAGGTTGGAAGTAGGGAAGGGCGGGGGTATGGGGGAGGGATGTGGGCAGGATTAATATCCATCCAGTTTGTCTCAAGACACTCACAGAGGATGATGGCCATGGTCAGTCTGCACACAGCTTTCTTCTGGGGCTTCACTGAGCCTTAGGATTCATGACCAAGTACAAATTTACATGTCTGGAGAGCTGGACTAAAAATGGGGGAAGTGAACTCCTCATTAGAGGTTACCAACTCTAGGCCAGGCGTTATATCAGGTTCTTCTCATACATGACCTCATTTTTACTATTATGTTCTCCTTTTACAAATTTACAAATAAGAGAAATAGGATTTAAAAAGAGGAATGATTTACCTAAAATAATACTGCAGAGATGTTATGGTATCACTGGAAAAATCAGAGTATCTGATCTTTAATGTAGGTTATGGGAGAGAATCCGAATCTGAGTGGAATAACTTATTTTACTGAAAAAAAAAAAAAGATGTAAAGAGATTAGGCTATTCTTTCCAAGACGGAGAGCTAGATATGTATAGAGTCAGGATTAGAGAGACTTTATTTGGATAATTTTATGTCAATGTAAATATCATCAATGAAAACTAGAGAAAGGAAACCAGATGTGAGAGTTTAAAAATGGAAACCTCTGATTCCATATTGCTTCAGAATTAAGCCCCAGTTCCATCAAACTGCATAGCAGAGCTTCCCCAAGGGTTGGCTTCAAATGGATTACACATGCACAACAAGATATCCCCTCAGCCCCCAGCAAAGAGAGTGTTTAATAGGTACAAACACACACACACACACACACACACACACAGTGTTTGTTGTAAGGATGAATTGAACACTGAGAACACAGAACCTCAGACCAAAAGCCATTCTCAGGTGGACAAAAATCTTCCCTGAGGACATGATCTATCCATTAGCAATTTTTAAATGAGGTGCCATCAGTTTACAATACTACATACATTTTAGGACAGCTTCACACCTCCATAAATGTATATACCACACTAGGCCATCTCCAAAGGCCTAGTTATCCTCTACCACCATCCAATTGACACTTCCTACCTGCTCTTTCCAACCCTCAGCCCCTTCCCCTCTTGTAACCACAATTTTGATGTCAAAGTCTAAGGATTTGCTTTTGTTGTTTTGTTTTATAGTGACTGTCCATTTACTTTGTGTCTTTATATTGAAGTGGCATTTGAATTAGGGCAGAGATATGGGGGGCATGTTTGGCTTTTTGTGATGGGCTGTTCTTTAGGTTTGGATTTCTTAACCCATAAGCATCTACAGATTTAGGATTTGGTTTGCAATCTTAAGCCACTAAGGCAGCAGAACCACCTCAGTCCGATGGTCTCCTTGTTTCACTAATCTGACACCTTCCTGCATAATATGGAAATTGAGGCTTTTAAGTCATGTTTTTGAAGCATTGGCAAGCTTGGTGTTTTCTAAGAACAGAACTATTAAGACTTTAATCGATACAAATAGGTAGCTAAAGCACTTGACAACTCAGAAAGGTATAAACGGGTAATTAAATTTGAAATACAAAAAAAAAAAATCAACAGCATGTGAGCGCTTCAGAGACAGTGCAGAGACCAGGGGAACAGCATCAAAAGAATCTCAAAAAAAATGAAAAGTTAACATATTTCTGAGTTTTTGATCATGGACAACTTGAAGTTTACTTTCAAATACAAGTCTCATCTAAAAAGAAGGCATCCCAACTTCTAATCTAAAAACTCTTTTTTCCCCTTAGACTATTTCCTTGGCTCTGAAAACTAGGATCATGATAAGAAGTATTCAGTTACAAAGAGTCTTCTATGGACACCATGGGTTTTATGGGCTAGAGGGGATTCCAGGGAGCACAGTTATGGCAAAATCTTTATATCCTGCACGGTTACATAATTCTTTCCATATCATCCTAGCTGCAGACATTTATATGACTTGTCCAGCTTCAGCGCCGTCTCCGTGTTCATCTGGAAGGAACACAATGCCCATAATAGTACCCATTATAGCCACTATTCTTTTCAATTGTAAAGGCACAATGAAATTGTGGGGATGAAGCTGTGTCTTGATTGGCTGTTAAATTGCAATCAATGAAAAGTATTTGCGCCATAATTTTACAACCAAGAAAGAACTGGCCATCTTGGCGATAAGTCAGCATGTACATACCATCAAAACTAAAGTGTCTCGCTTGGATAACTGAACTGAATCTTTTTTAAGACAACAGGGTACAATAGAAGCTGCATTAAAAAAAAAAAAAACCACACAAACCTGGGCATTTTTTTGCCACCTGGCTAAAAAGTAATAACATATGAACAAGAATAAAGTCTAAATATGAATAGTGACTTATTTCTCGATGATAGCTGAGTTTCACTGAGTTAAGAAAAACCAGTGGCCCCCTCCCTTTTAATCTAAAAGTAGTTGAAGACGACAGAGGGCCAGACAGTAAATATTTTAGGCTTTATGGGTCATGATGGTCACTGTTGCATGGTTTTTTCTTTCTTCTTCTTCTTCTTCTTTTTTTTTTTTTTACAACCTTTTAAAAATGTCAAACCCAGGAGAACCAAAACAGGCCATAGGCCAGCCTCGGGGGTGCAGCTTGCAGACCCGTGATTTATATAAATGCTTACAGTTGTGAGTTTTAATAAAAATCTCTTTTGATCTCCTCTATATTACCAGCATCCTGCACCTGGAACAACGATTTGAAGGGTAGTCCTAGTTTTTAGACCAATGCTTGAAACCTGTAGTCAAGGCTAGCTCTGTGAAGCATGGCTGGAAATAAAAGATCGCTAATATCTTCCTGTTTATATCTCGGACCTGCTTGGCTTTGCAGAATCTGTCATGTTTTAACCTATTCTCTCAAGTATTAAAAAGGGCCTTAGAGAAAACAAAACAAACAGAAGAAAAGAGATCTCTTTCCCAAAAGTCCACAGAAACACACACACACACACACACACACACACACACACACACTGGTTGATCACGTGTGATGACTGCATGCCAAAGCAGTCTGTCTCCTCTGATAATTACCTCAATGTCCTAAAGAACATGATTGGTGGATCATTGTAACCATGAGTTATTTTGTCTCCCATCAGCTGGTTTTCAATTCATCCTCACACCCTTACTTGGATATCCTGCTATTATTTTCTCCATGACAGCAACTATACTACAAGAGGCATTTTTGCCAGGTCACTACAACTTTAATAGGTAAACTTTATTGAGCACCTACTATAAGCTAGATCATTCTCTCAGGTCTTTATAGAAAGAACTCACTAGATCCTTCCAGAAATCCTAAGAGGTAGCTACAACTACTGATTCCATTTTTCCCCAAAGGAAGTGAGGAACAGGGAGCTGACTAGTCATCTCACCTGTGGCCACGTCATCCCATAGGTAAGATATTTTGAGTTCAAAGAAATTTCTTATTTTCCACAACCCCAAAGCTGGGCTGGTGTTTTTAGTCTAATCTGATTCTAGTCCACACTGGTATTTCTGCTGTTGTTTTTAATAACATAGCTGCAGACACTGAAAAATATGTGTATTTTGTAAAGAAATTCTTAATTTCAGACTCGTCTTGAAGCATCAGACTCTGGCAGCTGGGGGCTTCTAGGCCAGCAGTGTATTAACTGACTCCATCAGCTGCCTATATCCTGGGCAACTGCTTTCCAGTTCCCTCTCTCCACAGACCACTCCATCCACTGGCATGACTTGCCTGTCCTGAGGGCTACTGGATTTGCAACCCCTAGTAGATAAACTGCTTCTGACTTATTCACCTAAATAGAGCGCATCACATTGTGATTCTTCTGGAAAATCTATAGACCTAGTCAAAGCATGCCATGTTAGAGACTTATATCCCAGTAGTATAATTTAATCACCTCCCATGCTTTCCTTTGTACACATCTATTATCATCCCAGGCATTAACCAGCTAAGGAAACATTTGGCAGTGTCTTAACGTGCTAGACTCTGTTCCTTGGCTGTTTTGAATAGCTGTGTCAGCTTTCTCACTGCTTATATGACTAGGTAATACATGTCTGTGGATATTTTCTGGGATATTTTCTGAAAGTTTATAAAAGTAATTGTCAGGAATGATCATGCTTTGATTAAATAAATATGCTACTGAGGAGTTAGGTACACATTTTAAATATGGCATGAATAATTTGTTAGCATATCTGTCAACCTATTTCAATAGCTTTAAATTGTAGATACATTTACGGAAGCACCATCCTGCTTTGTAAATTTGACAGCAATTGCTGTTCCCTGAATGTATTTGACGTTATTTTCTACATTGTTTTATGCCAATCACATTTACTGCAAACTGCTTATTACTTTATTGCAGAAAAATGACAACATGCATTTATTTAGCTTTTTATTTTAGAATCAGCAGGCTATCACTTGCTATATTAATCGGATCCAACCTTGAGGATTATAGCCACCAGTTTCGCGGTTATCTAATTGCTGCCGTTTAAAAACTGAGAAATCAGTAATGCAGTTATATCATCTCCCTTGAGGAATTATTGTTCCTAAGGATGATATACTTGGGATGGGGGAAAGAGAGCTTTCCAATAGATATGTTTTCTATTGAAAATAATGCATAAGTGAATTTATCAATTTTGTTCTAGGGGCTTCCCCTATGATAAGAATCAGGCTCACCTTTTCTGATGCCTCATATTTTCTGGTCTGAGTTTTACTATTTAGAAAGGGATTCTTAGAACTTCCAGACAGGTATGATTACCTTAGTTATAAAATTAAAACTACATTTATCAACTCACACACCTTTGTAAAACAGCACAACAGAAAACCCTAATTAGCTATCTCTGAATTTATGCCAGGTTTGATGTATTCTAACAGCCCAACAAGACAACACAATAAACACTAGCCTAAATCTAGAGAGAAGGAAATGAAAGTCAAAATAGAAAAAAGCTCTAGTTAGGATTCAGAGAGTGAAACAATCTGAAACAACAGAGTTATATCAGACCTGAATGGATTCTTCACTTTTGGGAAAGAATGTGCCTGAAAAGACTTAGAATTTAGAAGGGAAGGTAGATGTTTGAGTCTACTTTTCTTTTTAAAAAAGATTTATTTTTCTTTATGCATACAAGAACTGGGGTGCAGGCCAGAGGTGCAGGGGGTGAGAGGATTCACTAGAGACAGAGTAGGGGGCAGAACAGGCAGAGTAACTGAAATACACTGCTGAGGGGAGCAGCGGGAGAGACAGGAGAGGTTTGCTGCACCATGTGGGTCAGCAACCTGGCTAGGAATCAAATTTGTGTTGCAGTGGCTGTGGATAGCTTCATAGTGCTGTGACTTAACCCTTTGTGCCACCAGGGAGGCCCAGTTTGAGTTTCCATTTCCTGTGGATCACACATGGGTAGCTTCCCAAACTCTGTGCTGATGTCCCTCTTGTACTGGGAGGTGACAATACAAAGTCAAGACCTTGGGCCCCAACTCAACTTCTATGATTCAAGCTGCTTCTCTTTGCCTGCCTCAATTTCCTTGTGTGTAAAGTGAGGGGTGAGTTCAGACTCGGAACCTGTTCTATGGGCTCTTCAGGTTTATCAGTCTGATTCCTAAGAGTAAAAAAAGCAAAAGTACACATGCACTCCTATTTTAAAAGTGATTTTAACATTCTTTCAGGAGAAGTAATACAGTGGCCAAGGAAGAATAAATCATGGCAGAAGATGCATTAGTGAGGGCCTCCCCTGGTGGCGCAGCGGTTGAGCACTGGGTTGCAAAGGTGCCCGCAGCCTTTGCAGCACCAGTTCGATCTGCGGCCACCAGCGAGGGTCACACATGGCGTGGAGACCTGTCCTGCCATGCCCGCTGCTCCCCTCAGCAGTGTGATTCGTCAGTCTGCCTGCTCTGCTCCCTGCTCCGGCTCTGGTGAATTCTCTCACCCTCCTGCGCTTCTGACTGTACCCAGTGCTTATATAAATTAAAAAAAAAAAAAAAAGATGGATTAGTGAGAATGACAGGAGCATGTTGACGTGATCATTCATTTCCATTACTTCCTTTGTGAACCATAAAAGTCTCCCAGAGAAAAGAAACAAAGTTCATGCCAAGTCTACACGCACAGGACAAGTCATTGGTAGGGTGATTGCCTTCTCGTTTGACCTCCTTTCTTATCAAAATATTGTCAAAGTTAACCTATGGTTGTGCCAGAGGGAAGTCCCCAAATTAGAAAATAATGTCTGACAATAACAGAAACAGCTCACACCAGTGCTCATTCATGAAAAATAAACGACTGGAAAGCCCATGGCCATGAGTTGAAAACACCTGTTCAGACACTTCAGCTAGGGTGTGTTTTCTTGTTCTCAGTTTCTTCTGCAATTTTTACTTTTAAGCTCCCATGAACTAACTATAAGGTTACAAAGTGTTTTACATGGAGAAGATAAAGTGAGTGTCAGAATTAGATATATATACGCATGTTTTGGTGAATTAGGGAATTAGTCGTACCATGGTAAATGAGAAACTGCTAACATCCAGGGGGAGAGGAAGGGTCAGCTTGGATCAAAGAGCAAGATGACAAGGTCTCCTGGACCCTTTCTGGAGTCTAAGATGCCTTCTCTGTTCGCCCCGGGGTGCCCCTTTTGCCATTATGGATTCCTCCCTTTTTTCTTTCCTGCAGTTCAACACTGAAAGGAATGTTGACCAAGGTGAGCCATGGGCTCACATCATCAGTAGTAAACGCAAGATTCAGAGAATTCCCTTAGGACCAGGAGGAAGGAAAAAAGAGGGGAAAATGACTAATGACTAAACTAACCCTTGTTACAAAGAAAATGGAATCTTACAAAGAAAAGGAGAGGGAGACTATCCCTCCCCTCAATGAAGGAGTCAGTAGGTGGGCTCAGGGGAGGAGCTCACACCGTGGTTCTTGTTGAGAGGTCACAGGCAGAGAGGGCACCAAGTTAGAGTCCTCCTTCCAATATCACCTAGAATCAACTGATCCCCAAACAAAAACAACTTAACTTCTAAAAAGAGTTGAACAAAGAAAATAATCCAGTCAAAAAATGGGCAGAAGAGCTAAAAAGAAACTTCTCTGAAGAGGAAATGCAAATGGCCAACAGGCATATGAAAAAATGTTCAACATCACTTGTCATCAGGGAAATGCAAATCAAAACTACCATGAGATACCATCTTACACCAGTGAGAATGGCACATATTAAAAAAACTAGCAACAACAAATGTTGGCGAGGGTGTGGAGAAAAAGGAACTCTTCTGCACTGTTGGTGGGAGTGCAAACTGGTCCAACCACTGTGGAGAGCTGTGTGGAGATTTCTGGACCTACTAAACATAGAGCTTCCATATGATCCAGCATTCCACTCCTAGGTATTTACCCAAAGGACACAGAAACATCAATTCCAAAGAACACCTGCGCCCCTATGTTTATAGCAGCACTGTTTACAATAGCTAAGCTTTGGAAACAACCCAAATGCCCAAAAATAGATGACTGGATCAAGAAGATGTGGTACATATATACCATGGAATATTACTCAGCATTCAAAAAAGATAAACACATGCAATTTGCAGCAACATGGATGGCGCTGGAAGGGATCATGCTCAGCGAAATAAGCCAGAAAGAAAAAGAAAAATACCGGATGGTCTCACTCATAGCAGGAATCTAGAAAACTTAAATAAGGGACCAGGAAAATGAATAACTATAAGAAAGTGAAAATCAAAATCAACAAAAAACTATGAACCAGAGACACTTTTAGGGGGGCGGGGGCGGGAGGGGAGGGATTGGGGTCAGAATGGGGGGGCTGCAATTGTATGGGGAATATAACAATAAAATTTATTAAAAAAATAAAAAAATAAAAAGAGTTGAACAAGAATACAAAGGGAAGTTTCCAGACTTGCCTTCACATGACTTAACATTCCTTTGAGATTTAAAAGCAGCTGACTGTCTCTACAAGGAGTGGCTCTCCAACCTTGCCCTTCAGGATACAGGATAAATATCTTATCGTGGTTGTCAGTTGACATCCAATGTCCTTGGTCAAAATAACTTCCAACCACTTATGTTTTTTTGTTTTACACACTTGTCCTGACGGTGTGTGTAGGTTGTATCATATTTGATACATTTTGTTCCACATGGTCAAGTAGTTAAATAATCCTGCTTTAATTTTGGTCATGTCACTCCACTTTCCTTCCAGAGACCCATACTCTGGTGTAGAAGTTCCCTTTCCTTCTACTAACCGATGACAATAGCCATGTGTGCTGTTCCCTTTGTTCAAAAGCCCTGGAGTCCCAACTCCACAGGCCTAACTAAGTCCTAGCTGTGTTTCAGAGCCTCTTCAAACACTGTCACATCATTTTCCCATTGACTCTCAATCAAATGTAACTGTTCTACTGACACCACAGAATTCGCTTGTGTTGTCTTTGTGTTTATGATGGTCTCTACCTCCTCTAGTGAAAGGAAGACTCTTTGATTCATTTGTTATTTCTGCTTAGCTTAGGTGCTGGACCTCATGACTGCTGAGTAAATATCTGCTGCCTTCAGAAATGTATGCATTTCTACAAGGCATCCATTCTAGAAATCAGTGGCTATAAGCAACAATCAGTGTGACCGCAGGAAATTAGAACTGCTGCATTTAATACTGACATGCTCCTATTTCTTGAGTCTTTATCTCTCAGCATCAATATTCCTCTGTTACCCTTATGCCACTAAGACATTTTGGACTCCTTCATTTTTTTTTTTTTTTTATAGCCCACATTCAACCTGGTGCAATAAAGCTCCTGATTCCATTCTAGCCTTTTGCTTTCCATATTCAGGTCTTTATCAACCCTTGGCTGGATATGGACTTCCTGCTGGGTCTCTCAGCCTCCGTGCTAGGCTCAATGGATTCTTTCTCTGCAGTGGCACTAACGTGACCTATTTACAACATGGACCTCACCATTCATGGCCTGGTTATTGTTTACCTTGGCTCCATCATCTAATGTCATTTTTACATGTTAGCTAATGCCTTCTCTGGCACCTTGCCAACCTCGCCCGGTTCATCTCCAAATTCTACTCTTCACCCTGTGCCATGCTGTTTATTACTTTGATGGTTTTACCACCCTTTCCTCCCTGTTTTGAATGCCTGACCTCATATGGTCTACTTGTGGCTGACTTCTAAAACATCTGAAGTATTGCAAATTAATGTTGTTCCAATGAAAAAAAATCTTAACTTCTACAAATCTATTCTTTGCTTGTTCATGCCTCTTTTTAAACTCCTACAAGGTTCTTTTCTATTGACTTCCCTGTATACTTGCCACCACCACACATACTCCACGTATTACAATGACCTGTCAAGAAGTCTGGCTCTGAGTCCTCAGAATATGCTTAAATCTCTGAATAGTTTAAGATTCAGTGTAGTGCTTATTGCATCACAGGTTATCAGTACAGTTTTGGTAAACAAATGAATATCAATATGATATTTTAGGAATATAAGCCATCTAAACAGTGACAATCAAACATGACTTTTATTGTTGTGAAGCAGCAAACACTATTAAAACTAACCTAAAATAGTCAATGGGCAGTAAAGATAGCATCACTGAGGTTTCTGCAGTTTCAAGCGTGCATGGTTAATAGCAGGTGGACAGAAAGAGCAAAGACTAAGAAGGTGCACAGGCCAAGCAATAGTCACCAGAGGGTTTTATTTTATTTTTTTTATAGAAGATTTATTTTTATTTATTTATGCATACATAACTGGGGTGTAGGCAGATGTGTGGGAGTGAGAACCCACAAGAAACAGATTTGAGAGCAGAGCAGGTGGATATAACTGAAATACACTGCTAAGGGGGGCAGCAGGAGAGACAGGAGAGGTCTATTGCACCATGTGGGTTAGCTCACTGGCTAGGGATTAAACTCAGGCCAGAGTGGCATGGTACACTTGCTTTGTATTCGCTTTGCCCGGGTACCTGTTTAGATGGTAAATGAAAGAGCAAAGTTTAGAAGCAGAAAGATCCAAGGGGAGATAACAGCATGAGTGAGACAAACATGTTAAAGCCCCCATTAAAACAGCAGTGGTTAGGGAGAGAAAGAGGATGAGTTTGGGGAGTATTTAAAAGTAAAATTGAGAGGAACTATTGATTTGGAAAATGAGTATGCATGCATGCATGTATGTATGTGTGCATACATATGCATGTTGGTATGTATTATTTGTGTTTTGAGTTTTTTTGAGGAAACATTTATTTCTACTACTGAAATGGCCAAGCTGCATCAAGTCCTTGGTGATGACTCAGTGACTCAGGAATGAGCATTGATATTGCCCCGAGAGAGTTGAATGGATGTAAGTGCCACATGCCTTTTATTGAAGTCAAAGTGAACAAATAGGCAACAAGGAGCATGCCGAAATAAACCACCAGAATAACCAACCATTCAAGGAAATTACAATTTCCTGCTGTTGGTGTAAGTGCCCAACTGGAGAATATTTGCCAACCCACTGACTACGTTACTTCTGCAAATCTTTAGACTGGAGTGGTGAAAATTTGGGGTGGGCAAAATGATCACGGTTTATGAAAGGTTGTTCTGAAATTCCTTGATCCACCACTTGCAAGTCATCAGGGATGATTTTAGGTTTCTGTTGTTAAATGAGACTTTCATCTATCAACTTCATCTCCTCTTTCAACTCAACCTAAATAGAATGAGACCTTTCTTCAAAGGACCACATAGATAAAGAAGAAAATTCCCATCTTGGTATTTATTTTGAGAATAGCTAAAAACATTGACTCACTTATATAATACATAAGGGCAAGAGGGTGTGGAGTGCAAAGGATATTGTTAAGCTTATTTTTAATGCTGCTTTTGTACTTACATTAAAATAAATCAAAATGTTTTTGGATGTTGCCAGGTGTTATTAGCGTGGAAACACTAAAACAGTAGGAAGTATATAAAGTAATAAAAAAGGACTATGGGACCAGCCCTAATCATAATCTAAATAATGGGAAATACAATAAAACAAATGAACTGAAAACACTGAAAATGCTCAACAGCATTCCCACTGAAATAGGCAAGTATTACATTTTCTAAAATGATGTGAGTGTTTCCCGATTCAGACACTAATGCAAGCACAGCATTTTCTCCTTTGTATGTATGGGAAAGCCAGCCCTTTTGAGAGTTAGAATAGCTTTCAAGACTCCTGATTTAAATTTCAAACTCTTGATCATAGCTGGGGAGCAAAGGTTTTTATCTTGGAATTGGAAATTGAGTTCTTTAGCTCTATACCAAGTGATAATATTAAGCATTTTGTTGTATCCACCATGCAAGCCAAGTTCCCCACTGTGCCTTCAAAGCCACAGTGAATGAACCATATTTGGATTTGCTTATCAGGAAGAGACATTTAGAAAGACAATGCACTTGTCCTGCAAGACTGAGACTCCTGATGCTTTTAGATAGGCCTGTGGAGAGCTGCAAAATGGGCCCTAAAATCAGGCTGACATGGTCGCTTAACAAGCTTCAGTATGCTCTGTGGGCTCAGCGAGTTTGTGGTGCCCCACAGGGCTGCTGATGGCAGCCATCATAATTAGAACACATGAATCAAAAACACCAGGTGAAGATTTTGCCTTAGAAGAAAGAAAAGGCAGATGGAGGGAATTACCATGCTCTTTGACTATTAAGCTCTTTCATGCAGCTGGATGGCTGGCCAGCCCCGGCTGCGTGGATGGGTCTGTAGGGCAGTTTACAAAAGTCTCGCCCTTCCTACAACCAAGCTTCAAAGTGGCAAAGGCAGCAGAAAATCTCTTCCTTGTCAGTTCACTGGAAGAAGTAAAACCTCAGCCTTTTCCCCAACATTTGGTAAAACAGGTAACAGTGTCTTAAAATATTTTTTATTAATGTGGAATATGACTTGGCAATCTTTTTGCAGCCAGCAAACCTCTCTAACCTTAAGGGATATGACCTTGAAAGAGATTTGCTGAACTTTAATATGGCTGGATTTTTTCCAACCTTTATGGGCTCTTGATTTAAAAATCTGCCTAACAAAAGCTCTGCCAGGAAAGCTGTTATTATGAAGATGCTTCTCAATAGGAAGAAGTGGGTTAATTGCAAGCTCTCCAGCAAAATAAAGAAGGGGTTTGAAAACAAGTGCAAAATTGACAACGTAACACATTGCTCTTATGGAAAAAACTGTAAGAGAGAAACATTTGAAATAGCAAAATGTCTAACATAAATAGATAGTATAAAACTTCTTGGAAGAGGCTGTAAGAGATTTCAGATTACTCATAAACAATTGCCCAGCTGACCTGGATATGAATACAGAAACCCATTAGCAATCAAATTTTCAAACATAATTGTATACTAAAAATATATATTTTTTTCTCTATCAATTTATGTTGACAGGATCTAGTTTAATACTACAATCCAGGCTTATTTATGTTTTTATCTTCTTTTCCACTCTATTGATTTTGAGACTTAGTAAATATAATTTATAATGAAGAGCTCGACAGGAAATTGTCAATTTGTTGAGAGTATTTCCTTTTGCATTTATATCTCCTTATTGATAAGCAGTTAAAATGTTTTGTCCTGCCAAAGTTAATCTTAAAGATATCGCCCTGACCTTAACAATTTTAAGAGAAAACTTGTACAATATCGTCTGTGACTTAAATGATCACAGTTTCATTTAATATAACAAGGTGAATGGTTTCAGATTATTTTTAAAGATCGTACATTTGAATGTATTTAATATAGGAAACCAAAATGCAGTAGGCAACCATGCCCAGGGGCAGTTATCATATGGACTAATAGAGAGGTTTACTGGATCCATCAAAGAAATTACAGAGAAAATTACATTTTTGTCTCCGTGCCTAAGACTGGCCATCCCTGGAGGACACACCCCTTAATTTTGCCTATTAAGTAAATGAATATTCTTGGGAATCCACACAGTCAAGCAAAAACACAGCGATGCCCATTGCCTACTTTTATTTTAGTGCTAGTCAGACTAGACATTGCTCTGTCTGATTTGAGCTTCATTTGGAAGCAATTAACTATTTTATATTAGATATAATAAGGGTCTCTAGTGCATGGACCACATTTTCCTGCATCAGTTGTTTAAGACTTAATTGAGTAAAATTGCATTCACACTCAACATAACTCCAAGCGATAACCAATCCCTTCCTGCTCAGAACTGGTTCCTCACTCCTTTCTTAAGGGCAGATGAAGAAAGTGTGGGGTGGGGGCAAAAGGGAAGCTGAAATTAGGAACTACTTTGTAATTTTATTTTTCTGAGATTTAGATTTGCACATCCACACGGCCAGAAGTCACAGCAAGCAAAATATTTATGCATTGTTTATAAATCCCACGCCAGGTGTCCATTTTATCTTCATGTTTCGTTTTAAAAAATCATGCATTTTATTTAATGTTGGCAGTTGATTCTTTCGTGATGATGAGTTAAATAAGAGGAGTGCAGACCCTTGAATAATTATTTTAGATTTCTGTTATTTCATTACAGATAGGGAGAAAAAACATGAAGTGTTTCAAAGAATTTATAAAAGGTATCTTATCTATGGGGTCATAAAAATAACATAGACCCTGGAAGAAAAAGACCCTTGGAAGAAAAAGGACACTTGAGCAGCTGAGAGAGGCCTGTGTTTCTTGCAAACATATCTGCTAAAGAAACGATTCTTTTATTCAAGGTGATTTGCCCATTATGCATTTTATCTAGCTCATTGAGCCCTGAGCTTTATAAATCTGCCTTTCTAGGCTGCTCTCTTCCTGGGGAAAAAGGTTCATTCCCTTGTTATGTCTTACTCTCTACCTGCCCTTATTAAAGCACCGATCACATGGCCACACAATCACTATTTACACTAGGCTTTTAAATGCTTGAAAATAGGAGGCAGGTTTTATCCATACTTGAACCCCAGGATGAAGAAGAGGGTGGGACACAGAGTAAGCAGGACAAGGTATATTGACTCTAAGTATCGTTAGAAATTCACAATGAGGAATACTTAGAGTAAGTCCTCTCTCAAGGCCATGCATGGATCGTTGGGAATTGTGACTTTAAGAAAACAACATACAATACTCATGAAAGCAGGTCTCTGAGTAACAACATCCTTTTGTTCAGTGTTGGCTGGCATTGTTTTTTCTCATTTCTGTTATAGTAAGTAACACTATTACTTACTATGACTGAAGATTACTTAGTATGGCTGAAGATGACTTCTGCTGTCTCATCCCATGAGCATTGATTAGGAAGGATGCAATCTAGTCTAGGACCACTTCTTAATACTGCAAGCCTCTGACTGTTTAATTGTCCTTGCCTAAAATATGTTAAGAATTAACAGAGAAAGTTTCCTTCTGCTGAGTCTAGATTGAAATGTCTGTGTTGGGATACATGAGTTGACTTCCTTACCCTCACTTCTCTGTGAAGAAATTTCTTATTTTGGGCCTCCCTGGTGATGCAAGGGATTAAGCACAGCACTGTGAATCTAACCACAGCCTCTGCAACACGAGTTGGATCTTGGCCTGCCAGGGAGCTACACACATGGCGTGGCAGACCTCTCCTGTCTCGCCTGCTGCTCCCCTCAGCAGTGTATTTTCAGTCAGTCTGCCTGTTCTGTTCCCCACTCTGTCTCTGGTGAATCCTCTTACCCCCTGCACCTCTGGCCGATACCCCACACCCCAGTTCTTGTATGCATAAATAAATACATCTTTAAAAAAAGAGAGAAAGAACTTTCTTATTTTTTTCTACTCAAAAGTAGTCCAATTTTCCATTTAGATTTGCTTTCTTATTCTCAAAATTAGGAATCATTCTTTGTAACTTCCACTCTCTTAACAAACCATGAAGAAAATTAATAAATATTGATAACTAGTAATATGTTCAGTGTTATTATTTATTGTTAGAATTTGTACTGTAAAGTACCACATTGCGACACAATCTTGAAAAGGTTCTTAGGAACAACGTTCCATGCACTGCTTAGTAAAGCAAATACTTTTTTTCCTGAGTGGATAAAAGTGAGTCATTTATCTACTACCCTGCCTGTGTTCCAGCAGTGTTCAAGATGGCGGTACACACAGACACCAACATTAAAAAAGGTGGGGGTTTGCCCGGGGTGGAGCTGGTGGCTTGCATTCTGCTAGGTCTCACGCAGACATGATATGGTCAACAAGGAAATAGCAAAGGCATTTTCTGTAATGTTCTCCAAAAAGTACTGTGAGGTAGTGTTGGTGATAGAACAGAAACTATGGGTTTTGTTTTGGCTTTCTCCCAATGCGTTTGCTTGGGCAGGTTTCCCAGTCATAAAATTGGGGTGTTATAGTCATCTGTCTCACCAGGGTGTTATGAAGATTAAATAAGGAGACCTGGGTAAAGTGCTTGGGTCAGTGTTTGGTGTCTGGCAAGGGCTCTTTAAGTGGTTGCTTAATGATGGAGAAGAAAATAAAAGATCTGTCATTCATTAAGCTCTTATTCTCCAATATAGCACTAAGTACTTAACATATATTATTAATAATAACCATTCAAGATCAGAAGAGAACAAGGGGACAATAAGGATTCAGATTCAGATGCATAGAGTTCCCTCCATAGGTCTTTCTTTCACATAAAAGGGGCCCAGGAGCTTTCCAAGTGGTAAAGGTAATTCTTATTTGTAACAGCACTACTCCATGACCAGAGAGAGCCATGCAGGCCATGGAGCTTCTGAAAGCATTTGTACATTTTGGTGATGTCTCAGGGTTGTCACAAAGTACAACAGCTATTGGTGTCACAGGACTGTACAAAGCAGGCTAAGTCTGTGTAGCTAACACTATAAAGTTTATAAGTACCAAAGTTAATAAATATTATCAGATTTTTCTTCCTTATTATTTTTTTAAGATTTATTTGTTTATACAAGAACCGGGGTACAGGCCAGATGGGCGGGAGGGTGAGAGGATTCACCAGATCCAGAGCGGGGAACAGAACAGGCAGACTGAGGAAACACACTGCTTAGGGGAGCAGCGGGTGAGACAGGAGAGGTCTGCCGTGCCATGTGAATTCCGCCCCGGCAGGCTGGGATTGAACCCATGCTGCAGAGGCTATGGACAGCTTCACAGTGCGGCACTCAACCACCTGCGCCACCAGGAGGGCCCTTTTCTTCCATTGATGGGAATTTTGCTGAGAATTCAAATGTAGCTTGGCTTAAGTATGAAATCACCAAAAAGAGTGGTAATATCAGATATAGTTTTCCTTTCCTTTCTTCTTTATTACCATTTCTTATGGCATGAGTCGCAAAGGTGATATAAATAATATTGGACAAAGTTTTTTCTATCTCAGTATCTCTCTCATGATATTACTTTATATTGAGGCACTGTTTCATGTATATGATACTGAAGTTATACTTATTAAGGCAAATCATGCCTTCATTGCAGAATAAGACACTAGAATAATATTTGACTAAACACACAGAATATTGTATGTTTGTGTGAGGGGGTTTAGTGTAATACATGCACATATTTATACATATTTGTTATGATAATATGTCAGTTGACATCACATTTGAACCTAGTTTTGTGGGTACGCCACATTGGCTTGCCTCTTTCTGGATCTTGAACAAATCAGGATACTGTTAGAAAGCACCGGTGACCTTCTGGGGAAGAAGGAAGGTAAATCTCTACCTCCAGCCCCGCCACAAAATCATAGTAACTTTCCCGTTACATTTATTTAGCTTTCCAAAATGCCTCTTTACCTTTAGAAGAACTTATGTGTAATCATTTATCTATGGATATGCTTATTATAGTTTTCTCAAATTTTCACATGCAGAATTCTATCTGATGCCCCCACTTCATGTCTCTCCCTAATTCAACATTCAGCTCAGAACTCTCCTCTCCTCATAAGCCTCTTTTGGACTAATTCCTCTTAAGTTTTATCACTTGGCACTTGGGCACATATTCTCTGCATTTCCATCCTCGTTTTATGATTTATCATGAAGCACTATGAATACATTTATTTGTACTTTCATTAAATTATTTTAGGAGTGCATGTCATTTCTTCAAACACATCTTAAGTTTCTAAGAGACAGATGATGTGTTTCAAATGTATCTTTAAACAATTTACCTTCCTTGCCTTACCTCCCATTATGATTCATACTCCTTACATGCTGAGAAATGTTAGTCGAATAAACTTAAAAATGGGTTTGGGACAGTGGAGTAGAGCACATATATTTCCTAATCATGAATTATGACATCAGAGTGATTGTCTTTTGGCCTGAAATGACACAATTCTTATGACAAACTGGCAGGAAGGGTTTTCCTTAGAATAAGGAAAGGGGGAAAGTCTCTCTCTCCTTCTCAATTTTTTTTAAAGAGGTTGAAAATTCAAAAACAATAAACTTCCTACCCAGTAATTCTCAGGAGGAAATAACAGGAAAGGACAAAGCATAAATAACCAGAAATCTTTCCAACTCATTTGACAAGGCTAGAATAACTATAAAACAAAACATGACAGAGAGAAAAACAAACCTGAAAAGCAGTCACCAACGTTACTTGTGAATACAAGATGGAAAAACTATAAATATGAGCAAATCAAATCCAACAGTATACTGGGAAAAATTGTTAAGATTAAATAGATCCTGCAGGTCTTCAGGGACAATGCAAACTAAGGTATTATATTAATATAACAAATTGAGAAGTATAGATATAAGATCACATAATAACTTTCATAGGTACTGGAAAAGTCTGATAAAACTCGCTTCTCATTTATCATGAAAACAAACAAAAATTCAGTAAACATAAAGAATAAACATATCTTAATCAAAGCCATGTATCAGAGAGCACCAATTTACTTAGCGGTAAAGTAATAGAACCATTCCTCTTAAAGAATAAGATAAAAATGATAACGACTGCAGCCATTATTCTGTATTATTCTGGGAGTCCTGATCAGAGCAACATAACAAGCAAAGTCCAGTGAATTAGCAAAACTATAATATATTAAAAATAATTGGGTAGAAAATAAATTGGAAAGAGGAGACCTTCAAGGTAGCAACATTAATCATCATGATTACAAATCTAGTGATCTGACCAAAACCTTAAAAATTATGCCAAATAGGGCTTATACAGTTTCAATTTAGAATAGTCAATATTTTAAAGAGAAAAACCTTTCCTATCCATCTAAACCTGAATGTAATTCTGATGAACTTTTAATAGAACACTTTGGGGATGGGGATAAAGTTAAATGACTCTGAAATTCATCTGGAAGAGCAGTTATAGGGCAATAGCCACACACAAATAAATAAATAACATGAATATTTAAGAAAGAAAACCCCTCACCATATCTTAAAATATGTTTTAGAAACACAGTTCATAGAATGGTATGGTATTACTACAAGAGTTGATAACTTAGCACAGAAGAAAGCAGAGATGAATTCCCCAGCAGGTTTCGCTATCTTAAACAGAATTGTATTGATTAGCAAAAATAGTCACCAAAAGCTCCATCCACCAAAAGCATCTTGTAAGTAGAACATCCTGTCAATATGAATAGGAAGAATACTTAGAGAATGTTTAATTTAAAAGATATTAAAAATCCTCAATTTAATCTCTCCTTACAATTTCTGAATAAAGTTTTGCAGAATATATACAATGTGAAATCAAGCCTTTATATTGAAAAGAGAGAAATATATAAGCTAGGCACTTGACATATGTTTCAGAGTATATATATATATATATATATTTTTTTTTTTTTAAGATTTATTTATTTATTTATTTATACAAGCACTGGGTACAGTCAGAAGCACGGGAGGGTGAGAGAATTCACCAGAGCCAGAGCAGGGAACAGAACAGGCTGACTGACGAAGCACACTGCTGAGGGGAGCAGCGGGCGGCAAGAGAGTCTGTGCGCCATGTGGGACCCTCGCCCGGTGGCCAGGGATCAAGCTGGCACTGCAGAGGCTGCGGGCAGCTTCGCAACCCAGTGCTCAACTGCCGCGCCACAGGGGAGGCCCTGTTTCAGAGTATATTTTAAATTGGGTGGAACTCTTCCTTTGATGGCTTATAAAATTATGTAAGTAACTGTTAAAGATATAAATGTATGAAATAATAAAATTAAAATTGTAATATGAAATTGAAAATAGTTATGCAAGAGACAGAATTGATAAGGAAGAGTTGGTTCCCAGCATGGTGGCATTTTGGTTGGGTTGGGACTACATTTCCCAGAATTTACTTCTCTGTGGGGTTCTGATTTAGAATTGGCTAAAAAACAAAACTGATCATGAGTTGGAAGGTGAAAATACCTCTTTACAGTGCCTCATGGTTAGAAGTAGGGCAGGCAGAGGCAAAAGTGCAGGTGGATTCCAGCTTGTCTTCATTCCCTGGCTCCCTGACCACGGCCTCTCTTCATTGCTGGCTCTGCTGACCAACAACAGCTCTAGCCCCCTGCTACTTGCATAAATAAAGCTTCCATAGATATATCCATTTCTCTCATCTGTACATCCATTCTCAGACACCAGATCTACCTGGCTTCAGGGCTGATTCATGACTTTCTTCCTAATCCTCCCACTGGCCCCTGCTTCTCCATCAGTGATAAAAGACCTAATTCCTATAATCATCCCTTATTCTACTATTCTTGGACTAGCCCTGCTGCCCACATTGGACCCTGACCCATATACTACATAAAAAGCTCACCAACTTGAGGTGGGTGGAATTCCTGTGAGGGGCTCTAGGATAGAAAAGTAAAGGTTGACAGAAACAGAGGTAATTTTGTTCAGAGCCATTGCTTATGAGAACTGGGATCTTTTACATTCATTCACGGCGAGAAAAGTTGCTAAACATCATGGTCCAGCTCAAGGGAACATGCTGACTAAGCTCTTCTTGCCTTGCTAGGGATGTCTGGGCAGAACAAGAAAAGACTTATTTCTGGAACAAACTCTGACTTTCAAGTCCAAGCAGACTAATGAAGTGGCAACAATGGAACGCCATAAGAAAGCGGACATTCCATCCTAGAGAAATGAAATCCAAGAAAGAAATCCAAGACATGGCCAGATGGGAAGTATGGCCTCACTGGCAAAATAGTTTCCTTTTTAATTAGATAAAGGGTTGATACATTTTGCTGTTCTGGATCTCTGAAAGGTTGAGCTCAAAGAAAAGGATCTTTTAAAAAATGAGTTTCTTAAGATTACTAGCACTGTCCATTTTTTTCTGATAAAATTACTACTACTAATGTAAGTGCATCAGAAGCATGATGCTATTTATATACACTCTCTCTATAATGTTAGTGAATATTGATTTAAGCTAAGATAAAAGAATAACTTCTCAGACAGGTGATTGTGAGTAGTGAGAAAACTTTGATTTGGGGCTTACCTTCTCCTGCCTCTGAGGTTCTGTGGAATTTCACAAATTCACCTAATTTCAAGAAACCTTAGATTTTACACCTGAAAATAAGGAGATTAATGTGTAAGTAGTAAGGAATTTTTCAGCATTGAATTAGGGAATTTATGTGATAATACCTCATCACTATGCTATAAACTTTATAAACAAGTGCTGTTAAAGGAAGCATTATGCTTAATAGCTGGTAGAAGTTGCAAGAAGAGGTCTTTTTAGGGATTTATGATCAGTTTCAATAAAAAAGTGAAATGTAGTTCTCAGAATAGTACTGGAGATATAATAAAAGTTTATATTATTGAGTGAATGCTTTCTTTTTCTCTTTTTGGCTTGGGTCCTAAGCAGAATGGGTGACTATTTAGAGAAAGCTTAACTTTAGCAAAGTGAAAAAAAAGTAAAAGACAGTTTAACTATTGGAAGTCAAGGCTCCTGACCCAAATGAGTTCAGTTGTGCTTTAGGGTTTGAGGATAATTGCAAGTGATATTATATACCAGTGTCTGGTAAATCTGTGGCACCCTGGGGAAACCAGGTGGATACTGCTGGATGAGGGAGAATAGGACACTGGCACAAATTTTTTTCAAAGGTAGAAATAAAGAGGACTTCACAAATTGTAGCCACCAGTTGACAATAGCTAAGCTTTGGAATCAACCCAAATGCCCAAAAATAGATGACTGGATCAAGAAGATGTGGTACATATACACCATGGAATATTACTCAGCATTTAAAAAAGATAAACACATGCAATTTGCAGCAACATGGATGGCGCTGGAAGGGATCATGCTCAGCGAAATAAGCCAGAAAGAAAAAGAAAAATATCGGATGGTCTCACTCATAGCAGGAATCTAGAAAACTTAAATAAGGGACCAGGAAAATGAATATCTATAAGAAAGTGAAAATCATAATCAACAAACAACTATGAACCAGAGACACTTTATGAGGGGAGGGGGGCGGGGGGGATGGGATTGGGGTTAAAATAAAGGGGTTGCAATTGTTTGGGGAATATAAAAATAAAAAAAATTAAAAAAATAATTTTTATGTGGTGTGGAATTATTAAACTACATTCAGTGAAGTCCAAGAAATCAAAGCAGTTAGCAAAAGTAATTTGCATGTGTCCATACAATAATCACAGAGTTGCAAAGGGTAGACAATCAATTTTTAAAAGTCAGGGTATCTGGCAAAACCTTGAAAATATCTTAGTGACCACATGGAGGAAAAGTAGGTTGGGTAACAAAATGGTGAAGGTAAAACTTGTAATTGTGCAAGTGGCCAAACTTCAAATCAGGATTTAGGATGGGTTGGGAGCCAGTGGTGGAATGGATTCCACAGTCTAGTTATGGCTGTTGATGTCACTCCTCCTTACTGGATGGTTTATAAATAACTGAACAGAAAACAAGTTAATAAGCTCATCTAATTTCCCAATATCATTACATCAAATGAGGCAATTACTATATTACGTGACCAATGCAAGATCCAAAAACTTGTCAATTACTTGAAATTTGAGATTATGAACCAAGTTGGAATACATATAAAATCCTCTGTTTCAATATGAAAAACCCACCCCAACATTCAAGCTAGCACTGTTATCTACAAAGCAACAGAGATCAATCACAGAATCAACTGAATAAAGGAAGGAGGGGGGAAATTATGCCTTCAATGAATTTAAAAGTGTTGAGGAGGAAAAAATGAGAGCTTTCATCTCCATCATATTCAATATAATCAGTGTCTGTGCCTGCCACAGTAGCACATGTGTGACCTTAATAGAAGCTCAATGTCAATGTCATGTCCTGAGACATTCTCCAGATCATATACCCCAGTTCATAAAACCTAGTTCAGAATATGGATGGTGTGATGTTGGGATTATGACCCCAATTGAAGAATTAACAGGTTTTGAGCACTTAATACATCCTTTAGATCAATCATAGGGATTTCTTTGAGACCAAAATTCACTAGTTATATTAAGTGGAGGCAGACTTAGGTTTAACACAGAGAACTTTCTAAGAACTAAAATTGCCCTAAATTGGCACAGATTATTAATTTATGAATTTTACCATGGTAAGAGAGGCTTCCTGACAATTTGTTGGGGACACTATGGAGGGGATTCAAAATGGGCGTTGGGTAGGACACATTCCAAATGCCTCTTAAAATAGAACATTGTAGTTGTCAGTCAGTATCATGATTATTCAAATTAGTAGGAAAAGACGTTGCAGTTATAATTGAGGTCTAAGATGATAGAAATAAAATCTACTAGAAGACAGAGACTGTTGCTACAGCAGCCTCATTTTATGGAGGTACACAAGCATTTGTTTCAGGGTCACCACTAAGTATAAATCACTAATTCAGTACTGATAGGGTGGGGAGTCCAGCAATGCAGAGTAAAGAATTTTAATCTCAACATTGTAAAACCTTGTGACCCAGAACCAGAAGGTAATTTAAATTGAGGAGAATCTTGTATAGCATTTGTATACGAGAAAGTTTGGGCCAGATGGCCTTCTGGGTAGATTTCAGCTCTCAGTTCTATAAATTTATAAATAGGTCTGTCCCAAATGATAGCTGAATTTCTTGATATAGACTCTACCAAATATTAATAGGATTCTGAGGGGGCAGAAACAGGAGCATACTCTATATACCGATGACTCTTACTGTACTTATTGGTTATGTCCTTCAGAGTTCTATGATTGATTTGGGACTCTAACAAGTAAAGTGAAATGGACCACTTTGAGTTTATCTGATGCTGACAGCAAAAAAAGGAAGTACTTGTTGGACTAAGGAGTTTTTGAGGAAAGGTTAAGGGAGATTTAACCTGAAGAAGCAAAGTCTGGGTGAGTGTTGAACAACAATAATCAGGCACTCTCAGGAAATTGTGTGGCTGTTGGATGGAAACAAAATAAGAGACATAGATTTAGAGTAAAGTGGAAGTGATTTTTTTTTGGATGCCTTGTACCCTAAGTGTCTTTCAGATAATGAAATATGTTACCAAGGAATGTTGACTAAACTGCTTCTCTGAAGATTTTTAGGAAGAATTGCACAGGGAATTCCCTGCTGTATAAAAGTACAGTACTTTTTGATTTCAAGGTGTGTTCTGTTGTGTTATTATATTATAAAGTGAAAATTTAGGTAATACTTGGAATCCAGAGTAGGTCCTTCTTGAAAAAATGACCAAGTTTTGTGATACATTAGCTTCTCACAGGACACTGCCTATCTCGTTGTAGTATCTGAGAAATGGTTTGCTCACCTATAAATCAGAGCTGAGTATATTTCAACTTAAACTGAAAAGTCAAGAGTTATCATGATGGAAATCCCATAGTCCTCAGTGGAGTTACACTACAGAATTTGCTTCTGCATATAATGCTATAACCCATTAAGAATTTTTGAAAATCCAAGTGTTCTATCAAGTCACTCTCCTTGCATAAAGAAGGGAGCTAGAGTGATTTCACTTTCATTTTTTTCTATTAAATAGTTCATATAGTTATTCATATAGTTAAACTTGTTTAACTATTGTTTAAACATATTTAAAAATATTATTTGGGACAATCTTATGGTAAATTATTTGTATACTACCGGTTACCCAGTAGGTGTTACATCATTTTCTTAATTAACATGATCTTTAAAAAAAATCTCAGTGTCAATGTAAAAATGCCCACTGCATTTGAATGTTGGCTATATATACTCTCTTGCCTTAGAGAACTCAGAGAAACTGCTCCAGAACATCAGCCCAAATGTCTTGGGCAGACAGGGTTTGACTAAGGCAGCCAAAGCATCTTCCCAATTTGCAAGAATAGTTTAGTAAGCCATTCTCCTGCTGTACACCACAGGCTTGCTTTGCAAAATGGAGTCCTTGGAGTTGGCAGTATGGGCATCGCCAGGAGCTTGTTAGAAATCAGAATCTCAGCCTACTGTAGCAGAATCTGCCCTTGTGTAGTTCTGGAAGCATTATGATAAAAGGACTCAAGGGAGCAGAAGAGAGTCCTCAATGAGCCAAAGCGAAAGGAGGGCAGTTTCAGGGAGTGCCCTGCTGGGCATATCTCAGAAGGCAGGGTGGTGGTTTCCCACGTGAGGGCTTGACACTCCCTCAACATTGACATTGAGGCCCTAGCATAGAGAATCGCACATAGAAACTACTCATGAACTTAGAAAACATCTTTATAAGCTGTCCGATCTCCACCCCCTGGGAAGAGAACATACTCCAAATTTACATGCAACATAACTATAATATGTGGTATTTAATGATTACATTTCTAATTACATCACCTGTTTTATGTTCACTAATAGATCTTCACGCCTTCTCTACACCCTCCATTCCCACAAGATCAATCACTCAACACTCAACACACTGTACATTTTTCATCCATGTCCTTGTTGATGTCTTTTCTCATTCTGGAATTCCTTTCTTCCACTCTATTTCTGTAGAAATCCTTCACATCTTTACAGTACCACAAAAGTTGATTATCACCCCAAAACTTTCCTCATCAGAATTAGTCACACCCGACCAGGCATGTTCTCACTACACAATGCTTAGGAGCTGTGACTTTGCAGGTGTCAGGATTGAGAATTTACTCCTTCCTAGATCTGTGATCTTGGCCAGGTTTCTTAATCAATTGGCTCATTGGTTTTGTCATCTGTTAAAAAGGGTAACAAGAGTACCTTCCTAGAATACTGTGAGGCTTGAAAGTGATAATGCTTGAAAACTGTTAATGCAGCCTGCAGCACAGAGTAAATGTTTCTGGAGATATATGTGTGACAGTTTTCCATTATCCCAGATCAGAAGTTTGAGTACAAAGATAAATTCATCTATTTTTGAACTTCCTCACATTTTTTAAAAAGATTTATTTTTATTGATTTATGCATACAAGAACTGGGGTCTAGGACAGAGGTGTGAGGGTGTGAGAGGATTCACCAGAGACAGATTGGGAAGCAGAACAGGTGGATCTACTGAATTACACTGCTGAAGGGAGCAGCTGGTGAGACATGAAAGGTCTGTTGTGACATGTGGGTCTGCTCCCTGGCTGGGGATCAAACTCATGCCTTAGTGGCTGGTGAGAGCTTGATTGCGCTGAAATTTTAACTCCTGTGCCACCAGGGAGGCCCAACTTCTTCACTCCTGAGATACCTCTGTGGCAAGTGTTAATCTTACCACATTTAATAGTGTCTAATCACAATTTTTTCAATTGTCACATAAGCCACTATGCTATTTTCCATTCAATAATACTATAGTCTCCATTCTCTAAATTATTTTTCATATTGCCATCTGTATCTATCCCTCAGCCTTCTCTTCCATGTGGCAATTTTCAAAGCCTTTCTTCTAAATACCACAATCATTTTATGGTTCTTCCCTCCAAATCACCCTGCACTCTTGAGTGGCATATTCAAGAAATAGATTTTATTAGGTCCTACTCTTCCCTTTCTAATTGTCACTGTACTAGGATTCAAATCGTCTCATGGCTACCTAATGCAACTGTGTTTGTGTTTTCCAAATTTGTCACTGAAGCATAAAATTTTAAATATTAAACATAGATGGCATATTTGTCCTTAAGTTTAGGCTCTATGAATTTAACAGACATTGATTAACCTAAGCATTAGGGATAGAACTTCCCTGAAAGGGGCATAGTATATATCTCTTATCTATATGTGATGGTGACATCCAACTTGTCCTGTAAATTATGGCTATAATAGTATATTTTGACTATTTTATTCCCAAAATCAATAATTAAAAATGGGGGGAAAGTCTAAAGAATTAGATATTATAGATGAGACAGAAATGAATCTAGTCAATTCAACTGTTTATCCCTGGCAGACTAGTATAGATATTTAGCATTTTAGTTCATTATTACATTATCAGATTTTAGACTGAGAAGGATTTAATAATAATGTTAAATAATTGTGAAATATTAACTAGAGCCTAAGCACTTAACAGGTTTATACTATTTAACCAAATGAAGGAGAAGCTATTCTAATTTGCATTTTGCAGATCATGTCAATGCATTTTAGAGAGGGGACATGGCCAAGGTCATGACCTAGTGACTCAGCTAAGTTAAAACTCAGACTATTTGATTGTAGGGTCTAAATTTCAAATATACCTATGTCTCCTTTGTTACTTAGTCACATGACTACTAACCCCATGCTTTTTCCAGGAGATTCTTCCCGAAAGTTGAGTTAGACTATTTGCATTAATATCTCTTAAAGATAATGTATACAGTAGACTTAAATGAACTCCTTAAAATGGTGGCTACTCTACAAAATCCTATCAAATCATTATCAATTTCATAATGAAATTTACATATCAAAAATCATAGATAAGCACCCACTGCTAAAGGAGGAAAAAGTACTTGAAACCATGAGGTAAGTTAAAATGAAGGTCATTTTTCTTGAAAGCTTTTAAACATTCACAAAACATAATTTCTAAGTCACAATTAAAAAAAAATAATGGAACTGGAAACAGAGTAGTTAAGAGATAGTAAGATGGTCTCTTCTTTGGAGGTCTTATGTTTTCATGTTGTTCTTATATTTTAATTGCCCATAAGATTGTGAAAACATCTATGCCCATAAATATTTTATGTCTCCTACTATCACATCATAATAAATCATTTGATATTTGTGTCTTTGATAGGAATGTTGCCAATGTAATAAAAGCATACTTATGAGTAAGTTTGGTTTGATGGGGAAAGGCATGATATTTTCTAACATAAATTACAATAACATTGTTATAGTGTAACAATACAATTCTAATGAAGTAAAAAAAAAAAAAATCCCTGAAAATTCTATGGTAAATATGGCAGTTAATTAATCTAGCATTCTGTTCATCTGGAAGCTCCTCTTGCTGATAAAAATTACATTCTGCCTTTAAAGCATCAGGAATACTTTTCTACTAAAACTAATGCATAGAGTCTGAATGTTTTAGAGGGGGGTTGTTTTTTAAACACAAACATTATAATGAAACCCTAAAGTAGTTTCTCAATCTCAGCACTATTGATATTTTGGGGTGATAATTTATTGTTGTCAGGAACTATCTGTGAACTGTAGGATACTTAGCATCACGTTTGGCTTTTACGCTCTAGAATCAGTAGCATACCAAATGCCTCTCTCCATGATGTAAAAAGATAACCGAACCTGAGCACATGTAGTTCTCAGAAGAACTAGTTCTGAGGAAGAAGAACAGAAACAGAAGGAGATCTTCCTGTATTTTCCTTCTCCAATCCAAGTTCAGCAAAATGTGTTCTTAAATATCACAGTAATTTGGAAAGTGTCAAAGTAGTTACACAGTCTTTTTGCTAAAACTGGTGAAAATAAGAAGATAATAAATTCTAATGCAGTAAGAACTGGCACAAAACTATAGGAAAAAACACAACAAATTATGTAATATCAGAATATATAATGCTTTAAAACTCTATTCTACCTCTATGGTCACACTCATTTTAGTCTTACTGTACAATTAAATATATTAAATATTCACCACCCATTTTTATTGACATTTTCACAGTTATTTCTTGGTTGTAGGAAAGTGATTTTCTGGTAGATTAGCAAAGAAATTATTATGCATGCAGTAGTCTCTGACTTCTCATACATTTAAAATTATTTCTCTATAGATTTACTACTCGAAAGTTTGCTGAGATAGAAAATCCTTTTCATACTGTTTTTTTTTTTTTGAGTTACTTGAGTTACTTGAATATGTTGTACTTGAGAAATATGGTGCAATGCAAATAGTTGTATCCCTATACATATTTTGATAATTTTCCACTCAGAATGCTGAGTGGATTTTTTTTTTTTTAAGTCTAGACTATATCTTGGACTTGATTAATTCCTGGCAATTTTCTCAAGTATATGCTGAGCTCTTTCAACCTACTATGGCTTAGGTATCTTTAATTTTCCAGGAAAGTTTTCTTGAATTATAGTTTTAAATATTAGCTTTATCATTTATTTTTCTTAATCAGGTGCTCCAATTACACGTCTGTTGTCATCACATGACTTTGTTGCCTGCCTTCCACTTCAGTCATTTTCTCTCTAACTCTTTATTGCCCTCTACTTTATTTCCATTTTGTTCTGTTGATTATTGCCCTGCCTATGTTTGAAGGTCTTTATTAGATTTTCATTTGAATATATTCACCCTTCTGCTCTAGTAAGTTATTCCTTATTTCCAAAATGGGTTGTGTTTTCTTCCATACATTTCCTGGATGTCATCACAGTTTTCTGCATTTTTTCCTACTTCTTGTTTTCAGGTTTGAATTTTGATTCCACTTTTAAAAAACTCCAAATTCTTGTCTGATGATCCCAAATTCAAATTTGGAATAAATAAATATTATGTTAACTAACAGTTTTCTTCTATTTTTGTGGTTATTATTAGTCTAAATTACATTATCTACTTTCTCCTGTAAGTAAGTAGCATTGTTTTATTGTTTGTTTTTTTGTTTTGTTTACCTTAGTAACTCATGGCAGGGTTCCTAGATTAAGGGCATCTTCTTCTCTCCTGTCAGTTAAGTGGGCTTTGTTTTGTTTTGGTGGATCTTTTTACCCTCTGACTTCCTTTTTTCCCTCCACTCTCATCCTTCTAAAGGACTACACATATATTTCTACTTATTACCAGAACAATTAAGGCTTCAAGGCTGCCATCCCCCCTCTACTCACTCCCAAGCTTCTTCTCTGGGTTGCTGCTGGGAACTCCATAGATCCACACCTGCATTTCCTCTTTTGGCAAGTAGTATTGGACCTTCTGGGGGTGATTTTATTTGTGCTGTTTTTCTTTTTCTGGGAGTTGCAGAAGCCTCCTCGTCCCCCCATCTTCTGTATCCTCCAACTTGTAGTGGTAATAGCTATGCTGGAATTTGGTATTTACTTCTGCTTGTTTCTAGTAATGCAAAAAGTATAGGTAAAATGTGGTTTTATTTTTTAATAACCAATTTAAGGAGAGCAAGGCAGTTGTACAGCGTTTTATACTGAGGAAGTAGTACATCCCAGAAATTCTGCAGTGATCAGGAAGGGTCCCTAATGTGGGAGACACCTGATAGTACCCATTTACCACCATGACACTTCCTATTAGGCCTACATTTCCCAGGTTTCTTTCTGATACCAGATTAAGTGAATCACCTCTTGTTTCTGAACAAAAGCTACTCTTGAGCCAGGCCTTTCTATCCTTCCCTTTGTCATGCAGATACACTCTTTTTTCTTATCCATATTATTTAACACTTTATAAATCCCAAACCCAGCTTCACAGGCTAAACCACATTAGTCTCTTTTTCACACTATGCCATGTCTTTAAATCATGGCAGATAAAAACAGAGGAACTGCACATATTTTCCCTTCTGAAGCTTTTTCCCTCCAAGATTGTAGCTCTACTTCATTTTTGGCAGTGATGTTTGTGGTTTGATCTGAACATCATTTCACATCCTCTGCAATATAAATGTAGAACTATCGTGTCTCATTTTTTATATGTTTTTCAGTTCTCCATGATAAGTGAAGGGAAGCTTACAGGTGCATCTTCATGATTTGACTGGAGAGTAGCTACATATTTCCCCCCAAAGTCACTGAAACAATTTGCTTCTTTGAGAATCAGTAGTTGTTAAGTCATCTTAAATCATGATATTCTATATGTAGCAACCAACTGAGCTTTTCGTTTTTTCCTTCAGTCACAGAATCAGATTTCATGAAAGGTTGTTCTAGTCGTCATTAACAACATAGGAATTTTCTAAAGGCTTATTTTTTCTAAATGATTTTTAAGAAGTAATCCCACTTTCACTATCATACTAAAAAGACTTGACAGGGCCTCCCCTGGTGGTGCAGGTGGTTGAGCGCAACGCTGTGAAGCTGCCCGCAGCCTCTGCAGTGCCAGTTTGATCCCAGCTGGCCAGGGAGGGTCCCACGTGGCGTAGCAGACCTCTCCTGTCGCACCCACTGCTCCCCTCAGCAGTGTGTTTCGTCAGTTTGCCTGTTCTGTTCCCCGCTCTGTCTCTGGTGTATCTCCTCACCCTCCCGCGCATCTGGCCTGTACCTGGGTTCTTGTATAAATAAATAAATAAATCTTAAAAAAAAAGACTTAACAGCACATATTTTGCTTCTTGCCTGTGTCAACTTTACACATAATACATAATCTACATTTCCCAAGAGAACAGCCCTCATAATCAAATAAAAAATATTTTGCAAAGTAAAAAAAAAAAAAAAAAGTTACAACAAAATAGGAATTTCCTAGGAGAAGCACAAAGTTTAAGCACATCTTTCAGAATCAAATATGCAAGAGTTAACTTAAAAGTTGCTATTTCTGTTTTTCCTTAAAAAGAATGCCTTAAGTAAATTTGAATGGCAAATCATTCTAAAGATCTGATAATGCCAGAACATGTCCAAAGTCACATACTCACATTTAGTCTCAATCATTCTTAAAGATTTTAGATAAACAAATACAATATAACCAACTTCTTATAAAAGAGTCGCTGAAAAGTAATTCTTACAATTATGTGAAGAATGAAAATAAATTACAGTGACCTTACTAACCTACATCACTGGTAGAATGACCAAGACATGGTATCAACTCAAAGTATTCAAAGTTTAGGCATTCTGAAACTAATGGTCTTTTTGGTAGCTATTATTATTAAATGAAATCACTGAAAATTGCTTACAATTCTCTGATATGATGTTTTGTGATATAAAATCATAGTTTTCAAAGGAAGCAACCTGCAATTAATTGTAAGCAGGTAAATTAAAGGAAAGTCTGCAAAGGCCTTCTGAGACTACTTATTTCTCGACATTTACCTTCCATTAAGGAACAAATCTTTCCTCCTGTTTCTCTTAGTGTATGTAGTGTAATTATTAGGGCATTTTTAATTTGTTAATATAATATGAAATGTTTTCTTTTATAAAAAACGACATGACAAATGAAATCTTAATTTGAATTTTCCACTTGAAAAATCTTTCTTTTAGAAGAGTGGAATGTTATAATATAGCCCTGAGTCAAATTAGAATTGTTCCACTACATGTAGACTGTTCTATAAGCAAGCAAGAAAGAATAATAACGATTATTCATTTATATTTTTCAGTTGGACAAATCAGCTCTAGGCAACAGGCGCTGGCTCTATAGAAAGTCATAATCAAAATGATCTATAATAGTTCTGCCAATGTGTATGTCAACATATTTTCTGTGTTTATGAAAGTTTCCACAATTTAATAAGAATCCAAATTAAAGTTCCCAAATTAAACATTCCTAGAATAGACGGTAACCTGATTTTGCCAAATAATTTTGACTCTGGTTTGGAATTAACTTGAGTCAATGCTAAAAGCGCTATTAATCATCCAGGACAGCGGTTGTTGAACTTTTTCTGTTAAGGGCCAGATTGTAAATATTTTAGGCTTTGCATGGCATATAGTGTCAGTTGTTGCTTCTTGGCTCTGATGGTAGTGCAGTAAAAAGCATTTGTTAATGCCAGTGAAAGGCATGGCTGCGTTTACTAAAACTTTTATTTACAGACAATGAAATTAAATATCATATAACTTGCACATGTAAAAATGTATTAGTATTCTTTTGATTTTTTTCTATCACATAAAAACATAAAAATAATTCTTAGTTTGTGGGTTGCACAGAAACAGATGGTGGGCCAGATTTGGTACATGAACCCAAGGGACCCTAATCTAGAAAATTACAGTAATCATTTTATGAGCCTTTATAAATATTATGTTGATGACTATGGTGATGAAGAGAAAAGATGATTAACATGGCGATGATGACAATAATGAAGAAAATAATGGGGGGGAACCCTTGAATCAATCCAAGACATTCACCATTTATAACAGTGCTGTTCAAATTTCTTGACTTCATGCTACAATTCCTTCAACAGAATTTTCTCATGTTTTGTTATGGAACTTTAATTATCCACATCAGTTCCTCCTTTTTTCTTAGATAAAAATGGACATTCCTCCTGCATTCATATCAAATTTAAGTGGCATCATTCATAACCATCATCATCCACTTGTCAAGATATTGCAACACAAAGTATTTTATATCTGTCATATTTGTTTCACAAGTTTTAAGTTATATATTCTTCCACTCAATAAATTTTTTTCCATGGAAATTGAATAGTTTGTTAATAAATATCCTTCATTCAATTTCCTTTGTTCTGTCTCAATCTCTTTCTGTCTCTCTGTCTGTCTTTCTCTGTCACAATTCCATGGAAAGACAGAGTTAGAGTGACAAAAGAAGGGAGAGCTATCTAACTATCTGTGATTTATTTCTGTAAGTAATAATACCTCCCTACTTTAATTCAAATACAACCAGAGAATTAGGGGTCAGGTCCTGTTAGACCATTCGCCAATTGCTATACTGGTTAACTCAAATTGTATTAGGTCACTGGCATGGAAAATGTCTAATCATGTACTAAATGTTTGGCTAATTTTGCACTAGTAGCCTCACCAGTTTTAATGCTGTGGGCAAAAAGTTGTTTTTTTTTTTTTTTTTTTTTTTTTGTTCCTCCCTGCTCTTCACCACAGTTCTGGGGAATCTGGACTTCAGCTAAAGTTAAACTCTTAGCACTGTCATTATATGAGGCCCAAATAAAGTTGACCTGGTTGCCTAAGGCAAAGTAGTCTTGCCAAATCAACTGCCACTGTGATAGAGTCAGCAAAGCATGGCAGGCTGGACTCATTCTGAACATTTCTAATGGAGAGACTGATGCATTAAACATCAGCACCCTGAGAAACAGTTTAGGTGCGGAGGGGAGTTGTACATGGGGAGGGGGGCAATCCAGGTGATAATAAATGAATATCCACATGTACTCTAAGCCCTTTGCATCATTCATTCATTCATTCATTCATTCAAGTATTTACCCTTTGCTATTGCATACTTGCAGTGAAGAATTGTTAAGAACCATAAACTCTATACTGCTAACTATATGAGCTCCATCTTTAGAAAATTCTACCCATTAGACAAAAAAAAAATTCATTTTTCACATTACTTCAAAATGATTCAGGAGGCATTTCAAACTGCATGCTCTCACTGGATTGTGAGAAAAATACTCATAGTGAGCTCTAAAACTAACTGGAGGGGGTCTGGATTTCTAACTTGAACAAATAAACAAGAACTTCTGAAAAATTATCTTCCAACAATGCAAAGTAAAATCAGCAATTGGCTATTACAACTTAGGGATTAATGGTGAAAAGAAAGGTAACATTGTGAAGAATACTCTTGGAAGGATTTTTTCAACTTGGTACTTGAGATATTCTAAATGTCACAAATATATTGGACAGTGGGAATCATGCTTTACATTTAAACCCTATGTGCCAAAAAATGTGGTAGGTATTTTAAAATAGATTACTTTTAATCTTCTCCCAAGCAAAATATAGGATCTGTGCCAACTCTTAGGAGTACTTGACAGGAAGGAGTGTGTCACTGCAGCCATTTCAGTGAATCACAGAAGGCAATGAGGGTTTTCTCAAACATAAGTGTGTGTGAAAGGTATAACCCAATCATTACACTGTGGTTTTAGCATAAAAATCAACAGATTTTAGATGTACTAAGAATTATGCTTGCATTTTTAGGTATACAAATTTAGTGGAGTATGGTTGTAGGAAAAAAGATACTTTGAAATCAGACATCAAAAGGCCATTTTCTAAAATAAGCCCATTATTAATGACAGATTTCAGAAAATTAAAACATTTCTCCATTTCAACTGTGATCTCCGGGACACAAAGGATCAGTGGTCATTCCAATGTGCACAAACAAATCACTGCTGACTATTTGGTTATGCTGGACCTCACTCCTAAATGTCACTATTCAAGTAGCTCTTTGCTTCATAAGGTAGTTCCAAGAGATGATTCATCTCCCCTATATGAACACATTTTTTATGTTGGCCGTCTATAACCATGACAATGATAGTACATTGTAAGACTGATCATAATGATGTTATTTCCAACAAGCTTAGTATAACTTATAGTAAAAACAAAGAGATCAATTAAACTGTGAACTCTCCTTGACTAAGAAACTGATAATACAGACATGTGTAGAGTGATGCGTTAAAAATAAAAATGACTACATTGATTATGAATGGTACTTTAGGGGCCTCCCTGGTGACCTAGGGGTTAAGTCTTAGTGCTATCACTAGTAAGACCTGAGTTTGATTCCTGGCCAGGGAGCTGACCCCTCTATGGCTCATCAGACTTCTCCTGTCTCACCCACTGCTCTCCTCAGCAGTGTATTTCAGTAAATCTGCCTGTTTTGCTCTCCACTCTATCTGGTGAATCCTCTCACCTCTGTACCTCTGGCCTGCACCACAGCTCTTCTTGCAAAAAATAAAAGAATGGTACTTTATAGATCAGATTTACCAAAAGTTTTTTCAGTGTGCATGCATGCACATATACACACACATATATACATGTGCATGTGCACAACTGTATTATATATATATATATATATATATATATAGTGCACACTGTTGCTCTCTGCATATACATAACATAATGGAAGATTATTGAAAAAAGACTAATAATCCTCATGAGTCAAAAACTTTTGATAGTGGAATAAACTGGATTCTTGGCGCTGCCTGCCACTATAGAAAGCCAATGAACCAAACTAAGAATTGAATCTGCATGAAACGCTTTATTCAGGTGACTGGCCAACAATCTGAGAGAATGGCAGGCATATCACCCTGAAGAATATATTCTCACCTCTCATCCCTAGCTGACCTTCTTATAATGGGTTAGACAAAGACAGTCATAGCAAACAGCCCATCAGAACAGCCCATCAGAGTGATTTTTCTGGGGTTGGTCATGTTCAGCCCTCGGAATTTGACCTTGGTATACCTTGGCCTGCTGAGTCTGGTTGGTTTCTGATGGTGTCAGTTTCTGACACTCCTTTGGGCATCATCAGGGCAGGAATATAAGTTCAAAAGAAGAGTTTTAGTTTAAAGAAAATAGGTCATTAGTCATATCGTGAGTATGGGCAGTCTATGCTATGAGTGCAGATTCCTAGAGCAGGTATGGGCCCTTCTTTTTCTCCCCAGTCCACTATCACTGGGATAATGAAGGTTGTGAAATGTCAGAAGAGAACATTATCACCCATGTTGAGGGACAATCATAGGAATCGCACCTCACTGGTCAAATTTGCTGTATCTACAGACCACCCTTCTTGCCAGTGACTAAAAATCCCCACCTTTTCCCTTGAAACTATAAAATGACTTCTGGAATTAGACTGATTAAAATTTTTAGGTCACATATTCCACTATCATAACCATAATGGATCCAACTTAGGAGAAATTAAACTACAAATAATGTACACTTACAAAGGTATAAAATTAATTCTGTGTTAACAGAGGGAAATTATCCAATTGCGGTCTATTAAATTCAACATAGATATACCTAAGTGACTAGATTAGTACAAATAAAGGGAATTAGGGAGAATATTTAGAGATTTTATTAGCAATTTAAAAACAATAGAGTGGTGAGTGAAAAGTTTCAAGTATTAAGTGGAATAATTATGGCATATTTAATTGCTAAATTATCTTTAATCTTAGTTTGGGGATCCTTTCAAGATCCAGGGATTAATTACAATAGGTCTTAGGATCTACACATGGACCTTTTTTTTTTTGAAGAGGGGAGGGGATCCAGTACTTGTGACTTGTTGTTTTAGTGGATTATGTTCACAAAATATTATCTGTAAGACTTTTTGTTTTGGAATTTTTTTTAATGTTTGTTTGGACCAACTCATGAGTAGTTTTACTATTTTTTCATGGAATAAGTGAAAATATATATTCTCTGTAAGCAACATGATGTGTAAGAGACCTAAGACCAACTGGGTTAAATCTCACTCTACTACTCTCTGATTGTGACCCCAAGAAAGTTACCTGTTCATCAATGCCTCAATTTCCCCAGTTTCCTCTGTAAGGTATTGTTATGAGTCTTACATGAATTAGTGTGTCAAACCCTACGACAGTACCTGCACATAGTAAGCGTGATATAATTATTTACTAAATATCTGCCAGTTTATTCACCTACTCTGTGTGTGTGTGTGTGTACACACTCATAGATATGATTGCACTATTCGGTTCCTTATTTTTTTCACTCTACTTAATTACAGCTCTTTTAGAATTTCACAAATCAAGTCTCCCTTATCATTTTATCCCACTTAGCATCATGTATTCCATAGCTATATACATAATACAAAAAAAGCTTATTATTCTATATCTTCTTGTGACTAGAAAGTTTTTGACTCCATAACACTCCTTTTATTTGTTTAATGGTTAAATCCATTCAAGTATACAGCCTTTAACAGCACTTTAGATTACATTGATAAAGCAACCCCTTCTTGCCTTGTTTGATCTATGATATGTCTTGATATGTCTAAGATATGTCTTGTTTATGATTATATTTACAAACATTTTAAAAATATTTATTTCTGATTTTCTATTTATAAGCAGTTGGATTTTTCCTTTTATCCCAATCTGAACCTCTTTGGTACTGTGTTGGAAAATTAACACCCACATTTATTGTTAATTGACAAATTGACACACTGCTTAATTTTCTCATTTTCCTCACTCTTACTTTGTCTTTTCATTCTTTTGCATTTTCCACTAACCTACCCAGAAAATTTAAATTCTGCCAGATAACTTCACATGCAATGGACTTAATGATTAAACTATATTTAAGATATTTAAGAGCTGCTGCTAGAAGATTCTATATCAAACAATGAAAACAATGTAAATCATTTAAACATTTTTGCAAGATATGACTTTATTATTTTTTAACAATGGAGAGGCGTACTATTGATTTTTAAAATGTATTCCCTAAACTGGAAATTTGGTAGAAAATACAGTTGTTGTTATAAAAAAAAAAGTACTCAATTAAGAGTGGGATTTCAGAGAGAGAGGTGACTATTTGATTCACAACTACTACAAACAGAAAAAACAGACCCTATTCTCCCTGAATGCAGCCTCTTTGTGAGTCCAGAGGTAGGTGCTGGCTTTTAGTAATCTGTCCTGACTAATGACATTCGACTAAAGCAGACTGGCTGTCAAATATTTACAAGGCTGCACTTAGCTCAAAGTTGGGCATACAAAAATGGTAGGACTCTTTTTTATTTATTAATTTATGCTGTTCCGTAAGGTGCAATTATCCAGTAAACATATCATCTTAACACAGCTTACAAAGCTAATTAGGAGAGGCCCTTTGGAAAACCACAAACGTTTTGGTCTTCCCAATCATTCTATGCAACTGCTTCTCTGTGAAAATTCCCAGGCTGAGGAACTGGAAATCTTTCCAGAAATTCATAAATGACTCTGGTCTGCATTCCCTCTTCACATTATGTATATAGATCATGTGATTTTAAAATTAAATACATTTACAAAGTTAAGTACATGAGCGGTGAGAAATCCTTGTTAAATAAACCAGGACGTCTCCTCCCCTCTCTGCCAAAGATGTATGCGAAATTTTTTAAAATGTCCTCACACTGCTGGGCCTTCTGTTCTTTATCCAATATATGTCCCCCTAGGAGCTCATCGGGAGGTAAATGAATGCAACAGATTCTCACTAGGCATTTTTATTCAGGTCCATCTATTGTCATATTCTGGAGAACACTTGAGAAGTAGGCTGGGGAGCAGTAGTAAAAACAGTAGCACGCTGTCAGTGGTGTCGTTTGTCATTGTTCCACAGACAAAAGGCAGACTGTCACAATAAACAGCATTTATTCTTTTCATATTTGTGGCGAAGGGCTGGAGAAGGGGAGGTGTCACTGGTCGTAATTGTAGAACACATAAATAATAATAGTAGCTTGCAAATCATAGATCAAAGAAAACAGAGGGAGTTGGCAGTGATGAAGGCAAGAAAATAGATGCTTCTAGCACAAGCTAATTTACTACCCTTTAAAAAAAAATATGTTCTACTTCCTAACAGTAAAAGTGGAATGATTTGATTTGCCTCTTCAGCGACAGGTAAGGAAGATGAAATTTCTAAATCACAGGCCTTATGAATTATTTTAGGCACTGAAGGAGGTGCCGATGATTTTTCATTCAGGAGCTATTTTATAAATTAATAGTCATTCCATTTACTAACTAGGTAGAAGAGGCAACTCTTGTGCTTACTCTAACCATTCTGGTGCCAAGTGACCCAGCTCATTAAAGCCTCAAGTAATGCATACCGAGGTCTTTCAGACTAGGTTGCTTAGAGAAGAAAATCAATTTTAAGACCTGTGAATTCCTAGTTTATATTACACCTGGACCATCTGACCCCATCTGAGGTAAGACACCTCGTACCCTGAAGACCGCAGACTTGAATTACACCTTCCCTTTTGGAGTCCCTCAAACACAAAAAATACGGCAGAGTGCAATGCTAAAATTGAGCCCATGCACAATGAGGGACTGCAGGTAACCTTCTCACTCCCCTCGACCATGGGAACTCGATGGGGGAACTCCCGCCGGATGGCAGAGGCTGAGAAACTCTCCCCATGTTATTACAATGTTGAAAGGTTTCTCATTTACTGCTGGTGAAAAGTGTCTATGGTGGCTTCTAATAAAAACCTGTGAAGCCACATGGGTGTAAAGTCATTTTTTTTTTCAACTTTTCAAGAAACTGGTGACAATGCTAAGTTCACTGTCTTCGCTTTGGGTGTGAAGTATTTCACCCAATTTGCGAAGGCAGGTTTACATCTGTGCTGTAACCTATTCTTCCAGCAGCATAATTGGAATGAGATTTCACACGTGGACAGGCTTTCTCTTTAAAGATGGCAAACCATGGCTCCCAAGACAGGCCTGATGCACGACCCACAGTTTCCATGTTCATAGATGAATATTACACTTCATGTGGGTTGTGGGAGGGTGGGTGGGGGACTCATTTCCAAAGAAGGTGGGCTTCGCTGTAATGTGAAAAGTTGATGATAAGCAAATGCACACAAAGGCTTGGCAGGCCTAAGCACAGTGGCAGAAGGCCCCAGGCGGGGACCATGTCCTGGCGTTTCCTCTGAAGCCATCCTGGCCCGGAGCACTGAGTAGTCAGCTTGCAAACTTTGCTGGTTGTTATCCCCAACATTTGCTTTTGTACAGCAGTTTTGACAGATGCGCTGCTCACAGCAAAGTGCCACCGTCGTTTGTTCTGCTTCGGTGCGACTTGACAGTCACAGCCTGTCACCAGGCAAGAGCGCTCTCAGCCTAACCCCATCGACAGGGTATAATCATGCCTATTACTCCTGTTGCTTGCACAGGCCAGCCTGATGCACACAGAGTGCACTTTTACCCTTCCAAAAACACCTGTTTCATAGGCTTCCCTTGGTTGGTATTTATTTGTTAACAGAGGGATGAGGACATTATTTCTATGAAAAAAAGAGAGGAATGCATTCACTAAAGAAAGAGCCTTCCTGGTGGCACAAGGAGTTAAGTCTCAGCAGTATGAAGCTGTCCGCAGCTACTGCAGCACGAGTTGCATCCCTGGCCAGGGGGCTACCCACATGGCGCAGCAGACCTCTCCTGACTTGCCTGCTGCTCCCCTCAGCAGTGTACTTCAGTAGATCTGCCTGCTCTGTTCCTCACTCTGTCTCTGGTGAATCCTCTCACCTCCTGGACCTCTGGCCTGTACCCCAGCTCTTGTATGCATAAGTAAATAAATCTTTAACAAATGACACTGCATGGAGAGGGATCACAGGCTGGGCGGGAGGAGCACAGAGGACTGTGGTGATGGTGCACGGGTGCCTTGGGGAAGGAAATTCTATGGGGACTCAATCTGAGGGGGTGGGGGAAGCAAATATTGTTTAAAAATAAAAAAAAGTAGCACTGCAATGTATCCATATGAGCCAAATTAAAAGGGAAGAGCAGCTTCTGTTTGTCGTCACTTCCCGTGGTAGCTGTTTCCATCTGTGCTAACAAGAACAGAGGGGACACTGCCTTAGCTTCAGAAGGGAGTTGGTTCTTTTGTGATGAGAGACAGAGTATGGGGAGAGACATCAGTGACTTTCCCTCCAGCCACCCTGTGACGCGGCGGTTTTACCTCCACTGGCCTGAGCTGTGGGATAGAAAAGCCTTGTGACTTGGTCGGGGGCCAGCCCTGTGCACAGCGGCCCTCACGGAGGATTATTTAGATATTTGATATGTCATCACCCATTTCCCAAGAAAGGTCTCTCAACTGTAGCTGATGAGGTGACAGTCACCAGAGATTACAATGAGTCTGTTGTTCGCTCATTGAAATAAGAGACTTCAGTCAGGGGCAATATTCTGCCGCCACAAGACAGGAAATCCAGGTGGCCTTGTAAACATTGCTTGTATGGAACTCCTCAAGGCCCAGCCAGTGTTGACCGCTCACTGTCCCACAGACCCGTCTGTGTTCACAGCCGTCCACAGAGAATGGCCTGGCAGGAGCAACATCACCAAGGGCAAGGTGACAGTTTCATGCAATTGTGTCACTTGGCCACACCTGCTGTAGCATCTCTACTGCAATGCACGATTCGCTTAAAACTTGCTTGATGTTGGCCACACACGCTGATTTAACATCATGGTAAGTAATTGGTCTGATTTCTGTATGGCAGCTTCAACTTTTCATATTTAGATTCAAGACATCTAGCTCAGTGCATGTACGCAAACATTTTAATTGATTGACTCAAACTTCCTAATTTGAAGGGTATGATTGATTTACGACCAGAATGATCTGAGTTCCTTCCTAGAATCATGTCATGCAGGGCAATCACTTCTTCATTTTTACTTTATTGAGTTAAAAAAATGATAAAAAAGTGAAGAAACTTCATGAAAACTAATACTTCCAAAGGTTAAAAAGGGTTGCACTAGAAAAAAATGAATGAACTGAATACTCTGAAAATAACTGATCTGTGAAGAACTAGGTACAAGATTAGAAGACATTTCTTTCCTCCTTCTAAATTACTATCAGAATAAAAAGTAATAAATGAAACCAGGTCTGGGATGTGTGGAAAGGTCCAGGACATTCCTGCCCCAACTTATTGGCACCTTAGCAATAGAATTGCCCAAGAACCATCACTGAGTTAAACCTGAGTCCTGAGATCAGGCAGAAGAAGCCAGGAGGAGCTCGCTCCAGGCCCCCCAGCACTTTGACGATGCCTCTGGGAAGGTCACAAAATTCGAGGGTAGAAGAACCCCAGCAGGCCTGTACAATTAACATTTTTCATTTTCTGGCCATTGCAGGTGAGATTAATTTAGCATCTTGGCTAAAAACAGGACAGAAATGTCACACATGGGTTGCCATGAGACAATCAGTAACCCCTTAAACTGTCCAATTCTGAAATAAAATGACCACTGTAATCATGTTTGCCTCCAGAATAAGGTCCTGCCCACCTTCCAGCTTTATTGTAACCACCTCCCAATAATATCCCCCGTGTCCTGCCCAGACTGCTGGCATAGTAATTATTTATTAAACATGTTTGATCAATTCCCACAGTGATTCCAGATTCAATTGGAATGCCCCTCCATTCTTTACCATTTGAAATCTTACCTATATTTTAAAAGCCAATATCACAATTTTTTTTTGTCCTAGAAACATTTTCTTATTTCTCCACCAAAGATACGCAAACGTTTTGCTACAGAACTTTCATAGGAGTACTTTTTAAGTGAAATTTGGTTATTTTGCACATGTTCTTCTATTATATTATTAAAACACCTGAGAAAACTGCATGATTCTATACAAGTATATTTACATACCTACATGCATAAATACATAGAAATGTATAAGGGACTGTGGTGATGGTGCATGGGTGCATTGGTGAAGGAAATTCTGTGGGGACTAGACCTTATGGGGGGAAGCAAACATTGTTTAAAAATGAAAAATGATGTAAAAATAAATTAAAAAACAAAATAGAGAAAAAGAAATGATATACATACACATCACTGGGGATGCAGAACACTACGGGTAAGTAGCAGACATTCATTCAGTGAAACATTATTGACTCATCTATTTTGTTAAAATCAGCATAGATTTGGGCCTCCCCTGGTGGCACAGCAGTTAAGCGCTGGGCCTCAAAGCTGCCTGCAGCCTCTGCAGAGCCGGTTCGATCCCCGGCCACCGGCAAGGGTCCCACATGGTGCGCAGACCTCTCCTGCCGCGCCCGCTGCTCCCCTCAGCAGTGTACTTTGTCGGTCTGCCTGTTCTGTTCCCCCCTCTGGCTCTGGTGAATTCTCTCACCCTCCCACACTTCTGACTGTACCCAGTGCTTACATAAATAAATAAATCTTTTAAAAAATCAGCATAGATAACTTCAACTTTGCTTTTTTCAAACATGCTACTATAGTTGCTGGTCTGGTGAGGAGACTGAAGCTCTGTGATCAGTAAACCTATTTACTGCTTTAAAGATAGTTTAAGTATCTGCTGAGGTAACTATTTCTATTAAAAAAAAAGGTTTTACAAGAAACACACTTGTCCATTTCATATGGCTGCTTCCTTTTCCCACATCAATTCACAACATAAATGAAACAAGCCTCATCGAACCCCCAAACCCCATGAACTGAAGAGCTGGCCCTGGTGTTGCCTGCTGGCTGCAGCATCCCAGCCCGCCCTTCCGACATCTACCACTTACGCCATGTTCCTTCTTGCCCAGCACAGGGTGACAGTATGACATCCCAGGGAATCTCTAACCATTTCTGCCATCTGCTTGTTCAAAGCGAAAAACAAACAAAACTACATGCAAATAATAATCAGTGCCTAAAACATTTCTTTGGGGACCTAACATTGTGTACTCGCCCACTAAGACTCCCAGTATCATTTCAACAAAGTCTCTGAGCTGTCACTTGCAAGGGAAGTCCACTTGCGGAAATAGCAAGCCATCTCCATGCGAAACGTGGCTCCCACCCAAGCACCAACCTGTACAAATATTTTTATAAACTGAACTCAGGATAAATCCATCTTTTTTTTTTTATTTTTCTAAAACAACTGTGGGTATTATCCAAAAATAGCTGACTGTTAACTAGACAAGTAGCCAGATCTATAATGCTCCACGCGGACTCTGGCTGTGGCGCCTCCATCTGTACAGCCTGCTGCCTGCTTGCTTTGAATTATGGAGAGCTGGGAGGGGGAGCCAAGAGATAAGGATTCTATGGCATAGGTTGTCTCTGCTCTGCTTTCATGGGGGAGATATTTTTCTCTTTTATGCGTTGACAGTGGCTGATGATATAGGATTCCAAACAACCTGCTCACTTTCAAAGTATTTCTGTGGGCAGAGCACCTGACCTAGAGTCGCTGAGTACCAGGTGCAGATCTGATTACCTTCAGGTGTCCTAATGCTATCTGTACACAAGTAGTTCTGTTCTTTCCTGTCCTCTGTGGTTTTTCTTTTTGCACTTCAAAACTTGGAGATTCTTCATGCTCCTTAAACAAAGAGTGTAACACTTATTAAGCAGAGACATGCATTTGCAGATGAATCACGATCACATACTTCTGCATCGGAGGCGAGCTTTCAGCTCTGAACTCTAAATCGCTGCTGTGTGAGTGGCAGCAGGTAAGGGTTCTAAACCCTTTCCAGCAGGTGGAATAAGCCTTGTCAGTTATTAAGTTGCCACTGAGCTATTTTTAGTTTCTTTTTTTAAGTATTCTTTTTTTCTTGGTTACATTATATGCTACAATTTTTAAAAGATATGATTGTTTTTTATTTGGCAAGCAGAAAGAGACAGTGACTTGATTTTTTAATGAAATAATAGACTTGCCTTTATTTTTCACAGTTTGACTTTTTGCTCCATGCTCTATATGCAGCAGGAGTTTGAGAAAATTAAACTGGGGTATGTTGTTAGTACTTTTCACTCCAAAAAAATAAAAGAATACCATTGTCATATGAGATGTGTTAGTTTCTCTATTTTGGCCCTGATTGATACATCCCACCTTATATCCAAATGTGGTTCATAAATGTAGTAACATGGTTGGGTCTTCCTGGTGGCACAAGGGTTAAAGTCTCAGCACTATCAAGCTATTGCCAGAGGCTGCAGCATGAGTTCCATCCCCGGCCAGAGAGCTGACACACATGGGGCAGCAGACCTCTCCTATCTCACTCACTGCTTCCCTCAGTAGTTTATTTCAGTAGCTCCACCTGTGCTATCCCCCTCTCTGTCTCTGGTGAATCCTCTTACCCCCCGCACCTCTGGCCTAGACCCTAATTCTTGTATGCATGCATAAATAAAAAAAAATCTTTAAAAAATGTAGTAACATGGAATCTCAACAACTTACAGGATGAATGAGCATATCAGAAATGAGAGCATGTGTCCTATACTGGAAGGTGTGGGTCCTGGTTGGGTATCACCTGCATTTGACAACATCAAAAACCAGGGCCCACACAGGAGCAAAATTAGGAAGGTGAGGGGAGTCTGCAGCTTTAAAGTCAAAAGCTTTAAAAACAACAATGCTAGTGAAAGACTTGAGACACAAAGCAAGAAAGTCTTCTTAGGGCATGAAGATGGAATTGGGTTGGTGCACGGCAAGGATGTGTAGATAACCCTCAAGAGAAGGGTAGGCTCAGGGTATGCAAAGGTTTTGCTGTTCTCTTTTCTATCTGTCCCTCATTCACAGTTCAGTATTTTTTTCTTCAAAAAGCTCATGACAGACATACTCAACCAAAATGTCCAGCCTCACTCTAAAACACAAATAATGTGTTCTAGACACATAATACAAATTAATAAGACATAAATAACATGAATTAATCTGGTGGAATAAAATACACATGGGTGAAGGGCCTGAGCTGACTCCTGCCTGTGACTATGATCTCCGGGTCCTTTCTATAGAACTGACTATTGGCTTCTAGAGTGATAAGGTCACACCTTTTATTCTACAGCTTCCTTCTGTGGCTGCACTTCTGAAATTGCATAATGGGGTCTGGAGCAGAAGGGTGGGGTGATATGCAAGGGGAAAGTTCCTAGCATGGGCAGTGGGGGAAATTTAATCACCTGGGATCACTGATTAAACAGAACTTTCCTTTTTTATTTTAGAAGGCCTTAGAAATGGTTAAACTCAATCTGAAAAACATTCTGATTCTAACTTCAGCAGGAGATAATCACTGAAAGTAATGGTTTTCCAATCGGTTGAGATGGACCTACCCCTTGCTGAGGTCCTCAATGAGCCTCCATAACTTGGGCTCTAAATTAGCACTCGTCCTGCCACATTATTGTAAATGTTAATGAAACACTGATGTTGACTGCCCAGCATCAGACCTCATCCAATAAGTACTAACAATTTATCCTAATAATTATAAAGCTATAAAAGGCAATTTTTATCTTCTTACTGAGTGTTATGACCAGATGAAACTTAAATGTGTTGTCCGTTTGAACAGGCGTGTAGACCAAACCCAACAACTAGTAAAATAATTCTTTTCACAAATTGTTATGTTCTAAATGCTCATCATCACTTATTAGGGAAGTTCAAATCAAAACCACAGTGAGACATTATGTCACACCTGTGAGAATGGCCCATATCAAAAAGATCAGAAGCCACCTGTGTGGGTGAGGATGCAGAGAAAAAGGAGCTCTGGTCCACTGTTGGTGGGGATATAAACTGGTCTAGCCCCTATGGAAAGCAGTATGGAAATTTCTCAAAATATTGAAAATGAGCCTCACAATTCCACCTCTAGGTATCTGTCCCCTTGCAAAATCACTAATGCAAGGGAATATGTGTACTCTGATGTTCACACTTTTACCAGTAACCATATTACAATAACCTGTGTCTAAAGGCAGATGAGTGGGTTAAGAAGATGTGTTATATCTACACAATAGAAACTATAATAAGAAAAGATAAATACGGGCTTTTGTGACAACATGAATAGAACTGGAGGGAATCATGTCAAGTGAAATGTCAAGAGGAGAAAGACAAATACTGGATGATTTCATTCATATGTGGGATATAATGATACAAAACAAAGGAACAGACAAAACTAAATGAAAACAAACTTGGATGACTATAAAAAAGAAGTTATTGGAGGGGTGTGAAAATGGTGTGAAACTATACCACTGAACCATGTACAGTATTGTATATGATCACCTCAAAAATAATGCAATTAAAAATATGAAATGATGGGCCTCCCCGGTGGCACAGCGGTTGAGCGCTGGGTTGCAAAGCTGCCCGCAGCCTCTGCAGTGCCGGTTCGATCCCCGGCTGCAACCCGGCCACCGGAGGAGGGTCCCACATGGCGCACAGACCTCTCCTGCCGCCCGCTGCTCCCCTCAGCAGTGTGCTTCGGTCCTTCTGCCTGCTCTGCTCCCTGCTCTGGCTCGGTGAATTATCTCACCCTCCCATGCTTCTGAATGTACCCAGTGCTTGTATAAATAAATTAAAAAAATAAATAATAAAAAATATGAAAAGAATTTTGTCACTCTACATGTATATGAAGTCAAGAACTTGCTAATGTCAAATTGAAACTAACTGACTTTTTTCTAGATGTGCATGGGTAATCACTCTTGTCACATGTTGACTCTGTTGCAAACTAATGACATAATTTACATCATGGTTCTCTAAAAAGAATGCCGTTGGTGGTCATTATGATTTTTAAAAACCATCTGTCACATAGGTGGCCTGAAATTAATCCAACAAACTTTGGAGAAGAACTGAGAGCAAGTTGTGATCTCTTGGATTTACCTGTTTATCTATCCAACAAAGGAGATGGAGCCCCTCACTTGGAAATCTACTGGGAGTTATAAAAATGAACATTCTGGGTTAACGAATGTTCTGGGATGAAAAGTATAAGTGATTTGTTAAGTTCAACCTGACATACCAAGAAGTTTGGAGTAAAATCTTATTGAGAAAAATTACCAGAAATGGATCTATTAGGATCCAAAGGGAGCAGAAAAGTCATTAGAGTCTCAGTGCATTTTAATAAGAAAAAAAAATGCTAAAATAGATTTACTTTATTGTCTTAATAGAAAGATGGGCCCAGATAAGGGACAGAGTTGGTGAAACTGTTAAGTGCTGGCAGTGAATTTTTTCTGTGGTTTTCGCCAACTTTTTCCTCTTTAAGACACAAACTGACTTCAGATAAGCCATGGCTCACTCTTGCCAAAAGAACGCATCTTCTGGTGCCTTCTCCTAGGCCTTTTTGTCCCCCCAGAATTTAAAAAATAATAACAAAATGCTTCCAAACACCTTCATTGGCTAAGAAGCTGACTCAATAAAACCACACCCAATGGCTAGATAATTTCTCTTTTGTCCAATCACACATTCCTTTCTTGTGTCTTATTTCCTCTCTGCTCTCTCTATTGGACTGAAGCAAATAGAGTAAATCATGCATTTAATACATAAACTGAAGGCTCAACAACTGAAAACTAGGTTCTCTGTCATTGACTTGGGAGCGATTTCATTTCAATGAGAGGCTATTCAAGATATAAACATAAATCCACAGGAATAAATAATAAATGGCCTAGCAATAAGACATTTGGGGGCAAAGTTTGGGCAGTTGGGTATTTCTAGGGCTCCTTTAAACAGACCTTCTTTTTGATCTGTATATCAAGCTATCTCTGTTCATCACACTTATAGAAAGAGGCCAAATTTGATGATAAAGTACATTAATTTAAGGGAGAACCTGGCATAAACTCAATGGTCTGAGGTTGTAATATATAACTTTCATCTTGTAAAATTCACAAAAGAAGCCAAACTTGTTAACACACCAACCATCTTAAAAGTATACAATATTGGCAATAAAAAGCTCAAAAATACAATAACTTTAAAAAGAAATAGTCTTTTGAAACATTGCTAGCCAGAGTGCTCTGCAGATGAAAAGCAAGTTGGCGTTCTCTTTATTACAATCACACACTCGCCCTCAGACATTTTTCTTTTGGATGGGCAGAAATGAGTTTTCTTTTTTTTTAAAAAGCAGTTTTTCAAACAATGTGTTTTCTCGTGATAAGAGATCTGTTTTAATGCTTTCACAAAAGAGGACCTTCAAAATGCTATGTTACGGGGGAAAGCGGTAGGATTACAAATCACACTGATTTTAAAAGGACCCAAATTCTGTAAAATTGCTCCACCCCTTGCCAAGTTCTTTCAGGTAGAAGCCTTTTTTTCCCAGGAAGATTTATGTTAGAGTTATTTGCTAGTTAATGCTGCTTTGTGAAGAAATAAAACCAGAAAGACCTCCGTTAAAATTTCTCAAAACTTAGCTCTCATCGTGGTTTTTTTCTAATCATAGGGGTTAAGTCAAATTAATGTATCATCTTCCTAGGCCTCTCCTCTATAAAATACTCTTTAGAGAAGAATCAATTATGAAGCCAACTTTATCTTATTTTGTTACTCTCTTCCCTCCTCAAATAAGTACTTTACTTTAGACTCTTGATCTTAAGTATTTTAGTAGGTATCTTCTAAAATGTTAAGAATTTAAGAAATATATTCAACTTCTTGCTTTGCAAAATTATCTGAAAATATTTTAGAATTATTCTATAATGTTCCAGATTTAAATTACAGAGTAATAATTTATGAAGGGTGTGCTCAGTGATACCTGGCCCTCGGCCTCTTGTCTAACAATACACTAGACAAGAATTATTACTCCATAATTCACACCCTGTCATGTCTTATTGCTTAATTAAAGCACAACCTTCCTCTACATGACAAGCAATTGGACTGTTAACATTATAGATGATTATCCGACCTAGCATATTTTATTTTTACAACGTACTCTTTTCAAGTACACAGGATGCTCATTTTAGGTACATCAGCCTCTGAGAAAATGAAGAATCTATTTTTTTTTCCCTTACCTTCTGGCTACTGAATAAATTTCCACAGCAAAAACATGGTCAAGATATTAGATATGAGGAATAAGTAATTTAGATATTGAAACAACAGTCCAATATCTGTAAAGCAAATTCATATATGAGTTTGGTGGCCTCTGCATATAATATTTTCTTTCTTCTATTATTGATCAAGTGAACAGTAGGGATGATGAGTAACTGTGTGCACTTGCAAAATAAATGTGAATAAAAAAAAGCATGTGTAGGACCTATATAAGAAACCTGAATACTCTACGAAAATACTCAGAAGAAGCAAATGATAAAACCCTGTGTGTGTGAATATTATAGAGCAAAAAAGTATTGCTTTTACTCAGTCTGAATTTCAGTAAATTCAGGGCAAATTAAAAAATAGACAACATGTTTGCATTAGTGACACTTAAGATTTTATGTTATGTGTAGGTATTCAAGCTCTGCTAGAAGAGTCTTCAAGGAGAAGGTAAAAAATGGTAAATAGCAACCATGTATATTTCATGTAATAAAACATATAGTAGTACAATAATTAAAATATTTGGAACCAGGAAAGACATGATGAGAAACACAAGTATGAAAATAATCACAGATGCCCATAGAAATCTGAATTATGACATTAGTAATTCTAGAAAAAAATAGAATAGAAACAACTAATTTGCTATTTGAAGAAAAAATCAATCTGAACCCTTGTCCCAATTCTTTACAGCAAAGCACATTTCCTGTTCACTCCTGTGGTCACAAGGTGAGAGATCTTTTTCACTATAAATAACTGAAATTTCTCCATTATCTCAATTTTAAGCATCATGTTTTTAACACCACCTCCTCTTCATTTTAGCCCTTCTATAGAAGGCCAAAACTCATTTTTACAACTGTGTTTGCACTCTCACACCACTCTTCTGTCTCCCACCCACTCACTCACTTTCTTATTCCCTTTAAACTCCAAAATCTTATGCCATAATCACCCCCTTGCATACACTATCAATCACTTGCCACACTTGAGTCTTTGAGCTCCTCACCTGGCAAAACTACAGCTGCTAAACCAATTTGCTGTTTGCTTCGTACCTGTCCCTGCACAGCCCAAGGTGCTGAAGAAGCTCTGCAACACATGCAGGCTGGTCTTACCCTCCACCCACGGCCATTGACTTCAATGGCACGTTTGTGCTCCCAGCCGGACAACCCCCACTCTATTCACTCTCCATCACACATTTTTCATGCATTTAATTGAGGTTTTATGGGACTTGTGTGGCATCCAGAGACAAGGGCAACCAGCACTCTCCTGCCATGTTCCTTCAAGTGTCTACTAAAATGGTATGATGACCATGCAATATAGCCATTGGAAGCTTGGATCTGACAGTCCATGTTCAACAAGAAAATAGAGTAAGAGCTTATTTTATTAACCTGAGTGATAGGCTATTATATTAATGTTCCCATTCGGAGCAGGGTGGCCTAGCTCCAACTCATGCTCCATCTTGGGATGGCTAAAGGTTTTCTATCAAGCATCAACACTTTTATTACACCTCACATTTGATGATAAAGCTGATTCTGATTCAGGTACATTTTACTAATTTAAATGCAAAGGACCATCACCGTAGCATTGTTGAAATATGTTGAGTTTTCTGTGAACTGCATTAAAAATATGGGAATTCAAATGGAATTATCTGCCAATCATGAACATATGGTTTCTTTTTCTACTAATAAATATTTCTACAGATAGGAGACTAATGAAGCATACAGTGATACTTCCTTTTCGTGATTATTAAATACATAAATTCTCAAGAGATAGGAATAGATTTAGGTCATTTTCAAGCAAAATTTCATAGGAAACCCCTTCAATCACCACACCTTGCTGAGTACATACTGTATGACATGAACACATAATTACAGAAAGCCAAAATAAACACGTAGACTTTTGGAGGCACAGGTTTCATGCTCATTACCCCTAAATGTTTTTAACAGACAAAATCATATGATTTATGTTTCACTGGCCTTGATGGTTGGACACCATGAGGCATGAAATAAAAGATCTTAGAGGAAAGAAACTGTCCCGTTTTTATTTCCTTTCAGCCATAGCAAGGTAGTCTTGATGTTAAAAGGATTTCATATTTTTTACAAGATTATCAGCTCAGAGCTTTCTGATCTCTCTCAATTTTTCTGTAGTTCAGGTTTTCTTACAGGTAATAATAAAGCTATTTTGATAGACAAGTAGCCATCTCATGATTTTCTTTTAAAGTGGGGCTCAACATTTTTCACAATTTAAAACAGTAGGCACAGCCAAGAGCACCAAAGTGGAATGAGAAGCAAGGGAGCAACACACTTGCCCTCCTGCTTCAGGAATCCAGAGTCTTATAAGAATTCTTGGGGATCTTTGTTACTAGGATATGACTATCCCCCTAAATCTGGCCCTACTTGCTTTAATCACTTTTTCTCTGCTTTTTCCAATACTGATATTTTGGGAATGTTTTGGTTCAATACTTTATTATTTACTCTATTTACCATTTACTTTATTTAAAATTTAGTATTTCTATAATGCAATAATTTTTGCTTTGTTCTCACTATTTCTTTTCCACTTCATTTTGATATACCACCTTTAAGCATTAGTTATTGTTATACTTAACAATTTTCCTTGGCCCAATTTTCTTTATGGTCGTTATCCTATTTCACTTGTCTTTTAAATTTTATATAAGATAACTGAAGTCCTATTCACATTTTTTTCTGAATGATATATAAATATATATATGTATAACATGTGGGATGTATTTTAAATGAATAATTTAATCTCCTAAAATTTCCATGTTTCTCATTATTTCTTGAAAATAATTGAAACTGTATATATTTCATAATTGTTAAAGCATTTTTAAAAATCTATAAATTAAAAAATACTTTGATATAAATGAAGAATTTTAATAGGGTATATTTGTCTTCACTTTCAGCAAATAGCCCTGTGCCTGAATTTATTTTTGACTAATAAGCTACCCTAAATACATCAAGAGTTTCACTAGATTTTATGAAAGACTGAGCCTCTGAAATAAGAACCTACTTTCAGTATGATATAAAGGTAAAAGAAACATTTCAGTATGGTCTTCGGTTGAAGCTGGGGATGAGGTGTGTTTACAATTAGGTAAATTTCTGAAAACTAAACTCAAGGACCAAGATTGGATTTGATTTCAAACAATCGCTCCATAGCATATGCATTGGTTGCTATGCAACGCAATTTAATATCAACAAATGATGCCAAGTGATTTTTGCATACTGTAATTGGCTTGCAAGTTTTGCTGCTTGAAAATTGCGAAGAGAATGTGGTTATTTAAATTTAAATGGCTATGTTAAAATGCTAATTTTTATAATTAAAAAAAAACCTACAACACAAAACCTACATCTTAAAACTGAAGAAAAGAACTGCCTTCTGTGATAATAAATGTGCAACAGTCTGGAAAGTTTCTCTTCCTCCCTTTGGGAAAGCATAGAACATATTGAAATAACTTTTTATGCTGGTCTACTCACCTAGCTTCTCTGATGAGTTGGCTGCAGAAAGCCTATGTAGAGGCAGAGCTCAATTAGTGTAATTTATGTATCCTTGGACGTCAATCATTCCTGTTGAGAGGTGGGACTCATAAGCTCTCAGTGCATTAATTAAGAGCTCATCTCAGCAGAGCCATCTTTCTACCTAAGGACCAAAAAGAAAGTTTTAATTAGATTTTTAAAAGCAAGTATGTCATATATGAAAGCAAGTATCATTCTTCAGTTGGTATGTGAGGCAACAACTGGAAGGGAATATTCCAAACAATACAAAGGGCACCTGTTTTCAATCATGTGTAACATGATACAGAAGGGGGGTAAGCATCAATCTCCAACATTGGGTTCAGCCCTTGGACAGTCACTTCATGGAAATAACTGAAGTTTTGACTATGTTGTTTCACTGCCAACATAATTATTGGACCCCTGTCTAATTATTGATGCAGAGCCGGTGCTGATCATGTGCAATTACAACGATGAGGACAGAGAGTATTTTTCTCTGATGGTTTAGCTTTTTGTTCCAGGCTAACTTCTCACTGAATATGCAATGGGCAATACAATGCACAATGCAAGTTCAGCAAAAGAGAATGAGGGAACTTGCACAACACATCAATTTCATTGGTTCAGTGATGGAGTGAGTGTGCCGTTGCTGGCTAACCTAAACACATAGGGACTCGAGAGAGGTAAAAACTAGGGAGGCTCACTGGTGTCAGCTGCCTGAGAGAGGCTGTTGTCTTGGAATGGCTTATGTGAGGCCATCAAACATACTCCTTAGGGCTCACTTGGGAAATAATAGATACATTATTGATTAAAATATTTATAAATTAAAGGAGGGAAACAAATTTTAAAAGCTAGTTCAGATTCTAGAAGGGAAATATATCTACTAATAGCTATTAACCCCTCCCCCTCCATAATTAGTGTGGGGGGGCAGTCAGAATGCAAGCTTGGGAGAACAAAAACAAACATATGCCAATGTCAAGGAAAAAGCAAAGAGTGAAAACAAAAGGAAAAAAAAACACTGAACCACAGAAATAGTGCAGGAAGTCACAGAAATAATAGATAAAGTGCCACCCTGAGATCGTCTCAAAAAATTAGCACTGGAAAAAGTAGGGGTGCAATATTTCTGCTTTCAGGAAGATTGTAGACCATGGGGAAACAGAAAGGCAAGCATAGAGTATGGAATGATGTGATGATACGATAATTACAAGGTTGTTTTTAAGGCATGGCTGGCAAAATAGGCAGATGCGGCAGGAAAGAGGGAAAACTCTGCTCCTGGCTCAACAATAGCAAACACGTGGCCCAGGCGTTCTCACTGCTATTATACTTCATTTTGCTTTTCGAAGGGAGGGAGTTGAGGAAATTCAGCAACTGCATACACCGTAAATTTAGCAGCTAACTAGCCTACGTGACACGTACTGAATAACAGCAACCAACGTGCCACAAGAAACTATAGATTTTACAGGTGTATGGTTTGTGCTGTATGTTTCTAAGTGATAGAAGACTATGAAACATTACAATATAGACAATTCGTCAGAAAGTAATGCTAGGAAATTGTAACCCATCATTTCTATTAATGTTCATAAAGATACTTTATATTCCTTTCTCTGCTCTCCCCCCTCACATCCTTCCCCAGCTATTTTGCCTCATTTGTTGTGCTGTATAATGTTTATTGCACAATACAGAGTAGTACTCCCCAGATACAACTTGGCAATTGTGCTGGTTTCACCAATCTTGTGTGCCTGATACATTTATGTACCACAACATCCTGCCTTTGAGCAACAGCATCGTGTCCTTCTATGTGTCTTTTTATTTTCACTTAAGCAGGGTTAATATAAAGGCAAATCACCTCTCGGGCATGCTGGACTCATGGATGACTCCATGGTAATATTAATACAGTTTGTGTTTTATGATTAGGTGTAATTTGTCTGCACCAGGAAACTATTTGTTTTCCAAGCAATGTTTAAATTCTCTCCAGGACAGGCTGACACCAGGGGTGTTAAACTTAACAGATATTCAGTGCAGTTACTGAAATACAGTGCGTGTCAGTCTTCTCAGGGGCTCTCAGCCTTTTCTTTTTTGTGATCTTGTGGCTCCTTCAGTGGCACGAACCACAGCCTCTCCATTCTACACCCCCCCTTGGTTCCTATGGGCCATGTTTCTTAAGAGCATGACTGGAGGAACAGACCTCAGTAGGCAGTACAGTCTTGTACTTTTAGCTAAATAAATAAATTTTCTCAGTGCTTAATTTATAGCCTCAAAAGAACCCACCTTTAGGATGTTGGGGTAAATGCCTTTTCCGGCATGAAAATTTCCCAGTTTTTCAATATGAAAATTTCTAACTCATTGGAACCTTTTGATCAGTTAATGCAGAAAGTCAGTTCAGATGATAACTAGAAAGACATCATCATCACATTGTCAAAAGACTAGGCTTTGTGTTGACTGCCTCTGAGGTCGAGTGCAATGGAGTCATGGCTTTCCAAGAAAGACACCTTGGTGTGTGTTTGGAGAACATCTGCTTAAGGAAAACTCATGGATTCATATTCTGCCTGACCCCTACTACAGCAAACCATATTGTTTTTCAAAGATTATCAGTGTTTGTGACTCCACCAAACCCTTGACTTAGCCCAAGACTTTCATCCCAATCAATTTCATCACAGAAATGGATTCTGTGCTACCAGTTACCTCCTTGGATTCTTTCCCTTTCAGCAATCACCATGCAGGAGTGGGGCAAGAAGGCAGATGACATCTCTTCTTCCCCTAAAGTGGTCCCAATACCTGGCAACCTGGCAGGGGTCACTGTTAGATATCAATTGGAGGAGATGGGATTGATAAAAAAGTGAGCACTGGTAGGAGCATGATGGACGTTCAATTTGATTCAATTCCGATATTAGTTCATTTATTATTTAAGAATAGTCTTGTTGGAGTGAGTGTATTTTTTTCAAGGTATCTGAAGCTACGTGTCTCAGGAAAACAAAGGCTGAGGGAACATCCACTTATAAAATAGATTTTACGAGGTGGACCAGTAAATTCTTTTGAACATCCTGAAATTCATTCAGTGAAATCAGTCAAACTAGTACATATTAATTTGTCATCTTTTCAACACTCATGAGACTTGTATCCAAAGGCAACTCAAATGACCCAGTTCCTATGTCGCCTCCTTACTGGCGATTTCACTGTAAAAGAGCAGCTCTTTTGTCTGACCTCTTCACTACTTTTTGAGAAGCTATAATAGACGGAATAGAAATTTCTTTTTAGAATGATTTGGAGAAAAGATAGACATTAATTTAGAACCTTGGGTTCAGGGCCTCCCCTGGTGGCGCAGGCGTTTGATCGCCGCACTATGAAGCTGTCCCTGGCCTGTGCAGTGCTGGTTTGATCCCGGCCAGCCGGCGAGGGTCCCACATGGCGCAGCAGACCTCTCCTGTCTTTCCCGCTGCTTCCCTCAGCAGTGTATTTTGTCAGTCTCCCTGTTCTGTGCCCAGCTCTGTCTCTGGTGAATCCGCTCACCCTCCCGCGCATCTGGCCTGTACCCTGGTTCTTGTATAAATAAATAAATAAATCTTAAAAAAAAAGAACTTTGGGTTAAAAAGCATCTAATGTTAGAAGCAAAATCTGAAAATTTCATCAGGTTTTCAATGACAAAATACCAACTTTGAGTTTGTTTTACCATTGAGATTGGCAATTGTGAAATGCACTGTCAGGGACTTCCTTATTTCTATTAATCAGATTTTTATATAAAAACTTAACTAATTCAATCTAGCAATGTCAAGGAAAAACAAACCAAGTCTGGTGTCAGAATATGTTGGTTTGGGGAATGGGACTAAATTAGTGTTCTGAGAAATCTACTTGTTTAGAATTTTTTCCCTAAGCCACAGAAGAGAGATGTCTGGATGGGTTATCAGTCTTTTATCTTGACATTATATTATTTAGTTTTAATGCTGGAATAGTTTATTGTACATGAGCCTAGAGGTCTTCTTGCTTTGATATGTTTATAAGACAGAACATAAATAAATGATGATTTTGTCCAGCATCGATGTTAAGATTGTAAATTTTATCTCCTAAAACTTGTCTCAATTCTGACTGAGGAAAATGATTAATTTTTACTACTTTCTTGACATCTGAATTACTGGGGGAGAACAATTTCAGGTTTTATGGGCCCTAGGTTATGTAAGTAATATCAACTAATATCTACTTACAAACAAATGTTTCAAATGCCAAATTGTTTTCTCATAACTCTTCTATAAGTTTAATGCCTGTTTAATATCAGAGTGCAGTAATTAATGGACTCTGTTAAGATCATGTTCTAATGTTATATTTGAATTAATCAACCCCTCATAATAAAACGTTTGGCAGTTAGTGGAGCTACTTGATCACACAGGTGAAGCCACAGTGGCAGAAAACAGTAGGGGAATCCATATTTATTTATTTACTTTTTTAAGCAATTTTTTATTTTCCCTATCTTGTTCTTTGCATTTTCAGGTAGACTCGCTAGCAGGCATATTAATATACATTATCCACATGTGTCAACTGCATTCTGGTTAATTTAAATGATTTTCTTTTAAAGAAGATTGAGGGTGGAGAATTTTTTTTTTTTTAAAGATTTATTTTTATTTATTTATACAAGCACTGGGTACAGTCAGAAGCGCAGGAGGGCGAGAGAATTCACCAGAGCCAGAGCGGGGAGCAGAGCAGGCAGAAGGACCGAAGTACACTGCTGAGGGGAGCAGCGGGCGGCAGGAGAGGTCTGCGCGCCATGCGGGACCCTCCTCTGGTGGCCGGGGAGCAGCCGGGGATCGAACCGGCGCTGCAGAGGCTGGGGGCAGCTTCGCAACCCAGCACTCAACCGCTGCGCCACCGGGGAGGCCCAAGGGTGGAGAATTTTTAATATTCAAAAATATTCAAAATTTCCAAATAATCTTGTAAATGTCGTGACATTTAGAAATTTCACTTTTATCAGGCCATTTCTTTAAAGTTCCTGTAGAATCAGACAAAGGATATTTTTAAAGAGTTTTACAGTTATTTCATTTCTACTTTCTACCAGCACTTAAAGCTTATATCTCCCATCCCCTTATACCTTCTGACTCAAAGTGAGGTGAAAAACGGAAGAGATTATTTTTCAGGAATCTGGATAATCTTGAGATTTAGGGTCCTATATAACCAGTTATATTTCATTTTAAATAGAAATCACTTTGAGAATGGCCTTCTGTAGTCAACATTGCTTAAATAACAAATCTGTAAATGCATATACACATATATGTATATGCTTAATGCCAAGTACAAAATCTTCAACTTCTTCCACTGTTAATATTAGCAAATGCAGTTGTGATGTAGGGCGGATGTAGAAGGAGACAAATTTTTGTTGAACTCCTTAGCTAATATGTTGCATTCCAGGGCTAAAATAATTAGTACACCAGATGATGACCCGGCCATCATTTTAATAGATCTGAAGATGGAGGGGCTACCTAAGACCTCAAAACACCTTCCAGAGTCTCCACATTTACCTATTTCATGTGCTTTTAGCATCCTAACACCAATGTCAATTCACTGATTTCTGCCTTCCCAAAACATTTGAAAACATACTTTGTGTTGAAGTCTGATTTGCCGTATAAGATGATTGAAAAAAAGCAATTCTAAATGACTTCTAGGCATTCAGTATAAAGAGAAATTTTCAAAGATATGTTTATGGCTTAATAATTAAATCTGGGTGAATATGCCCGCTGGGAACTTCTCCAATAATAAAATAGAATAGCAGTTTCCAAGTTACAAACAAAGAACTTTTTCTTTCAAAGATCTGAGTCACAGTATATTAGTATTTAATAGAGTTTGCATTTTTTAAACACATTATTTCATCATTTCATGGTAAGGAGTCTTGAATAATTATTCAAGTGCAATCCAAACAGTTCTAAGAAACAAAGAACAAGAAACAAATACTAGTCCAGGGACTCTAAGTACCTGAAACAGGCAACTATGATGACTTTGAGCTCAACTCTGTAGCCTCCCATCCACCCTGCTTTGCCCTACCAGATACTCAGTCATTTTCTACAGATGAGATGGTAACAATGTCTTTGTTATTTCAGTTCTGCTTTCTACCAACATATAAATATAAAGCTGATGTTTTCTATTCCCTTATACTCTGACTCAAAGTAAGATGAAAATGGTAGAGATTATTTTTTCCAGTGATCTGGATAATCTTGAGATTTAACATCCTATATAACAATTTATACTTCATTTAAAATAGGAATCACTTTGAAATTGGATTCTGTAGTCAATATCACTTAAATAAAAATCTGTAACTGCATATTCATATGTAATCCTGGGATTACAAGTGATACCCACCAGAAGAAATGGTCATTTGGGGATAGTATGGATGTTGATCTATGGAGCTCAATGTGTCCAAGTTTTATAAAAAGCTAAAAACAGGGAAACATAAGAGCATGTATGAATGAGAGACTTCTCGGGGATTCAGTGAACACAGTCTTTTCTTGATAAAATGATCACGGAGAAAATGATACTAATCTATAGATCAACAACTGCTGGAATTATAAAGATATGTCTATTAACTTTCCAAATTTTAGAGATACAGCTTAAACTGATCATAGAGAAGGTTTGTTTGTTTTTTTTTTTTTGCAAAATAACTCCATTTTAATGACCTATTTCAAAAAGATTTCAGGAGATCAAATGTAAGTGTATGTTTATACCTACTGATATCTATGGAACTGGACAGATTTATGTCTATTGATATTTAGCTATTTATTTATCTTCAGCAATCAAAGTAAAAAAAAAAAAAGCTCTATTTTCACTCCATGTTGTAACTTTAACTTGAAGATATTGTTTACATAATGATTTTAATTCCAAAGATCCAAGGACAAGACTCATCTCCCAACCTTCAATCTGCATTTTCAGGCCATATAAAAATCACAACACTTTAGAGCACTCTCAGAACAGTTAGAAGAATTTGTGTCCATTCACCTCCCTCATTTCCTTCTCAATAAATAATGGATAAAGCAGCAACGGGTCTTTGCTGACTTTTAAATTCTCCTAATATACAAAAATTATCTCCTGGAAATAAATTAACGTCTATACAATAGTCTGCAAATGGTTTGAAAGTAATTTGGTGGTTCTTAAGATGCTCTATGTGTTCTATGTCATTTGTGAGCCAATTAATCACTCCACTTATCTCTTCACTCTATCTCCATGATCCCCCATTCTAACCCCACCTCATCCCACCTCCAAACACAAGCTTTTGTCACAAAGAGGTGGGGACTCATTCCATTATTTTTGTCCCTCTTTTCTTGGTTTGATATCCAATTCTCTATTAATTGCCACTAAATGACATATCAACAGTGTAAATGCAAATGGTATGCAAATCTCCAGTGGAAAGTTCTTTTTACTGGAAACACAACTGATAACTATGTAAATATCATAACTGTACTAATTGCAACCTACCTGATCTCTGAATAGGGTATTCTGGAGAAGGGATTTTCAAAATAATGGCTGCTTAGCCCTTCAAGAATCACTATGCTATTATCTTTTTTGCTTGCAACATTTTTTAAAATATAAAGACATCACAACTTCTGAGCAGTAAGAAACCTTTACAGGAAATAAATAAAAATGACCTAAGTAAGCAGAGAGGTGTCTTTAAACAAACTAAAGTCAGTGAGACTTTGTCCTTCCACTGAATGGCTTCTGCATCCTGTTTTGGTGTGGTGTTTCCACTTCAATCATTTCTAACTTCACAGTCTTTTTTTTTTTAAGATTTATCTTATTTATTTATGCTTCCAAGAGCTAGGGTGTAGGTCAGAGGTGTGGGGGGTAAGAGGATTCACTAGAGACAGAGTGGGGAACAGAACAGGTGGATCTACTGAACTACACTGCTGAGGGGAGCAGCGGGGAGACAGGAGAGGTCTGCTGTGCCATGTGGGTCACCTCCCTGCCCGGGGATCAAACTCATGCTGCAGTGGCTGCAGATAGCTTCCCAGTGCTGTCCTTCACCCCTTGTACCCCCAGGGAGGTCCCTCACGGTCCTTTTTTCCAGTGCTGGTCAGTGTGCTTCCTTCCTACCATCTGTCTCTTCTACTCTATCCACTTCTTCCACCACCCATCCTGGCAGTTCTCAGTCAGCCATCATTGCTGTTGGGTTTCCTGCCTCAGACAGTAATTAAAGAAAATTGGAATATGAACGAGGGGGAACCTGACAACTAATTTAGTGACTGATAAGTAAAATATATGCAGAGAATGTTTTTTTCTTGGATTCATATTCTTTTTCCTTTCCCATTTAATTTTAGATTCCTTCTGCCTTTGAGGTTTTTTATATAAGTTAGAGATTGATATATAAATAAAATACAGTCTGGTCATATCCCATTAATCTTATAGGCTACCTTAAGTTACAGAACTCACTAAGGAGTCCAGGGAGGTAAGGCCACTGGAGCAATCATTTTCAGTGGAAGGTCCATTTATAATAACATTCATTTGTCTCTTAACTTTGTTGATATATAGTATAGTGTACTGAGGTAGTTTTTCTTTATTTCATTTCATGTAGGTAGGCCCAGTAAAGAAACTGAGCATACAGATCTTTTTAATCAGCCACCCTTGGAAAATCAACACTGTTTGACAAAAGCCATTCTATTTCAACCCACTAAATTAAACTATTGAGTAGGCATTCAATAAGCACTTATTGAATTGAATATATTCAATAAATTCAATAAATACTTACTGAATTGAATATAATTCTAAATATATTCATTTATTCAAAGTGTTTACATCCATTAAAAGGAATCTCCACAAACAGTAAAATACAGTAAGGGATCCTATAAAACATCTATTTGTCTATTTCATAAAATAATACAGATCTAAAGTTCTGTATGTGAGATTTTTTTCAATGACCTGCTTCTTCTTCTTCTTTTCTTTTCTTTTCTTTTTTTTTTAACATATCTCATATGGTGTTCTTTATCATCCCTATCACAAAATGGATATAATCTGGGTAAGGAATCAGCAGACTCTAAGTTGTGATTCTGACATACATCGTTTGTACAAAAGTAATTTAAATAATCGTAATGTCTATCAAATCCATGCTTTTATCTTGGTGGTCTACAACTCATAATCTAGAATAGGATTTTTATAATCTTTATGCTATTTTCAGAAATGCCCATTTTCAACTGCTGTCGAGGGACAGTCAAATAACGGAGTATCACAGATCTTGTCTCATTAAACACAAACAGACCATGAGTCATATTTTCACTTTGGTGTCAGACTAGCTTCAGCCCACGACTTATTTTGGAAGCTGCATTAGCCTCACATATGAATTGTACTTAGAAACCTCTTTAACATTTACTATGTAATTACAGTGTGTGACCTATATTGTTTATTAGGTTTAGAATACATTAAACTATAAAGGTATAAGAACTATATAAACAACAAGTTTCCTACAATTCTGAGAAGTTATAAAAACAAAACAAAGCAAGAAAATGATGGTGGTAGACTGTTACTCCCCCCCTATTCTTCTGTTTCCCCTTTCTTCCTGGGTCACAGCTATTAAATGATGCTCTGGTCTTTTTTTGGAGGCAGTGTGATCATGTATTTAAACTCTAGCTAATGGAATGTGAGCAGCCATCTTTCCCTCGATACTGACTTGCCACTCTTGGCTGGAAGATGGACATGGAATTGTTAGATTCTGAACATATGGGTTAAAAACCATGTACCTGTAGGATTGTGGAGCAACAGGATGGAGCCATTGGGTTCCCTGAATGACCCAGTGGAGGAGAGGAGACACTGTCACAAAAGACAATGGATATTGTTTTGGTAAAGATAGAGTGTTCTCAAGTTTCCTTCATAATTTAACTGAACCTTTCCTCTAATCTCCAGGTGAATGTCATGGCCACTCAGATTTCTTCTATAATGTAAAGGAAATTAAAACAACCCTGTGGAATTTTCAGATTGGGCCACAGAATGCATTGTGAGCTCTCCTTTTTGGGGTGCCTTCACAGTACTGGGGCCTTTTCTTCTAACACATTCTTTCATTTTTTTTTTTCCTTCACAAGAAGGACTGGAGGATACCAGAGCAGAGGTTAAGACCTTTGCTTCCTTTTTCTTTCTGGCTTACTGCACTGAGCATGATCCCTTCCAGCTCCATCCATGTTGCTGCAGATGGCATGAGTTTATCTATATCTATCTATCTATCTATCTATCTATCTATCTATCTATCTATCTATCTATCTATCTACCTACCTATCTACCTATATTCATATATATATGTGTATACACACACACACACACATATATGACCTTTGCTCCCACAGAAAACCTGAGAAAGTGTTAGATTAAGTCACTTCCTCTTTATTGTTCAGAAAACACCTATGGCTCTTAACTGTTGTCCTGTAGGACCCGGACCAAATGCTACCTGCTCCAGAAATATTTTTTTGACTTTTTCAACCAGAAACAATTTTTTCTTTTTCTGAGTATTCACACAGAATATTTTTTCTGAGTATCTGTATAAGGGAACTTTCCAGCAGTGATTATAATTACATATATATATATATATATATGTAATTTATGCAATTGCCCTCCTCTCTTAAAATGCAACTTTCCTGTGAAGGACGTCTATCCAATTTATTTTGTATGGGTCACGACATTTTGCATGTACCTAGAGCAACACAAATATTATGTTGATTTAAACAGTGAAAGAATAAATTCTCATTTAATAAATTATTAAATGGTCCATTGTGCTTTAGGGAATAACAATAATATAATGCATCTTGAATGCAAAGAATAATGGACGACTACTACTACTGTTCCTTCTTCTCCTCCTACTGCTACCATTACCCCTTTTTTTGGAGGCAGTGTTATCATGTATTTAAACTACTTTCTTTTTTGCATTCAATTTAGACACAACTAAATGAAATAGATATCTGATGGAAATAGTAGGTTTCTTTTTTAAATTGGACACATCATTTCTTTTTAGCAGCTTCTAGATAAAATATTTTAAAGGCAAGAACATGACCTTACTACAAACTCTATAGCTACATTATACATTTAATCACATAAAGATCAGACTGCTCTGATTTTGGTGGAAAAATCTATAAGCAATTTTAAAAAATCATGCCTGATATTTACTCAGTACCTATCTTATTTACTAGACTTTATAAGATAAAATCATGTGTCACCCACCAAATTAAGGCATAGTGGATTCCTGATTGATTCTAAAGTTATTAACTATAAATCTGTGAGTTTTTAGATGATCTTTATTAGGTGAGCCCCAATCCAATTAGAACATAGAAATATATATAATTTTTAAGCTTGTCTTTAATACTTAAACATGTGGGAACCAGAAAAAGAAGTCTCAAATAGGTTTAGTCATTAATCTATGGATTTTATGTTCTCAATTCTCAAATGCTCTTTTTTGAACATAATCTATTAAATTTGACTTAATAAAATTTGGTAAATATTTTCTCCAATATATTAAATGTTATCTTGCACTAAGGCTAAATGGAACCCATGAACTTAAATAGATTATGTGAATTAGATAATATCACATTATAAAATCGTCCAATTACTTTTTTCTCAAATTTTCTTCTTTTACTTGAGAGACTAGAAGAACCTTGAATTTGACATTTAGTAGCAATATTTCATGGCCATTTATGCATGATCCTTAGCCTCTCTGAGTCAGTTTCTATGCCCTTGCAGACTGGGATGATAATACTCTATACAGTATTAGTATAATGAGTAGCTATAAAAGCACATGTGAAACACCCATTATAGGAGCTGGAACAGCAGACATTCATTAAATGTAAAGCCCTCCTATACTTCTACCCAGTGAGAAAGAAAAATGGTATTACTCCACTCATTTTACCTCCCCTGAGACATTACTGTGAACAAAGCAGATGGTTAAAATTGTGTATTTTTATTTTTTAATGAGTAAATAGATTCTTGTACTTAAAAATAAAATTTGGCAATTTTGCAAGATATATATTTCTGTAATATATAATTTTAGTGAATAATCTTACTTTGAAATTAATAAATCCTAAAGACATTTACCTCTCTCCTTTCATCACTTTATCAATATTCCTTTCTCTTTTTCTTGGTTCTTTTCCTGTCAGCCTATAAAAGCTGTTAAATGTCTATATTTCATTGAAAGACAAATAAAAACAATTACAACTCTCCCTTGAGACCTTGCATTCAAGATAATAAGTTTTCTCTAGAAGCATCATCATTAAAATACTATGGTATTTTAGGATTGAATGAATTAGACAAGGTAGGTAGTCTTGAACTAGCTATCATAGTTTTTAGTAATCACAATTAAAGGATAAAAATTAACCACTTTAAGAATGTTCTTGAAACTCTATGTACTTGGAAAAAAAAAAACTAATGGTGGATCCTTATTTTATATTTTCAAATGAATTAAACAGTTAAATGTAAAAAACTGAATATAGAAATAAACCAGGTTTCAGGGAAACCTGCACATAACCATTTAAACCTTTTTCTTTCTAACAGCCCTTAAATATCAATAAAAAATTACATCTTAACCTACCATTATAGGAAGAATGAGAAACGACAAAATACCAAAATAATTTTGGAAGTTAAAAAACACAGCATATCTGTCAGAGCAGCTATTTCTAGGGGAATTATCTTATCTGGACTGGACGAAAAGGCTAACATTCCAAGAAGCCAGAAAGAATGAGAATATTGTGTTTGAAAGGTCTGATAAAAGTAAACTTTTCCCTACATTTACTTTGTGACTCCTTTACTTGATAATTTCTCTTGTGATTTCTTTATCTGACCATGATGTCATCCATTGCTCCTCCTTTTGACCTCTCAAAAAATAATCCCTGTCCTTTGTTCCAACTTAGGGCATGATTTAGGTTTCTGCCTAAAATGTGTACCCTGAATGGTAATTCTCTGGTATTTCCAAATAAACACATTTTAGCTAACCCACAAACACTGCTGTTCTTATTGAAGTGTGACCATAGCAATAGATTTCATTGATCCAGGAATGCTAAAGTCTAAGCTGGGGAGGAAAAGCTATAATATAGTCATAATAGGTCCCACCCTAGGGCCTGAGTCTGGAGATTTACTCTCTGAAGAGGAAACACAAAATTTCTAGACTAGGGGACAGCAGACACAGTTAAAGTTAGTTACTGCTCACAAACAAGAATAAAGGGTTGGTGTAAACACGCCTTCCATTTCTACAAAACGTATGGAGTGATCTTTCTATAATGTAAATTTGACCAGGTCAGCTGCCTGCTTAATATGAATCAACACATTTCTTAACCATCAGGATGAGGTCTACACTTCATGCCATAGCATTTACAATTCTTTTTCATGTTGACCCTCCTTTTTTCCTCAATAGTATCCCCTGCTAATCTTATGCTCCAGTCTTAAAGAATGACGATTTACCCATTCTCCTGCTTCTCTGCCTTTGAACATAATGCTCCCTCCCATTCACTCAAGCCTAAGGTCAGTACCACAGTATTTTAATGATGATGCTTCTAGTGACAAGCTTTATATGTTGAATGCCAAGTCTCAAGGGAGGAGTGGCAGTTGTTTTTGTTTGCCTTTCAACAGGACATAGACATTCAACAGCTTTTATATGCTGACAGCAAAGAACCTAGACAAAGAGAAAGAAATGTTAATGATAAGGAGAAAGGTAAATGTCTTTAGGAGTTATTAATTTCAAAGTAAAATTAGTCATTACAATTATAGGATGATCTTTCTGTCACACCTCTCTGTATGTCTGATCATCATTCATGAATTGCCTCAACAGAAGCGCCATCCTAGACTCACCTATTACCCTTGTCTGGATAAGGGCCCCCCACCATGTGCTTCCAGCAGTGCCTTTTATTACCCCTCTCTTAAAATCTGATCAAATAACTGCAAGACAGTCCCTCCAGAATCTTCACTTATGTACCTCTGATTCTTGCTCCACTGCAGAAATTTCTTTCCTACTTGGTTTGTGCATTACATAAGACAACATATATTATGGTCCAACTTCATTTTTGTTAAAAAAAAAGGTATTGCCCAGCATGATCACCAGAATTATTGAACAGATTTGACATTGAATAACTTTTGGCTATTTCAAAAAATTCAAGTATGCTTTCAAAGGACAAAAACTTCTTCCCACTGAGAATATTCAAAAGACTGTTTGTTAGATGTAAGAATTCTTGAATGTTTGTAAAAAAAAAAACACATCAGACAAAACACTTTATAGTTTTAAGTGCCCATATATCACCCAATACATATTTCAAGAAAAAATCAAATAAATAAGAGTACACTTTTTAAAAGGAAAAAATCAAGAGAATTCTTCATCTCAGAACACTGATGCCCTATCTAATTTTTTTAAATTAGTGGGTAAAAGAAAATGATATAATGTGTAGCATATACACATACAATAGAATATAGTACTTTATACAGAAAAATAATCACATTAGAGAATTGTGAAATCAAAATATAAAATAGGATTTTTTTAGGACATTATAATACAGACAGATTATTGATGGAAAATACAGCAATGCTAACATGGAATAATACACTGCTTCTTAAGTTCATCCTCATGTTCATGTTCAAAATTATTATATGATGGAAGTCATTATTTGTCATCAGTATTTTCTCTTAGAATACAACATATTGTTTGAGAAGAGTAGAAAAGAAATAATGAAATACTGATTTAGGCACATTTGTTACTCAACATTTGAATAATTTAATCTAGACTCATATGATAAACAATTTAAAAAGCTATACTGCCTACCTGGATAAAAAGATGTTCTTAGAAAGTGTTCACTTAGCATATTAAAATATCAAGGTCTTTTGATAATTCCACTCAGTAAAGGCATCACATACAGAAATGATAAATGTTACAATGCATGCCCTAAACACTGGAAGAATATTTGTAAAATATTTGTCAAATTGAATACCAAATATGACTACAGAGGTGATGTGAATCAGCAAAGAGACCCAAAGTACTTATAGAATAATTACTTCCATGATTTCAGTCTTCATTTGGTTTGATTCTAACAAGTGTTGAGGTATCAAACTTTTTATCAGTTGCATTTATTACATATATTGTTGGATATAGTACAGTATCTTATACTTGAAAATTGAATTTGTTTTTTTTTGGTTTGGGCATATTCTTTTCCTGAGGAAAATTCTGATGCTGAGTTATTCATACACATGTAGCAAGATCTACAGATACTTCTATATACACACACATACAGACACATGCATTTCAGTTATACAAAACAAGTGAGAAACTTTGACATGTAATAAGTGTATATTTCACCAAACTTTATTGAACACTTAGCCAAGGGCTACAGTCTCCTACTGTTGAGTATACAAAGTTGACAAGCAAGCTCCAACCTTGGTTTCCAGAATGCCCAGTGGGACAATGAGGATGTTCTATTATAATCTAGTGCAACAAAACAAAATACAAAACAGGGAAAAGACTGGTCCAACTTAACCAGGAAATTCTGGAAAACTCACCACCATCTCACATTTACAGACATAAACATGCAATATCCATGGAGGACAAACCCCAGGTAAGTTTTGGATTCATTCTCAATGCAACCGAGTCCTGGTTTTACCAGTCATAAAGTAGTTTCTTACCAAATGAGTCTACAAAAGGAAGTAAAGAAGGTATAATCAAGAGCTATGGGAATTTGGAAAAACTTAATGTATGAGAGTGGACTCAAACTGAGCCCTGGGTGATATACAGTTAATGATACATACACACACACACATACATGAATTAGGTAGACTATGTGTTAAGAGGTGGCCATTTTGAGCATGAAGAATGAAGAACATTTCAGAGAAGGAACATGCATAATGTTTGATCTGAAAGTAGACAGATATCAAGGTTTCATGTCAAGAATAAAATGACATCAAGTTCCAAGATCACAGAAAATCTTTGAGTATTACTTCACAAAAAGATTGACAGTGTCTTTTCCAAGCTATCCTTCCATTGTCTTCCATTCCTAACTAAATCCTTTCAAATACATACTTAGAAATACTTAGTTGAATGTAATATTTGGCCAACATTTATGGTAATGACTTCCTTTTAATTCTTTCATTAAGGAACAACACAATTTTATGTGGAATACACAGCCACAATTTTCTCAGTTAGCAGTAAATTATCTGACACATCTAGCAATAAAGCAGTATCCTTAAGAGTTATTGTTCTGGTACAATGGTAGAACACTACCAAGATTTTTTTAAACATAAAGTCTTGTACTATTCACATCACATACAGTGAAGGCATGGTAAGTAGTTAATTCATCTTATTCAAATATATTATCTCTACTCCCATCCAGCACAGGATTTTATTTTTTCCATACAATAGAATTGGCTTTTGTGCCACACAGTTCAGTAAGAAGGAACAGAGGCACATAGCCACTTTCTAGACAGAGATATACCAGATGCAAACAATACCTCTCTGCAAAGTTCACAAGAGATTTATCACAATAAAAGGGGCCAGAAGAATCTGGACATTTCTGGGTTACTGTGCTATTCCCTACTGCTATTCTCTAACCATCTCAGACAGGCTGACAGAAACTATTGTTATAACTTCTGCTGGTGTCGAATTTATATACCATATTGGTTAGGCTGCAAGACCTCAGGAAAGGCAGACACTATAATGTGCTCTTTCAATTTGCACACAGAAACTTTAAGAGTCTATTATCTGGTTTACTTACAGTGTCTCTCACCATTGCCTAAAAAAAAATAAAAAGCACATGGAAATGGCACAGTCAGGTTGAAATGAAAGAATGTCTGCTATGCAGAGAATAAAAAAGGGACATTTTTTAAAAATCTCTGCTGGAACATCTCACACCCCATGACCATCTTTGGCCATTTTCTCTTTGACATGAAAAAAGTTTGTCATGAGTAAGGAAATAAGGGCAGAATTCCTGTTCCATAGCAACCTGTCAATAATTGTGCATTCACATTCCACTTAGATCATTCCCATGCTTTTAATGTGTGCTTCAGCGTGGGGCCCGACAATGCAATAATTATGTGAGTGATCTTGCCTGCATAAATTCCTGTTTACTTAGAAGTCAGCAGGCAACCTCTAGATTCAAATCTACACATCCCTTAACCCATGATATGTGGCGAGGGATCAAAATCAAATCAAAGCTCTAAGACTCAGTATCAGGAGTGGCTAAAAGACTAGTACATTCTGTGCTTCTGTTTATCCAGCAAAGTTGGCAAGAATATGTGCTAATAATCCCAAACTGAAAGAAATATTATGAGAAACAGTTTTTGTTTATAATGGGGAAGAGGGGTTGGAGAAAGGAGCTTTCATATGTGTTATGATACCTACTGATGACATTTTTTTTGTTTCTATTCTAGCTTTTGACATTTTTCTGTTACTTTTTGATAAGCTCTGGATAAATTAAACCTGTAGAGTATTAATTAATCTTTATTGAGAACTTACTTTGTGTCAGTTCTAACCACTTTACATATATTAATTCATTTCATTCCCTCAAAGCCTTTTGATAACATACTATTTTTGCAATGCTTATATTATAGATGATGAAAACAGAGCACAGAGAGAGTAAGTAACCAGCGCAAGATCGCATAGCTAATAAATGGTAGATGTGGCATTCAAACCCAGAATGCCTGCTTTAAGTATAAGTTGATTTGTGCTGGCCAATGTAGTAATTTCAGCCATGCAAGGTTACAGAGCAATTTAAATGAGGCTGATTGGAACTGAGATGAGCTGCAATCATATAAAATACACAGGACTTAATACAACAAAGAATAGAGTACTATCTCATTTTGAGTATTTAATACCTCATTAAAAACATTTATATGGATTACATGCTGATTATATCTTTTAGATACTTAAGTTAAAGCAATATATTAAAGGATTTCACATTTCTTCTTATTATAACGTAGATACTGCAGAATTTTTAAATTGTAGATGTAGTTATCATATTTCTAATGCTGGGTCTGCAGACATGAAAGAAGAGCTAAAGAGGTTATTATGAAGCAAGAAAATCAACAGCAAATATACAGGTAACAGCAGCTACCTACACTATGAACCGATGTGGAGAAGAAGAAGCATGCCACTGTGACATCAGAGCAAGTTTGATATGAAATGCTGACTCTGGCCCAGACTCTTGAAACCAATCTGCCATATTGTTTTTAAAATAGAAGTGAATGTCCACCGAAACCTGGATGCTTCCCTCAATTTTTTTTTTTTACATTACAAGTTATTGTTGGTTTTCATTGTAAGAGATAACACACCTTAATTCACAGACTCATGTGTATACTTTTGAGTTCTTAAAATGAAAGTAAATTTTTACTACTCAAAATGTCAAAGTTACGTGATTAGAAAAGTGAGCAGACTTAATTTATTCCATGATAGCAACTGAATACCTTATAACTTGGAATAAAGACTCCTGCAATAGTCTATTTGTGTTTCTATAAAGGTCATTCAGTGATAATTCCTAATTATGACTTATTCCATTGTTTAACTCACAAAAAAGTAAACAACAAAACAATATCCTACTAAAATGTCATATGGAACCTCAACAATCCCAAAATTTCAAAGGCAGACACACCAGAAACTTCTAAGATTAATGTTTGACAGGGTCATTTACATGGAAGTTGGTATTTCTTACTGAGACTATTACTGAGCCAAGGCCCTCATATGTGAAACCTCATATGTCAGACCTAAAAAGGGTACTGACAAGTACTTCCTGTGATTGGTTTTTGACCCTCAAGTTGCAAGGTAAAACAAAACACCTCACCTACTCATCTTTGAGGTCAACACAGAGAAATTGTGGTAACGTGCCTTTTAAGGAGAGTGGATGGCCTGGCAGGATACAAAGAGAACAGAATGGAATGAAACAAGGAAACAGATTCATGCAAAGCCTCAGAAAACCCTTTTATAACATAATAATTAGTTCTTTTCAAAAACTCTGGAGGTTCTCTGGAGCCAAGAGGGAATAGAAAGAAAAGGACAAAGGAGAAAACAAACAAACAAACAAAAAAAACCTGGAGACAGTATTTTGCTTCTTACCTTTTAAGACCAACAAATTTATCTGCTGTCTCTATTATGTCTCTCAGAAAGAGGTTCAATACTAAACATTGCTATTGCTGTCAAGAGGTGTGTAGAAAGGCTCTTCTGGAAGCTTGTTATATGAGAGAAGTAGCACAGGTTCTGAAAAAAAGTGGGGATACTAGACCCTGTTTGACAATGTGTGATCAAAGAAATAAGGCAAATGTTGGTTTTGGTGAGCCTGGCTCTTTTGCAATGATAATATGCTAGTAATACTTTAACAAATCACCTGTGAATATATATTTTTAAAGTGTTATAACATGGTTAGTTGCTGTCAATATTGAGTGTATTATCTCTAAAGACTGCAGTAGAAATTGACACTTAACTTTTATAGATTTCTTAACACTTCATGAATTATCTTAGACTAGCGTCTCCTCATTGGTAATAAATATATTTTGTCTTTGTCTTATATACATTTTTAGACATAGATAGTTCTCAAAAAGTATTCATTGAAGAAATTAGACTTACAGGACATTGACAATGTGCCATTCTTTGATCTTTCTGAGTGGATGGGAGGTTTGGGGGTGAGTGGTAGTTGTTAATTCAGTGTTTGTGGCAACTTTATGGAACACAATAGTGAATGAATTGTACTTACTGCAATGGAGCAAACAACATACATTCCATTTCAAAGCACTCTTGTCTGTCAGTTTTGGTGTTGCCCAGAGACCTCTCTTGACCTCTCACATTGCCCATCAGCTCCTACCCCATTTCTTTAGGTCCCTTATAGGAAAATTTTCATATGGCCAAGTGCAAAGTGAAACACTCAGTTCACATCTTACATGACCATCAGCAGCATTTTTGATATCTACCACTCACTCCTTAGGAAGGTGATTTGACTTTCTAAAAATTACATTTTTGGTTTCCTTTGTGTATCATCTACTCTTCTATCTCCCACTCTTTTTTTGTTTTCTCTAATTCCTCTTGACCTCTAAGTATTAGTACCCCAGGACGCAATCCTCAAATCTCTTGAGTTCTCTCCAGTTTCCACACTGGCCACAGCATTAAACACTATCTGTGTGTGTGTTTGCTGACAGCTCTCTAATTTCTGTTTCCAACATCAACATCTCCCCTGAGGTTGACAGTCAAATACTGTCTTGCCAACACTGGGCTATTTAATAGACACTTCAGACTTAACGTGGCCAGAATAAATTACTGATTCTCCCTGCCCTATCCTAAACATACTTCTTCCTTGTCCCTGCAGCTCAAGAAATGGCCCTGTTCACTTACTGAATGCAAAAACTTGATCTTCATCCTGATTATCTTCTTTTTTTCTGATTTATTCCCTATCCATCGAAAATTCTTCAGTTTTTTTTTAAAAAATGGGTCCTGAATCGAATCACTTCCCACCTATCCATTGCTAACCGTTGGGCTCCAACTGGTTTCCCAACTGGTATCCTGTTTCTGGGGTTGACCTTGACAATTTACCTGCACACAGCAACAGGTCAGGTCTCTCCCAAGCTCAAGCCTGAGTGATCTGATCTCCCGTCGCTCCTCTGACCTTGCTGCAGTCATGTTGGCAAACTCCCAACCTGTCACCCCTTGAACTCCCTCCTCCTTAGCATGGAATGATCTGTCACTAATGAGTCTTCAGTCCAACCCTCACCTGAATCAGGGCTTGTCCAAATATTAAAAATTTAAAGGCTTTCCCAATAGTAATTGCAACTGTGTTCTCACTCTGCTCTCTCTGTCCTTATACCCTGGATCACTTTTCTTCATTGCATTTACTGATGTTTTGTTACCCCAATTTCTTCCAGGTAGAATGTATACTCCTTGAGGTCATGGATTTGATTAAAATTAATGATGTATCTCTAGTGCCTAAAGAGTATATGTCACATGGTAGGCATTGAAAAAGAAACTAGAAAAATTTGAATATCTTATCTGGGTTGATCAATATATACTATTTTCTATAAATATTATTGACAATGTATCTTTCCTTGAGCAGTTTTATGATTTGTATCCACACACACCTTCTGTATTATTATAAACTCAGTTTCTGTATTATAAACTCAGTGACTTTAATAGATTCCACTACTACAATTGACTATAATTTTCTATTGGATACTCAAATTGCAACAATTTTGGAAGTTACTTTCACTTGGATTCTTTCTATCTTTTGCCCTATCCCAGGCAGTTTTGAAAGTTTTCTTGATTTTTTGACAACACAAGATGTTCTAGGGCTAGGCTGGTGTTGCTAGCTGTAGAGGTGCAATCTAGTATCCCCGCAAACTCTAATTTCATTCATGTAGTGGTTCTCAGGGATGTGCACACATAGAAACCACTTGGAGAGTTTTAGAAACCCCAGTGGTCAGGTTGCAACCCAGTGTCTTGGACATGGGATCCAGGAATGGGCATTTTTCAGAGGTGTGGCCAAAATTGAGAACCATATTTGTTTTCCAAATCTGGAGATTAAGAAGGACACACTCATTTTCACAGGAACCCTGGTAAAGGATGAGAAGACACAAGGCACTTTTTGTTATTTTAGAGACAGAGACAAAGAAAACAAATGAAGGGTCAGTTGGTTAGTGAAGAATGGAACTGGTGAACTTGACGCAGTATAGACACATGGCAATTTGTCACAATGTACACCTGACAAGTGTTACAGTTTACCTCAATAAAAAAAGTGAAGTTTACGTTAAAAGTAAAAGAATTGCTTGGTGAGGACAACAGTGAGAGAAAAGAAAACAGAGTAAAAAGAAAAGTAGGAAGGTAGAAAAGACAAAGAAAGATAGAACCAAAGCAACGTTTAAACAAACAAAAAAATCAATACTTTTTTCCATGAAGGGTGAATGCACGTATTTTTTTCAATATAACTTATTCAACTAAGTTTCGTGTTTTCATAGAAAACTTTCAAATTTCTATGCACTTCCAAATGCACCAGCTTCTCTTATCTGACATATGCAATACCATGTTATATATTGTCACACCAAGTTACGTCTGTGAGTTAAATTATTATTTAAAATATTTAAAATATTCCATTATCCAAACACAATTGTATCTTATCTGGGTATATTAAAAAAACATACCCACAATTCACTATTCATTTTACCATTCCATTCAGGGTTTAAAAGTAATAACATGTTATAATTAGACAAGAATATTTAGACAAAGAATACATGAGGATTAGTATATGACATAAAATGCCTTGTAAGATTCTTGACCTTCGATAGACCTTAATATTACTGTTTTAATATCACAGTTTTTCACCATTCCAATATACTTTCTGGAAGGGAAGTGAAGTAGGTAATAGCTGGTATGTTGGGAGTTTTAAATAGTTCCGAAGACACCAACCGAGATATGTGCTACTAATGAATCATTGTCACAGACAGAAGATACTAAGAACTATTAAATATTTGCTGACTTCTGCCACATCCCATAGGGTTGTCTATAATTTATCTTTTCATTATCCTTTTATGAATCAACTATTAGATCTATTAAAATCTATGAGACACTAGACCAAATTATACATGTTAACTTTGGCCTTGTAATCTATCAATATTTAGACTGATAAAGCCGTAGAACAATGGGGAAGAGATGGACGCAAAACAAGGAAATAATACAGAAGCTATAATTATTAAATGTGAATGAGGTCATCTCGTACTGATATTTCTTAGATATTTTTGGTCACTGACTCCTTTGGTTATTGGGGAAATTTTCAATACAGAGAAATTAACAACACAGGTAGGACCCCACACACACAATTTTCATATAATTTTCAGAGATTTAGCCAAGGACTTCTCAAATGCTCGTTTGACAGACAAATAAAGCAAAAACTACAGAGAAATGGCAACTTTAACATGAATTCTATCAATAGATTTATTATATTAGTGTTAAATGGATTACATGAATGCCTTTCAGACCAGTCTCCAAAGATGGTGTTTTCCTCTTTTATTAACATGTTGTACTTCTGTTGGACTCTAAAATGTCAGATTCTTTTCAATCTAGAAATAAAAATGGGTCTAGCAGAAAATTATTCAAAATTATCAAAACCCACAAACAACAAAGTGACCCTCTGTTTCTGGACTTCTTACATACGGTGGAACTATTCTGTTTCACTTTTAAATTTCATCTTATGCTGTCGCTTCTCCAAGTAATTTGATTTGGAGTCAAACAAAGCTGCCAGCTAGAAAGGTAGAAAAAGGCAGTTCCCCATTTCCTGAAGCCCAAGCACTGACCCATTTGGCTGCAAAGCACTTTCTAGTGTATCTCCTGGGGAAGGTAACGGTATGGCCTGCAATCTACTACTTCAATCAGATTCTCACCTGTGGGAGATCAAGAAGTAAAACCCACTGAATATCCGTATTGGGAACTCCCAGGACAAGGGAGAGGGCAACCTCAGTGGGAGCTAAGTCATCTGGTATTTGGATTCAGGAGTTCAGTAGCGGGATGAAATGGCCATGAATGGAAGAAGAGCCGAGTAAGTATCAGGACACTTAATTAAGGTGGCCTCAGGATGCAGAAAATCAAGTCCGAAACTTGGACTAACATATTTTTCCTCTATTATGTCTTATAATCCAGGTCTCCTAGATAATGCAATGGAGATACTTTTCTGCATCTCGGAGGGCAGGAAGATGAACCCATGCAATCATTTCTAGTATATCATGTTTCATATAGATAATATTATTGAAAATGTTCATTTATCTTCTTAGATTAATGTTCATTTTTGTATAGCAATTGGTTTCCCTGTGTGGTCCTCACAGTTCTCCCACCACCACCTCACCCTGTGGACCATCATCACAGTCCCTTGTGCTCTTCCCTCCACTGCTTTGAACCCCTTCCCTTGCTGTAGGCCTCCGATCTAAATATTATTGAAAATGTTTTAATATTCACTTTATTCAACACAGAAGGAGACTCACGGCCCATTACTGGAACAAGTCACATGGTGATAGTCACCTTATATATTTCATGTATCTTGTTGCTATCTTGGCTGTCTGTGGCTTTATTTTTCTGCAAAGTGGAACTGTTCTGTGTCACTTGGGCTCTATCAGTCTATGGGACACTTTAGGAAGAGAACCGGCCCAGACTGAGCTGAGCATTTACTCCCAATTTATTTATTTTTAAAGATTTATTTATTCATTTATGCATAGAAGAACAGTGGTGTAGGCCAGAGGTGCAGGGGGTGAGAGGATTCACCAGAGACAGAGTGAAGAGCAGAACAGGAGGAATGACTGAAATCCACTGCTGAGAGGAGCAGCGGGTGAGACAGGAGAGGTCTGCTGTGCCATGTAGGTAGCTCCGTGGCCGGGGATCAAACTCATGCTGCAGTGGCTGCAGACAGCTTCATAGGTTGTGTCTTAACCCCTTGTGCCACCAGGGAGGCCCCCATCATTTTTTTTAACTGAAAGACAGGGTCCAGAAGAGGGAGAGCCTAGTGGAGTGGGATCAGGGTCTGAAGTTTTTCTTCTGGAACCAGGGGTAAGAAGGGGAGCAGGTGCTGGATTGTCAACGAGAGCAAGAATAGGAGACTATAGACCGTGTTGCTTAAAGGGGGTGGACTCTGACATAACAGCCTCAAGCAATCGGAGGCAAAGATCTGAATGATTTGAATGTTATTTTGGTTGTTAAATGAGGTCCTTCATTGATCACATCGCTTGTCTTTTAGAGGAACCAGAGAGAGCTGTCTTCAGGTGTCATTCCCATTCTGGACCAGTGTCTGTGAGAAGGATTCATGCTCATCTGAGTATTTTGTTCTAACTCACCCAGCCGCACTGAACCACTGGGCCATTTTTCAAGGATGAAATGCAATTTAACAAGGTTGAAGAAAACATTACTGGACTTTTCTTTATACTTACACAAGGAAGGAAACAAGCAAAATCCCCAAAGAACGCCTATCCATTAAAGAGGAAGGGAGATGATTCCTGGATACTAAGAGGAAAAGGAAAATTAGCTTAGCTAGCAGACAGGCTTCGCTTCCACCTGCTCTGCGCAGGAAACGTGGTTAGCCGACTCAGCTGTTACCAAGAGGAAAACCCCTCACAAGAGCCTTGACACGTTGCTGTGCAGAGTGGGGCAGGAAACAAGAGGGTGGAGCAGGAAACAGTGAGCCTGCTAGAGCTTGTGAGTCTGGGGGAGAAGCTTACTAGTGAGGAGAGGAAGAACCATTTCAACACATCAATATCATACCTTGTTTAGGAGAAAATCAATCACTCTGTTACTAGGTCTTCTCTCTTGCCTCTCGAAAATCTGCATGCATACATTCATGTTTAAAATATGCAGTCTTACTTTATGTATATACGAAATAATATTTCACACTGTAAGAAAGCAAGCCTGAGGGTGAATGATTCAAATGCCCAAGCACTTAGCAGAGAAGAGAAGGCTCTTGAAGGGTAGACACGTACAGTTGAAAGCCATTGTGCAGTTTCTATAGGTATGGCTCTCACAATTAAAATCTGGAGCGACGAGGCTGGGATGTGGATGTGTCATTTTGGAATGTGAGAGAGTTCTTGGTGGCGCTGTCCAGTGACTCCCGAAGAGACTGGGGGTGTGAACGCAGCCCCAGCGCTTACAGTGGGATCCTGCTCAAGACAGTGGACCTATGGGCACCTCATCTGCATGTCGGTAAAATGGTGATGATGATGTCTTCTACTTTATATACTGCTGCAAGGGTAAACTAGGTTAATACACGTAGGGTACTGAGACTATAGACAGCACTTAATAAGTGCTAGTTATTATTTTTTCTATGTTGGTTAGAGATGGTTCACACTTATCATCATAGAAAGTGCTAGTTCCATGAAGATACTCAATGCTCGAAAGTAACCAATGTCCAAAATTAAGATAAAGATTAATGATCACAGAAGTTACTATAATAGAGAAGGGGAACACAATGAAGAAACTGAGATCCATAAAAATAGTCTGCTCCATGTGCTTATGGAAGGGGGACTTTAATTCATTTGAGCTGAGCAGTGAGTATAATGTGCTTTTGTAAGTTTATATTATGTATTATTATTGGCTGGGATTTTTTTCTTTAATGTGCTGTGCAAAAACATTTTTTTTTTCAGAATCAGTAAACTTTTTAAAAATAGATTGAATATATGGGCCTCCCCAGTGGCGCAGTGGTTGAGCGCTGGGTTGCGTAGCTGCCCGCGGCCTCTGCAACGCCGGTTCGATCCCCGGCTGCTCCCCGGCCACCGGAGGAGGGTCCCGCATGGCGCGCAGACCTCTCCTGCCGCCCGCTGCTCCCCTCAGCAGTGGACTTCGGTCCTTCTGCCTGCTCTGCTCCCCGCTCTGGCTCTGGTGAATCCTCTCATCCTCCTGCGCTTCTGACTGTACCCAGTGCTCATATAAATAAATAAATAAATCTTTAAAAAAATAGATTGAATATAAGAAGACAACTTTTACATAATATGTATATATCTGATCAAGTTATTTTTTCCAAAATATGATGTTTCCCCATCTTCCAAGTACTATAGTTTTGTCTGACAAGCATATTATCTGCCATGAAAACTTTGAGAAGTCGGGTTTGATTACAGGTCTTCCTTTACTGTTTTATAAGAAAAAAAAATCTAATTTTAATTTCTCGTCTCCTAAAAATGCCCCTTTTTTGGTAGTCAGTACCTATTACACATGCTGAATTATTCCATTTTATTTATCTATCTTGGGGTCAAATTAGGCAGTTATGCATATTAGTCCTGATCTCGGGTCTCAGTTACTACAACACATTAAACAGTGAATGAAGCAAAGGGGAGTCTGAAAATACTGACCTCCACCTGGGTGCCCCCTCTCGAGTCTGTCTAACGTGTTGACTTCCATTTCCTATCCTAGGCCAGAGACAGCACCGAGAGGGCACCCACCATCGTGGCCTATGACAGGGAGAGAACCACTTCAATATTACTGGCTTCGTCAGGTGTCGATGTGACTGCAGTATTTCCATGCGTAAGTTCAGTCCAAACTGCACATGTGTGATCTGGACTGAGGGCCACTGACCGAGGGTCATTGACCGAGAGACCACACAGAACTACCCTTCTGCCTGCAATGGTGCCACCACTAGGAAGCCGCAAGCCAGCATGTACCAAACACACCAGTGCAAATAAAACACCATCAATCTCGTGTGTTGCAGGAAGGGGGATGTTGCATTACACATTGGGAAGTCCTGATAAGAAAAAGTAAAGTTTGGTTCATTTTGCATAAATATCACCCATGTGTTAAAGACAGCTGGAAATCTACACTGATTTACATGAATCCTTCCCTTCCAAATTATGTACAGCAGTTCGGACTTAATGAAATATTTATTCAAAATCAACAAACTGCCCTCTAGGAGTCTTTCACCATAAAGGCAAGCATTTTATTTAGTGCACTTGATTCTCACCTATGGCAATCTTGCAGCCACCTAACAGGAAGGAAACTGATTTATTTCAGACCAGGCAATTTAAATAGAATGTAACCTAGCCATACAGGTAAAGAGCTTGCCCTTGGCTATTACTTAGCTTGACCACAGGGCTTTCTGGAAACAGCAAAAGCTTTATAAGTGTCAGCTCATGGCTAAATCAATGTTTATGCATGATGTACCTCTGAATAGCAAACATTTGCTGCCTGCAAGCTAAACAATGTTTTTATCTGTTAGCCTATTTCTGGTTCCTCAACCACTGTGTCTAGTGTTGTGAACTGCATTTAGTAACAATTATCTGCTGGTAGTTCAGAAAAGGAGAGAGGTGTGATTAATGAAAAGTGACACACACCGATTACTTTGTCAGGCCAGTCTCCTTAGAGAAAGAGTGGCTCTGTTGGACCCCAGTCTGACCTCCTTTACCTTTAACAAGGTCAAGGCAGGAATGCAAAGTGCCTGGAAGATTCACTCCTAGAAATGCCCCTACTAATGAACTGCAGGTAGCCAATTAAATAGAACGTTGCCACTTTCACCTTGGCAGCAAAGGTGGAATTAAAAACCAAAGATGACATGTCTTCTATTGAAATGTGTAAAGCGTACAACTTGGAGACTTGATGTGGCCACACACCCTATTCAAAAGGTAAATAATAATAATAAAAAAAGGTGGAAAATCAAAGTGTGTCTCAACTGATCAGGTGATTAACCCAGAGTTCTCCTTTTCTAGTTCACATTCAAAAATGACTCTCCAGGGCCTCCCTGGAGGCCCAAGGGGTTAAGATACAACCTATGAAGCCATCTGCAGCCACTGCAGCACCAGTTGGATCCCCAGAGCTGACCCACATGGCGCAGCAGACCTCTCCTGTCTAACCTGCTGCTCCCCTCAGCAGTGTATTTCAGTCGATTTGCCAGTTCTGCTCCCCACTCTGTCTCTGGTGGATCCTCTAACCCCTACACCTCTGGCCTGTACCCCAGTTCTTGTAGGTATAAATAAATCTTAAAAAACAAACAAACAAAGAAAACCAAAAATGTCCCTCCAGACCATCCAGCAGAGGGGAAGCACCGATCCCTTGCTTGTTCTTGTGTGGCTCTGGGGAGCAAGAAAACGCCCTCTACTATAAAGGGTGGCTTAATTGTTAAACTATATTTCTTGTGACCAAAAATAGGTCATCTTTTAATAGCACAGTATAAATAGGTGGCAAAGAATAAAGGTTGAGGGATAGGTGACAATCTTTGAAGATACTAAATACCAAGATTTCTAGCCTTCTCATGTGCTCAGTTTCATAGCCAAATACACACAAGTGAGTAGCAATGAAACAAAATGCACAACTGAATGACATTTTATTTACTAAGGGAAAAAATGCCAAAATGAAAGCCACAGCTTAATGAGATCACATACCAAAATATATCTTCTCTCCTCTTACCCACATATTTTCGCAAAGTGTTTTTTTGTATCAGTAATATTTACACCTTCATTTAGAAGCCATTGATTCTTTTTTAACTTGGTTAAAATTCAGAAATCAGTGTATTCCCGAGAAGCAAAAAAAAAAAAAAAAAATTACACATCATTTTGTCACTCCTATTAGGAATGCTTTCTTGCAGAAAAAAATTGACTCTGAAATAAAATAAAAATCAAACTTAGAAATGCTGACATTCACTTCAAGGAGGCAATTATCATGAGCATCTTATTTTCCCAATGCAATCTGCACAATCTAGCAACATTGTTTTAGGTGGTCCAGGCCCACTGTCTTGGAAATCCTCACTGATTCTGAATGTGAATGATACAACTTTTTGTTTCAACTTTTCAGAAGGATTTTTTTTTGATGATGCAGTCTGTAGGGAAATTAAAGAAATAGACACACTAGATACACTTCTTTAAGATACCATACTCATTTGTCAATGGTCATTTTTTGTTAAAAAAAAAAAAAAACCTTTGGAAGATTTGATTGCTCATCCTCCTCAGAATTTAAGTACACGTTGGCTAAGTAGCCATTTGTTCATTTTGGAAGTCAATCTACTAGGTGCAAATTCTCATAAGACATATTCCATTTTCCTTCTGTAATTATTAACCTTCTAACAATTTGTTTTATTATAAAGGCAACAAAAGTGTTGATAGGAGACAATGGTAGTTATATATCTGAGTCAAAGTCATAAAATGAAACTATAAATATTCTCAGAGGATTTGGTTTAAATTCTCTCTCATTCTAAAGGAAGTCACATTTTGTGCTTATTTCAATTGTGAAAAAAGTTCAATGATAATTATTCCCCATAAGTTGTATAATGATGTATTAATAATACACCTATGTATTTCCCTCTCTCTGTTACCTCCAGGTCTGAGTCTTGATGGGACAGACTGCCCTGGGTGTGCTAAATCACTCAGCTCCTAACACCACCTACGACAGCACTGATCTGTGTCTCAACAGTGTTCTCCTGTCCGAGATAAAGGTAAATCCATTTGTGTATCACTTAATCTATAGTAAGAGTTTCCCCTAAACTATTTCTAAACAAAACGTGTGACATAAAGGTAACTTTCATTTAAATTGTTTAACCAGGTTAGTATCAATAAATTATATCTGAGGGAACATAAAATCACAGATTTACATCCTTGAGGCTTTTTTCTTTAAAAGGCAGGTACACTTGTGCTATGAGTGAATAATTGAAAATCACTTTTTTTGTGACATCGTTAAAATATATGAATAACTTCTAGAACTGGAAGGCAGCATCAAGATTATCTTTATTATATTGGGATGGAAATGGATGTTCAAAGAAGTTAGGTCATTTGCCAAATTTGAACTGTTAGTGTTTTGTAGATGTGAAATCAGAAGCTAGTTTCTATGACCATGTTATATTTCCTCTCCATTCCACACTGTTAGTCAGTGCATAATCCTGACCCAAAAAATATAATTTTATGAGGACCACAGGATCACTGAAGAAGAATTCTTCTATTCCAAAGTAGAGTTTTGTATTTGGAACACAACAGAGTGATTTTTCTAAAATAGCTTCTATATCTTTCTGGCTTATTTCCCTGAGCATAACTCCTTCTAGCTCCATCCACATTGCTGCAAATGGAATGAGTTTATCTTTTTTGATTGCTGAATAATATTTCATTGTGTATACATACCACATCTTATTGATCCACTCATCTATTTTTGGGCATTTGTGTTGTTTCCAGGTTTTACCTACTGTAGATAGTGCTGCAATAAACATAGGTGTCCAGGTGCTCTTTTGAATCAATGTTTTTTTGTCCTTTGGGTAGATCCCTAGGAGTGGAATATCAGATGGTTTCACTTATAGCAGGAATATAGGGGAACCCAATAAGACATCAGTGTAAAAAAATAATAACAGTACAAAACATAACAAAGCAAAAATAGACAATTATAAACCAGAGACATCCTGCAGGGGAGGAGGGAGAGGGATCAGAGGGAGGGAGGGAGGAGCACAGGGGACTGAGGTGATGGTGCACGGGTGCATTGCGGAAGGAAACTCTATGGGAACCACACCTGAGGGGGTGGGGGGAGCAAATATTGATTAAAAATGAACAATGATGTAAAAAATTTAAAAATATATATAAAAAAAGCTTCCATATGTTTGGCTTATGGGAAATGTCTGTATAGAAAAGCTCCTTAGCATCAAAATATATAACAAAAAATATTTCTAAGACCTGGAATAGACCATGAAGAACATCTACATCTTCATAATGTGATTTCAATAGCTTTTTACTAGTTTGGGGGCACGGGCACCTTATTTGTTTAAGTCTTAGTGTCATTATTCACAAAGGAAGATGGAACAAGTTCTCGTTTATGTACTTTTGAGGCTTTTAAAAAATATCAAGATCAGAAAATGCATCTAACATAATGTCTTGCATTCAATACGCATTAGTTTCTTCTTCTTTCCTCTTGGAAATTAGTAATAGAGGAAATACGGTCTGATGGGAAATCTGGTTAATTGGCACATTTGATATAAATGGAATGAGATGTGCCCCGTCATTTAGCATTACAAAATCAGGGAGCAGAAAAGACTGCAGGGGTGTACTTCATGCATCTGATAGGGTCAACCTGGTGTAAGTGACCCACGTGGGAATGAAGACTTGCGTCTTCCCGTCTGGACCCCCATCTCCATGGTGTGAGGCTTCTGGGTGCAGTGAGCCCACCCCAGAACAGAAGACCAGGCCACCATGGGCCTAAACAATTTTATTTGAAGATCCCTGAGGTCATGGTTCTGGTTTTGAATATATTTAGTACCAGGACACAAATAATTATCAGTCATTCAGAGCTCCAGGGGAGAGGGCAGGCAGGGATGTGATCCATGAAGAGGGAAGATACTAGGAAATTTGTGACAGAGAGGAAAAGGTGAAATCTGGCTTCTGAATCTGCTCTTGTCCTTCCATTGTTTCAAGCCCTATCACTGTGTCCTGACATTCCAAGAACTCCATCCACTCTGGGTCTGCTGGTGGGAGTGTCGAAATGCAGAGCACAGAATTCACAGCTCTGAGTCCAGTCTTTGTCCTTAAAACTCAATAGCTGTCACACTAGACACTGAGGTCCCAGAGCCTCACTTTCCTCACTAATAAAACAAATCTCACAATAACTCAATTTGGTTCAACATTTCTCACACATGTCTGGTACCATGAGCCAGTCCCAGAGGTTGTCACTGAACATACACAAATACGTCAAAGAGGGTCCCTTTCTTGGAAAGTCTGCCCAATCACATTTTTCTTAGGATCCCAAGAAAAGATAAATACAAGGGCTCTGCCTGATATAGACTCTGTGATATAGAATCTGCCCATAAATCTCTGCTGTTATTAGAGTAGATACAATGCTTCATGTTAATATGTTTATTGACAAGATTAGAGGCATTCCTGATACATTCTTCATGTGCGTGGCACATTACTATGGGCTTCAGGAGACAATTTCCCCTTTGTTCAATACACTGGTGAATAAATGTCAGGTCATAAAGGAAGTATTGATGACGGAGAGGGGGCGGCCAGGCTGCCCTGGAAAGAAAGTGTTGCCTTCTCTCACTCTCTGCTCTGGCTATAAGTCTAATAATGACGTGCTTTATCATTACAAGGTTTCTATTAGACATGCTGTAAAACTATGACTCTGTCAGCTAAAATGTCTCATTCTATTAGGTCTTAATATACGTTGATACCTGTGATGTAATTCCACCAGTCTTATAATTCACCATGTGGCGTTGTCATGCAATGCCCAAATAATAAGTCTATGAAAATGCAAACACATGCTCAACTTCAGAGAGTTCATTTACACATTGCTTTACTTTCAGTGAATATTCTAAACAAAATTTCCAGAAGAGGAAAAACATATTTTGACATGCTCCTAAGTACTATTTTCACCCCTACATTGAAAACCAAGAAAGGTCTTTCTTCAGAAAGAGCTTAGCCTATAAAAAGAACACAATCAGTATGACTGTCTCTTCCCTGACATACATTGTTCATTCTCTCGAGCAAACCGGCAATTGGCTGTGGCCAAGTCCCCACTACATGGTAGATTAACAGTTTAAATTTTTTTCTTTAATCTCCAAAGTTACCTCCACTGCTTAATGAAGTACTTAAACATAAAAGGATTTTTGTCTATTCTGGTGCAGGAGCTAGAAATCATTCAAACCAAAACAATCATCTCCCTGCCCTGGAGTAAATATGAATAAGCAAATGCTCAGGGAAACTCCACTTTCAGTATCTGTACAGGAAGTGAGATCATTACTGTTGACAAGTAGTAGGGAGCTCAGAAGATGCTATCAGTGGGTAGTGGAAAATAAAATTGAGTAACCAACAAAAACCTGGGGATTTCATTATTTTGCTTGCTGTTCTGTGAAATCCCCAAATATTAGAAATACTGGGTTTAAAAATACATTAACTAATAAAAACATATTTGAATGATACATATCATTGATTTGGGGTTGCCCATGGTTTTGAATGGATCACATCACTGCTTCTCCCCTGGGTCTATGAGCCAAGAGTTGAGTTTATTTGCTAAATTGTCTTTGAGTACATTCTGGCTTATCAGACAATGATTGCAGGACAGAGAGGCTATCTTTAGTGATATGCTTTTCCCAGACACTTCTGGGATCATATTATCATGATTATTACAAAAATCAATTGAACAAATAATTTACTAGCAAATTTACTTATTCGGTAAATAGCATTTCCTAGGATGTTGAAAGAAACTAGATAATTATGATGGATAGAATAAGAACGAACCATTTCTCCATATTTTGTATTTTCCATGCTTTCTGAAGTGAACAAAGTGCTTACAATAGAATCAAATGAAATTAACCCAGCAACACTTCCATGGGTTGGGTTAAAGATTCTGGAGAGACTTTGAAGTAGTTTGGCTTTCAAGCAAAGATAAGAGAGAGGGGAGTTAAACAACACTAAAGCTGAGGATAATTTTCTTTCTTCTTGGAGGGCAGAGTCTTACAACATATCGAGTGATAAACTCTTTTTCTCTAAATATATAAAAGAACTGAGTAAGAAAGAAGGTTGGGTTGAATGAATTGGTGTCTGAGTGAAATCACAGATATTGCATTCCAGGAAGGCTTCTCCAAGGTCATTCCTGCTCCTGGCTGGGCCACAGGAATGCCTCTTGTCCTCCCAAGCTTAATTTTATTAGCACTGATTTATTGTGGATATTCCCACTCCTTGAAATGAAAGACTGTTCCTTAGTCATCTCTCCCTCCTTAGATCCAGCACAGGAGTGGTGTCCAGTGTTTGCGTCCATACGTAATTATGGCCTAAATTTGAATAAAATGTTAAAAAAATTACTTGATAAATGGATATGATGTTTTACAATGATAATGTGAAGCTATAACAGACACGCAAACAAACCCTAGTACATTGTGATGGCTGTTGTCTCTTCATGGACAAGGTTCTTATTTTTAGTTGTCTTTATTTTCCTGGATAATAATAGCTGATTGCTGCTGAGACCTTACCATTCTTTCGGCACTGTTCTAAGGACGAGGCACAAAAAATAATCTCATGTCTTGCTCTAAACAATCTTGCGAAATAGTACTATCACTATCTGATATTTTGATAAAGAAATGAAAGGTTGGAGGGATTAAATAATTTATCCCAAGGTATACAGGCACTCAGAGACACTCTGACTCTGTGTTCATAACTATTATACTCTGATCAGCTCGGAATACTATCATGTTCTGAAAAATAGATTACAATTTAGGAATACAGCATTGTCTGTGAGAGGTTCACTCAAGAAGTCCTAGTCAGCCAATCAAAGCTCTGCTGGTGTCTATTATGTGCAAGACAACCCTCAATTACTCTGCCCCACACAGGAGGAAGAGATCCTCAGTTCCTGTGAGTACAGTAGAATTTCCAGATGGGCATGCTGACACGGCACAGGCCTCTGTGAGCCCCCAGAGGGTGTGCCCAGGAATTCTGCCCAGATTGCCACTGTAGAATTCCACCAAGTTCCCAAGCTATGACATCCTGGAGCTTCAAAATGAAGCTGTGAACAAAAAATAATTCAGCTCTCTGCTTCTTTTCCAAAGTCAAAGTCAGGAGACCACTTCACCACACCCTTCCTGATGGCTACACATTTCAGTCATGTATGCTAAGAACGCATCAGACACTCTGGGCCATCTCTACGGGGTGTCTAAGGAATGCACTGTCAGTGGTAATTAACACACATGCAAAATAAAAATTATGGATGATGGATCTGATTAGAAACAAAGAAACCTGACAGGTCACCTCTGAAGCTTGTGAAGTCTCTGAGACAGGTCACAGAGAAATGAATGGTTTGGTTTTTAACCCAATGGACACAATCTTATACATTTGCCATGGGATATTTACAATGACAGGTTCACGCTTAAGGACAGTGAACTTTTTTATAGATCATGTTCCATAGTAATAAAGGATGAATGGTGCATGACATGAAGTATAAGAATGGATAGTCCGGAAATGAACAATCGGGAGCACTGGCTCTGCTCTCTGCTGCCAGTTGTCTATGTAGTGATAGTGCATGACCGGGACTGGGAACACGGACACTCACACCCCTGGGCAACTCTTTCTGTCCTCCTATCCCTTGATAGAAGGAGAGACTCCCTAAGCCCCCAGAGCTCTCCCAGTCAGTGACTCTTCTGGAACTGAACTCCAGCAGTTGCCACGCCCCACCCGCCCAAGTTCCAAGTTCCATGGTAAAAGACAATATATCTAGCACAACTGATCCCAGAAAGCTACTGGGAGGATGATATCTTGCCTTAGAGGTTTAATAATATTATTGAGAGAGAGAGAGAGAGAAATGAATTACTAACCTACTAATGATAAAATTTCAGTAGCAGCAAAGACCCCCTAATCCCCTTATACCTTGTTATATATATTCTAACCTACTCTTTCCAACCTTCACCTGCTTAGAATCTTTGATATTACTATAACAGAATGGTGCTAACATTTCCCATCTAAATGAACTGTGTTGAGACCTAAGGGCATGCATTTTCATAACTGTTGTAATACCAAACTAAATGCCCGAATTATACGCAGGAAGAGCAATAATGTAAAATCCATATGCTATCCCATAGTCTCCATCAATGAAGGAATATGTGATAAACCTTTTGTTTGAAAGGCAACTGCTCTTCCATGAATTTTTTTTTTTACAACTTTGATGCAGTAATTACCTTCAACAATAGACTACAACCTAAAACCCTAAGCCATGACAGAGAGTGTGTTCTACATTGATTGAGAAGCTTCTGACATCTTATACATTAGCCTCTTAGACTTATAAATGATAGAGTGTGAGACAACACAGTGAAAATTAATTGTGTATGCCAAACACTTACTCAACAGTGACTCTTTTGCAGAATGCTTGCATATCTTTACTTGAGCGAAATTTGCCAAGTTGATTATAAATGTGATATCTTACCTCTTAATACATTTTACAATTTGCACATAATGGTTCCAAGGGAACTTGTAAACCATAGTAAATCATAAAATTCATTTTGCTTTGCATCAATTCATTCATCCATGTGCCAACTAATCACCTCATTTCAAAATTCAATAAACCTAAATACCTGGATTTATGATGCTTTGTCGGAATTAACAAGGGAATATCGACAATGTGGAATTAGAAGTCTATTGCAACTTAAAGACAAGAACCTAGTTGAAAACAATTAAAAAGACTCGGCAGCAATAATTATATCCACAGTGTTAGCAAATAAAATAAATTAAAACTGATTTAATTTCTGCTCTGGGAAAAGGGGAGGGGAAGCACAGAAAAGCCTTAATTTAGTTGGTTAAAACACAAGTTGTTTGAAGCAAAACTTTAAAGCAACTGTGCAATTGGCTTGTAGTATTAACAATTCTTCATTGCAAATAAAATGCCCACACTGGTATGTTTTTAGGAATAGACAATGTGGTCACCTTATAAAGTGGCCACAGTAATTCTTGAAACTGTTATTTTCCTTATAAGAAATCTAACAGTGAATACCTTGTTGCAGGGTTTATTTGCATAAACCCACTTGCCTTGACGTCCCTATATACACTATAATAATAATTTTTTAAACACCCTCTAGGTTGGTGAGGTAAGGCACAGTTCGTGAAAACAGTCCCTATTTGCTAAAACTACTTTTTATATATCCTCTTAAAAGATGTCATTCACTCTCCACATTAAACATGTTTCTGATTTCTAGTTCTGTTACAAAAGTCTATAATGCTGATATGAAATGGATGGTTGCTTGTACACACACAGCTCAGATTCATTACTTTGAGTTGGGGAACCAGAGAGAAAAAAAGCACAATTCTTTTTGATTTTTACTTTGAAAATAAAATCTGGAGACATCGGTTAAGCAGCTGTTCTTATTCATTGTCTCTCAGTGTATATTTAATTTCTCTGCTAATAACAACCATGGATGCATTTGCATTTCATTTTTAATATTTTCTTAATAAATTGTTCTTGCAGTTCTAAGCTGATATAAAGAAAGAAAATAACATGCTCGAATCTGTAGAGAGCATTTAGTGACAAGAAGGATAGAGGAGTCGTTTGTATTTCTTTAAAAAGACTTAAAAAGGTATCTGATTGTTAAAGTCACAAAAGGTCTATATGCTTCTGTTGCCCCTTTAATTAAATTCTTAGAAGTAATCAGATGCAAAATGACAAATGGCAAGAAGAGAACATACCTCTGCTGAATAATTTTATCATTTATACCTATAACTGTCAATCCACGAAGGGCTATTTTTTATATGTCACCTAAATCATAAGAGCTGGTACCTTTTTCTGTGATTCATGTTAGCCCGGCTCTATGATTTACTGCTAAATTATTTCCCTTCTCTTTCAGGGAATTTTTTTTTATCTCCTTTCTGTGATTAATCTCTCTGGTTTGAATGAGCAAAGCTTTTTACATGAGTGAATGTCACAATTTGGTTGAGTATAAATTTTTTCAGTATGATTTTTTATACATATGTTTTTTCTAAATGTGCTCAGGAAAGACAATTATTTATTTAAAGACTTATATTTCCATTAAAAAAGCCTTGCCTACCTCAGTTACATATTCCACCCTGTTCTTCTAGAAATAAATGGCTTTTGCTTTGATAGGATGTGTTGACAATGGTTGTTGGCAGTGATAACACACAATCAAGGAGCTTTTTCACGGTGGAGGACCTAGTTTGAGTGACTAAGACCACAGAGTATCTTGATATCTACTCTTTTTGTTAAAGTGCTAAATAGTCCCTGTGTGTGTGTGTGTGTGTGTGTACACGCACGTGCCTGCGCTTGCGCACCTGTTAGTCCCTGCTGCTGCTTAAACACTCACGGGCCTGCCCTCTCTGTGAATTACTAACACATTAGTCCCTGAATTTTGCTCCTTGAAGAGGGAAAGCAGATGTTTCAAATGGCTTTAATGAGTCCCATCAACTAGATTCTGTTGCCATATTGGGTGCCCGGGAATCACATTTTATTTCAGATTGACATGTCCAATATGCACTTGGCAATCCTTCTGAAGGCAATTGAAACTGCCTCCCCCACCCACCTTCCACTGATTTCTCTATATCCATCTGTAACTAAGAAATTTTACTTCAACTTTTCATCCTTCTGTTACTAAGAAATTTTATTTCATGTTGATGTATCTAATGCTTAATGTTGGTGATGTAAGCAGTCAACTTGCTTTAGTGTCATAGTGGAATGTAGACATGACCTACCTCTATGACAATCACCAAGTCACCAATTTTTTTTAATCCATCAAACGTTTGCCAAGAAAGCTGGTAATGAATGAGTGTGTGATGTTTACCACCCTTTCTTCCTTTGTCCTTTCTCTAGTGAACAATTGAGAAATGACCTGAAGAGTGCTGACTGTTCAAAATGTAAAGGGAGAGCATGGCTTAATTTTACCAAAAGTTGGATTATCTACTCTGACAAAAAAAATTAACAAAATTAATGAATATTAATCCATACTACTATTATTAAGAGACAGAAACTATTTATCATTTTGTCCACCACAAAGGGTCAATCACCCAGTGATGGGCGTTTGCCAGATCTTAGCCAATAAGACACAAAGAGCTCTTCCAAATCAATACCAAAAGAACACCCAAAGAGAAAAATTGGTAAATTATATATAGTTACAAAAATAATTATGTGTGGCCACTAACATATTTAATGTTCAATTTCACGAGTAATGAAAGTTAAACCTACAGTGAATTATCACGTTTTCCAAGTCAAATTGGAAATACCTCACAGTAACGTGTGCATGTACAGACGTGACGGTGA